>NC_064647.1:201385652-202658509 GCF_023864345.2 Schistocerca serialis cubense | reverse complement strand
AACCTAAGGACATCACACACATCCATGCCCGAGGCAGGATTCGAACCTGAGACCGTAGCGGTCTCGCGGTTCCAGACTGTAGCGCCTAGAACCGCTCGGCCACCCCGGCCGGCTGTTTAAGCACAGTCATTTATAATTATTCTAATGGGACGTTACAAAATGAGTTAAATACAGTAGCTGGACAAAAGTCTGGAAACACCAGAAACGTCGTACATGCCCGGTGTAGGACACTCTCCAGCATTCAAAACAGTTTCCACTCGTCTCGGTATGGATAAATACTGGTCCTGGAATCTTGTACCATTCATGCTGCAAAGTAGTGGCAAGTTAGGGTAACGATCATGGTGGTGGACAGCGATCAAGCACCCTTATCTCCAAATCAGACCCCAAAGACTCAACAATACTGAGCTCTGGTGACTACGGTAGCCCATGCTCAGAAAACCAATCATGGACGGTTTGATCACGGACCCTGTCACTCTGCAACACGGCATCACCACTCGGGAACAAACATTGTACCACTGTCTGAACCTGATCATCCAAAATGCTCACAGAGAGCTTGTCAATAATCCAACGTTGCAGAATAGTCTTGGGGGCCACGGAATATGATGATATGGCTGCCCAAACCATCACCATACATCATTCTTGGGATGTTAGCTCGGCCAGATGGAAATAGTATGAAACAAGAACCATCCGACCACATGACTTCCATCCACTTCTCCATAGTCCAGGTTTCATGGCTTCGGCACCACTTTTTCCTGCTACAGACATATACGCCACTGATGAGTGGATTCAGAATTCCAGCCCTACCTACAGTTACCTGCTTATGGGGCTCCGCTTGTGTTATTTTGGTGCTGACAGGATTCGCAACTGCGACATTCAGTTCTGCAGCGATAAGGACAGTCATATTAGTGGAGTTCGTACATAAGTCCGCCATGTCAGACCCGATCAAATGCCTTTTTAGTGTCTAAAACGAACGCCCCCTTGTTGTGACCGTCTGTCCTAGAATTGCATATCTGCTCATCCGCACAGGTGGCCTGGGTATTGTGCCATGCCAGGCCCGAAAACACAACTGTCCTGTGATGGTTATGTTTCCCTCCTTCAGGAATTCTTGTAGTGTGGTACCGACATCGGTGGAGTCCGCCGATGACCGACATAGCCCGACCTTTTCAGATGAGTGCGCGACAACTTGCGCGCGGTCACTATTCAGCCGATCTCATCGCCTGAATGTACTCACTTCGGACGACAATCGATGAAATTCTAATTAGTTTCTTTTCTTCGGTCGAATCTACCGTCGTTCTCACATACGAAGTATGGACTGTGAGAAACTATGCTTAATCTGAGAAAAAAAAAATTTGTGGCAAGGTCGTATGGGACGAAACTGCAGAGGTCATCCGTTCCTAAGCTTACACACTACTTAATCTAACTTAAACTAACTTACGCTAAGGACGACACACACACACCCATGCCCGAGGGAGGACTCGAACCTCCGACGGTGGAAGCCGCGTGGACCGATACAAGACGCCTCAGACCGCGCGACTGCCCCGGGCGGCGAGAAAGAAGAATTCTATGGTATCCTGAGGGTAAAAAAATACCAGCACCGCAATATAGCTGGGATTCTATGGCCTGAAATCGCAGCTTCATTGGAAGCCACAAGTAGGGAAAACCTTTATCACGGATTGTAGTCGTAAATTATATCCTCCAAAACTTACTTTGTTAAAGTGAGAGGGGTGGCGTATCTTATGCTTACACTTACTGTAGTTGATCTTCTTCCGCGTTGTGTTTAGCTACCTACGATTTATTATTTCCACTACTGACGCTTTTATGCAAGTACGGCTGCGCGGGATTAGCCGAGCGGTCTTGGGCGCTGCAGTCATGGACTGTGCGGCTGGTCCCGGCGGAGGTACGAGTCCTCCCTCGGGCATGGGTATGTGTGTTTGTCCTTAGGATAATTTAGGTTAAGTAGTGTGTAAGCTTAGGGACTGATAAACATAGCAGTTAAGTCCCATAAGATTTCACACACAGCTGGCCGCGGTGACCGAGCGGTTCTAGGCGCTTCAGTTTGGAACCGCGCGACTGCTACGGCCACAGGTTCGAATCCTGCCTCGGGCATGGATGTGTGTGATGTCATTAGGTTTAATTAGTTTTAAGTTCTAGGGGACTCATGACATCAGATGTTAAGTCCCTTAGTGCTCAGAGCCATTTGAATCATTTATTGTTCTCGTTACGGTGTTTTTCGATTCCGAAGGACTCTCACTTGTGGACGTCATGCCAAGTGGAACCACTATAAATTCTGATGCATATGTGACGACACTGAAGAAACTTCAAGCTCGGCTGAGTCGTGTTCGACAACATCGGCAAAAGCAAGATGTTTCGCTGTTGTACGACAATGCACGGCCACATGCCCTCTCAAAAAACCATGGAAGTGTTCACAAAACTCGGATGGACAACACTGAAACACCCGCATTACAGTCCTGACCTGGCTCCATGTGACTATCATCTCTTTGGGAAACTGAAAGACTCTCTTCGTGGAACAAGGTTTGAAGATGATGTCTCCCTTGTGCTCGCTGCCAAACAGTGGCTCCAACAGGTTGGTCCAGAATTTTACCGTGTGGGTATACAGGCGCTGGTTCCAAGATAGCGTAATGCAGTTGAGAGGGATGGAAATTATGTGGAGAAATGAAAATATTGTTCCTAAAAGATGTATCTACACACTGTAAAACTTTGAGACATGTAGAATAAAAAATGGATTTTAAAAAAAGTAGTGTGCATTTCTCTTGGAGTGACCCTCGTATCTCAAGGTAACCGCATACCGTTCCTTCTACAAAATGTGGCAAATTTAGATAATGATGATTGAGATGGATATCGATCACGCGCCCTTCTCTCCAAAGTAGACCGCAAAGGCTCAACAGTATTGAGAACTGGCGAGTGTCGTGGTCAGTGGAGATGCGACAGTCCCGGTGTTCACAGAATTGGACCTGGGCGACGTGCGTTATGTGAAAGGGTGTCGTGTCGTCTTGGAACACAGCACCACCAATGGGAAACAAACATTGTACCATACGATGGGCCTGATGAGCCAAAATGGTCACATACTCCTTGGCAGTAATGAGACTTTGCAGAGTAAGCATGCAGCACATGGAATACCACGATACGGCTGTCCAAATTATCACCGAACCCTCGCCATGCTTCACTCTTTGGAAGTGAATTTCGCCAGAAGTTGGAAACAGAGTGCCGGCCGGGGTGGCCGAGCGGTTCTAGGCGCTACAGTCTGGAGCCGCGTGACCGCTAACCATCGAAAAGTAAACGACCAGACGCATACGAACAGTTCTAGGCGCTACAATCCGGATCCATGCTGCTGCTACGGACGCAGGTTCGAATCCTGACTCGGGCATGGATGTGTGTGATGTCCTTAGGTTAGTTAGGTTAAAGTAGTTCTAAGTTCTAGGGGACTGATGACCTCAGACGTTATGTCCCATAGTGCTCAGAGACCTTTTTTTTTTTAAAAAAAAACAGTGTGGTACAACACTCATCCAACCAGATGTTTTTTTTGTTTCATTGATTCACAATCCAGGTTTTATGGATTCGGCACGTCGTTTTCCTGTCACGTGCATTTGCGTCACTGAGGAGAATTATCACTCCATCAGCTTAAGAGCTCGTGCATCCAAGTTACTGAGATGAGTAATATACAGAAGAATAGGAAAGAAAACTGAGCGTGTGTTAGATGAAAATCAGCTTGGGTTTAGGAAACATAAAGGCACCAGAGAGGTAATTCTGATGTTGCGATTGATGGTGGAAGTAAGACTAAGGAAAAATCAAGACACGTTGATAGGATTTGTCGACCTGGTAAAAGCGCCCGACAATGTGCAAGATGTTGGAAATTCTGCTATGCTATAGGGAAAGATGGGTAATATACAGTACGTACAAGAGCCAAGAAGGAATAATAAGAGTAGAAGACGAAGAATGAAGTGCCCAGATTAAAAAGGGTGTAAATCTTTCACCCCAACTGTTGAATCTGTACATCGAAGAAAGCAATGATAGAGACAAAAGAAAGGTACAAATGGTTCAAATGGCTCTAAGCACTATGGGACTTAACATCTGAGGTCATCAATCCCCTAGATTTAGAACTACTTAAACCTAACTAATCTAAGGACATCACACACATCCATGCCCGAGGCAGGATTCGAACCTGCGACTGTAGCAGCAGCGCGGTTCCGGACTGAAGCGCCTAGAGCCGCTCGGCCACAGCGGCCGTCAAAAGAAAGGTAAAGGAATTGGATTAAAATTCAAGGTGAAAGGATATGAATGATATGATACGCTGATGACCTTGCTCTCCTGAGTGAAAGTGAAGGAGAGTTACAGGACCTGCTGAATGGAATGAACAGTCTAATGAGTACAGAATATGAACTGAGAGTAAATAGAGGTAAGACGGAAGTAATGAGAAGCAGCAGAAATTGTAACAGCGAGAAATTAACATCAAGATCGATGGTCACGAAGCAGACGAAACTAAGAAGCAAAATACCCCATGATGACCGGAGCAAGGAGGACACCAAAAGCAGACTAGCACGGGCAAAAAAGGCATTCATGGCAAGAGAAGTATACTAGTATCAAACATAGGCGTTAATCTGAGGAAAAAATTTCGGAGTATGTACGTCTGGAGTACAACATTGTACGGCAGTAAAACATGGACTATGGGAAAACCGGAACAGAAGAGAATTGAAGCATTTGGGGTGCGGTGCAGGTGACGAATGTTGAAAATTAGGTGGACTGATGAGGTAAGGAATGAGGAGGTTTTGTGCAGAATCGGAGAGGAAAGGAATATGTGGAAACCACCGAAAAGAAAAGAAGGGACAGGATGATAGGACACCTGTTAAGACATCAGGGAATGACTTCCACTGTGCTAGAGGGAGCTGTAGATGGAAAACAGACATTGGAATACATCCAGCAAATAATTGAGGATATAAGTTGCTTGTGTTACTCTGAGGCCGGCCGGTGTGGCCGAGCGGTTCTAGGCGCTTCAGTCTGGAACCGCGCGACACGCTACGGTCGCGAGTTCGAATCCTGCCTCGGGCATGGATGTGTGTGATGTCCTTAGTTAGGTTTAAGTAGTTCTAAGTTCTAGGGCCCTCCCATGAACCATGGACCTTGCCGTTGGTGGGGAGGCTTGCGTGCCTCAGCGATACAGATGACCGTACCGTAGGTGCAACCACAACGGAGGGGTATCTGTTGAGAGGCCAGACAAACATGTGGTTCCTGAAGAGGGACAGCAGCCTTTTCAGTAGTTGCAGGGGCAACAGTCTAGATGATTGACTGATCTGGCTTTGTAACTTTAATCAAAACGGCCTTGCTGTGCTGGTACTGCGAACGTCTGAAAGCAAGGGGAAACTACAGACGTAATTTCTCCCGAGGACATGCAGCTTTACTGTATGATTAAATGATGATGGCGTCCTCTTGGGTAAAATATTCCGGAGGTAAAATAGTCCCCCATTCGGATCTCCGGGCGGGGACTACTCAAGAGGACGCCGTTATCAGGAGAAAGAAAACTGGCATTCTACGGATCGGAGCGTGGAATGTCAGATCCCTTAATCGGGCAGGTAGGTTAGAAAACTTAAAAAGGGAAATGGATAGGTTAAAGTTAGATATAGTGGGAATTAGTGAAGTTCGGTGGCAGGAGGAACAAGACTTTTGGTCAGGTGACTACAGGGTTATAAATACAAAATCAAATAGGGGTAATGCAGGAGTAGGTTTAATAATGAATAAAAAAAATAGGAGTGCGGGTTAGCTACTACAAACAGCATAGTGAACGCATTATTGTGGCCAAGATAGACACAAAGCCCATGCCTATTACAGTAGTACAAGTTTATATGCCAACTAGCTCTGCAGATGATGAAGAAATTGAAGAAATGTATGACGACATAAAAGAAATTATTCAGGTAGTGAAGGGAGACGAAAATTTAATAGTCATGGGTGACTGGAATTCGTCAGTAGGAAAAGGGAGAGAAGGAAACATAGTAGGTGAATATGGATTGGGGGGAAGAAATGAAAGAGGAAGCCGCCTTGTAGAATTTTGCACAGAGCATAACTTAATCATAGCTAACACTTAGTTCAAGAATCATAAAAGAAGGTTGTATACCTGGAAGAATCCTGGAGATACTAAAAGGTATCAGATAGATTACATAATGGTAAGACAGACATTTAGGAACCAGGTTTTAAATTGTAAGACATTTCCAGGGGCAGATGTGGATTCTGACCACAATCTATTGGTTATGAACTGCAGATTGAAACTGAAGAAACTGCAAAAAGGCGGGAATTTAAGGAGATGGGACCTGGATAAACTGAAAGAACCAGAGGTTGTACAGAGTTTCAGGGAGAGCATAAGGGAACAATTGACAGGAATGGGGGAAAGAAATACAGTAGAAGAAGAATGGGTAGCTCTGAGGGATGAAGTAGTGAAGGCAGCAGAGGATCAAGTAGGTAAAAAGACGAGGGCTAATAGAAATCCTTGGGTAACAGAAGAAATATTGAATTTAATTGATGAAAGGAGAAAATATAAAAATGCAGTAAATGAAGCAGGCAAAAAGGAATACAAACGTCTCAAAAATGAGAACGACAGGAAGTGCAAAATGGCTAAGCAGGGATGGCTAGAGGACAAATGTAAGGATGTAGAGGCTTGTCTCACTAGGGGTAAGATAGATACTGCCTACAGGAAAATTAAAGAGACCTTTGGAGAGAAGAGAACCACTTGTATGAATATCAAGAGCTCAGATGGCAACCCAGTTCTAAGCAAAGAAGGGAAGGCAGAAAGGTGGAAGGATTATATAGAAGGTTTATACAAGGGCGATGTACTTGAGGACAATATTATGGAAATGGAAGAGGATGTAGATGAAGATGAAATGGGAGATAAGATACTGCGTGAAGAGTTTGACAGAGCACTGAAAGACCTGTGTCGAAACAAGGCCCCGGGAGTAGACAACATTCCATTAGAACTACTGATGGCCTTGGGAGAGCCAGTCATGACAAAACTCTACCATCTGGTGAGCAAGATGTATGAGTCAGGCGAAATACCCTCAGACTTCAAGAAGAATATAATAATTCCAATCCCAAAGAAAGCAGGTGTTGACAGATGTGAAAATTACCGAACTATCAGTTTAATAAGTCACAGCTGCAAAATACTAACGCGAATTCTTTACAGACGAATGGAAAAACTGGTAGAAGCGGACCTTGGGGAAGATCAGTTTGGATTCCGTAGAAATGTTGGAACACGTGTGGCAATACTAACCTTACGACTTATCTTAGAAGAAAGATTAAGGAAAGGCAAATCTACGTTTCTAGCATTTGTAGACTTAGAGAAAGCTTTTAACAACGTCAACTGGAATACTCTCTTTCAAATTCTGAAGGTGGCAGGGGTCAAATACAGGGAGCGAAAGGCTATTTACAATTTGTACAGAAACCAGATGGCAGTTATAAGAGTCGAGGGGCATGAAAGGGAAGCAGTGGTTGGGAAAGGAGTGAGACAGGGTTGTAGCCTATCTCCGATGTTATTCAATCTGTATATTGAGCAAGCAGTAAAGGAAACAAAAGAAAAATTCGGAGTAGGTATTAAAATTCATGGAGAAGAAGTAAAAACTTTGAGGTTCGCCGATGACATTGTAATTCTGTCAGAGACAGCAAAGGACTTGGAAGAGCAGTTGAACGGAATGAACAGTGTCTTGAAAGGAGGATATAAGATGAACATCAACAAAAGCAAAACGAGGATAATGGAATGTAGTCAAATTAAATCGGGTGATGCTGAGGGGATTAGATTAGGAAATGAGACAATTACATTAGTAAAGGAGTTTTGCTATTTAGGGAGTAAAATAACTGATGATGGTCGAAGTAGAGAGGATATAAAATGTAGACTGGCAATGGCAAGGAAATCGTTTCTGAAGAAGAGAAATTTGTTAACATCGAGTATAGATTTAAGTGTCAGGAAGTCGTTTCTGAAAGTATTTGTATGGAGTGCAGCCATGTATGGAAGTGAAACATGGACGATAACCTATTTGGACAAGAAGAGAATAGAAGCTTTCGAAATGTGGTGCTACAGAAGAATGCTGAAGATAAGATGGGTAGATCACGTATCTAATGAGGAGGTATTGAATAGGATTGGGGAGAAGAGAAGTTTGTGGCACAACTTGACTAGAAGAAGGGATCGGTTGGTAAGACATGTTTTGAGGCATCAAGGGATCACAAATTTAGCATTGGAGGGCAGCGTGGAGGGTAAAAATCGTAGAGGGAGACCAAGAGATCAATACACTAAGCAGATTCAGAAGGATGTAGGTTGCAGTAGGTACTGGGAGATGAAGAAGCTTGCACAGGATAGAGTAGCATGGAGAGCTGCATCAAACCAGTCTCAGGACTGAAGACCACACAACAACAACAAGTTCTAGGGGACTGATGACCTCTGATAGTGCTGTTACTCTGAGGTGAAAAGGTTGACCCAGGAGAAGAATTCGTGGCGAGCCGCATCAAAACAGTCTGACGACACAAAAATAGAAAATAAAGGAAGGAGATATGAATGGTTTTAGAACACCAGCTCGTTCTGAAATTCGCTGCTTATGGATCTCCCTTCGTGTTGTTTTGACAGGGTGAGCGAGTGAGACATTCAGATCTTCTGACTTCTGCAATTGTAGTCTTCTATTTTTCGTCATAGCGCTCTACAATGACTGTCCGTCGGTACCGGTAAGCACACATCCGTGTTGTGAGTTACAAGGTGTTTTTCTGCTTTTCTTGTTTGCGATGTAAGTCTCCGATACGCTGGCGCTCAGAACACCAAACACATCGTCTCCTATGCTTACGGGAGCAACCAAAATACGGGCGCCAACAATTTACCCACGTTCTAATTTATTTAGCTCCGACACGTGTACTCACAAGTACACAGAACACTGTTATGACCACGAATGACACTTGCAACGTGCTGAAGACGTTCCACAGACGCCGTTCGTGGTCAAATTCAAACAGCGCAATTTACAGGCTTGGACAGCTCGAGCCCGCATTTCTCGCGGTGTTGTTTTACTCCAACCCCTGCAGCTATGCAACATTCACACACGGTACTGGCGGTGCAGCAGGAAGTCGGCAGGCAGTCCAGCGCCGCAGCGCTTGTCTCGTCTCGGCAGGCTGAAGCCAGCTGGGGCCGGCATGCGTGCCGTCTATAAATGAACCTCTCCTCTCTCCTCTCACGCCCTCTCTCTCCACCTCCCCCCCCCCTCTCTCTCTCTCTTTAGCCGTGTCCGGCCGCTGCAAGATGCGAGTGCCGACGCCCTCAACTCGCAGCTTCCCCCCTGCCCTTTCCTTCCCAGGTAAACACACCGCGTGCACCCACGTCATCGAAACCGTCACCCATCTCAGCGGCACGACAGCCGGCCTAGCTGATGCCCGTAGTTTCAGGAGGATGCTAAGTTCACCCAACCTGGATATGATGTGACGTCATTCTGACGTATATACGCTTTAGTCGATTAACACACCTATCGACTTTTACGAACGTTCGAGATTCTAAACTGTCGTCAGCTAGAGGTTTGTTTTGACACGTGCGATTCTGAAAACAGCTCAGTGCGGCAGCGTGTATGTATTTCGCCAAAATAAAAGTAAAAGAGCTGGATATTAATAGAAATATTCCTGACCGTGGCCTTGAAAACACCACGGACAACACGTTTCGTAAAAAAGTGAAGTCTTCTTATGTCCCGACGAGATTAGATTGTGTGATTGTTGTATTGAATGCTTACGCCGAAAATAATATTTATTTATTATCAACATTTTAGTATGGTTTCATACAATTGGTCTTGTCAGTACATATTAGACTGTAGCAGCATACTCTTGCTGACTTTTTTTTCTTAATTTATATAGCTGAAAGAGAACTCGTGCAAGTTTGTTAGCTAAGTAATTTATATGTCCATCCCAAGATAGTCTTTTATCAACCATAATTCCAAGTAATTTTACACTCGGACCGCAGAGACAGGTACCTTAGTGTCCAGTAATGACTGGTGCGTAGAATGATTCAATTTCGAACTTGAAAAGAAAAATATGAGGCATTGTTGAAGAAAAATCGTCGACCGGAAATGAAATACGAGGGGAAGTGGATTTCTCAATGTAATTTTAACCAAAGGTTAGTCTCTAGTACTGATGTATTAAATGATTGAATGCAGTGTCAAAGTATTCCATGGTGGTATGATAAACCAGACGTACTGTATATTATGTCATGTATACAACCACAATAGTTTTAGCATGTACCTGGCCATGTCAATGTGGTTTATGTCAGCAGTATAATTTGCTAAGACAAGATTATGCAAAATACGAATTGCATCACAACATGAGCGGATACCTTAAACTATGCAGAAGTCTCGTTACTTTTGCTGGATGCAGCTTGCAGAAGACGGAACCAGTAAAGGTCTCTAACTCGGAGAACCAATGTGTTTGGTCATCACATACTCAGTTCAGCTTTGGAGTCTACTGTTCACAAACGAATGGTGCAGAGCACAGCGCTACCCTGTCACAACCTCTCGAAAGTTCACAAAAGTCGAATAGTCGATATACGGTTTCTATCGTTTTCGATGTAGCGTGTGTACGTCATAATGACGTCACATCGTATCCAAGTCCGGTGAACTTAGCATCCTCCGTAGTTTCAGTGCTGGCGAGGTCTACGAGAAAGACAGCCCGCGGCGCGTACGTCACGAAGTTAGTCCTGCGCTCGCTCACTCAAATCAGCAGACAAACTTCGTTTCAACACATGTTAACTCGTAACTAGGCGTTTCCGTACGAACGAAAATCTCAGTGTTACTAGTCCTATAATGATGGGAAGTCCATGGGTCTACTTATAATTTGTTACGGCTGTACTGGCGTACAATAAAACTAAATCATGCTAAAACGATTATCAGTTGCATAAGGCACCACTTCCAGCACGTAATGAGCACTGTTAATCAGAAGAGACTAAATGCTATACAGACGCCGTTATACCATTTATATCGAGTATTGATCTTGAATTAAATTTTGCTGTAGTACTGTTAGACTGCATAATAGCAGATTCCAGTGGAAGATATGAGTCTCGTTAGTACTTACTCGCCCAGCTGCGATTTAACAGGTTTAAATACGCATTTTGTCTGCTGAGCTGAGCGAGCGAGCGAGTCCAGGCCTACCTTCGTGACGCAAGCGCCGCGGCCTGTCTTTCTCGTGGGCCTCGAGTGCTGACCACTGACGCCACAACACTACGGAGGGCAGCAAACAACCAAATTTCCCTTACTGTGCGTACAGATCGTCTACGTTACAAAATGGTTTAATCCGCCATCTGTTTACAGTTGCAGGTTGCCTGCCTCCCAGGTGCTATCAAAATTCGATTTTCAATATTTCATACAAATATTGAGCGAAATTAAAATGTCACCAACGCGTTGATCCACCTCTGGACCAGTTATCCGTCTTAGCATTCACTGATAGAGTTCTTGGATCTCTCCCCCCCCCCCCCCCCCCGAGGTATATCGTGCCAGTTTCTATTTAATCTCCGGTCATCCTGATTTAGGTTTTCCGTTTCCCTAAACCGCTCCAGGCAAATGCCGGGGTGGTTCCTTTGAAAGGGCACGGCCGACTTCCTTCCTCGTCCTTCCCTAATCCGATGAGACCGATGGCCGCTGTCTGGTCTTCTCCCCCAAAACAACCCAACTCTATTCAATCGGCGTGTTAGATCCTCTAAATCCCGAGTTGATTGGAGGTCCCTGCACATAATACTTCAAACTTTCTCATTTGGGGAAAGATCCCGTGACCTTGCTGGCAGAGAGTAGGGTTTGGCAAGCACGGAGACTTGTAAGTCCAGGATGGCTTGTTATCCTCTCTGTAAGTCGACCGCGTTCCTTTTGTCTATGTGTTCGGCCGTGATTCCACCCAAAATCGTCGAGTACATCTACATCTACTTGGTTACTCTGCAATTCACACTTAAGTGCCTGGCAGAGGGTTCATCGAACCATTTTCATACTACTTCTCTGCCATTCCACTCTCGAATGGCGCGTGGGAAAAAGGAACACATAAATCTTTCCATTCGAGCTCTGATTTCTCTTATTTTATTATGCTGATTATTTCTCCCTACGTAGGTGGGTGTCAACAAAATATTTACGCATTCGGAAGAGAAATTTGGTGACTGAAGTTTCGCAAAGAAAACCGCCTTTGTTTCAGTGACTGCCACCCAAGTCGCTTATCATATCAGTGACACTCTCACCCCTATTGCGCTATAACACGAAACGAGCTGCCCTTCTTTGCACTTTTTCGATGTCCTCCGTCAATCCTACCTGGTAAGGATCCCACACCGCGCAGCAATATTCCAACAGAGAACGGACAAGCGTGTGTAGCCTGTCTCTTTAGTGGGTTTGTCGCATCTTCTAAGTGTTCTGCCAACAAAGCGCAGTCTTTGTTTAGCCTACCCCACAATATTATCTATGTGGTCTTTCCAATTTAAGTTACTAGTAATTGTAATTCCTAGGTATTTAGTCGAATTGACAGCCCTTTGATTTGTGCGATTTATCGTATACCCAAAATTTATCGGATTTCTTTTAGTAACCATGTAGATGACATCGCACTTTTCTTTGTTTAGTGCCGATTGCCACTTTTCGCACCACACAGAAATTCTCTCTAGATCAGTTTGTAATTGGAATTGATCGTCTGATAATTTTACTAGACGGTAAATTACAGCGTCGCCTGCAAACAATCTAAGGAGACTGCTCAGATCATTTATGTAAATCAGGAACACCTATCACTACTAACTGTGACCTCCCTTATAGGAAATCACGAATCCAGTCACACAACTGAGACGATACTCCACATGCACGTAATTTGATTAAGGGGGGTAGGACGTCAAATGGGCCGACTTGGAGCAGGAGAGGCACCACTGACATTTTAATTTCCACTGTCTATACTTTTACAAATAAATTCATAAAACTTTGTCAGCATGACCAGGAAGAATTCAGAATTCACACTCTTAGTGGTGGAAGTTCGAAAACATACAAAGTAATTTTTTCTTACATGTGAAATTTCTTCGTTTTTTTCACTTACTAATGGCAGCATTTGTTGCTGTAGGTACACTTTTCTTCATAAGTAAGAGAGATTCTTCGATGAATTTTGCACAGCATACAAACCATACTTAAACGTGTATGAAACTCTAGAATTTTCAAAATCTATTAAAAACTGTGGTAAAAATTGAGTTAATTAACTATAAAATTTGTGTTTTTTCTAAACATGAAGTTTAAAGTATAACAGTTCATTCGTTTTTTCATAAATTAAATAAATTCTAGAGTTTCATACACCTGTGAGTATGGTATGTATGCTGTGCAAAATTCATCGAAGAATCTCTCTAACTTATGAAGCAAAGTGCACCTATAGCAACAAATGTAGCCTTTAGTAAGTGAAAAAATGATGAAATTTCGCACGTAAAAAAATTTACTTTGTTATGTTTTCGAACTTCCACTGCAATGGGTGTGAATGCTGAATCCTTCCTGGTGATTCTGACAAAGTTTGATGAATTTATTTGTAAAAGTATAGACACTGGAAATTAAAATGCCCTGTGATGCCCCTTCTGCTCCAAGTCGGCCCGTTTGACGTCCTACCCCCTCAATAGTAGCTTGATAGGGTTGGTATCAAAGCCTTCTGGAAATCTAGGAATATGGAATCGATCTGAAATCCCTTGTCGACAGCACTAATTACTTCATGGGAATAAAGAGCTAGCTGTGTTGCACAAGAACGATATTTTCTGAATCCGTGTTGGTTATGTATCAATAAGTCATTTTCTTCAAGGTGATTCATAATGTTCGAGTACAGTATATGCTCCAAAATCCTACTGCAAATCGATGTCAGTGATTTGGGTCTGTAATTCAGTGGGTTACTCCTATTTCCTTTCTTGAATATTGGTGTGACCTGTCCTACTTTCCAGCCTTTAGGAACAGACCTTTCGTCAAGTGAGCGGTTGTATATGATTGCTAAGAACGCCGCTATTGTGTCTGCTTAGTAGTGGCATCGCGCGTGTTCAAATGAGTGTTTCGCCGATTACTGCAGCCGTCTTCTTTGAACCCAATTACACGTCCTCTCCCAGTTGCTGACAACTGCGTAAATTCTTCACGCGTCTCTCTGCATGGCATAGTTACTTGTCCGTCTGCCTACACGGAATGAAATTCGCCAAGACTTTATGCCCTAGCATGCCGCTGTTACTACCCTTGCTAGCTGCAGCGTCGCACATTGATCCATCGGCTGCCGAGGTTTTACAATTTTGCATTTTCCATCAATACTAATATCAATATAAATTCGTGACCAGCTGGCATAACTCGTTCAAGGTACTCTGCTAGTGTTTTTTTCCTTTTTTTGTCTTAGAGTGTGTACTGTTACATTAAAGATTTTTGAAAATAGCTAAAATGATTTACCTGGTGTTATAACGCTATTTGTCCTGCAACAAACTATATAGTAAATTTTACCAGGTAGCATCTGTACATTCTACGTACGTGTAAGTCATACATATATTTTACATTTCTTTTTATTGACATTATCTTGCTTATACTTACTTCAAGAAATTCCTTGAAGCAATTCACATGTATCACTGCAGACATCAGAAACTATTTGATAAGTACCAGCTGCTGATACGCGAAGCAATTACTTATGTAAATGCCTCCAGCTGCTAATAACGACAGTGTAAATGTTAGCCTTAGATTATGTCGTTCGTCGGTAGTTAAGGTTCTGCTTTTACATTTCCTTCTCAACAGTGATGCGATGCGAGCGAAAACCATCAACCGACATAATAACATGTGCAAAGTTTTGGAATAAAGGCCAGGAAAGTTGGCACTGCAAATCAGTCTTAAAGGTAACTCCACGTCATGGTATTTTGAAATATAACAGATAATGAAATGAAACTGGAACCAAATAATCAGTATATTGTGAACTCTACAGTCAAAATTAAATACTGTGGAGTTGGTAATAAAGTGAAAACTGATTTTTGTCTGACATACTGAATTACGTGTAATTTTTATTTTTGGTACACTGTGCCTTCACATTATTCGGAATAAAAGGTCAAAACAGATGTGGATCTCACAGGGAGCGTGCAAGGGATAAGTCCCTGCAGTCGCACTATCCTCTGTGCCCGCGGTGGCTCAGATGGATAGAGCGTCTGCCATGTAAGCAGGAGGTCCCGGGTTCGAGTCCCGGTCGGAGCACACATTTTCAACATGTCCCCAATGAAGTACATCAACGCCTGTCTGCAGCTAGGGTGTCCACTTAATTATCATTTCATTTCTAGCAAAGCTGCATGGTCATCCACGGTAACTGTTCTTTCTGGAACAGATACTACCGTCATATATACAAATTTTATTATTATTTATTAACTTCTGAAATGACTAAACGAGGAATAAAAAAATGGTTCAAATGGCTCTGAGCACTGTAGGACTTAACATCTGAGGTCATCAGTTCCCTAGGACTTAGAACTACTTAAACCTAACCAACCTAAGGACATCACACACATCCATGCCCGAGACGGGATTCGAACCTGCGACCGTAGCGGTCTCACGGTTCCAGACTGAAGCGCCTAGAACCGTTCGGGCACACCGGCCGCCAAACGGGGAATATTTATCAAATAATTGTTTTGTGTGTGTGTTTTTTTATGGGCCCAAACTGCTAAGGTCATCGGCTCCTAAGCTCACACACTACTTAATCTAACGTAGCCTAACTTACGCTGAGGACAACACATACACCCATGCCCGAGGGAGGACTCGAGCCTCCGACGGGGGGAAGCCGCGCGAACCATGACAAAGCGGCCACAGACCGAGCGGCTAGTTTTGTATATTTAAAAATAATGGTTTTTAGAAGTCAGTTTTTTTTCCTAATAATTTAAGAACATATGGCCTGCTCTATTTTAAAATATTTAATATATTGTTGAATGATCTGCTTCGCTTCGTAGGCAAGGACTGTATAATTCTTCATCAAAAAATGTTGTTTTGCTAGCTTTAATACTGGATGAGATAATGATAACTAAGTATGGAAACACGTTGTTTACGTGAAATTGAAACAAAAATTTGCACGTGATTTTCTTCATCAAAAATTTTGTTTTGCTAGCTTTAATACTGGATGAGATAATGATAGCTAAGTATGCAAAAATGTTGTTTACGTGAAATTGAAACAAAAATTTACACGTGGTTTTCTTCTCTAATAGTAACATGTCAAAACCTTCCAGCTTCATAATTTTGTTGAATCTGAGTGTCCTTTTCGTCTTCTTTAGTTTTCTTTCTTTTCTTCGTTATTCTGGTCTCCTTTGTCATGCTATCAGAAGCTTTTTCAGCTTCAGCAACACGTTGCCCGTCCATCCGCAGTACCCCACTTTTTATGTTATTCCCAGATTTGATGCCTAGTCTGCGCACGATTGTTAAATCTGCTTGTTACTCCACAGTTGAATCAAATTGTGGGATCGATCGCATTAACTTTAAAAGGCGATATGCAAATAAAAACAGTTTTTGGAAAGTGCTCCCAAATGCAACTACTGAAACTTCGGTCTAGATTCTGCGCCGGCCGCAGTAACCGAGCCGTTCTAGGCGCTTCGGTCCGGAACCGTGCTGCTGCTGCCGTCGCAGGTTCGAATCCTGCCTCGGGCGTGAATGTGTGTGCTGTCCTTAGGTTCGCTAGGTTCAAGTAGTTCTGAGTCTAGGGGACTGATGACCTCAGATAAGAAGTCCCATAGTGCTTAGAGCCATTTGAACCATTTCTAGATTCTGCGATTTGCAAGCACACATTTTTGCAGAGTTCAGAATCTGAAAAATCTCTATATATCGGCTTCAGTTCCACCACGGCAGAATCAAATAACGAGAAATTTTAGACAAGGCTTTCTATTTGACGGTAACGTGACAGCTGGGCATTTAAAAAACACGCGCCGCGATTGCTTTTGAATGTTCAAACCTTCAAATGTGTGTGAAATCTTATGGGACTTAACTGCTAAGGTCATCAGTCCGTAAGCTTACACACTACTTAACCTAAATTATCCTAAGGACAAACACACACACCCATGCCCGAGGGAGGACTCGAACCTCCGCCGGGACCAGCCGCTGCTTTTAAAAAGGGATTCAGAAACTCGCTCGATATAGACCAGTATTTGCCGCTCTCCACACGCGAATGCAACGCAAAGAAACGGCAACAACCGCTATTACAGTGGTTTTCAGAGTAAGGAAGTGGACAGAGATCTGCGCCAGCAACGCCGTGACGATGGCCGCCCCGGATATTGGGAACACAGCCGTGGCACCTGCTAGCCGTCTCTCGACAGGCGATACTCATAGAGCGCACTGCCAACAAACCGGCGACCAGTGTAAACACAGGGGGGTCCGTGTGTGTGCCGTCTCTCGCCAACCCACAGTCGGACAGAACTCGAAAAGCAAACCGTATCCACTTTAAATACCAACGTCCTATATTTCACTAGCTAACTAGCACGTGGTAAAACGAGGCGGCAAGAATGTCATAAATAATAGTATAAATAAAAATGTTCAATGCAACTCAATTTTAAATCAAACTCATTTCTCCTACCACCATTACAGATTCCCAATCCGATACAGATGTTCTTGAAAATTTCTGGTTGTAAATTTTTTAATACACTACTGGCCATTAAAATTGCTACACCACGTAGATGACATGCTACAGACACGAAATTTAACCGACAGCAAGAAGATGCTGCTGTGCTATGCAAATGATTAGCTTTTCAGTGCATTCACACAAGGTTGGCGCCGGTGGCGACACCTACAACGTGATGACATGAGGAAAGTTTCCAACCGATTTCTCACACACAAACAGCAGTTGAACGGCGTTGCTGGTGAAACGTTATTGTGATGCCTCGTGTAAGGAGGAGAAATGCGTACCATCACGTTTCCGACTTTGATAAAAGTCGGATTGTAGTCTATCGCGATTGCGGTTTATCGTATCGCGACATTGCTGCTCGCGTTGGTCGAGATCCAATGACTGTTAGCAGAATATGGAATCAGTGGGTTCAGGAGAGTAATACGGAACGCCGTGCTGGATCCCAGCGGCGTCGTATCACTAGCAGTCGAGATGACAGGCATCTTATCCGCATGACTGTAACGGATCGTGCAGCCACGTCTAGATCCCTGAGTCAGCAGATGACGTTTGCAGCACAACAACCATCTGCACGAACAGTTCGACGACGTTTGCAGCAGCTCGGAGACCGTGGCTACGGTTACCCTTGACGCTGCGTCACAGACAGGAGCGCCTGCGATGGTGTACTCGACGACGAACCTGGGTGCACGAATGGCAAAACGTCATTTTCTCGGATGAATCCAGGTTCTGTCTGCAGCATCATGATGGTCGCATCCGTGTTTGGCGACATCGCGGTGAACGCACATTGGAAGCGTGTATTCGTCATCGCCATACTGGCGTATCACCCGGCGTGATGGTATGTGGTGCCATTGCTTACACGTCTCGGTGACCTCTTGTTCGCATTGACGGCACTTTGAACAGTAGACGTTACATTTCAGATGTTTTACGACCCGTGGCTCTACCCTTCATTCGATCCCTGCGAAACCCTACATTTCAGCAGGATAATGTAGGACCGCATGTTGCAGGTCCTGTACGGGCCTTTCTGGATACAGAAAATGTTCGACTGCTGCCCTGGCCAGCACATTCTCCAGATCTCACACCAATTGAAAACGTCTGGTCAATGGTGGCCGAGCAACTGGCTCGTCACAATACGCCAGTCACTACTCTTGATGAACTATGGTATCGTGTTGAAGCTGCATGGGCAGCTGTACCTGTACACGCCATCCAAGCTCTGTTTGACTCAATGCCCAGGCGTATCAAGGCCGTTATTACGGTCAGAGGTGACTGTTCTGGGTACTCATTTCTCAGGATCTATGCACCCAAATTGTGTGAAAATGTAATCACATGTCAGTTTTAGTATTATATATTTTTCCAATGAATACCCGTTTATCATGTGCATTTCTTCTTCGTGTAGCAATTTTAATGGCCAGTAGTGTAGCTATTACAACACTCGTAAGATTTATAACGAAAAACGTACGGCGCATGCAATATTTAACTGATGCATCAATACTTCACATTGGTCGCAATCATTGTGTGTGGTGCTTGCGACGAACTTTTTTGGTTATAAATCATACAAGTATTGTCACAGCTAATAAAAATTGACAAGCAAGATTTGCAGGAGTGTCTGTGAGGGGCTCGGAACCTGCATGGGGCACCAAGAAATTAATAATTTTTGGTTCGACTTAAAATTTAGTTTTATTTAATTATTTTCTACTTTTTAGGCTCGTGCGTGTGGAACTTTCCAACGGATTAAAAAAAAAAGATTGGTGAGAGCACATGTTCCATTTAAATAATGATTTATATACACTCCTGGAAATGGAAAAAAGAACACATTGACACCGGTGTGTCAGACCCACCATACTTGCTCCGGACACTGCGAGAGGGCTGTACAAGCAATGATCACACGCACGGCACAGCGGACACACCAGGAACCGCGGTGTTGGCCGTCGAATGGCGCTAGCTGCGCAGCATTTGTGCACCGCCGCCGTCAGTGTCCGCCAGTTTGCCGTGGCATACGGAGCTCCATCGCAGGAGCTCCATCGCAGTCTTTAACACTGGTAGCATGCCGCGACAGCGTGGACGTGAACCGTATGTGCAGTTGACGGACTTTGAGCGAGGGCGTATAGTGGGCATGCGGGAGGCCGGGTGGACGTACCGACGAATTGCTCAACACGTCGGGCGTGAGGTCTCCACAGTACATCGATGTTGTCGCCAGTGGTCGGCGGAAGGTGCACGTGCCCGTCGACCTGGGACCGGACCGCAGCGACGCACGGATGCATGCCAAGACCGTAGGATCCTACGCAGTGCCGTAGGGGACCGCACCGCCACTTCCCAGCAAATTAGGGACACTGTTGATCCTGGGGTATCGGCGAGGACCATTCGCAACCGTCTCCATGAAGCTGGGCTACGGTCCCGCACACCGTTAGGCCGTCTTCCGCTCACGCCCCAACATCGTGCAGCCCGCCTCCGGTGGTGTCGCGACAGGCGTGAATGGAGGGACGAATGGAGACGTGTCGTCTTCAGCGATGTGAGTCGCTTCTGCCTTGGTGCCAATGATGGTCGTATGCGTGTTTGGCGCCGTGCAGGTGAGCGCCACAATCAGGACTGCATACGACCGAGGCACACAGGGCCAACACCCGGCATCATGGTGTGGGGAGCGATCTCCTACACTGGCCGTACACCACTGGTGATCGTCGAGGGGACACTGAATAGTGCACGGTACATCCAAACCGTCATCGAACCCATCGTTCTACCATTCCTAGACCGGCAAGGGAACTTGCTGTTCCAACAGGACAACGCACGTCCGCATGTATCCCGTGCCACCCAACGTGCTCTAGAAGGTGTAAGTCAACTACCCTGGCCAGCAAGATCTCCGGATCTGTCTCCCATTGAGCATGTTTGGGACTGGATGAAGCGTCGTCTCACGCGGTCTGCACGTCCAGCACGAACGCTGGTCCAACTGAGGCGCCAGGTGGAAATGGCATGGCAAGCCGTTCCACAGGACTACATCCAGCATCTCTACGATCGTCTCCATGGGAGAATAGCAGCCTGCATTGCTGCGAAAGGTGGATATACACTGTACTAGTGCCGACATTGTGCATGCTCTGTTGCCTGTGTCTATGTGCCTGTGGTTCTGTCAGTGTGATCATGTGATGTATCTGACCCCAGGAATGTGTCAATAAAGTTTCCCCTTCCTGGGACAATGAATTCACGGTGTTCTTATTTCAATTTCCAGGAGTGTATATCACCTCACGTGTTCCAATAAACACGTGAGGCAATTCTGACCCTATGACTCATCTTAGAAGATACAGTAAGGAAAGGCAAACCTACGTTTCTGGCATTTGTAGACTTAGAGAAAACTTTTGACAATGTTGACTGGAATACTCTCTTTCACATTGTAAAGGTGGCAGGGGTAAAACACAGCGAGCGAAAGGGTATTTACAATTTGTACAGAAGCCAGATGGCAGTTATAAGAGTTGAGGGACACGAAAGGGAAGCAGTGGTTGGGAAGGGAGTGAGACAGGGTTGTAGCCTTTCCCCGATGATATTCAATCCGTATATTGAACAAGCAGTAAAGGAAACAAAAGAAAAATTCACAGTAGGTATTAAAATCCATGGAGAAGAAATAAAAACTTTGAGGTTCGATGATGACATTGTAATTCTGTCAGAGACAGCAAAGGACTTGGAAGAGCAGTTGAATGGAATGACAGTGCCTCGAAAGGAGAATGTAAGACGAACATCTACAAAAGCAAAACGAGGATAATGGAATGTAGTCGAATTAAATCGGGTGAAGCTGAGGGAATTAGATTAGGAAATGAAACACCTCAAGTAGTAAAGGAGTTTTGCTATTTGGGGAGCAAAATAAGTGATGATGTTCGAAGTAAAGAGGATATAAAATGTAGACTGGCTATGGCAGGGAAAGCGTTTCTGAAGAAGAGAAATTTGTTAACATCGAGTATAGATTTAAGTGTCAAGAAGTCGTTTCTAAAACTATTTGTATGGGGTGTAGCAACGTATGAAGGTGAAACATGGATGATAAATAGTTTGGATAAGAAGATAATAGAAGCTTTCAAAATGTGGTGCTACAGAAGAATGTTGAAGAATAGATGGGTAGATGACATAACTAATGAGGAGGTATTGAATAGGATTGGGGAGAAGAGGAGTTTGTGGCACAACTTCATTAGAAGAAGGGATCGGGTTTTACGGCATGATCTCAGGCATCAAGGGAATACCAATTTAGTATTGGAGGGCAGCGTGGAGGGTAAAAATCGTAGAGGGGGACCAAGAGATGAATACACCAAGCAGATTCAAAAGGATGTGGGCTGCAGTAGGTACTGGGAGATGAAGAAGCTTGCACAGGATAGAGTAGCATGGAGAGCTGCATGAAACCAGTCTCAGGGCTGAAGACCACAACAACAACAAGTATATTACCTTTTTACTGATGACTTTGCCTGTGTTTGGTTATGTCACATATAATTCACAAATCTCCTCCTCTTCCCCCCCCCCCTCCCTCCCTGTTTCTCTCTCTCTGCTCATCTTCACTTACCCCTCCCCCTCCCCTGTTCAGTGTGTCTGTTCGCTCCATGGCACCTGGAAAGCATTCCAATACTACTCACACATCAGTCCTGCAGGGCAATGGAGCTGTCAGGTGGTATCATAATTTGTCACATCTACTGCCACGTTTTCCAAACAAACCAACAATAAAACAAGTTAATATTGAATTCTTGTCCAATATTAATTTCAGTCCCTTAGCTTATTGGCAAGTTAGTTTAAAATCATCCGCAAAATTTGTACTGCACTGACAGACAAGAAAGCGACTTAATAAAACACACTGAAAAAAGGTCGTGCTAAAACTAGTGACTGCATCAACATTAATGTGACCACCGCCTGTGTACGTCGTCAACGTGCAATAACCACTCACAGTCGCCAGGTGCCAGCTCAGGGAGTGGAGGGTATACAAAGCGTGTCGAGAGAACGAGAGGTTCCTGCTCCTACAATGACAGGTTATCAAGAGTCTGAACGTGGTGTTATAGTCGGCGCACGAGCGATGGGACACAGCATCTCCGAGGTAGCGATGAAGTGGGGATTTTCCCGTACGACCAATTCGCGAGTATACCGTGAACGTCAGGAATCCTGTAAAACATCAAATCTCCGACATCGCTGCGGTCGGAAAAAGATCCTGCAAGAGCCGGACCAACGGCGACTGAAGAGAATCGTTCAACGTGACAGAAGTGTAACCCTTCCGCCAATTGCTGCAGATTTCAGGGCTAAATGTAAATGTCGTGTGACTAGGGCCTCCCGTCGGGTAGACCGTTCGCCAGGTGCAAGTCTTTCGATCTGACGCCACTCCGGCGACTTGAGCGTCGATGGGGATGAAAAGATGATGATTAGGACAACACAAACACCCAGTTCCTGAGCGGAGAAAATCTCCAACCCAGCCGGAAATCGAACCCGGGCGCTTAGGATTGACGTTCTGTCGAACTGACCACGCAGTTACCGGGGGCGGGCATGGGCCATCAACAAGTGTCAGCGTGCGAACCTTTCCGCCAAACATCATCGATATGGGCTTTCAGAGCCAAAGGCCCACTCGTGTACCCTTGATGACTCCACTAGACAAAGGTTTACGCTTCACCTGGGCCCGTCAACACCGACATTGGATTTTTAATGACTGGAAACATGTTGTCTGGTCGGACGAGCCTAATTTCAAATTGTGTCGAGTGGATGGACGTGTACGGTATGGAGACAACCTCATGAATCCGTGGTCGCTGCATGTTAGCAGAGGACAGTTCAAGCAGGTGGAGGCTCTGTAATGGTGTGGGGCGTGTGCAGTTGGAGTGATATGGGACCCCTGATAAGTCTAGGTACTTCTCAGACAGATGACACATACGTACCTGTACCCATTCATGTCCAATGTGCATTCCGACGGACTTGGGCAATTCCAGGAGGACAAGGCGACACCCTACACGTCCGGAATTGCTACAGAGTGGCTCCACGAACACTCTTAAGTGTTTAAACACTTTCGCTGTCCACAAGATTCACCAGACATAAACATTATTGAGATATCTGGGATGCCTTGCAAGGTGCTGTTCAGAAAAGATCTCCTCCCCCTCGAACTGTTACAAATTTATGGACAGCCCTACAGGACTCATGGTTTTAATCCCCTGCAGCACTACTTCAGACATTGGTCGAGTCCATGCCAGGTCATGTTGCGGCACTTCCGCGTGTTCGCGGGGGCCGTATACGTCAGGACAACGTAGACGTACTTGGAAATCTTCCGAAACAGCTGTCGTAATAATCAGTAAATGATTTAAGCAGTGTTACTGCAACCTTACAACAGTCTGCGTAACTTTCGCACCCTGATGTGAGGAGAGCTTAAAGATGCAGATGCGTGTCATAGATACTGGGCAGTTAGTTGCCGTAGGTGACGTTTCCGTACGCTTGGAAAAGACAGCATATGTATAACACGTGTGTGTGTTGGCACGCGCAGGAGAATGTGTGTCTGGCCGAGTCGCATCGCCATACAGTGGGCGTGCGTAGTCGCCGTCCGAGTGGGCGAACTGCCAACTGGCGAGCCAGCACCACCTAGCGCGTGCTCTCTCTCTCTCTCTCTCTCTCTCTCTCTCTCTCTCTCTGACCACCTAGCGCGTGCTCTCTCTCTCTCTCTCTCTCTCTCTCTCTCTCTCTCTCTCTGACCACCTAGCGCGTGCTCGCTTTCCCTCTCTCTCTCCCTCCCTCCCTTTCTGTATGTGTGTGTGATTGTGTGTGTGTGTGTTGGGAGGGGGTGGGAACTGAGTACGGGCACACACACCCACACACACACACACCAACACACACACACACACACACACACACACACACACACACACACACACTCACAGCGAGAGGACAGATACGGCTCAGTGAAGCGTCCAAAACCGCAGCCAATCTCGCCCGTCCACTTCCAAGAACTCGCTACGTTCTTTCTACTGACAACCCGTCACGTGGCGTGTCTCCCACAAGGTTCCATCACTGGACCACTATTCTTGCTTATGTTCCATAGTCTGTATTACTAACGGTTACGGCAACCAAGCCCCTATTGCAGGATGCCTGTCTAAGGCTTCCGGCCAAGAAACATTTGGTTTTAAATATTACATATAATTATTGATGATGGTTCGGAGGCTTAATTCTTGCATTTTTTGCAGATTAGTAGGTGCCAAAACAACTGCAATGAGAATGGCGTAGAGAAGCAGCCTAAAGATTTGAAAACAAATTAATCACCTGGTCGCGATGGAAGCCCAAGTCGATTTTACACTACTGGCCATTAAAATTGCTACACCAAGAAGAAATACAGACGATAAACGGGAATTCATTGGACAAATATATTACTCTACAACTGACATGTGATTACATTTTCACGCACTTTGGGTGCATAGATCCTGAGAAATGAGTACCCAGAACAACCACCTCTGACCGTAATAACAGCCTTGATACGCCTGTGCATTGAGTCAAACAGAGTTTGGATGGCGTGTACAGGTACAGCTGCCCATGCAGCTTCAATACGGTACCACAGTTCGACAAGAGTAGTGACTGGCGTATTGTGACGAGCCAGTTGCTCGGCCACCATTGACTAGAGATTTTCAGTTGGTAAGAGATCTGGAGAATGTGCTGGTCAGGGCAGCAGTCGAACATTTTCTGTATCCAGAAAGGCCCGTACAGGACCTGCAACATGCGGTCCTACATTATCCTGCTGAAATGTAGGGTTTCGCAGGGATCGAATGAAGGGTAGAGCCACGGGTCGTAACTCATCTAAAATGTAGCGACCACTATTCAATGTGCCGTTAATGCGAACAAGAGACAACCGAGACGTGTAACCAATGGCACCCCATACCATCACGTCGGGTGATACACCAGTATGTCTCTGCCTCGTGATGACTGGGTGTTGTGTGATGTCCTTAGGTTAGTTAGGTTCAAGTATTTCTAAGTTCTAGGGGACTGATGACCATAGCTGTTAAGTCCCATAGTGCTCAGAGCTATTTGAACCATTTGAACACCAGTATGGCGACGACGAATACACGCTTCCAATGTGCGTTCACCGCGATGTCGCCAAACACGGATGCGACCATCATGATGCTGTAAACAGAACCTCGATTCATCCGAAAAAATGACGTTTTGCCATTCGTGCACCCAGGTACGTCGTTGAGTACACCATCGCAGGCGCTCCTGTCTGTGACGCAGCGTCAAGGGTAACCGCAGCCATGGTCTCCGAGCTGATAGTCCGTGCTGCTGCAAACGTCATCGAACTGTTCGTGCAGATGGTTGTTGTCTTGCAAACGCCTCCATCTGTTTACTCAGGGATCGAGACGTGGCTGCACGATCCGATACAGCCATGCGGATAAGATGCCTGTCATCTCGACTGCTAGTGATACGAGGCCGTTGGAATCCAGCACGCCGTTCCGTATTACTCTCCTGAAACCACCGATTCCATATTCTGCTAACAGTCAATGGATCTCGACCAACGCGAGCAGCAATGTCGCGATACGATAAACCGAAATCGCGATAGGCTACAATCCGACGTTTATTAACGTCGGAAGCGTGATGGTACGCATTTCTCCTCCTTACACGAGGCATCACAACAACGTTTCACCAGGCAACGCCGGTCAACTGCTGTTTGTGTGTGAGAAATCGGTTGGAAACTTTCGTCATGTCAGCACGTTGTACGTGTCGCCACCGGCGCCAACATTGTGTGAATGCTCTGAATAGCTAATCATTTGCATATCACAGCATCATCTTCCTGTCGATTAAATTTCGCGTCTGTAGCCCGTCATCTTCGTGGTGTAGCAATTTTAATGGCCAGTAGCGTAGAGCTGAAGTGGGCGCACACTGCTGTTATCTAGCGGGAAGTATATAAACCTCGAGAGTTTGCTCTTTCCAACTGTTCACGCAAATGTTCAAAATGGTTCAAATGGCTCTGAGCACTATGGGACTCAACTGCTGTGGTCATAAGTCCCCTAGAACTTAGAACTACTTAAACCTAACTAACCTAAGGACAGCACACAACACCCAGCCATCACGAGGCAGAGAAAATCCCTGACCCCGCCGGGAATCGAACCCGGGAACCCGGGCGTGGGAAGCGAGAACGCTACCGCACGACCACGAGATGCGGGCCACGCAAACGTATCAAATAACATAATAGTTATTATTTCTTTTAAATAGTATGATTCCTTTTGATGCACCCTGTATTACAGCTCCCGAGCAATGATTCCGTCCCGTTCCCTGTCCTCACTCCCCCCCCTTTCACTCCCCCCCCCCCCTTTCCTGTTCAAAGCCCCGCTCCAAGAGCGTGTACGCAGAACGCCGTTAACATGGAGCGGTGTTTCGTGGGAAGTGTTGTGCGGAACGAGGCGACGCAGAGAATGGCTTCCAGGAACACCGCAATGATGGCGACAGCTTGGCGCAAATGCTCGTCGGCTATTTCGACGCGGCAGCACGCTCCTGCTTTGTCGCCGCTTCAACCCCTCGCCGTTTGCCACCCGTACGGGCGTCACCGGCAGTGCACGTTCTTTGCGCGATTGGACACAAACGCGTCATGCAAGGGGCTCCCACGTGCAACTTAGCTCGTTCTGTTCCTGCATCAGGTTTAGAAGGCAGTATACGGCGTATCATTATGGTGGCTCTTACAGGGTGTTTCAAAAATGACCGGTATATTTGAAACGGCAATAAAAACTAAACGAGCAGCGATATAAATACGCCGTTTGTTGCAATATGCTTGGGACAACAGTACATTTTCAGCCGGACAAACTTTCGAAATTACAGTAGTTACAATTTTCAACAACAGATGGCGCTGCGGTCTGTGAAAACTCTATAGTATGATATTTTCCACATATCCACCATGCGTAGCAATAATATGGCGTAGTCTCTGAATGAAATTACCCGAAACCTTTGACAACGTGTCTGGCGGAATGGCTTCACATGCAGATGAGATGTACTGCTTCAGCTGTTCAATTGTTTCTGGATTCTGGCGGTACACCTGGTCTTTCAAGTGTCCCCACAGAAAGAAGTCACAGGGGTTCATGTCTGGCGATTAGGGAGGCCAATCCACGCCGCCTCCTGTATGTTTCGGATAGCCCAAAGCAATCACACGATCATCTAAATATTCATTCAGGAAATTAAAGACGTCGGCCGTGCGATGTGGCTGGGCACCATCTTGCATAAACCACGAGGTGTTCGCAGTGTCGTCTAAGGCAGTTTGTACCGCCACAAATTCACGAAGAATGCCCAGTTAGCGTGATGCAGTAATCGTTTCGGATCTGAAAAATGGGCCAATGATTCCTTTGGAAGAAATGGCGGCCCAGACCAGTACTTTTTGAGGATGCAGGGACGATGGGACTGCAACATGGGGCTTTTCGGTTCCCCATATGCGCCAGTTCTGTTTATTGACGAAGCCGTCCAGGTAAAAATAAGCTTCGTCAGTAAACCAAATGCTGCCCACATGCATATCGCCGTCATCAATCCTGTGCACTATATCGTTAGCGAATGTCTCTCGTGCAGCAATGGTAGCGGCGCTGAGGGGTTGCCGCGTTTGAATTTTGTATGGGTAGAGGTGTAAACTCTGGCGCATGAGACGATACGTGGACGTTGGCGTCATTTGGACCGCAGCTGCAACACGGCGAACGGAAACCTGAGGCCGCTGTTGGATCACCTGCTGCACTAGCTGCGCGTTGCCCTCTGTGGTTGCCGTACGCGGTCGCCCTACCTTTCCAGCACGTTCATCCGTCCCGTTCCCAGTCCGTTGAAATTTTTCAAACAGATCCTTTATTGTATCGCTTTTCGGTCCTTTGGTTACATTGAACCTACGTTGAAAACTTCGTCTTGTTGCAACAACACTGTGCTCTAGGCGGTGGAATTCCAACACCAGAAAAATCCTCTGTTCTAAGGAATAAACCATGTTGTCTACAGCACACTTGCACGTTGTGAACAGCACACGCTTACAGCAGAAAGACAACGTACAGAATGACGCACCCACAGACTGCGTTGTCTTCTATATCTTTCACATCACTTGCAGCGCCATCTGTTGTTGAAAATTGTAACTACTGTAATTTCGAAAGTTTGTCCGCCTGAAAATGTACTATTATCCCAAGCATATTGCAACAAACGGTGTATTTCTATCGCTGCTCGTTTAGTTTTTATTGCCGTTTCAAATATACCGGTCATTTTTGAAACACCCTGTATATGGCACCTTTTTGTACACCCATGCTCGTAAATTAAGGATAATTGCAGAATGTGGTGCCACACAACGTGGCACTGGACAGAACTGCCGCTAATAGCAAGGCACATAGGGAACACTCACAACACAGATCTGTAAGTCCACGGTATTGGTGATGAGCTGAGAAAACTTTCCCGAAACACATGTGCAACAAAACGCCACTGTGTCCTGCGACATCAGTACGGGATATGATCACCATGCACACGTACACAGGCCGCACAACGGGTTGGCATACTCTGGATCAGGTGGTCGAGCAGCTGCTGGGGTATAGCCTCCCATTATTGCACCAGTGCCTGTCGGAGCTCCTGAAGTGTCGTAGGGGTTTGAAGACGTGCAACGATACGTCGACCTAGATTATCCCAAACGTACTCGATGGGGTTTAGGTCTGGAGAACAGGCAGGCCGCTCCATTCGCCTGGTATCTTCTGTTTCAAGGTACTCCTCCACGATGGGAGCTCGGTGGGGCCGTGCGTTATCATCCATCAGGAGGAAAGTGGGACCCACTGCACTCTTGAAAAGGGGGACATACTGGTGTAAAATGACACCCCGATACACCTGACCTGTTAGTTCCTCTGTCAAAGACATGCAGGGGTGTACGTGCACCAGTCATAATCCCACCCCACACCAACAAACCACCACCTCCATACAGGTCCTTTCAAAGATATTAAGGGGTTGGTATCTGGTTCCTCGTTCACGCCAGATGAAAACCCGGCGAGAATCACAGTTCAGATTATACCTGGTCTCGTCGGTGAATATAACCTGGGACCACTGTTCCAATGACCATGTACTGTGTTCTTGACACCAGCCTTTACGGGCTCTCTTGTGACCAGGGGTCAGTGGAATGCATCTTTTAGGTCTCTGGGTGAATAAATCATGTCTGTTCTGTCGTCTGTGTGTCTGGAGACAACTGTTCCAGTGGCTGCGGTAAGGTCCCGAGCAAGGCTACCTACAGTACTCCGTGGCCGTCTGCGGGCACTGATGGTGAGATATCGGTCTTCTTGTGGTGTTGTACACCGTGGACGTCCCGTACTGTAGCGCCTGGACACGTTTCCTGTCTGCTGGAATCGTTGCTATAATCTTGAGATCACAGTTTGTGGCACACGGAAGGCCCGTGCTACGACCTGCTGTGTTTGACCATCCTCCGGTCGCCCTAGTATTCTACCCCTCATAACGTCATATCAGTTTGTGTTCTTTGAGCCATTTTCAACACACAGTCACCATTAGCACGTCTGAAAACGTTTGCACACTTACTCGCTGCACCGTACTCCGACATGCACCAACACACCTCTGTGTATGTGGACTGCTGCCAGCGCCACCGTGCGACGACCGCAGGTCAAATGCACTGCATGGTCATCCCACGAGGTGATTTAAAGCCGCAAACCGCCCTCCACAGCGTTGTTTCACCATATATCAGCACTATCCTTAATTTATGAGCTTGAACGTAGTTCCGTACCTCAATCGGTAATAACGAAACCGTTATACGAGGTGCGTTCAATAAGTAATGCCAATCTCGGTTGGAAGATTGCGCAATTTGTTGCTGGACATCGTGGAACATTCCCGCATCAGCCTCTGTAGTTTCATGAAATTCCTGTAGGAGGCGGCGCTATACGTCGTCTCCAAAATGGCGTCTATAACGGGGGGCCATTCCGAACAGAGCGCTGCCATTGAGTTTCTTTTGGCGGAAAACCGGAGCATTGCACGTATTTACATTCGCTTCGGAGATCTAGCACTGTCCAAAAGCACGGTGAGTCGTTGGGAGAGGCGTCCGCCATCATCGCGAAAAGGTCGCGCAAACCTGTCCAGTGTCTCGTGTGCCGGTTGTGTTTCCTGAAATGTTGGAACGTGCGGACACGCTCCTTCCCCATCCACCCTGCAGCCCACATCTCCCTCTTCCATCTGTTTGGCCCAGCCGAGCATGCAGTCCGAGGAAAGCAGTACGTGGATGATGCGGCGGTTATTTATGTAGCAAAACGTTCGCTCCAACGTCGACCAGTAGAACTCTACCATGCCGGTATACAGGCTCTTCCAGTAAGGAGGCGTAAATCCGCCGCATTGGACGGAAATTATGTCTAAAATAGGGTTTTGTAACCAAAACAGTGGGGAATAACATGATGTATTGGAATCCTGAATAAAACCAACCTGCTTTCAAAAAAAAGTCTTGTATTACTTACTGAACGCTCATCGTGAATGACCTGAGATGTAACCCGAAGAAAGGCGAAAGTAATGGGGACTAGTACACTCCTGGAAATGGAAACAAGAACACATTGACACCGGTGTGTCAGACCCACCATACTTGCTCCGGACACTGCGAGAGGGCTGTACAAGCAATGATCACACGCACGGCACAGCGGACACACCAGGAACCGCGGTGTTGGCCGTCGAATGGCGCTAGCTGCGCAGCATTTGTGCACCGCCGCCGTCAGTGTCAGCCAGTTTGCCGTGGCATACGGAGCTCCATCGCAGTCTTTAACACTGGTAGCATGCCGCGACAGCGTGGACGTGAACCGTATGTGCAGTTGACGGACTTTGAGCGAGGGCGTATAGTGGGCATGCGGGAGGCCGGGTGGACGTACCGCCGAATTGCTCAACACGTGGGGCGTGAGGTCTCCACAGTACATCGATGTTGTCGCCAGTTGTCGGCGGAAGGTGCACGTGCCCGTCGACCTGGGACCGGACCGCAGCGACGCACGGATGCACGCCAAGACCGTAGGATCCTACGCAGTGCCGTAGGGGACCGCACCGCCACTTCCCAGCAAATTAGGGACACTGTTGCTCCTGGGGTATCGGCGAGGACCATTCGCAACCGTCTCCATGAAGCTGGGCTACGGTCCCGCACACCGTTAGGCCGTCTTCCGCTCACGCCCCAACATCGTGCAGCCCGCCTCCAGTGGTGTCGCGACAGGCGTGAATGGAGGGACGAATGGAGACGTGTCGTCTTCAGCGATGAGAGCCGCTTCTGCCTTGGTGCCAATGATGGTCGTATGCGTGTTTGGCGCCGTGCAGGTGAGCGCCACAATCAGGACTGCATACGACCGAGGCACACAGGGCCAACACCCGGCATCATGGTGTGGGGAGCGATCTCCTACACTGGCCGTACACCACTGGTGATCGTCGAGAGGAAACTGAATAGTGCACGGTACATCCAAACCGTCATCGAACCCATCGTTCTACCATTCCTAGACCGGCAAGGGAACTTGCTGTTCCAACAGGACAATGCACGTCCGCATGTATCCCGTGCCACCCAACGTGCTCTAGAAGGTTTATGTCAACTACCCTGGCCAGCAAGATCTCCGGATCTGTCCCCCATTGAGCATGTTTGGGTCTGGATGAAGCGTCGTCTCACGCGGTCTGCACGTCCAGCACGAACGTTGGTCTAACTGAGGCGCCAGGTGGAAATGGCATGGCAAGACGTTCCACAGGACTACATCCAGCATCTCTACGATCGTCTCCATGGGAGAATAGCAGCCTGCATTGCTGCGAAAGGTGGATATACACTGTACTAGTGCCGACATTGTGCATGCTCTGTTGCCTGTGTCTATGTGCCTATGGTTCTGTCAGTGTGATCATGTGATGTATCTGACCCCAGGAATGTGTCAATAAAGTTTCCCCTTCCTGGGACAATGAATTCACGGTGTTCTTATTTCAATTTCCAGGAGTGTAGAATTGACATAACAGATAAAATTGAAACCGAAACTGACGATCACGAAGTGGTGGAAGTGAAGTAATTCTCCTACATTGGAAGCAAAAAACCCATGACGTATGGAGCAAGGAGAAGTAAAAAAGCACATTATCAAAGACAAAGAGGGCGTCATGGTCAAAAGAAGCCTACTGGTATCAAACACGTCCTTAATTTGAGGAAAGAAGTTTCTGAGAGTGTCCGTTCGCTAGCACAGCATTGTATGGCAGTGAATCGTGGACTGTGGGAAAACCGGAAAAATAGAGAACTGAGTCGTTGGAGATGATTGTGCTACAGAAAGGTGTTGATGATTAGGTGGAATGATAAGGAATGAGGAGGTTGAATGAAATTTTCACTCTACAGCGGAGTGTGCGCTGATATGAAACTTCTTAGCAGATTAAAACTGTGTGCCGGACCGAGACTAGAACTCGGGACCTTTGACTTTCGCGGGCAAGTTTGGAAGGTAGGAGACGAGGTACTGGCGGAATTAAAGCTGTGAGGACGGGGCGTGAGTCGTGCTTGGGTAGCTCAGTCGTTAGAGCACTTGCCCGCGAAAGGCAAAGGTCCCGAGTTCGAGTCTGTCCGGCACACAGTTTTAATCTGCCAGGAAGTTTCAATGAGGAGGTTCTCGACAGAATCGTCGAGGAGAGAAGCGTGTGGAAAACACTGACAAGAAGAATGGACAGGATGATACGACATGTGTTAGGATATCAGAGATAAATTCTTATAATTATATGTTTCCCTGAGACATTTAAGTCTCTTTTTATTATCTAGATGATTGAAGCAGACGAAATGAATTAAAATTTGTGCTGCGGTCCGGGTTAACGGTTAGCATTTCTGCCTAGCAAGCAAGAAGACCCGGGTTCGAGTCCCGGCCGCAACACAAATTTTAATTCATTTCGTCTGCTTCGATCATTATCAGAGATAAATTCCATGGTACGTAGGGGAGCTGTAAAGGGTAAAGACTGTGGGGGAAGCAGAGATTGGAAGATGCACAACAAATAATCAAACATCTTCGGTACAAGTGGTACTCTGAAATTAAGAGGTTGGCACAGGAGAGGAATTTGTGGTGGGCCGCATGAAACCAGTCAGGGCCCAGAAGACTGACGACTCTGAAAAAAGTAGTCGTAGTAGTACCGAAAGCTTACATGGTTCAAGGTATACGAAAAATAGAGTTAAAATGTCCCAAAGAGAACTGCGGATTTATGGTGACGAGCCGCAACGGACGCAGAAGATATTGTCTGGGTGAGTACAAATGATTTGAAACGTATCTAGTGTTTTGATCAAGCCCCCATCTTGCTGGACTCAAATATCACCCACGACCTACCCACCTTAACAAGAAATACTATATCAGCGTATTATGCGTGAGGAAGCAATTCAGCGAACGGTTCTAGGCGCTACAGTCTGGAACCGCGCTACCGCTACGGTCGCAGGTTCGAATCCTGCCTCGGGCATGATGTGTGTGATGTCCTTAGGTTAGTTAGGTTTAAGTAGTTCTAAGTTCTATGGAACTGATGACCTCAGATGTTAAGTCCCATAGTGCTCAGAGCCATTTGAAGCAATTGAACACATAAACGGAAAATTAGGACAGCAGAAATATGGTTTAGACCCTTTTTATTAATGTCGTCGTCTTCCTACACAATGGAGCTAGGCACCTGACTGTTCCGTCTTCCAAAGTTTATTTACTATTTATTTTAGAGTTGGGCAGCATTGGTCGTAGTGCAGCAATTGGCATGACTACAGACAGTTGACATAAAACCTTGAGTTGCAGTAAAATGACGCAGTAAGCTAAACTCTGGGGTCACCCAAGGAGATTACGTTACCCACAAGGCTGTTCTTACAATAGGTTCATAGGGAGTACCTCATTTAAGATAAACATGAGCGCCGAGCGAAACTTTCGCACTTTTGTAGTTTTAAATACTGACAGTAGCTGAAATAAGGGTAGTCGTTGGCATAAGGTTAGTGTGGGAATTAAGGGAAAACATCTTTAAAAATGAACTGAATGACGTGAAATAATATAGCATAGCTTCCGGAAAAAAGTAACGTAAATTAACTTATCACTATTCATCAACAATGGAAGCCCCCTCTGCGCCCTTAGATGTGCAATAATTACTATCTCTGTATCGTAGAATATAAGAAAAGGACATTTTGTTCCTTTGTCTTCTTCTTTGTCTTCCTGGTCTTGTTGGTTCTAATGTCCTATATGGCGGTCGCACAGAAATCACGGTCTATAAATAATTTATATAGTTGTCGGTAACGTTATTATCAGTTTTGTCAAATATGTATGCAATTATTTACTGTAGAATAAGTTTTTTGTTGGTAGTTAAAAGTACCTTCTCTGATCCATGATTCATTTACGTAATAATTAAATGCTGTCCTGGCCATTTTGTGTAAGTTAATTGCTGTAGCGACGCCATTAATGATAAAATGATAAAAACGCTTTTAATAGTCATTTCTTGCAAGAAGTATTAAAGATAATAATCATAATAAATACAGAACGGCGTCTTGTAATATTTTCCATTTCATTTTTTAGGCCTGAGGTACAGTTTTATGAGTAATAATTTTTATTAATGTATACGCTGGCATTGCACATAACCAGCTATAATGGAGCATCAAGCCTCACAGAAAAAGAAATAATCAAGCAGTTTATTTAGCTGGTTTATCGCGGAACATAAAAGAACATTTTTTTAAATCCATCGTAATGTCTTCACGTTGGAATACGTATGATATTTCTGGCGATAGCGCCCTGAGAAACAATTAGCCATGGCTTTTAACCAACATAAAAGAGAATTTTTAACGAAACATTTTCATTTCCAATTATCACAATAATTTTTGAAAAAAGGTTACGCGATAATAATATTCACAAATTTATGATACATCCTTGTATCTACACTTCCATGCACATGATTTCGAACAAAATTCTTTACAGGTAATTACAATATCTCTATGTAAACGATATTTGATGTAAGAATGTAATCCTGGCGTACTTTTCGTTTTTCATTTTCTGTAACGGTTATGGGGAGAGAGACTCGGCTACCGCAGTGATCTCGGTTACTATGACAACGCTACATACAAATCATCCAGTTAATACTTTAAGACAAATAAAATTGTATTTGTAATGAGATAAAACAAAAAGGAGTCTTTTATTCGACATTAATAAGCCAGCTTCGTAAATTATAGGTATGAAACTTGGCACCCACTCTGCCCTATTATCTACTGATAGCTAGAAGTCTCTTTTATGTTAAAGCTTTCCACAAACAGTAAATCTTAGCGGAAAATTGCTACGCATTGTCAGAAACTGATTCAAAAACATTTCTAACGATATTTCAGTCATTCCTGCACGATTAGTATATGTAGTGATTTACCACCAGAGGGAGGTTCTTGCTCATTGGTCTGAAGATGACCACAGTTGTGGCCGAAACTGGTCACCGGAATAAATAATTTGTGATCAAGACTGTTTTTGACAGTAAATATTTTTTTAAAAAAAGGGATATTGACTTGAGAAATATTATGGTGTTTCAGGACGAATGGTCAGCAATATGACAGGAACGATCATTCGAAACAAAAAAAAAAAAAAAAAAAAAAAAAAAAAAAAAAAAAAAAAAAAAAAAAAAAAAACACCCGCGCCCGGGTTCCCGGGTTCGATTCCCGGCGGGGTCAGGGATTTTCTCTGCCTCGTGATGACTGGGTGTGTGATGTCCTTAGGTTAGTTAGGTTTAAGTAGTTCTAAGTTCTAGGGGACTGATGACCATAGACGTTAAGTCCCATAGTGCTCAGAGCCATTTGAACCATTTGAACCAAAAAATTCTAGTAAACATGGGCTGTAAAATGCACACCTTAAGAGCTATTAGCACTTGCTCAGTAGAAGAGATGCGTTTCGCATTAACATTGATGAAAAAGTGTTTATAGCTCTTGCGGTATGCAGTTTAGAGCCCACGTTTACTGGACCGGTTTTTTTTTTGTTTTTTTTTTCGATACTACCACCTCACAAAATACGGAAAGCAAAGAGTTTGCAATAGATTTGTTCCACGGTGTCGAAGGTGAACTCCTCACCGCTCTTAACTTTTGCATTATAGCGCCCACGTTTACTTGACGTGTTTGTTCCGAGTGATTTATCCTGTCATATGCCTGAATATTTGCCATTCCTCCTGGGATACCCTAGGCCCCTAGGATCAAAGGCGTGTCACATCAGTAAAAGCAATTTCATAAAATACCAGACCATGCTAAAAGCTACACAACGACTCATGTACCTGTTAACATGGTCTCGTATTTTATGAGATTGGTTTCACTGATGTGACAAGTCCTTGATTCTAGGGGCCTTAAGTTCTACATATGGACGTACGGACCATTGCCGACACATTTCATGTGGAGATAGCCTTACTGACAAATTGATAATGTGAAGTTTGTCCTTCTGAGGAAGACGGTCTTAAATCCAATGAAACCATGGTAAAGATTAATTGGAAACCACCATTTGTTGCAACTGGTTGGCTCATTTCACGTCACATGCTACGACAGTACATAGCGACCAGGTTAGTGACCGTAGCAGGATTACCGATATTGCCTACAAGAGGACTATTATTGATGAGATTGTATCACATGGGCTCCATTCCAGTTAAGTCGTTGTTGGCAGGATAAGTAAATAAAGAATCTGTTGTGTACATAGTTCCACGTAGTCGGCGCATACACAATTTTCCCACTAGAGCGCGCCCCGCTAAGCACAACAGCGCAGGCGCAGCGCTCGTCCGTCTCCGCACTACGAGATGGCGCTGCCATAGAGACGGTCCAAATTCTGCTTCCGCCGATCCGCGTATTAATATGTAAAGCAGCCAATGAGATTGCTGCTTATGTAGAACCTTTTCTTCTCGCGGATCACACTCGCGCAGTGATACCTGAACGCACGAGGTATTATAATGAGTGTACAGACCTCCGATTAGTCAGTCTGCATTTGTCTGCACCAGTCTGTACCAGTCTGCATTAGTCTGTACCAGTCTGTACGAGTTCTATATTAGTCTGTACCAGTCTATGGTCAAGTTTCAGTCTGCGTCTAATATTACCATATTCCTGTACATAGCCATGAAGATAAATGTATAGACACTTTTGTCAAGTATCAGAGATATATGTGAGAATAAGATTAACGTACTAATACCAAAGGAACTTCAGATTGCCAATTGTAAATAGCATCCAGAACCAAGTTACGTAATATATATGATTTTTATTATTTTAATAAATGTGTGTAACAATTAATGAAGTTCTGTTTAAAGTTGGTCACCGTCAATCTGCTACTCTAAGCGTGCAAGTGGCATTTCTATCCTCTGACCTAATGGCAGAAGATAAACACGCCACGATAAGACCACGAGACATATTGCTGACACTCGCCTACTTCGTTAGAGCGACAAGTCAAATAATCTGATGGTGTGTGTACTGAAGGTCTTACAGTACGCCCACCTCAGAATCATATTAGTGCACGTGTTCATTTGTGTTGTACAAAGAGGATACCAGCCACCCATAACAACATCCTCTCCCTTGCTTCCTACAATACAAGACTCTACATTGGTGACGACGAGGAGGAGGGGATACTACCGACACAAGGCCGCCCAGCAGTGTTAGTGACGTCACAGTAAGCGGTCCATGGCCGACGCAGCAGTCCACGGACACCTCCGTAGAGACGCGCCTGATGCTAACGATCTTCTGTCCGTCGTACAGAAAGGAGCGAACTATAATTCGAACCAAAGACCAAATTATATATATTCTTGTAAACAGCATAAAGGTTCATAACGAAATACCGATTACATATACGGGCAGGAATAAGTTTAATCGATTGAGGAACTTTGCCACTATTTGATAATTGTCAGAACACTATTTAGCTTTAAAACTCGCATACAGGTGGTGACAAATGCCAACTGACAGCAGGACTTAACATTTTCAAGCTATTACACTGAAAGTAAATTATCTTAAACACTGTCAGACATAGCAAAACCCTCACAACTTTCGTTTACAATAAGGTAACAAGAGTTCGCTTTATGTCATAAAACACATGACTATTGTGAATTTACTCATATGTTCATGGTGACAGCTCTTTTCAAGAATTTTTACAATTGTATCCCCAGTAATAAGGAATTGAAACAAAAGATAGATATCAAATATTCTCCTTTTAACATAGACATCACTGAACACGAGATTCTGTCTTGCACTGTGATACTAAGGGACTGCTCTTTCCTTTAAGAAAAGCCTGACAATTTGAAGTTCACTCTGCTATTGAAGATACACTTCTTGAAACAATATTAAAAACGTTATGAAAGGTAAGGAAATGGAAAAACAACCAAGTGCATTACATGTAAGAATGTGAGCAAAAGGCTGAGGCTCTCTTTACTTACCATTTTCAATCTCTCTACAGCTTATTTCCTTTTCCACATGGAAATCACCAACTGCAAGTCATTATTGCTGTCTGTTACTAACAAAGTGCTTTTCTATTTAGAAAACCTGACAATTTGATGTTCATTCTGGTACTGAAGATAAACACTTTTCAGAGGAGTTCTAGAACCTATTCCTGCCCGTATATGTAATCGGTATTTCGTTATGAACCTTTATGCTGTTTACAAGAATATATACGAGGGCGGTTCAGAAAGTAACCTCCGATTGGTCACAGTGCGGGTTGTGGGGGGAGTAGCGACGCCATCTGTGCGTTCACGCACCCAACAGGTCAGTCGGCATCAAGCCGTGGGCGAGTGAACGTCGTACCTGCGCTAGTTTAGTTTTTGTGGCAGTTTGAAATGTGTGCTGCAATAGAAAACCCCGCCAAATGTGAAGTGCGTGCTGTCATAAGGTTTTTTACAGCCAAAGGATATTCTGCAGCAGCTATTCATCGTGAGCTTTGTGCCGTGTACGGACCAAGAGTTATAAGTGAAGGAGTTGTCCGTGAATGGGTACGTTTATTTAAAAGTGGACGAGAAAACGTTCATGATGAAGAGAGGAGTGGTAGACCATCATTGGTGACTGACGAACTCGTTCAGACAGTTGATGCAAAAGTTCGTGAAAATGTCGGAGTTGTCTACTGGTTTTCCACAGATTTCTAAGACTCTCTTGCACGAGATAGTGACAGCAAGATTGGGTTACCGTAAGTTCTGTGCACGATGGGTGCCCAAAATTCTTACCGACCACCACAAAACTCAAAGAATGGCCTCTGCATTAGACTTTCTGCCACGTTATGAGGACGAAGGAGAACCATTGTTAAACAGAATCGTGACCGGTGACGAAACCTGGATTAAGTACGTGAACTCTGAGACAAAAGAACAATCAAAGATGTGGGCACATTCAAATTCGCCTACCAAACCAAGAAAAGCCTCGCAAGATTTTTCTGCCAGAAAACTGATGGCAACGGTGTTTTGGGATGCCAAAGGGGTGTTGTTGGTTGAATTCATGGAACGTGGTACGACCATTAATCAAGACGTGTACTGTGAAACAATAAAAAAGTTACGACGGGCTATACAGAACAAACGCCGTGGCATGCTGACTTCCGGTATCGTTTTTTTGCACGATAACGCCCGTCCTCACTCTGCTCGCAGAACAACGGCCCTTCTTGAGTCCTTCAAGTGGGACGTTATCAACCATCCACCTTACAGCCCAGACCTGGCGCCAAGTGATTATCACCTCTTCATGCATTTGAAGAAATGGCTCGGGTCACAGCGGTTTGATGACGACGAAGAGCTCAAAGATGCGGTCACAGGCTGGCTCCAGGCACAAGCGGGTGATTTTTATGCAGAAGGAATTTCAAAGCTTGTGAAGAGATACGATAAGTGCCTCAATCGCTATGGAGACTATGTAGAGAAATAGTGCAAAGATGTAGTTGTAAGATGTATATATTAAAATATTTTTATTTAACTTGGTGTATTTTTTTAAATCAACCGGAGGTTACTTTCTGAACAGCCCTCGTATAATTTGGTCTCTGGTTCGAATTATAGTTCGCTCCTTTCTGTGTGACGGACAGAAGATCGTTAGCACCAGGCGCGTCTGTACGGAGGTGTCCGCGGACTGCTGCGTCGGCTATGGGCCGCTTAGTGTGACGTCACTAACACTGCTGGCCGGCCTTGTCATCCCGGGGGTGTCGATACTACAGTGGCGATGCGCACGCGCAGAGGAGCGGGCGCACTCTGCAGGTAGTGGCCGGCCCGGAACAGAGAGGCGTTTGTTTACTTGCGGCACGTCTGCCCTGGCGTGGCGGCCGCCCAGTTGCGTCACAGCCGCTTGCTATGCAGGCGTCGAGCCGCACGTGGTTTGCACGCGGAAGGCCGCGCCGCCGGATAAGGAGCGCGCTCGACGGCTCATCCCTTCCGCCGCGCCACGTCACTGCGGCGTGGTGCGTAAACAGAGCCGGTCTGTGCGGCCAACACCGACTCAAAGGAAGGCCTCGGCGCTTGCTCGTGACGTCACGTCAGCTAGGCACGGCGAACGCCAGGTCTGTTGCAGGCGTACTCATAATGGTGGTGTCTCCCTCTCTGACACAGGAAAATGTGAAACTATTGGCGGTAGTTGACCAACACACATTGTTCTGAGAGATTTCTGCAATCAGTTAATTGTGCAATTCATTACAATTCTTAACAAATAGTGTACTCCTGAACTTAAATTTCCAACTGTTTTAAGGATTGACATACAAAAACAACTGCATGGTCCAGCAGCAACAGAATTCGTGCTTCTTTACCTTATTTGTAAATCTGAGGAAGTTACGTTTCTACTGGGTTGCTTTTACAAGAAACTGTGAACATATTGGTGCTTTTCTTTAGGTATCTTGCTTGACTATGGGGAGAGGAGCACTGGATGTTAATGAAATATCTTACGATTGTACACGGTGGGGAAGGGGGTGGGGGACAGAAGAAGAGGCAAAAGAGAGATACTTGTTTTATCAAATAAAATTTTTATATCTTATAAAGTTTCACCTTTCAGTTGCAAGAGGGGAATATTTATATTTTCTAATGTGCATGTTTAAAAAAGTTTAAGCTCAGCAGTATTTTCGATGTATGAAGCTATTTTGTTTCCTGTTCAGAATTCCTTTCGTTGAAAACGACTGTAATCTAATGACTGGCAACAGTTGGACATTTACACAAGTAAATTAGTTCACATTTCCAGTGACGATGTCAAACGAAAATGAATAAATAAATAAAAGAAACGAGTTCATTGTAAGGGGGTTGGGGTAAGTTTCGATAGCAAAATGGATTAAGTAAATATAGTTACTTGAATGTAAAATTTCCGAAGCTTGCAATGGGGAAAAGCATCTTCTCATACTGATCTACGTTTGTTTCGACAGGATTCAGTAATACAGAACTATGATCTCCTTTGTAGCTTTACGATAGTAAGAAAACCTTTCATCTAAATAAAACTGCAGAATCCAAAAAAATACCAAACATTTTGTCCAAAAATAAGAGATTTATGGTGATAAGCACGCCCAGGCGTTTCTGCCTGCAACAGACCTGGCGTTGGCCGTGCCTAGCTGACGTGACGTCACCAACAAGCGCCGAGGCCTTCCTTTGAGTCGGTGTTGGTGCGGCCGCTCCTCCGCGCTGACCGACCCTCCACACCAACTGCGCCTTAAGCCGTCGGCACACGGACCGTCTATCCGAACGGTGGGTGTGCGGACATTTGCCACGATTTTACGGAGGATGCTAAGTTCACCGGACTTGGATACGATGTGACGTCATTATGACGTATACACGCAACACCGAAAACGATAGAAACCGTATATCGACTATTCGACTTTTGTGAACTTTCGAGAGGTTGTGACAGGGTAGTGCTGTGCTCTGCACCATTCGTTGAAATGTGTTTTGCGTTCCTTGCGTTTAAATCGTGTATTGTACTGTGTTTATGTCCTGTGCGTTGTTTTTCGTTTGCTCGTCTCTAATTATGTGTTCAGCATTCGAGAGACTAACGAGAGAAAATCTGAAAGAGTTCAGCATCGATGACGACAGGCAATTGCGTGGTTATTGTGAATCTCAAGCAGAAATTGATGTACTTCTGACCCAGCTGAAGTGCGTCGGTTATTTGTACTCGGAGAGAAGAAGCACTCAGCAGCCAAAATCTTTAGATGCGTCAAGACACTAACCTTTCCTTAAGATTACATTGAGAAATCCACTTCCCCTCGTATTTCATTTCCGGTCGACGATTTTTCTTCAACAATGCCTCATATTTTTCTTTTTAAGTTCGAAATTCAATCATTCTACACATCAGTCATTACTGGACACTAAGGTACCTGTCTCTGCGGTCCGAGTGTAAAATTACTTGGAATTATGGTTGATACAAGACTATCTTGGGATGGACGTATAAATTACTTAGCTAACAAACTTGCACGAGTTCTCTTTCAGCTATACAAATTAAGAAAAAAAAGTCAGCAAGAGTATGCTGCTACAATCTAATATGTACTGACAAGACCAATTGTATGAAACCATAGTAAAATATTGATAATAAATAAATATTATTTTCGGCGTAAGCGTTCAATACAACAACCACACAATCTAATCTGGTCAGGACACAAGAAGACTTCACTTTTTTACGAAACGTGTTGTCCGGGGTGTTTTCAAGGCCACGGTCAGGAATATTTCTATTAATATCCAGCTCTTTTACTTTTATTTTGGCGAAATACATACACGCTGCCACACTGAGCTGTTTTCAGAATCGCACGTGTCAAAACAAACCTCTAGCTGACGACAGTTTAGAATCTCGAACGTTCGTAAAAATCGATAGGTGTGTTAATCGACTAAAGCGTGTTACGTCATAATGACGTCACATCATATCCAGGTTGGGTGAACTTAGCATCCTCCCGATTTTACCTGCTCTGAAGTGTTTGGGTCCCTTGTCTCCCCCTCCTCCTCCTCCTCATCGCTGTCGCGCGGTAAAGGTACTTAATGAGTCTTTCCGCTGGTTTACTTAACATAGGACCAGAATCTCTTTGGATTTTCTGCCACATTTCTAGAGAGACTTTCGTTGTCGAAACTATCAAATGCATCTCGCATTGAAATCCGCACCAAATTTAGGCCTCACTAGAACTTCGCCAATCGTGGGGATTTTGCGATCGTCTAAATTATACGTGTCTTTTCCGGTGCTCGTGCAGCAGCTGTCTGTCGTGTTTTGTGTACCGTGGGGGATCAGTTCCGTCTGATATTAATGTACTTGGTATGAATCTCTCGAGTGCTGTTGATACTATTTCTTTGAACGTAAGCCACATATGGTCTTCACTTACATAGTTTGAAAGGATTGGAGACTGTCTCTTAGAAAGACGTCACCCGAATTTTTAGTTGTTTTTATAAATAGATATATTTCGTGTTTAGTTTTGGTGAATTTCTTTGTTACGGAATTGTGCCTCGCTACGACTGTGTGTTCACTAATCCCTGTATCCGTCGTGACGCTCAGGATTTGTCCGCATCTCGTGGTCGTGCGGTAGCGTTCTCGCTTCCCACGCCCGGGTTCCCGGGTTCGATTCCCGGCGGGGTCAGGGATTTTCTCTGCCTCGTGATCGCTGGGTGTTGTGTGCTGTCCTTAGGTTGGTTAGGTTTAAGTAGGTCTAAGTTCTAGGGGACTGATGACCATAGATGTTAAGTCCCACAGTGCTCAGAGCCATTTGCTCAGGATTATTTGTGGCTAAGAGGTCAAGTGTGTTTTCGTAACCATTTACAATTTGAATGGCATCGTGAGCTAATTGTTCAAAATAATTTTTTTAAAAGCATTTAGAACAATTACAGAAGTTGTTTTCTATCTATAATAGGGTCTGAAAATGTATTTTTGTCAACTTACGGAAGGTAGATTGAAGCCACTGCCAACTATAATTGTATGAGTAGGGTACCTATTTGTCATGAGACTCAAGTTTTCTTTGAACTGTTCACCAACTGTTTCATCTGAGAATGAGGGTCGGTAAAAGAAGCCAGTTATTAATTTATTCCGGTTGTCGAATATAACCTCTGCCCGTACTAAGTCACAGGAACTATCTGCTTCAATGTCGCTTGATGAGCTGGAACAGACATTACATTATTTTTCCTTAAGCTGTGTTTCTTGTTTCTATTGTAGTGCATATCATGACAATTACGGCTTTGGCCGGCCGGTGTGGCCGTGCGGTTCTAAGCGCGTCAATTTGGAACCGCGTGACCGCTACGGTCGCAGGTTCGAATCCTGCCTCGGGCATGGATGTGTGTGATGTCCTTAGGTTAGTTAGGTTTAAGTAGTTCTAAGTTCTAGGGGACTGATGACCTCAGTAGTTAAGTCCCATAGTGCTCAGAGCCATTTGAACCAATTACGGCTTTTCCCTCCAAAACCTAGGATGCTTTCTCTGTGACCCTGTAAATACCAGAGCTAAACAATGTAGAACAACAACGTACGTTACAAGCATAGCATTCTGTATTACTTCATTTCCTTATTTCTAACATTTTAAAATTGTAAGTCGACTTTAGATGACATGTAAATCATAGATGTTCTTATCTCTATTTGGTGAAAGTATTTTCAGTCATGTTTTGAACATTGTGCCGCAACAGCTTATTAACTAATGTTTCGCCGCAAGAGATATCGCATTTTAGAGAGTAAATTAATATGGAGTATGTTGTTCTTCTTCTCACACATTCACATATCCATTTCTTCTTTCCTTATCGTCTTTTGGGCAGCAGTTGTAGTAATTAAAGTAGGCACAAATGCAGTGATCAAAAAGAAATGATTAGTGTACATTCGCATTCTCTTTACATCGTTCCTTCCCTGTTGCTCCCATGGCGATGAACTGTTTTTATCGCAATCAGTAACCGTGAAAGTAAGCTATCGTACAGACAGAGGGCTCTATGTTTAAACTTGACAGAACTAACTACATACTGAAATAATCGTCGGTATTGCTTTCGTTTCCCAAAAGTTGCAGATATTTCGATTTCGGAAAAGATGCTCTGTATTTGGCCAAGATGTCGAAGGAGAAGGTCTCTTACGTACTGGTTGTATCGAGTAAGATGTGGAGACGGCGGTTTGAAAGCGGACGGAAGAAATACGAGGAAGGGCGTACCTTACCTGAGGGATCGCTACCTGGCGAAGGGTCAAGTGTGGCAAAGGGTCAAGTGTGGCAAACGTCCGGCATTCGTGCGGGCTCTTCTCCGCGCTGACCGACCCTCCACACGAACTGCGCCTTAAGCCGTCGGCTTCTCCGCCAAAGTAGAAACTGCCACCTCCACCAAAAGGCGTATTCGTGCTGGGGTGCCACAGGGATCGGTCCTGGGGCCCGTCTTGTACAGTCTGTACACTGCGGACACACCAACGGCCCCCCTGGTGCGCACTGCACAGCACGCGGACGACACAGCCTTCTACACGAGCAATGCGAACAAGGACCTGGTCATTCGTAAGCCACAAAGGGTTTTAGACGACACAGAAACTTGGGCCCGCCGCTGGCGCATCACCATCAACTCTGAAAAGACGCAGGCTATGCTGATTACCCGCAGGATCGGAAGGCGCGAACCTCCTCAACGTCCCCCCCCCCCCCCCCCTCCACCTCAAACGGAACCCAACTCCCTGGCGTAGAACCGCCAAGTACTTTGGACTCTCGTCTTACGTGGAAACCCCACATAGACGAGGTCGACAGGAAGGTCTGCGCCAGAATGTCCGCCCTATACCCAATCCTGAACTCAACCAGCTCCCTTCCCTGTCCAGTAGGAGTAAATGTGTACCAGGCCTTGATCCGGCCAGTAATGGAATATGCGTGCCCTGTCTGGGCACCTGGACAAACTACAGAGGCTGCAGAACCGCGCCCTCAGATCGGCATTGCATTTACCTCTTGGATTCCCCATAGATGATCTGCACGCCGCAGCTGAAATACCTCTCCTGAGAGAGCGTTTCCAAGATCTGGCAAGGGCCTTCTATGAGGGTTCTTCCAGATCAGGAAACGCCCTCATCCACTCCCCAGGTCGGTATGACATGTCCCGCGACAAGCACAAGCGCCCCATGACGATCTTCGACGATTAAGTCGAGGAGGAAATCCCTAATCCTGCTCCTTCCCATATAACATCTCGCCAACCTCAGGCAAGTACCAGACACAAACAGAACAGTCATCACATTTCACAGCCACAAAAAAAACTACAGATATAATCACACACACGCGTAAACAGGGGAGTAAAAGCCGAAAGGCTACAAACTCCCCCTCACACTTCCCCAAAGAGGGGAAAGTAACAGATGAGAGCAGCAGCAAGCCGTCGGCACACGGACCGCGCAGTCGAACGTTAACGTTTGCGTGCCCAGTTCAACGTGATGCTGAACGCTCACGAACGATACAACTTGTGCGTACGGTACGTGTGCCCCAACGTGGTATACGCTATCGCAACGCACTCCGGCGGCAGTTGCGGGAATTTTCTGGTTCGTAAATCACACTGTTTACTAAACGGGCGAGCGTAAAATTCCCACGAAAACTCTATTAAAACGCACATTTCCTCCATCGTCCACGAAAAGGGAAGTACCATGTCCAGTCAACAAGGACACATTCTTATAAAAGTGCCACTATAAACAGTGCGGTACAAGAATGAGATTTTCACTCTGCAGCGGAGTGTGCGCTGATATGAAACTTCCTGGCAGATTAAAACTGTGTGCCCGACCGAGACTCGAACTCGGGACCTTTGCCTTTCGCGGGCAAGTGCTCTACCAACCGAGCTACCGAAGCACGACTCACGTCCGGTACTCACAGCTTTACTTCTGCCAGTACCTGGCAGGTAGGAGACGAGCTACTGGCAGAAGTAAAGCTGTGAGTACCGGACGTGAGTCGTGCTTCGGTAGCTCGGTTGGTAGAGCACTTGCCCGCGAAAGGCAAAGGTCCCGAGTTCGAGTCTCGGTCGGGCACACAGTTTTAATCTGCCAGGAAGTTTCAGTGCGGTACAAATTTGTAATACTTCTCCGCATAAGATAAACATTATTTCATCATTCCCACATTTTAGTAAAACCCCAAGGTCAGTCTTACTTATTCACTGTTCCCACCCAGTAGCAGATTCTTTGCAACATGAGAATTACAAAGCGTAAAAGAAAAAGGAGCAAAATATCTTTATACAAGTAGCGCAAGCTGTCCTGTAGATTAAGCCAATCGAACAAAGTCACCCCTCAAAAAAAGGTGAACTTATATTTACATAACATCAAATGTTATAGTATATACTTTATTAAACTAATAATAAATTATCAAACCTAATAAAAACGCGAATGTTAGGAAATAAAATTTAGGCGTGTCAAGACGCGAACCTCCGTCCCAGTTATCAAATCAATACAAGACAGTAACGCTACTCATTACGCTTTTTTTTTTTCTTTTTTTTTACATCTAATTTTTTTTTAGATCTCATTTTGTTCGCTTTCGTTCGTTGCATCTGCTCGGGGCGGACGTCGTAAGACACCCGTTTAAGTTCGTTGTTGATCGGTTAACTCAGGTTTTTTTTTTTTTTTATTACAGAGGGCAGCTAACTCTCAGACCGAGACTAAACCAACAACACGCACAGTGCAAGTAATTAAAGTATGTTACCCGTTGCAGAAAACCTTATTGTAGATATGTTATTAATTGAAATTTAATTATAGCAAATTGAATCAGGAACAATGCATTTTGGGTGGATCTTCCGTGTGTCTCTGCCTTCAAATAGCCTACTCTCATAATACACAAGTTGCAATAATTCTTTTGCCATGAAGATGTTTCTTGTTATTTTATTGGAACGAATCACACAGTTAACAATGGGTTTTCCAGTGATTCTGAACTTGCTGGTGCTCAGAAACGGCGTATATATATATAATCTTGAAATAATGACAATATGGCGCCTCACAACTCTGTACTGAAGGGAGACGGCGTGCTTGTGACGTAGGTGGCGCTGTGCCATCTCATTGGTCAACGCTCAGACGCACGCTCAGAATGTCTGACACGCCAGATATTGCTCTGCACGTTCGGAAAGACTCCAGAACGCTCGGATGCACGGTCCGTGTGCCGACGGCTTTAGGCTGCGTTCACGGTGCTGGCGGTTTTTTATCCGAAGCTGCTCTTCTGTAAACTTCTCAGACCTGATGCCGATCGACCCTGTTGCCGATTTTCAGCAACTGTACCGAGAGGTGATTAGGTATCGGTATGGGCACTCGTTCAGTTCGGTGTTATTTGTTTACAGTTAGAATTTGTCATTTTAGAATTTTTGAGTGGTTTTAGTTTCGGATTTAGTGATTATGTTACAGTGAAGAGTCACCTGATCGTATCGGAGCGGATTTCTTTTGTTAGAAATATGATTTGTATTATTGGTACTGTGAATGTTTATAACATCAAAAAAACAGTTTCGGTCAATATTCTCACAAAATACCTTTTATTTTTACGTAATGAAGAGTTTAAAAACTCATTAAATTTCAAAAGTTCGTCTCTGCTTATGTGTATCGCATGAGTGTTAACTGAAATTACTAGTGACTTCGCGTACTTTTTCCCGCAAACGGTTTTAGCTATGGAAATGGATTTTGTGACGCCTGATAGAGGAAACCTTCCAAAATTTCAGGCATTTACGGTTTACGCCCGTTATTCGTGAAAGTTAAGTATTTTTCTGGAATATTCGTTGTTATTTACATGTAAGAGTGCGGTTTCTCAGTAATGAGTGTCTTCGATTTCGTGACATTCGTGTGTTTAAAGAATGGAAGATTAAATTGCTGTGTGAGAAACAACTGAAAGTGGCATTTATATCTTTTCTTGTCACAAATAATTCACCATATTTTTCTGAACACGTAGCGATTTACGAGTGTGTGGTCAGATAGGAATCTAAGATCACAAATTACTGCGAATGAAACTAGCAGCAATTGTCTTTATACTCAAGCTTCTCAAAAGTATTTATGTGCGATCGAATTCTTAACAACAGTAGACAGAGATGTAATATCCCCACCATAATATTTTTAGACTATACCACCATATAAGAAATACTTTGATTCATCAGATGCTTGTTATAAACTACGACGAATTTCAATAGCTGCACTCACCACACGCTCTCGAAAAGGCGTTTTTTAAATTTTGTTTTTAAGAACCAAATCTTTGATATACGAGGGTTAGAACTTCAATGGTGGCAACAATTTATTTACAGCTCGTACAAAATAGATACGTGTTTCAAAGTTTTACTGACCCTCAAAGTAGTCACCAGCATTGTGTATAACCCGTTGCCAGCGATGTGGAAGTCGTAGGATACCCTTAGCACTGCCAGATGTGTTGACAGTTCGAGCGGCGCGGTCTATTGCCTGACGAATTTGTAGCAGTTCTCAAGAGAATGCCGCGAAGTGTTTCCTTCAGTCTAAAAATCGAGTTGAACTCACGAGAGCCGGCCGGAGTGGCCGAGCTGTTCTAGGCGCTACAGTCTGGAACCGCGCGACCGCTACGGTCGCAGGTTCGAATCCGTCCTCGGGCATGGATGTGTGTGATGTCCTTAGGTTAGTTAGGTTTAAGTAGTTCTAAGTTCTAGGGGACTGATGACCTCAGTAGTTAAGTCCCATAGTGCTCAGAGCCATTTGAACCATTTTTTGAACTCACAGGGGCTTAAGTCAGGGGAGTGCTGTAGAGGGTATAGCACTTAGCAGCCCCATCAGTCGAACAAATCCGCAACAGCTTGCACTGTACGTGTTTGAATATTGTCCTGCAAAATGATGGTCAGGTCCTGCAGAAAGTGTCTTCACTTCTGTCTCTAAGCTGGTCGTACGTTGTGGCCTAAAACGGCCCGCTGATTTGCATATTTGGTAATGGTGCCCGATGCTTTCCATAGGATTTACATCAGGAGAATTGGTCGCCGAGCTATCAACGTGAGTTCACTATATTGCTCCTTGGACCAACGTAGCAAGGCTCTGTCTCCGAGACACGGACCATGAAACACGTATGTAACATAGCAGCGATGGCGAGGCATTGTAGCATCTGTGACCAGAGAGTTTGCGCTTGACCGCGCGAGTGTTGCGAGCGGTTCTCACTCTGTCAGTAGTCGTTGCGAGTCTGTCAGCAGTAGTCGTTGCGAGTCTGTAGCTCTGTCTAGTTGTCGCTATGCAGAGCAGTACTCTGTCAGTAGTCGTCGCGTGCGGTACGCTAATAGTCGTCATGCAGAGCGGTCGGTCAGTAGTAGCAGCCCAGTGCGGTTGTGTGATGTAGGCGGTCGGCAACACTGGTCAAGATGGTGAATAAGGTATACCATTAATTAATATAATCATTAGATAATGTAAAAATTTATTTATTGTAATTATTCTCCAACAAGTTCCCTAATAATAATAATTTTTATTTCAAAAGCATTTTTTCAAAAAATTTAATTTTTTATTGAACTGAAGATCTCGTTGCACTTCCCATTTCATTCCACTTCTTTTAAAAAAAAAATTTCACTAGAATCACAAAAAAAAAAAGAGAATATTATTATTTGCAATGCAGTTCCTCCAAGCGGTGCGCAACAACAAGAGCAGATATGTGACATCCATTTATTCTGAGGTAAGACTTTAATTCTGATTGTTTTACACAGGGCCAAAGACCGATATTTCGGTTTAATTGAATTTTCTTGTCACTGTATGGACTTTAATTTTTTGAACGATTTATATTTGAGTCAGATTGCGAATTTCACATTTTTGTTGCCATTGTCAGTACATTTGATTGTGGGCAGGTTACACTTGGCGACACCCAGTCCAGGATCGTATTTCATTGAGAGTCTTTTGAGCAACAGTCAGATATCTGCTCTTATTTGCTTAAATATAATTAGGATTTGGCGCAACGCTTTTATTAACTTGTGACTTTCTTTCTACAGGTCAACGGCAATTTGTTGCTTTGTTGTATTTGTGTGTTGCTTTTGCATTGTGCTTATTTATTTTGTGAATAATTTTGACTATTGTTAAAATGCCGCGAAAGACTGTGAATAGTGTGTCGCGACGTATTATGAATGAAATTACCGACGCAAACAACTTTACCGATAGGACATATGACACGCAGTGTAATGATGACAATCCTGCGTTCACTAACAATCAGTGCATTCCAACCATTAATGATGACTTTTATCTTAGTGATGAACAAACGAACTCAATTGTCTCCTCTGTTAATTTGACGACAATTGATGACGCAGAACGCTCCATTGTAATGAGCGCTGCCCAGCCTAACACACCCGGTTTGAAAAATTCTCGTGACGAACAGACAAATTTGTCTAATGAAAGTGGTCAGTGTACCGAAAATACGACGGACTCGAGTGAGAAACCTTTTTGTAAATTACAGAATGACCAAATGGTCACACAAAACGCGACAATGGCAAATACACCGTCAAACAGTACAGAGAATAGAGCAAGTAATGCTACTGAGGCTCAAATTATAGCATTATTGCTACAAATGATTAAAAAACTTGATGAACAGCACAAAGAATTTGTAGAATGGAACAAAGAATTTTCTGAAAGTCTTAAACAGCAGAACGAAAAACACGACAACGTTAACGAACAGAACAAACAAGTTAGGGAAGAGATTACAGCTGTTACCGTTCAATGTCAGGACAATAAAGAACAATTACGTGAGGATACTAAGGCTTGTGCTAATAACAGTAATGAAAAAGTTGGCACTGTTGCACAAGAATCAAGTAGCACACGTGTAGGTACAACAGAATTACATAAAGACGAAGTTAATGCAGTCACTGAACAATGTTCAGCAAACGCAACACAGATACACGAAATTAATGCAGTCACTGAAGAATGCCCTAGAAACGAAGTACAGATTCGCGACGAGGTTAATTTAGAATCAGTGGAAGTTTCTCACACTCCGAATACGGAAGTTGACGAGAAATTTGCAGGACAGAACAACCAAAATGTCGAAAGCATTAAAGTAACAGAATTAAAGACTATTTCAGTCACCAACACGTCACAGAATCCGCCACGTTGCGAGCATTTATCAGAGTCACGCAGCGTGTATAATGTGAGCAATTTACAGCAACTACGCGACTTAAAATCCGAAAAGCCACGCGACTTAAAATCTGAAAAGCTATGCAACTGGAAATCCGGAATGACACAGACGAACAGATTCACACACAAACCCGAACGTGTTTTCAAATTCAATGACGAGAACGTAGATTACGAGCAATTTTTATCCGCCAGAAAATGTAAAGAATTTAATAATGACAGCGTACAGGTACACGCTTTGCACTGTATACGACAATTTATCTTTGTACATTCACCGCTATTGCCTGTAATGCAGAAGCTAGCTTTGAACCAGATGCGACAATTTATTTTTGTATTTACAACAGCATTGCCTATAATGAAGAAACTAGAATTAGCACGGATACAACAATTTGCCTTTGGATTTTTACCGCTATTGCGTGCAACGCAAAAGCTGAAATTTATTTGCAGTGCGTAATTGACCTCAGGGGATTCATTACGCTTTAATGAATATGTGCCGTAGCGAGCATAGGGCCCCGAGCTGTAGTAGTGCTGTTTCATCTTTAGTTTTCTGCACTGCTGCCTTCTCTTCTACTATCCTTTATATCTATCAAAACTGCTCTTTAACTATTGCTCTACCTAGAATTAAGAAAAATGACAATGAAAACCCGATAAGACAAATTTTTTACTGAATGTGACAATTTTATTAAGCACTCCCGTAATGACAACTACCGCCGTAACTTTAATAACAGATAAAATCGTAATCATCAGTATGTACAAAATTTTCGGCAGTCGCAACCACATTTTTGTAACAATACATGTTTTTCACCACAATAGCATGAAAGTCAGCCGCTTAGCATACCTAACCAACAATGCAGTCTACAAGGTCAACCTAACTTTAATGTTTCGCCGCGTGCACGTGTAGTCCCAGCTCCAACAAATAGTAACGCATGGCAGCAAAGAAATAACTACGTACAGATAACACACTATTTCAACTCGTATCGCAATGCGCCGTATAGAAATTACTATCAGGACAGACGTAAAAATAACGAGCACAATTTTCAGCATACATTTAATAACAGTCGATCTTATGAGCAGCAACAACATCAGCAACAACAAATAATCATGAATGAAACAGACAATAGGTGTCATCGATAGCGTAATACGTCAGTAAGAAATAACAGAGCAGTTCAAATAGTCGAAATGCCACAGCATCCTCCCGTAAATAATAGCACGTACGACAGAATTTCACCAGACACAGTACAGGTTTTATATTCCAGTAACGTAAGCAATAATTTTGACACGCAGAATCTTCTTCACGAAAATGTTATTAATTTTGACGCCATCCGACACACGTTTGCATTAAGGACAAAATTACGACGTATGTAGACGACATTCTTATCGCAGAAGCTAACTGGTCTGAACACAATCTGATTCTTGAACAACTGTTGCAAACTTTTCATGCACAAGGACTTACAGTTAATCTTAGTAAATCGCACTTTGGCAAAACTTCTATAAAATTTCTTGGACACGTAATTTCAGCAGAAGGCATTGCACCTGATCCGGAAAAACTTCAAGCTCTACGTGACATTAGTGTTCCTACGACGAAGAAGCAATTACGCAGTTTTTTGGGCTTAATTAACTTTTTTCGCAAATTTATTCATCACTCCGCTTTAGACACGCCTAGATTATGTCAATTAACAGGTAAAAACACTATTTGGTCTTGGGATAAGCAAGCACACTCTGAATTCATGAACCTGAAACATGCTTTGTTGAATGCACCACTATTATCGCACCCAGATCTTACCAGAAATTTTTCCATTGCCACCGACAGTTCTAACACCGCTTTAGGCGTACATATTTTCCAGGAAATAGAACAAGATGGCTCTACAGTAATTAAAAACATCGCATTTGCAAGTCGCATTCTGTCACCTGCTGAACGAAATTATTCCGTCACAGAACTTGAAACATTATGTGTTGTATGGGCTTTCACGAGATTTAGGCACTTTCTTTATGGCAGACATACTACCGTTTACACAGACCATAGAGCTATACAATTTTTGCTTTCAGCTAAATTTACTCACGACAGATTAAGCAGATGGAAACTATATTTACAGGAATTTAATTTTACAATAGTTCACATTCCCGGTACACAAAATGTTATAGCAGACGCACTATCGCGTTCTCTCGGCAACAATCAGCAAGACGTAGCAGCCAACTTCTGCAAAACAAATTTCAGTGTCATGTACATTCAGCAAGTTGCATTTGAAAATTTTATTTCATCGTCATTACAGGACATAGCAAAGGAGCAAAATAAAGACAATGTGTGGAAAGAAATTAAACACCTTTGGCAAGATAGGAATAATGTTACGATTAGAAACCACTACACTGTACGCAATGACATTCTGTTTCGCCGCTCTCATCCTGACAGCAACAGCTGGTTATTATGCATACCTGACGAACTGGTTAACAAATTAATTTGGTACACTCATTTAAGCTACGCACATTACGGAGCACGAAAATGTTTTCTTATACTGAGACAGAACTGTTATTTTGCCAACATGGAGAAACGTATACGACGAGTTTTAGCGTCTTGTAAAATTTGCCAGAAAGCTAAATCAGACACCACTTCACATATTCCTCCATTATATCCCATTATACCTGTTAAATTAAGACACATGGCCGCAGTAGACATTTTTGGTCCGATTCCGAGAACTAACAGAGGTTTTTGCTACATTTTTGTCGCTGTTGAGCTCACTTCAAAATTTGTTACTTTCACTCCGTTACGCAAAGCTATTGCTAAAACTGTTTCAAAAGCATTTGTAAAACATTTTCTGTCTCATGTAGGGCATGTAATGAAAGTAATTTCTGACAATGGATCTCAATTTCGTAGTAGCGTATGGACACGCATGTTACGAGCCAGAAACATTTCTCCGATCTATATATCCAAGTACCACGCTTCTTCGAACCCTTGTGAAAGATTAATGAAGGAAATTGGTAAGCTGTGCCGAATATACTGCCACAAAAGACATATTGATTGGGATACACACATACTCTCATTCCAAGATGTAATTAATTCCATTCCAAATGAATCCACTATGCTATCTCCGACTGTTATACTGAAAAACGTTGAACCACCGAACAAAATTAAAGAATTAATAGAATTTCCCAAAAGTCGTCGCCTACGACACCACGAAATAATTGACATTGCGCTGAAGAACATCAAAAGTGCCGCAGAGCGCCGGAGAAGACAGCAAAAACAGGTTTGTACACGCCGCGACTTTCACGTTGGACAGAAGATACTAGTACGTACACACTATTTATCCAGTAAATTAAAAGGTAAGTGCAGTAAATTTGAACTTCTATACGCAGGTCCATATCGGATTCGCAGCATCCCTCACCCCAATGTTGTACACGTCGAAACTTTGAGAACCAGAAAATCGAAAGGCAATCACCATATCTCAAACATTAAACCGTTTATTGAGTGAAACCACTGTATGATTCAACACACTATGATGCCATTTACTAATGCAATTAATTCACCTGACTAATTACTGATGATTACCGTATTTTTTCTTGGCAAGTGCCCGGCAAGGTAAGGTTAGCAGGTCGCTCTTCTTGTCGTTACACATCAGACCGTGCATATTTTTCCAGATGAATTTACACATTTATGACTATTTCTGCAATTATATTTATGTGACTACTTATTGATGATTATCGTATTTTTTCTTGGCAAGTGTCCGGCAAGGTAAGGTTAGCAGGTCGCTTTTCTTGTCGTTACACATCAGACCGTGCACATTTTCCACTTTTTTTGTGTGTATGATTGTACTCCAGTTTTGTTTGTATGCACTATGAGATAGTTAAGATATAACACACACCAGTCGACTTTGACATTTTTTTTGCCTTATGACATCTCAACATCGTGACTGTTTCACATTTTTTTTTTGCTGCTGCATAGTATTATTCTGTGTATATTTTTGTTTTTGAACACTGTCAATGTTTTTGACATATTACGTTTTCTGTCATGTTATGCTGTATGGTTAATTGTGTCACCATAAACCAGTCATTATTTAATGGGTATATGATTTAAATGCAGGACATTAATCTTTGTTCATCAATTTCAGAAAGGAATGATGATTCTAAGAAATAAATTTAACATAAATGGGAATTTCACCTACGGAATAAACGAAAGGAGATGCAATAACTTTATGAGGAAAAGTAAATGGATCAGGATTAACAAACATTAACAAGAATATACTATACTCATCGTAGAATAGCAGTCTTAACTAATTTTTTCTTTCAGAATACAAGGTGATTGATGCAGGCTGTCAGACAGAACTACACATCTCAGTTTTAGTGATGAAATATGCTAGAGATAAGGAATAGTTGTATAATGAGTAATGAAGTGATTTTTTGCAGATGATAATGAATACTGATGAATAATGATGAAGGATATGATGTTATGAATAATGAAGTTTTTCTTTACAGGTGACAGATGAGGATAATGTTGAAGTTATGTATTTATGCTACGTAGTTATTTAAGTATTTGTTGCAGTTTGCTTTGACAGCAGGTGTTACATTGCATAGTAGGATGACTGAAAGTTTTGGAAAGGACAGCTATGGAACACATTTTTATACACACTTCACTGCCTGTTAATTCGAAGTTCACTACTTTTCAGCATAGTGTGCGTTTCTTCTTTCAGGTCAATAATCCGTTTTTGTATTTTTTCCAGGAGAAGTTTTTCATGACACTTACTAAACCTGTTACTTATTATACCTGTTCTAGAACTTGCATTTTTTTTTGTATTTTACCCATTTGTGTTTATCGTTTATAAATGTGATCACATGTACTGCCTTGTTACATAATCTTGCTACAGCTGACTCATGACGAATGACGTTACCTATCCTCATATGCTGCAATAGGTCAAAAGCAAATAGTGTTATGTTTCAGCAATTAATTATCGATCCCAACGCAATGCATTGCTAACAAAAAAAAATAAAAATGTATTACCAGTCCCACATAATGTCACTAGTTTATGATAATTCTGAATAATACTGATCAACTCTGAATAGCATGTCACTTGAGTAATGACCTCTTAATGAGACTATATTCAAAATGATGCTTTGTCACTAGCTAATAACTGACACTGTTTATTGTAATGATACTACTTATAATGCCTGTGATTATTAATGATTTGACTGTAATTAACTGATTTTTAATAATGACTTCGTAATAATCTGAATAATACTGAATGATGATTCTATTCAATACTTGCTGGCCACTGAGTGCCAATAATTAATGTCAGTCGATGAATTGTTATTAATTATGCCATTAATTAGTTCTTGTTTTCTATGTTCATACTTTGTAATTTGAAATGAATGTGATGGGCACTGAGTGACAATAATTAATGTCACTTGAAGAATTGTTATTAATTATGCCATTAATTAGCCCTTTTTTTTTCCATGTTGAGTTTTCATGTTTTGGTTAATGGCCAATGAGTGCCAATAATTTGTATCACTCAATGTATTATGTTAATGCTAGGCCAATAATTGACTCTCCTTTTCAACTAAGACATCTGATGAACATTATTCTGTCGTACTAAATATACTTTGTAACTGGCCAAGGACCGCCACTATTTATTGTAATACGATCACCCATGATGCCAGCTAGTGATTCTTAATAGATTGGAATGACACATAATTAATTAACTATGGTACTGTTTAATAATGCTTTGTAATTAATTAAGGCTAATAATTCTTACTATATTGAAATGACAAATGATTAATTAATTAACTGTAATTAGACAAATGATTAATTAACTGTAATTAGACAAATGATTAATTAACGACAAATGATTAATTAACTGGAATTAGACAAATGATTAATTAACTGTAATTAGACAAATGATTAATTAACGACAAATGATTAATTAACTGTAATTAGGAAAAGGCTAATGATTATTGGAATGACAAATGATTAATTAACTGTAATTAGGAGAAGGTTAATGATTCTTAATTATACTCTGTAACTGAAAAGAATGCGATTATTTCATAATGCTTTGTAACCAGGAAAAGAAGGCTACTGATTCTATGCACAACAATTAATGAACATTTTTCTGTAATACTACATACTTGGTACAGAAATGTTCAATAACTGGGCTATGAATGCCACAAACTACTAATTAAGTCTGTAATTGTCAATATTATGTGACTTGATGTCCTTCACCTCATAAGCTGACTACCCTGAATTACTGCAATGTCCATTTGTCCTGTTTATCCCAGTGATCATGGAGCACTATATTTGGTTTTGCACTAATTCTACGTTGGTGTGCCTTGTAAGAGTGTGGTGTTGACACGACATGCTGTCCACCACCATGAGCGATGAAGACATTATTATGGTCCCACTGTTTGGTGTACCTAATGTACTGCCAAAATGAAAACATGGAACATTACTACGACAGTTCAGTGTCTTGGCTACACTGATAAATTCTGATGGGAAAAGAACTTTAAGTTGTGTCACTTGGTGTTGTACTTCTGTGGAAAGATATGGACTTTCAGAACAGCTGTGTGCAATCTAAAGTGCTACAACCATGATGCAATCCTTCCCTTTCCTATCCTGATTCTTGTCACATAAAAAAAAAAAAAAAAATTTTTGGTAACATCATTTATGTTCATAGGTTATACATTTTTCGATTCGCTGAACTCCAATGCGAGTACACTTATGTCACTTGTCAACATAATATTTTTTGCCAGTCTGTTTATTTGTTCTGCATATGCTAAAGAATTTTTTCAGTGCCTGTGCACTTTGTTATCTGTCAAAAAATTTGTATATACATTTTTCTGATTTGCTACTATGTTTTGTACTCACAATTTGTCTTTGTCTGATATATTTTGTACTTAGTGCGTGTGCACAACATTTAAATATTCTGTAAGTTGTAGAATTTTGTTAGTTAAAGAAAAATTTTGCCGCGCTTGGCAAGTCCAAATGACTCACCATCGCTGCCAAATTTTTGCCCCCCCCAGTGGAGGGTTATGAAACACGTATGTAACATAGCAGCGATGGCGAGGCATTGTAGCATCTGTGACCAGAGAGTTTGCGCTTGACCGCGCGAGTGTTGCGAGCGGTTCTCACTCTGTCAGTAGTCGTTGCGAGTCTGTCAGCAGTAGTCGTTGCGAGTCTGTCAGCAGTAGTCGTTGCGAGTCTGTCAGCAGTAGTCGTTGCGAGTCTGTAGCTCTGTCTAGTTGTCGCTATGCAGAGCAGTACTCTGTCAGTAGTCGTCGCGTGCGGTACGCTAATAGTCGTCATGCAGAGCGGTCGGTCAGTAGTAGCAGCCCAGTGCGGTTGTGTGATGTAGGCGGTCGGCAACACTGGTCAAGATGGTGAATAAGGTATACCATTAATTAATATAATCATTAGATAATGTAAAAATTTATTTATTGTAATTATTCTCCAACAAGTTCCCTAATAATAATAATTTTTATTTCAAAAGCATTTTTTCAAAAAATTTAATTTTTTATTGAACTGAAGATCTCGTTGCACTTCCCATTTCATTCCACTTCTTTTAAAAAAAAAATTTCACTAGAATCACAAAAAAAAAAAAAAGAGAATATTATTATTTGCAATGCAGTTCCTCCAAGCGGTGCGCAACAACAAGAGCAGATATGTGACATCCATTTATTCTGAGGTAAGACTTTAATTCTGATTGTTTTACACAGGGCCAAAGACCGATATTTCGGTTTAATTGAATTTTCTTGTCACTGTATGGACTTTAATTTTTTGAACGATTTATATTTGAGTCAGATTGCGAATTTCACATTTTTGTTGCCATTGTCAGTACATTTGATTGTGGGCAGGTTACAACCATTATATTGCTGAAAGATGACATCGCCGTCGGGGGAATCATCAAGCATGATTGGATGCAGGTGGTTCACAGCTGTCAGCGCGTGTGCGATTACTACCACAGGTGTCATGCAAGCGCAGGAGTAGGGGTCGCGCGGTTCCAGACTGTAGCACCTAGAACCGCTCGGTCACTTCGGCCGGCGAGAATGTCTCCCGTAGCATAATACTCCTCCTACAGGGTATTTCAGAAATGACCGGTATATTTGAAACGGCAATAAAAACTAAACGAGCAGCGATAGAAATACACCGTTTGTTGCAATATGCTTGGGACAACAGTACATTTTCAGGCAGACACTTTCGAAATTACAGTAGTTACAATTTTCAACAACAGATGGCGCTGCGGTCTGGGAAACTCTATACTACGATATTTTCCACATATCCACCATGCGTAGCAATAATATGGCGTAGTCTCTGAATGAAATTACCCGAAACCTTTGACAACGTGTCTGGCGGAATGGCTTCACATGCAGATGAGATGTACTGCTTCAGCTGTTCAATTGTTTCTGGATTCTGGCGGTAAACCTGGTCTTTCACGTGTCCCCACAGAAAGAAGTCACAGGGGTTCATGTCTGGCGAATAGGGAGGCCAATCCACGCCGCCTCCTGTATGTTTCGGATAGCCCAAAGCAATCACACGATCATCGAAATATTCATTCAGGAAATTACAGACGTCGGCCGTGCGATGTGGCCGGGCACCATCTTGCATAAACCACGAGGTGTTCGCAGTGTCGTCTAAGGCAGTTTGTACCGCCACAAATTCACGAAGAATGTACAGATAGCGTGATGCAGTAATCGTTTTGGATCTGAAAAATGGGCCAATGATTCCTTTGGAAGAAATGGCGGCCCAGACAAGTACTTTTTGAGGATGCAGGGACGATGGGACTGCAACATGGGGCTTTTCAGTTCCCCATATGCGCCAGTTCTGTTTATTGACGAAGCCGTCCAGGTAAAAATAAGCTTCGTCAGTAAACCAAATGCTGCCCCCATGCATATCGCCGTTATCAGTCCTGTGCACTATATCGTTAGCGAATGTCTCCCGTGCAGCAATGGTAGCGGCGTTGAGGGGTTGCCGCGTTTGAATTTTGTATGGATAGAGGTGTAAACGCTGGCGCATGAGACGATACGTGGACGTTGGCGTCATTTGGACCGCAGCTGCAACACGGCGAACGGAAACCCGAGGCCGCTGTTGGATCACCTGCTGCACTAGCTGCGCGTTGCCCTCTGTGGTTGCCGTACAAGGTCGCCCTACCTTTCCAGCACGTTCATCCGTCACGTTCCCAGTCCGTTGAAATTTTTCAAACAGATCCTTTATTGTATCGCTTTTCGGTCCTTTGGTTACATTAAACCTCCGTTGAAAACTTCGTCTTGTTGCAACAACACTGTGTTCTAGGTGGTGGAATTCCAACACCAGAAAAATCCTCTGTTCTAAGGAATAAACCATGTTGTCTACAGCACACTTGCACGTTGTGAACAGCACACGCTTACAGCAGAAAGACGACGTACAGAATGGCGCACCCACAGACTGCGTTGTCTTCTATATCTTTCACATCACTTGCAGCGCCATCTGTTGTTGAAAATTGTAACTACTGTAATTTCGAAAGTTTGTCCGCCTGAAAATGTACTGTTGTCCCAAGCGTATTGCAACAAACGGTGTAATTCTATCGCTGCTCGTTTAGTTTTTATTGCCGTTTCAAATATACCGGTCATTTTTGAAACACCCTGTATCAGCCTGCGTCCGTGGCGCGCTGAACGTTTCGATCCGCCATTCACCTCAATGACGGCGTTTATGGAGACGACCAGCGACCTAGTGAAGCAAAACTGTGATACAGCCGAAGAGTCGACACGTTCCCTGTGGTGTCACCGCCAGACACCGCACTTGCTAGGTGGTAGCCTTTTAATCGGCCGCGGTCCGTTAGTATACGTCGGACCCGCGTGTCGCCACTATCTGTGATTGCAGACCGAGCGCCGCCACACGGCAGGTCTAGAGAGACTTCCTAGCACTCGCCCCAGTTGTACAACCGACTTTGCTAGCAATGGTTCACTGACAAAATACGCTCTCATTTGCCGAGACGATAGTTAGCATAGCCTTCAGCTACGTCATTTGCTACGACCTAGCAAGGCGCCATTACCAGTTACTATTGATATTATGAATAATGTACCGTCAAGAGCGACGTTCACCATTAATGGATTGAAGTTAAGTATTCCACCAGCTACGTCCGTTTTTCTAAATTCTAATTTCCTTGACCTGTTCCAGACTTCACGCCAGCCTGCGTGAGCTAAAACGCGTGCCTTTCGGCTTCCTCTCGTAACCCGGTGTTGGCTCTCCTGCCAACCCGCAACATTCCCAACTGTGGACGGTCGAATCCCGATGGTCCCGTGCCCACTGCAATCTAAATTGACGACGTCGTTGCGTCAACACATGAACACGTAAGGTGGTCGGCTGCGGAGCTCCATGTTCAAAAATACACAATGAACGGTGTCCATCGAAACACTTGTGCATGCACCAGCATTGTGCTCTTGCAGCAGATTATTATTCTGGTGTCAGAAACATACAGGTACATTTACATACATTTTACACAGTTATGTTTAAATTACTTTTGATAAAAACTTGGCCACTTCCAGTGCATTTTCTGTTCCTTGTTGAAGGTCATCTTCTCTATAGGGGACTGCAAACAATCGACACCGAAGCATGTGCCGGACTGTCTGTTCTTCTCCACAGTCACGTCGAATATCATTTGGATCAGTGTATCCCCATTTTACCAGGTTAGCTTTTGATCTTCTAACTCCGGATCTCAGTCTATTCAGGGGCTTCCAAGTTTCCATTCCCTCTCATGGCCTGGAGATAACGCTTCACCAACTCTTTTCCAACCAGAGGGAAGGTAGGTCGTAACACTCATAGCTGTAACCTAACTTTTTCAGCAGTGCTTCTAAGTTCCTTTGATGTCCTAAGGAATTTCAGTCGTTGCGGGTGGGGTTCAATCCCATACATAGGATGAGTAATTTCCTGTTCCACTGCCTTTCTTTCCTTGTTCGCAACTATCTCTCTTCCAACAGGTGGTGGTGCTATTCCTGCGAGGTGGTAAAGTCATTCTACTGGAGTAGGTTCAAGCAATCTGTTATAGTTCTGCAGGTTTCGTTGAGAGCTACATCCAGCTGTTTGCCATGAGCTGAATTATACCAAACAGGACAGGAATACTCTGCCGCAGAATAGCATAGAGCCACTGCAGATGTTCGGATTGTTTCAGGTTGATTACCCTACTGTGATCCGGCCAGTTTCCGTAGGAGATTGTTCCTGGTGCAGACTTTCGACTTGCATTTCATGCAATGCTTTTTGAAAGTGAGAGATCTATCAAGTGTCACTCCTAGATATTTTGGAGTCACGTAGGGTTCCAGTTCAACCCCAGACCATACTATTTTGAACTTGCGAGTGCCTTCCTTGTTTCTCAAATGAAAAGCACACACTGGGGTCTTTGAAGGGTTTGGTTTAAGCTGGTTTGTGTTGGAGTATCTGGATAGATCTTCAAGGGCATTCGTGACGTTGTTCTCCATTGATTCAAAATCTGTGCTCTGGGTGGCTAGAGCGAGGTCGTCAGCATATAAGAAGCTCCTGGTGTTTGGGGCTATAGGTTGGTTGTTCGTGTACATATTAAACAGAATTGGAGCCAAAACACTTCCTTGCGGGAAAGCCATTCTTCCGTGGCCTCCAGCGACTAAGCTTTCCTTGAAAGTCGACGAAGAACCTGCAATTCTGCAGAAGGGAGGCGATGAGTCTGGTTAGACCTAAATCTTTGGTCAGATTGTAGACGTTGATTAGTAGTAGCTGGTGACTGACCGTATCATACGCCGCTGATTAGTCGACAAATGCCACTCCTGTCACCTTCCGAGCTTCAAAACCATCTTCTATAAACTGTGTGAGATTTGGCAGTTGTCTAGTACAACTTTTACCTGGACGAAACCCAGATTGCTGAGGTATAAGTGAGAGGTCAATTGCTGGTGAAACGCGATTCTAAAACAGTCTTTCCCGCAGTTTGTAAAGATGACAAAGTAGTGCAACTGGTCTAAAATTCTTTGGATCATTTCCTTCTATGCCAGGTTACAGCAAAGCAATCACTAGACTCTTCCGCCATATCTTTGGAATTTGGTTTCTGCTTACACAATTGCAGCAGAGATGACACAGATCACCATATATCCTACTTTGACAGAGCAGACAAGCCTCCGAATCCCAGCTTCTGTGAAGAGTCGTGGACGTCCAACCATTTAGTGCCTAGTGGTAGTTTCACTGTCCTGCCTGCTTCCGTACCGTAGACGCTCACGACAGCAGCACATGAACATTCAATCATCTTCGACGTGTCCGAGATACTACTAGTGCTACTCGTCTACGGGCTTTGTAATACAGTACTGGACATTAAAATTGCTACACCAAGAAGAATTGCAGATGATAAACGGGTATTCATTGAACAAATATATTATACTAGAACTGACATGTGATCACATTTTCACGCACTTTGGGTGCATAGATCCTAAGAAATCAGTACCCAGAACAACCACCTATGGCCGTAATAACGTCCTTGATACGCCTGGGCATTGAGTCAAACAGACCTTGGATTGCGTGTACAGGTACAACTGCCCATGCAGCTTCAACACGATACCACAGTTCATCAAGAGTAGTGACTGGCGTATTGTGACGAGCCAGTTGCTCGGCCACCATTGACCAGACGTTTTCAATTGGTGAGAGATCTGGAGAATGTGCTGGCCAGGACAGCAGTCGAACATTTTCTGTATCCAGAAAGACCGTACAGGACCTGCAACATGCGGTCGTGCATTATCCTGCCGAAATGTAGGGTTTCGCAGCGATCGAATGAAGGGTAGAGCCACGGGTCGTAACACATCCGAAATGTAACGTCCACTGTTCAAACTGCCGTCAATGCGAACAAGAGGTGACCGGGACGTGTAACCAGTGGCACCCCATACCATCACGCCGGGTGATACGCCAGTATGGCGATGACGAATACACGCTACCAATGTGCGTTCACCGCGATGTCGCCAAACACGGATGCAACCATCATGATGCTGTAAACAGCACCTTGATTCATCCAAAAAAATGACGTTTTGCTATTCGTGCACCCAGGTTCGTCGTTGAGTACACCATCGCAGGCGCTCTTGTCTGTGATGCAGCGTCAAGGGTAACCGCAGCCATGGTCTCCGAGCTGATAGTCCATGCTGCTGCAAACGACATCGAACTGTCGTGCAGATGGTTGTTGTCTTGCAAAAGTTCCCATCTGTTGACTCAGGGGTCGAGACGTGGCTACACGACCCGTTACAGCCATGCGGATAAGATGCCTGTCATCTCGACTGCTAGTGATACGAGGCCGTTGGGATCCAGCACGGCGTTCCGTATTACCCTCCTGAACCCACCAATTCCATATTCTGCTAACAGTCATTGGATCTCGACCAACGCGAGCAGCAATGTCGCGATACGATAAACCGCAATCGCGATAGGCTACAATCCGACCTTTATCAAAGTCGGAAACGTGATGGTACGCATTTCTCCTCCTTACACGAGGCATTACAACAACGTTTCACCAGGCAACGCCGGTCAACTGCTGTTTATGTATGAGAAATCGGTACGAAACTTTCCTCATGTCAGCACGTTGTAGGTGTCGCCACCGGCGCCAACCTTGTGTGAATGCTCTGAAAAGCTAATCATTTGCATATCACAGCATCATATTCCTGTCCGTTGAATCTCGCGTCTGTAGCACGTCATCTTCGTGGTGTAGCAATTTTAATGGCCAGTAGTGTAATAATCTTCCCTCTGTGAACAGCCCATGTCTTCGCTAGGGTGATCCCCCGTCCGTGTCTGCTCCGCTTACATTCTTTTGTTACCCTGTCACGTGCCGTTAACGCCACCAGCCGGCATCCAACGTGTCGGTGGGCAGTGGTCGTAATGTTTTGGCTTATCAGTGTATCTCGCCAGTACGCTGTCAGCTAGATGGAGTTGCCAATACGCTTGTGAGCTGCACTCTGTGATTCGTTCTTGATAGCCAAGCAACTCTCCATCGTGAGTTAACTTCTGTCTGTGGGGAAGGCTGTATGAGTAATCAAATGTTTCGAAGCTGGAGTGTACAGTTAGTGTAAGGGCGCGAATATGTGCATGACGAACAGCGCATGTAATGGCCATTATTGCAATCCATGATGATGGCGTTATTGCAAATCCACAATATTGCGGAGGAAGATCGTAGTGCCAACATCGTAATACCTCTCTTGATCCATTATGGCCACGGGACATCGACTGGTACGTACTTTTCAATGTCAATAAACGTTACCAATATCCGTACACTTTAAGATATTTTACTTTATTGTGTTCAAATGTGTGTGAAATCTTATGTGACTTAACTGCTAAGGTCTTCAGTTCCTAAGCTTACACACTACGTAACCTAAATTATCCTAAGGAAAAACACACACACCCATGCCCGAGGGAGGACTCGAACATCCGCCGGGACCAGCCGCACAGTCCATGACTGCAGCGCCCTAGACCGCTCGGCTAAGCCCGCGCGGCTTTACTTTATTCTGAAAGCAACCAGTTTCGGCAATTCATTATGTCATCTTCAGGGCCCATACGCTTTTTTCAAACCAACGAACTTACCGTATAGCGCCATAAATTCGAATTCACGATATCCAGTTTTATGGCGCTATACGATAAGTTCGTTGATTTGAAAAAAGCGTATGGAGCCGGAGGATAGCAAAATGAATTGCCGAAACTTGTTTCTTTCTGAATAAAAGAAAATTTCTTAAAGTGTACGCCTGTTGATAAAGTTTATTGACACTGAAAACATCCTAATACGGCTACTTGCTGGGTTTGCAATTGGACGTTCATCCATCGCAAAGATCCTGACAGACCATCTTCAGTACAGCAAAGTCTGTGCAAGATGGGTACCACGTTTGCTGAGTGATATCCACAAGCCAGAATGTTTCTCTAAATGCCTCAGAGAGAGGAAGATTTGCTTTTCAAATGGCTTGTACACAGGCGATGAGAGTTGGGTGCATCGTCGAATCCTTAGACAAAAGTCAGGGCATGGTGTGGAAGACATGTGGCGAAATTTCCCCGAAAAGGCAAAAGTCACACATTCGGCAGGGAAATTTATGGCAACCATCTTCAATGAAAGCAGAGAATAACTGTAATGTCCTGAGAAACCTGCGAGCTGCCATCAGAAGAAAACGCTCTGGACGTTTGTCTCTCAAGGATCTCTTCCTTCATGACAACCTCGCCCTTATGCAGGTCCAGTGACACAGCCGGAACTCGGAAGACTGAACTGGGAAGTGTTCCCGCCGTGCTCCGTACTCACCAGCTATTCCCCCGTGATTTTCATACGTTCTCAAAACTCAGAGACCATCTTGGAGGTAATCACTTCAGCACCGATGATGAAGTTACATCATCATTGGACAGCTGTTTACGAGCATAAGACCCGACCAATCTACTGTGATTCGGAAAAACTTGCGTCTTGTTATCAAAAATGTTAGGAAAAACATGACGCTCCTCGTATTTTAACGTCCTTTTGCGGGACACCTTGGTGTTTGGAGACGATTCCTGCATTGCGGCTTTTGCTATTAAGCAGATACCGAATGCATGTGAATAAGCTGTATCTGCCTCCAAAAGAATGTGGCGAGTGCTGTACCACACTTTCCGCCGTCACTGGAATAAACAGACGAATTTTACAAACGTATCAGATGAGAAGCGAAACGTCCTATTACGTACGAGAGATGATTCGCGGTGACATTGAAAAGTAAGATTACAAACACCCCGCACAACTTCAAATAAATTCAGCAAACAGACATATGTCAGGTAACCTTGAATGACTGTCATCCGGCGTACATCTGAAAGACAAACATGAATTTTAGAATAACGTATTCTGACGTCTTAAACACTCAAAAATGGGAAGACATACATCACATTTGCAAACAACCTCAAATTATGAAATCACCATCGTTGTTGCCTAAAAACGCTAGTAAGTAGTAACAATAATTTGCAGACAGCTAATGTCCACCTACCACAACGCAAAAAAATCAAATGCAGGATGGAGAAAAAAAATGGATAGGATCGTTTCTGTAGGAACTTTTAGTTAAATTTTAGACTGGGAAACATTTTCGCTAGATCCCTTGGTATTCGAGTCATTCAAAACATAAAAGAGTGGCCTTTAATGATCCCACCGCTCCCCCCTCCCCCCCCCCCCCCCCAGCACCGCCCCCATGGTCACACCCCACCGGTCAGAATTCCTGGTACGTTGTTAATAGCACTCCCTCCTCCTACTGTACAAAAACTTGCGACTACATGGCCTTTTCGCCCTTATCGGACCTTTTCTCTGTCATAAGAACTGACCACGTGTGGGAGAGCAGTGTGCTGACCACATGCCCCTCCATATCCACATCCAGTGACGCCTATCGGCTAATGACAACACTGTTCGGACGGTAGTTTTTCGATCTTTTTTTGATCTGCGTTGACTGCACTAGACTTTTTGGTGCTGCTGTCATAACAAACTAATTAACACAGGTACGGCATGAAATGGAATACAAGTTCTGTGTTTTCAATATTACACGTATCCCTCAGGTGGAATGCCGTAAGGCCACAACTCGTACATATCTACCATGCTCTGTAGCCGTATACGTCATTCATGCGTTTAGCATGTACGCTTTCTAGAGAGTAAAATTTTAAAACCTGCACTTTCTTCTTGAAGTACCCTGTGTAATATCTCACGGAAAGACTCATATAACCATACTACTTAACGAACTTACTACACCATACTGCTGACATATTACGACTTAACTTCAGTTACTTCGCCTCTTTTTACTATTACGTCTACTGAAATGGTCATCTCCCAGCGGTAGCTTGACAGTGATCACTAATTTTGCGAGATAAACCCGCTTCCTTCCGTGATCCAACATAACAATGAAAATGTTACTTCTGATGCGATTATTTACATTAAGCGTCATACAGACAGATTTCGAAAGGTCTTAGGTTGGCTCTTCTACGGGAATAAGCTCTCAGAATTTTAGCGCAAAGCAGTGCATGCTTAAATTTGCCTCTCTTTCAGCGTCTGCCATTGGAGTTCCCTAATTAGTAGGCATCTGCATCTATGTTATAACTCAAGAGATTCACAATTAAGTGACTGGCAGAGGGTTCATCGAACCGCCTTCAAGCTATTTCTCCACCCTTCCACTCTCGAAGAGGGCGGGAAAAGACGAACACCTAAATCTTTCCGTCTGAGCTCTGATTTGTCGTATTATGATGATCATTTGTCCCTAAGTACGTGGGCACCGAAACATTTTCGCATTCGGAGAGAAGGTTGGTGACAGAAATTTCAGGAGTAGTTCCTGTCGCGACGAATTTCGCCTTTGTTTTAATGATTGCCACCCCAACTCACGTTCATATCCGTGGCACTCCCTTCTCTCTTTCCCGACAATATTAAAGTGACCGTCCTTGTTGGGACTTTTTCGACGGGCTCCGTCAATTCTATATGGTAAGAATCCCACACCGCCCCACAATACTCTAGAAGAGGACGGACAAGCGTAGCGCAGGCAGTTTCTTTAGTAGAGCTGCTGCATCTTCTAAGTGTTCTGACAATAAATGGCAGTCTTCGGTTTGCTTTTTTATGTCATCGTTCCAATTTAAGTTATTCGTGATTATAATCCCTAAGTATTTAGTTACATTGACAGCTTTATACAGGGTGGTCGGAGATTCCCGTTACAGGCTTCTAGAGGGGAGTGAGTACATCGTATTTTGAATAGGAACCCATGTCCGGAAACGTCATCCAGCGAGACTACAGAGCGTCAAAGTTACAGGCGCGGGCGTCTGTAAATGTACGTATAAATGGTTCAAATGGCTCTGAGCACTATGGGACTTAACTTCTGTGGTCATCAGTCCCCTAGAACTTAGAACTACTTAAACCTAACTAACCTAAGGAAAGTTTCGAACCTGCGACCGTAGCAGTCGCGCGGTTCCGGACTGAGCGCCTAGAACCGCGAGACCACCGCGGCCGGCAAATGTACGTATACACGGGGTGATTCCGCGAAGATGTTACAGATTTTCTAGGATGATGGAGAACGATAAATGTATTAATTTGAAGTAAGGATCCCTGTACCGGAAACTAACGAGTCAAAAGTCATAAACGAAAACCTTTCTGATACCTCTGACAGGTGAATAAATGTACCGGTTCTTGTGTTGCGAAGAGTGTAGGGTTGGTAACTTTCAGAGGTGGTAATGTGGACAAAAACGAGAAAAAATGTCCAATAAACGTGAGCTCTAAAATGCATACTTGAGGACCTATGAACACTAGCTCAATAGAGGAGATGCGTTTCACGTTAGTCAAGACGGACTAATGGTCATAGCTCCTCGGGTATGCATTTTAGAGCCCACGTTTATTGGATATTTTTTCTCGTTTTTGTCCATACTGCCACCTCTGAAAATTACCAACCCTACACTCTTCGTAACACAAGAACCGGTACATTTATTCAGCTGTCAGAGGTATCAGAAAGGTTTTCGTTTATGACTTTTGACTCGTTCGTTTCCGGTACAGGTATCCTTACTTCAAATTAATACATTTATCGTTCTCCATCATCCTAGAAAATCTGTAACATCTTCGCGGAATCACCCCTTGTATACGTACATTTACAGAAGCCCCGCGCCTATAACTTTGCCGCTCTGTAGTCTCGCTGGATGACGTTTCCGGACGGGGGTTCCTATTCATAATACGATGCACTCACTCCCCTCTAGAAGTCTGTGTGTGTGTGTGTGTGTGACGGAAATTAAACGTATACCCTTCAGTACTTATGTAGATGACTTCACACTTCATTATTTTGAGTTAATTGCCACATTCTGCACCATACAGATAGCTTGTCCAAATAGTTTTTCAGTTGGTTTTTGATGATCTGATGGCTTCACAAGACGGTAAATAACAGCATCATCTCCATCTAAGACGTTTTCTCAGACCGACTCCTGACGGCAAAAGTGTGAATCATAATTTGGACTGAGGAGGGAGCCGTGATTCTAGGATAGTCCGTGCAGTTGTGCAAAGCCACTGTGCCAGCGTGGCGTAGTGACCAGGAAACCAGCATTCAAATCCCGGCCTTCGTACGAACTTTTATTCGTCGCTTCGGCGTTCAAAATGGTTCAAATGCCTCTAAGCACTATGGGACATAACATCTGATGTCATCACTCCTCTGGACTACACTACTGGCCATTAAAATTGCTACACCAAGAAGAAATGCAGATGATAAACGGGTATTCATTGGACAAATATATTATACAAGAAATGACATGTGATTGCATTTTCACGCACTTTGGGTGCATAGATCCTGAAAAATCCGTACCCACAATAATCACCTCTGGCCATAATAACGGACTTGATACGCCTGGGCATTGAGTCAAACAGAGCTTGGATGGCGTGTACGGGTACAGCTGCCCATGCAGCTTCAACACGATACCACAGTTCATCAAGAGTAGTGACTGGCGTATTGTGACAAGCCAGTTGCTCGGCCACCATTGACCAGACGTTTTCAATTGGCGAGAGATCTGGAGAATGTGCTGGCCAGGGCAACAGTCGAACATTTTCTGTACCCAGAAAGGCCCGTACAGTACCTGCAACTTGCGGTCGTGCGTTATCCTGCTGAAATGCAGCGTTTCGCAGGGATCGAATGAAGGGTAGAGCCACGGGTCGTAACACATATGAAATGTAACGTCCACTGTTCAAAGTGCAGTCAATGTGAACAAGAGGTGACAGACACGTGTAACCAATGGCACCCCATACCATCACGCCGGGTGATACGCCAGTTTGACGATGACGAATACACGCTTCCAATGTGCGTTCACCGCGATGTCGCCAAACACGGATGCGACCATCATGATGCTGTAAACAGAAGCTGGATTTGTCCGAAAAAATGACGTTTTTCCATTCGTACAACCAGGTTCGTCGTTGAGTACACCACCGCAGGCGCTCCTGACTGTGATGCAGCGTCAACGGTAGCCGCAGCCATGGTCTCCGAGCTGATAGTCCATGCTGCTGCAAATGTCGTCGAACTGTTCGTGCAGTTGGTTGTTGTCTTGCAAACGTCCCCATCTGTTGACTCAGGGATCGAGAGGTGACTGCACGATCCGTTACAGCCATGCGGATAAGATGCCTGTCATCGCGACTGCTAGTGATACGAGGCCGTTGGGATCCAGCACGGCGTTCCGTATTACCCTCCTGAACCCACCGATTCCATATTCTGCTAACAGTCATTGCATCTCGACCAAAGCGAGCAGCAATGTCGCGATATCACAGCATCTTATTCCTGTCGGTTAAATTTCGCGTCTGTAGCACGTCGTCTTCGTGGTGTAGCAGTTTTAATGGCCAGTAGTGTAATAATCTCAGTGCTGTGAAAATCCTTACCTATTAAGTAAATTGAATGGGGAGGGCGAGAAAGAAAAGGAAAGGGAAGAGAAGCAACTGATGATACCAGCTGCATCAGCACTTTGTGCGGGATCAGCGGCGATCATGAAAATGTGTGCTGGACTGGTACTCGAATCCAGGATCTCCCGGGTTAACCACTCCGCCACGCGTGCACGCTGTTAATCGCAAATCCGCGAACTATTTCGGCACGTTCCCTGGCCGACCACCATTCCCACCTACCGCCACCTACCTGCAGTCCTCGTTCATCCTCCAGGCTCGCTAGTTTTAGATCCCCGCTTGAAGTCAAACGTAAATGTGCGTCGACACTGAAGGTCCGTCGAGGCGAATCAGTTATACGAATGCGTGGTGTCTATTTTCGAACATGTTCGAAAGAACGGACACCATTTATTACATAAAATCCTTGACTGTTCGTTGGAACGACACTATCACTCCTAGCGGCGAGAAAGACAATTACTTGTCAATTTAATTAACCAAATAGTTATCATATCTTACGTTCAATGGATTAGTAAATTGTCAAGAGAAGTGAATGATTGCGAAATAAATGTGAAAACAGCCGGATCCCACTGATTCAGTAACATAAGCTACAACTTATTCATAATGAAATGCTTTCGAATATTTGTATAATTGCAGCGTACTCCGCTGAAAGCAACAGAATATAAACACGTATTTCATGCCTGAGAAACATATTTCTGTTGTCTGTTCTTTTTGTAAAGATGTGCATTACTTGACATGAAGCAATTTCACATAGAGTTTAATGATATGCACATTCTTACACTTCGCTAAATTTTCTAATACAGTAATATATTTGTAAAAGTAATTATTTTTGTTCCAAAGGCGAACGTGTTGAAGAGTCTTGTCATTTTTGCCTCAGATCTAGCAGCAATTGTGGAATTGTTTTATTCTGTGTTTGGCAAAAAAGATTCATTAATTTTGATGTTTTATTATCAAATCTGTCACTATTTTTACATGGGACTTCCAAAATCGGATTTCGTAAATCGATTTCACAATACTGTTGTGGCTGGTCAAGTAAACGCTCCAAAATCGATTCTGGAAATCTGTTTGTAACTGCCGGTTTTTCACTTCCACAATCGATTTTCGTTCCGATTCAGGTTACGCCTTGTTTCCAAAATATTCGACTAACACGAACGGGTTGACTTATTGTGCAGCCAATGAAAAGAAGAAATATTAGACTGATCATGAAACTGTGTACCTCTAATATTCAAGTGGAGAGAATTAGCGACTGTGCTGACTAATCCAGAAACTCGAACAGCTGTATTTCAGATGCCATATTCAACTGGGCTCGCAATTCCGCTTCAGACCTAAGGGGGGATGAAATGGATTTTTGTCTAAAAAATTGATTTTTCAAAAATATTATTTTCTAGATCTGCATAGTTTAATCTATGTTGTGTGTGAATTTTATCGTGATAGCAGCTTTAGAAATGCCTTTAAATTGTTAAAATGATTAACTCTGCACTGGCAGCCACTCCCACCTTTTCCGATATTTGGGAAACTGCTTGCTTCAGCGGAATTTTTGTCAGCGTGAAGGTTATTTTCTTCCGATATCTTTGGTTGACATTTATATCTCTGGCTGACGTCTATATCTTTGGCAGGAAACTATCCTGCATGTTATTTATCTACGTTTTGACAATACTAATACATGTCATTAGGTACAAGGATGAATTCGCAAACCTTTACGTGGAAGTCCAAATTTATGCATAATGGGTGGTGGAAAAACTGTGTTTAGGAAACGGAGGTTTTATGGAAATCAGTTAACCAACAATAAAGAGGAAGCAGCTGGAATGAAGAACATAAGGTCTCAGCTTCAGCATCGAAACTTGGGACTCAGAATTTTACAGGTGCGTGAATGATGTTAATATGGATTCCACTGGATTCAGAAATTGATGTAGAGCTTCTCTGCCAGGCTATAAAGTTTTCATGTTCATGTTTTAGCATACGGAATGCATCATTGTTGTTGAAGAAAGAAGAGTGGGAATAGTTTGTCATTTTAAATTAATTTGTAATTAGTATGGCTATGAATTTTCAATTTCCTCCTTCAAAACAACTGACACTGGTACCTATGAAAGCAATTTTAGGTTAGCATATACTCTGAGGTCCCTTGGACAATGCTTCTGAATGGTAATTGATTGTGTGGTTTTCTGAGCATGCCTCAACCTTGTGCAAGGTTTCAAAAAATATATAAAGAAATCTCTGATGTTGTATGCGATACTGTCAATGTTTCTATGAAGAAAGCAGTGGAGGAATTGGTCGAAATAAACCAAAAAGAAATAGAACCTGGGGTAGATACTCATGACAGTGAATGTCCTACAAATGTTACTGACCTGTGTGTGTGTGTGTGTGTGTGTGTGTGTGTGTGTGTGTGTGCGTGTGTGTGTGTGTGTGTGTGCGTGTGTGTATGTGTGTGTGTCTGTACATGGGACCTGGATGAAAAGGTGTCATACATCTCTGTATGGAGTTGAAACTTACTGGTATTGACTCATGTGAGGTCTTGGATGTAAATGTTATGTCTAAATACTGCCACCAAGTGTGCAACAAGGAAAATGTTCAACAATGAAGCCAGCGAGAAACTGTGGCAAGAAAAGCACGCAGTAGCATGCTCTAAAAATCATAGTGGCTCAAGTGTGGGCATGGAGGCCGCTGCAGTTGTGAGGATGTCCTTCAGATCTGAGGATTATATGGTGTTAGGTATATTAAATACCTTGGTGATGGGGACCCTTCTTTGTTCAAAGCTGTAACAGATAATAATCCGTACAATACAACAATACAAAAGCTGGAATGGGTCGGTCACATCCAAAAGAGGCTTGGTGGTAGGCTTCGTCGCTTACTGAAAGAGAAGAAAGGTGAAGTACTGGAGGATGAAAAACCACTAGGAGGAAAAGGCAGTTGTTGCTGTTGTTGTTGTGATCTTCAGTCCTGAGACTGGTTTGAGACTGGTTTGATGCAGCTCTCCATGCTACTCTATCCTGTGCAAGCTTCTTCATCACCCACCCAGTACTTACTGCAGCCTACATCCTTTGAATCTGCTTAGTGTATTCATCTCTTGGTCTACCTCTACGATTTTTACCCTCCACGCTGCCCTCCAATGCTAAATTTGTGACCCCTTGATGCCTCAGAACATGTCCTACTAACCGGTCCCTTCTTCATGTCAACTTGTGCCATAAACTCATCTTCTCCCCAATTCTATTCAATACCTCCTCATTAGTTATGTGATCTACCCATCTAATCTGGAGCATTCTTCTGTAGCACCACATTTCGAAAGCTTCTATTCTCTTCTTGTCCAAACTATTTATCGTCCATGTTTCACTTCCATACATGGCTACACTCCATACAAATACTTTCAGAAACGATTTCCTGACACTTAAATCTATACTCGATCCTCTTCTTCAGAAACGCTTTCCTTGCCATTGCCAGTCTACATTTTATATCCTCTCTACTTCGACCATCATCAGTTATTTTGCTCCCCAAATAACAAAACTCCTTTACTACTTTAAGTGTCTCATTTCCTAATCTAATTCCCTCAGCATCACCCGACTTAATTCGACTACATTCCATTATCCTCGTTTTGCTTTTATTGAAGTTCATCTTATATCCTCCTTTCAAGACACTGACCATTCCGTTCAACTGTTCTTCCAAGTCCTTTGCTGTCTCTGACAGAATTACAATGTCATCGGCGAACCTCAAAGTTTTTATTTCTTCTCCATGGATTTTAAACCTACTCCGAATTTTTCCATTTGTTTCCTTTACTGCTTGCTCAATATGCAGATTGAATAACATCGGGGAGAGGCTACAACCTTGTCTCACTCCCTTCCCAACCACTGCTTACCTTTCATGTCCCTCGACTCTTATAACTGCCATCTGGTTTCTGTACAAATTGTAAATAGCCTTTCGCTCCCGGTATTGTACCCCTGCCACCTTTAGAATTTGAAAGAGAGTATTCCAGTCAACATTGTCAAAAGCTTTCTTTAAGTCTACAAATGCTAGAAACGTAGGTTTGCCTTTCCTTAATCTTTCTTCTAAGATAAGTCGTAAGGTCAGTATTGCCTCACGTGTTCCAATATTTCTACGGAATCCAAATTGATCTCCCTCAAGGTCGGTTTCTACTAGGGTTTCCATTCGTCTGTAAAGAATTCGCGTTAGTATTTTGCAGCTGTGGCTTATTAAACTGGTAATTTTCACATCTGTCAACACCTGCTTTCTTTGGGATTGGAATTATTACATTCTTTTTGAAGTCTGAGGGTATTTCGCCTGTCTCATACATCTTGCTCACCAGATGGTAGAGTTTTGTCAGGACTGGCTCTCCCAAGGCCGTCAGTAGTTCTAATGGAATGTTGTTTACTCCCGGGGCCTTGTTTCGGCTCAGGTCTTTCAGTGCTCTGTCAAACTCTTCACGCAGTATCGTATCTCCCATTTCATCTTCATCTACATCCTCTTCCATTTCCATAATATTGTCCTCAAGTACGTCGCTCTTGTATAGACCCTCTATATACTCCTTCCACCTTTCTGCTTTCCATTCTTTGCTTAGAACTGGGTTTCCATCTGAGCTCTTGATGTTCATACAAGTGGTTCTCTTATCTCCAAAGGTATCTTTAATTTTCCTGTAGGCAGTATCTATCTCACCCCTAGTGAGATAAGCCTCTACATCCTTACATTTGTCCTCTAGCCATCCCTGCTTAGCCATTTTGCACTTCCTGTCGATCTCATTTTTGAGACGTTTGTATTCCTTTTTGCCTGCATGATTTGCTGCATTTTTATATTTTCTTCTTTCACCAATTAAATTCAATATTTCTTCTGTTATCCAAGGATTTCTACTAGCCTTCGTCTTTTTACCTATTTGATCCTCTGCTGCCTTCATTACTTCATCCCTCAGAGCTACCCATTCTTCTTCTACTGTATTTCTTTCCCCCATTTGTGACAATTGTTCCCTTATGCTCTTCCTGAAACTCTGTACAACCTCTGGTTTAATCAGTTTGTCCAGGTCTCATCTCCTTAAATTCCCACTTTCTGCAGTTTCTTCAGTTTTAATCTACAGGTCATAACCAATAGATTGTGGTCAGAGTACACATCTGCCCCTGGAAATGTCTTACAACTTAATACCTGGTTCCTAAATCTCTGTCTTACCATAATATAACCTATCTAATACCTCCTAGTATTTCCAGGATTCTTCCATGTGTACAACCTTCTTTCATGATTCTTGAACCAAGTGTTAGCTATGATTAAGTTATGCTCTGTGCAAAACTCTACCAGGCGGCTTCCTCTTTCATTTCTTAGCCCCAATCCATATTCACCTACTATGTTTCCTTCTCTCCCTTTTCCTACTCTCGAATTCCAGTCACCCATGACTATTAAGTTTTCGTCTCCCTTCACTACCTGAATAATTTCTTTTATCTCATCATACATTTCATCAATTTCTTCATCATCTGCAGAGCTAGTTGGCATATAAACTTGTACTACTGTGGTGGGCTTCGTATCTATCTTGGTCACAATAATGCGTTCACTATGCTGTTTGCAGTAGCTTACCCGCATTCCTATTTTCCTATTCATTATTAAACCTACTCCTGCATTACCCCTATTTGATTTTGTATTTATAACCCTGTATTCACATGACCAAAAGTCTTGTTCCTCCTGCCACCGAACTTCACCAATTCCCACTATATCTAACTTTAACCTATCCATTTCCCTTTTTAAATTTTCTAACCTACCTGCGCGATTAAAGGATCTGACATTCCACGCTCCGATCCGTAGAACGCCAGTTTTCTTTCTCCTGATAACGACATCCTCCTGAGTAGTCCCCGCCCGGAGATCCGAATGGGGGACTATTTTACCTCCGGAATATTTTACCCAAGAGGACAAAATGGCTCTGAGCACTATGGGACTCAACTGCTGTGGTCATAAGTCCCCTAGAACTTAGAACTACTTAAACCTAACTAACCTAAGGACAGCACACAACACCCAGCCATCACGAGGCAGAGAAAATCCCTGACCCCGCCGGGAATCGAACCCGGGAACCCGGGCGTGGGAAGCGAGAACGCTACCGCACGACCACGAGATGCGGGCTCCCCCAAGAGGACACCATCATCATTTAACCATACAGTAAAGCTGCATGCCCTCGGGAAAAATTACCGCTGTAGTTTCCCCTTGCTTTCAGCCGTTCGCAGTACCAGCACAGCAAGGCCGTTTTGGATAGTGTTACAGGGCCAGATCAGTCAATCATCCAGACTGTTGCCCCTGCAACTACTGAAAAGGCTGCTGCCCCTCTTCAGGAACCACACGTTTGTCTGGCCTCTCAACAGATACCCCTCCGTTGTGGTTGCACCTACGGTACGGCCATCTGTATCGCTGAGGCATGCAAGCCTCCCCACCAACGGCAAGGTCCATGGTTCATGGGGCAGGCTTCTTTGAAAGAAATTCATTCTCTTCAGTTATTTTATGGGAGAGCTATCAGGAAAAACAAACATAATGAAGCGTGCAGTTTGTGCAATTTTTTCCACAGACTATCTACCGACCAAAGACCAATACACAATCTGTATCCGAAAGACGATTGGTGTAAGTTGAACAACAGAAATGAGATGTATTCACATAAACACTGTTTACCAGAACCTGTTATTAAGGAAATTAAGCCCACATTCAGGTTTCTTGCAAACCCTGATTTATTGAGGAAGTGTCTTCACGGAAAGGCACAAAATGCAAATGAAAGACTCAATAATTTAATAGATTAGATGCTCAAAAAGGGCAGTCTGTGAACTTGAAGTACTCAAAATAGGTGTCTATGATGCAGTTTTGTGTTACACTAACGGAAATAATGGCAGAATTGAAGTGCTGAAGTGAGTTAATATAGATCTTCAAATGGTTTAAATGTCTCTGAGCACTATTGGACTTAATATCTGAGGTCATGAGTCCCATAGAACTTAGAACTACTTAAACATAACTAACCTAAGGACATCACACACATCCATGCCCGAGGCAGGATTCGAACCTGCGACCGTAGCGGTCACGCGGTTCCAGACTGAAGCGCCTAGAACCGCTCGGCCACCTCGGCCGGCAGTTAATATAGATCCTGGTGTGTTTACAACAAAAGCATGTTACACCATCGACGAGAGCAGGGTCAAGAAAGCTAACAGATCAGTGTCTTACCTGCAAATACAGGCCAGGCAGATTCGAAGAGGAGAGAAACCTGGAGGATGAGGAGTATCAGAATGGAGGATTTTAAAATTAACGTGGGCTTAATACATATGAGAAGAAAATCATTGAACCTCATTTTCTCTGTTTTACATTTTTTACGCTATTACAAGCCTTTTCTCAAAAAATATAAGCGCTGATGCTATGAAATTTTAAGGGAACTGTTCGCAACGTGTTGCTGTCTCCTTGGAACTAAAAAATATGAGATTCTGCTGCTACATTCTGATTTTTATTTGATTGCATGTAGAAAAAAAGTTAATTTTGGATGTGCAAAATTAAAAACTCTGTTAAAGATACAGTTTGTACCATAAATTAATAACTGCAGTGGTCTTGTAACATCCTCAGGACACTACAATAAAATTTTCAGATTAATTGCATGATTAGAATTCGAGTTATGGCTTTTTATAAAAAAGACAATAACAAATTAAATATTCAAATTTCGGACAAAAATATTTCTCCTGAGTATTTCATTATATTTTTCCGTTAAAATACAGCTCTTTTGCTTTACACATGCAAAATCTTAGATTTGTGCATTAATAAATATTCTTTAAATACATGTTTACATTTTCCGTTACATCCCCCCTTAGCATGTATACACAACAGCGAAAATCGTTCTCCGAAATTCGGTTTTCATCTTTCAGAAGATGTGTCGCACTTAAACGTAGTGCGTGTGATTACGTAGCTACTGCATTCCATACAAGTTTCCACGTTCTACATTCGCTGATTTGACTCCAGGAAGAGTGAAGAAAAGTTCGCGTTGTTAAGTCATATACGACGTCTGTCTACAAAAGATCAGGTCTTCTGCTTTTTATTAAGATTTTTTTTTCTTAAAGAAAACGAGATTGTTGTTGGCAAGCGGTGTGCACTCAGCCCTCGTGAGGCTAACTGAGGAGCTTCTTGATTGAGGAGGAGGATATGCGTATCTCAAATTACTGGGCAACGTAATTTTCGAAGACAATACGGAAGAGAAGCACCTGATAGCAGGAATATTGTTGCGTGGTACATGAAGGTTAAGCAGACCGCCAGTGTGTTAGATCCTCTGCGAACAGGGCCGCCCTCGGTCAGTGAAGAATGTATTGGAGCTGTGCAACAGGCGTTCTTACAAAGTCCTTCCGAATCTACTCGACGCGAATCTCGTGAACTAAGGATTCCTAAGACAGTGTGAAAAATCTAAGAAACAGATTGCACCTGCATGCATATAATGTTGGGTTAAGACACGCAATACAACCGGGTTAAGGAACTTGTCGAGCAGAATTTGCAACTGAGATATTGGCACAGCAATGAGTTTCTTCAAAGAATTTGTTTTTCAGACGAGGCTACATTCCACATATCAGGTAAAGTGAACAAGCACAATGTGGGGATATGGGCTCGGAAAGTCCACACGATGCCTTAGATCGGGTAGGAGATTCCGCTGAAATGAATATGTGGTGCGGTTTAATACAGAACACAGTGACAGGTCCTTCCTTTTTTGTCGAAAACTCGCTAATGGCTAATATGTCTGGCTATGGCAGAAGTAAAGCTGTGAGGACGGGGTGTTAGTCGTGCTTGGGTACATTAGTTGGGGCCGGACGGTAGCTCAGCGTGTTCGGTCAAAGAGCTGGTCGTCCTATGTAATTAAAAAAAAAAAAAATTGTGGAAGTATTAACAAACGAACTTTAACAAAGGTCATATGACGTCCGCAACGACCAAACCCAACGATTAAAAAAAATAGTTGGTAGAGCACTTGCCTGCGAAAGGCAAAGGTCCCGAGTTCGAGTCTCGGTCCGGCACACAGTTTTAATCTGCCAGGAAGTTTCATATCAGCGCACACTCCGCTGCAGAGTGAAAATCTCATTATGGAAGAACAGTTTGCGGAACCGCAACCGAGACACTTGCAGCCTGATGTAATTTTCAACAAGACGGTGTACCACCGCATAGAAGTTTGCATTTCAGGAATTTTCTTAATGAAACATTTCCCGGCAGGTGGATTGGGCGTTATGGTACCAGTGCTCGGACTGCAAGATCAGCAGACGTAACGCGTTTAGAGTTCTTTTTTGGTGCTACGTGTAGGACAAGGTTTACGCTACCCAAGTTCCCGATCTGGATATATTAAGAAGAAGGATAAAAGACACTGTTTCTAGTGTTACACAATGAATGTTGTCTAGCGTATAGCGTGAAATCGAATATCAAATAGACATTCTTCGAGAAACAAACGACGCACTTGTTGAAGTTTATTGACATCGTAACAAAAACTTGGCGATTTATTCATTCCTTTGTCGCAAACCACATATTTGTAGGTTCCATCGCTGTTGGAAAATAAATACTGATAACCAGCGGACTCTTGCGAAGCTTTCGCAGTTTTGTAATTGTAAATAACGACAGTATTTGGAATATGTGCAATCATTGGGATAACGCTACTTGTAGGAATGGAGAGAAAACTTCTATAAAAATGAACCGAACGACGTGAAACAATAGTAATAAATGTATGGTACATCCTTGTACACACAATTCCATGCATATAATTTTGAATAAAATCCTTTGCAGAGCATTACAATTCCTCGGTATAAACGATATTTAACGTAAGAATGTAATCCTCGTGTACTTTTTGTTTTTCCGTTTCGTTAAGGGATACAACAATATTAGTTGATATAGTTACCTTTGAAAAGGCTACATACAGTGTTGTCCATGAGAAACGACGGGATTAAGTAAATACAATCCTGCTCCTTGAAGCACATGTCCCAGAGACTTACTTATAGCGATTGCAAATGCAGTTTTAATAGGCAGCTGTCTTCTTGTCAACTGATAAGGCCTACTTGGATCAGATGGTGTTAAGTTTATCCGTAGTATTACAACAGTTCTCCCGGTGTCAATATTCGACTGTCATCAATTGCTTGTAATTTCTACCTTCCGATCACAATATTTTACCTGTTGTTGAACAAAAGTTTAACGAGGAATACACACATAAAATAGAAAGAAGTAAATAAATATGAATTGTATAGCTTAGAAGATAGTGTTCGCTTGTTATCTCCCACATCACTGTAAAGCTACAATAACCTCTAACTTTATTTTGAGATTTTAATTGCACTTCGTACATTATGTAAGCATGTTAAGCTGTAAGTGCAATAGGTAAATCACAGTTCAAGGCTACATTGCTAAATATGTCTCTCTTTTCGGGTAGTTTTCGTTTAGAAAATCAACTTGTATGAGCGGCAGAGATAATAGACTACCTCAGTGGTCTCGAGTGTTATGTATGGCTATGCTGAACACAAATTATCAAGTTAATAAGTACTTCAAAACAAATAAAACGGTATTTGTAATAAGACAATATGAAAAGGGAGTCCCTTATTCGTGATTAATAAGTTAACTTCGTAAAATGTAGGTATCAAGCTGGACATCCGTGATGTCATTTTGCCTATGATTGTTAAAAGTGTCTTTTAGCCTAAAATTTTCCACAAATACTAAGTTTTAGTGCAGAATCGGTATGCGATGTCAGAAGACGGTTAAAAAAATCTTTCTGACGATACCTCATTAATCCCTGTACGATTAGTATGTGTTGAAAAAAAGGGATATTGACTTGAGAAATAATATTATGATAACCGCACACAGACTTTACGCCCATCCTGTGCATTCCGCAACGTATCTCTCTCGTAGGAATCGTGAGAAAAGGTGAAACAGCACGCACGGATACATCTGAACAATTGAAAATCGTTGGCAAGAATTGAAAGGAGGTTACTTAGAGAAATAAAGACTTTTTGCCAAAATTGTGTTTTCTTTGTTAGATCGGTTACTTCTGGGCCAGCCCTCATAATTGGCATATATTTTAAAAACACTTTAGTTCAAGATTTCCAACATTTCTGTGACACTATGCCGTTGGTCATACAAATCTGTTACAATTTGCGCTGCCCTTCTTCGTACGCGCTAGCTTCTGCAGGACTTCAGAATGGGTTACAAATGCGGAAGCTAAATCGATCAAATCAGATGATTTGACTAATTCACGCTCCCTGGAGGCGTAAATTGATTTGTATTTGAGTTGGTGAAGGGGCAACGAGGGGAAAAACGTGAAATCCTTCACATAAGTCAAATGACAGGGTTGCCGAGAACGTTGCGATTGCATTCAATGCAGGTAGCAGACCCCTGTGTTCTGACGTGAAGCGACGTGTCAGTTTTATGCGGTAATTCGAAAATAAAACTCAGTTGACGCGCACGATAGAGTTTAAAATAAATCACTCGCGATTTTCTGTTTCAATCACGCATTACCAATTAAATCAGCGAAAAGCACTTCTGTGTCACAGTGTCATCTCTCGTATTATTTCAGAGCAACTCCTCACACTTGCGGAGCGTTATCTAAACTCTCTCGCTTCCATTTAGCCGAGGCTGGACATATTTCACGCTTTGGATCTGCAATTATGACGTTTCTGAAAATATCCTCAATGAAAACTAAAACCATTCCCGCGAACAGATCCTACGAAACCCAGCTCGTTCTCTTCGCCGGTGAAATCCCCGTTGGTTGAAGGAGTATTCCTTGGCCTAAGGAATACATTTGACACAGTTCTGCACCGCCATTTAGTGAAAAAGAACGCGATATTATCTAGTGTCGGATCAGATTTGTGGACTGGACTCAGAATTCCCTTGCAGACAGAGATCAACAGGTCGCTCTTAACTGAAAAAAAGGGACAGATGTACAGATAATTTCAGGAGTACTCCAACGAAGTGTAACAGCACCGCTGCTGTTTACAATATACGGGGTGAGGCAGCTAAGACAGACCACCACAAATATACCCAGAATAAATAAATATATCGAGGTGTAGTTTCCGACAAGTTATAGCGAACGATTTGGCGAATTTCCTGAAGTTCGCAAGTAATTTTTCTCGTTTATAATCACCAAATTACGACACCTGCTTTTTGTTTTTCTTTTTTTTCTAATATGATTACATTTTACAATCGAGAAAGCGAGTGTCGTTTAGGGCAAATGTCGCCAAACTATTAGTGCTGCGATGCGGTTGAGTGCTGAAGAGTATCCAGATCATGCCACGCATTCGCGATCTGTCTTTGCAAAACATTATAAAAGAAAAGTTCTAGAAAACGCAAGAGTGGACAATAAAATACACCAAGGAAAAAGAATAGTAACTGATGAAGGAAATGACACTAACATTTTAACAGCAATAATACACGAAACAAATGTCAATAGGAGGCATGTCGGAGGTAGGAGAAGATCAATCAAGCGTGTGATCTGCGAATACTGCATTCCATGGCACTTAATCCTCTTCACATTTCGCTGCGTTTACAGTTTCGTGAGAAAGACTTCCAAAATTGCTTATGCTTCTCCGAATGCTATCTCCGGAAAGCGCTAAGTCACCTATGTAAAGTTTTGTTTAAGGAAGAAGTGTTGTTTACGACTTCGCCCTTCGCAATATGCACTAATCGCCAGTTGAAAACCCACGCTGCCTCAAAAAGTGGATAAAAACAACGCTCTTGGCCCATCAACGTTTGGTGCGTGTATTTCAAGACCTGCTCCATTGTTCCCATTTTATTGATGTGAATCTAAATGCTCTAAAGTATCTCGAGTTCCTAAGATATGCTGCTGCCCGCAGTTATTGGATGACATCCCACTGGTCATGAAGCAATATACGTACATCTACATACATACTCCGCAAGCGGATAGAGCGAGAGGAACCCTAATTTCTCGTATCTTATCTTCGTAGTCCCTACACGAAACGTATGTTGGTGGCAGTGGGATCGTTTTGCAATCGATGTTAAATGCCGGTTCTGTAAATTTTCTCAATAGTGTTCCTCGAAATGAACGTCATCTTCTCTCCAGGGATTTGCGTTTGAGTTCCAGATGCGTCTCCGTAACACTTGTGTGTTGTTCCAACCTACCGGTAACAAATCTAGCAGCCCACCTCTGAATTGCTTCGGATCCCAAACACTCAAGCAATACCCAAGAATAGGTCGCACGAGCGTCCCATATGCCCTTCCCTTTACAGATGAACCCCCACTTTCCTGAAATTCTCCCACTAAACCGTAGTCGAATATTCGCCTTTCCTACCGCAATCTCCAAAGGCTCGTTTATTTCATATAGCTTTGCAACGTTATGCCCAGATATTTAAACGACTTGAATGTGTCAAGCAGGGCACTAATAATGCTATATTCGAGCATTATAGGTTTGATCTCCCTACTCATTCGCATTAACTTACATTTTTCCACATTTAGGGTTAACTGCCATTCACCACACCAACTAGAAATGTTGTCCAAGTCATCTTGTATCCTTCTACACTGGCTCATCTTCGACGCTTTACCATAGAGTCGGCCGCTGTGACCGAGCGGTTCTGGGCGCTTCAGTCTGGAACCACGCGACTGCTACGATCGCAGGTTCGAATCCTGCCTCGGGCATGGCTGTGTGTGATGTCCTTAGGTTAGGTTTACGTAGTTCTAAGTTCTAGGGGACTGTTGATTTCCGATTTTAAGTCCTATGGGCTCAGAGCCATTTGAATCATTTTGAGCTTTACCATACACCGCAGCGTCACCAGTAAACAATCGCAGATTGCTGCACAATCTGTTCGCCAAATCATTTATGTATATAGAACATAATAGCGGTGCCATAACACTTCTGCGGAGCACTCTTGTAAATACCCTTGTCCCTGCAGTGTGGTACAAACACGATGGATGCCCTCTCATTCCACACATGCAGTGACAGACCCTCTGAAGGGAAATTTAGAAAGCAATCGAACGGTTGTTTAGGAAACGCAAAAGAGTCTGCACGATAGCAAAACTTAACACCTCTACACTGTTTCAAATCAGGCGAAAATTAAAACAAATGGTCTATTAGGAAACATCGACGATTCTCGAGGGAAGAAGTGCCGTATAACACGAGCTTGTGCTGCCGTTAATATCAGATGAAATCCAACGCGCAGTATTTTTTTCTTCAGAGTCTCTTTATAGCGTGACAGCCGTGTTAATAAACACACGAAACGTACCAGAGTTACGTGTTTGCTTACACTTTGTATAATAGGGAAGAAGTTTGTGGAACTTCTTCTCCCGTCGACCTCAAAGTGTCTTGCTGCGCTGTTACCTTGATACTATTTGATAAAGTCCCATATACGTTATGTCGTTGACGTTCTCTTAGAAGCTTCCTTCAAATGTCACAGTAAAAAGTATATATAGTTCAGTCAGAAGAAAAAACAAAGTCGGTGTCGTAGTATGGCGACTACAAACTATTAAAACTACTTGCGAACGACAGGAAATTCGCCGTATCGTCCACTATAATTTGGCGAAAGCCTCCGCTCGACTTTATTTAATCTGGATATATTTAGCTCCCTCACTCGTATATGAAGGGCTTATTTCAATAGTGATACAAGTCCATTTTTGCTCATTCTGAGATACAGAGTCCTAAAGTTAAAAGAGCGATGCAATATCTGCAGTTGAGATTCCAGAAATATTCAAGTATATATACTGGAATATTTCTGGTATCTCAACTGCATCTAACTTTAGAACTCTGTATCTCAGAATGAGCAAAAATGGACTTGTACCACTATTGAAATAAGCCCTTCATATAATTGATGTAGTTGAAAGCATCGCAAGCCCTTTAAGACTGTTCGCAGATTACGCAGTTATCTATAAGAATGTAGCAACGCCAGAAGACGGTATCGATTTGCAGGATGACCTGCAGTGGGTCGATAACTAGTGCAGGCTCTGGCAGTTGACACTGGGAGTAAATAAATGTAACGCACTGGCATATACGGAAGGAAAAAATCAACTACTGCAGAACTATACTATTGACGACAAATTTCTGAAAATAGTTGCCACCGTAAAATAACTAGGAATATCGTCGCAGCGCTACCTCAAGTGTAATGACCACATAAAAGAAACAATAGGAAACGTGTATGCCAGGCTGAAATCCAGTCCAAGAATTGTAAGGAAATATATAATTCATGCAGAAAAGAAGTGGCTTACAAAGCACTTCTTCGATCGATTCTTGAGTATTGTTCATCAATTTGGGACACCTTCCTGGTAGGATTGATGGAAGAGATAGCGAATATCCAAAGAAGAGCGGCGCGTTTCGTCTCGGGGTCGTTTAGTTGGCGCGAGAGCGTTACAGAGATGCTCGAAATGGCTCTGAGCACCATGGGACTTAACTGCTGAGGTCATCAGTCCCCTAGAGCTTAGAACTACTTAAACCTAACTAACCTAAGGACATCACACACATACATGCCCGAGGCAGGATTCGAACCTGCGACCGTAGCGGTCACGCGGTTCCAGAGTGAAGCGCCTAGAACCGCACGGCCACAACGGCCCGTTCCACTTCAGTTCTAGTAAAAATGGTGTCGGGACAACAGAAGAGTTTTTTTTTGTGTTCTGCGTTTTGCACATTGCAGGTGACTTTCGTACTAGGTACGGTGTGGATCTTCCTACAGCACAGAGCATTAGAAGATGGCATGAACAAGTCCGAGAAACAGGTTGTTTGTTTAAAGGCAAATCGTCAGGCCGTCCCTGAGTGTCTGACACAGACGTCTAACGCATCCGCCATAGTTTCACAAGGAGTCCGCAGAAATCCATTTGCCGTGCAGCTCGACGGCTCAACATGCCCCCGATTTTCGTCTGGCATGTATTCCGTCGACGTTCACACATGAAACCATACAAAATTCAGCTACTTCAAGCTCTTCGTGAAGCTGACAAACAAGAACGTGTGGTTTTCTATAATTTCGTTGTTGGCAAGATGGAGGATGGCAGTTTTCTTCCACGCTTGATGTTTAGTGATGAAGCGCCATTCCAATTAAATGGAAAGGTGAACCGTCATAATGTGAGAATATGGGGTACGGATCAACGACATCAAGTTGTACAACATGACAGGAATTCTCCAAAATTTAATGTGTTTTTTGCAGTTTCACGGGAAAAGTTGTACGGTCCATTTTTCTTAGCTGAGAACGCTGTTACAGGAAGTACATATCTCGATATGCTTGAGAACTTGCTTTTCCCAGACTTAAGAGACTGATTTGAACGACCTCATTTACTAACGGGATGGGACTCCAACACACTGAAATCTCGGAGTGCGGGAATTTTTAAATCAAAGGATTACTGAACGATGGACTGGTAGCATTGGACCAAATAATTCAGCTTTACATTACTGGCGTTCAAGGTCACCGGACCTGACTGTATGTGATGATTTCTTGTGAGGTTTATAAAAGACTCTGTTTGTGTGTCTCCGCTACCAACAACAATGAATGAACTGAGACATCGCATAACAGCAGCTGTGGAAGCTGTAACTCAAGACATGCTCGCTTCAGCGTGGGAACAATCTGAATACTGGATTGACACATGCCGTGCATCTCAAGGGGTCGTATTGAACATCTATGAAAAGGTAGTAAAAAAAAAGTTTTAGAGTTTCCCGTTCATCACGTTCATTAGTTTCAAAAATATAGATGTGCCAAATCAGATGATTCTTTCTGATACAGCCTATTTGTTTCATCATTCGGACGTCAATTATGTGCCATTTTCGGAGCCAAGTAGCGAAATTGAATCTGAAATCAGCGTTGATTAAGACACGTAGCGCCAAATCATCAAATAAGCTACCGTCCCAAAAACATAAGGTCGCACCACTGGAACACACTGTGCAGAAGGGGCACCCCAGTTTTTTCTCAAGAGCCGAAGCCAGTGAATGTGATGTTGGACCGAAGTCTACTTTTTGGCCACTGTGTGTGACTGTCAGGCCTTGTGACAATAGAGTCTGCTGTAAGGAACACTAAATACCGGACTCGCGAGACTAGGAACGCGAAATCAGTTGGGCTTAGCGAGCTCGTTGTCTGCATGCGTTACTAGATACATTGTACGTAGGAACCCATATAAGACTGAAGGCAATAACACACAGAATAACCGACACACGAAAAGTAACAAAACAAGGAATAAAAGCTCTGCGCCTCCCGAGAACAAACCACACCGCCCCTAGCGGAAATTGCGGAACTACTTAGGCGCACGCGCGAAAATTGACACTCGGGTTGACCCTCGCACGCTAACACAACACACTCCAGATTACGACTAAGTTCGCTACAACGTTCTAATTTATCGCAGAGCTGTTTCACTGGCTTCAGGAAGCGACTACGGGCAAGCGAGTCCATTTCAGGGATGTTACGAACCACAATATTTTCCCATCTTCTGCTGCACAATGATTTTATTAGCCCATTATTTACATAACCGACGAGTCTCGTTTCGGCAGGTTGCCATTTCCAAGTCATCGTGCAAATGACAACGTACAGGTTTTTTCGTATAAAATTACGAAATATAAGTTAGATGACTTCTATTTTTGTTGATATTTACGTTTTTATGTGTTATATCTTACGTTTTCTGTAAGTCGTACCAGTTTAATTTTAAGACGTAAGTACTGCAAAATGTTCGCCGTAGTTGTTCTTCGTAGTAATTTCAAAAGCTTCTTTTAAGGTGGGTCCACAGATTATTAGGTCAGCGGGCTTGTCTTTGTTTTTAACACTAATCAGAAAAAGAAGTTAAAAGCAACTACACGTTAAACCCAATCGACGAAAGGAAAGGTAGCTAAAAACAAAGTCTTCTTCTTGGAGAAAGGTCCACAAAATACGCCGTGGAGACGACGGAGGCCCTGAACTAAAACGGCCGCTAACTCAAGACGGCAAGTAGACACTACAATGTAAGTTGTTAAAAGAAGGACATTCGGTCAAGAAACGGCAAACCATCACAGGGCATTAGATCAGTGAATGACAGCTTAAATACTTCTGTGTTTTCTGCTTCACTTTTATTTTATTAGCTCATAATTTTCATGAGTCTCTTTATATAAATAAAACCTAATGAAATCATTGTGCAACACAATGATGACGTTTCAATACGTCACTGTATTTTATTCCGCAATTAAACTTGTTACACTACGTCATTGAAAGAAAACATTATCAGGGTGGTCCATTGATAGTTGTCGGACCAAATATCTCATGAAATAAGCATCAAACGAAAAAACTACAAAGAAACAAACTCGTCTAGCTTGAAGGGGGAAACCAGATGGCGCTATGGTTGACCCGCAAGATAGCGCTGCCATAGGTCAAACGGATATCAACTGCGTTTTTTTAAATAGGAACTCCCATTTTTTTACATATTCGTGTAGTACGTAAAGAAATATGAATGTTTTAGCTGGACCACTTTTTTCACTTTGTGACTGATGGTGCAGTAATAGTCACAAACCTATAAGTACGTGGTATCACGTAATATTCCGCCAGTGCGGACGCTATTTGCTTCGTGATACATTACCCGTGTTAAAATAGACCGTTTACCAATTGCGAAAAAGGTCGATATCGTGTTGATGTACGGCTATTGTGATTAAAATGCCCAACGATGCCCAACGGGCGTGTGCTATGTATGCTGTTCGGTATCCTGAACGACATCATCCAAGAGCGTTCGCCGGATCGTTACGTTATTTAAGGAAACAGGAAGTGTTCACCCACATGAGAAACGTCAACCACAACCTGCAATAAATGATGACGCCCAAGTAGGTGTTTTAGCTGCTGTCGCGGCTAATCCTCACATCAGTAGCAGACAAATTGCGTGAGAATCAGGAATCTCAAACACGTCGCTGTTGAGAATGCTACATCAACATCGATTGCACCCGTACCATATTGCTATGCACGAGAAATTTCATGGCGACGACTTTGAACGTCGTGTACAGTTCTGCCACTGGGCACAAGAGAAATTACGGGACGATGACAGAATATTTTCACGCGTTCTATTTAGCGACGAAGCGTCATTCACCAACAGCGGTAGCGTAAACCGGCATCATGTGCACTATTGAGCAACGGAAAATCCACAATGGCTGCGACAAGTGGAACATCAGCGACCTTGGCGGGTTAATGTATGTATAGTGCGGCAATATGGGAGGAAGGATAATTGGCCCCCATTTTATCGATGACAATCTAAATGGTGCAATGTATGCTGATTTCCTACGTAATGTTCTACCGATGTTACTACAAGATGTTTCACTGCATGACAGAATGGCGATGTACCTCCAACATGATGGATGTCCGGCACATAGCTCGCGTGCGGTTGAAGCGGTATTGAATAGCATATTTCATGACAGGTGGATTGGTCGTCGAAGCACCGTACCATGGCCCGCACGTTCAGCGGATCTGACGTCCCAGGATTTCTTTCTTTGGGGAAAGTTGAAGGATATTTGCTATCGTGATCCACCGACAACGCCTGACAACATGCGTCAGATCATTGTCGATGCATGTGCGAACATTACGGAAGGCGAGCTACTCGCTGTTGAGAGAAATGTCGTTACGCGTATTGCCAAATGCATTGAGGTCGACGGATATCATTTTGAGCATTTATTGCATTAATGTGGTATTTACAGGTAGTCACGCTGTAACAGCATGCGTTCTCAGAAATGATATGTTCACAAAGGTACATGCATCAAATTGGAACAACCGAAATAAAATGTTCAAACGTACCTACGTTCTGTATTTCAATTTAAGAGACCTACCTATTACCAATTGTACGTCTATAATTGTGAGCCATATGTTTGTGACTATTACAGCGGCATCTATCACAAAGTGAAAAGAGTAGTCCAAGTAAAACATTCATATTTCTTTACGTACTACACGAGTATGAAATAAAAAATGGGGGTTGCTATTTAAAAAAAAACGCAGTTGATATCCGTTTGACCTATGGCAGCGCCATCTAGCGAGCCAACCATAGCGCCATCTGGTTTCCCCCTTCACGCTAGACGAGTTTCGTTCTTTGTAGTTTTGTCGTTTGATGCTTATTTCGTGAGATATTTGGCCCGGTCACGATCAATGGACTACCGTATGTATGGATGAAAATCCTTGGACTCGAGAAATTTCGGAATGTCGTGGAACCCAAGTCCACTACAACGCTAGTCGTGCTTTCCCAGTTGTGATCTGGCGGCTGCATTGGCCAGCGCAGATGCGACAATTTGTTCTCGTGCTCTCAAAACGAGCCCTGGACGTCGCGAGCTGGGTGAACACGGATCCTGTCGTTTTGGAAAATAGCGGCACCACTAGGGAACTGACACTGTATCGTGGGACGGGCCTGGTCGGCCAGAATGGTCACATCATCCTCGGCAGAAATGCAGTCTTGAGGAGTAACCGAGCGGCCCGTGGGAAACCACGACATCGCTGCCCAGCCCACCGAACCTAGCCATGGTCACAATATACACTCCTGGAAATTGAAAAAAGAACACATTGACACCGGTGTGTCAGACCCACCATACTTGCTCCGGACACTGCGAGAGGGCTGTACAAGCAATGATCACACGCACGGCACAGCGGACACACCAGGAACCGCGGTGTTGGCCGTCGAATGGCGCTAGCTGCGCAGCATTTGTGCACCGCCGCCGTCAGTGTCAGCCGGTTTGCCGTGGCATACGGAGCTCCATCGCAGTCTTTAACACTGGTAGCATGCCGCGACAGCGTGGACGTGAACCGTATGTGCAGTTGACGGACTTTGAGCGAGGGCGTATACTGGGCATGCGGGAGGCCGGGTGGACGTACCGCCGAATTGCTCAACACGTGGGGCGTGAGGTCTCCACAGTACATCGATGCTGTCACCAGTGGTCGGCGGAAGGTGCACGTGCCCGTCGACCTGGGACCGGACCGCAGCGACGCACGGATGCACGCCAAGACCGTAGGATCCTACGCAGTGCCGTAGGGGACCGCACCGCCACTTCCCAGCAAATTAGGGACACTGTTGCACCTGGGGTATCGGCGAGGACCATTCGCAACCGTCTCCATGAAGCTGGGCTACGGTCCCGCACACCGTTAGGCCGTCTTCCGCTCACGCCCCAGCATCGTGCAGCCCGCCTCCAGTGGTGTCGCGACAGGCGTGAATGGAGGGACGAATGGAGACGTGTCGTCTTCAGCGATGAGAGTCGCTTCTGCCTTGGTGCCAATGATGGTGGTATGCGTGTTTGGCGCCGTGCAGGTGAGCGCCACAATCAGGACTGCATACGACCGAGGCACACAGGGCCAACACCCGGCATCATGGTGTGGGGAGCGATCTCCTACACTGGCCGTACACCACTGGTGATCGTCGAGGGGACACTGAATAGTGCACGGTACATCCAAACCGTCATCGAACCCATCGTTCTACCATTCCTAGACCGGCAAGGGAACTTGCTGTTCCAACAGGACAATGCACGTCCGCATGTATCCCGTGCCACCCAACGTGCTCTAGAAGGTGTAAGTCAACTACCCTGGCCAGCAAGATCTCCGGATCTGTCCCCCATTGAGCATGTTTGGGACTGGATGAAGCGTCGTCTCACGCGGTCTGCACGTCCAGCACGAACGCTGGTCCAACTGAGGCGCCAGGTGGAAATGGCATGGCAAGCCGTTCCACACGACTACATCCAGCATCTCTACGATCGTCTCCATGGTAGAATAGCAGCCTGCATTGCTGCGAAAGGTGGATATACACTGTACTAGTGCCGACATTGTGCATGCTCTGTTGCCTGTGTCTATGTGCCTGTGGTTCTGTCAGTGTGATCATGTGATGTATCTGACCCCTGGAATGTGTCAATAAAGTTTCCCCTTCCTGGGACAATGAATTCACGGTGTTCTTATTTCAATTTCCAGGAGTGTATATATAAGTGACTTAGTAGATAGTGTCGGAAGTTCCATGCGGCTTCTCGCGGATGATGCTGTAGTATACAGAAAAGTTGCAGCATTAGAAAATTGCAGCGAAATGCAGGAAGATCTGCAGCGGATAGGCACTTGGTGCAGGGAGTGGCAACTGACCCTTAACATAGACAAATGTAACGTATTGCGAATACATAGAAAGAAGGATCCTTTATTGTATGATTATATGATATCGGAACAAACACTGGTAGCAGTTACTTCTGTAAAATATCTGGGTATATGCGTGCGGAACGATTTGAAGGCGAATGACCATATAATTTTTTATTTTTTTTTGTGGTTTTAGGGCGCACAACTACAATGGTCATTAGCGCCCAGACTAAGTTATCAATGCATTGCGAGGCACAAGATAAAACAGCAACTAAAAGGGACAACACTATAAAAGGCATATTAAAAGGCAAGGGATTAAGAGAAAACAGCATAATCAAATGTCGTTAGACAGGTTTGTCAAGTGGATAAAACGAAGAACGCGAGCAGCTGCTCCTGGGTCATCCGCTAAAATGGCATCCAGAGTACATGGCAGGCCAAGATCAACTCGCAGTGTATTAAAATTCGGACAGGACGTTAAAATGTGGCGTACCGTCAGCAATTGCCCACATGGGCAGAACGGCGCCGGTGCAGCCGTCAGCAGGTGGCGATGGCTGAACCGGCAGTGTCCAATCCGTAACCGGGCCAAAACGACCTCCTCCCGCCGAGAAGAGCGTGAAGAGGTCGTCCAAGCCGTGGGGAGAGGTTTCGAGGCCCGAAGCTTCTTTTCAGTAAGTGTAGACCAATCGGCATGCCGCAGCGATAAAATGCGCTGACGAACGACCCTGCTAAAATCAGATGAAGGCACACAACAAGAAGCTGTCTGAGGCTGGAGCTTTTGCAGCATCTGCAGCTTCGTTCCCAGGGATACCGACATGAATTTTGGTAAGGCGGGTGCCAGGTTGAGATTCATTGGGAGAGTCCTTAGAAAATGTAGTCCATCAACAAAGGAGGTGGCTTACAAAACACTCGTTCGACCTATACTTGAGTATTGCTCATCAGTGTGGGATCCGTACCAGATCGGGTTGACGGAGGAGACAGAGAAGATCCAAAGAAGAGCGGCGCGTTTCGTCACAGGGTTATTTGGTAAGCGTGATAGCGTTACGGAGATGTTTAGCAAACTCAAGTGGCAGACTCTGCAAGAGAGGCGCTCTGCATCGCGGTGTAGCGTGCTGTCCAGGTTTCGAGAGGGTGCGTTTCTGGATGAGGTATCGAATATATTGCTTCCCCCTACTTATACCTCCAGAGGAGATCACGAATGTAAAATTAGAAAGATTCGAGCGCGCACGGAGGCTTTCCGGCAGTCGTTCTTCCCGCGAACCGTGCGCGACTGGAACAGGAATGGGAGGAAATGACAGTGGCACGTAAAGTGCCCTCCGCCACACACCTTTGGGTGGCTTGCGAAGTATAAACGTAGATGTAGATGTCGAGGCTAAACTCGGTTAGATGGAAACAGTGCGAGACAAGGCTCGTCCGATCAAAAGGCTTTCCTCCATTGGTCCAAAGTCCAGGTTTTATGGATTCGGCACAGCGGTTTCCTTTTCCTGGCATTTACATCACCGTTCCGCGGTTTTGGAACTCCAGCTGGCCCTGCAGTTTTCTGCCTCTTGATCTCCCTTCGCGTTGTTTTGGCGCCGCGTACTTTCAGTTCTGTAGCTGTCGTCAGTTGGTTTTCGTCGCAGTCCTCTCCAATGACCGTTCGTCACTATCACTCAATACACACTTTCGTCCGCGTTGTGACTCAGCGGATGATGATTTTTTTTCCACTTTCCCTGTACGCGGTAGCCTATAAATCTTCGATACTATGCCTCTTGAAACACCAAACATTTTGGCTGCCTTGGCTGCGGAAGCAGCCACCATACGAACACGTACAACCTACCACCGTTCGAATGTACTCAGCTCCGGCATAATGCACTGACGACACAAAACACTGTTCTTACAATTTGTAACATACAGAGGGGTCCAAAAAATGTATCCACTGTTTAAAAGTCCATAACTTGCAAACTAATTGACAGAGTTGTCTCATTTTTGTTGAAAGTGTAGCTTAAAGTCCAACTTAAAGATATCACTGTAGGTGTTCGAAATGGTCACCATTAACATCCACACACAAACGATGCCGCCGAACTGCAGCACGAACTACAGACTGCAGCGTGTTCAGTTGGATATTTGCACATGAATGTACGATGGATTCTCGAAGTTCATCCAATGTGCGTGGCTTTTGTCGATAAACGACGTCCTTTAGTGTTCCTCACACGTAAAAGTCCAGAGGAGTTTGGTCGGGGAACGTGGTGGATACTCCACAGCACCTCTACAGCATATCCATCTTCCTGGTAGATTTTCGTCGAGATACGCCCTAAGTCGATTTTGGTACTGGACTGGGGCACCATCTTGTTGAAAGTAAACTCTTTCGTCTCCGTACAAGTCTCGGATGGCAGGTAAAATGGATGTCTGAAGCTTCTGAAGGTACACCTCACCGGTAACTGTGCCGTCAAAGAATGGCCCAATCAAGCCTCGGTAAGACAACCCACACCACACATTTACTCCTGGCAAATTCACGGCTTTGTCTACATGGACGTTCGGAATTTCGGCGGCCCAGTAGAGGCAATTGTGGCGATTTACTGTACTATTGAGTTTGAACTGTGCCTCATCAGACCACACAATCATCTCGGCAAACTCTTCATCGTTGCGCACCATGTTAGTAAACCACTCGCAGAACTCCATTCTACGACCTGGGTCGTCCTCGTTCATTGCGTGTAGCACTTGTTGGATGTATGACTTCCACTTTGTTGTCTTCAAAATTCGCCGAACACTTGAGCGACTCACTCCAGTTTCACGGGCACACTGTCTCACAGACTTCTGTGATGAGCGAGTGAATTGTTGGAACACACGACGGGAGTTAGCTGGACTTAATGTTGTTACAGGCCGTTTAGATCGTCGTTTGTGTACGTCTTTTACACAGCCTTCGGCTTCAAATTTGTCTCGAATGCGACGAATCGTTAAACGTGTCGGTGGCTCTGTTTGATACTCATTTCGCCATTGCCGTTGAACCTCACTAATGTTTTCGTACTTAAAATACCACTTCAAAACTGACTTCCTTTCATCGAATGTAAGCCTTGCGCCAGCCATGTTTACTCGAGTAACTAGGTGCAACTAAGAACAAAACACTGACTATCTGGCGACTGTCATCTGACAAAACAAAACAACGCAATACAACGCTTGTGTGGCGATGGCCGGAACTACAAACTAATACACTACCAATGATGAGACAACTCCGTCTATTAGATTGCCAGTTATGGGCTTTTAAACAGTGGATACATTTTTTTGGACTCCTCTGTATTACGAACACTGTACAGGTGGCCCCCGTATTTGAATACAGCTGCAGGCTTGGATAGCAGCTGCAGTAATGTTCAAGCATGCGATATGTTAATTGCTGCTGGGGGAGGCCGAGGGCTGACTGCAGTATAAATTGTTGGAGACGCTACCGTTGCCATGGCTGAGACTGCTTCATGCAATGTGCAATTTTCAAGCAGAACACTCGCTGTATCACGACAGCTGGACATCCCGTGGTACACTGTTCGAAAAGTGCTGCGAGCAATTGTGAAATGGTATCTCCAGTGCCGTTACAGGCTGTCGTCGATGCAGATGGTCGTAACACTCAGCAAAGCTTGTAACCTGGAACGCAGATATGGTGCGCAGTTAACAAATGTTATCTTCTAATGAGAAAATTTAAAAATGTGTTTATTTCAATGGGCAACGGCCTTGGCGCAGTGGATACACCGGTTCCCGTGAGATCATCGAAGTTAAGCGCTGTTGGGCGTGGTCGGCACTTGGATGGGTGACCATTCAGGCCGCCACGCGTTGTTGCCATTTTTCGGGGTGCACTCAGCCTCGTGATGCAAGCTGATAAGCTACTCGACCGAATAGTAGCGGCTTCGGTCAAGAATACCATCATAACGACCGGGAGGGCGGTATGCTGACCACAATCGCCCCTCCAATCCGCATCCTCCCCTGAGGATGACACGGCGGTCGGATGATCCCGATGTAGACGGAGTGGTTTATTTCAATGGCTTATTCGCTATTTCTCCACCGCATGTCCTTATAAATGTTTCCACAGAGTTCCACAGTCCTACGAGCATTTGTTTTCGTGTGGACTGTCTGAAGTAACTAAAGTTTAATTTTAAGCAGCCCGTAACCTGCAGGCGTGCCTAGCATCTGTATTTATGTCACTCATGCATTTGCCGGTGTGCTTCCATATTTTCTCTTAACTCCTATTATCGCTTTCCAGTCAGCGAAATGTTATTGTGAGCCCTATAGCTGCAGTAATTGCAATGCTCGTGCAAGTACCTTGCGTAGAGATACTAGTTTTCAGTTTTCCCTAGCGGAAAATCAAAATTTTGCCGTGACCTCCTCCTGAAATTAGCTAACAGATGATTCAAATGGCTCTGAGCACTATGGGACTTAACTACTGTGGTCATCAGTCCCCTAGAACTTAGAATTACGTAAACCTAACTAACCTAAGGACATCACACACATCCATGCCCGAGGCAGGATTCGAACCTGCGACCGTAGCACCTAGAACCGCTCGGCCACTCTGGCCGGCTAGCTAACAGAATATCGTCGCCACTTTGTATTTCTCGTACAGTACGTTCTGTCTGCTAGTTTTAGCTGTCTCCACTAGCTCGCAAGCTAGGAAGCAAGAAGAAAGAGGCATCGAGCTGATGTACAGGGTGATCAAAAAGTCGGTATAAATTTGGAAACTTAATAAACCACGGAATAATGTAGATGGAGAGGTAAAAATTGACACACATGCTTGGAATGACATGGGGTTTTATTAGAACCAAAAGAAAAACAAAGTTCACAAAATGTCCGACAGATGGCGCGTGAAAGATCTCTTACGCGCGTCGTTTGGTGATGATCGTGTGCTCAGCCGCCACTTTCGTCATGCTTGGCCTCCCAGGTCCCCAGACCTCAGTCCGTGCAATTATTGGCTTTGGGGTTACCTGAAGTCGCAAGTGCATCGTGATCGACCGACATCTCTAGGGATGCTGAAAGACAACATCCGACGCCAATGCCTCACCATAACTCTGGACATGCTTTACACTGCTGTTCACATTATTCCTCGGCTACAGCTGTTGTTGAGGAATGATGGTGGAAATATTGAGCATTTCCTGTAAAGAACATCATCTTTGCTTTGTCTTACTTCTTATTATTGCTATTCTGATCGGATGAAGCGCCATCTGTCGGACATTTTTTGAACTTTTGTTTTTGTTTTGCTTCTAATAAAACCCCATGTCATTCTAAGCATGTGTGACAATTTGTACCTCCCTATCTACATATGCCGTGATTTATTCAGTTTTTATACTGACTCTTTGATCACCCGGTACTTCAACGAATCAGAAAGGGAGGTACGTTGCATTATGCAGCAGGTGGATTTTTAAAAGCCGAAGTATTTTCGCAAAGAAAGTAGCGTGGTTGAATGAGTGCTAAAGACAGACTAGGGCAAGTGCCGTGTGACAGCCATGGCGGGGGGAGCGGACACCTGTTGTTTCACTCGCCAGGCGGCGGCTCCAGGTCTGTTTTGAAGACGGAAGCGAGCGCCCTGCCCGAGTGTTTTTGTGGCGGCACCGCTCCGGCCTGTGTCCGGCCGGCTGGAAGTTATTCCAAGGTCTACCGGCACGGCTGTAGGATGAGGGGGAAGAGGGGGCGGACGGGGGGGGGGGGGGGGGGAAGAAAAAGAATTCCTAGCCGGGGGCGCCGGCCGCCTCTTCTTCCTTGCCGCCGCCGCAAAGAGACCAGCACGAGCTCCGCAGATAGATGCTCTTACCTTGCGCGTCGCGCCGTCTTGGAAGCCTCTTGCCTCTCCCCGGCTTCGTCCTTCCTTTTTCCTCTCTGCTTCTCCCTTCACGCAGCCAGACTCATAGCCCCTGCCGCCGCTACAGCAGAGACAAACCGCACACACTCAGAAACAGCCGTCAAAATTTTGCTACCCACGCACACGCGGTGAATACGACACGCGATCGAGCTGAAGCGATCCGCTTCCAGCCGCAGCAACTGTCAGACGAAACAAGAAGTCGCGACGGCACGCCAGAACGCACTGCGGAATCACGCGCGTTCACTCTCAACTCGCGGGCACCGGGCCGCGGCTCCGCGTGTGAATGGCGCGGTGGTGGGGGGTCGTCGCGCCTGATTGGGCAGCCACGGTCGGCATGGTGGGGGGAGAGCACGTTGCTTTTATGGCCGGGCTGCTACAGGCCCGCCATCTGCCGGCCGACGCGCGAACTGCTGGCGCCGGGCGGTGAGGCCTTTGTCGTTCAGCCTCTGAGGAGCTGGAACATCGCTGGCATGCTTCTCCATTTACGTCCATCCACTCTCTGCAACTGTTACGACTCTAAGATAACCTCTCCGATGCACTAAACTGTTAACAGTACTCAGTATTAGAATCGGAATTTAAAAGTGCTTTGGACGACTTAAGACCAATAAGGCAGAAGGGAGAGAATTTCTAAAATCATTGGCAGAAAATCATAAGAAATTTTGGTCTTATGTCAAAGCACTAGGTGGATCAAAACAAAATGTCCAGACACTCTGTGACTAAAATGGTACTGAAGCAGGGGATGACAGACTAAAGGTCGAAATACTAAATGTCTTTTTCGAAAGCTGTTTCACAGAGGAAGACCGCACTGTAGTTCCTTCTCTATATTGTCGCACAGATGACAAAATGGTAGATACCGAAATAGATGACAGAGGAATAGAAAAACAATTAAAATCGGTCAAAAGAGGAAAGGCCGCTGGAGCTTATGGGATACTAGTTCGATTTTACACAGAGTACGCGAAGGAACTCGCCCCCCTTCCTGCAGCGGTGTACCGTAGGTCTCTAGAAGAGCGTAGCGTTCGAAAGGATTAGAAAAGAGCGCAAGGACGTCGAACAGATGTGCAGAACTATAAACCTATATCTCTAACGTCGATCAGTTGTAGAACTTTTGAACACGTATTATGTTCGAGTATAATGACTTCTCTGGAGACTAGAAATCTACTGTGTAGGAATTAGTATGGGTTTCGAAGAAGACGATCGTGTCAAACCCAGCTCGCGCTCTTCGTCCACGAGACTCGGAGGGCCATAGACACGGGTTCCCATGTAGATGCCGTGTTTCTTGACTTCCGCAAGGCGTTCGATACAGTTCCCCACACTCGTTTAATGAACAAAGTAAGATTATATGGACTATCAGACCAATTGTGTGATTGGATTGAAGAGTTCCTAGATAACAGAACGCAGCATGTCATTCTCAAGGGAGAGAAGTCTTCCGAACTAGGAGTGATTTCAGGTGTGCCGCAGGGGAGTGTCGTAGGACCGTTGCTATTCACATATATATTACCCTGTGGGATAACATCGGAAGTTCACTGAGGCTTTTTGCAGATGATGCTGTGGTATACCGAGAGGTTGTAACAATGAAAAATTGTACTGAAATGCAGGAGGATCTGCAGCGAATTGACGCATGGTGCAGGGAATGGCAATTGAATATCAATGTAGACAAGTGTAATGTGCTGCGAATACATAGAAAGAAAGATTCTTTGTCATTTAGCTACAATATAGCAGGTCAGCAACTGGAAGCAGTTAATTCCATAAATTATGTGGGAGTACGCATTAGGAGTGATTTAAAATGGAATTATCATATAAAATTGATCGTTGGTAAAGCAGATGCCAGACAGATTCATTGGAAGAATCCTAAGGAAATGCAATCCGAAAACAAAAGAAGTAGGTTACAGTACACTTGTTCGCCCACTGCTAGAATGCTGCTCAGCAGAGTGGGATCCGTACCAGATAGGGTTGATAGAAGAGATAGAGGAGATCCAACGGAGAGCAGCGCGCTTCGTTACAGGATCATTTAGTAATCGCGAAAGCGTTACGGAGATGATAGATAAACTCCAGTGGAAGACTCTGCAGGAGAGACGTTCAGTAGCTCGGTACGGGCTTTTGTTGAAGTTTCGAGAACATACCTTCAGCGAGGAGTCAAGCAGTATATTGCCCCGTCCTACGTATATCTCGCGAAGAGGCCGTGAGGATAAAATCAGAGAGATTAGAGCCCCCACAGAGGCATACGGACAATCTTTCTTTCCACGAACAATACGAGACTGGAATAGAAGGGCGAACCGATAGAATTACTCAAAGTACCCTCCGCCATACACCGTCAGGTGGCTTGCGGAGTATGGATGTAGATGTAGAAGAAGTGCCAACAAACCGACTATTCACGTTGATGTGTAGCATGTATGAGACAGAATATATACCATGAGACATTCGGAAAAACGTAGTATACACAACTCCGAAGACAGCAAGAGCCGACAAGCGAGAGTATTATCGCACAGTCACCTTCTCATTCATATAAGTTTCTGACAAGAATAATATATAGAATAATGGAAAACTGAGGGTCTATTAGATGAAGATGAGGTAACGGCACCAGAGTGGCAGTTATGACGCGGTTGATACTGGAAGCAAGACTGAAGAAAAATCAAAACACGATCGTAGGATTTGTCGACCTGGGACATCTACATCTACGTGATTACTCTGGTATTCACAATAAAGTGCCTGGCAGAGGGTTCAATGAACCACCTTCATTTTGTCTCTCTACCGTTCCACTCTCGAACGGCACGCGGGGAAAACGAGCACTTAAATTTTTTCCGTGCGATCCCTGATTTCTTTTATCGTGATGATCAGTCCTCCCTATGTAGGTGGGTGCCAACAGAATGTTTTCGCAATCGGAGGAGAAAACTGGAGATTGAAACTTCATGAGAATATCCCGTCGCAACGAAAAACGGCTGTGTTTCAATGATTGCCACTCCAATTCACGTATCATGTCTGTGACACTATCTCCCCTATTTCGCAGTAATACAAAACGAGCTGCCCTTCTTTGTACTTTTTCGATGTCATCCGTCAGGCCCACGTGATGCGGATCCCACACCGCACAGCAGTACTCCAGAATAGCGCGGACAAGCGTAGTGTAAGCAGTTTCTTTGGTAGACCTGTTGCACCTTCTAAGTATTCTGCCAATAAATCTTAGTCTTTGGTTTGCTCTACCCACAATATTATCTATGTGATCGTTCCAATTTAGGTTATTTGTAATTGTAATCCCCAAGTATTTAGTTGAATTTACAGCCTGTAATTGAAGAAGTATCATGATGATCTCTCCATTGGCAAAAGATTCCGGAATAGTCCCCCATTCGGATCTCCGGGAGGGGGCTGCCAAGGGGGAGGTTACCATGAGAAAAAGATTGAATAATCAACGAAAGGATAACGTTCTACGAGTCGGGGCGTGGAATGTCAGAAGCTTGAACGTGGTAGGGAAACTAGAAAATCTGAAAAGGGAAATGCAAAGGCTCAATCTAGATATAGTAGGGGTCAGTGAAGTGAAGTGGAAGGAAGACAAGGATTTCTGGTCAGATGAGTATCGGGTAATATCAACAGCAGCAGAAAATGGTATAACAGGTGTAGGATTCGTTATGAATAGGAAGGTAGGGCAGAGGGTGTGTTACTGTGAACAGTTCAGTGACCGGGTTGTTCTAATCATAATCGACAGCAGACCAACACCCACAACGATAGTTCAGGTATACATGCCGACGTCGCAAGCTCAAGATGAACAGATAGAGAAAGTGTATGAGGATATTGAAAGGGTAATGCAGTATGTAAAGGGGGACGAAAATCTAATAGTCATGGGCGACTGGAATGCAGTTGTAGGGGAAGGAGTAGAAGAAAAGGTTACAGGAGAATATGGGCTTGGGACAAGGAATGAAAGAGGAGAAAGACTAATTGAGTTCTGTAACAAGTTTCAGCTAGTAATAGCGAATACCCTGTTCAAGAATCACAAGAGGAGGAGGTATACTTGGAAAAGGCCGGGAGATACGGGAAGATTTCAATTAGATTACATCATGGTCAGACAGAGATTCCGAAATCAGATACTGGATTGTAAGGCGTACCCAGGAGCAGATATAGACTCAGATCACAATATAGTAGTGATGAAGAGTAGGCTGAAGTTCAAGACATTAATCAGGAAGAATCAATACGCAATGAAGTGGGATATGGAAGTACTAAGGAATGACGAGATACGTTTGAAGTTCTCTAACGCTATAGATACAGCAATAAGGAATAGCGCAGTAGGCAGTACAGTTGAAGAGGAATGGACATCTCTAAAAAGGGCCATCACAAAAGTTGGGAAGGAAAACATAGGTACAAAGAAGGTAGCTGCGAAGAAACCATGGGTAAAAGAAGAAATACTTCAGTTGATTGATGAAAGGAGGAAGTACAAACATGTTCCTGGAAAATCAGGAATAGAGAAATACAAGTCGCTGAGGAATGAAATAAATAGGAAGTGCAGGGAAGCTAAGACGAAATGGCTGCAGGAAAAATGTGAAGACATCGAAAAAGATATGATTGTCGGAAGGACAGACTCAGCATACAGGAAAGTCAAAACAACCTTTGGTGACATTAAAAGCAACGGTGGTAACATTAAGAGTGCAACGGGAATTCCACTGTTAAATGCAGAGGAGAGAGCAGATAGGTGGAAAGAATACATTGAAAGACTCTATGAGGGTGAAGATTTGTCTGATGTGATAGAAGAAGAAACAGGAGTCGATTTAGAAGAGATAGGGGATCCAGTATTAGAATCGGAATTTAAAAGAGATTTGGAGGACTTACGGTCAAATAAGGCAGAACTTATAGATAACATTCCATCAGAATTTCTAAAATCATTGGGGGAAGTGGCAACAAAACGACTATTCACGTTGGTGTGTAGAATATATGAGTCTGGCGATATACCATCTGACTTTCGGAAGAGCATCATCCACACAATTCCGAAGACGGCAAGAGCTGACGAGTGCAAGAGTTATCGCACAATAAGCTTAACAGCTCATGCATCGAAGCTGCTTACAAGAATAATATACAGAAGAATAGAAAAGAAAATTGAGAATGCGCTAGGCGACGATCAGTTTGGCTTAAGGAAAAGTAAAGGGACGAGAGAGGCAATTTTGACGTTACGGCTAATAATGGAAGCAAGGCTAAAGAAAAATCAAGACACTTTCATAGGATTTGTCGACCTGGAAAAAGCGTTTGACAATATAAAATGGTGCAAGCTTTTCGAGATTCTGAAAAAAGTAGGGGTAAGCTATAGGGAGAGACGGGTCATATACAATATGTACATCAACCAAGAGGGAATAATAAGAGTAGACGATCAAGAACGAAGTGCTCGTATTAAGAAGGGTGTAAGACAAGGCTGTAGCCTTTCGCCCCTACTCTTCAATCTGTACATCGAGGAAGCAACGATGGAAATAAAAGAAATGTTCAGGAGTGGAATTAAAATAGAAGGTGAAAGGATATCAATGATACGATTCGCTGATGACATTGCTCTCCTGAGTGAAAGTGAAGAAGAATTAAATGATCTGCTGAAGGGAATGAACAGTCTAATGAGTACAGAGTATGGTTTGAGAGTAAATCGGAGAAAGACGAAGGTAATGAGAAGTAGTAGAAATGAGAACAGCGAGAAACTTAGCATCAGGATTGATGGTCAAGAAGTAAAAGAAGTTAAGGAATTCTGCTACCTAGGCAGTAAAATAACCAATGACGGACGGAGCAAGGAGGACATCAAAAGCAGACTCGCTATGGCAAAAAAGGCATTTCTGGCCAAGAGAAGTCTACTAATATCAAATACCGGCCTTAATTTGAGGAAGAAATTTCTGAGGATGTACGTCTGGAGTACAGGATTGTATGGTAGTGAAACATGGACTGTGGGAAAACCGGAACACAAGAGAATCGAAGCATTTGAGATGTGGTGCTATAGACGAATGTTGAAAATTAGGTGGACTGATAAGGTAAGGAATGAGGAGGTTCTACGCAGAATCGGAGAGGAAAGGAATATGTGGAAAACACTGATAAGGAGAAGGGACAGGATGATAGGACATCTGCTAAGACATGAGGGAATGACTTCCATGGTACTAGAGGGAGCTGTAGAGGGCAAAAACTGTAGAGGAAGACAGAGATTGGAATACGTCAAGCAAATAATTGAGGACGTAGGTTGCAAGTGCTACTCTGAGATGAAAAGGTTAGCACAGGAAAGGAATTCGTGGCGGGCCGCATCAAACCAGTCAGTAGGCTGATGACATAAAAAAACAGCCTTCAGATGTGTGTGACTTACCGCGTAATCGAATCGTAGCTGATTTCTGTTAGTACTCATGTGAATAACTTCGCACTTTTCTTTATTCAAGGTCAATTGCCACTTTTCGCACCATACAGATATCTTATTTAAATCATTTTGCGAGTCGTTTTGATCATCTGATGACAGCATCGTCTGCAAACAATCTAAGACTGCTACTCAGATTGTCTCCTATGTCGTTAATATAATTCAGGAACAATAGAGGGCCTATAACACTCCTTTGGGGAACGCCGGATATTACTTCTGTTTTACTCGATGACTTTCGGTCTATTACTACGAACTGTGACCTTTCTGACAGGAAATCACGAATTCAGTCGCACAACTGAGGCGATACTCCGTAGGCACGCACTTCGACAATGTCAAATAATCCAAAATGACCGAAATGGTCAGGAAAAAAGGGGAAAGCTACAGGAAGAGACCGATAAGGTACAATATGTACAAGAGCCAAGAGGGAATAGTAAATCTGGAAGGTCAAGAATAAAGTGATCGTATTAAAAAGGGTGTAAGGATGAGCTGTTCAGTCTACACATCGAGAAAGTAATGATGGAAATAAAAGAAAGGTTCAGGAGTGGAATAAAAGCTCAAGGTGAAAGGCTATCAATAAGATGCGCTGATGACTGCCTCCGGTCAAACTCAGATTGATGGCGCGTCTTCCACATTCTACTCAAGGACAGCACGCTCGCCAATACTACATGTACCGTGCGTGTGTCTGAGTAGGAGTCGTTCCTCGCCAGGTGACGCTGCTACAGCCTGGACGGTTTTATATCGGTAGTAGGTCGGTGGTCATAAAGTACTGGCTAACCAGTGTACATCTAGGAACTGGAGCAGGTATCGCAGATTTTTAAAGTTTATATCCCGCACTGCACTTGCAAGCGCAGACCATTCAAGTTTTCAATCGAACAAGGTCATAGGACAGATACACACACACACACTCATAGGCTTATATCGCTGACGTAAAACTGTTGTAGAATTATGGAACATCTGAAACGTCTCTGTGAAGTCGTTTCATAAGACGCTTGTCGAATTCTGTACAAATGGTTCAAATGGCTCTGAGCACTATGGGACTTAGCAAAAAATGGTTCAAATGGCTCTGAGCACTATGGGACTCAACATCTGAAGCCATTAGTCCCCTAGAACTTAGAACTACTTAAACCTAACTAACCTGAGGACATCACACACAACCATGCCCGAGGCAGGATTCGAACCAGCGACCGTAGTGGTTGCGCGGTTCCAGACTGTAGGGCCTAGAACCGCTCGGCCACAATTCAGTACAAGTTATTCATTTTACTACCTGATTTTAGCTCAATTCATGAACTCTTCCAGAAAGACTGAGCACTCAAATAAGGCCTATCGATTATTACATGTGTGTTTTAATGTGGGTTTCGGTTTTGTTTTATGGGAATCGCTGAATTGGTGATCGCTGAATTGGTGCTGGGAGCAGACGATGTTGCTTCTCGTTCAAAGGAGAGCACAGGATGACCAACTTACGTTTCCAATACCTGAACAGAGAGGTTTACCCATCTTAGTCGAAGGCTGTGTCGAATTCTGTTTTTGTGTGTGAGGTTGGTGACGGAGGGCTGCCCCTCTGGTAGCTTCGGCTGCACGGGGAGCTGGGTAATCTCGAAAGAGAAAGGGGCACTCTTCGGTGAATGCTTGGTGAGTAGGGATCGTAGCTCTTAAGGGGGGGTTTCAGGTGATAGGAATCAGGTTGAGTTAGGACTTCGTTATGTTTAACTGGTGAAATACTTAAGAATTTGAGCTTAACTGAAGCGTGTGAAGCGAGTTATTTTTTTTTAATGGTTTTTAATCTTATATTTTGTGGAAATTGCTTTTCTCTTTGTGTGTCGATTTTGTGCCACGTGTTTGGTAATCATTGACCCTTCTGGTTCACCACGGCACCGCAATAGGCTTTATTTTAACAGTTTGCTTGCTTAATGAGCCACAATTTCTGCAAGAATATCTGTTCTTTCGTGCGCTTTCTACAAAGCAGCACAACAGTTTGAGTCAGAATGCACCACGTGCTCTAGTTCGGCCGTTTGCAAGCAGCAGACGCAGTTAGTATGTTAAAAAATTATCGCACAGCCTCGTGTATTGGTTACCTCTGTCCAGAATAGTGCATGCGTAGAATCGTAATGCAAATCTCACTGAGGTATTTCTATGGTATTAATGCAAAGGAAATGATAGTACAATTGTCTCACACCCCCGTTTTCTGTGTTTCTTCTTGCTGTAGTTAAATTGTGCTCTGTTACATTCTCACGTATTTCTTACTTAAATATTTCGAGTCTGGCACCAGTTATGTGTAGTCAGGGTGTGCAACCAAATACTTAGATAAAATAAATAATCTACGTGACAGATAAATTCTGTGGTGTTGATCTTACCCCCTTACTCTGATTTCCATTCCTGAATTAATCAAGTTGCTTCATGCACTACATGAAGAGCTATTTATCTGGCTGCTTAAAGAAATTTGCATACGTGTAATTAAATTATTAAAGTAATTAAACTAATAATTTTTTCAGCTCCGTTTTTTTTCTAAATGATTAGGAAGGGGCCGGCCGCTGTGGCTGAGCGGTTCTAGGCGCTTCAGTCCGGAATCGCGCTGCTGCTACGGTCGCAGGTTCGAATCCTGACTCGGGCATGGATGTGTGTGATGTCATTAGGTTAGTTAGGTTTAAGTAGTTCTAAGTTCTAGGGGACTGATGACCTCAGAAGTTGAGTCCCATAGTGCTCAGAGCCATTTGAACCATTAGGAAGGGCTTGAGCTGGTGGCGACCCTGAATTTCTGAATTTTTAACATTATTTGTGTGAGAGAAGCAGCTAGAAATGCGAGATAACGTATATGGCTCGATGAGAAACGTCGTAAACATGGTAATACGTTACACATCTTTTGTGGTAATTTATGATGGCATTTTTGGAGAACGAAAATCTGCTATATATAAATTAACATGATTCCTCAAACAGAGATCTTGCGAAACTCACAAGGGAACCTCCCCATCGCACCCCCCTCAGATTTACTTATAAGTTGGCACAGTGGATAAGCCTTGAAAAGCTGAACACAGATCAATCGAGAAAACAGGAAGAAGTTGTGTGGATCTATGAAAAAAACAAAAAACTATACAAACTGAGTAGTCCATGTGCAAGATAGGCAACATCAACATCATGTGAGCTCAGGAGCGCCGTGGTCTCGTGGTTAGCGTGAGCAGCTGCGGAACGAGAGGTCCTTGGTTCAAGTCTTCCCTGGAGTGAAAAATTCAATTTTTTTGTTTTAAGACAATTATCAAAGTCCAGGCACTCACATATAATCAGCTTCGCTCTCCAAAATTCCAGGACATGTTCAGATTTGCTTGGACATATGCAGGATTTGACAGTCTACACACGGAAAAATTTGAAAACGTTAAAAACATATGTTTTGACAGAGCTCAGGGAAAACTGTGCGACTGTGAAACTGTTGCATTAATTTGTTGCAGTTTATGTGACAAAAACATCATGTTTTCATCACTTTTTTGGGAGTGATTATCACATCCACAAGAGAACCTAAACTGGGCAAGGTAGAAGAATCTTTTTACCCATTCGCCAAGTGTACAAGTTAGGTGGGTCGACAACACATTCCTGTCATGTGACGCACATGCCGTCACCAGTGTCGTATAGAATATATCAGACGTGTTTTCCTGTGGAGGAATCGGTTGAACTATGACCTTGCGATCAAATGTTTTCGGTTCCCATTGGAGAGGCACGTCCTTTCGTCTACTAATCGCACGGTTTTGCGGTGCGGTCGCAAAACTCAGACACTAAACTTATTACAGTGAACAGAGACGTCAATGAACCAACGGACAGATCATAACCTTGCGAAAATAAAAACGTAAATTTTTCACTCGAGTGACGAGTTGAACTTAGGACCTTCCGTCCCGCAGCTGCTGACGCTAACCACGGGACTATAGCACTCCTGTGCTCAAACTATCCTTAATGTTATATATGTTGCACATGGACTACTCAGTTTGTATATTTTGCTTCTTTTTTTCATATTTCTACACAACTTCTTCCTGTTTTTTCGATTGACCTGTGTTCAGTTTTTCAAGGGCTATCCACTGTGCCAACTTATAAGTAAATCTGAGGGGGGTGCGATGGGGAGGTTCCCTTGTCAGTTCACTCTGTTCCTCCATGAGATCCACAGCGCTGTATATAGCGGAGCACAGACTTCAGGAACGCATTTGACACCTTCTCGCAATGCCTTTTAGTAAAAAAAACTTACCGAGTATCGGTGAGATTTGCGACTGGATTCAAAACTCCCTTGCAGGTGGAAGTCAGCAAGTCGCTCTTATCGGAACAAAATCACAGATGTAAAGGTACTTTCCAGAGTACGCCAAGGAATTGTGATAGGATCGTTATTGTTTACAGCGTATATAAATGATCTAGTAGAAAGCGTCGGATGCCTCCCGGTGTAACCCGCTGCTTCCCGAGCGGGAAGGCGTGCCGGTCCCCGGCACGAATCCACCCGGCAGATTCGTGTCGAGGTCCGGTGGGTCGGCCAGCCTGTGGATGGTTTTTAGGCGGTTTTCCATCCACCTTGGCAAAAGCGGGCTGGTTCCCCCTTATTCCGCCTCAGTTACACTGTGTCGGCGATTGCTGCGCAAACACTGTCTCCACGTACGCGTACACCATAATTATTCTACCACGCAAACAAGGGGTTACACTCGTCTGGTATGAGACGTTCCCGTGGTGAGGGGGGAGGGGGGGGGGGGGGAGGAGAGGGGTGTCCACTGGGGGCCGAACCGCACAATAACCCTGGGTTCGGCGTGGGGCGGCGGTGAGGTGGGTGGACCGCTGTGGCCTGTAGTACGGTTGTGTACCACGTAGCCTCTCCGTCGTTTCTAGGTTGCCGGTTCAATACACAATATACAATACACAAGGGTACCATCAGCAGGCGTGACTATGGTGCTCCAAGGTGACGCCGCACACAAAAAAATTGAAGAGGCCGTATTGTGTGTCGTTGAAGAGAACCTGTCAAAGCGATATACTGGGACTCGCCTAATCAACTACGGGTGCATCACCAAGGTGTTTTCGAATGATGTAGCGGGGAAACATTACACTTCCGAGGATAGCTTCCAATTAAAAATACAGTATCATCTACCCACTGAACCCTACAAGTCCTAGAAGTTTGTAACGGGAATTTCCGAAGACCCTGTATATGCAGATGTACGCTGCCAACTGGTGTCAAAAGTGTTTCGTTACACAATACGCACAGCGTAACAAAAGAATTATTCAAATGGCTCTGACCACTATGGGACTTAACTGCTGAGGTCATCAGTCCCCTAGAACTTAGAACTACTTAAACCTAACTAACCTAAGGACAACACACACATCCATGCCCGAGGCAGGATTCGAACCTGCAACCGTAGCGGTCGCGCGGTGCTAGACTGAAGCGCCTAGAACCGCTCGGCCACTGCGGCCGGCGCACAGCGTAACAGTTGCCTCAAAAGTGAGGTTAAAATTGATAATGGTGACTGTTTAACAAATACGTGTATAGCAAACAGCGAATTTGAAAATTACGTTTTATAGTTTAAAGGGACCTAAAGGCTGCTCATCCATTGGTCGCGACAACAAGTGACTCCTGGAACACTATTGCTACGCTTACATGAGACACAACTTCCGGAAGACGAAAACTAATTTCCAGAAACCGCTTTTTTTTTCGCTGTCGTCTTTACACGTCAACGACTGAAACGGTGTTTCTAGATCGACACAAATCGGTTTTCTGATCGTCAGTTGTTTTGCGCAAATGACGTCGGGAAATCAGCTGCTCGGGGTTTCTGCTTCAGTCAGCCGAATGGCTGTTCCTCTTCTATTCTACATCTACTTCTACATGGATACTCTGCAAATCACATTTAAGTGTCTGGCAGAGGGTTCATCGAACCACCTTCACAAGTCTGTATTATTCCAGTCACGTATAGCTCGCGGAAAGAATGAACACCTATATCTTTCCGTATGAGCTCTGATTTCCCTTATTTTATCGTGGGGTTCGTTCTTCCCTATGTGCCGGCCGGGGTGGCCGTGCGGTTCTAGGCGCTTCAGTCTGGAACCGCGTGACCGCTACGGTCGCAGGTTCGAATCCTGCCTCGGGCATGGATGTGTGTGATGTCCTTAGGTTAGCAAGGTTTAAGTAGTTCTAAGTTCTAGGGGACTGATCACCACAGATGTTAAGTCCCATAGTGCTCAGAGCCATTTGAACCATTTTCTTCCCTATGCAGGTCGGTGTCAACAAAATATTTTCGCATTCAGAGGAGAAAGTTGGTGATTGGAATTTCGTGAGAAGATTCCGTCGCAACGAGAAACGCCTTTCTTTTAACGATTTCCAGCCGAAATCCTGTATCATTTCTCTGACACTCTCTCCCATATTTCGCGATAATACAAAACGTGCTGCCTTTCTTTGAACTTTTTCGATGTACTCCGTCAGTCCTATCTGGTAAGTATCCCACGCCGCGCAGCAGTAATCTAAAAGAGGACGGACCAAGCGTAGTGTAGGCAGTCTCCTTAGAAGGTCTGTTACATTTTCTAAGTGTCCTGCCAATAAAACGCACTCTTTGGTTAGCCTTCCCCACAACATTTTCTACGTGTTCCTTCCAATTTAAGTTTTTCTTTATTGTAATACCTAGACATTTAGTTGAATTTCGGCTTTTAGATTAGACTGATTTATCGTGTAACCCAAGTTTAACGAGTTTCTTTTAGAACTCATATGGTTGACCGCACACTTTTCGTTATTCAGGGTCAACTGCCACTTTTCACACCATTCAGATATTTTTTCTTGATCGTTTTGCAGTTTGTTTTGATCTTCTGGTGAATGTATTAGTCGGTAAACGACAGCGTCATGTTAAATATTAGAGGTAGACGTGCGCTGCCTGATGTTTCTACTTCTCTTTCACTGCACAAATTGTTATTCCGTCTACATACGCCAAGAATATTTCAAAGCAAGATGTAACCCGACAATACAAGCACGTTTCCAAATCGGTTACGCATTTAAAATGGTTCAAATCGCTCTGAGCACTATAGTTCTGAGGTCATCAGTCCCCTAGAACTTAGAACTACTTAAACCTAACTAACCCAAGGACATCACACACACCCATGCCCGAGGCAGGATTCGAACCTGCATCCGTAGCGGTCGTGCGGTTCCAGACTGTAGCGCCTAGAAACGCTCGGCCACCCCGGCCAGCTGCGCGTTTAAACTAGAGCAAAAAATCGATTGTGGAGCAGGAAATGAGGCAGCTGGAACCGCATTTGGATTGTTTACACGACTGACCAGAAATGATATTTGTTTCCGAAAGCTGCTCTTGGGGCCTCACGTAAAGGTAGTCTATAAGCGACCAGGATTGTCCAATGTAAGTGAACGTCATAGGGTGCTCATCAGCTCTATATTTAGGTACACACTATCTAATCAAAAGTATCCGGACAGCCCTATTTAATGCGGAATGGACAACTAGATGTCAGGAGACCAGTACAAAAGACTGTAGGGAGTATGGTATGGTCAATAGAGATGGAGTAAGAGCGGAAAGCACCAGCCACTAGAACTCAGGAACTTATAATGTGTACTAGTCGTTGGATGTCAACCTTTATAAGGTTGCCCAAGTCGATTGTTGGTGATGTGACAGTGAAGTTGTTGTCTTCCGGATTTTAGTGGCTCAAATGGCTCTGAGCACTATGGGACTTAACTTCTGAGGTCATCAGTCCCCTAGAACTTAGAACTACTTAAACCTAACTAACCTAAGGACATCACACACATCCATGCCCAAGGCAGGATTCGAACCTGCGACCGTAGCGGTCGCGCGGTTCCAGACTGTCGCGCCTAGAACCGCTCGGCCACTACGGCCGGCGGATTTTAGTGCGCATCACCGTCTTTACTTTCCGCCTGAGCGACATCATGTAGGCCATAAAAGTGTATTATTTAATTACGTAACCTATTTTGTATGGTGTGCGTACTAAAATGCTGTTTTTTCTGTCTCTTTCATGTTACACGGAGAAAATCCTGGCAAGCGATTCATAGGTGTTCCACCGAAGCAGCAATTCGGCAGTGCGGGGAGAACATCAGGTCACCAGTGTCAGCATCTTCTCTGTGTATTGTTATAAAGTTGATGTTTAAAATGAACTTACGAAACAGTCTCAGTTCGCAAGATGGTCTCGAGCTTGTTTGATCATTGTGTGTCATGTCAACGTACTGTAAATAAAAAGTGTGTTAATTATGTGTACTGAGCAGCGTAGTAATTTTACCAACGAGCTACTTCGAGATAACGTTTAAAAGTGAATGATTGATGCATTTATGAGAGGGTATGTCTCCTGTTTTTACCTTTAGAGCTAAGCAATTAATACTGCTCTGAAATTATTAGTGAACCAGAGAATATTGAAATATGATGCACAGCGGAACCTATGCCGGAAGTGCTATCGATCTGTGAAGAAGCATCACAGTTAAAGTTTTGTAATACTAGGAAAGGAAAGTAGCAGAAATGAGAACAGCGAGATCAGGATTGATGGTAACGAAGTAGATGAAGTTAAGGAATTCTGCTACCCAGCCAGCAAAATAACCAATGGCCGATGGAGAAAGGGCATCAAAAGCAAACAAGCACTGACAAAAAGGGCATTCTCCAGGAACGACCAGAAAAAAATCCTCTATGAACAGGACCAACGAGGACTGAAGAGAATCGTTCAAAGTGACAGAAGTGCAACCCTTCCGCAAACTGCTGCAGATTTCAATGCTAGGCTATCAACAAGTGTCAGCGTGCAAACCATTCAGCGAAACAACATCGATATTGACTTTCAGAGCCGAAGGCACGGCACAAAGCTGTACGCCTCGCCTGGGCCCGTCAACACCGAAATTGGCCTGTTGATGTCTGGAAACATGTTGCCTGGTCGGACGAGTCTCGTTTCAAATTGTATGTGGCGGATGGATGTGTACGCGGACAACGTCATGAATCCTTGGACTTTGCATGTCACCAAGGGCTGCTCAAGCTGGTGTAGGCTTTGCAATGGTGCGGGGCATATGCTGTTGGCGTAATAAGACAGTTGGCACGTAGGTAAGCATCGTGTGTGATTTTTTTTTTTAGACAATATAGTTGAGTGGAGATAACAGCGATTGGTTTACTTATAATCAATTATTTAAAATGACAATCACAATCACATTATTTACGAGGGTTGTTTTTTAAGTAAGGGCCGTTTTTATTTTTTAAAAAAGATACAAATACTTTTGTAAAAAAACTTTTATTTTCTGATTCTACACACTTTTACCTATTTTTCTACATAGTTGCCTTGTTTATTTAAGCACTTGTCATACCGTACAACTAAGTTTCTAATTCCCTCTTCAAAGAATTCGGCCGCCTGCTCCGACAGCCAAGAGTTCATGGCCGCTTTCATTTCATCGTCGTCATTGAAGCGCTGCCCACCAAGATGGTGTTTCAGGTACTGGAAAAGGTGAAAATCGCAAGGAGCAAGGTCGGGGCTATATGGTGCATGGTCCAAAACTTCCCAGCCAAAAGAATCAATCAAATACCGAGTCTTTTGAGAGGTGCGAGGCCTAGCGTTATCGTGCAGGAGCAAAACTCCTTTTGTCAGCATGCTGCGCCTTTTGTTTTGAATTGCTCTGCGGAGCTTCTTTAGAGTTGCACAATAGGCATCTGAGTTGATTGTCGTTCCTCGTGGCATAAAGTCCACTAGCAAAACACCGCGCTGGTCCCAGAACACAGTTGCCATAATCTTGCGCTTTGACAGCGTCTGTTTGGCTTTGACCTTGACGGATGAGGCTGTGTGTCGCCATTCCATCGATTGTCGCTTGCTTTCGGGAGTGATATGGGATACCCATGTTTCATCTCCAGTGACAATTTGACTCAACATGTCGTCCCCCTTCTTCCTCGTAACGAATCAAAAAGTCCAATGAAGTGGCAAATCTCTTCCCTTTGTGGTCCTCTGTGAGGAGTCTGGGTACCCATCGAGAACACAGTTTCTTAAAGTTTAGGTTTTCAGACACAATTTTGTACAAAACCAATCTTGAAACTTGCTGAAATTCCAAAGAAAGAGTGGAAATTGTGAATCTTCTGTCCTCACGAATCTTTGTTTCGACTGCAGCCACCAAATCATCAGTGATCACAGAGGGCCGGCCCGAGCGTTCTTCGTCACGGACGTTTTGACGGCCATTTTTAAACTCTCTAACCCATTGACGCACTTTACCTTCACTCACTGCATTCAAGCCATAAACTTCTGTTAACTGACGATGAATTTCTGCAGCTGATAGGCTTCTCGCGGTCAAAAAACGTATCACTGACCGTATCTCACACGCGGCGGGCGATTCAATAATCGTAACCATTATAAAGTAGCACAGCGATGCGTACACGTCAGCTACAGAGCTGCAACTTGCGTCAGTGTGAACGGGAAGGATGCCGGCAAGTGGCGCGGTGGCTTGTTGCGGCGTCCGCGCGAACTACGGGACTATACGCGCTAACGGCCCTTACTTAAAAAACAACCCTCGTATTTTGTCGCCAACCGGTTTCAACCCGCGATGGGGTCATTACTTACTAATATTATAACTTTACAGTGTAAATTGCCCTGAAGATGACCCCATCGCGGGTTGAGACCGGTTGGCGACAAAATAAATAATGCGATTGTGACTGTCATTTTAAATAATTGATCGTGTCTGATCACCTGCATCCATTCACGTCCATTGGACAATTCCAGCAAGAGAATGGGACACCCCACACTTCCAGAATTGCTACAGAGTGGCTCCAGGAACGCTCTTCTGAGTTTGAACACTTCCGCTGGCCAGACATGAACACTATTGAGCGTATCTGGGATGCCTTGAAACGTGCTGTTTAGAAGAAAACTCCAGCCACTCGTACTCTTACGGATTTATGGACGATCCTGCAGGATTCATGGAGTCAGTTCCCTCCAGTACTACTTCAGACATTAGTCGAGACCGTGCCACGTCGTGTTGCGGAACTTCTGCGTGCTCGTGGGGGCCCTACACGATGTTAGGCAGGTGTACCAGTTTCGTTGGCTCTCCAGTGTAGATGTCAGTGTCACAGGTGGAATTAATCAGTATGATGAGAAGTTGAGTAACTAAAGTGAATTCAGGCAGGGAGATTACAGATCACCAAAACTGTTCTCACTACGCCTAGAGCAACTTTTCTGATTCTAAGTTGGGAAACCATTTATAAGAAGCAACCGTTTCCCCTGATAGCATAAAACTGTTTAGTTCTTGTCAAATTTTGAGTGATTCCTGAAGAACACAGAGACAAAAATGGCTCTGAGCACTATGGGACTTAACAGCTGTGGTCATCAGTCCCCTAGAACTTAGAACTACTTAAACCTAACTAACCTAAGGACATCACACACATCCATGCCCGAGGCAGGATTCGAACCTGCGACCGTAGCAGTCGCGCGGTTTCGGACTGCGCGCCTAGAACCGCGAGACCACCGCGGCCGAACACGGAGACGTCACGTACTCGAGTAAGACAGCGTTATCAGCAACAGGCAGAATTTGAAATGGATCTCAATGTGGGTCTCCATTTGGGCGGCTGGTCCACTCATCCAATATCCAGACTTATTTGGCATTCGGATTTGACACTGGCCCGATTTTGGGCTGTATATGAACGTGAGAGCAGGAATATTCGTCGCCAAATTTCCGTCGACTATGTATGACCACCACAAAGGAGTTTGGTTGGTTGATCTGGTGGAGGGGACCAGTCAGCGAGATCATAGGTCCTATGTGACTAGGGAAGGATGAGGGAGGAAGACGGCCTGCCCTCTCAAAGGAACCATTCTGGCATTTGCCTGAAGCGATTTGGGGGAATCACGGAAAACTTAAATCAGGATGGGCGGCCGCGGATTTGAACAGTCGTCCTCCCGAATGCGAGTCCAGTGTGTAAGTAGGCTGTTTAGGTTTTTTTATTGGTAACGCCACGCAGCGCTCTGTATGAAAATCACGGGATGAGCTGTGTGCAGTCTGTGGCTAGTTTGCATTGTTGTCTAACTTTTGAAGCTTTTGCTGTGTTTGTCCCATTTGTTGTATTAACTGTAATAACAATGCAATGGTGTCTGAAACATGTTCCTCAGTGCTTTTCGGCAGTGAATTTGCACCGGCAGCATTCACATTTTGACAAGCAGAAAATGTGTCTTGACTTATTTGAGAAAACGGTGAGGACCCAAAACCTGAATCTATAGTATTTGCGAGATTGTGTCCTGTCATTTCGGATTCCTGAGGCGAGCTATTGCCGACCGATAGATCGATAATGCTTCCCTGTTCACTAATTGTTTCACTGTCTACGCCATTATTTGCCGCCCGCTCCATTTCCCTACGCACAATTACCAAATTACTACTTTGAACATTAGTTAATTCATTACACGGTGGCGATAACACACTGCTTTCGTCTTCACTGTCATTTCTCAGTTTACTTTGGAGCCTAGTATTACGTTTTTCACACGCCATTATCGTCACAATATTTCACACGACAACACAGAAAAGCACAATTTTAAGAGCAAAATAAGATAACACATTAACATAGCACTGAAAATAATATCTAGTTAATTGCAAGCGCAGCTGCGAAATACTTGGTGCAAATCTACATGCATGCCACAACTGTTTTACTGTACAACAGTGAATAACTACAACTACAAAGGAAATTCTCTCTATAATTATGCGCTAGCAATAATTACACAAACTACAAGAAAAAATCAGAAGATTCCAGTGAGATGTCCTCGGCTAAGGGTTGATATATGAAACGTCCCCTTAGAAAAATTAATGAATTACTGTGCTGATAAACCTCTTACATTATTTGATTGCCAAACAGCTGAGCAGAACTGAACGTACTCAAACATTCATTAACTAAAGTGACACACATTATTTTTAGCGCAACGCAATATGACTTTCAATAATCCCTACAAAAGAATGGCCCTGACTAACATTAACCTATACCTTTCACAAATCACTTACCTCACAAAAATCTTCGTTACTCGAACTACTGCAATACAGCGAGCGCCACTACTGCCAGCTAAATAAAAGATTCAAACTACTGAAGGCACTAACTACTGATAGGCATAGTTAGCAAATGAGAGATTTTGATAGAGAACAAGCAATGTATTTACCTTAATAGTGTTCAAAAGTCATTATATATATATATATATATATATATATATATATATATATATATATATATATATATATCAGTCCATAATATCCAATATTACAAATTTACTCTTTCTGATAAACACACGTCCAGATCGTCCGCTCTCAAAATTCCGCCATCTCTCTCCCCACATCCACCACTGCTGGCGGCTCACCTCGAACTGCGCCACGCTACGCGCTGTTAACATCCAGCTGCCTAACACTACAATGGCAGACAACAATGCAAACTAGCCACAGACTGCACACAGCACAGCCAGTGATTTTCATACAGAGCGCTACGTGGCGTTACCAATAAAAAAACCTAAACAGCCTACTTACAAGTGTGCTAACCACTGCGCCACGTCGTTCGGTACCACAAGATAGGAGCACCATATTGCTCGCGAAGCATATCGTAACTGCTCCACACCACCGCCTTCCGTCCGAGAACAAGTAGTGGAGTTTTTTCATATGTATTAATACACTATATGCAGTGCCTGGCGTTGCCGGTACTGTTTAATATCCGTCACACAAAGTGATTGGCCCTGTCCGTTGTTGATACTAAACGTGAATGTAAGCTGTATGGTAAATTGCAATCTCTTTAAATGGAAGGGCATATTTGAATCACTGGGTGCCAACGAAACCCGCATGAAAACGTCTTCACCCCATGCAATCATAAAAAATCAGGTTCCAGGATTTCGGTTCTGAGTGAAATCGAGAATTACCAGTATCAGGGAAACGACATGGAAGGGCTAGGGCCCTTTAACTAACATCATTTACCCTTCAACTAGAACATATATTTTACATATTTTTTGGGCAATTACAGGCTCCCTTTGGAGAACAGTCAAGAAAATTAAAGTCGATTTGACATTATGAAGATGAGGGCGTTCAAATTGGTCAATTAGACAGCCGTTGAATTACAGTAATAATAATAACCTCAAACCACATCAAGAAATGAGATCTTACCAATATTGACCTTTTTAAAAATCTTAAATTAAACAGTTTTAAATAAATCAGCTAGTTAAAATAGTCCGAGATAAATCTCTTAAAACATTAGGCAGACTCGAAAAAGGTTAACATCAAAAGATTTACAATAAACTTACAACAAGGTCACAATATGTATTAAATATTAAAGGGAAAACTTTGTGTACGAAGCCAGTTCATCAAAGGCCTCTTGGCCGACACCAAAACTTCATTTATAGTGCAAGTCAGATAACGTAAGGTACCCAACTTGAGCACAGACAGCCAGGACGCACGACTGCGAACAAACAGCAAACCACGCTAGGAAGTGCTCGAGAGCCGTCCACACGGCTGAAAGTAGGCCAGGACCACGCAGCGAGAAGCCGCCGAAACTAAACTTTCTCCCAGTCACTTAATAAGCACTGTTAACAACAAGAAAGATAAGTGAGGGAATTATACTACAAGTTAAGTCACGGTTTAATAATAATAGCACATATAGAACGTTTTCAATAAGTACATTCGTCGTAGGAAATAAGCTTCGCTAACAGGGACCTAGAGAAGGGATGCCGTAATTTCTTCCAGGAAGGGATATAATAAACAACTCGCTCGGGTCTTACCATTAGCTCACAACATGCTTAAAGGGCTGGAAAATAGTGATACCAGAGCACAACAGCTTCTAAAACATAGTGAAAACAAATATTAAACCTTGAAACAGCTGGTTTCCTTGCATAAGAATTTTATAAATCAACACAATAAAAAAAAACGTACTAGGTTAGGCATGGGCGCCCTATATAACGATGAGTGACAACTGAGCAGATTACATAACCATTTTTTTTCCTTTTGTCATCAGTCTTCTGACTGGTTTGATGCGGCCCGCCACAAATTCCTCTCGTGTACCAAACTCTTCATCTCAGAGTAGCACTTGCAACCTACGTCCTCAATTATTTGTTGGATGTATTCAAATCTCTGTCTTTCTCTACAGTTTTTGCACTCTACAGCTTCCTCTACTACCGTAGAAGTCATTCCTCGATGTCTTAACGTGTGTCCTATCATCCTGTCCCTTCTCCTTGTCAGTGTTTTCCACACGTTCCTTTCCTCTCCAGTTCTGCACAGAACCTCCACATTCCTTACCTTATGAGTCCACCTAATTTTCAACATTCGTCTGTAGCACCAAACCTCGGATGCTTTGATTCTCTTCTGTTCCGGTTTTCCCACAGTCCACGTTTCACTACAATACGATGCTGTACTCCAGACGTACACTCTCAGAAATTTCTTCCTCAAATTAAGGACGATATTTGATACTAGTAGACTTGTATTGGCCAGGAATGCCCTCTTCTCCAGTGCTAGTCTGCTTTTGATGTCCTCCTTGCTCCGTCCGTCATTGGTTATTTTACTGCCTAGGTAGCAGAATTCACTAACTTCATGTACTTCATGACCATCAATCCTGATGTTAAGTTTCTCGCTTTTCTTATTTCTGCTACTTCTCATTACTTTCGTCTTCTTTCGATTCTCTCTGAATCCATATTCTGTACTCATTAGACTGTTCATTCCATTCAGGAGATCATGTAATTCTTCTTCACTTTCACTCATGATAGCAATGTCATAAGCGAATCGTTATCACTGAATATCCTTTCACCTTTAATTTTAATTCCACTCCAGAACCTTTCTTTTATTTCCATCATTGCTTCCTCGATGTACAGACTGAACAGTAGGAGCGAAAGGCTACAGCCTTGTCTTACACCCTTCTTAATACGAGCGTTCTTGGTCGTCCACTCTTATTATTCCCTCTTGGCTGTTGTACATATTGTATATGACCCGTCTCTCCCTATAGCTTATCCCTATTTTTCTCAGAATTTCGAACATCTTGCACCATTTTACGTTTTCGAACGCTTTTTTCCAGGTCGACAAATCCTATGAACGTGTCTTGATTTTTCTGTAGTCTTGCTGCCATTATTAACTGTAACGTCAGAATTGCCTCTCTCGTGCTTTACCTTTCCTAAAGTCAAACTGATTGTCATCTAGCGCTTCCTCAATCTTCTTTTTCATTCTTCTCTATACTATTCTTGTAAGCAACTTGGATGAATGAGCTGTTAAGCTGATTGTGCGATACTTCTCGCAGTTGTCACGTCTCGCCGTCTTCGGAATTGTGTGGATGATGCTTTTCCGAAAGTCAGATGGTATGTCGCCAGACTCATTCATTCTGCACACCAGCGTGAATAGTCGTTTTGTTGCCACTTCCCTCAATGATTTTAAAAATTCTGGTGGAATGTTAGCTACATAAGCATAGCAACATTAAACTGAACTCCGTCCGAACAGGCCTTGGAAGGCTCAACGGTACCGACCGGTCGCCGTTTCATCCTCAGCCCACAGGCGTCACTGGATGCGGATGTGGAGGAGCATGTGGTCACCACACCGCTCCTCTGGCCGTATGTCAGTTTACGAGACCGGAGCCGCTACTTCTCAATGAAGAAGGTCCTCAGTTTAAATAAACTGGAAGCAGTCTTGATCGCATAAATTTTTTAATGCGGTGACCGGTTTCGATCTTATTATAAGATCATCTTCAGACCTACAATGAGCAAGAATCATTATAAAGGACGAAATCGTATACTGATAAAACAGTGAATAACGCTGATATACCATAGACGTATGCCAGAGGTGGTCCCGCATGGCATCCCTCTTGCTTGTGGCTGGAGGTATACTGCAATGTGAAGGACGCCAGCTGCTAATTAAATACTTGACGGCCCGCCCACCGTCTCCGGCACAACGTCATGGATAGCCAATCACGTGAGTTGCATTTCTGTCGCTTAAGAAAGTAACGTGGTAGTCACTATTACATCATTATTACCATCTATAGAACTTAAAAAACAAGTTAAAATCTTGCAGCTTTAAAAATATAGTGTAAAAAGATAATTACTGCGACCTAAATAGTGTGGCCCTCTGTCATGTACTATTGTCGACCAAAGCAAAGATGATAACAAGGACACCACTCTAGTAACGATGACTACCTACTCGTCTGACTAGGGCCAGAGAGGCTATCTGTGGGGAAAGCGTCTTGGTCGATGTAAGGTTGCCAGGGAGACCCAACGAAGGTCGATCAGTACATGATATGCGTAAGAGGTATGCGCATGAGTTACTGTTACCATTAAAATTACAATTAAAAGACATCTCGTCATTACGCCAATAAAGAACAGATAAAACCACTGTCTGCACGGTCACGTCATGGGCGGACGAAATGTCTGCAGTAACCATAATGTTATATTGAAATATAGTGTTAATAAAAATACCAATAACCGCTAGCATAATGTCATTAATTTTACGCTCATGATAGCCATCACGTTGCATTCTATGCAGACCAACGACCGTAACGGTAATATAGCTCTTACCTTATAAATTTCTGTAACGTTCCACTACTGATATCGCATTCTAGATGTAACACTTATTTTGACGAGATGTCTTTTAATTAAAATTTTAATGGTAACAGTAACTCGTGGGCATACCTCTTACGCATATCATGTACTGATCGACCTTCGTTGGGTCTCCCTGGCAACCTTACATCGACCAGGACGCTTTTCCTACAGCTAACCTCTCTGGCCCTAGTAAGACGAGTAGGTAGCCATGGTTACTAGAGTGGCGCCCTTGTTATCGTCTTTCCTTTTGTCGATAACAGTACATGACAGAGGGCCACACTATTTAGGTCGCAGTAATTACCATTCTACACTATATTTGAAAATCTACAAGATTTTAACTTGTTTTATAAGTTCTATAGTTGGTAATAACGATTTAATAGTAACTACCACGTTACTTTCTTAAGCGGCAGAAATGCTGAAAGGGTACAGTACCGCCCAACATTGAAAATAGGTACAACATACTTCATTATTTTTGTCAGAACAACACATTTTTTTTGTAAAATTAACTTAATTTCAATTAATACAGCGAAGCCGGATACCAGTGTGGGAAAGAATGACAATTTATTTATTTAATTGATCACATGTGCACTCCCACAAAATAAATCCCTACATCCAGTTTGGTGAGATCTGTGAAATGAATGAATGTATGGTCGTCTGCTAACTGCAGATGGTGAATGTGAATATATGATCATCTTTGAGTCGATCCTTTGGCCACCTTTAGTGGGACCAAAGAGATGAAATTTACCAGAGCTTTGAGCGCCTGAAATGTGGCTGACCAATACGATAGCAAGGTGCTTCCCCCACCTCGACAGAGATGGGAGAGGACCTAGAGAACGGCCATGTTTCAGCACTCTGCCGCTGGATCTTGTGCTGTTAAGACCTGTTTTAGTTGTGCTCCGTAATGACGAAAGAGTGGAGACATGGTATGCATGTGGAATATTTAACAGTAGTTTGAAATAATAATTTCTCTATTTCAGGAACTTTTGTGGGGAGAATTAAATGTCAGGCAGGTAATATTAATGGAATTGTAGTAATCTTCGGAAGTGACCAACGGTCACAATGAAACCACGTGTAGCAATAAGTTGAAATACTTCCGTGTGCTTAAGTTAAGCTGAACTACTAGCATGTGTACAATAAGTTGAAATATTTAAGAAATAGCGTGTGTACCATAAGTTGAAATATTTAAGGAATGGCGTGTGCAGGACTTGAAATTAGAGACGAGTACTTCCACGTGGTGAGTACTGTGTGAGTCTCAAACCGTGTATGAGACAAAAGATAAAGAGAAGTACTCGTCCATGGTATCAGTTGAGGACTCGCGTGTGTGATGAATACGTTCCTAATATTACTTTGCGTGATATGATTCCGTGTGACGCTTGATTCAGACTCTGAGAGAGAAGCAAGGTGAGTCGGCCGTCTATCCAGCAACGCCACTTGGCTTGCATTGCACAGGAAGACGTGCATATATCTCCAGAGTTCATAGTAGGAAAGTAGAATTACAAAGTGGGGGCAGTGTCGTGTGAAACTGGGATAAATATTGATTGAAGTGGGAAAGCTAAAAGTGATAATGTTGTGACTATTCCCTGTGTAGTATTTCATGTTGTAGTGTGGTGTATGTCATGTAATTTGGGTATGTGTGGTTTTCATGGGAGAGTAGCGAGGTAGTTTCAAAAGATTAGTGGGTTATGCTTGTTCCTTCGGTACCGCTCGGTCTGGAGGAAAGTTTAGTGATGATGATTGTGAGAGTCGAAGCGTGAGGTATAATAAAAGATCCACCATCCTATCCAGAAAGTGCACTGTAGCGTTAAAATAATTACGAGACCATAATATACAGATTCACCATTGTAAAGCCATGCCCACTGGGCGGAATTTCTCATGTGTTATTGGTTCAAATGGCTCTGAGCACTATGGGACTCAACTGCTGAGGTCATTAGTCCCCTAGAACTTAGAACTAGTTAAACCTAACTAACCTAAGGACATCACAAACATCCATGCCCGAGGCAGGATTCGAACCTGCGACCGTAGCGGGCTTGCGGTTCCAGACTGCAGCGCTTTTAACCGCACGGCCACTTCGGCCGGCATGTGTTATTGTTGTAGGTTGTAGAATTTGTGTGTTTAGGTTAGAGAATTTATCGGAATAAATAAGATAGTGAAAAGAAAAAGATAGGTGGACTTTTCCTTCGAATTGTATGTTGTCATAATGTCCCGAATTTATAATGTGTGCGCCATTCATATCCAGTGCGGTGGCCACGTGTTGACAAAAGCCGTTAAATAAAAGACAAAAAGAAAATGTGGTATTGCCAGCGCGTAGTGTACAGTCAGAGTTCTGTAAATTACTGGTAGTCAGATGCGTGTTTCCGTTGCGTATTAATCATATAGGAGGATAACTGGTAACTTAGGTGTGAGTACTAGAGTTCATGTTACTCGATAAATAAGAATGAATCCACTCGCTTGGCAGACCACTCATCTTGCAGGCCTGACTGCTTGATGCCACAGTATGAGCAAGGCATGTGGGTGCCTCTCAGTGCAACTTACGTGATTGGCTATCCATGACGTTATGCCGGAGACGGTGGACGGGGCTTCAACTATTTAATTAGCAGCTGGCTTCCTTCACGTTGCAGTAAACCACCAGCCACAAGCAAGACGGTTGCCATGCGCCACCGCATCCTGCAGATATCTATGGTATATCAGCGTTATTTACTATTTTATCAATGTACGATTTCGTCCTTTATAAGGATTCTTGTTCATTGTAGGTCTGAAGATGATCTTATAATAAGATCGAAACCGGTCAGCACATTAAAAAATTAATGCGATCAAGACTGCTTCAAGTTTGTTCAAACAAATTTAGGGCTTGCAGTCGGTCGTCGTTCAATACTTCACACGATATTTCAACTGGGCACCTGCCAGTCATCTTCAAGTGAGCCGTCGCAGACTGGTGAAAACGTTATTTATTTATAATAATTATAGATCGCTGTTTCCTATAATAAGAACAATGTTTTTAAAACGTTATTCTCCTCGGTTTGCCTCACAAAGGCTGAGTGCAGCCCGCTTGCCAACAGCGCTCGGTAGACCGGATGGTCACCCATCCAAGTGCTAGCCCAGCCCGACTGCGCTTAACTCCGGTGATCTGATAGGAACCGGTGTTACTACTGCGGCAGGGCCGTTGGAATAGCAACATTAACCACGAAAAATTTTTTGAGAGAGAACTCTGGCCAGCAGATTAAGACAAGTTACGTCAAAATCACACAGATCAGACAGGGCAATACACAATTCCTAAAATCATAGAGCCCAAACAGACAACGCGTGCATGACGACTCAATGAACATAAAGACGAACATCTGCTCAAACAGCTTTCGGAGCAGGAAATCTGTGTACAGAGCTGAACAACCAGTTGCGTACAGAATTAGCGGGCCAGATCTTTGCCTTCTGCCCAGTCCTGGCGAAGAAGAGCGAACGACGACCTGGAACAGACGCCGTGCCGATCCGCACCGAGTGTCCGTTGCTCCAAGCATTGTTGCTGCTACCCCGGCCCGACACTGTGCGAAAAATACCCGTCAACTGCCTGCAGGCCGAGCGGTTCTAGGCGCTTCAGTCCGGAACCGCGCTGCTGCTACGGTCGCAGGTTCGAATCCTGCCTCGGGCATGGCTGTGTGTGATGTCCTTAGGTTAGTTAGGTTTAAGTAGTTCTAAGTCTAGGGGACTGATGACCTCAGATGTTAGGTCCCATAGTGCTCAGAGCCATTTGAATTTGAACTGCGTGCACCACGACGCTCTTTCGAGGCGTCTCTCCCGACTCCAGCGGCCGTTTTTTTAAGACTAGGTGAGGCAGCCATAACCACACAAGGGAGTAACACGCAACCCCTGGTGAGACGACAGCTAAAAGTTATCGATACTGAAATGAGCTGCCATGGCTCGCTGAGTTTCCCTGGTCACGTAATGCAAAAATTCCAGCGGAGGTGCGACCAGTGATGGTAATCCAATTTTTCCATCCGTTCAACAGAATCCTGGTGTGAAATCTTAATTAAATCGATAGCCTAGCTCCAAACGGGCGTAGATATACATCATTGGGGACATGTTGAAAATGTGTGCCCCAACGGACACTCGAACCTGGAATCTTCTGCTTACATGGCAGACGCTCTGTCCATCTATTTTTTATTTTAATAAATCTCATTTTGTTTGCTTTTGTCCGTTGCATCTGCCCCGGGCGGACATCGTAAGACATCCGTTTCAGTTCGTCGTTGATCCATTAACTCAGTTTTTTTATTACAAGGGGTAGCTAACCCTCTGACCGAACACGCTGAGCTACCGTGCCGGCATCCATCTGAGCCACCGAGGGCACAGAGGATAGTGCGCCTGCAGGGACTTATCCCTTCCACATTCCCAAAATGTCCACACCACTACATTCGTAGTGCGCGTAATAGGTGTTTGCCCATCACACTCATTACTCGTGGCAGATTAATCTACCAAGTCCCGTACGAGTTGGGGCATAGCGTGTGCGTTGGTATGTTCTGGAATTCACCACTGGTGGGTTTACCCATTGGTAGGGGTGTATAAAGCAAGACCCGTTGAGGGTTCTAACGCCAGTTTCTTATCAGTGGCGGAGGAGGAACCGAAAAAATAGTGCAGTGAGTGAATAAAACCAAATGGTGAAGTGTGAATAGCCACAGTGATACAGCGAATGAATATAAATCGAAAATGAAGTGTGAAAAGTACTTAGTGTGTTTGGTAACAAGAAGTTGACTTGATTTATATTTTGAACAATGGCCAAACGTACAAAACGAGGAGATCTCACCAGTTCTAAAGAAAAACGGCAAAAAAAAAAAAAAGACCGTAGCGAAAAAGCTGTACAGACGAACAGCGCGAAGTGTGTCTCTACTGAAATTTTTCGCGTTGCAAAATTGGCAGATGTTATCCATTTATTCGATTACGACGTGTTTGTCTTTGTTATATTCTTTCGTGAGGTCGTGGTGGAATGCTCCATTTGTTGCGTTGTACTGTTTACTTCTCCTTGTCGGCGCTTCTCGCAGCATGGCTGGCTTGAGTTTGCAGCCTTTTGCTGTGTCGCAATTCTCGATTCTTCAGTCCGTTCATTTCGTTGTTCTTCGGTTGCTCTGCTTCTCGCGGTGCTCATTTTCGTTCGTTCGGAACTTAAACGTACGTCGCGCTGTTGATCTGTACATCTTTTTCGCTGTGGTTTTTTTTTCGCCGGTTTACTTCAGAACTGGTAAGATATCCTCGTCTTTTACGTTTGTCCATTGTCCAAAATACAACTCAAATCAACTTTATTACCAAACATACTAAATATACGAGGGCAGTTCAATAAGTAATACAACACATTTTTTTTCTCGGCCAATTTTGGTTGAAAAAACCGGAAATTTCTTGTGGAATATTTTCAAACATTCCCGCTTCGACTCGTATAGTTTCATTGACTTCCGACAGGTGGCAGCGCTGTACGGAGCTGTTAAAATGGCGTCTGTAACGGATGTGCGTTGCAAACAACAGGCAGTGATCGAGTTTCTTTTGGCGGAAAACCAGGGCATCTCAGATATTCATAGGCGCTTGCAGAATGTCTACGGTGATCTGGCAGTGGACAAAAGCACGGTGAGTCGTTGGGCAAAGCGTGTGTCATCATCGCCGCAAGGTCAAGCAAGACTGTCTGATCTCCCGCGTGCGGGCCGGCCGTGCACAGCTGTGACTCCTGCAATGGCGGAGCGTGCTAACACACTCGTTCGAGATGATCGAAGGATCACCATCAAACAACTCAGTGCTCAACTTGACATCTCTGTTGGTAGTGCTGTCACAATTGTTCACCAGTTGGGATATTCAAAGGTTTGTTCCCGCTGGGTCCCTCGTTGTCTAAACGAACACCATAAAGAGCAAAGGAGAACCATCTGTGCGGAATTGCTTGCTCGTCATGTGGCTGAGGGTGACAATTTCTTGTCAAAGATTGTTACAGGCGATGAAACATGGGTTCATCACTTCGAACCTGAAACAAAACGGCAATCAATGGAGTGGCGCCACACCCACTCCCCTACCAAGAAAAGGTTTAAAGCCATACCCTCAGTCGGTAAAGTCATGGTTACAGTCTTCTGAGACGCTGAAGGGGTTATTCTGTTCGATGTCCTTCCCCATGCTCAAACGATCAACTCTGAAGTGTATTGTGCTACTCTTCAGAAATTGAAGAAACGACTTCAGCGTGTTCGTAGGCACAAAAATCTGAACGAACTTCTCCTTCTTCATGACAACGCAAGACCTCACACAAGTCTTCGCACCCGAGAGGAGCTCATAAAACTTCAGTGGACTGTTCTTCCTCATGCACCCTACAGCCCCGATCTCGCACCGTCGGATTTCCATATGTTTGGCCCAATGAAGGACGCAATCCGTGGGAGGCACTACGCGGATGATGAAGAAGTTATTGATGCAGTACGACGTTGGCTCCGACATCGACCAGTGGAATGGTACCGTGCAGGCATACAGGCCCTCATTTCAAGGTGGCGTGAGGGCGTAGCATTGAATAGAGATTACGTTGAAAAATAGTGTTGTGTAGCTAAAAGATTGGGGAATAACCTGGTGTATTTCAATGCTGAATAAAACAACCCCTGTTTCAGGAAAAAAATGTGTTGCATTACTTATTGAACTGCCCTCGTATTTTACGTACTTTTCACATTTCATTCTCGATTTACGAGAAAGTAAGTTCCGATCGGTCGCGAAATGGAAACCACTGGGAAAATCTGGTAAGGTTTTGCACAGATGTGTTGGGCAGTGTCTTTAGTATGCCCGTCGATCGTGTCGCGTCGCTCTTTCCAGTTTTGAGTGAACAGTGAGCACGTAAAGATGCGTAGGGAACAGCGTCTCCCGCCAAGTATGAGGGCCTGGCTAGAGATTTCGCATGTGTCATGCAGCCCACAACTGTCGAGCAGTTCCTTCTTCATGCCAATTCTCGGCCGCACACTGCAGCGGCAATGAAGACGCTCCTACAGCGTTTCCGATGAGAAGTCTTTGGTCACCCACAATACAGTCCCTAATTGGCTCACCCTGAGTCTCATTTCTGCTCACATGAACATCTGGCTATGAAGACAAAGTTTTTCCACAGAGAACGAGCTGCAGACCAGTGTAGATAGCTGGCCGAAAGCACAGGTGACTGCTTTCTATGACGAGGATATTGGTAAGTTGATACAAGACTACGACAACACTTGAAGTTGGAGCGGAGACTTTGTAGAGAAGTAGGTGGAAGGTGTACCTGACTGTTGCAAATAAAAAGTTTCTGGTTTTCACTGTGGTTTCCATTTCGCGACCGATCGGAACTTACTTTTTGGACAACTCTCGTATATTCATTCGCTGTATCACTGTGGCTATTCACACTTCACCGTTTGGTGTTATTCACTCACTGCACTACTTTTTCGATTTCTCCCTCCGCCACTGATAAGAAAGTGGCGTTCAACTCTCGGCGTGTCTTGCTTTATATACCCCGCTACCAATGGATAAACCCACCAGTGTTGAAATCCAGAACGTACCGAAAAGGCTTCGAATGGTCCACTATTCTCCACAACATTCGAGAGTGTAACGTTCCACAATGATCTGTAATGTCCCGGGTGTTCCCGAACATTCTGGGATCTTCCCGAATGTTTCAGACTATCCCTGAAGATTCCAGAACATCCCGGATCATTGGCGAACATTCCGAAACATTCTGCAATGTTTTCTGGACTGTCCGCGAATACTCTATAATGTTGTGGAATGATGTAGAAACTTCTAGAGGGCGAAACTTCACAGCCCTTACAACTTCGAAAGCACGTCCTTAGGTAAAAACGGGAACCTTCTTCATGGCTGGGGGGATAGAGGGCTACTACAGCATACAACTCCCTTGATCAAACTGGGACTCGTTTCTGAGTTTTAGCGCCCCGCGCATTGTACACTTTTATGTTATATATTGATTAAAGCCCAATATCTAACAATTGGAAACAACTGAAAAAAAGGGCTGGTGACTCCTGTAGATAAGAAAGGTAAAAGAACTGACCAACGAAAGTAGATGTGGTGTCACCGCCAGACACCACACTTGCTAGGTGGTAGCTTAAATCGGCCGCGGTCCATTTAGTACATGTCGGACCCGCGTGTCGCCGCTGTGTGATCGCAGACCGAGCGCCACCACAAGGCAGGTCTCGAGATACGGACGAGCACTCGCCCCAGTTGTACGACGACTTTGCTAGCGACTACACTGACGAAGCCTTTCTCTCATTTGCCGAGAGACTGTTAGAATAGCCTTCAGCTAAGTCCATGGCTACAACCTAGCAAGGCGCCATTAGCCTTACATAGTTTGATAGCTATCGTATGAAATGTCTCATCAAGAATGCTGTATTCACATCAAAGAATAAAAGATAAGTATTCGAGGAGCTGCATACTTTTCTTATTAGAATTCACTACTTATCCTGTTCCAGAATTCACGCCCGTCTGCGTTAGATAGCGTGCCTTTCGGCCTCCTTTATCTACAAGGTGTTGGCACATTTACCAACACATCAGTAGATAACATCAGTGTGCTACGGAATTATAGAACATGTTTTGAGTTCGAATATACAGGGTGTTACAAAAAGGTACGGCCAAACTTTCAGGAAACATTCCTCACACACAAAGAAAGAAAATATGTTATGTGGACATGTGTCCGGAAACGCTTACTTTCCATGTTCGAGCTCATTTCATTACTTCTCTTCAAATCACATTAATCATGGAATGGAAACACACAGCAGCAGAACGTACCAGCGTGAGTTCGAACACTTTGTTACAGGAAATGTTCAAAATGTCCTCCGTTAGCGAATTGGTCCGCCTCTACCAATCCATCGGTCACCGAATCTGTTGTTGAGAAGCGTACGAACACTTCGACTGAGATGTGCAGGAGCTCCATCGTGCATGAACCACATGCTGTGTCGTACTTGTTCTAGCAGCACAGGTAGAGTATCCCGTATGAAATCATGATAACGTGCTCCATTGAGCGTAGGTGGAAGCGTAGGTGACGAAACTAAAATAATTTACTAGAGACTGAAAATCTTAGGTCCACGAATCAACAGTGTCTTAGAAAGCATTGCGAAAGCCAGCTAGCTATTTTCTCACTGCGAAATACGGATTAAGGGCAACAGGCGGATTGTGTATTTCTAGACTTCCGAAAAGCATTTGACACGTCGCCCAACTACAGACTGTTAAGGGAGGTACGAACATATGGAATAGCTTCCGAGGCATGTGAGTGGCTGGAAGACTTCTGAGCCGTGACGGCTGGCGCTAGGGTGTTCTACTTGCACCGCTGATATCGATATTCGGCTGTCCTGCTATCTTTGACTGCTCCCTCCGGCGGTTTGCCGGGTGAACGTGTGACGGGAGAGTCTCCGGTCGGCGTTCAACGAGCCAGCTTGTGTTGAAAACAAGCCCGCGTACCTAACCGTGGGGCATGGGCCTCGCCGTGCTTGCCGCCCTTGTCTTTTGTCGCGCCGGATGTACGGCGCCGATCATTGGGCACCTTGACGTGCAAAATTGTGGTGGGTTCGTCGTCTCACGCTGAACAGCTTCCCAGCTCGTAATTTGCAAGCTCCAAGTTACGTATGACTTTTATTCTGTGTTTAACTAAGAAGATTGTTGAAACTTATTGTGCCATGGGTAGCTGCCGGAGATGGTTCTGAACTTGGCTCCACAGTGACTATTTTAAGGAGGCTGATGTTCCTCATTTCATTTCTCATCATCTGTGGAGTGTTTGTTTTATGACATATTGACCGCTTGGGGACTGGTTGCCGTTGTGTACGCGCCCGGCAGCCGTAGTGTTAATGGCTCTGAGCACTATGGGACTTAATATCTATGGTCATCAGTCCCCTAGAACTTAGAACTACTTAAACCTAACTAACCTAAGGACATCACACAACACCCAGTCATCGCGAGGCAGAGAAAATCCTTGACCCCGCCGGGAATCGAACCCGGGAACCCGGGCGCGGGAAGCGAGAACGCTACCGCACGACCACGAGCTGCGGACGTAGAGTTAATGGTTTAATCATTTGTCACAGCAGGTTTTGGTATGTTTATTTAATGTTGAAAGGCAACTGGAAGTGATCTCTAAGTTTGCTGCTAAGTTACTGGGAGACGGGTAATGTTAGAGTATTGCTCCATAAGAATTTGGGGGCACGTTTGTTATATATTCCAGTGTGGCTGCGATTTGATCTTGTTTTCATTGCAATCTATTTGTTTGCCGGTCATTTGTTAAGTCTGCTCGTTTCCTGGTGTCGGTGCGGTTATGGATTCTTGTGAGAACCGCTCATGGTGACGCTGGTCGGACTATAAATAAATATATACCGCCCGCTGGTGAGCCTGTGCACAAGCCGTGGGGAGTGAACGCTCGTATCGCCTGCCGGCCATAGCGCCATTGCTTCCAAATATTGCTCTGGGCCTTAATGGTGTTCTCTAAAGTTACGTGCAGTTTGGGAATCATTCTGAGTCATTATGTCCGTTAGTTAAGTGATATGCCACTTTGTTAATATTAGTGTTTCTTTAAGTCATTTCACTGGTTGAGTTATTACTACCCATTCTTATTTAACACTTATGTTAATCATTTGTGTATCTTTAATGAATGTGCAACTTGTTATTTTTCCTGTGTGCCAGTTTTGCAACCTTTGTTGGCCCACTTTGCATTTTTAGCATAGGCATGTTTCACTGTGGACCTTTATGCGGGCAGTTCATTTTTATTAAGCTTTAAGATCTTTGTTTTTTAATGAAATTGTATTATGTGGCTGTGTAACTTTGGGTTGGAAGTTTATAGTGCTACTAGTCTTTTCAGATAAGGTTAAACAAGAACGATTGTTTATGACTGATTATTCACCGTGCGTACTATCTATGATTTTGGTTGCGGACGCAAAATATGATTCTTATTCGTGTTAATGTAATTCAATTAAAGTGAAGATTTGTACGAGGGCAGTTCAATAAGTAATGCAACACATTTTTTTTCTGAAACAGGGGTTGTTTTATTCAGCATTGAAATACACCAGGTTATTCCCCAATCTTTTAGTTACACAACACTATTTTTCAACGTAATCTCCACTCAATGCTACGGCCTTACGCCACCTTGAAATGAGGGCCTGTATGCCTGCACGGTACCATTCCACTGGTCGATGTCAGAGCCAACGTCGTGCTGCATCAATAACTTCTTCATCATCCGCGTAGTGCCTCCCACGGATTGCGTCCTTCATTGGGCCAAACATATGGAAATCCGACGGTGCGAGATCGGGGGTGTAGGGTGCATGAGGAAGAACAGTCCACTGAAGTTTTGTGAGCTCCTCTCGGGTGCGAAGACTTGTGTGAGGTCTTGCGTTGTCATGAAGAAGGAGAAGTTCGTTCAGATTTTTGTGCCTACGAACACGCTGAAGTCGTTTCTTCAATTTCAGAAGAGTAGCACAATACACTTCAGAGTTGATCGTTTGACCATGGGGAAGGACATCGAACAGAATAACCCCTTCAGCGTCCCAGAAGACTGTAACCATGACTTTACCGGCTGAGGGTATGGCTTTAAACTTTTTCTTGGTAGGAGAGTGGGTGTGGCGCCACTCCATTGATTGCCGTTTTGTTTCAGGTTCGAAGTGATGAACCCATGTTTCATCGCCTGTAACAATCTTTGACAAGAAATTGTCACCCTCAGCCACATGACGAGCAAGCAATTCCGCACAGATGGTTCTCCTTTGCTCTTTATGGTGTTCGGTTAGACAACGAGGGACCCAGCGGGAACAAACCTTTGAATATCCCAACTGGTGAACAATTGTGACAGCACTACCAACAGAGATGTCAAGTTGAGCACTGAGTTGTTTGACGGTGATCCGTGGATCATCTCGAACGAGTGTGTTCGCACGCTCCGCCATTGCAGGAGTCACAGCTGTGCACGGCCGGCCCGCACGCGGGAGATCAGACAGTCTTGCTTGACCTTGCGGCGATGATGACACACGCTTTGCCCAACGACTCACCGTGCTTTTGTCCACTGCCAGATCACCGTAGACATTCTGCAAGCGCCTATGAATATCTGAGATGCCCTGGTTTTCCGCCAAAAGAAACTCGATCACTGCCCGTTGTTTGCAACGCACATCCGTTACAGACGCCATTTTAACAGCTCCGTACAGCGCTGCCACCTGTCAGAAGTCAATGAAACTATACGAGTCGAAGCGGGAATGTTTGAAAATATTCCGCAAGAAATTTCCGGTTTTTTCAACCAAAATTGGCCGAGAAAAAAAATGTGTTGCATTACTTATTGAACTGCCCTCGTATATTGCATCAGTAAGAGGGCAAATATCTGAATTGAAGTTTATTATAAAATCTGTTTTGAGTCAAATTAAAATTGTAAAACAATCACAAGCTTGTCCCTCCCCAGTGATCCCGGGCTTCCTATTTCCTTTAAATAACTGTGGTGAGATTGTGAGATTTTAATTTTTGATTTTCTAAAGAAGTGAGTAGTACCACGGTGCAACTCCCCGACGGGAGTGTTCGTCAGAGACAAGGGAATCGTCAAGAGTGCCCGAGATAAGTATGATAGGACCTCTCTTATTTTCTATGCACATAAATAATGTGGCGGACGGGATGGGCAACAGTCTGCGGCTGTTTGCTGATGATGCCGTGGTGCAGGGGAAGGTGTCGAAGTGGAGTGAGTGCAGGATGATACAAGATGACTTGTACAAAATTTGTAGTCGATGTGATGAATGGCAGCTGGCTATAAATGTAGAAAAATGTAAGTTAATGCGGATGAGTAGGAAAAGCAAACCCGTAATGTTCAGACAGAGCATTAGCGTCCTGCTTGACACAGTCACGTATTTTAAACATCATGAAACGGAACGAACATGCGAGGATTGTGGTAGGGAAGGTGAATGGTCGATTTCGGATTATTGGGGGAATTTTAGAAAAGTGTGGTTCATCTGTAAAGGAGACCGCATATAGGACGCTAGTGCGACTGTTCTCGAGAACTGCTCAAGTGTTTGGGATCCGGACCTGGTCGGATTAAAGGAAGACATTGAGCCAATACCGAGGCCGACTGCCATAGTTACTACAGCTAGGTTCGAACAACACGCAAGTGTTATGGAGGCGCTGCAGGAGCTCAAATGGAAATTCATTGAGGGAAGACGACATTCTTTTCGAGAAAGACTTTTGAGAACATTTAGATAACCGGCATTTGAGGCTGACTACAGACCGATCCCACTGCCACCGACATTTAAGGACCACGAACACAAGGTACGAGAAATTTGGACTCATGTAGAGGCATACAGACAGTCGTTTTCCCCTAGCTCTATTTGCGAGTGGAACAGGAAAGGAAATGGCGAGTAGTGATGCAGGGTATTCTTCGTCACGCACCATTAGGTAGTTTGCGGAGTATGTATGCCGATGTACACTACTGGCCATTAAAATTGCTACACCGGGAAGAAATGCAGACGGGTATTCATTGGACAAATATATTATACTAGAACTGACATGTGATTACATTTTCACGCAATTTGGGTGCATAGATCCTGAGAAATCAGTACCCAGAACAACCAACTCTGACCGTAATAACGGCCTTGATACGCTTAGGCATTGAGTCAAACAGAGCTTGGATGGCGTGTATAGGTACAGCTGCCCATGCAGCTTCAACACGATACCACAGTTCATAGAGAGTAGTGACTGACGTATTGTGACGAGCCAGTTGCTCGGCCACCATTGACCAGACGTTTTCAGTTGGTGAGAGATCTGCAGAATGTGCTGGACAGGACAGCGGTCGAACATTTCTTGTATCCAGAAAGGCCCGTACAGTTCCGGCAACATGCTGTCGTGCATTATCCTGCTGAAATGTAGGGTTTCGCAGGGATCGAATGAAGGATAGAGCCACGGGTCGTAACACATCTGAAATGTAACGTCCACTGTTCAAAGTGCCGTCAATGCGAACAAAAGGTGACCGAGACGTGTAATCAATGCCACCCCACACCATCACGGGTGATACACCAGTATGGCGATGACGAATACACGCTTCCAATGTGCGTTCACCGCTATGTCGCCAAATACGGATGAGACCATCATGATGCTGTAAACAGAACCTGGATTCATCCGAAAAAAATGACGTTTTGCCATTCGTGCACACAGGTTCGACGTCGAGTACACCATCGCAGGCGCTCCTGTCTGTGATGCAGCGTCAAGGGTAACCACAGCCTTGGTCTCCGCGCTGATAGTCTATGCTGCTGCAAACGTCGTCGAACTGTTCGTGCAGATGGTTGTTGTCTTGCAAACGTCCCCATCTGTTGACTCAGGGATCGAGACGTGGCTGCACGATCCGTTACAGCCATGCGGATAAAATGCCTGTCATCTCGACTGATAGTGATACGAGGCCGTTAGGATCCAGCACGGCGTTCCGTATTACCCTCCTGAACCCACCGATTCCATATTCTGCTTAAACAGTCATTGGATCTCGACCAACGCGAGCAGCAATGTCGCGATACGATAAACCGCAATCGCGATAGGCTACAATCCGACCTATATCAAAGTCAAAAACGTGATGGTGCACATTTCTCCTTCTTACACGAGGCATCACAACAACGTTTCATCAGGCAACACCGGTCAACTGCTGTTTGTGTATGAGAAATCGGTTGGAAAGTTTCCTCATGTCAGCACGTTGTAGGTCTCGCCACCGGCGCCAACCTTGTGTGAATGCTCCTAAAAGCTAATCACTTGCATATCACAGCATCTTCTTCGTGTCGGTTAAATTTCGCGTATGTAGCACATCATCTTCGTGATGTAGCAATTTTAATGGCCAGTAGTGTACTTACAAACAACAGCTACTTTTCTAACCTACTACGTAGTTAACAGTGACAACTACCTAGAGTACTGTTAAACAAAATTATTAATGCTATGCCTGAGCTAATTACAGGATTTTGCCCAACCCAATCAACGAGGAGGTATGCCAACTACTATTCAACCGCTCGCTGAACTCTGCATCTCGCTGTATCCCAGGATTTCGCCTGCAACTACTGCTACCCGCTACACAGACGTGTTGTGCAAGTTGCTACTGCTCCGGCTCCGTAGGGGACACTCCCTCGGTCCACTCAGACGTCAACATTACGGCTGCCACTCCGTACCATCCACAAGAAGTTACTTTGTGCCCAGACACGCCTGTTTTGAAGTGGGCATCAGCCGGCATTAGTTTCACCACGAGAGGCGCCAGCCTCGAGACCAGTGCGCGCACATCTTAGTGTCACAAGCGGGAGTACAACTTTGCTTGCACAAATCACCTGCCATCCGAGTATTGAGGAGCTACTTAAGATGGCGACGGCCACTCTCCGGCAGTTCTGTTAGCTGGACCACAGCAAGCAGTTTCGACGGGGAGCGACCACCAGAATCTACACCATCGCCGTTCCAACAGCTGCCCTTACTGAAAAATACCTCACCGCAGCCATTACGAGCAGCAAGACGTCGCACAGTGGAATATTTGTACCCAAATCCTGGCCAAACTCAAAAATTAAAGTTTCCCAGCGATTGTAACAAGTACATTTTATAATAACTGAACAACTAGCGGGTTCATAAGTCTACTTTCACAGTCCTGAGACATGCCTGTTAGCCTCCAGCAACGATTGAAGAGGAGCTTTTTCTGCCAAGGGACGTTTTACTTGATAAAGATATTAGCTACATTCTAATTTTTTGTGGCTTCATTAAATGATTATTTTAAACTAAAGCAGATCTAAATGTTAAACCATGGTAACAGCTTGCATTTAAATTATGGGCTAATCTAATCACTTAAATTTATGACACAGTAACTACATTGAAAAATTTTTACTAAACAGTATTTTATTTCGTCTATCATTTTCTTTAGGAGTTTTTAATGTGCGTCAGGGCTTGTCGCACCTATTCTCATGTATAGTCGTGATTGTGCGAAGCAATACTGACCCTACGACTTAGAAGACGGGTTAAAGAAAGGCAAACCTACGTTTCTTACATTTGTAGACTTAGAGAAAGCTTTTGACAATGCTAACTGGAATACTCCCTTTCAAATTATGATGGTGGCAGAGATAACATACAGGGAGCGAAAGGGTATTTACAATTTGTACAAAAACCAGATGGCAGTTATAAGAGTGGAGGGGTATGAAAGGGAAGCAGTGGTTGGGAAGGGAGTGAGACAGGGTTGTTGCCTATCCCCGATGTTATTCAATCTGTATATTGGGCAAGCAGTAAAGGAATCAAAAGAAAAATTCGGAGCAGGTATTAAAATCCATGGAGAAGAAATAAAAACTTTGAGGTTCGCCGATGACATTGTAATTCTGTCAGAGACAGCAAAGGACTTCGAAGAGCAGTTGAACGGAATGGTTAGTGTCTTGAAAGCAGGATATAAGATGAACATCAACAAAAGCAAAACGAGGATAATGGAATGTAGTCGAATTAAGTCGGGTGATGCTGATGAAATTAGATTAGGAAATGAGACACTTAAAGTAGTAAAGGAGTTTTGCTATTTGGGGAGCAAAATAATTGCTGATGGTCGAAGAAGAGAGGATATAAAATGTAGATTGGCAATGGCAAGGAAAGCATTTTTGAAGAAGAGAAATTTGTTAACATCGAGTATAGATTTAAGTGTCAGGAAGTCGTTTCTGAAAGTATTTGTATGGAGTGTAGCCATGGATGATAAATAGTTCAGACAAGAAGAGAACAGAAGCTTTCGAAATGTGGTGCTACAGAAGAATGTTGAAGATTAGATGGGTAGATCACATAACTAATGAGGAGGTATTGAATAGAATGGGGGAGAAGAGGAGTTTGGAACACAAATTGACTAGAAGAAGGGATCGGTTGGTAGGACATGTTCTGAGGCATCAAGGGATCACCAATATAGTATTGGAGGACAGCGTGGATGGTAAAAATCATAGAGGGAGACCAAGAGATGAATACACCAAACAGACTCAGAAAGATGTAGCTTGTAGTAGGTACTGGGAGATGATGAAGCTTGCACAGGATAGAGTAGCATTGAAAGCTGCATCAAACCAGTCTCAGGACTGAAGAGCACAACAACAACAGTCGTGATTGGTACAGTACATGATAGCCAGCTGCAAACATAACATGTCTTAAAATAATATACTGTTCTATTTATCTGATTGAAAAGTGCATCTTTGTTTCGATTATAAATGATCTTAGAACTAGTTATGTAATCTGTAGGACTCAAGCGAATTGTTAAAACATTATTTATTCACATTTAATAGTATTTTCAATCAATACTCAGTATTTTTTTAATACACACATCAAAAGAAGTTTTGCATCACCTCGCAAACGAGAGGTCCGGAATCTGTACAGAAAATTGGAATAGAGGTCAACATAAACATCATTTCCGCCCATTTTATTGCTCATGAAAACCACACATTGCATGTTGTACCACCATATGGCGAGACCTTCAGAGGTGGTGATCCAGATTGCTGTATACACCCGTACCTCTAATACCCAGTAGCACGACCTCTTGCATTGATGCATGCCTGTATTCGTCGTGGCATACTATCCACAGGTTCATCAATCCACTGTTGGTCCAGATTGTCCCACTCCTCAACGGCGATTCGGCGTGCATCCCTCAGAGTGGTTGGTGGGTCACGTCGTCCATAAACAGCCCTTTTCAATCTCTCCCAGGCATGTTCGATAGGGTTCATGTCTGGAGAATATGCTGGCCACTCTAGTCGAGCGATGTCGTTACACGGAAGTCATTCACGACATGTGCACGATGGGGGTGCGAATTGTCGTCCACAAAAACAATTGTCCCTCCAGTATGCTGCCGATAGGATGGCTTTCACGTATCGTACAGCCGTTACGGCGCCTTCCATGACCACCGGCACTGTACGTCAGCCACACAGCAGGGAATCTCCTCCACCTTGCTGCACCCGCTGGACAGTGTGTCTAAGGCATTCAGCCACACCGGGTTGTCTCTAAACACGTCTCCGACGATTATTTGCTTGAAGACATATGCGAAACTCATCGGTGAAGAGAATGTGATGCCAATCCTGAACGGTCCATTCGGCATGTTGTTGGGCCCATTTGTATGTACCGCGCTGCATGTTGTCGTGGTTGCAAAGATGGACCTCGCCGTGGACGTCGGGAGTGAAGTTGCGCAACATGCAGCCTATTGCGCACAGTTTGAGTCGTAACACGACGTCCTGTGGCTGAACGAAAAGCATCATTCAACATGGTGGCGTTGCTGTCAGGGTTCCTCCGAGCCATAATCCGTAACTAGCGGTCATCCACTGCAGTAGTAGCCCTTGAGTGGCCTGAGAGAAGCATGTCATCGACAGTTCCTGTCTCTCTGTATCTCCTCCATGTCCGAACAACATCGCTTTGGTTCACTCCGAGACACCTGGACACTTCCCTTGTTGAGAGCCCTTCCCGGCACAAAGTAACAATGCGGACTCGATCGAACCGCGATATTGACCGTCTAGGCATGGTTGAACTACAGACAACACGAGCCGTGTACCTCCTTCCTGGTGGAATGACTGGAACTGATCGGCTGTCGGACCCCCCTCCGTCTAATAGGCGCTGTTCACGCACGGTTGTTTACATCTTTGGACGGGTTTAGTGACATCTCTGAACAGTCAAAGGAACTGTGTCTGTGATACAAGATCCACAGTCAGCGTCTATCTTCAGGAGTTCTGAGAACCGCGTTGATGTAAAACTTTTTTTGATGTGTATAAATAAAGAGAAAAAACTTAGAGGTATTCTTTATACGTTCTGTTACAAAAATCTCCCGATCGAATGTATGAACAAAATCAAGCGCTGAATATGAAAGAACTTGGGCAGAAACCTGGGAGAATCGCCTATCGTGGTCGGAATCGCTTGTCAAACAAATGAACGTAATAGCCGCGCTAACGTACACTACACATACTAACCCAACACATATGTGCATGTGTACACTACAAAGTACATGAGATACCATTGCACATATAGCTAGAATTACCGAATTAGTTTGAGAGAATATTTTACATTGTCTACATTGAAAGAGAAGATCTCAAACCATGCATCGAGAAAAGTTAAACATAACATACAGGACATTGTTACACAGGTTCCCGTAATTCTTTTGAACTATGTATATTAAAGCTATTTTGTGGATATTGTTAAATATTTATGATGAGTAAAATGTTGTATATTTTTAAAATAATTTAAAATAATTACATAACTTGTGGACGGTTAGACCATGCATCGTCCGTCGTGCAACATTCTGGACCTTGAAACGGATGGTCTTTTCACTGTGGAACACGTGATATTTGGAAACGAGTTGAGTTTCTTTAGTGTCACAATTTTCCCTGTCTCGAAAACGGAAAACTGTGTCATTGCCAATAGTTTCTATTTCAAAACTTTTTACACTTGTAACTCCTGTTTTATAATACTTCTTAATTTGATTTCATGTACTGGTTATTGGTATGTAGTAAAGCACTTAAGTGAAACACTGAGTATTAAATACAGTATTGACGAGACTCTCTCGATTGAAACAATTTTAAATTTGAGTAGAGTATTTGTCCCTAGGTACATGACCATGTTGTGCCTTGAAACAGTCTTTCCTATTTGGAGAAATCTTACTTTTCTGGAGTACATTTTATAATCTCAGAGAAAAAAAAATGGTTCAAATGGCTCTGAACACTATGGGACTTAACATCTGAGGTCATCAGTCCCCTAGACTTAGAACTGCTTAAGCCTAACTAACCTCAGGACATAATACACATCCATGCCCGAGGCAGGATTCGAACCTGCGACCGTAGTGGTCGCGCGGTTCCAGACATGCTCCTAGAATCGCTCGGTCACATCGCCCGGCAATTACAGAGATAAAGTGCAGTGTACATGAAGTGTACGCTGTAATTTGGAAATATAATAAGAAAATACACTTTAACAAGGGGAGGCCGCCAATTGTGAAATTCAGATTCGATTCATACTGCGCGTAATAAAAGCTCATGGCCAGAGGTGTAATGTGGCAAAGCACCAACATGCACTTTTCAGCCGTTGTCGAGAAAATCGATAGTTTAAAGAAACCGTTGCGGTGAAATAGCCTCTACGATTAATTTTTTTCTACACCGTCGTGGCGCAGCGGTAAGCGCTCGGGTTCGTAATCCGTGCAATTTTTTTTTATTATTAGTATTTTGTAATTAATATATATAAGTATATATATATATATATATATATATATATATATACATACTATTAATGAATTGCTTATGCTTGTTGGTGAAGGCGGATCGCATTCCAATTGTACCGCCTCCACTTTTCCGTTTTTTTTTAACAGGGTGTACCAAAGCTCTCCCGTCCGCACTGATTTTCGACGATGTTATAAGTTGCGCTAGGGACCGCATCTACCTTCTTTCGAAGTTATCAGGCAACTACGCTGTTATGCGGCGGCTCGTTTCGGCCCATTCAACATCTTTCCTTCAAGTGTAACGAGCGAGTAAGGGAGTTTATATTTCATACCTGCCACAGCAAATTTGTGTTCGCGGGGTCTCTATTCTAATTCGAACGTTTGACTTACGCTATACGTATTCGTTTCGAAATATAGTTTCTACGTCTTCCGTTAACTATACGTGGTTAACATTATGAAGACAATTAATAATATTTGTGAAATACAACTTTGTTTGCGGAAAACATAATGATGTTCGAAGTCGCCAGTTTTTCCAGGACAAACGACTTTCAACAACTTAATATATGCATAATTGTTGCAACTGATTGCAGGGAATTATATATATATATATATATATATATATATATATATATATATATATATATATATATTGAATTACAAAAAACAAATACTAAAAAAAAAAGGTTGCATGGCGCGAGATTCGATCCGGCGACCTTTGGATTACGAACCCGAGCGCTTACCGCTGCACCACGACGCTGTAGAAATTTATTAATCGTAGAGAATATTTCACCGCAACGGTTTCTTTTAACTGTCGATTTTCTCGACAACGGCTGAGAAGTGCATCTTGGTGCTTTGCCACATTACACCTCTGGCCATGAGCTTTTATTATGCGCAGTATGAATCGAATCTGAATTTCACAATTGGCGGCCTCCCCTTGTAAGACAAAAAACGACGCACCACACAGGGGTATCCGAATGGGACGAAAGTCGGCAGATGTGATGAACATGTTGAGACAAACGGATGATTTATTCAAGAGAAAGAACATAACAAACTGAGCAACTCAAAAAACACGTTGGTCCACCTCTGGCCATTGTGCAAACAGTCATTCGGCTTGAGATGGACTGATAGAGTTTTGGATGTTCTCCTGAGGCGTATAGTGCCGAATTGTCCAATCGGCGCGTCAGATCGTCAAAATTCTGAACTGGTAGGACGGGCCTACCCATAAAGCTACAAACGTTCTCAGGCGGGCGCCCATGCTGGCGGAAACAGGCTTTGGCAAGGAGCAAGACAAGCAATAGAATCTCTCGTCGTGTGCGGATGGGCCTTAACTCGCTGAAATGTAAGCCCAGGATGGCTTGCGATGAAGGGCAGCAAAATGGGGTACAGAATATCGCCGACGTACCGCTGTACTGCAAGGGCGCCGCAGATCACAACCAAAGGGTTGCTGCTACGGAGAAAAATAGTACCCTAGACCATCACTTCCGATTGTCAGGCCGTATGGGGGGCGACAGGTAGGTTGCTATCCGGGGCGCCTCCAGACATGTCTTCGCTGCTCAACCGGGCTCATTTCGAAGTGGGACTCGTCACTGAAGACAGCTCTACTCCAGTCAATGAGATTCCAGGCCGAAGAGGTGTCTGGAGACGCCCTGGACAGTGGTGGGGTACCAGCTTGACAGCTGGCCGCCAAATGATTCGACAGCAACAAGCTGTGGTCTGGACAGCCATTTCTTTTCATAGCAAATCTCCCCTGGTTGTCATCCGGGGTGCCCGTACCGCCCGCACAGCGGTACATCGACGATACTCTACACCACGTTTTGTTGCCCTTGATGGCAAGCCGTCCTGAGTGATACGGTTTTTACTTAACACCAGTTTGCTTAACATTAAATCTAAAGGGGATAGAAGGGCTGACCCAATAAAGTGAACATTTCAGTTCCAATGGGTTTGTTAGCTACCCAGAACAATCACATAAAATTTGACAGGCGCCATACGGGCAAGATTATTTAAGATACTTGTTGTTGTTGTTGTGGTCTTCAGTCCTGAGACTGCTTTGATGCAGCTCTCCATGATACTCTATCCTGTGCAAGCTTCTTCATCTCCCAGTACCTACTGCAGCCTACATCCTTCTGAATCTGCTTAGTGTATTTATCTCTTGGTCTCCCTCTACGATTTTTACCCTCCACGCTGCCCTCCAACACTAAATTGGTGATCCCTCGATGTCTCAGAACATGTCCTACCAACCGATCCCTTCTTTTAGTCAAGTTGTGCCACAGCTCCTCTTCTCCCCGATTCTATTCAATACCTCCTCATTAGTTATGTGATCTACCCATCTAATCTTCAGCATTCTTCTGTAGCACCACATTTCGAAAGCTTCAATTCTCTTCTTGTCTAAACTATTTATCGTCCACGTTTCATTTCCATACATGGCTACACTGTATACAAATATTTTCAGAAACGACTTCCTGACACTTAAATCTATACTCGATGTTAACAAATTTTTCTTCTTCAGAAACGATTTCCTTGCCATTGCCAGTCTACATTTTATATCCTCTATACTTCGACCATCGTCAGTTATTTTGCTCCCCAAATAGCAAAACTCCTTTACATTACATAAAATCATAAGCAAGTTAATAAATCATTAGGTAAACATTGAGAACCGCCACTCAGGCAAAATATTTACGAAATTTTCATCACATAAAATCATATTAGTAAAACATTATCCAAACATTAAAAACCACCACTCAGCTAAAATATGACAATAACTTTAACAAAGCAACTCTAGTTAAGACACAGCAGAAAATGTGTACCAACCGAAGCAAGGCCCAAGCTTGTAAGGCCGAAGTTTAACCACGGACGGTGGAACCGACTGAGAGAAGTAATACTTAACTTCGAACCAAGACGTGGCTCCGTTTGCAACCCGAAGTCGAGTAGGCCGCCAAAATGTGAACCAAGCAAACGCTACCGAAGAGGAGCGAAGTCCACCACCCGTAAGCCAAACTTGTGATCTAAAGGGAAACCCAGTGCTTCGGTTGCCCACTGCCTCAGATCACTGAAACACAGACCACACCCGACAACAGGAGAAAAACTTTCCTTAACTTTAACATTTAAGATTGACCATCTAACAACCCTACCACAACAAAGGTCAAAATTTAATAATGATTGTGATGTTGCTCACGCTGCTAAATACTGCATTTTCGGGCAACAACAAAGTTATTGGGTGGCAGGTGTCATTAGAGCACAGTTAATAAAGTCATTTCATGTAATAATGAATAAACTAGGCACTCATCTTTTCGTGTTTCCCACGCTGGTCTCGTTGTAAAATCATGGCTCAATCGTCTAACATCTAGGTGGTGATGATTCCAAGCTCGGATGCAACGAGGCCTAGATTTTATTCTGCGATATTCAAAAGTTTTGTAGATGCGCTTCACAAACCATTCTTGAAGATTACACTTTTGCAGGACAATGGTGATGTAAAAAAGTAATCAGCACTCCGAATTTAAGTTATATTTCTTTTTTATTAGTATTGCTGCAGTATCACGTAACACACAAAACATCAGTTCACAATACAAAACATACTTTAAAACATCTTCCTCACTGTTAAAGTTCACATTTTATAAGCTGACTACGTTATGCGTCTTTCCAACATGATGTCCAAGACGTGACTTTCTCAAGGTCCGACTCTCTAACTCTAATAATCGCTTACGCGCCCAAAAATCAAGAGTTACAAGTACGTCAAAGATCATAGTGACAAAAGAAAGAATACACATAAGAATAATATGATTGCAACATAAAGATATCGATGTATCAAAGTACCTCTACATTAATGAAATCAAATCTGAATGTTGTCTCAGAAATATGTTAACTACTTTACAGAAAAACAGTATAATATTGCTGGTATCGAGAGGTTGAGTTGAGGTACCGTAATGGTTACGTAATTCAAGTACCATTACAACCAGTAAATTAACTCTATACAATCAAGGGAAAACAACAACTAATTTCACTCGCAAGTGTTTCTTTTAAGTAAAACTGTACTTCCAGAATGAGAATTTCACTCTGCAGCGGAGTGTGCACTGATATGAAACTTCCTGGCAGATTAAAATTGTGTGCCCGACCGAGACTCGAACTCGGGACCTTAGCCTTTCGCGGGCAAGTGCTCTACCAACTGAGCTACCGAAGCACGACTCACGCCCGGTACTCACAGCTTTACTTCTGCCAGTACCTCGTCTCCTACCTTCCAAACTTTACAGAAGCTCTCCTGCGAACCTTGCAGAACTAGCACTCCTGAAAGAAAGGATATTGCGGAGACATGGCTTAGCCACAGCCTGGGGGATGTTTTCAGAATGAGAATTTCACTCTGCAGCGGAGTGTGCGCTGATATGAAACTTCCTGGCAGATTAAAACTGTGTGCCCGACCGAGACTCGAACTCGGGACCTTTGCCTTTCGCGGGCAAGTGCTCTACCAACTGAGCTACCGAAGTTTGGAAGGTAGGAGACGAGGTACTGGCAGAAGTACAGCTGTGAGTACCGGGCGTGAGTCGTGCTTCGGTAGCTCAGTTGGTAGAGCACTTGCCCGCGAAAGGCAAAAGTCCCGAGTTCGAGTCTCGGTCGGGCACACAGTTTTAATCTGCCAGGAAGTTTGAAAACTGTACTTGATAAACAAACACCTAGAGTGGGAAATGAACTGGCTCCCGAGAACCGACACACACTAGAACGTAATGACACACATCTGCAAATACAGCAATATTACGCGGAAGCAGAGCACACACTTAGTAAGAGGCCTCAAATGAAATCGAACAAACATAACATCACACGTCTTGTAACGTCTTACTGTACCAAGAGCGATCACAATGACAGTTGACTAAACGCTTTCAATTAATAGCGTACTTAACTTGGCGTCTTGATGCTGGGGAGATTTTTCGAAGATGTCAAACAATCGCTTCGCAATACTATAACAGCGTGTCCCTCCAAGGAAGCGGGTACATCCACAGCTCAGGGGGTTGCCGGAGAATGCACAGTGACAGCCAACTCCCGCCGACTCCAGTACAACCACATGACAACCGCCGCCCGGCCTCAGGCTAAAGCCTTCTAGATACAAGGCCTTCGCACAGCGGCCATATTGGCACGTGACGTCACAAACTGTTGCCCATCTCATCTTCGGTCGGCAGTCCTGTTGGCGTCTATATTGTGTTGAAAGTGTGTGACACGTGAAAGTGATATAGACTTCATACAGTATTCGCCTATAGTTCTTCGAAGTATGGGATACAAGTGCTGCGTTCCCTTTTGCTAGAGAAATTATAAATGCCAAAAAGGCATGAAAGTGCACATGTTTAGATTTCCCAAATGTGTGAAGTTGAGAAATCGCTGGATTGGAGCGATCCCCAGACAGGAATTTGTGTCTACGCATCATTCAAGGGTAAGTATATGACAAAAAAATTTGTAGCGTGTTATTTGTTTCTATTGCACCACATTTGGCAATTGTTTTTAAAAGCAGTTACGTATCATGTACCAGTATCATTTGTTTTTTAATTCTGGACCATTGCTGCGAGGTTAATACTGAGCTGGCTGTGAAATGTCTCTCATATTTGCAACTATTGTCGCACAGAATAGTTATACTAATTAGTGTGGCTCGAAAATGTTTAGTATTCCTCATCATTCCTACCAGATTATTGAGTTTCCAGTACTTTTATATGGAAGAGCTACAGACTGATTTTGTTCAGTTTTACATATACAGCTATTCGGAAATAATTTCAATTTGAGTAAACTATCTTAGAAAATTGCTTTAATGAATTCTGTGTCCGACAAATTAAGCAGTATAGAAAGCAGAATTTCGAGGTAAGTGCATTATGATTAAATTAACAGCACTCTGTGACACGAATTTCAATCAAGGATTTAGGAGAAACAATCTTTTCATGTTTAAGGTTCTAAAGTTCTGGAGAAACAGGAAATAAAATATTTCTCGGGTTTTTCGATTTATTAAAAATTATGTCAGGAGGTGCTCCATTTCGTCGAATGATTTGAGTTTCCTGTGAGGTCAGCACATTTCGAAGTGGTGAGGAAAATTTACGAAGATAACCAGGGAAACAAATTCTGAAATTTCGTAGGAGCTGCTTTATTTAAAACCGAAAACATCTGTTTGTTGTTTCATATTGCCGATTTTTTTACTGCAAGAAAGCGTAGCTCCTGAGGTAAAAGACAGAATTTAAAATTACAGTTTGTATTCAAGCCTAGAATCACGTAATTAAGTCAAATCGTCAAAATAATTTTACATCTTGAAATAACATAGGGCAGTTTTGTTGAGTTACTTTACGCAATGATATAAATTTCCACACTTTCATTACAAGGACATGTAGAAGAGGAAAGCACGGGAATCCCTATGCGGTCTCAGCTCTAAAACTCGTAAAGTTCGTATAGCTGCAGAGTGCTTAACAGGAGCGTCCCGATACAGACCCGGCCATCAGTACGTGACGTCACAAGTGTGCGCGCAGGCCTGTAGTCTAGGTGGTGTTGTTCAGGCACGCCGTCTTCGCCTCTGTCCACCACCCAATCGCCGACTCGCGCACCACCGCGTAACGTTCTCAAAGCGTTGTGTCCTCACCTACTCGCGGTCGGCACATCCTTATATCTCGAGCCGGCCCAAGCCCAAAGAGAAACCCCTGCACTAGAAAATCGATCGTCCTCATGTCAGAGATACTACTGGCGCCAGTTCCGCCACGGCTCACTGAGCTTACATTTCAGCAAGATAATGCCCGCCCGCATAATGCGAGAGCCTCTACTGCTTTCGTGCTTGCCAAACCATAACTTGGCCAGCAATTTCGGCGGATCTCACCCCAACTAGGATCGTTTGGAGCGTTACGGGCAGAGCCCTCCAACAAACTCGGGAATCTGACGATCTAACGGGCCATTCGGACAGAATTCGGAACGATGACGCTCACGAGGGCATCGAACAACTCGATCAATCAGTGCCGAGCCGAGTAACAGCTTCCATAAGGGCCAGAGGTGGACCAACGCGCTACTGACTTGCTCAGTTGTGGAGCTCTTTCTCTTGATTAAATCCTCTAATTTCCCTGCAACTGTCCAGACACTCTGTGGCCAAAATGGTACTGAAACAGAGGACGACAGACTAAAGGCCGAAATACTAAATGCCTTTTTCCAAAGCTGTTTCACAGAGGAAGACTGCACTGTAGTTCCTTCTCTAGACTGTCGCACAGATGACAAAATGGTAGATATCGAAACAGATGACAGAGGCATAGAAAAACAATTAAAATCGCTCAAAAGAGGAAAGGCCGCTGGACCTGATGGGATACCAGTTCAATTTTACACAGAGTAGGCGAAGGAGCGTGCCCCCCCCCCCCCCCCCCCTTCTTGCAGCGGTGTACCGTAGATCCTAAGAAGAGCGTAGCGTTCCGAAAGATTGGAAAAGGGCACAGGTCATCCCCGTTTTCAAGAAGGGACGTCGAACAGATGTGCAGAACTATAGACCTATATCTCTAACGTCGATCAGTTGTAGAATTTTGGAACACGTATTATGTTTGAGTATAATGACTTTTCTGGAGACTAGAAATCTACTCTGTAGGAATCAGCATGGGTTTCGAAAAAGACGATGGTGTGAAACCCAGCTCGCGCTATTCGTCCACGAGACTCAGAGGGCCATAGACACGGGTTCCCAGGTAGATGCCGTGTTTCTTGACTTCCGCAAGGCGTTCGATACAGTTACCCAAAGTCGTTTAATGAACAAAGTAAGAGCATATGGACTATCAGACCAGTTGTGCGATTGGATTGAAGAGTTACTAGATAACAGAACGCAGCATGTCATTCTCAATGGAGAGAAAGTCTTCCGAACTAAGAGTGATTTCAGGTGTGCCACAGAGGAGTGTCATGGGTCCGTTGCTGTTCACAATATATATATAACACAAACATACGTTTATTTTAAATGAAAACCCGTTAGTTTTGCTAGCACATCTGAACATATAAACAAACACGTAATCAGTGCCGTTTGTTACATCGTAAAATGTCAATCACATCCGGAGATATTGTAACCTAAAGTTGACGCTTGACTACCACTCCTCCGCTGTTCGATCGTGTGTATCGGAGAGCACCGAATTACGTAGGGATCCAAAGGGAACGGTGATGGACCTTAGGTACAGAAGAGACTGGAACAGCACATTACGTCCACATGCTAACACCTTTTTATTGGTCTTTTTCACTGACGCACATGTACATTACCACGAGGGGTGAGGTACACTTACACGCGTGGTTTCCGTTTTCCCTTTGGATCCCTACGTAATTCGGTGCTCTCCGATACACACGATCGAACAGCGGAGGAGTGGTAGTCAAGCGTCAACTTTAGGTAACAATATCTCCGGATGTAATTAACATTTTACAATGCAACAAACGGCACTGATTACGTATTTGTTTATATGTTCAGATGTGCTAACAAAACTAACGGGGTTCCATTTAAAAAAACGTAGGTTTGTGTTAAAAAACATACTTCCGTGCATTTTTTTATGGTTTGTATTAACCAATTACACTAGCCCCTCTCCTCACGTTCGGTCTGTGGAATCGATTCATCAGTATTTGATGTGGTTTACGAAATATATCCAGCGGTAAAGTTAGGTGACTCACCCTGTATATATATATATATATATATATATATATATATATATATATATATATATATATATATATGACCTTATGGATAACATCGGAAGTTCACTGAGGCTTTTTGCGGATGATGCTGTAGTATATTGAGAGGTTATAACAATAGAAAATTCTACTGAAATGCAGGAGGACCTGCAACGAATTGACGCATGATGCAGGGAATGGCAATTGAACCTCAATGTAGACAAGTGTGATGTGCTGCAAATACATAAAAAGAAAGATCCTTCATCGTTTAGTTACAATATAGCAGGTCAGCCAAATGAAGCAGTTAATTCGATAAATTATCTGGGAATAGGCATTAGGAATGATTTAAAATCGAATGATCATATAAAGTTGATCGTTGGTAAAGCAGATACCAGACTGAGATTCATTGGAAGAATCCTAAGGATATGCAATCCGAAAACAAAGGAAGTAGGTTACAGTACACTTGCTCGCCCAAGGCTTCAATTTGCTCACCAGTGTGGGATCCGTACCAGATAGGGTTGATAGAAGGGATAGAGAAGATCCAACGCAGAGCAGCGCGCTTCGTTACAGGATCATTTAGTAATCGCGAAAGCGTTACGGAGATGATAGATAAACTCCAGTGGAAGACTCAGCAAGATAGACGGTCAGTAGCTCGGTACGGGCTTTTGTTTAAGTTTCGAGAACATACCTTCACCGCGGAGTCAAGCAGTATATTGCTCCCTCCTACGTATATCTCGCGAAGAGACCATGAGGATAAAATCAGAGAGATTAGAGTCCACACAGGGGCATACCGACAATCTTTCTTTCCACGAAGAATACGCGACTGGAATAGAAGGGAGTACCGATAGAGGTACTCAAAGTACCCTCCGCCACACACCGTCAGGTGGCTTGCGGAGTATGGATGCAGATTTAGATTTAGATGAAACTGTAATAATTTATTTGTCTGTGCATGTACGTCTCATGTACCGATTTTCGTCCCATTCGGATAATTCCTTTGTGGTCTACATCTACATTTATATGTAGATTCAAAGCAACCCCTCACCATCCGAAGAAGGGGGTATGGTAAGACGAAAGCGTTGGCAGCTCTAAGTATCTCAAGGAAACAGGAGACTCTACAACGTAAAGCTAGTCACAAAGAGGCTGACAACTACACGCGAGAAATTATGGCCCATGTTTTTCTAGGGCACACGCTTCATAGAAGAGAAAAGTAACCCTAAAGGAAGCTGAACTAAGACATGTGTCTACAGACATACCCCGCAAGCCACCATACGGTGCATTGCAGATGAAATCCCGTACCACTGCAAGTTTTTCCTTTCCTGATCTCCTCGTAAATGGAACGGCGGAAAAAGGACTGCCTATTTGCTTCCACAAAAGCTCTGATTTCTCTTATCCTGGTGGTTCTTGCAGGAGATGCGCGTTGGTAGCCGTAGGATCATTCTGCTGTCTATCATAAATGCGGATTTTCTAAACTTCCTCAGCAGTGTTTCGCGAAAAGTACACTACTGGCCGTTAAAATTGCTACACTACGAAGATGACGTGCTACAGACCCGAAATTTAACCGACAGGAAGAAGATCCTGTGATATGCAAATGATTAACTTTTCAGAGCATTTACAAAAGGTTGGCAACACATAGAACGTGCTGACACGAGGAAAGTTTCCAACCGATTTCTCATACACAAACAGCAGTTGACCGGCGTTGCCTGGTGAAACGTTGTTGTGATGCCTCGTGTAAGGAGAGAAATCCGTACCATCACGTTTCCGACTTTGATAAAGGTCGGAGTGTAGCCTATCGCGATTGTGGTTTATCCTATCGCGACATTGCTGCTCGCGTTGGTCGAGATCCAATGACTGTTAGCAGAATACGGAACGCCGTGCTGGATCCCAACGGCCTCGTATCACTAGCAGTCGAGATGACAGGCATCATATCCGCGTGGCTGTAACGGGTCGTGTAGCCACGTCTCGATCCCTGAGTCAACAGATGTGGACATTTGCAAGGCAATAACCATCTGCACGAACAGTTCGACGACGTTTGCGGCAGCATGGACTATCAGCTTGGAGACCCTGGCTGCGGTTACCCTTGACGCTGCATCACAGACAGGAGTGCCTGTACTCAACGACGAACCTGGGTGCACGAATGACAAAGCGTAATTTTTTTCGGATGAATCCAGGTTCTGTTTACAGCATCATGATGGTCACATCCATGTATCGCGACATCACAGTGAACGCACATTGGAAGCGTGTATTCGTCATCGCCATACTGGTGTATCACCCGGCGTGATGATATGGGGTGCCATTGGTTACACGTCTCGGTTACCTCTTGTTCGCATTGACGGTACTTTGAACAGTGGACGTTACGTCTCAGATGTGTTACGTTCCTCGGCCCTACCCTTCATTCGATCCCTGCGAAACCCTACATTGCAGCAGGATAATGCACGACCGCATGTTGCAGGTCCTGTACGTGCTTTTCTGGATACAGAAAATGTTCGACTGCTGCCCTGACCAGCACATTCTCCAGATCTCTCACCAATTGAAAACGTCTGGTGAATGGTGGTCGAGCAACTGGCTCGTCACAATACGCCAGTCACTACTCTTGATGAACAGTGGTATGGTGTTGAAGCTGCATAGGCAGCTGTACCTGTACACGCCATCCAAGCTTTGTTTGACTCAATGCCCAGGCGTATCAAGGCCGTTGTTACGGCCACAGGTGGTTGTTCTGGGTACTGATTTCTCATGACCTATGCACCAAATTGCGTGAAAAAGTAATCACATGTCAGTTTTAGTATAATATATTTGTCCAACGAATACCCGTGTATCATCTGCATTTCTTCTTGGTGTAGCAATTTTAGTGGCCCGTACGGATTCCCGTTTGGATTCTGGTGGGGATTCCAAACGCTCTACGATTACCAGAATACGATTTTCACTCTGCAGTGGAGTGTGCGCTGATATGAAACTTTCTGGCAGATTAAAACTGTGTGCCGGACCGAGACTCGAACTCGGGAGGTTTGCCTTTCGCAGGCAAGTGCTCTACCATCTGAGCTACCCAAGCACGACTCACACCCCTTGGGTAGTTCAGATGGTAGAGCACTTGCCCACGAAAGGCAAAAGAACCGAGTTCCAGTCTCGGTCCGTCACACAGTTATAATCTGCCAGGAAGTTTCACTCTACGATTACGAGTGTTCTGGACTCTGTCTCCCTTATACACGAGCTACATTTTCCTAGAATTCTCCCAATAAACCGAGGTCTGCCTTTCGTCTTCTCGAAAACCCACTTTCCGCGCTCGCTTCATTTCATGTCACTTTGCAACGTTACGCCCTTACAGAACTCAATACGTCGCTCTCAATGGAGCAGGATGGACAGATGTAAAGATAATTTTCGGAGTATCGCAACGGAGTGTGATAGGACCGTTATCGTTTACAATGTACATAAATAATCTAGTAGAAAGCGTCGGATTCTCTTTAAGGCTGTTCGCAAATGATGCAGTTGTTTATAACAAAGTAGCAACGCCAGCAGACAGTACAGATTTGCAAGATGACCTACAGAGGACAGATAAATGGTACAGGCTCTGGCAGCTGGAACTGAATGTAAATAAATGTACTGCACATACACTATATGATCAAAAGTATCAGGACACCTGGTTGAAAATGACTTAGATGTTTGTGGCGCCCTCCATCGATAATGCTGGAATTTAGTACGGTGTTGGCCCACCCTTACCCTTGATGATAGCTTCCAGTCTCGCAGGCATACGTTCAGTTAGGTGCTGAAAGGTTTCTTGGGGAATGGCAGCCCATTCTTCACGGAGTGCTGCACTGAGGAGAGGTATCGATGTCGGTCGGTGTGACCTGGCACAAAGTCGGCGTTCCAAAACATCCCAAAGGTGTTCTATAGGATTCAGGTCAGGACTCTGTGCAGGCCAGTCCATTACAGGGATGTTACTATCGTGTAAACACTTCGCCTCAGGCCGTGCATTATGAACATGTGCTCGATCGAGTTGGAAGATGCAATCGCCATTCCCGAATTGCTCTTTAACTGTGGGAAGCAAGAAGGTGCTTGAAACATCAATGTAGACCTGTGCTGTGATAGTGCCACGCAAAACAACAAGGGGTGCAAGCCCTCTCCATGAAAAATACGACCACACCATAACAACAACGCCTCCAAATTTTACTGTTGGCACTACACATGCTGGCAGATTATGTTCACCGGTCATTCGCCGTACCCACATCCTGCCATCGGACATTGTGTACCGTGATTCGTCCCTTCACACAACGTTTTCCCACTATTCAATCGTCCAATGTTTACACTCCGTACACCAAATGAGGCGTCGTTTGGCATTTACCTGCGTGATATGTGTGGCTTATGAGGAGCCGCTCGACCATAAAATCCAAGTTTCCTCACCTCCCGCCTAACTGTCATGGTACTTGCAGTGGATCCTGATGCAGTCTGGAATTCCTCTTCAAGTGTCGGCGGTCTCTGTCAGTCAACAGACGAGGTAAGCCTGTACGCTTTTGTGCTGTACGTGTCCCTTCACGTTTCCACTTCACTATCACATCGGAAACAGTGGACCTAGGGATGTTTAGGAGTGTGGAAATCTCTCGTACAGACGTATAACACAAGTGACACCCAATCACCCGGCCACGTTCGGAGTCTATAAGTTCCGCGGAGCGACCCATTCTGCTCTCTCACGATGTCTAATGACTACTGAGGTCGCTGATATGAAGTACCTGGCAGCAGTTGGCGGCACAATGCACCTAATATGAAAAACGTATGTTTTGGGGGTGTCCGGATACTTTTGATCACATAGTGTACATAGGAAAAGCAATTCAACACACTGTACAACTACACTAGTGACGAGAAACTGCTGGAAAGAATATCTATCGTAAAATATCTGGGAGTGGATTGAGGATAAAAAGCACACACCAGACTGAGATTCATATGAAGAATCTGGAGGCAATGGAACTCACCGTCGAAGGCAGTGGATTATAAGGCGTTTGTCTGACTGATTCTTGAGTATTTTTCATCTACCTGGGATCCCTGCTAGATAGGACTGATAGAAGACCGAGCGAGGTTGCACAGTGGTTAGACACTGGACTCGCATTCGGGAGGACGACGGTTCAATCCCGCGTCCGGCCATTCTGATTTAGGTTTTCCGTAATTTCCCTAAATCACTCCAGGCAAATGCCGGGATGGTTCCTCTGAAAGGGCACGGCCGACTTCCTTCCCCATCCTTCCCTAATCCGATGAGACCGATGACCACGCTGTCTGGTCTCCTTCCCCAAAACAACCAACCAACCAACAGATAGAAGAGCTGGAGAAGATCGTACGAAGAGCGGTGCGTTTCGCCACGGTATCATTTAGTTGGCGAGGGAGAGTTACGGAGATGCTAAACAAACTCCATTGGCAGACGTTACAAGAGAGGCGTTGTCCATCAGGGATAGATTTACCATCGAATTAACAGCTTTTTCCAGGAAGAGTCGGTCAACATATTACTTCCTCTCACATACGTATCGCAAAATGACAACGAAGAGAAAATTTGAGAAATTAGAGCCAATGCAGAGGCTTACGGACAGTCATTCTTCCCACGCCCTATTCGCGAGTTAAACAGGGTAAAGGGGATGAGTAGGTGGTACCAGAAGTGCCCTCCGCCACACACCATTAAGTGACGTGCGGAGTGTGATGTAGATCTAGATTTAAGTGTAGCAGGATATCGTTAATATGTATTCAAACATTGTTTTTCCTACTCATCTACATGAATTTACATTTTACCACTTTTACAGAAGGTGCCATTCATCGTCCGCAGCTCGTGGTCGTGCGGTAGCGTTCTCGCTTCCCACGCCCGGGTTCCCGGGTTCGATTCCCGGCGGGGTCAGGGATTTTCTCTGCCTCGTGATGACTGGGTGTTGTGTGATGTCCTTAGGTTAGTTAGGTTTAAGTAGTTCTAAGTTCTAGGGGACTGATGACCATAGATGTTAAGTCCCATAGTGCTCCGAGCCATTTGAACCATTTTTTGCCATTCATCACATCGAACAGAAATTCTATCCACGATATCCATCTAGCCACTCCATGACGTCACTGTTACATACAGCGTCATCAGCAGACAGTCTTAGTCCGAGGAATACCCATATATCCGAAGAATACCCGCCGTTCACGACAACGTACTTGGGTCCCACTACTCAAAAAGTCTACGAGTCAGTTTAGGTAGTGCAACGCTACAGGGCTGCAATTAAAACTGTGTCTGTCTGCTAGTGAATGCCTCCGAATGGCAAATATCAGGACTGGGAGAGCCCCATAAAAAAGAACCATCCTCCGCAAGATAATCTACATTTATGTAGATACTCCACAAGCTACTGTAGGGTGCGTTACCACTATTAGTGATTTCCTTTCTGTTCCACTTGCAAATATAGGGAAAAACGACTGTCTGTGTGCCTCTGCATGAGCCCTAATTTCTCGTATCTTCGTGGTCCTTAGGCGCAATGTATGTTGGTGGCAGGATAATCGTTTGACAGTCAGCTTCCAATGCCGGTTCTCCAAATTTTCTCAAGAGTGGTCCTGGAAAAGAACGACACCGTTGCTCCAGGAACTCCCACTTGAGTTCCCGAACCATCTCCATAACACACGTTGTTCGAACCTATTGGTAACAAATCTAGCAACCTGCCTCTGAATTGCTTCTATGCCTTCCTTCAATCTGACCTGGTGCGGATCCCAGACACTCGAGCAGTGTTCAAGAACAGGTCCCATCAGTGTCCTATATGCGGTCACCTTTACAGGTGAACCACTCTTCCCTAAACTTCTCCCAATAAACTGAAATCTACCTTTCGTCTACCATACCACAACTGTCAAATACTCGTTCCAAGGTCGTGGATGGACAGCATACACAATCTGATCAGAAGTATCCAATCATGGGGGATGAGGGAATGACCACTAGATATCATGTGACACGACTCCACCAGTATAAAAGGGAGCATTGGAAATGGAAACGAGCGTTTGGCGTCATTGGCCGGGAGGCCCATTGCGGGGCAGGTCCGGCCGCCTTGATGCAGCTCTTATTACATCCGACGCCTCATTGGGCGACCTGCGCGCCGGATGGGGATGAAATGATGAGGAAGGCAATACCCAGTCCCTGAGCGGAGAAAATCCCCGACCCAGCAGGGAGTCGAACCCAGGCCCGTAGGACGGCAATCCGTCACGCTGACCACTCAGCTATCGAGGCGGACAAAGGGAGCATTGTATTGTCACCAGAGAAGAACTAACAGCGGAAAGAGATCATCAGGAGAGTTCAGTGACTTCAAAAGTGGACTTGTCATTAGATGTTATTTGAGCAACAAACCCATTGGGAACATTTCAATCAGCCCTTCTAAAGCTGCCCAAGTCGCGGCGAGGTGACACGATCGTGAAATAGAAACGGGAAGGAAGAATCACAGCAAAACAAAACAAGGACCAGGCAGACATCTTGTACCGGCGGACGGAGGTTGAGGTTGTCATGCATTGCAGGGGCTGGTTGTAAAAAAAAACCTTGACCGTCACAAACAAGTAACAAATTTTGTAACTACTTCCTAACAGGAAAGTAAGTTCACAACTAAACGCAAGTACTTGGAATACAAGTCTCGATTGAGGAAGAAACACAATGAAAGCTCTTACAACCAGAGTTCGTTCTCTACTAGTTTGACTACCAAATGTTTAACTCATCACTTTCCTTGAGCGGAGCATATTGGAACAGACCGTTACGATCTGTGTGAGTTCAAAGTTTCTAGTGCCTTTCCAAGTGAGTCTGACAATACCAACAGACCCGCGAGCACATTGCTGTGGTCCCTAGTGGCAAAGGTGCTGTGTGGTCTTTTTTTTTTGTGGCAGGCTAACTAATACGCAGCGTCACCAGTTCAGATCCAGTCCAACTGTCTCGATGGACAAGCGATAGAAGACTCAAAGCAACGGCTGAATAACAGCCGAGCATAGAAACTTTGAAGGTGTCGCGGCGAAACTTTCCGTGCCACCCTCCGACGATGGAATTACAGAGGAGGGGTGCAGTAATGCGCCAACTCTATGGTCAAAGAATAAAGTGGCTGGACGAGAACAGGCCACTGCTAGTGACTGTACGAAAACGGGCAGAAAAACGTGGTCGTATTGGGCCTATCGTCAGTCACAGCCAGAATCCGAGTCCTCCAGGATGGTGAGCGGAACGGGGTGCTAGAGCTGTGGAACTCTGGTCCTGATAGTTTGTAGTCCATGGACCTTGTCACGGAGGGCGTCCACTTTACTGTATAGTTGGCGAGCCTTACGGCGAATGGTCGTCTTGAGAGGTGCCGTATTTGTTTCCTCATGCAGAGTGACAATCCTGGTGAGCGGAGGGGCGTGAAGACTCTACCTGAGAACTTTATTCTGTAGTCGCTGGAGCGTCAGCAACCGGGACTTAATAATCGTGACCCACGTAGAGGAACTATACGTTAGTGAGGGTAGGACAACGGAGTGATACAGCCGGAGCTTGGTGTCTAAATTCAGCTCTCGGCTGGAGAAGAGCGAGTACAAGGCCTTTGTCAACTTTAACCCTTTATGGGTGACGTATTCTGAGTGGAGGTTGAAGAAAAGTTTCTTATCTAACCAGACGCCGACATACACTCCTGGAAATTGAAATAAGAACACAGTGAATTCATTGTCCCAGGAAGGGGAAACTTTATTGACACATTCCTGGGGTCAGATACATCACATGATCACACTGACAGAACCACAGGCACATAGACACAGGCGACAGAGCATGCACAATATCGGCACTAGTACAGTGTATATCCACCTTTCGCAGCAATGCAGGCTGCTATTCTCCCATGGAGACGATCGTAGAGATGCTGGATGTAGTCCTGTGGAACGGCTTGCCATGCCATTTCCACCTGGCGCCTCAGTTGGACCAGCGTTCGTGCTGGACGTGCAGACCGCGTGAGACGACGCTTCATCCAGTCCCAAACATGCTCAATGGGGGACAGATCCGGAGATCTTGCTGGCCAGGGTAGTTGACTTACACCTTCTAGAGCACGTTGGGTGGCACGGGATACATGCGGACGTGCATTGTCCTGTTGGAACAGCAAGTTCCCTTGCCGGTCTAGGAATGGTAGAACGATGGGTTCGATGACGGTTTGGATGTACCGTGCACTATTCAGTGTCCCCTCGACGATCACCAGTGATGTACGGCCAGTGTAGGAGATCGCTCCCCACACCATGATGCCGGGTGTTGGCCCTGTGTGCCTCGGTCGTATGCAGTCCTGATTGTGGCGCTCACCTGCACGGCGCCAAACACGCATACGACCATCATTGGCACCAAGGCAGAAGCGACTCTCATCGCTGAAGACGACACGTCTCCATTCGTCCCTCCATTCACGCCTGTCGCGACACCACTGGAGGCGGGCTGCACGATGTTGGGGCGTGAGCGGAAGACGGCCTAACGGTGTGCGGGACCGTAGCCCAGCTTCATGGAGACGGTTGCGAATGGTCCTCGCCGATACCCCAGGAGCAACAGTGTCCCTAATTTGCTGGGAAGTGACGGTGCGGTCCCCTACGGCACTGCGTAGGATCCTACGGTCTTGGCGTGCATCCGTGCGTCGCTGCGGTCCGGTCCCAGGTCGACGGGCACGTGCACCTTCCGCCGACCACTGGCGACAACATCGATGTACTGTGGAGACCTCACGCTCCACGTGTTGAGCAATTCGGCGGTACGTCCACCCGGCCTCCCGCATGCCCACTATACGCCCTCGCTCAAAGTCCGTCAACTGCACACACGGTTCACGTCCACGCTGTCGCGGCATGCTACCAGTGTTAAAGACTGCGATGGAGGTCCGTATGCCACGGCAAACTGGCTGACACTGACGGCGGCGGTGCACAAATGCTGCGCAGCTAGCGCCATTCGACGGCCAACACCGCGGTTCCTGGTGTGTCCGCTGTGCCGTGCTTGTGATCATTGCTTGTACAGCCCTCTCGCAGTGTCCGGAGCAAGTATGGTGGGTTTGACACACCGGTGTCAATGTGTTCTTTTTTCCATTTCCAGGAGTGTACTTGGTAGCTTGGGACCACGGGACCCGGACGCCCCCGAGTGAGATGTTGTTGTGGAGTATAGGGCGCCGTTTAGTGAAATACACGGCCATGGTTTTGGCGGCATTGAGGGCCATTTTATTGGAGCAACACCAGGTGACTGTTGCGTCCACTTGCCTTGATCAGGTTTGCGGCCGGTTGTATAAAGTGCCGTGTCATCGGCGTTGACGTGATCGGCGAGAGTGCGGTCCTAAATACCTGCACAGCAGAGGTACACTTCCTCCTGATTGGCTGCACGAGACACTGACGGATGCAGCATAAGGTTCATGGCAGGAGCGACCTTTCTTGCTGATTTACACGCCCTCTGCAGGTCGCGCTCCAAATGGCGGAGCTAGAACGTCGTGTAGCCACAGGGGTTGAGCTGGCAACCAGCTCGACAGCTGTGTGTTGCAGTGTGGCGTCCGCGCCTCACGGCTTTTGCGACGCGCCGAAAAGAATGGTACGAAATGGTCGACCAGATCGTCATTAGCAACACAGTTCTGTAGATAACGTTAAACGATGCTTCAGGCGGTGTAAAAACCGTCGCCACCAGATATCGAGTGACTGGAAACGAATGATTTGGAGTCATGAGTCACGCTATACCTTATGACGATCCGATGAAAGAGTTTCGGTTTGGCGAACTACTACTGAAAGTTACCTGCCGTTTTCTGAAATGCCAACAGTGAAGTATGGAGGTGGAAGTGTTGCGGTTTGAGTTTGTTTTTCGTTGTTGGGGCGTGGCTCCATTACTGTAAAAAATGCTAAATGCGAAAGGATGTGAAAACATTTTACAATGTGGCCATTTGTTGACAAGCTGCCTGTTGGCTTCTGTCTTCTTCGTCATACGTTTGTCTGACGAACTTTCTGACGTTTCGCCAGCGCGAGTGGCTGGCATTGTGAAAGCTTCACCCTCCATTGCTGGTGGTGTACTGGAGCCGAGCTCACAGCCGCGGGTTGTATGTACCTGACACGCCAACGCCCAACAGCTTTTCCGTGGTCATTTACGGCGCGGCTACTTGCAACGGTCGTTCGCTGCAGCACGGGAATCCAGGATGTGTTCACTTTGAGGCTTCCCTCTTTCTTGTTGAAGCTATTCTCATGTTTGTGTATTTCTATAGCTTCTCTGAACAAGCGGATGTGATAGTTCTCCACAGCCAGAACTTCCGCATAGGCGAATTTTACTACGTGGTCGGTCTCACACAGCGCGTACGCTGCCACGGTAGATTTCTCCACCTGCCCCAACCTGCAATGCCGCTTATGTTCGGTAAACGTGGTGTTGCTTGATCGTCCAAGCATTCCATCATAAACTTCTCAGAATGTGCATAGTATCCGTTATACCCCGACATTGCAAGAGGGTCCCTTTCCTCCTTTGCCGATCTGAGACACTCTTTGATCTTCTTTGTCGGTTTGCGCAAAATACGACCGATTCTGTCCGTCACTCTGGGAATATGCCGCAGAAAAGCCGTGCCCGACATTTATTTTTCTGTGTGTCACTTCGCTGAATGTTTGTTACACTTCTTATAGAGGGCGAGTCACTAACTAGTGCCACCAAAAATAACTCAGAAAGTATGGTAAGAGCCGGAAAGTTTGTGGGACAAATGTTGCACGGGACAACGGGGGCCACGATATGACATTGGTTTCTTGTTGCTAGATGTGGTCACATCAGAGATATGAAGGTCAACATTTTTTTTTAATGGGATACTGTAACGCAGGAAATGCATATCCTCCTATTTCCATCTATTGCACTGCAAATTTTTTTCCTTATTTTGTTACCTGAAGATATAACATTTCTGTGTCTTTGCATATTGCAATTGTTTTACTATTTGTATATATATGCATTTATGTCGATTTATAATTGGTTTGTTTTGTGAATATTATTTGTATTTATACGCTGGGTCTGGCCTAGGGAAAACTATGCTATCGAACGAATACATCGATAGGTCGTGTGGAGAACCAAAGTGTTTAGGATCTTTGGTAGTGTTAACTCTGTCGCGTGGAACGCGGGCAGAGAGGGAGTTTGGCTGGGGTGGTGCAGTGGAGAAGGTGTGTTGTGTGACGCTCCCGCGAGTTGCCGCGCTTTCGGGGTTGGGCAGCATGTAATTGCGCTCGACTTGCTATGATAGTTTCTGACACGGTGTCGCGGACAGGAAGCATTAGCTGGCGCACATCAAGAGCCCGTTTCGCCTGGTGACCGTGTCGAGAAGAAGGCGCGCCAACATCCAGCTCCTGCAACAGCGACGGCCGACAGTGAGTGACTGTCGCCACCTCCTCGAACGACGGCTTCAAACCTTCAATCAACCAACAAGGAAGACTGGAAGCACGTAAAGTTTTAGAACTGTATGGCAGAACTCAGTTTTTCAAACTTTTAAAATTGTTGCATCACAAAATTACAGCAACTTAGCATGAACCTTTGTTGCTCATTGTCCCAATTGCACTACCAAGCAGGGTCCCTTCCTTTTCCGGAATGAACCCGAGTGTCGTTGAAATTCAAACGCCAGCATCATTCGATTTCACTGCTTTAATTTCAAAGTTCGGTTGAGGTATTCATAGCTGGCTACAATATTTAGATTACACAAGCACAAATTAAGAGTGCGAGTTTTGTTACGGTATTTTAGCTTACCTGTGACTGCAGCTCAGCTTGGTACGTACTAAATTTTACTATTGTTAATTGTTCAGAATCATTTAATTCAAGTTCAAAGTTAAATCTCTTATTTCTAAATTGCGTAGATTCAAGTAGCTTTTGAAATGATTGTTGAGGTAGTCCAAGACTAACCGTATTTTACTGAATTTCGATGCGCTTCAGAAAGAAAGGTCACTATTAACTTCAGTCACTAAATTAACTTTCGATTTTCCGGTTTTATTAATTCTTTTGCTAAATTAAGTCAGAGTGTAGCGAAATTTATTACTTCTGACAAACTTTCAGTTTTCACACTACACGTGTCAACCTTCAGTTGCCACGCTCCTAGTGCTAATTATCTGTGTAATAACCTTTCTTTTTCAGTTACTATAGTAATTGCCCATAGGACTGGCGACCGTAATTTTCACCAAATCTCAAATATCTAATTACCGCTAGTTAATTGTTAACGTAACGGCCGCACATTTACTTTCTTTATTAACTTTACCCCTTTTCAAAATTAATTTCCACCAGTTTCATTTGCATTTTTCCTTTCGTTTAGATGTAACCCTTTCCCCCCTCTTTACCAACAAATTAACTTCGGTGACGATTGCTTTTCCCAAATTTCCATTAGGTACACGCGGTTTAATTTTTCACTGTCATTAAGGTCGATAAGTGAGGGGGAGGTTACAATACTATAGTGTGGCACTTATTTTCTGATAGCGGCTATCGAGGCGAATCCAATGGTGTGTAACAGTAAGGTCATTGAAGGTTAACGAAGGTCAAAAAGGTGGCATCAACGTCCATTTACAGAAGGTGTTCGAAGTGATGACCATTGGTATCAATGCAGTGCTGCAATCTTCTTATCATGGATTCAATGGTATTCCTTTTCATTTCGGCACTTATCGAAGCGCATGCTCTGACATTTCTCTCTGGTATATCGTGCAAATAGTAAATATTTGCCGAATACGACGTATCCATCTAACTTAACATTGACATGTAAACACCATTCGACGGTGTCGCAATACAACACTAATAGGTTCGAAGAAAAAGTCGATATGCTTCTCATTTACGGAGAATGCCAACGAAATTCATTGACAGCTAGAGACTTATACGCTGAAAGATATCCTCAACGTACTCACCCTACACGTCGTACTTTTAAATATGTGTGTGATAAACTGAGAACAACTGGATGTTTAACGCATCGGAAACATAACCGGCGAGGGAAAGTTACTAACAAGAAAACGGAAATTGGTACTCTTGCGACTGTGGTTCGAGATCCTTGTGTTAGTTCGCATCAAATCGCAAGAGAATCTGGCATGAGCCAGACCAGTGTTGTTCGTGTTCTGCGTCGCCATAAATATCATCCTTACCATATCAGTCTCCACCAAGAATTAACTGGCACAGATTGTATGCGTCGCATTGAGTTCTTCCGATGGGCTCAACTTCAGATTCAGAGGGATGACACGTTTATTAATTTGATTTTATTTACTGACGAGGCTACATTCACGAACCAAGGAAATGTTAATTTGCATAATATGCGTTATTGGGCAACTGAAAATCCATGTTGGCTGCGGCAAGTTGCACACCAAAAACCGTGGTAAGTGAATGTATGGTGTGGGACTCTGGAAGACAGAATTATAGGCTCCTATTTCATCGAAGGAAATCTTAATGGTAGGAAGTACACCACATTCCTGCAAGAAATATTGGAAGAAAGATCTTTAGTAACAAGCAACAGAATGTGGTATCAACACGATGGGTGTCCGGAACATTTTTCGCTGATGGCTAGAAATGAGTTGCAGAGACAATTCCCAAATCGTTGGATTGACCACGGAGGATATGTGTCGGGGCCGGCTCGTTCACCAGACTTGACGCCTCTGTATTTTTTCTTGTGAGGATTCGTAAAAGACATTGTTTATAAAGACGTTCCAGCTACACCTGAAGATATGCGAGAGAGAATTGTCAGAGCATGTGCTTCGATAAGTGCCGAAGTAATAAGGACTACCACTCAAATACCACTCAATCCATGATAAGAAGATTGCAGCACTGCATTTATACCAATGATCATCACTTCGAACACCTTCTGTAAATGGACGTCCATACCACCTTTGTGATCTTCGTTGACTTTCAACTACCTTACTGTTACACGTCATTGGATTCGTCTCGATAGCCGCTATCACAAAATAATTACTAAACTATAGCATCCCATTTAACAAAACAAAGCTGACCTTCATATCTCTGACGCGACACCACCTAGTAACAAAAAGCCAACGTCATATTATGGCCCTGTTATCCCATGCAACATTTGCCCCACAAGCTTTTCAGCTAGTATCATACTTTCGGAGTTATTCTTGGTGGCAATAGGTAGTGACTCACCCTGTGTAACTGGTGGAGTACCCACTGCTGCTCAGAACGCTTTCCAGACATTGCATCTCTCGTCTGAGGTGCTGCGGAATATTCGTCTCACTCGCGTTCCGAGCTTATTAATCATGCCACTGTTCTGACTCGGGTGGTGATTTGACTGTTTGTGCATGTATAGGTCCGTCGGTATCGGTTTTCAATACACGCCGTGTCCCAGGTTTACACCACCCCTTGGGTGCAGCACATCTAGAAAGGGTTTGCTCTTTTTCTTTTCTACCGCCATGGTAAATTTCATGTTGGCACGGAGACCATTCTGGTGTCTTTGGAAGTCACCGAGCTGTTCCTCACCACGGAAGAAAGTCTCAAGGTGAAAGGATCCTGGATTCTAGTGCTGCAGCGAACGACTGTTGCAGGTAACAAGAGGAGAACCGTACCGGAAACAACCACTGAAAAGCCCTTGGACATTGACCCGCCAGGTACATATAATCTGTGGCCGCGAGCTCGACTTCAGCCCATCACCAGCAATAAAGGCTGAAGCTTTGGAAATGTCAGCCCACTCGTGCTGGTGAAACGCCGGAAAAATCATCAAACAAACGTCGGCCGAAGAACTCGAGAAAGAAGCCAAGAGAAGCTAACAGGCAGTTTGTCAGTAGAGAAACAGTTCGGAGATGATGACTGTGTCAGTATGACAATGCACCTTATCATAAAGCAGTATTTATGAGGCAATGCGATTTCTGAAATAGACTGGCGTCCCCAAGGTCAGCACTTGAACCCAATAGAACAGCTTTGGGATGAGTTAGAACGTCGATTTCGCTCCAGACCCCGGCGTCCTACATGACTACCGTCTCTAGTTCCGGCTCCTGAGGCACAATGGACTACCATTGCTCCACAGACATTCAGACACCTTATAGAAAGTGTCCCCAGATGAGTTCATATTAATGTCCACTAATAGGTGTGCTGATAGTTTCGACCAGAATTAGATAGTTAGTTATTTAGTAATCTTAATGTGGAGTAACGAATGTCACTTTTCCTTCTGGTATTGTAATTACACATCATTGTTGCTCATCAACTGTAGTGGATTATTTACAGTAAACTTCATGAGGGAACAAATATACTGTGAAGCAGCAGTCAGAATGCTCAACTCCTTAAACGGATGTCTAGAAGACAATCGTGGGCGAGCACCGTAATTATTATCACATAAGGTTTTTGTGCAATGAGGACTTTCTTTGTTAAAGGTGAGTTACCCCACAGTATTATTCCGTATGACATTATTGAATGAAAATATGCAAAATATGTCAACTTCATTATTTGTCTCCCCCCAAGATTTGCAATGATCCTAAGCGCAAATGTGGCTTTTAGGAATTCCAAAACGTGTTTTTTTTTATGTAAATTTTCGTCTCTACGGACCCCTAAGACTTTTGAACTTTACTTCCTATTTATTATTTCCTCGCCCTGTGTTACACTTATCACTGGTGTAGTACCTTTAGATGTGCAGAACTGAATACGTTGGGTCTTTTTAAAAATGAGGGCGACACCATTCGCAGAAAACCAGTGAATCACATTTTTAAGAACTTTGTTTGCCATTTCTTCTGTTTATGTATGTATGCTTGGATTGATTACAATACTAGTGTCATCTGCAAAAAGAACTAATTCTCATTGCTGTATCCGAGACGGAAGACAGGTTGCATACATGAGGAACAGTACTGGACCTAAGATTGGATTTTGGGGAACCCCATACCTCATTTCTCCCCAGTCAGAATTGTGTCCCTGGACTATACATATACCAGGAAACAGAGAGAGTGATTAGGAGAAGACAATGACTTTAGCGGGATCTGTTTTGTATGGATGGAAAGGGGCTGACAAAACAGATGTTTAATGTATATATGCAGACGGAAATGATGAACGAAAAATTTCACCATGGCTGGGATTCGAACCCAGGTCTCCCGCTCGCTAGGCACATGTGCTAACCACTACGCCACCCTGCCACAATGCCTTTGCACAACTCCAAACATTCCCATTCACGCCCCAGTTCACTACGTACTCTCCATAAACTAGAACAGAACTGCAGAGGCTCTCCAACTGTATTGGAATAGTACCTCAGCATCAAAAGAAACCCAGGAATGGTTGCTTTAATCCAATGAAACTCTGTGGTTCCAGAGACCTTTTCAAGTCTGAAACATCTATGATGCATACAGGGTGTTACAAAAAGGTACGGCCAAACTTTCAGGAAACATTCCTCACACACAAATAAAGAAAAGATGTTATGTGGACATGTGTCCGGAAACGCTTAATTTCCATGTTAGAGCTCATTTTAGTTTCGTCAGTATGTACTGTACTTCCTCGATTCACCGCCAGTTGGCCCAATTGAAGGAAGGTAATGTTGACTTCGGTGCTTGTGTTGACATGCGACTCATTGCTCTACAGTACTAGCATCAAGCACATCAGTACGTAGCATCAACAGGTTAGTGTTCATCACGAAAGTGGTTTTGCAGTCAGTGCAATGTTTACAAATGCGGAGTTGGCAGATGCCCATTTGATGTATGGATTAACACGGGGCAATAGCCGTCGCGCGGTACGTTTGTATCGAGACAGATTTCCAGAACGAAGGTGTCCCGACAGGAAGACGTTCGAAGCAATTGATCGGCGTCTTAGGGAGCACGGAACATTCCAGCCAATGACTCGCGACTGGGGAAGACCTAGAACGACGAGGACACCTGCAATGGACGAGGCAATTCTTCGTGCAGCTGACGATAACCCTAATGTCAGCGACAGAGAAGTTGCTGCTGTACAGGGTAACGTTGACTACGTCACTGTATGGAGAGTGCTACTGGAGAATCAGTTGTTTCCGTACCATGTAAAGCGTGTGCAGGCACTATCAGCAGCTGATTGGCCTCCACGGGTACACTTCTGCGAATGGTTCATCCAACAATGTGTCAATCCTCATTTCAGTGCAAACGTTCTCTTTACGGATGAGGATTCATTCCAACGTGATCAAATTGTAAATTTTCACAATCAACATCTGTGGGCTGACGAGAATCTGCACGCAATTGTGCAATCACGTCATCAACGCAGATTTTCTGTGAACGTTTGGGCAGGCATTGTTGGTGATGTCTTGATTGGGCCCCATGTTCTTCCACCTGCGCTCAATGGCGCACGTTATCATGATTTCATACGGGATTACCTGTGTTGCTAGAACATGTGCCTTTACAAGTACGACACAACATGTGGTTCATGCACGATGGAGCTCCTGCACATTTCAGTCGAAGTGTTCGTACGCTTCTTAACAACAGATTCGGTGACCGGTGGATTGGTAGAGGCGGACCAATTCCATGGCCTCCACGCTCTCCTGACCTCTTGACTTTCATTTATGGGGGCATTTGAAAGCTCTTGTCTACACAACCCCGGTACCAAATGTAGAGACTCTTCGTGCTCGTATTGTGGACGGCTGTGATACAATACGCCATTCTCCAGGGCTGCATAAACGCATCAGGGATTCCATGCGACGGAGGGTGGATGCATGTATCCTCGCTAACGGAGGACATTTTGAACATTTCCTGTAACGAAGTGTTTGAAGTCACGCTGGTACGTTCTGTTGCTGTGTGTTTCCATTCCATGATTAATGTGATTTGAAGAGAAGTAATAAAATGAGCTCTAACATGGAAAGTAAGTGTTTCCGGACACATGTCCACATAACATATTTTCTTTCTTTGTGTGTGAGGAATGTTTCCTGAAAGTTTGGCCGTACCTTTTTGTAACACCCTGTATATGTATATATCGGTACAAAGCTTCATTCGTCACTTCAGTCTTGAAAAATAGACTTGAAAAAGTCTCTGAAACTACACTCATGCTCATAAATTAAGAATAATGCTGATACATGGTGCAACAGCCTTACCACAGTGGATACACCGGTTCTCGTGAGATCACCGAAGTTAAGCACTGTTGGGCGTGGTCGGTGCTTGGATGGGTGACCATTCAGGCCGCCATGCGCTGTTGCCATTTTTCGGGGTGCACTCAGCCTCGTGATGCCAGTTGAGGAGCTACTCGACCGAACAGTAGCGGCTTCGATCAAGAATACCATCATAACGACCGGGAAAGCAGTGTGCTGATCACACACGCCCCTCCTATCCGCATCCTCCCCTGAGGATGATACGGCGGTCGGATGGTCCCGGTAGGCCACTAGTGGTCGAAGACGGAGGGCTGATAGATGGTGAAACAACGCTCTGGTGGGCGGTTTGGGGGTTTTAATCACCTCGCGGTACGACCATGCGGTGCATTTGACCTGCGGTCGTCGTACGGTGGCGCTGGCAGCGGTCCACATATGCAGAGGTGTGTTGGTGCATGTCAGAGTACGGTGCAGCGAGTAAGTGTACAGACGTTTTCAGACGCGCTAATGGTGACTGTGTGTTGAAAACGGTTCAAAGAACACATATTGATGACGTTATGAGGGATAGAATACTAGGGCGACTGGAGGCTGGTCAAATACAGCAGGTCGTAGCATGGACCCTCCGTGTGCCACAAAGTGTGATCTCAAGGTTACGACAACGATTCCAGCAGACAGGAACCGTGTCCAGGCGCTACAGTACGGGACGTCCACAGTGTACAACACCACAAGGAGACCGATATCTCACCATCAGTGCCTGCAAACGGCAACGGAGTACCGCAGGTAGCCTTGCTCGGGACTTTACCGCAGCCACTGGAACAGTTGTCTCCAGACACACAGTCTACAGACGACTGAACAGACGGTTTATTCGTCCAGAGACCTGCAAGGTGCATTCCACTGACCCCCGGTCACAGGAGAGCCTGTAAAGCCTGGTCTCAAGAACACAGTACATCGTCATTGGAACAGTGGTCCCAGATTATGTTCACGGACAAGTCCAGGTACAGTCTGATCAGTGATTCTCGCCGGGTTTTCATGTGGCGTGAACCAGGAACCAGATACCAACCCCTTAATGTCCTTGAAAGCGACCTGTATGGAGGTCGTGGTTTGATGGTGTGGGATGGGATTATGATTGGTGCATGCACACCCCTGCATGTCTTTGACAGAGGAACTGTAACAGGTCAGGTGTATCGGGACGTCATCTTGCACCAGTATGTCCGCCTTTTCATGGGTGCAGTGGGTCCCACCTGATGGATGATAGCGCACGGCCCCAGCGACCTGCCATCGTGGAGAAGGACCTAGAAACAGAAGATATCAGGCGAATGGAGCGGCCTGCCTGTTCTCCAGACCTAAACCCCATCGAGCACGCCTTGGATGGTCTCGGTCGACGTATCGCTGCACGTCTTCAAACCCCTACGACACTTCAGGAACTCCGACAGGCACTGGTGCAGGAATGGGAGGCTATACTCCAGCAGTTGTTCGACCACCTGATCCAGAGTATTGCCAACCCGTTGAGTGGCCTCTGTACGTGTGTACGGTGATCATATTCCATACTGATGTCGGGGTACATGAGCAGGAAACAGTGGCGTTTTGTAGCACAATAAGTGAAATGGGTAACAATTATCACCTATAATATAATTTCATATCGCTTTAGTTACCTGTCAGACAAGCATAAAACGAGGGCTGTGTGTAGGCAGCAGATTTTGCTGCCAAATACAACAGAAATATCGATACAACAAAGCTCGTTAACGAAATGACTGCTTTTCAATTCCAGCAGAAAGAGCTGATGAAGAGCACTGCCACATATTATCATTTGCATATTTTTTTTTTCGAAGTATGGCTTACGAGATGCTTAGCCAGACATCGAAATAGCTTTGAGGATATTTATGACGATTTCAGCGCAGTTTCAGCAAATTAAAGATGATAAAAAAAGGTACTGAAGGTCAAGTATAGGTGAAGCAGACTGTCAAATTCAGCTACCTTGTCGACAGAATAGGACATAGCTGCTAAATTTGACTTCAGTGACTTGGAAATGAGTTTTCTGCGTTCAAAGCAAGGGAATGTAAAGTCAAATTATAATGAGAACACAGTTCTTGGAAAGGAGTGTGTTCTGAACAGTGGCCTATAGCCCTTTTTCTTTCATTTCCTATTAATGATTCCTACACTGTTAATAATTTAATGAGAACAAAAATATCCGTTATTTTTTATATCTCATGATAAAATCAGTGTAACATAGCTGCCACAAACAATAAGACAGACTTTGCTTTGAATTCTTTTAGGAAACTGGTACAATTTGTAATTAATTTACTACACTTATACATTCGTTTTGTCATATGCAACATTTCTCGTCCGTACAGCTAATTTAAGAAATATTTTTCAGCAATGCTTCATCTTTATTAAACCTACCTCACAAATTACGAAATTTCCTACATACGTGTACAAAAAATTGCAAAAATGTAGTTTTTCCTGGAAAGTGGGCGGGGGGGGGGAGGGTGGGGGGGACGTAACTTCGGCAGTTCTGCCTGGGGCGTAGCATCACCTCGGTATGGCTCTACATCAGGAATAAGAACTGAACGTAGGGCGGGCAGAGCCAAGAAGACAGCCTGACACAGAAAGAATGCAAACAATTTGGGCCACGAAGAATGCTTCCCATAATGTCTTAATTAGCACCTAACTGGGTCTCTAATAGCCGCTTTAGAATAAAAACATCTTATATAAAGCCTATGATAAAGTGAAAGGCGCTGATAGTATCCGATTACAAGAGTTGTGGCGAGCCATCGGCGACGTGTTGATATGATTAAGTGCACTGTTTGGAAGCTCCTGTTGACCTTTCTTTTCCTGTGTTTCAATTGAACAGGGCGACATAAACTTCCTCACAGGCTGGTTCTGTCTACGAGAGGGCGTAATAACAAATGTGCTTGATGTGTAAAAGATGTCAAAAAGTTTCTGTGTTTACAGCAAAACAACAATATATTCCAAAGATGCACAACAAGATGGAAAACATGACTAGCTGTAAAAATCATAAAAAGACACAAATGCATGCCGACATGTACATAACCAATTTTAGAATTTATGCAACTTCACAAATAAATCGAGGCCACAGAGGATGACACATACGTCTCGAAACTTGTTCCGATAAACAGAAAAAATACATTGCGTTTTACAGAAGGCGCATTTTAAAACCCTAAATTTAGTGGTTAACATTTGGCGTGAGTCACATCGTCTGAAGACATAGGTATAATACCAAGATTTTAAACGCGATGAAGTGCAAAGTCGGTAGTAAGAGAAACAGATGTAAGGCGTTTTTTGCAAGGGTTGTGGAATAGTGCGGAACATTTATTAAGGACAAGGTACATAAGGCACCACAGTCCGATTAAAATTACTTGATAGCTGACACCCGTCACTTGCAGCTACAGTGTTGCCACATTGGCTGCCGACCCGGATACAGGCGACACACAAACACGGTGGGTCACTTCACAAATACTGTTGAAGTGTAACGCCGAGCAATGTTGGAAGTGGCCGCCTCCGAGGTATGACGGAAATGCGAGATGTTCTCTCGACCGTTGATTTTTAGTGAGCAATGACTAAACTGCGACGGACGACGCGTTTTGTAGTCCTCAGTGTTCTAAACTAACCACAACATCGTTGTGTGCAATGTATCCGAGAAAACGGCGGTCAATAATGTGAGGCGGAACTACCGCTTTGTTCACGACCATTAAGGCTAACCTATGCGAGCCAACTCAAGCCAGAAAAAAAAAAAATCAGTTTCAGCGCTAAAAGCAATCTGTAATTACTTGCTATCCTTGGTTACCTGAAACCATCCTCACACTCGCTAAACGAGCTGCCGGTTTAGCAACCGATTAGCAGTCCTCATTGGCAGTTTCTTGCAGATTATAGGCAACTCAAGCAGATTCCATATGAAAAAGAAAAAATTTCAGTATGATGATGAAAATGACGCTGCAAAGTATTAGAAATGGCAAAGTATCAGAAATAAATAGAAATACAGGGTGAGCACAAAGTCTTGACCTGATTATAGCAATTTATTGCAGAATAACCGTTTGACATAATAATTTACATTTGATGCCGTTACATAGGTTGGTATTATTAGTTTTTTTTTCAAGATCACTTACGTTAGTAAGCCTCAACGTGTGCTCCCTTGGTAGCTCGGAGAATGTCGAGGCGGTATTCCAGTTCCCGCCAGGTGTTTCGTAACGTGTATACTGTCATAGTACCCACAACAGCTTGTATCCTAACCTTCAGTTCGTCGACGTCAGCAGCTGGTGTGACGAAGACTCTGTCCTCGATATAGCCCCAGAAAAAAAGTGAAGGGGCGTAATGCCTGGAGAGCGGGGTGGCCAGCCAGGGTGTTGGACCGTTCCTTCCAATCCACCGATCAGGAAATGTTTCATCCAGGAAATAACGCACTATCAAAGCTCCACAGTTAGAAGAATATCAACCATGGATAATTTTTCAGCAAGATGGAGCACACCCTCCCTCCGCCACCCCCCCTGGGCTTTGATAGTGCTTGATTTCCTGGATGAAACATTTACGGATCGGTGGATTGGAAGAAATGGTCCAACATCCTGGCCACCCCGCTCTCCAGACATTACGCCCCTTGACCTTTTTTTCTGGGGCTATATCTAGGACAGAGTCTTCGTCACACCAGCTGCTGACGTCGACGAACTGAAGGCTAGGATACAAGCTGCTGTGGGTTCTGTGACAGAACACACGTTACGAAACACCTGGCGGGAACTGGAATACAGCTTCGACATTCTCCGAGCTACCAAGGGAGCACACGTTGAGGCTTACTAACGTAAGTGATCTTGAAAAAAACTAATAATACCAACCTATGTAACGGCATCAAATGTAAATTATTATGTCAAACAGTTATTGTGTAATAAATTGTTATAATCAGGGCAAGACTTTGTGCTCACCCTGTCTTATAAATCAATCAACTGATTAAAAATAATACTTAAACTCTTTTGATTAGATTTAGAAATAAAATGAGTTCGCTATATTTGATGAAATTTGAACCTATGGCCCTCTAGACCCTAACCATTGCGTTACTTTGCAGAACTCGATTAAAAGGTTATATTTAAAACTATAGTGTCCCAGTCGCAACGATGAATTGCAGCCTACAGAAATTCGATTTCACACAATGTCGTGCGAGGTTTATCTAATGTGATTATGATCACTGGATATGTAACGCTCAATCGCTTCTTGTGCGGAAGTATCCATTAGTGTATCGTTTGTGCTGTGTATGAAACGTGTGTATTTCATTAGCACCGTTATGCATATGTATTGTTTTTGGTGCGGTTATCATGTGTGATGAAATACGAAATAAAAGGGCCAAACCCATGATTCGGGTTGCAAACACTTCAAGAGAGAAAGCCAGAGAAGGAATAGGAAGTGAACTGAGCAATTATAGTGGCCGTTTGGTAACGACGAACAGTTCTGTAAGCGCTCTGATTGGTGGAAACCAACTACAACGCGTGAAGTGTCAACTACCGAGTAATTTTTACACGACTTGTAGTACGACCATTTCAATAGCGTAGCTCCATCGCTTGGAGTCGTCATCAATTACACTGGTAGACTTGTGACGGATTCACACGAAACTGAACTCTAACGGAAATCTTTGGAAGAAAACCGACGCTATCTATTGCGAAACGCTGTTGAGCAAATTTAGATAACCGGTGCTCGAGATGGTTATGCAATACGTCTGCTACTTGAATCTGTGAAGTTATTTTAGACGGCAGGTGCTCAAGACGGTTATGCAATATACCTGCTACTTGAATCGTGCATGTCGCGTAAACACCACGGCAAGAAGATAAGAGGGAACTCGACGAAGCAGACAGACAGTCGTTTCTTCCTCGCTCCGAAAGCGGATGGGAAGTCTTGGCAGTTGATAACATTGCTAGAGAGTACCCTTTCTCAAACACTGTACAGTGGTAGCATGCAGAGCTTGATTTTTCCGGCACTGTGACCTTCTGACAGGGAGGGGAAGTGAAATGTAGACTACTTAACATGTTATTTTAATGCTTTTCTGAGTCTTTTAAAATCTTGAATACAAGATCTGCAGCAGTAAAAAACAAAACTCCCGTGCGCATTAATAATCTTTTACTCCATTTTTTATCAACGAACTTACACTACTGACCATTAAAAATGCTGCACCAAGAAGAAATGCAGATGATAAACGGGTATTCATTGGACAAATATATTATACTAGAACTGACATGTGATTACATTTTCACGCAAGTTGGGTGCATAGATCATGAGAAATCAGTACCCAGAACGACCACCTCTGGCCGTAATAACGGCCTTGATACGCCTGGGCATTGAGTCAAACAGAGCTTGGATGGCGTGTACAGGTACAGCTGCCCATGCAGCTTCAACACGATACCACAGTTCACCAAGAGTAGTGACTGGCGTATTGTGACGAGCCAGTTGCTCGGCCCCATTGACCAGACGTTTTCAATTGGTTAGAGATCTTTAGAATGTGCTGTCCAGGGCGCCAGTCAAACATTTTCTGTATCCAGAAAGGCCCGTACAGGACCTGCAACATGCGGTCGTGCATTATCCTGCTGAAATGTAGAGTTTCGCAGGGTTCGAATGAAGGGTCGTTACACATCTGAAATGTAACTCCACAGTTCAAAGTGCCGTCAATGCGAACAAGAGGTGACCGAGACGTGTAACCAGTGGCACCGCATACCATCACGCCGGGTGATACGCCAGTATGGCGATGACGAATACACGCTTCCAACGTGCGTTCACCCCGATGTCGCCGAACATGGATGCGACCATCACGATGCTGTAAACAGAACCTGGATTCGTCCGAAAAAATGACGTTTTGTCATTCGTGCACCCAGGTTCGTCGTCGAGTACACCATCGCAGGCGCTCCTGTCTGTGATGCAGCGTCAAGGGTAATCGCAGCCACGGTCTCCGAGCTGATAGTCCATGCTGCTGCAAACGTCGTCGAACTGTTCGTGCAGATGGTTGTTGTCTTGCAAACGTCGCCATCTGTTGACTCGGATCGAGACGTGGCTGCACGATCCGTTACAGCCATGCGGATAAGATGCCTGTCATCTCGACTGGTAGTGATACGAGCCCGTTGTGATCCAGAACGGCGTTCTGTATTACCCTCCTGAACCCCCCGATTCCATATTGTGCTAACAGTCATTGGATCTAGACCAACGCGAGCAGCAATGTCGCGATACGATAAACCGCAATCGCGATAGGCTACAATCCGGAAACGTGGTGGTACGTATTTCTCCTCCTTACACGAAGCATCACAACAACGTTTCACCAGGCAACGCCTGTCAACTGCTGTTTGTGTATGAGAAATCGGTTGGAAAGTTTTCTCATGTCAGCACGTTGAACCTTGTGTGAACGCTCTGAAAAGCTAATAATTTGCATATCACAAGATCTTCTTCCCGTCGGTTAAATTTCGCGTCTGTAGCACGTTATCTTCGTGGTGTAGCAATTTAATGGCCAGTAGTGTAGATGTGTTGAAGGCCCAAGCAACGGGCATCACTGCCACCAAGACAGAACCAGCTTTCATCAGAAACACAAGAGCTCTCCACCCTGCCCTCCAACGAGCTCTATCATGACACTACTGAAGTCCCAAGTGGCAGTGGCTTGAGGTCAATTGAATAAAAGCTGCAGTCCTTAAAGTAACCGATTTTTAACACTTCTTTGTCTCCCTGTGGAGTAAACTGCTCCTCAAATTGCTTCTGCAGATGCAGTACGGTGCGCCAGGGCGACACGCCGAACATGCCGGTCTTCCCTCTTGGTAGTGCCACGAGGCCGCCTGGATCCCGATCTTCCTGTGGCCGTACACTCTCGTGAGCACGGCTCCCCGCAGCCCGTAGGCACGTACAGTGGCCACATTCCTGCCAAGTCTTTCTGCAGTATCGCAGAAGGAACAACCAGCTTCTCGTAGCCCTACTACACGACCTCGTTCAGACTCAGTGAGGTGCTGATAATGGAGATTTGTCGCATCAAGGCCAGGTTCTCATTCAAGTGAGCAAAAAATAGGCAAAGTTCTGAATTTCTTTTTCTAGACAACGAAAAGACATACATAGGATCTGTTTGGGGGATTATGACTGATCATACTTTGAACTCTATTGTAGATTTACAATAAAAAAAAAGTGCCACCCTCAATTATGGTTTGATCAAGGAAGGGCTTGCGAGTTTGAAGTCACCCAGGAGTTACGTGAAATCAAAAATGGATAACATCAGTCGATACTACATTAAGTTCATCGGACGTTATACCTAACCATAATGAAATAACCCAAAATTTAACAATATTGTGCCACTCGAACTTCGATTTCGATTTTTTGGGGTATTCCCATTTTCATGACTTTGCAAAAAATAGTTGTTGTTGCTGTGGTCTTCAGTCCTGAGACTGGTTTGATGCAGCTCTCCACGCTACTCTATCCTGTGCAACCTTCTTCATCTCCCAGTACCTACTGCAACCTACATCCTTCTGAATCTGCTTAGTGTATTCATCTCTTGGTCTCGCTCTACGATTTTTCCCTCCACGCTGCCCTCCAATACTAAACTGGTGGTCCCTTGATGCCTCACAATATGTCCTACCAATCGATCCCTTCTTTTAGTCACGTTGTGCCACAAACTCCTCTTCTCCCCAATCCTATTCAATACCTCCTCATTAGTAATGTGATCTACCCATCCAATCTTCAGCATTCTTCTGTGGCACCACATTTCGAAACTTTCTATTCTCTTCTTGTCCAAACTATTTATCGTCCACGTTTCACATCCATACATGGCTACACTCCATACAAATACTTTCAGAAATGACTCCCTGACACTTAAATCTATACTCGATGTTAACAAGTTTCTCTTCTTCAGAAACCCTTTCCTTGCCATTGCCAGTCTACATTTTATATCCTCTCTACTTCAACCATCATCAGTTATTTTGCTCCCCAAATAGCAAAACTCCTTTGCTACTCTAAGTGTCTCAAAAAAATAGTTAATATTAACAAATTTCATACACTACTGGCCATTAAAGTTGCTACACCACGAAGATGACGTGCTACAGACGCGAAATTTAACCGACAGGAAGAAGATGCTGTGATACGCAAAGGATTAGATTTTCAGAGCGTTCACACAAGGTTCAACATGCTGACATGAGGAAAGTTTCCAACCGATTTCTCATACACAAACAGCAGTTGACCGGCGTTGCCTAGTGAAACGTTGTTGTGATGCCTCGTGTAAGGAGGAGAAATGCGTACCATCACGTTTCCGACTTTGATGAAGGTCGGATTGTAGCCTATCGCGATTGCGGTTTATCGTATCGCGACATTGCTGCTCGCGTTGGTCGGGATCCAATGACTGTTAGCAGAATATGGAATCGGTGGGTTCAGGTGGCTAATACGGAACGCCATACTGGATCCCAACGGCCTCGCATCACTAGCAGCTGAGAGGACAGGCATCTTATCCGCATGGCTGTAACGGATCGTGCAGCCAAGTCTCGATCCCTGAGTCAACAGATGGGGACGTTTGCCAGACAACAACCATCTGCACGAACAGTTCGACGACATTTGCAGCAGCATGGACTATCAGCTCGGAGACCGTGGCTGCGATTACCCTTGACGCTGCATCACAGACAGGAGCGCCTGCGATGGTGTACTCGACGACGAACCTGGGTGCACGAATGACAAAACGTCATTTTTTCGGACGAATCCAGGTTCTGTTTACAGCATCGTGATGGTCGCATCCATGTTCGGCGACATCGGGGTGAACGCACGTTGGAAGCGTGTATTCGTCATCGCCATACTGGCGTATCACCCGGCGTGGTGGTATGCGGTGCCACTGGTTACACGTCTCGGTCACCTCTTGTTCGCATTGACGGCACTTTGAACTGTGGAGTTACATTTCAGATGTGTAACGACCCTTCATTCGAACCCTGCGAAACTCTACATTTCAGCAGGATAATGCACGACCGCATGTTGCAGGTCCTGTACGGGCCTTTCTGGATACAGAAAATGTTTGACTGGCGCCCTGGACAGCACATTCTAAAGATCTCTAACCAATTGAAAACGTCTGGTCAATGGGGCCGAGCAACTGGCTCGTCACAATACGCCAGTCACTACTCTTGATGAACTGTGGTATCGTGTTGAAGCTGCATCGGTGGTTGTACCTGTACACGCCATCCAAGCTCTGTTTGATTCAATGCCCAGACGTATCAAGGCTGTTATTACGGCCAGAGGTGGTTGTTATGGGTAATGATTTCTCAGGATCTGTGCACCCAACTTGCGTGAAAATGTAATCACATGTCAGTTCTAGTATAATATATTTGTCCAATGAATACCCGTTTATCATCTGCATTTCTTCTTGGTGTAGCAATTTTAATGGCAAGTAGTGTATATTATAGGTATAAGCTCCCAACTAAAGTGTTTACTTTTCGGGGGTCAAAGGCAGAAGTTAATGGGTTGAAACGTTTTTATTTTATGCTGTAAGCAGTTTTGAAAAACAATTTCTCGAGAAAAACATGTCTGAAGTTCAGGAAAAACTTTTAAATGTATTATTAGTTCAATCTGTATAAAAACAACAAGTTATTAAATACTTTTGATGCCGCTGAACACAAATCTGAACTTATTTAGACCAGTTTTGACCAAAATTTAACCAAAAAATTGTTTTCGTTACTTACGTTTTGTCTGCAATTCCAGGACCGTATATCAAGACTTCCTCTAACTCCAATTGTTCCTGGAGAGCAATTCCCTCTTCTTCACCGGCCGGGGTGGCCGAGTGGTTCTAGGCGCTACAGTCTGGAACCGTACGACCGCTACAGTCGCAGGTTCGAATCCTGCCTCGAGCATGGATGTGTGTGATGTCCTTAGGTTAGTTAGGTTTAAGTAGTTTTAAGTTTTAGGGGATTGATGACCTCAGAAGTAAAGTCCCATAGTGCTCAGAACCATTTGAACCACTTTTGAACCCTCTTCTTCTTGGCGTAAAAAGCCGATCCGGCTTAGATAGATATGCTACGTTCGGCAGCCTGCACACGATGTTCATCAGCTTTTTCGGCGAATATGTTTGCATGCATCCTGCAATAGAAATCGTTTTGTGAACGTGCTTCACGGCAAGTTTTCAATCTGGAGCGGGCATCCGCGGCTGAGGGCGTCACACGGCGCCCGCGACACTGCTTCGAACAAAGGGCGGTAGAAACCTTTGTAACACACGGATTAAAAAAACACGTGTCCCAACATTCCATACAAATACACCTTTCAAAAATGCAATAAAAATCGAATTTTCAACCATTTTCAATGACAACCTGGCCTAACAAGCATTCTGAACTAACATCATCTCGCCACCTCTAATCTGAAAGGCGACTAACGCCCACGACCGTTACAGCACGTATTAAAGCAAACCTGATTTACAACCTCATAGAGGTGCGAAATCTGATCAGACACCATCTTTCAGATGCACAAACACGCCTACCAACTTTCGTTTATGTCGCACAACTCCTTCTTAGTATTGTATTTTTGTCCGTCAGTGTATTATTTCTCAACAAAATGGTTCAAATGGCTCTATGGGACTTACCATCTGAGGTCATCAGCCCCCTAGACTTAGAACTAGTTAAATCTAACTAACCTAAGGACATCAAACACATCCATGCCCGAGGCAGGATTCAAACCTGCGACCGTAGCAGCAGCGCGGTTCCGGACTGAAGCGCCTAGAACCGTTCGGCCACCGCGGCCTTCTATTATTTCTCAATTTACGATGTTCTACAAGAAGGAAATTACAGTAAAGTGAACACACTGAAATTCGAACTGTAAGATACTGAAAAAGGGAAAAAAACCTATATTTTTTAACTTTTTCTTTTTAGTCATCAGTCTTCTGACTGGTTTGATGCGGCCCGCCACGAATTCCTCTCTTGTAAAAACCTGTTCATCTCAGAGTAGCACTTGCAACCTACGTTCTCAATTATTTGGTGAATGTACTCCGATCTCTGCCTTCCTCTACAGTTCTTGCACTCTACAGCTCTATCTAGTGCCATGGAAGTTATTCCCTGATGTCTTAACAGATGTCCTATCATCCTGGCACTTTTCCTTGCCGATTCAGCGGAGAACCTTCTCGTTCCGTACCTTTCCAGACCGCCCAATTTTCAGCATTCGTCTGGAGCACCACATCTCAAATCCTTCGATTCTCTTCTATTCTCGTTTTCTCACAGTCCATGTTTCACTACCATACAATGCTGTGTTACGGAAGTACACTCTCAGAAATTTCTTCCCTAAATTAAGGCCTATGTTCGCTACTAATAGAATTCTCTTGAGCGGCAATGCCAATTTTGACAATTCTAGTCTGCTTTTGATGTCCTCCTCTCTCTGTCTGCCATGGATTATTTTGCTGCTTAAGTAGCAGAATTATTAACTTCATCTACTTCGCAGTCACCAATTCTGATGTTAAGTTTCTCACTGTTTTCATTGCTGCTACGTCTAATTACTTTCGTCTTTCTGCGATTTACTCTCAATCCGTTCTGTACCCAACAGACTTTTCATTCCATTCAACAGATCCTATAATGCTTCTTCACTTTCACTGAGCATAGCAAAGTCATCAGAGAATCTTATCATTGATACCCCTTCACCTTGAATTTTAATTCCTCTCTTGAACCTTTCTTTTATTTATTTCCATAATTGCTTCTTCGATGTATAGACTAAACTGTTGGGACGAAAGACTACATCCCCTCTTACACCATTTTTAATTCGAGTACTTCGTTCTGGTCTTCCACTCTTCCTATTCCCTCTAGGCTCTCATTGTTTATTACCAGTTTCTCTCTCTAGCTTACCACTATTTTCCTGAGAATTTCGAATATCTTGCACCATTCGACACTATCGAACGCTTTTTCCGTGTCAACAACTCCTATGAATGTGTAGATTTTTCTTTACTCTTACTTCCATTATCAACCGCAACATCGGAACTGCCTCTCTGGTGCATTTACCTTTTCTACATCCAAACTGATAGTCATGTAACACATCCACAATTTTCTTTTCCACCCTTATGTATATTATTCTTGTCAGCAACTTTCATGCTTGAGCTGTTAAGCTGATGTGCGATAATTCTCGCACTTATCAGCTCTTGCAGTCTTCGGAATTGTGCTGATGCTGTTTTTCCGAAAGTCAGGTGGTATGTCGCCAGACTCGTATATTCTACACATCAACGTCAATACTCTTTCCCGGATGATTTTAGAAATTCCAATGGAATGCTATCAATCCCTTCTGCCTTGTTTGATTCTAAATGTTCCAAAGCTCTTATAAATACTTATTCTAGTACTCGGTCCCCTACCTCTTCTGAATCGACTTCTGTCTCTTCTTCTATCACGTCATCAGATAAACCTTCCCCCTCATAGAAGCCTTCAGTGAATTCTTTCCGTCTATCCACTCTCTGCTCTGAATTTAACAGTGGATGTCCCATTGCACTCTTAATGTTACCAGCCCTGCTTTTAATTTCATTGAAGGTTGTTTTAACTTTTCTATACGCTGAATCACTCCTTCCAACAATCATTTCTTTTTCGATTTCTTCACATTTTTCCTGCATCCATTTCGTTTTAGCTTCCCTGCACTTTCTATTTACTTATTCCTCAGTGACCTATACTTCTGCATTCCTGAATTTCGCTGAAAATTTTTGTACTTCCTTCTTTCATCGATCAATTGAAGTATTTCTTCTGTTACGATGGTTTCTATGTGGTTACCTTCTTTTCACCGATGTTTTTTTTCTTTTCAACTTCTGTGATTGCCCTTTTTATAGATGTTCATCCCTCTTCAACTGTACTGCCTACTGAGCTAATCCTTATTTCTGTAGCTATAGCCTTAGAGAACTTCAAGTGCATCTCGTCATTTCTTAGTACTTCTGTATCCTACTTCTTTGCGTATTGGTTCTTCCTGTCTAATCTCTTAAACTTCAGCCTACTCTTCATCACTACTATATTGTGATCTGAGTCTATATCTGCTCCTGGGTACGCCTTACAGTCCAGTATCTGACTTCGGAATCTCTGAACATGGTGTAATCTAACTGAAATCTTCCCATATTCCTTGACCTTTTCCAAGTATACCCCTTCCTTTTGTGATTCTTGAACAGAGTATTCGCTATTACTAGGTGAAATTTATCACAGAACTCAATTAGACTTTTCCTTTCCCATTGCTTGTCCCAAGCCCATATTCTCCTGTAACATTTTCTTCTACTCCTTCCCCTACAATTGCATTCCAGTCCCCTGATTACTATTATATTTACATCTCCCTTTACGTACTGTATTGCTCTTTTAGTATCCTCAGCTTGGAACGTCGGCATGTACACCTGGACTATCGTCGTAGGTGTTGGTTTTCTGTTGATTCTGATATGAACAACCCTGTCACTGAACTGTTCACAGTAACGTACTCTTTGCCCTACCATGCTATTCATAACGAATCCTATTCCCGTTGTACCACTTTCTACTGATATTGACATTAATCTATACTCATATGACTGGAAATCCTTGTCTTCTTTTCATTTCACTTCACTAGCCCCCACTATGTCTAGACTAAGCTTCTGCATTCCTTTCTGAGATTTTCTAGCTTCCCTACCACGTTCAGTCTTACGACGTACGTTCAATCTTCTGACATACCACGCCCCGACTCGTAGAACGTTATTCTTCCATTGGTTGTTTCATCTTTTTCTCGTGGTCACATCCCCCTTGGCAGTCCCTTCACGGAGATCCGAAAGGCTATTCCGGAATCTTAACTTATAGTTTATAAAACTCTCCAAAACTTTGAAAGGTTTCGTTATACGTCTCTCTGTCCTTGTTATTGGTGACCACAGCGGTGGGCCGTCACGAAATAGCCAGGCTTCCACGTACCTTGAAGAGCCACAACAAGTCAGTGCTGGACCATTCAACTTCAGAAAAAGTAATAAAGAAAGTTTTTGTTAACAGAGAGATCTTAACGTCATTAATGATCATATTCATTTGGCAAAACCCTCTTTCACGTTCATCTAATGACAATAGAATTGTCTTGACAGTAGTTGTCAACGGACTCAGACCTGTGGGATACTTTGTTTTTATTTCACAACTTCCACAAAAGTCCTCGTAAGAGTCAAAACATATGAAATGCTTAAACACATCTGCTTTGTCCAAGTGATCTGCAAGTGACTCAACATCTTTTTCCCCAAAACTACTGTATTAAATGTCGTTGGGCCAAGTGCTTGTGTCAACTACACGGGTTGAATTGGCCATAGCCACCTCCCAGCACACGCCATTGCGCGCCTTTTTTTTTTTTTCGTTCATCAGAAGTGACGATACGCGGTATCGGTACGTACCGTCATAAACCAAGCTCTGGCAGCACGACTCGACTCAATAACGCAGCACCGAGCGAGGTGGCGCAGTGGTTACACACTGGACTCGCATTCGGGAGGACGATGGTTCAATCCCGCGTCCGTCCATCCTGATTTAGATTTTCCGTGATTTCCCTAAATCGCTCCAGGCAAATGCCGGGATGGTTCCTTCCAAAGGGCACGGCCGATTTCCTTCCCCATCCTTCCCTAATCCGATGAGACCGATGACCTCGCTGTCTGGTCTCCTTCGCCAAAACAACCCAACCCACTAATGCACAAGGGACTACGGATGTGGAGTGTTCCCGTAACTTATAACCACACAGCACCAACATTATTAGGACATGTAAACTGGATTTGAATGTCACAAGAGGATAACAGTCATAACACGACTCTATTTGATAATGACTAGGTCCACAACCTTTGTGAAACTTTTAAACGAAATCATTTCGCTTTAGGCTGTTAAAACATCATTTATTGCGATTGCAATTTCGATACGTGGCCATTTTCGATACGATCAGTCGTCAAATATATGAAACTGACAAACGTTAAAATGGGAATTTCGAAGCTACTTACATGGGATGTTGTAACCCACTCAATAATATAAAGCGGCGACATGCTGGGTAAGAGCAGTTGCATGTGATATTGTGAGTTTATCTGTTGTTCCATATACCATACTCGTTATAAAGCCCTTGAAATAATGATACAAATACTTGAGTTTAAATTTCATTTAGCAGGCGTGGAAAATGGATGACACGAGCGTCAAAGATGTAAACATGCAAACAGTAACAGCTATGCAGTGCAAAGATGCTAATGTATGGAGTCGATATCCACAGATATACATTATTAACTGGCAAAGACGCATCTTTTACTGAAGCCTGGCGTTTGGTGAGATAAGATGGTGGCACCTGGAAGTTTGTGTAACGTACTACAACGATTTTCTGAAACGAAATGACGTTGTAAGCTGTACGAAGTGATCTAACCAAGTTCTGCAATTGAGCACATATTTGCATACTAGTTGAATATAACACATGCATTTTTGAATCGTATTATTGGAGAAGATCAAGGTACATACATGTTTAAAGCAGATTGTAGCTTTTATAAGAACACTCAAATGAATAAAGTACTTGTTATTGACGACAAGTAGCTCATTCTACTTATGGAACACTTTTCGAATAAAATCTGAAATCGATCGAAACTGGTTAAAACACGCCACTAAGCTACATCTGTTAACATTATGCCGTCCGCACGTCACCTACAAATTTATTCGCTTGGCGCTGGCAGCGGTAATTCGGATTACTTGGCTTGTCACCGGTCGCTTGTCACCTTTCCGTTGATGACAAGCTTCAAACACATTGACTTTTGAGTGCTTAAATTTTCCGGAAATCCTCTATTTTGTCGTATAGTTCCACAAACTCGAATTTTCTTTTCAAGTAACTTCTCTGCAAGTTCTACACTGCTATAATAATTATCCATGCAGAGGTGATGTCACTTTCCATCAGAAGGTGTCAATAGTTCCATCACTGTTTTTGCTAAAGGCTGTCCAGCGCCGGAATATATCTTGAATGAGGAAATGTATCCCGTACTCGAATCACACAGCATCAGAATGAGTATGCCGTATTTCGTAACTTTCGACAGATTGTAAACTTTAAAATTTAACCGTCCACGACACGGTATCATTCCTTCATCAGCTGAGATGTTCTGAATCATATTAAACGTTTCTTTAAACTTTTTGGAAAAATAATCAGTTACGAATTGCACTCTGACAAGCCGGTCGGCATTATCCGGTTTATTGTCCTGTCGGAAAAATGTAAAAACGATAATGTTTGTCTGAATCGGTTGCCGGACATCGTTTTGCGAAATATCTGTGTGTCTATCAACAGATTCGTTGACCAATAATCATAGATCCTTGCTTTTTTTATAATTCCCATAAGGATAGCAAGCCCAAACAATTTTCTAAGTTCGGGTCCCGTAACGTCGACAAATTTGACATTTTTTAAATCCAATTTCCTTCTATTGCAATTTTGACTGTAGCACTTGTTGGTTTCGTTGCTAATATATTCATACAGATCTTTCCCAACATATAATTCTACGATATCCTCGACGCTCTGGGAAATATGTTCGGACCCAAGGATCCTTCAAATTTGTTATTGGCCCTCGGTAAATCAAAGTCTGACCACTGTGCACTGTCTTCTTCGTCTGATTCAGCCGAGTCAGTTGGCAACCGTAACGTTCGCCGAATTCTTCTTGGACATACACTCCTGGAAATTGAAATAAGAACACCGTGAATTCACTGTCCCAGGAAGGGGAAACTTTATTGACACATTCCTGGGGTCAGATACATCACATGATCACACTGACAGAACCACAGGCACATAGACACAGGCAACAGAGCATGCACAATGTCGGCACTAGTACAGTGTATATCCACCTTTCGCAGCAATGCAGGCTGCTATTCTCCCATGGAGACGATCGTAGAGATGCTGGATGTAGTCCTGTGGAACGGCTTGCCATGCCATTTCCACCTGGCGCCTCAGTTGGACCAGCGTTCGTGCTGGACGTGCAGACCGCGTGAGACGACGCTTCATCCAGTCCCAAACATGCTCAATGGGGGACAGATCCGGAGATCTTGCTGGCCAGGGTAGTTGACTTACACCTTCTAGAGCACGTTTGGTGGCACGGGATACATACGGACGTGCATTGTCCTGTTGGAACAGCAAGTTCCCTTGCCGGTCTAGGAATGGTAGGCCGGCCGAAGTGGCCGTGCGGTTAAAGGCGCTGCAGTCTGGAACCGCAAGACCGCTACGGTCGCAGGTTCGAATCCTGCCTCGGGCATGGATGTTTGTGATGTCCTTAGGTTAGTTAGGTTTAACTAGTTCTAAGTTCTAGGGGACTAATGACCTCAGCAGTTGAGACCCATAGTGCTCAGAGCCATTTTTAGGAATGGTAGAACGATGGGTTCGATGACGGTTTGGATGTACCGTGCACTATTCAGTGTCCCCTCGACGATCACCAGTGGTGTACGGCCAGTGTAGGAAATCGCTCCCCACACCATGATGCCGGGTGTTGGCCCTGTGTGCCTCGGTCGTATGCAGTCCAAATTGTGGCGCTCACCTGCACGGCGCCAAACACGCATACGACCATCATTGGCACCAAGGCAGAAGCGACTCTCATCGCTGAAGACGACACGTCTCCATTCGTCCCTCCATTCACGCCTGTCGCGACACCACTGGAGGCGGGCTGCACGATGTTGGGGCGTGAGCGGAAGACGGCCTAACGGTGTGCGGGACCGTAGCCCAGCTTCATGGAGACGGTTGCGAATGGTCCTCGCCGATACCCCAGGAGCAACAGTGTCCCTAATTTGCTGGGAAGTGGCGGTGCGGTCCCCTACGGCACTGCGTAGGATCCTACGGTCTTGGCGTGCATCCGTGCGTCGCTGCGGTCCGGTCCCAGGTCGACGGGCACGTGCACCTTCCGCCGACCACTGGCGACAACATCGATGTACTGTGGAGACCTCACGCCCCACGTGTTGAGCAATTCGGCGGTACGTCCACCCGGCCTCCCGCATGCCCACTATACGCCCTCGCTCAAAGTCCGTCAACTGCACATACGGTTCACGTCCACGCTGTCGCGGCATGCTACCAGTGTTAAAGACTGCGATGGAGCTCCGTATGCCACGGCAAACTGGCTGACACTGACGGCGGCGGTGCACAAATGCTGCGCAGCTAGCGCCATTCGACGGCCAACACCGCGGTTCCTGGTGTGTCCGCTGTGCCGTGCGTGTGATCATTGCTTGTACAGCCCTCTCGCAGTGTCCGGAGCAAGTATGGTGGGTCTGACACACCGGTGTCAATGTGTTCTTTTTTCCATTTCCAGGAGTGTACATTAGTTAGTTACAGTTAACTGCAGATACCATCATTGACACAATGAACGTGTACTGAAACTGACGGTCATCAACCTCAATGCAAACATGAGATTGCCGAACAGCATACTGATTCACCCTGACAAATGTCGCGGGAGTGTTTTGAAACACATCACAGGCAGCTACAATTCTGGCAACTAATTTCATCTCCATGTCCACTGGGGTCTTACACACAAGTAACTTTACATATCCCCATAGGAAATAATCAAGAGATGTATAAAATGCTTGTTTGGCCGTCAGCTGCTTTTGTTTTAAACCCAAATATCAACCGATTTCAGTCATGGACTGTCTTCTCAGATAAGGATTAAAATGGTTTAAGCCACCACACTACATTTGTCATTACTTACATAATATGTAGAGTGAGACGCCCTGCTAAACCCACAGGACAGGACAGGTAGTTTTTGTGGAAAGGGGCCAAAATAAGCGGCTGTCAGTTACACTCGAACATACAACCTTTTATTTGATCAAACATTACAAGAGCCAAGAAAAAATTAAAAAAAAACAACACAGATTTAGTTTTGGAACTTAATCAGCGGCTGAATGCGCCGTACAATCTCATGCCTTAAGTGCAAGACCACTTTAATTTAAAAACGGCTGAAAGCCAATAACTTAAAGCTCAACCAAAATCAGAAATTTAAAAGACAAGGCCTTATCTTAAAATAGTTTCTTAATTAGGCTGAAGGCCCAAACCATGTAACACCTTAAGAGCAGAACAACTTTAATTCAAAACCGGCTGAAGGCCCAACACTTAAGACTCAATAACATTAATTTTAAAAATGCCAAAGGCTATACGTAAAACATTTCTTAAATTAGGCTGAAGGCCCAAACCATCTGTCGCCTTAAGGGCAAAACAACCTTAATCTAAAAATCTGCTAGAAGCCATACGAGTACAAACAACAAGAACAAACAAGAAAAGGCAGTACACCCAAGGGCGCTCAGAAGTTTCCGAGGGTCGGCCTGGAATTGAAACACTAAGGCTCGCTTAGGCGAGACAGGCAGTCGGCCCAACCATTATCGATCCGACGGCAAGCCAACCGACAGATAGTCAACAGACCCACCGACAAGATAACCTCCGCTTCACCCGACCAGCACACAACAGGGAGTTCAATGGAACAACGTAGAAGGTATTGGCGCCCACAACCAACTATACATTGAGCTGTCAAACTACACACCATGCTGGACAGCGACAACACGATGAGGAAAATACACTGCCTGAATTTACGTCAACGGCCAGCGCAGGTAACCGAAAGGTTAACGGCCATAAGGTAGAAGATTCCGCTGGTGCACTTCAATTCAAATAACCAACTACAATTAAACTCCACCGGAGTGTGGCTAAAATTTGCCAACTTGAAAACACATATTGTTGCTAGCGGGAATATCCCAACAGCCGACAACGAACTCCAAACGACACAATGTGAACAGTCGTGACTTGCTGGTGGATTAGGTCAAAATTCAACCTTCATGTCCAGGATCGGTGAACCACGAACCTTGTACCAATGGGTACAGCCCCCACACACTCCGACACAGCATAGAGGCCGCCAGCGGGCCCGGCCAAACTAAGCGCCATGGAGATTTACTCGCTGCTCCACGCCAACCGACCACCTGCCCACACACAGACCAGCCCGAAACTACAGGGTGTTTCAAAAATGACCGGTATATTTGAAACGACAATAAAAACTAAACGAGCAGCGATAGAAATACACCGTTTGTTGCAATATGCTTGGGACAACAGTACATTTTCAGGCAGACAAACTTTCGAAATTACAGTAGTTACAATTTTCAACAACAGATGGCGCTGCGGTCTGGGAAACTCTATAGTACGATATTTCCCACATATCCACCATGCGTAGCAATAATATGGCGTAGTCTCTGAATGAAATTACCCGAAACCTTTGACAACGTGTCTCGCGGAATGGCTTCACATGCAGATGAGATGTACTGCTTCAGCTGTTCAATTGTTTCTGGATTCTGGCGGTACACCTGGTCTTTCACGTGTCCCCACAGAAAGAAGTCACAGGGGTTCATGTCTGGCGAATAGGGAGGCCAATCCACGCCGCCTCCTGTATGTTTCGGATAGCCCAAAGCAATCACACGATCATCGAAATATTCATTCAGGAAATTAAAGACGTCGGCCGTGCGATGTGGCCGGGCACCATCTTGCATAAACCACGAGGTGTTCGCAGTGTCGTCTAAGGCAGTTTGTACCGCCACAAATTCACGAAGAATGTCCATATAGCGTGATGCAGTAATCGTTTCGGATCTGAAAAATGGGCCAATGATTCCTTTGGAAGAAATGGCGGCCCAGACCAGTACTTTTTGAGGATGCAGGGACGATGGGACTGCAACATGGGGCTTTTCGGTTCCCCATATGCGCCAGTTCTGTTTATTGACGAAGCCGTCCAGGTAAAAATAAGCTTCGTCAGTAAACCAAATGCTGCCCACATGCATATCGCCATCATCAATCCTGTGCACTATATCGTTAGCGAATGCCTCTCGTGCAGCAATGGTAGCGGCGCTGAGGGGTTGCCGCGTTTGAATTTTGTATGGATAGAGGTGTAAACTCTGGCGCATGAGACGATACGTGGACGTTGGCGTCATTTGGACCGCAGCTGCAACACGGCGAACGGAAACCCGAGGCCGCTGTTGGATCACCTGCTGCACTAGCTGCGCGTTGCCCTCTGTGGTTGCCGTATGCAGTCGCCCTACCTTTCCAGCACGTTCATCCGTCACGTTCCCAGTCCGTTGAAATTTTTCAAACAGATCCTTTATTGTATTGCTTTTCGGTCCTTTGGTTACATTAAACCTCCGTTGAAAACTTCGTCTTGTTGCAACAACACTATGTTCTAGGCGGTGGAATTCCAACACCAGAAAAATCCTCTGTTCTAAGGAATAAACCATGTTGTCTACAGCACACTTGCACGTTGTGAACAGCACACGCTTACAGCAGAAAGACGACGTACAGAATGGCGCACCCACAGACTGCGTTGTCGTCTATATCTTTCACATCACTTGCAGCGCCATCTGTTGTTGAAAATTGTAACTACTGTAATTTCGGAAGTTTGTCCGCCTGAAAATGTACTGTTGTCCCAAGCATATTGCAACAAACGGTGTATTTCTATCGCTGCTCGTTTAGTTTTTATTGCCGTTTCAAATATACCGGTCATTTTTGAAACACCCTGTATAATCGCCAGGCCAAAGATAGCCCAATGTACGAATGTCGACACACACCGCTGCTGCCACTCGCGGAAAGAGAGAATAACAGTATAATTGCCGTGACCGTGGGAGACTAAACACAGAATAGCAACCAAGGTTTAATCCAACGCATAGCACGAGCCAGCCACGGCTCATAAAGCATGTCATGAATATCAATATATGATACAGAAGTTTTAGAAGCAAACACACTAAATATACACAGAAGAGTACTGATGAGAAGGTCAGGACCGATCGTTTAGTCGAATTAAACCTCTTTCTTTGAACGTATGGAACAGCTGAAGATCAGAGAATTGCTTTTTTAGTCACTTGGGGTCACTTGAGCTGGATCGACTTTAGACAGTCTTCTACACTCCTGGAAATTGAAATAAGAACACCGTGAATTCATTGTCCCAGGAAGGGGAAACTTTATTGACACATTCCTGGGGTCAGATACATCACATGATCACACTGACAGAACCACAGGCACATAGACACAGGCAACAGAGCATGCACAATGTCGGCACTAGTACAGTGTATATCCACCTTTCGCAGCAATGCAGGCTGCTATTCTCCCATGGAGACGATCGTAGAGATGCTGGATGTAGTCCTGTGGAACGGCTTGCCATGCCATTTCCACCTGGCGCCTCAGTTGGACCAGCGTTCGTGCTGGACGTGCAGACCGCGTGAGTCCCAAACATGCTCAATGGGGGACAGATCCGGAGATCTTGCTGTCCAGGGTAGTTGACTTACACCTTCTAGAGCACGTTGGGTGGCACGGGATACATGCGGACGTGCATTGTCCTGTTGGAACAGCAAGTTCCCTTGCCGCTCTAGGAATGGTAGAACGATGGGTTCGATGACGGTTTGGATGTACCGTGCACTATTCAGTGTCCCCTCGACGATCACCAGTGGTGTACAGCCAGTGTAGGAGATCGCCCCCCACACCATGATGCCGGGTGTTGGCCCTGTGTACCTCGGTCGTATGCAGTCCTGATTGTGGCGCTCACCTGCACGGCGCCAAACACGCATACGACCATCATTGGCACCAAGGCAGAAGCGACTCTCATCGCTGAAGACGACACGTCTCCATTCGTCCCTCCATTCACGCCTGTCGCGACACCACTGGAGGCGGGCTGCACGATATTGGGGCGTGAGCGGAAGACGGCCTAACGGTGTGCGGGACCGTAGCACAGCTTCATGGAGACGGTTGCGAATGGTCCTCGCCGATACCCCAGGAGCAACAGTGTCCCTAATTTGCTGGGAAGTGGCGGTGCGGTCCCCTACGGCACTGCGTAGGATCCTACGGTCTTGGCGTGCATCCGTGCGTCGCTGCGGTCCGGTCCCAGGTCGACGGGCACGTGCACCTTCCGCCGACCACTGGCGACAACATCGATGTACTGTGGAGACCTCACGCCCCACGTGTTGAGCAATTCGGCGGTACGTCCACCCGGCCTCCCGCATGCCCACTATACGCCTTCGCTCAAAGTCCGTCAACTGCACATACGGTTCACGTCCACGCTGTCGCGGCATGCTACCAGTGTTAAAGACTGCGATGGAGCTCCGTATGCCACGGCAAACTGGCTGACACTGACGGCGGCGGTGCACAAATGCTGCGCAGCTAGCGCCATTCGACGGCCAACACCGCGGTTCCTGGTGTGTCCGCCGTGCCGTGCGTGTGATCATTGCTTGTACAGCCCTCTCGCAATGTCCGGAGCAAGTATGGTGGGTCTGACACACCGGTGTCAATGTGTTCTATTTTCCATTTCCAGGAGTGTACATCCAAACTTAGGGATAAGTATGGTAGATGGTCGCCAACACCTGAAGTCTGCTAATTTTAATAATGGACAGGGCAAAACTGGCGGTGGCAAAAGATTAATTTGTTTTGTGGTATTGTGGGCTACTCATCGGAATTCGGTTACAATAAATGCGTCGGTTAACTGACTAATAAATCTCGTGTTGTTCATTAATGTCAAAGAAGAATTTAATTTTTTTCTTATTCTCTCCGTAGCTAGATTCAGTAGAAGTGTAGTTGCTTTTCGCCAACGGCCTTGCCGCAGTGATAACACCGGTTCTCGTCAGATCACCGAAGTTAAGCGCTGTCGGGCTGGGCTAGCACTTGGATGGGTGACCATCCGATCTGCCGAGCGCTGATGGCAAGCGGGGTGCACTCAGCCCTTGTGAGACAAACTGAGGAGCTACTTGATTGAGAAGTAGCGGCTCCGGTCTCGGAAACTTACACACGGCCGGGAGAGCGGTGTGCTGACCACATGCCCCTCCATATCCGCATCCGGTGACGCCTATGGTCTGAGGATGATACGGCGGCCGGTCGGTACCGTTGGGTCTTCATGGCCTGTTGAGGGCGAAGTTTGGTTTTTTTAAGCAGTTGCTTTTCCCCATACGTAGCAAGGATAAAAAGAGAATATTGATATATAGAAATACATATAACTTTTGAGAATAAATTCGATTTGTTCACAGTTTGCTTTTAATTGTAAGAGGTAGAGTAGTAAACAGAGTGTAGAAAAAATACCGCAACTGGAGGTCGGCATGCTGTTCCTCGTCCAGAATCAAGTCAAAATTTTATCTAGCAAAATCAGATCGGATGCTTTTTGAAAACAGATGAATGCAAACGAAGAACTGGCAACAGTCACATCGTGTAGCGCATAAGAACGTGTATCACCCCGCAGCCATCGTAGCTCAATGATACCCCTTTTACGTGGCGCTTCCAAAGCCAGGTTTCGTAAACCGATTTCCCAATACCGCTTCTCGGTGGTCATGTAAACACTCCAAAATCGGTTCTGGAAATCCGCTTCTACCTGCCGGTTTTCCAATTCCGGAATCGATTTTCGCTCCCATGTAAACGCAACCGGTTTTGAAACGTGCTTGGATTGTGAAGTTACGTCTTGTTTTCTGCATATTCGGCTAATATGGAATTATTATGCAGTGTAGGAGAAGCAGAAATATTAGACTGTCTACCTGTAATATTTAAGCGAAGAGAAATAACGATTGAGTTCACTAAATTAGAAACTGGATCAGCTGTTTTCCAGGAGCCATGTTTTACTGGGCTAACAAATCCGCTTCAGACCTTAACATGTAAACACGACAGCGAAAAACGGTTTCCGAAATTGGGTTTTCGTCTTTCGGAAGCTGTGTCGCATGTAATAGTACTGAGCAGTCGTATCTGACTGTCAGTGACAAAATCCCCACGACCAACAAACTGCTTCCAATCCAACTCACAAGAAGTTCCCAGCGGTGCGATTGATTTTTTGAAACTATCTATACAGTGATGTAGGATAACATCCCAGGTATCACACACTGCAGCCATTCACCCTGGTGGGTCCCCGTTTGCGACGAAAATTAAAGAAATCGAAATTATGTGTGACACCCAATAGCGCTAAAAAAATTGTGTCACATAGTGTGTGTGGTATAATGGATAGGAAAGGCTGCGGGTTCGAACCTAGGCAACTGCACTGATTTTTTTTTATTTTTAAATCTTAATGGAAATTACTTCGATCACTATTTTTATTCAATTAATTGGTTAGAATGCAATGTTTTATTTCTATTCCTTTGTCATAATTTTAATCATAATATCAACTTCTTCGTTTCCTCTCAATTTTCTCCCCATCATTCTTTCTCCACTTGAAACCTTTGTTCATGCGTATTTAATTAATTTTATGTATTAATTTCAATTTAATTTCATTTGTTTTATGACCCTGCTTTTTCGTCAACATTACTGCGATCATTACATTTGTTTCTCATTTTGCTTGAATTTCGTTTTACTTATAAACCTGTCTTTCATTTAAATTTTCATATGCGTAATTTTTCCCATACTGAAGTAGGTATTTAGGTTACGTCTCAAATGTTTGAGGACAATTACCGTGCAAAACAAATTGCGCATCTCGTAATAAAAATCCGTTTTTATTTCGTCTTGGTTTTCTAACTGACTGATCGGAATTTTCAAATAATTGAATATTATAATAGATACATATAATTAAATTCATACTAAAAAAAAATTCCGCCGGCCACGTTGACCGAACGGTTCTAGGCGCTTCAGTCCGGAACCGCGCTACTGCTACTGTCGCAGGTTCGAATCCTGCCTCGGGCATGGATGTGTGTAATGTCCTTAGGTTGGTCAGGTTTAAGTAGTTCTAAGTTCTAGGGGACTGATGACCTCAGATGTTAAGTACCATAGTGCTCAGAGCACTATTCCGATTGTAAAACGAGTGATATGAAGAAAAAATGCAACAAATGAAAAAGTTCATACGGTGATTAAAGTCATGTGACAAAGGAATAGAAATAAAAATTTTATTGAAACCAATTAATTGAATAAAAATAACGATTGAAGTACTTTCGATAAAGATTTACAAAAAAAAAAAGTTGTGTACATGACGAGATTCGAACCCACGACCACCTGCGCGTGTGTCATCTTATCCATTATACCATGAAAGTAGATTACGTAACACGATATTTTAACGCTAGTGAGTGTCACACAAAATTTCGAATTTTTTTTTTCGTCAATTACTCGCAAACGAGAGCCCACCATGGGGAATGGCTGCAATATGTGATACCTGGGATCTTAACCTAAATCACAGTATAGGTTGTTGTTGTCTTCAGTCCTGAGACTGGTTTGATGCAGCTCTCCATGCTACTCTATCCTGTGCAAGCTTCTTCATCTCCCAGTACTTACTGCAACCTACATCCTTCTGAATCTGCTTATTGTATTCATCTCTTGGTCTCCCTCTACGATTTTTACCCACCACGGTGCCCTCCAATGCTAAATTTGTGATCCCTTGATACCTCAGAACATGTCCTACCAACCGGTCCCTTCTTCTTGTCAAGTTGTGCCACAAACTCCTCTTCTCCCCAATTCTATTCAATACCTCCTCATTAGTAATGTGATCTACCCATCTAATCTTCAGCATTCTTCTGTAGCACCACATTTCGAAAGCTTCTATTCTCTTCTTGTCCAAACTATTTATTGTCCATGTTTCACTTCCATACATGGCTACACTCCATACAAATACTTTCAGAAACGACTTCCTGACACTTAAATCTATATTCGATGTTAACAAATTTCTCTTCTTCAGAAACACTTTCCTTGCCATTGCCAGTCTACATTTTACATCTTCTCTACTTCGACCATCATCAGTTCTTTTGCTCCCCAAATAGCAAAACTCCTTTACTACCTTAAGTGTCTCATTTCCTAATCTAATTGCCTCAGCATCACCCGACGTAATTCGACTACATTCCATTATCCTCGTTTTGCTTTTGTTGACGTTCATCTTATATCCTCCTTTCAAGACACTGTCCTTTCCGTTCAACTCCTCTTCCAAGTCCTTTGCTGTCTCTGACAGAATTACAATGTCATCGGCAAACCTCAAAGTTTTTATTTCTTCTCCATGGACTTTAATACCCACTAAGAATTTTTCTTTGGTTTCCTTTACTACTTGCTCAATATACAGATTGAATAACATCGGGGATAGGCTACAGCCCTGTCTCACCCCCTTCCCAACCGCTGCTTCCCTTTCATGCCCCTCGGCTCTTATAACTGCCATCTTGTTTCTGTACAAATTGTAAATAGCCTTTCGCTCCCTGTATTTTACCCCTGCCACCTTTAGTATTTGAAAAGCTTTCTCTAAGTCTACAAATGCTAGAAATGTAGGTTTGCCTTTCCTTAATCTATTTTCTGTGATAAGTCGTAGGGTCAGTATTACCTCACGAGTTCCAACATTTCTGCGGAATCCAAACTGATCTTCGCCGAGATCAGCTTCTACCAGTTTTTCCATTCGTTTGTAAAGAATTCGCGTGACTTATTAAACTGATAGTTCGGTAATTTTCACATCTGTCAACACCTGCTTTCTTTGGGATTGGAATTATTATATTCTTCTTGAAGTCTGAGGGTATTTCGCATGTCTCATACATCTTGCTCACCAGATGGTAGAGTTTTGTCAGGACTGGCTCTCCCAAGTTCCAATGGAATGTTGTCTACTCCCGGGGCCTTGTTTCGACTCAGGTCTTTCAGTGCTCTATCAAACTCTTCACGCAGTATCGTATCTCCCATTTCATCTTCATCTACATCCTCTTCCATTTGCATAATATTGTCCTCAAGTACATCGCTCTTGTATAGACCCTCTATATACTCCTTCCGCCTTTCTGCTTTCTCTTCTTTGCTTAGAACTGGGTTTCCATCTGAGCTCTTGATATTCATATAAGTGGCTGTCTTTTCTCCAAAGATCTCTTTAATTTTCCTGTAGGCAGTATCTATCTTACCCCTAGTGAGATAAGCCTCTACATCCTTACATTTGTCCTCTAGCCATCCCTGTTTAGCCATTTTGCACTTCCTGTCGATCTCATTTTTGAGACGTTTGTATTCCTTTTTGCCTGCTTCATTTACTGCGTTTTTATATTTTCTCCTTTCAATATTTCTTCTGTTACCCAAGGATTTCTACTAGCCCTCGTCTTTTTACCTACTTGATTCTCTGCTGCCTCCACTAGTTCATCCCTCAGAGCTACCCATTCGACTTCTACTGTATTTCTTTCCCACATTCCTGTCAATTGTTCCCTTAATCTCTCCCTGAACCTCTGTACAACCTCTGGTTCTTTCAGTTTCTTCAGTTTTAATCTACAGTTCATAACCAATAGATTGTGGTCAGAGTCCACATCTGCCCCTGGAAATGTTAGTTTCAAAAAAACCGACCGCACCACTGGGAAGGTCTCCAAGTGAGTGCAACGGGCGCCTGCCACAAATACGGAGACGGTTAATCGCTCGCACACAGATTTGTTTGCGGAGCAGCGGAGGAAATGTGGAACTTTCCCAGGCAACCAACTGGCCATCACTGATAAGACGAACGCACGCTATCTGAACGCTAGTGAAGTGACGCGTGCTGACGGCCTGCGATACCAATTTACTAAACAAAATGCAGCACTATGAATGATCAGACATGCAGTCAGCTATGTTATTGAGAACCAAGATGCTATGTTCTCCAGATACTTCAACTTCACTGAATGGGAATATTTTCGGATGGCGCAGGAGGACAATCATCGGAAAACATTTGGCAATATGCTGCGTATCATAATCAGGGGAGCCCCACAACTGAGCTCCATTACGCGACTTAACAGATTATCGACGGAGCGTAAACGCAGAAACTATAGAAGAATCTCTTGCATTGCTGTAGCTATCCCATGTAAGTGATGCAGGTGTATGAGCAGTAATAGAAGTCGGCAACAAAGGAAAAACAAGTAAACGGAATCATTGGGAAAATGAACACGCAGCAATAGAAGATTGCTTTTATTTAATTACAAGAAAAATTTCATGGAGAAATACATTTTAGTCAGCCAAGAGTAAACTTGACTAAATACAATTCACCATTAACCATTACTAAAGGAAATTATTACTTCATGCTGTCGGAAGAACATACAATCCTATTTATTTCTTTATTTCAATATTGTGCACGTACACAACAAAGGCACTGATACCTGGCCAGTGAAGGCACTTTTGCGGAGAGAAAGGAAGGGGTATAAGGGGAAATGCGAGGTCCACTCAATAAATAAATAAATAAATAAATAAAAACAAATAAATAAAAAGACTGGATAGACATTGGGGCTATGATCGAATCCTCGTATGGCTCGTTTTTTCACTTTTCAGACCTTCTCGCTGTTTACAAGAGGGCTTCATTTTGTCACATGAAAATAGCCTGTCACATGAGAATGGGATCCATTAATTTGCATGCATGTACACTCCTGGAAATGGAAAAAAGAACACATTGACACCGGTGTGTCAGACCCACCATACTTGCTCCGGACACTGCGAGAGGGCTGTACAAGCAATGATCACACGCACGGGACAGCGGACACACCAGGAACCGCGGTGTTGGCCGTCGAATGGCGCTAGCTGCGCAGCATTTGTGCACCGCCGCCGTCAGTGTCAGCCAGTTTGCCGTGGCATACGGAGCTCCATCGCAGTCTTTAACACTGGTAGCATGCCGCGACAGCGTGGACGTGAACCGTATGTGCAGTTGACGGACTTTGAGCGAGGGCGTATAGTGGGCATGCGGGAGGCCGGGTGGACGTACCGCCGAATTCGAATTGCTCAACACGTGGGGCGTGAGGTCTCCACAGTACATCGATGTTGTCGCCAGTGGTCGGCGGAAGGTGCACGTGCCCGTCGACCTGGGACCGGACCGCAGCGACGCACGGATGCACGCCAAGACCGTAGGATCCTACGCAGTGCCGTAGGGGACCGCACCGCCACTTCCCAGCAAATTAGGGACACAGATGCTCCTGGGGTATCGGCGAGGACCATTCGCAACCGTCTCCATGAAGCTGGGCTACGGTCCCGCACACCGTTAGGCCGTCTTCCGCTCACGCCCCAACATCGTGCAGCCCGCCTCCAGTGGTGTCGCGACAGGCGTGAATGGAGGGACGAATGGAGACGTGTCGTCTTCAGCGATGAGAGTCGCTTCTGCCTTGGTGCCAATGATGGTCGTATGCGTGTTTGGCGCCGTGCAGGTGAGCGCCATAATCAGGACTGCATACGACCGAGGCACACAGGGCCAACACCCCGCATCATGGTGTGGGGAGCGATCTCCTACACTGGCCGTACACTACTGGTGATGGTCGAGGGGACACTGAATAGTGCACGGTACATCCAAACCGTCATCGAACCCATCGTTCTACCATTCCTAGACCGGCAAGGGAACTTGCTGTTCCAACAGGACAATGCACGTCCGCATGTATCCCGTGCTACCCAACGTGCTCTAGAAGGTGTAAGTCAACTACCCTGGCCAGCAAGATCTCCGGATCTGTCCCCCATTGAGCATGTTTGGGACTGGATGAAGCGTCGTCTCACGCGGTCTGCACGTCCAGCACGAACGCTGGTCCAACTGAGGCGCCAGGTGGAAATGGCATGGCAAGCCGTTCCACAGGACTACATCCAGCATCTCTACGATCGTCTCCATGGGAGAATAGCAGCCTGCATTGCTGCGAAAGGTGGATATACACTGTACTAGTGCCGATATTGTGCATGCTCTGTTGCCTGTGTCTATGTGCCTGTGGTTCTGTCAGTGTGATCATGTGATGTATCTGACCCCAGGAATGTGTCAATAAAGTTTCCCCTTCCTGGGACAATGAATTCACGGTGTTCTTATTTCAATTTCCAGGAGTGTATCTACTAACAGCGCAGCGCACAACCATAACTGGTTCTGTCGAATTCATGTAGGGCGACTTCCCGGTGGAGAACGCATGCGGTGAATACGTCGATGTGCTCTTCGTGCTGGGAACATCCGATAATCAAGCTGCTGCTGCAGCTCGGGCGTATGCTTCACGGTATTCTCAAAGGCGCCATCCCGATAACAATGTTTATCGTCGCCTGGAGAAACGCCTTCGGGAAACCGGTAATCTGCGTCCGTGAGTAATGGACAGAGGTCGGCCAAGGACCAGGCGTACTCCACAAACAGGGGACGCTATTCTTGAAACCGTTCACCACTCACCTCACCTCGGCGAAGTGCCCGTGATATTGCAAGGCACTTATCTCAAAGACTAATTGTTGAAGAGTTGCACGGTAAAGAACTGCATCCATATCATTTACATTACACGTTAACACAACAACAGCACCCAGAAGACCACATTCGACGAGTACAGTTTTGTGAATGGCTTTTGCACCAAGTGGATGGAAAATGGAAATGAGAGTTTGGCGTCATTGGCCGGGAGGCCCCTTACGGGGCAGGTCCGGCCGCCTTGGTGCAGATCTTATTACATTCGACGCCACATTGGGCGACCGGATGGGGATGAAATGATGATGAAGACGACACCACACCCAGTCCCTGAGCGGAGAAAATCACCGACCCAGTAGGGAATCGAACCCGGGCTTGTAGGACGGCAATCCGTGACGCTGACCACTCAGCTATTGGGGCCGACACCAGGTGGATGATAATGTACATTATATAAATAACAGGATATGGATTGACGAATCTAGCTGCACTCGGGAAGGTAGTTTCAACCTCCACAACAGTCATTATGGGGCGTAACACAGCCTACGTATCAACCGTGAACGTGGGGTTTAGGCACGCCGTGATATAAACCTGTGGGCTGGAATCGTGGGAAGAGTGTTTTTGGGCCCTTACCTATTGCCATACAAACTGAATGCGTGCCTGTAACGGACATTTCTTTGCAATACTTTGCCTGACCCATTTGAAAACGTTTCATTTGATGTTCGGCGTTAGCTATGGTTTCAGCATTATGATGCACAGTCACACTTTGGAATGGATGTGCGAAACTATTTAAACGAAGCACTTCCAGGTAAATGGATCGGTCGTGAAGGTCCAATGTTCTGGCTCCACGTTCCCCAGACATTAATCCATTAGATTTTTATTTGTAGGGACACTTACAGGAACAAATTTATAGTGTGTGTGTGTGTGTGTGTGTGTGTGTATTAAACAGGGGGCCTAGAAAAGACGGAGAGGCTTTGTCCCGCTGTAGCCCTCAGTGGTTCACAACCCCACAACAGGCCGCCACAGTAGTCCACCCACCCACCGCCGCCCCACAGCGAACCCAGGTTTATTGTGCGGTTTGAGCCCCAGTGGACACCCCCTACCCGGGAACGTCACGCAGCAGACGAGTGTTAACCTCAATGTTTGCGTGGTAGAGGAGTTACAGTGTACGCGTACGTGGAGCAGCAATTGCCGACATAGTGTAACTGAGGTGCAATAAGGGGAACCAGGCAGCATTCGCCGAGGCAGATGGAAAACCGCCTAAAAGTCATCCACAGGCTGGCCGGCACACGGGACCTCGACACCAATCCGCCGGGCGGATTCGTGCCGAGGACCGGCACGCCTTCCCGCTCTGGAAGAAGCGCGTTGGACAGCGCGGCTAGACGGGCGGACCAAGTTTTACAGTACTTCACCCATGGATGTACACGACCTAACAGTTCGCGTGCATGCCGCTTGGGCAATGGTGGATGCAGCTATGTTGCGCAGGGTCCAGTAAAGTATGATACAGCGAGCGGCCGGCGAAGTGTCTGCAAGTGTAACGTAACAGCTTTGATCATCATCTCTATAGTGAACGTTTCTCGTACGTGTACGTGTATGTACCGGCTCTATGAACATCAGCCTGGACGTCAAAAGTAAAGAATGGAATTATTGTGCGTGGTAGAAATAATTCAGAAGCCAAGGTCGCTTAAATACTGTTTACTGGATGACCAGTTTCAACACACTTAAGGTGCCATCATCAGATCTTAATGGAGCTTAACATTTATAAACCATTTGGATATAACGATACATGTGACAGACCAGCTGATATAAAATCATTGTCGCAGAAAAAATGTTCAAATGTGTGTGAATTCCTAAGGGACCACAGTGCTTACGTCATTCGTCCCTAGACTTACACACTACTTAAACTAACTTAACGCTAAGGATAACACTCACACCTATGCCCGAGGGAGGACTCGGGAACCTCCGGCGGGAAAGGCCGCACAAATAGTGACATGGCGTCTCTAACCGCGCGGCCACTCCGCGCGGACATTGTCACAGAAATAAAAAATAAAAAAACAACTGGTCTCATGGTCATGACAATGGTTTTATATCAGCTGGTCTGCCTCGTGTATCGTTATATCCAAATGGTTTATAAATGTTAAGCTACATTCAGATCCGATGATGGCACCTTTAGTGTGTTGAAACCGGCCATCCAATAAACAGTATTTAAGCGATCTTGGCTTTTGAATTATTTCTACAACAGAATGATCGCCCCACAAGACACTATGTGTTCACTGCAAAATATTGTGCATAGCATAACGTGCAATCTAGTGTAGTCTACTTATTGTGTTTTTTGTACCTCGTCGGATATAGACGATGGTATTGCATTCACTATTGTTTTTTATTGGCTTTATTTGTGTCGTGAATGGGAAAAAGTCGCCGTTTACGTCTGAAAGTAGTTAATGTAACGTCTTATTGTATAAATAAAGATTTTCTGTTAAACCTATTGGCGAGACTAGGTTTTGCTAGATACACATGCTCTCAAATGCCATGAGGAATCGCATACCGACGGCCAAGTGCGGAATTTTTCGTTCCATCTGCACATCACGATGACAACCGCAGTCAGATACGTGAACAACGGAATTTTATGCCGCAAGAATAATTTATAGAGCAATAAACTAAAAGGATATATGACATCAAAATATAGAGAGAAATATTTACGTATGACTAATAAAGTGACACTGACACGAATTAAGTAATCGAAAGCTAAGCTGTAGCATCTCTGACTATTGCGGTGATTTGATTTTTGTGTTACTGCTACGTGTAAGAAAAGAAATAGTGCTTCACGAAATTTAACAACGAGTGTTTCTACCAGCATCATCTAACGACAGTTTTCACGAAAGGTTTCAAACTAACATTTCAAAAGGGAAGGTTAATCATAACTTGCGGGAGAAGAATAAAAAGAAAAAAAAAAACGGAACACGTTTAATAACTACAGATAGGACGTTCATATTTACAGGATATGCACAGTAGTACGTTCTGAAGTTCAGTCAGCTCGTTTCAGTACGTGACCTGTTGTCTGGTACGAACGGGGTAGCCCTGGTAACTTGTTCCGCGCGTAACAGCATTACGTGTTTAAGGCACGAATGGTGTCCTGTGGAATTGTCATCCATGCTGCATTCACCTTGTGGTGACTGGCACTAGGTCACAACGCTGCACCTGTCGTTCCACACATTTTCGATTGGCGACAAGTCTGGTGATCTGGCGGCCCATGGCAAAAGGCTGTGACACCGAGAAGGGTCTTGCATTGTCTTGCTGAAAAATGGCGTCTGGGGTGTTGTACAGAAAGGGTATGCATACAGGTCACAGGACGTCATTCACGTATCCCCTACTGGTCACAGTGCTCTGGACAAGCAACAGCTGTGATTTGTGGTTGTACCCGGTAGCACCTCACACCGCAAGGCCTTAAGATGGCACTGTACGTCTTGTTCAAATGCAGTCACTGTGGTGCTGTTCGCCCTGCTGCGACGAACCAAAATGCGGTCATCGTTTTAAAACAAAGGGAACCTGGATTCGTCCGAAAACACTATCTGATGCCATTCCTGTCCCAGGTGACGTCATTCCATAAACCATTACCGTCTAGCATGTTTCTGCACATTCGTCAAAGGTAGGCGGATAAGTGGACGACACGCAAGTAACCCGTACCGTGCCCGTCCGGTTGGCCGAGCGGTCTAACGCACGGCTTTCCGGGCGGGAAGGAGCGCCTGGTCCTCGGCACGAATCCGCCCGGCGGAATTGTGTCGAGGTCTGGTGAACTGACCAGTCTGTGGATGGTTTTTAGGCGGTTTTCCATCTGCCTCGGCGAATGCGGGCTGGTTCCCCTTATTCCGCCTCAGTTACACTATGTTGGCGATTGCTGCGCAAACAAGTTCTTCACGTACACGTACACCACCATTACTCTACCACGCAAACATAGGGGCTACACTCGTCTAGTCTGCGACGTTCCCTGGGGGGTCCACCGGGGGCCGAATCGCACAATAACCCTGGATTCGGTTTGGGGCGGCGGAGGGGTGAAGTGGACTGTGGTAGTCGTTGTGGGGTTGTGGACCACTGTGGCTGCGGCGGGAACGGAGCCTCTCCGTCGTTTCTAGGTCCATGGTTAACATACAATACAATTTCCACCCCGTACTGTAATAAACGGCGATGGACTGTCACCCCTAATAGTGTACGATTTGTTACACAGTTTCACTATTGCGCCAGAGCAGAGGACGACGCAGATCTGTCCTGCAATGCCATTCGGATGTGATGTGTCGATCTTCTAGGGGGGAGGGGGGGGGGGGAGGTCAGCGTCGTGCGACCTGACCCACCTCGTCGTGTTCTACGGCCTTCCGTGAACCATTTGGCACACACCCATCGCACTGCCGAAACTCTTCGTCCTACACAAGCAGCAATTTCCCGCATGAATGTATCACACTTCTCGCTTGCGAATAATGCGTCCCCTTTCAAAATGACTGATTTGACGGTTCGCTTCGCGCATACGTTTGCGAGGCATCCTGCACGTCTGTTCAAATCGCACTGATCCATTACCTTCGGTTTATAGCTTCAACGAGAGCCGCTGCCACATTTTACCGGTAGGTTGTGTTGCGCCGCGATATCGATGCCGACCTTGAACGCTCAGGCCGACATGGTTGAAATTCTAATCAGTTTCGCGGACCACACTAATGTACATTTCCTGTGATTATGACCGTCCTATCTCTTGTCGTTCAAGGTGTTCTTTTTGTAAACATGGGTGTATTTATAGACTGAAAAGGGTGAGAACATACGTGATATCAATTCTCTGACCGCCAACAGATAATTATTGACGTATATTATACGCTGATACTAAAGCGTTAGTAAGCATATGCTAACTCGTAATTTTGGAATATGTGTAATTATAAAACTGGAAATCATCACTTCTGCCAAGAGCAATATAGTAGTGGGTTTGAAACTGACATTTGTGGTATGGTATGGAACTGGGGACCTAGAAAAGACGGAGAGGCTTATTTCCCGGCGTAGCCCTCAGTGGTCCACGCACCCCACCGCCGCCCCACACCGAACCCAGGGTTATTGTGCGGTTCGGCCGCCGGGCGGATTCGTGCCCGGAAAGCAGTGCGTTAGAGCGCACGGCAAACCGGGCGGTCTGACATGTGTAGTAAATCACATAATTGTCGCACGGGGAGGTAGAGGGTACTTACAGCAGGTCAGAGGCGGCTGCAGCACTTCTGCGGATTTGGTGAGACCGTTCAAATGGCTCTGAGCACTGTGCGACTCAACTTCTGAGGTCATCAGTCGCCTAGAACTTAGAACTAATTAAACCTAACTAAGGACATCACACACATCCATGCCCGAGGCAGGATTCGAACCTGGGACCGTAGCGGTTGCTCGGCTCCAGACTGTAGCGCCTAGAACCGCTCGGCCACTCCGGCCGGCTGAGAGCGTTCCTCGAGAGTTACTCGAAGTGGTTATAATTAGCAAAGTGTTGCAATCAGTTCACTCGTGTAACATTGGCATCTCACTGTTCATTTTTCATTAATTTCTCTTGCTAAACTTGTAACGAACTGCGAAGGCGAGCTGTTATTTAGGCACAAGGTGTTACAAGATGGCGCTCTGGTTATTCAGTCCGAAGCATTATGGATTCACAGTTGCCACTCCCTCCTCCAGTTTAGGTCGTTGTATATTGCATACAAATAATGAACCTGTGTCATTACTGGAATTCTCAACATTTGTTCCACGTGTGTCTTGAAAGCCAAGTGGTTCATGTCTATTTTTGCTCGATTTTAAGTTGCTATATCATTTAATTTCACTGTGTTCGACGTTCACTTATGGAAGCTAATTCTGCCACTTATTAGGAGCGCGATTTATTGTATGGTCTACTGTCTTAAGTAATTTATTGAATATTTAAGTATATTTATAGTGTATCCTTTATCTGAAACCATCTACCGCACACGTGTTGCAAAGTACTGGCTTTTTGTCTACTTAATGATTGCACGTGGTACTGATAATGAAATAGTTCAGTTTTCACATAGCTTTCCTCAATAATATTGATGAATATCTCGTTGTCTGTACAGACACTTTTAGGTGTAATGATAAGTTTTGTCGACGGCTGCTGAGCGCTGAATTCATGTGGCAGATTTTCCTCTTCCACGGGGGGAAAAAAAAAAAAAATACTATGCTGGTCAGTGGCGAAACTAATGGATTAATGGTGGGTAGCCTAACCTTAAGTCTACTCATACAGGAGATGGGTAGATTCTTCTTGGTAGCAAAGTTATCAATCACGTTATCTTTAAATTTCTGATCAGTTGTAAGTTGTTCAACCAGGTTTTTTTCTATTGCAGTTCTTCAGAGAGAACTTAACCTACCAATTGTCTTTGAATTGCGAAGGCAATGTTTAATTCGTTTAAGGGTGTTCATTCCTCTTTCCGAAGAAGCTATAGTGACAGGGAATGTAGAAATCAAACTGAAAACTTTTGTTACTTCGTTATACATATTTTGAAGATAATTGTTTGTCAATGTAAATGTCCACGCTTATCTACACAGAGCCGGTAGGTATACGTACGAGCAGCGTTCACTTTAGAAAAGATGTTCAAAGCTACTACGTTACATTTGCATATACTTCGCGACTCGCAGGGTCATACTTTACTGGAACCTGCGTAACACAGTTGCGTCCACCATTGCCGAAGACGCATGCACGCGAGCTATTAGGTCGTGTATATCCATCGGTGAACTACTATATACTTGACTTTTAAGTGTCCCCACTAATAAAAATCTAATGGATTAATGTCTGGGGAACGTGTAGCCAGAACAATGGACCTTCACGACCGATCCATTTCCCTGGAAGCGCTTCATTTAAATAGTTTCGCACATTCATTCCAAATTGTGAAGGTGGACAATCATGCTGTAACCACAGCTATCGCCGAACAACAAATGGTTCATGCAAAGTTCTGCAAAGAAACGTCCGTTACAGGGACGCATTTAGCTTGTCCGGCAATCGATAAGGGCCCAAAACCAATCTTTCCACGATTCCAGCCCACAGGTTTATACCACGATTTGCCTGAAACCTATTTTCACGGTTGATACGTGGGCTGTGTTTCGACCAATAATGGAGGTTGAAAATACCTTCCCGAGTGCAGCTAGATTCGTCAATCCATACCCCGTTATTTATAAAATATTCGTTATCATCCACTTGGTGCAAAAACCATTCACAAAACTGTACTAGTCGAATGTGATTCTGGCTGCTATTGATGAGCTGCCGGCCGGAGTGGCCGAGCGGTTAAAGGCGCTACAGTCTGGAACCGCACGACCGCTGCGGTCGCAGGTTCGAATCCTGCCTCGGGCATGGATGTGTGTGATGTCCTTAGGTTAGTTAGGTTTAAGTAGTTCTAAGTTCTAGGGGACTTATGACCACAGCAGTTGAGTCCCATAGTGCTCAGAGCCATTTGAACCATTTTTTTTTTTTTTTTTTTTTTTGTTGATGAGCTAACGTTTAATGTAAATGATATGGAAGCAATTCTTCGTCGTGCAACACTTCAACAACCACTCTTTGAAATAACTACTTTGCAGTGGTTGGGAAGGGAGTAAGACAGGGTTGTAGCCTCTCCCCGACGTTGTTCAATCTGTATATTGAGCAAGCAGTAAAGGAAACAAAAGAAAAATTCGGAGTAGGTATTAAAATTCATGGAGAAGAAATAAAAACTTTGAGGTTCGCCGATGACATTGTAATTCTGTCAGAGACAGCAAAGGACTTGGAAGAGCAGTTGAATGGAATGGACAGTGTCTTGAAAGGAGGATATAAGATGAACATCAACAAAAGCAAAACAAGGATAATGGAATGTAGTCTAATTAAGTCGGGAGATGCTGAGGGAATTAGATTAGGAAATGAGGCACTTAAAGTAGTAAAGGAGTTTTGCTATTTGGGGAGCAAAATAACTGATGATCGTCGAAGTAGAGAAGATATAAAATGTAGACTGGCAATGGCAAGGAAATCGTTTCTGAAGAAGAGAAATTTGTTAATATCGAGTATAGATTTAAGTGTCAGGAAGTCGTTTCTGAAAGTATTTGTATGGAGTGTAGCCATGTATGGAAGTGAAACATGGACGATAAATAGTTTGGACAAGAAGAGAATAGAAGCTTTCGAAATGTGGTGCTACAGAAGAATGCTGAAGATTAGATGGGTAGATCACATAACTAATGAGGAAGTATTGAATAGGATTGGGGAGAAGAGAAGTTTGTGGCACAACTTGACCAGAAGAAGGGATCGGTTGGTAGGACATGTTCTGAGGCATCAAGGGATCACCAATTTAGTATTGGAAGGCAGCGTGGAGGGTAAAAATCGTAGGGGGAGACCAAGAGATGACTACACTAAGCAGATTCAGAAGGATGTAGGTTGCAGTAGGTACTGGGAGATGAAAAAGCTTGCACAGGATAGAGCAGCATGGAGAGCTGCATCAAACCAGTCTCAGGACTGAAGACCACAACAACAACAACTTTGCAATATCACGGTTTCAAGAATAGCGTCCTCTGTGGAGTACGTCTAGTCCTTGGACGACCTCTGTCCGCTGCTTGCGCACCCAGATTACCGGTTTCCCGAAGGCGTTTCTTCAGACGACGATAAATATTCTTATCGGGATGTTCCTTTGAGGCTACCTTGCAGTATACGCACAAGCTGCTGCAGCAGCTTGGTTATCGGATGTTCCCAACACGAAGAGCAAATCGTTGTATTCACCATCTGTGTAGCTCATCGGGAAGCCGACCTACATGAACTGGACCAGACCAGTTATTGTTGTGCAGTGCACGGTTAGTAGACACATGCATGCAGTTTAATGGATCCCATTTTCACGTGACAGCCTATAGTGATGTCACAAAATGATATCCTGGTTATAAATCACGAAAAGTGTGGAACGGACGTTAAGAAAATAAAAGACACACCTGACGACGATTCGAACCATAGCCCCCATGGTGGATGTGGGTTCAAGGTCCAGAAGTCTACTCACAAGGGGAGGCCGCCAATTGTGAAATTCAGATTCGATTCATACTGCGCATAATAAAAGCTCATGGCCAGAGATGTAATGTGGCAAAGCACCAAGTAGCACTTCTCAGCCGTTGTCGAGAAAATCGACAGTTAAAAGAAACCGTTGCGGTGAAATACTCTCTACGATTCATAATTTTCAACAGCGGCGTGGCGCAGCGGTAAGCGTTTGGGTTCGTAATGAGAAGGTTGCAGGACCGAATCTCGCACCATGCAATTTTTTTTATTATTAGTTTTTTGTAATTCAAATATATATATACTATTAATGAATTGCGTATGCATGTTGGTGAAGGCGGATCGCTCTCCAATTGTACCGCCTCCATTTTTCCGTTTGTTTAACAGGGTGTACCAAAGTTTTCACGTCCGCACTGATTTTCGACGATGTTATAAGTTGCGCTACGTATCGCATCTACCTTCTTTCGAAGTTAGCAGGCAACTACGCTGTTACGCGGCGGCTCGTTTCGGCCCATTCAACATCCGTCCTTCAAGTGTAACGAGCGAGTAACGGAGTTTATATTTCATACCTGCCACAGCAAATTTGTGTTCGTGGGGTCTCTATTCTAATTCGAACGTTTGACTTACGCTATATGTATTCGTTTCGGAATATCGTTTCTACGTCTTCCATTAACTGTACGTGGTTAACATTATGAAGACAATTAATAACATTTGTGAAATACAACTTTGTTTGCGGAAAACATAATGATGTTCGAAGTCGTCAGTTTTTCCACGACAAGCGACTTTCAACAACTTATAATATGCATAATTGTTGCAACTGATTGCCGGGAATTATATATATATATATATATATATATATATATATATATATATATATATGTGTGTGTGTGTGTGTGTGTGTGTGTGTGTGTGTGTGTGTGTACATTTAAATTACAAAAAACAAATACTAAAAAAAAAAAAGGTAGCATGGCGCGAGATTCGATCCGGCGACCTTTGGCTTACGAACCCGAGCGCTTACCACTGTACCACGACGTTGTAGAAAACCGTTGCTCATAGAGAGTATTTCACCGCAATGGTTTCTTTTAACTGTCGATTTTCTCGACAACGGTTGAAAAGTGCATCTTGGTGCTTTGCCACATTACACCTCTGGCCATGAACTTTTATTATGCGCAGTATGAATCAAATCTGAATTTCACAATTGGCGGCCTCCCCTTGTCAGTCTGTTTCTCTCATCAAATGTGCCTTCATTGGCCAGGCTTCAGTGCCTTTATTGTGTACGTGCATATCCAGATGATAAGATTATAATATTGATATGAAGGAATAAATAGGATTGTGTCGTTCTTCCGACAGCTTAAAGTTATGAATTTCCTTTAGTAATGATAAATGGTGATCTGAATTTAGACACGTATTACTCATGGTTGATTAAAATGTACTTCTTCCGACTTGACAAGAAAAGGATCCTTTGTTCTTGACAGTATGGAGGAAAGTAACTATATCTGCAGTAAAAAGAAATTTTTCTTGTAAAAAGCAATCTTCCTTTGCTGAGTGTTCATCTTCCAAATGATTCTGTTTACTACTTTCTCTTTTGTTGCCGACTTCCGTTACTACTCATACTTCTGCATCACTTACATGAGATAGCTATAGAAATGTAAGAGGTTCTTCTATAGCTTCTGCGTTTACAATCTATCATCTATTAATTGGGGTAATGGAGCGCACTTGTGGGGCTTCCCTGATTATGATATGCAGCATGTTGTCATCCTGCGCCATCCGGAAATATTCCCATTCAGTGTAGAACAAGTATTTGGAGAACATTGCATCTCGATTCTCAATAACGTACGTGGCTGCATGTCCGATCATTCATAGTGGTGCATTTTGTTTAGTAATTGGGTATCGCACGCCGTCATCCCGCATCAGTTCACTAGCGCTCAGATACTGTACGTTCGTCCTATTAATCATGGCTAGTCGGTGGCCGAGAAAGTTCCACATATCCTCTGCAGCTCCGCAAACAAACCGTGCGCGAACGATTAACCGTTTTCGCATTTGCGGCCGGCGCCTGTTGAATTGACTTGGAGGGGTTCCCAGTGTGCGATCGATTTTTTTGAAACTACCTATATTGTGATTTAGGTTCAGATCCCAGGTATCACATATTGCAGCCATTCACCTTGGTGGGCCCTCGTTTGCAATTGACGAAAATAATTCGAAATTTTGTGTGGTACTTACTAGCATTAAAATAGTTGTATTACGTTATCTACTTGCGTGGTATAATGAATAAGATGGCACACGTGCAGGAGGTTGTGGGTTCGAATCTCTCCATGTTCACTACTTTTCTTATTTTTAAATCTTTATCGAAATTACGTAATCGTTATTTTTATCCAATTAATTGGTTTCAATGAATTTTTTTATTTCTATTCCTGTGTCAAATCATTTTGATTACCGTATGAACTTTTTCATTTGTTTCATTTTTTCTTTTACCATTCTTTTTGCAATCAGATTTGTTTGAATATGTATTTAATTAAATTTACCTATTATAATATTCAATTATTTGAAAATTCCGATGTCAGGAAACAAAGACGAAATAATCTATATCTGTGCAATGGTGTGAAAAACATATTTTTGTTACCACACGCGAAATTTTTTTGCACGGTAATCGTCCTCAAACATTTAAAACATAACCTAAGTTACTACTGCAATAAGGACAAAACAACGCAGATGATAATTTATATAAAAGACGGGTTTGTAAGTAAAACGAAATTCAAGGAAAATGAGAAATAGATACAATGATCGCTATAATGTGGACGAAAAAAACAGATTCATAAAACAAATGAAATTAAATTGCAGTTAATACATAAAATTAAAAACACGTGAACAAAGTTGTGCGTTTGTAAGCGAGAATTTGTCAAAGTCGACCCGAATACCGAAGGGCCCATTTCTGGTCGCTGCTCCGTAACAACGGCCCAACCCACAAAGCAAATATCTTGCTCAAGTATTTGGCCTGCAAATGGATCACAGTCCTGGATCATCTGCGATATTCGCCGGATTTGACCTCGGCCAACTCCTGGCAATAAAAGGACACCATTACGACGCAATCAAGAAAACTGTACAGCAGTACTAAAGGCAATTCCAAGAAATGACTACAGGGACTCTTTTAAAACACTTTTAAAATGATTTCAGCTGTGTATTCATTCAGGCAGAGGCCATTTTGAGTAAATTAGTGATTTTGTAAAAATGATCCCTTACCATTTTTTTTTGTAGCCAGTCCTAAAGTAAGCTGGACACACCATGTATATTCTATATAAAAGGAAAGATTACACGCTGGATTTTTACTTCAAAAGTCACATTTTAATGTTTGTGAGTGGGTTGTGTCGTGCCTCATTTAGGAACAGCAACGCCTATCAGCACATGTCGATATCCAATAATGGCAGGATTGTTCCCAATCAGGAATGCAATTTAGCACTTGCTGTTTTACTGCTCGCATCTACTGTGATCCCACAACTGTTGTGCAAGTATAAAACTGGTCGGTGAGGATAGCCGTACTCAATGCCACACTACATCTCGGCGACACACATAAAGAACAGAATATTTTTCAATTCCACACACAGAGCCACATTCGCATATCCTGAGTCAGAAAGTAGGCTCGTTTACAATTAGAAGTATCCACAGGGGCAGTGTGATGATGTCGAGAGCACCACAGATGACAATGACCTTTGTTGGAGCTTCCCTTGATGTGGCAGTGAAGTGGTGAACTAAACGATTCAGGACACAGGTGCATAGTGTCTTCTTGCAAGGGTCCCGGTTACATAGCAGTACCACGATGAACTGTGAAGGCTCAGATAAGAAGTAGATTGGCCATGATCCATTTACAGCACCTGATGCAATGGTAGGGGCACCATTGGGTACACACCATAATCATCTCTGATTCATACAGCCAGTAACTTTGACAGCAGCCATTATATCTGTAATGTATTAAGGCCAGTGACTATGCTACATCTTTGAGGACTCCACAATCTTACCTTTTGACAAGATAACACAATACCGAACGATGCCCATGCAATGATAAAGGAGGAGTTCTACTGTTGCCCTGGCCAGCCTGTTCTCCAGACCTCTCCCTCATTGAAAACATCTGGTCACAGGTTACCGAGAGACTGGCATGCCACTGCTTCCGAGCCACAATATTTGATGAACCCTTGCTGGAAATGACATCTCTTTGTCTCTCATCGAGCTCTGTTCCACACAATGCCCAGATGGGTTAGGACCACTGTTGCTGCCAGTCAGCAGCTGGCTAAATGTAATTTCACTCCCTGTATATACTCTCAGATCATTTACAAATTTAATGGTGTATTCTTCCTACTATATTGCCTGCACAAATTAACTTATTGCTATCCTTCCTAGCACTGTAATTTTAATGGCCAACAATTTACATAAATTTCAACAGATCTCCTAATAAGTTACCAACATACACTGCCAAACAAACCTATCTAATCAGTTTTATCATGATATTAAGAGGCAGCTCAAAATAGCAATTTGTGAAAGCACTAACCACAGGTCACAAACAGCATAAACTCTGCAATTTTGTATGTTCAGGGACTTGGTATTGTGTCATCCTGATCATTTCCTCATTGGTGTGCAAGTCAATGACATAGTGTCAAACTATTTGGCCACGCAAATCCAGATAGGGTCTTCAGCCAAAAGCACTACACAATCATTTCATTTTATACCCAAATTGCCTACTTTGGATTTAGCAATTTGAGAATCTACCATCTTGATCTTATTACACACAGTAGACAAAAGACTTACCTTTCACGTCAAAAGATGTCACAATTGTTCTGTATTTTGTGTATTTGTGCTGAATTACTGGATCTTCTACATCCATACTCCACAACCCACTGTATGGTGCATGGCAGATGGTACCTTGTATCACTAATAGTCATTTTCTTTCCTGTTCTACTTGCAAATAGAGCAAGAAAATGATGACTGTGTGTGCCTTCATGTGAGCCCTAATCCCTCCAATCTTATCTTCGTGATCCTTACGGAAAATGTACATTGGTGGGAATAGAATCACTCTGCAGTCAACCTCAAATGCCAGTTCTCTAAATATTCTCGTGAGTTCTCATTGAAAAGAATGTCACCTTTCCTCCAGCGAATCCCAATTGTATCTCCATAACACTTGCGTGTTGTTTGAATTGTAACAAATCTACGAGACCACCTTTGAATTGCATCGATGTCATCCTTTAATCGGACCTGGTGCAGAACCCAAACACTAACAGTACTCAACAATGCGTCGCTCTAGCATCCTGCACTGAAGACCCAACTGGTACACCTGCCTAATATTGTGCAGGACCCCCACGAGCACGCAGAAGTGCTGCAATATGACGTGGCATGGACTCAATTACTGCCTGAAGTAGAGCTGGAGGCAACTGACACCATAAATCCTTCAGGGCTATCCACAAATCCGTAAGAGTATGAGGGGTTGGAGATCTCTTCTGAACAGCACATTGGTGTCCAGCAGAGGAGATTTCTGGAGCCACTCTGTAGCAATTCTGGATATGTGGGGTGTTGCATTGTCCTGCTGGAATTGCCTAAGTCTGTTGGAATGCACAAAGGACATGAAAGGATACAGTTGATCAGACTGGATGCTTACATACGTGTCACCTGTCGGAGTCATATCTAAACGTATCAGGAGTTCCACATCGCTCCACCTGCACACACCCCACATCATTACAGAACCTCCACCAGATTGAACAGTCCCCTGCTGACACACACAGTACATGGATTCATGAGCTTGCCTCCATACCCACACACATCCGTCCGCTCGATACAATTTGAAATGAGACTCGACCAACCAGGAAACATGTTTCATCAGTCCAATGTCAGTGTTGAAGGGCCCAGGAGAGGAGTAAAACTTTGTGTCATGTAGTCATCAAGTGTACAGCTCCAAAAGCCGTATCAATGATGATTCATTGAATGGATTGCATGCTCACACTTGATAGCCCAGCATTGAAATCTGCAGCCATTTGCGGAAGGGTTGCACTTCAGTCATGCTGAACGATTCTCTTCAGTTGTCATTAGTCCCATTCTTGCGGGATCTTTTTCCGACCACAGCACTGTCGATGATTTGACATTTCACCAGATTCCCGATATTCACAGTACACTCGCACAATGGTCGTTAGGGAAAATCCTCAATTTATTTCTACCTAAGAGATGCTATGTCCCATCTCTCGTGCACCGACTATAACACTACATTCAAACTCACTTAAACCTTGATAACTTGCCATTGTAGCAGCAGTAACCGATCTAACAACTGCGCCACATACTTGTTGTCTTGTATAGGCGTTGGTGGCTGCAGCACCACATTCTGCCTGTTTATAAATTTTTTACTAGAACACGCATGCCTATACCATTTCTTTGACACTTCATTGTATGTGCAATCTCCTTTTTCCTAACATTCTTCCAATAAAAGGACGTCAACCATCCACTTTCCCTTCTACAATCCTTACAGGGTCATTTCATACTGCTTTGGAATGTTATGCCTAGATAATTGACATGACTATCATGCAGCTGTGTCCGAACATTACGGGTTTGTTTTCCTGATTCTGCCATAACTGACATTTTCTGCATTTACAGCTAACTGCCATTCATCGTACCAACTAACAATTTGTATCCTTCTACAGTTCTTCAATGATGACACCTTCCCATACACCACAGCCTCATCGGCAAAGAGCTGCAGATTGCTGCTTAACCTGTGCACCAGAACATTTATGTATATAGAAAACAACACTGGTTGAACAAACTTCGCTGTGGCACTCCTAACGAGATCCTCGTCTCTAATGAACACTGGCTGCTGAGAGAAGTATATTGTGTCCTTCTTCTTAAGAAGCCTCCGAGTCACAGGCAACAGTGTGGCACCATGTCAAATGCTGTACAGGAATCCAGGAATATGGAATCTTGCACCACATCAATCCACTTGGAAGAACCTTGAGCAGTGATACATTTGAACATCATACCTGAAAGCGTTATACTGAACCGTTCCACAAGTGAAGCTTTGAAAATAGAAAATGACGAGTTGGAGTTAATGTCTTGTATCTGCATTAGATTCTGGAAATGTGTGGTGTAAAACTCTTTATCTATATCTGTCTGTAAATGATTTGGGGTCCTACTGTTTCTTCTGTATAATTTTGTAAGTGTATCTGCAAGCTTTAGTCCTTAGAGCAGCAACCCATGCACATTTGTAAGTCACATCATTTACTGTTTTATATAGGAGAAGGAAGCAGGCATGGCTGGCACCAAGCCAGAACAAGATTTCCTACAAGCACTTTAGGGAAACTGTGAAGTGGGTAAATCATGGTCATCATACAGTGATTCGAAATCGAGTATTCCAAAAAGTAAATCCTGGACTTCCACCACTTTGCTTGCTCAGGTATAAGTTTATAAAGAAGAACACACAAAGCAAATATATCAAAACATGTACCCCACCATGTCAATATGAGTAATCGATGTACACAGAAACCATTAAACAGCAGAAAAGTGCCTTCAAGCTCTGAAGAAGAATAGAAAAAAATCGTTCAAATGGCTCTAAGCACTATGGGACTTAACATCTGAGGTCATCAGCCCCCTAGACATAGAACTACTTAAACCTAACTAACCTAAGGACATCACACACAGCCATGCCCGAGGCAGGATTTGAACCTGCGACCATAGAAGCAGCACGGTTCCGGACTGAAGCACCTAGAACCGCTCGGCCACAAGAATGAAAAGCAGGAATTTTCATATTATGTGCTCGCATTGTTATCATTAGATTATGTGCTCTTCAAAATGTATCCAACAGTTTCTGCTAATTTGCCCGATGTGGATTTTGTCACAGCCATCACATCTAATTATGTCTGTGACTAACTTATTAAATGGGCCATTTATAGGTGATGTCTCTTCCAGTATTACCATTATTATTTTCAGCGTGCAAGCCATTTTAAAATTTATATTTCTGTAAGTTTGGCTATTTTATTACAAACACTTCAATTATATGGCAAAACTACAAATTTAGTCTTGTTTGGCTCTCTCTTTTTCAGGAGTAGTTTTGCATAACTTTTAGTTTTTGTCTGTACATTTCTTTAATTATCTGTGGCTCAGAATAATGCACTTTGATTAAATTTTCTACTGTCACTATTCCTTAGATAATCCCGTATTCATGAATTTGAAAATTTATCATTCTCCATACCACTGAGTGGAAGTATACTTACTACAGATTACTGGGTGGCATGATTTGTTATTGATTAATGTGTCTGTAGTGATTGGTTTCCAAAAAATTCCAAACGTGTGTGTAAATATTATTTATTACGCAGTGCAGATTTTCTGTTATCGTTACTTTGTGACCAACTGATTGATACGCGAGAGACGAATTTGGGCAGCAGGAAAGAATACAGGAGAATAATTTGCAGCAGGGATAAGGACACAGGAAAAAAAACTGACAATTGAAAAAGATAAGTATTTTTTATAAATAAGTAGAAAACTTTGTACAAAACAATAACAGCATCGTTTACAGGCTATTTGTATCGCAGTTTTCCTGATCGTGAACTAAATGAAGCTTACAGTCCCTGTCAAACTGCAGTCTCTGCAATCTCCTGTCTCGTCTGCATTCAATTAATGGAAGTATCTGCTTCAAATGATGCAGAGTGGCTGGAACAAAAGACAAAACATGCATCAGGCACTTTCAGAATATAAAATGGTAGATATACTGACCACTGCTTTGCAATACTTCCAAATTCACTATACGATTAGAAAAACACGCGTACATAATGCGCAATTGATCAGTATATGTCCCGAGGGGTGGACCTGACAGTACAAAAGGTGGCAGGGAGTTCTGTGTTGTCAGTAGAAAAGCAGTAACAGTAGAATGGATCAATAAGAGATCAGAGACTTTGAATGTGGGCTAGTCGTTGGATGTTAGCTGAGTAACAAACCGTCTAGTGCATTTGTCTCTCACTGCTTTACAAAGGCAATGCAGACCCCCTCGATAGTACTTCTTATCGACATTTGTACCATCTGAGGTGTACTCGTGATGGACCAAGCTACTGGAGTCAAAAAACACAGTCGGCACGTCTTTCACATTGCTGCAGACTTGCCTCACTGTTTTTGGGTCTCAGGGATGATGGGTGCTTCCACTGATGACTGAAACTACTCTATTTCTGGGCAATATCCAGGGCTCATCACCAGTGTTCATTGTGTTAAGGTTGGGATTACTGTTCAAAGTATCTCGCTTGTCTTGTGTGATCTCCAAATTAAGTTTCTTCTGGTCAGTTGTTACCAAATTTGCTGAGAACCTCCTGAAGTCCAAATGCTCTGTTAAAATGGAATGAATGGACCCAACATAACTTTAAACTTATCTTCAAGTTCTCCAATTGTTATTCATCTTCCATGAGTTACGAGAGTTCTTATATGCCTAATAACAAGCTCACTTGCAGATGTTGAGGCCCTGCCTGCATATGCTTCACTCATCCCTGAGGAGCAGCCACCTTTGAAGTGGTTTTATGACTCCATCTATGTGGTACCCATTGCTACGTCCTCCAAATACTTTAATCTTGCAGATTGTTTCAACCAGAGAATCACCAAACTTTAAACAAAATTTGCAATATCACTGATCCACTTTCTCTGCTATTTTCTCCACAACACATATCTGAGGACTACCACTCACACATATTCACTAGGTCAATGGCTAGCCAGCAACTGGTAGTTTCCACAGCTGTAAAAAATCAGGCTCGTACACTAAATACACTCCTGGAAATTGAAATAAGAACACCGTGAATTCATTGTCCCAGGAAGGGGAAACTTTATTGACACATTCCTGGGGTCAGATACATCACATGATCACACTGACAGAACCACAGGCACATAGACACAGGCAACAGAGCATGCACAATGTCGGCACTAGTACAGTGTATATCCACCTTTCACAGCAATGCAGGCTGCTATTCTCCCATGGAGACGATCGTAGAGATGCTGGATGTAGTCCTGTGGAACGGCTTGCCATGCCATTTTCACCTGGCGCCTCAGTTGGACCAGCGTTCGTGCTGGACGTGCAGACCGCGTGAGACGACGCTTCATCCAGTCCCAAACATGCTCAATGGGGGACAGATCCGGAGATCTTGCTGGCCAGGGTAGTTGACTTACACCTTCTAGAGCACGTTGGGTGGCACGGGATACATGCGGACGTGCATTGTCCTGTTGGAACAGCAAGTTCCCTTGCCGGTCTAGGAATGGTAGAACGATGGGTTCGATGACGGTTTGGATGTACCGTGCACTATTCAGTGTCCCCTCGACGATCACCAGTGGTGTACGGCCAGTGTAGGAGATCGCTCCCCACACCATGATGCCGGGTGTTGGCCCTGTGTGCCTCGGTCGTATGCAGTCCTGATTGTGGCGCTAACCTGCACGGCGCCAAACACGCATACGACCATCATTGGCACCAAGACAGAAGCGACTCTCATCGCTGGAGACGACACGTCTCCATTCGTCCCTCCATTCACGCCTGTCGCGACACCACTGGAGGCGGGCTGCACGATGTTGGGGCGTGAGCAGAAGACGGCCTAACGGTGTGCGGGACCGTAGCCCAGCTTCATGGAGACGGTTGCGAATGGTCCTCGCCGATACCCCAGGAGCAACAGTGTCCCTAATTTGCTGGGAAGTGGCGGTGCGGTCCCCTACGGCACTGCGTAGGATCCTACGGTCTTGGCGTGCATCCGTGCGTCGCTGCGGTCCGGTCCCAGGTCGACGGGCACGTGCACCTTCCGCCGACCACTGGCGACAACATCGATGTACTGTGGAGACCCCCACGTGTTGAGCAATTCGGCGGTACGTCCACCCGGCCTCCCGCATGCCCACTATACGCCCTCGCTCAAAGTCCGTCAACTGCACATACGGTTCACGTCCACGCTGTCGCGGCATGCTACCAGTGTTAAAGACTGCGATGGAGCTCCGTATGCCACGGCAAACTGGCTGACACTGACGGCGGCGGTGCACAAATGCTGCGCAGCTAGCGCCATTCGACGGCCAACACCGCGGTTCCTGGTGTGTCCGCTGTGCCGTGCGTGTGATCATTGCTTGTACAGCCCTCTCGCAGTGTCCGGAGCAAGTATGGTGGGTCTGACACACCGGTGTCAATGTGTTCTTTTTTCCATTTCCAGGAGTGTATGTCTGCAAACAGAAAGCACGTGCGCCCTGATACCACTATTAGTTTCAACAATAGAGAATAGGGTCTGATACTTTTTGAACAGCCCTCGTATGTAGTGTGAGAAAAATGGAGAAGAAGAAAATGAAGGCGTTTGACGTGTGGTGTTAAGCTTCCACTGTTGTGGGAATGTATACACTTCCAGCTATGCCATTCCTCAGATGCTGTGGATTTGTATATGTGTGCTGCTTTGATTTTCCTACAGTGCAATGGACATCTGAACACATCCTGATCCTCATTGTGTGCTATCTTTACAAGAAAACCTTGTTTCAATATCTTGAATTGTTTACGGACTACCACAATTTTTATAACCACATGGTTCACGATGTGCATGGACATGAATGGGCACATTGTGCGTGATCGTCCTAATGATACAAAACTTTATACTTTGAGAGCAAAATGAGATCTCCTTCTTCTCGCAGTTTTAAATAAAATGTTGATATCTATGTTTCATTCACTCCAATGTATGAGCTAAAACCAACCATACACAAACTTTACACATGCATTTTTATCTCCATAAAATCTTTACAGTTGCATGTTATGTTTTAGTTTATTTGATCCATCACAATAACTGTGTCATACAACGAAAGAAATTCAGTCCATTAACAAGCAAAGATATCAGATAGTAAGATATGAAAAAAATCAAATTTTTGCACCTAACAATTTTCTTAAAAATGGACACTAGGTATGTCATTGCACCTGGCAAGTCCGCATGGACAGAACTGGGCATGTCATGACCAGCCATAAGTCAGACATCAAAATGAGGTTTCTCGCAAAGGGTAGCACACAAAGAGGCACATATGTTGTCTGATATTTATTGACTGAGGCAGGAAAGCAACTCATCTGCAGCAGTGAGAAGTTAATGGAACCGGATGCGTAAACACATCAGTAGCACTCCGGAAATCCTGGGGGCCACATTTAAAGACTTCCTTAGCATCTTGGAAGTGACAGAGCATGATGCAGGTAGGAGACAAGGTACTGGCAGAAGTAAAGCTGTGAGGACAGGGCGTGAGTCGTGCTTGTGTAACTCTGTTGGTAGAGCACTTGCCTGCGAAAGGCAAAGGTCCCGAGTTCGAGTCTCGGTCCAGCACACAGTTTTAATCTGCCAGGAAGTTTCGCATCAGCGCACACTCCACTGGAGGGTGAAAATCTCATTATGATGTGTTAACTTGTCCACAGCAGTTGAAGGGTTAAGGGCTAAGACTGTTGCAAGGTAAAGAATGCCATGTAGACAGGACATTTGTAACAGTAGAAGTGAGAAGGCTAACAAACATAATGGACAATAATAAGATAAGGCAAGAGAAATAACCACGTCAGTAGGTCGGTCAGCCCGGGTGCATGTGGGAATTATTCATGCAACAACAGCTGCTTGATTCATTATACTGAAAGCGTTTAAGAGGTAGAACGGCACCCATTATTCATCAGAGGGCAACCTCTGAAACAGGCAATAGGCTGCAGTATAAAAAGTGGCTGACTGCACCTAAAAGCAATTAGAACAGTGTAAAAAAGGTATGACAAAGGCAGCTGAGAGAGGAGGTAGCGTCAAGAGTCATTCAGACCCAGCATGTGGCAAGAGAGAACCCAACCTTAACAACCCAGCCCCACCTTGAAAGTGGTTTAAAACGTTAATATCTGATACTGACAATCCCTTCTGGGAGAAAACAAAGAATCAGATCAACTGTGAGTTGTCTGCCAAAAGGTAGAGAACCCAGATGCTCACAATTCGTGTGGAGAGCCAGACGGAGTGGGCTTTCCACTAATATGTGAGTTACTCTCTGCAAGGCTCCATAACCACAAAACGGGGGTTATTCATTGCATAAGAGAAAACTATGAGTTAATCTGGTATGACCGGGGGGGGGTGTACATTCCAACTTTTAATCCCTGTCGTAGGACGCAAAAATAATTTGATAAGTCGGCTGATTAGGAAATTTTCCGATAGCGATTGTGTAAGTGAGCAGAAATTGGTACCGGTGAAATTGAAGAAGTACTATCTCCATTTCAGTAAGGAGACTGTTTACAGGACTAGTCTGGGAGGTGCCAGTGGCCATTCTTACTCCACAATAATAGGCTGGATCCAATAATTTCATAGCCACTGTGCAACAAGCATCACAAACATTGTCATATCATGACAAAACTCGGAACCAGTAAGTAGAGTTCTGGCTCAGAATGTAAGTGTCATCAAAAAATAATGGGAATTTTTTAGTTACATGGGCTTTAAATACTCTATTTTCAATGTGATGACAGTCACAAAGGTTGTGTGTGTTTTTGAGTGATCATAGAATTTCTACTTTTGAAGAAGACGACTGAAAGAATTTGCATTAAATTTTGCTTGAAAAATGGAATAAAGTGCAGCACCACATTTGAAATGATGGCTGTGGCTTTTGGCGAATCTACTATGAGGATGACAAGAATTTACAAGTGGTAACTGCCTGACGAGTCAAGACCAAAAAAGTTCGACAAATACTATCACATGTGAAGGTTCTTTTCATGTGAAGGTTCTTTTCACTGTTTTCTTCAATTACAATGAGATAGTGCATCACAAGCTCCTGTCTTATGGCTGAACAGTCAGTAAGGAATATTATCTGGAGATTATGTGCCATCTGCATGAGACAATCTGACAAAAATGACCAGAATTGTGGTAAAACCACTCGTGAAAATTACATCACGATAATGCTCCCGTTTACACATCAATACTTGTTCATAATCTTTTTTTGGCAAAAAAGAAAACCATTACACTGCCTCAGCCACTGTATTTGCTGCCCATTGCTAAAGAGAACTACTGATGAGACAAAAAGAATCACTGAAGGAGCTGAACCCCGTAATGAAAAGTGAGTTCCAGAAGTGCTTCCAAGACAGGAAAAAGTTGACAAGTGCATTATATGAGAGAGTGGTATACTTGCATTTTCGTGGGAGGTAATTGGTAAAGGTCTCAATTCGAGAACCCAGCATATTCCTTTCACAAAGCTGGCACAACACAGTGAGGCTCATCAGTTGCTATCTGTCAACGGACATGAGGGTTTCCGTTGTTTAAGGACAGAGATGAAGACACTATCTTGTCATTGCGAAGGCAAAACACCCTCTAGCCAAATATGGTTGAAGAGCCTGAGTACCATTCATGCGTTGGATCATCTGATTATGAATTTAATCAAGGGCTTGGGCCCTACTGTGTGTGATGAGTCAACAGCCTGAAGCAGTTCCCAGTCAGTAATAGGTTCATTATATAAGTTGACATGACAGAGGAGAGGGGAGGGGTGGTGTTAAGGATAGGGAGATGTCATCAACTTGTCTTCTATGCATTTGAAAGACAGCCAGTTAGAAGTGGACTCTGACGATGGGGCCAAGAGAGTCGAAAGCTGTTCAGCAAGAACCAGTGCACCAATACAAATGCCACTCTGAAGGAGGAGACCCAGAAAAGCAGCTCTACAGGCTATGGAACTTTGGGATGGAGAGGCGCACATTCCAAGGAAGAGATGTAGTGCTCCCAGCATTCCTTCTTACTGCATTTAGTTAGATAGCAAGCCTTAGTGGAGAACTGCTGATAAGTGGTGAGGAAGGTCTTTGAAGACTATCACTCGAAATGTCACACGACCATTCAACAAACAAGTATAGTTGTTGCAATGTCTTTTGGTCTACCACGGCTCCAACTGACTGGCAGTGGAGAGGGGCCTGTCGAAAGGGGAGTAGCAGATCCAATGAAGACAGTGATCAAGTCAGAAACATCTCTCACAACCCTGTCAGTGCAATCGGAGAGATAGGGGATAAAGGTGACAGCAATGCAATACAACTGCTACATGGCTCTTCAAAGACCCCAATCAGGTAACTGATCCATCACGCAGTGAAAAGGAAGTGACAGCATCACCAGAAAATGATGACTGGCACAAAAGTGTCATGTAGTGACCAATGTAGCAAAGTCATGAGATGGGGAGAATGACCATAAGATCAATTCCTAAAAAGAGGCCATGGGTTCCACTGAAGAGGGTAGGAGTACAGTCACTGAGGAGGAGGAGATTAGTGTTTAATGTCCTGTCGACAATGAGGAAATTACAGATGGAGCACAAGCGGCTCCAATTAGGGAAGGATGGGGAAGTAAAGTGGCTGTGCCCTTTCAAAGGAACCATCCCGGCAGTTACCTGAAATTGCTGAAAACTTAAAACCATTTACAACCAACATGTACATACTCCTGTTTAATGACTTCTGTCATTTGAATGTCATCGCACTGTGGGCCTGTGGGAAGCTGGACAGACGTACTGGCAGAATGCTGTACATATTGGGCAAAATGTATCAGTGGTACTTCATTGTTTTTAGCAGTGGTCTTTCCAACATTTCCACAACTACATACTACACACTGGATGCCTGCATAATATAGGCACACATCAAGACCACTGTATTACATGAGCAGCAGTGGCCAACTGAACACTCAGGGCCAAAATCCAGCCACATGTGGCATCTGTTGTGTCACGAGGGAACACTGGGAACCATATGCTTGCTGCAGCACTAACATCATGTGCGCCTCTGGCCAGGGTAGCACTTACATCACCACACCACCAACTGTGGTTACAATGATGTCATGAAAGAGTTGACTGGATAGTGGAATGGCATACTGTTTTCATCAGTGATGAGAGTAGGCTCTGCCTGTACATGAGTGATGGATGCACATGTGTGTGGCACACACCTGGTGCGATGCTTATTCCAAACACACGGGTTCCATCCCAGGATTGACGTGGTGGGGACACAAATTGTAGCTTGCAGCCACTTCTGGTGTTTCTGCAGGGTAAAGCAACAAGTGCCCACTAAATTGCACATGCTGTTTGGTGCTACTGTCATTTCTTTAGCAAGAAGGTAATGTGCGTTTTCAGAAGTACAACGAATGTTCATCATAGTTGCTGTGATGCAAAGTGCTCTTTGTGGTGTAAAACAATTACCCTAGCCAGCAAGATCAACAGCTCTCTAACCAATTGAACACATGTGGGACACTGTGAACAAGTAACTTACACATTTTCCACATCTGGACAGTAAAAAAGGCACGAGATTCTTGGAACAACCTTTATCATCATTTGCATGTGAGAATACATGCCTGGTTGCTACCAGAGGGGGGTAAACTGTGTACTAATGTGACTGGAAACCCTTTATTGAGAAGCAAGCCTGAATTTGTTGTTATATAGTCCTACAATGATGACCTACCTGTCATCACTTGTCAATAAAATGGTGTGGCATATTTTTTTTCCTCCCAGTAATTTATTATGATCAGTAAGAAGCTGGTCATTCAGGAGGCCCCTATCAGACAATGTTGTACATCCCCACAGGCAATAGTGCACACTGAAGTCCCCAAGTAAGGGAAACGGGGAGGGGCACGCAGGCAGGCAAGGGAGTTGGATTGAGGTAATCTTCTCAAAGTAAGTTCCTGACCTGGAGATAAATAAACATACATATGGTGACCACTGGGTTCATCTGCACTTTAATTGCTTTTGTTTCCAAAACAGTACGGAGGGGAATAAACTCGCTGACATCTGTGCGAAGTAATCCACAGACCCCTGCAGATGTTTTCTCAGGATCAGTACATTTGGTAATCTCGGTTGGGGAATGGTAATCTGAACTGTGTTTCTCGGAGAGTGACACACATCGCAGAGCAGATGACAGTAACATCCACTACAACTCCATTTACTGTCATGTTAATCGTGCCCTGATTAGATGTGAAAGGGCTGGGAGGACAGGTCATGCATCAGGATCACTGTATATCACTGTCTCAATATTATGAGGGGGACAGTTGCTACTCACCATATAGCAGAGATGCCGAGTCGCAGATAGGCACAACAAAAAGACTATCACAATTACAGCTTTCGACCATTCGCCTTCGTCGACAGTAGACACACACACACACACACACACACACACACACACACACACACACACACACACACACACACACACACGACTGCTGTCTCAGGCAACTGCAACTGCGACCAGCAGCACCAGTGCATCATGGGAGTGGCGACTGGGTGGGGGTTAGGAGGAGGTTGGAGTGGGGGTGGTGGATAGTGAAGTGCTGCAGGTTAGACGGAGGGCAGAGGAGAGGTGGGGAGGGGGGAAGGAAGTAGCTGTCTGTCCACATGAATGGCCATTGACGAACTGTGACCAAGAAGCAAGCGGACCACCCTGTTGCTGAACACACTGCCAAACATAATATCCTTATTTCAATGACTGCTTCACAGCCTGTGCCATATTGATCCTTCCCACCAACACCAGCTTTTCTGAACTGCACAGGTGGAAACTTTCCCTTTAATACATCCTACGTTCCCGTAACCCTCCTGGCCTTAACTTTCGTTAGTCACTGCCCTCATCCATCCAGCCCCTTTCCTGTTCCCATTCCAGCACTACACAGCCGTCATTCCACCACCACATACAGTCTCTCTATTTCTCTCCTTTTCCACTACTCCCCCCCCCCCCTCCATCCAACCTGCAGCACTTCACTTCACTGTCCATAACCCCCACCATACTATCCCTCCCCTTCCAGCCCCAGCCTCCTCCTTACCCCCACCAAGGTGCCACTCCCATGACGCACTGGTGCTGCTGGTTGCAGAGTGTGTGTGTGTGTGTGTGTGTGTGTGTGTGTGTGTGTGTGTGTGTGTGTGTGTGTGTGTGTGTATTGTTGATGAAGGCCAATGGCCGAAAGCTTTAATTGTGAAAGTCTTTTTGTTGTGTCTATCTGCGACTCAGCATCTCCGCTATATGGTGAGTAGCAACTTTCCTTCTCATAATATTGTTACTTTCCATCCTGGATTTTCCATTGGTTGTTTATCACTGTCAGTCACAGTGAGGATAGAACAACAGCAATTAACACTGGTTCAGAGTGCAAGGAATGTGGATATTCTGGAGAGCGAACTGGCTGACCGTTTGGCTAGAGAAGCAGTTACTTACCAAACATTCACTTTGATAATCTGAAGCAGATTTGTGGGTGCAAATAGCACCTCTTCTCACTCTGAGCTCAAACAACATTTACTAGGCTACTGTCTGCTCTAATACACTACACACTATCAAGGAGATTCCTCTCAGGAGGAATCCACCACTTTATACTGTTCTCCATTAATCATATCAGATTAGTTCATAGTTTTAATCAACCACATTTTGTGGTTATGGAGCCTTGCAGACAGCAGCTCATTCCTTGGTGGAATTCCCCCTCCTCCTGGTTCTTCACACTAAGCTTCGCTATCTGGATTCTCTACCTCTCATGTTGGCAAAAACTTCAGATAGTTGAACTGGTTCTTAGTTTTCTCCAAGAAAAGTGGTTTTAATTCTCAGATATAATGTTTTAAGCTACTTTTGGGTTTGGGGCAGGGCAGTTAAGTTGGGACATCTCCTGCCACGTGCTGGATCTGAAGGACCCTCAAACCTACCTCCTTTGCCAGCTGCCTTTGTCAATCCCTTTTATCCTTTTTTAATTGCTTTTAGATGCAGTTAGCCCTTTTTTTCTGCTGTACCCTATTATCTGTTTTACAGAGTGTCCTCCAATGAAAAGTGAGTGCTGCCCCTCTTTAATACTTTGACTGTAATGGGGAGATCTGGCATCTTCAGGGTTATGGACTAGCCTTCTCCTGAGATTTCTCCTTTTTCTCTTTCACTGCTGTTGGCAGATATATATCTAGCCAACATTAACATAATGTGACAAATATTATGAATGACTTGTTACACTGTAAGAAACCTGTGCAGGTATAATGAACGTAATACAAATACATTTATTTGGTGTAGTTTAGTCAAATAGAACCTGGCATTTTCTGTCATTCTTATGGATGGAACGAGGGCTCCTACAAGGTATGAGTTATGCTTATCGGAACTGTCTTTTAACTGTGAGTGGAATAAATGAACAATCTGACAACAATTTCATGGTACATACTTATGTATAATAACACCAACTGTACATTCAATCACTGCAATGAAAATACAATATATTTACTACTGAGTTGTTGAGATATTCACATTTCATGAACATCTATTAAGTATTAGACTGTTAAGCATAAAGTTGTAGAAGTAGCATAAAATACCTTTAACTTCGTGCCAATATTGCTTTGGCACCCTACGTTGCACTAGAGAGTAGAAAATCAGTGCAAGGAACTCTCCTGTGACACCTTCATCGTAGGCCTTTCCAATTTCTTTCCACCTTATATTCTGCCAGTACTTTATCTTGGCTTTCCTTAACCTGGAAAGCAGTTGTATGTTAAGAGTACCAAAAGCTTATCATGAAAACAGGTTACATTTTAATATAACTTTAAAAATTCACTTTACACTGCATGTACAAAATCACTCAACATTAAGAAACTAATCCCTCCCAATACAATCTCAGTTTGAGAATACCAAATGATGGTGAACTAACCTCCCAGCAAATACACTGAGAAAAAATGAGACCACGAAGGAATGATCCATATGGACAGAAATCTACAGATGTGATGTACATGTACAGACAAACAAATTATTAGTTTTAGAAAAAATTGACAATTTATTCAAGAGAAAGAGCTTCACAAATCGAACAAATCAGTAATGCATTGGTCCACCTCTGGCCCTTATGCATACAGGTATTTGGTTTGGCATTGATACAGTAGTTTGATGTTCTCCTGACGGTTATCATGCCAAATTCTGTCCAATTGGTGCATTAGATCATCAAAATCCCAAGCTGGTTGGACAACAATGTCCATAATGCCCCTGAAGTTCTTAACTGCTAATTGGCAAGCGTGAAGACAAGCAGTAGAAGCTCTTGCTATGTGGGGGAGGGCATTACCTTACCGAAATGTAAGCCCAGGATGGGAAGGGTAACGAAGCGGGGCACAGAATATCATTGATATACTGCTGTGTCGTAGCAGTGCCACGGATGACATCCAAAGGGGTCCTGCTACGAAAAGAAATAGCATCCAAGATCACCATTCCTGGTTGTTGGTCCGTACGGCAGGTGACAGCCTGTTTGTTACCCCACAGCTGTCCGGGGCATCTCCAGACAAGTCTTTGCTGATCACTGGGGATCAATTTGATGCAAGACTCATCATTGAAGACAATCCTACTGCAGTCAATAAGAGTCCAGGCCAAAGACGTGTCTGGAGACATGCCAGACGGCAGTTGGATACCAACCTGACCCACCTGTCATACAGCCCAACAATCACGAGATATGGTCTGGGGAGCCATTTCATTTCATAGCAGGATCCCTCTGTCATCAGCAGCATCTTTACAGCACAGCAGTACACTGACAATATGCTACTAACTCTTGTTGCCCTTCACGGCAAGCCAATCTGGACTTACAGTTCAGCAAGATAATGCCTACTTGCACGCACAAACCAAGAGTTTCTACTGCTTGTCTTTGTGCTTGTGAATCCCTACCATGGATGGCAAGGTTGCCGGATCTCTGCCAAACTGAGAACTTTTGGAGCATTATTGGCAGGGCCATCCCACCAGCTCAGAAATTTGATGATCTAACACACCAAATTGGATACCAACCTGACCCACCTGTCATACAGCCCAACAATCACGAGAGATGGTCTGGGGAGCCATTTCATTTCATAGCAGGATCCCTCTGTCATCAGCAGCATCTTTACAGCACAGCAGTACACTGACAATATGCTACTAACTCTTGTTGCCCTTCACGGCAAGCCAATCTGGACTTACAGTTCAGCAAGATAATGCCTACTTGCACGCACAAAGCAAGAGTTTCTACTGCTTGTCTTTGTGCTTGTGAATCCCTACCATGGATGGCAAGGTTGCCGGATCTCTGCCAAACTGAGAACTTTCGGGGCATTATCGGCAGGGCCATCCAACCAGCTCAGAAATTTGATGATCTAACACACCAAATTGGACAGAATTTGGCACAATGTCCCTCAGGAAGACTTCCAACAACTTTACCAATCAATGCCAAACCAGATAACTGCTTGTGTAAGGACCGTAGGTGGACCAATGTGTTACTGACTTGCTCAATTTGTGAAACTCTCTCCCTTGAATACGCCATCAAATTTTTCTGTCATTGTAATTGTTTGTTTGGTTGTACTTGTATATCAGATCTACCAATTTTTGAACCATTCAGATAATTCGTTCTTGGTGCGTTTCTTTATTGTCTTAAGAGGTATATGCAAGGTAGCACAGGGTTTTAGTTCCAACAAAGTCTCAGTACTTTTGAAACACTGTACTCACTCTGGCAGGGCAAAAAATCAGCTATTGCACAGTTGAATGAAGAAGCCCAAAATTAGAGAGAATTTACAGGAGCTTAAAGTGAGATCACTAGTACAGAGGGAACAGTACTCTTCCTAAAATAAAAGAAAAAGATTAGGGTTTAACTTCTGTGAAAACGTCATTAGTAAAGCCCAGATTTTTATGTAATTACACGTTCTTTTCCTCTGTTCCTGCTTATATGAAAAATGTAAATGTTTACGTATTATGTTTCTACAACTGAAATATTTCATTGTAATGTTACATTTTTTTATATTTCTGTACGATTACATGTTTTACATATACTATTATTGTTTTTTTACCATTGTTCATATTTCCCCAGACACTCTCAAGAGGCCAGTCCCTTGGAAAAATATTTACTTCTACGGTAAGTCAGATGTGGATAAAGTACTTTCATACAGCATGAATGTATCTCAAAGCCCCCCCCCCCCCCCCCCCCCAAACATGTTTCACTAGTGCTAAATTTAGTGTTGTCCCAAATGACTGTCCAAATGAAATGGGATACATGGATCAAAGCTGTTGGTTTTTATAATGAACTTTTGCAAGCCATGTAATCAATGCTTGATGATTACTTTCAAAAGGATCTTCAGTTCTAGTACAAAAGGCAAAAAATGCTTTCACTGAACTTAAAACAATAATGCTCTGGTATACAACCATAGCATCTTCAGCTTCCTTGCTAACAACTTTAAAGAATTAGAGTCTATCTTGTTACCTTTGCAGAAATCATTAGAAATTGTTGAAATTTCGAATGCAAAGTGACAGACATTACAGGTGATATTGAGCACAAGGTAGTGAATCAGTCTGACACTGTTTTAGTTACAAATCAAAACTAGTCAACTTTTGCTACTATTTGCTGTATTATCAGTGGAGGAGAAGAAGACAGTCCACTGGACAACATTTCCAGCAATATTTCATTTCCTAAAATTTTCACCATCAACATCCTCTGATGTGGAAAGACAGTTTTACTCCTACAAATTCATTCTTTTGTTTGGTGAAATTCAACAACTGAAGAAAATCTGGAGAAGTGCCTCGTTTATTGCGCTTCACCACAAGAGATAATGCACTGTATGCAAGCAATTTCAGTGAAGATAGAAATTTTAGTAAACAGAAGTGAGCAAAAATAATTTTCTTTTATTAGCACAATATAGACTTCCAAATTAGAAATTAAGTAACATAAAATTTACCTTCTTAATGTACATTTCATGTTCCTGGTATGTTTGTAATACAATAGGTTAGGGTGTACTTGAGAAGCTGATTTCAACTGAAATTGTTTCTGTTATTCATTGCATTCAACTGGATTCTGCAAACATCTGTCATGCAAAACCCAACTCGCTCTTTTCTCACACAATATCATGAAGCCGTGGTTGAAGGTTATAAAGTGCATTAATTATTTCTCGACTTCTTGGAAGTATATTAGTCAGTATCACATCAACACTTATTAACAGGACTGCTATCAGATGGAGTACCATATGAAATTTGTCAGATATTGAGGTAACTAATTGCAGAATAGGAAATCAGCTAAAACTGCTCAGCAGAGGAAAGACAACTGGATCAGATGAGACATGTGGGGTTATACAGAGATTATGAGATAGACTTCAGTCCCCTTCTGCCAGTAATTTAACATGGTTGTTGGAGCTATGGAAGGTAGCTAGCAATTGGAAAAATATGCAGGTCATTCCCTTGATCAAGAACAATCATCAGGTAGATGCGCATAATTGCTCATCTACATCGCAGACATCTGTCCATTGTATGATGCATGTCCAGGAAGTAAGTACCATTTCATTGTGACGAGAGCACTAAGCATGAGTAGTGCTAAGGCTGCACGAGTCATTCTAGGATAGTGCACAGGCCATGTTTAGTGTTAAAGACAGTGTGCTTTTAATTGTACTTGAGTACTGTATTAACTCGAACCTAAGCCATACTTTTTTCTGGTTTTTGTAACCCAAAAATCCGCCTGTGGCTTAGAATCGAGTGCAAAGTAAGTGGAAGTTCTGAAAAATGTTGGTAGGTGCTGCCACAACTAAATTCTGCCATCGAATATATGTAGCACTACACAGGCATGCTTTGCAGTGACAAAGATAAATACTGGCACCAAAACCTCTGCGTCATAAAAAAAAAAAAAAAAAAAAAAAAAAAAGTGGAAGATGAGCTTTTTTGTCCACCCCGAGTTTCGACCACTGCATTTTGTAAATACAAATTCCGTATTGTTCATCTTCGAATGTAGCAGCATTTCAATGTACTACGAAAATACGACTGGCAAGACTGTTTGGGATGTTTGTCAATATGGCCAACTCTACGTTCTGAATTTTTTCCTACCTGTGAGAAGAGATGGTTGCTAATAGGAACTTTTATGTATTGTGAATCACATGCACTATTCTCTTCACCATAAGAATAATACGAATATAAACATTTTGCCATGTATTGTTTCGTGTTTGCTGCTATCTCATTTAAATCCTGCCTGCCTAATAAACTACGAAACTAGAGTGAGACAACAGCAAACGCGGAAGAATATACATATCATGTCATATTTATATTCGTATTATTCTTATGCCTAATAGTGGTACAGTCAGAAATGAAGCATGGCAATTGACTAGATTTTTAAATCTAAGATGACTCTAACTTCTGTGCAGAATGTAATGTACTAAAGAGGCGTCTGCAAAGATTTTCAAACGGAGAAAAATTTTTGCTAAATTCTCGTTCAGAACATCTTCTATCATACACAGTCTATTATTTGGTTCTTGTTGATCATTATCAAACAAAGCAGCAGTGTAAGTAACATCAAATAGCAGTCTCTTGCCATTGTTTCGCTAATGAGACGATTCGTCTCTGTTGTTTTTTAATTGTAAGCGGCAGTAGCATGCACAAAAGCAAGCCATGCCGCGAGCGGCGACAGGTCGTAAACACACATCATAATAATGCGATAAACAATCATGACACTGTACAGTAACGCATTTTCAGCTTAGAGTGACGTAAACACCTACAACAAAGAGAACGGCACTTATCAGACCAAAGAAAAATAGGCAATCAATTCAAACCAGACGAAGCATGTGAAAAAGGAAGGGTACCCATAAAAATATGGACGGAGCGCCTGATGCATAGCAATGGCTACCTGATAAAGCTTAACTGCTAAGCTTACGACTCGAACCAGACTACTGTAGCTGTATCGTCATTTATTCTACCTAAATTGTGTCTCATATTACAATGGAACAACTTTGTTTCGATTTGGAGGTGCGGCCTAAGACTTTTCTCCCCCCTTGAATTTCGAGTCTCAAATTTCAGGTGCGGCTTAGATTCAGGAAAATTTTTTTTCCTCGATTTCAAGTCTCATTTTTCAGGTGTGGCTTAGATTCGAGTGTGGCTTAGATTCGAGTAAATACGGTAACTTATGATTTATTCTGTGGTGTCCGTTTGAAGGGGTTGTGACTTAGGTGTCTTGTATTATGGGTTTTTATGATCTTGGTTAGGCAGACTTTATGCTTGTTATTGGCGCCTGCCTGTAAAAGTAAAGAATTACGAGCTGTAAGAGGTGAATAAGTTTCCATGCTATTTGTTTGAGGTCTTGCATGTGTTAAGGGTATTAAATTTAAAGGGGGTTGGCATATGTTAAAGTGTACTACGAGCAGCGGGCACAATCAGTTCCAGATTGACTAATACAAGGGGTGGCACTTTTATTGACGTAAGCCCGGCAGTTAGCTCGGCCAGCTACATTTTGGTAACGCTCGGCACTACTTGGCTGTATCCTGTCAGTCGCTGCTCGCCACAGTAGTTGACAGAAGTTAAGTATTCTCTCGTGTAATTATTTGGAGATTCTTCTCGTTAAAATGTTTGGGCTGTGCCAAGATGCGTCCCATTCCAAGTACGGTAGTTCGCTCACTCTTGTATTAGGGTGGTCACCCGCTGGGGCTGTGCCCACTGCTGCGTGGAACTTAAACCGACTATTGAGGTAACTGTCTTTTCTGCCTAAATATTGTTAAACTTGAAAGGGTTTTCATGAGTGACTTCAGTGGAATAAGTCACTATATAACTGGTGGAATTCCGTTGTACTAAAGTTCCCATTGGGGAATTTGCTCTATTACTTAAAATTTGTTATTTAATATTCTGTAGTGTGGCTTGTTTTACCAATGGGTATTTAGTCCCGGTAAATTCCTGTTAAATTTGTGGGCAATTATGCTTGTCATCTATATTTACCTGGGGCTATTTGTTATTTAGTTAAAAGGAAGGATCTTTACTTCTTTCATTCCATATACTGTTGTAAAGACTGTATAAGGTTTTTAATTCTGTTTGTTACTGGTGGCTATTGGAAGGCCAGTTTTGCAGTACTCTGTTCCTCAGTCACTGATAGATCCTCTTGTGTGTCTCCTCTAATGCTTTTATTCCTAATTTTATTTTATTTAATCTTTTGTAAGGTTGAGCACAGAAACTTCATTTCGCGTGGCTGTGACTTGCTCAAACTTGCCTTGTTAATTATTTACATAGCACTCCAAGCTGTATGGCAGAAACGGTTGGAGATAATGTTTTAAAAATGATACGTTTGGTTCTCATAGGAACTCCCTTGTGCCATACAAGGTCCTGCACTTGCTGAAAAAATTAGAGCCCTTTCTTACTATGTTTTCTACTTCTTGTCTGGCAGTTCCATTTCTTGTTATTCTACTTCCTAGATAACTGAAAGCGTCCACACATTCAATTCCCTGTCCAACTCTAATCAGGTTGCCCTGGGCAGATACCCTGCTCATAACCATTTCTACAGTTTTGCTCTTGCTTACTGTCAGCTGGTGCTCTTTAAACTTGGAGTTCCATTCCATAAATGTTTAAGTACACTATTTGTGACAAGTTGCTGGAACAGTAATTACCATAAAATACCTAGGAGTTACCATCTGAGGCGACCTCAACAGGAATGACCACATAAAAGAAATTTTAGGAAAAGCAGATGCCAGGCTGAGATTCATTAAAGGAATCTTACGGAAATTTGACTCATCCATGAAAATTTCTTTCCAAACATTTATGTGACTGACTCTGTACCCTTACCACGTGGATTAACAGAAGAGGATGTCTAGCAGATACAAGAACCATCGCAGGTTCGTGCGACTCCCCACCCCCCCCCCCCCCCCCTCCTCCTCTCTCTCTCTCTCTCTCTCTCTCTCTCTCTCTCTCACACACACACACACACACACACACACACACACACACACACACACACACACACACACACACACACACACACACACACACTATTAGACATTTATCAAAAATTTAGCATTGAAAATACTTTTTGGAAAACATTATTGTTCTCACAGACAACAATTAGTACTTTGTTCATTGCAGAATGATAGTTCACACCATAGTACAATTGTCTATAACTTGATATAAAGTTCTGAGTAACTGCTCTATTAGCACACAGCCAGATCACTGTTGTTGTAAGCAATGATTACAAGTGGTCACTGATTACATAGAGACTGGACGAGCGGCACAGTGCTGGGACATAAATAACTCTCCGGCTGTGGTGGTGCAAGAAAATACATGGAGAAATGTCTACACCGATGCCTCCGATTCACTGACGCGTCTGTCACCAGCTGTCTTTACTTGTGGTGCCATCGTGAGGTAACAATTTTTACACGAAATCTCGTTCTGTGGACACCACCACAAAAATGTGGTGCCATTCATCATGGGACTGTTTACTCCGCACGAGTGCATTACTCAACATACTCCAGCAGCAGACACTAAAAAAGAAGCATTGTCCATTTCAGAGAGGTTTACTGTTTGTATTTTAAAAGAACATTAACGTTTTTCCTCCCACCTACAAATCGTGACATGACCATCATGAAAAGTGTGAGATCTACAAGCTTCACTAACTATCATTTTTCCCATGCTCTATTTGTGAATAGAAAAAGAAAAGAGAGAACAGACACTGGTAAAAGAAATATCCCTGAAACGCATCATAATGTCAATTGTGGAATACAGCTGTAGACAAATCTTGTAATCAGTCGCCTGTTTGATTCTTACTGATTTTTAATCTTTTATTTGAATTCTACATTGATTATCAAATGGAAACAATAAATGACAAATTTGGAAAGTATGTTTTACAAGAATAATGCTTTTTATTTATAATTACCAATCACATGAAAATGCAAGTATTAGCAATAAATTGAAACCTGGAACAAAAATGCAGAACATCAAAAAGAAAATGAAACACTTTAATGCTGGTGATTGAGCAGTATTACTGACATTCATTGACAACCAAAACGAGTAAGCACCCAGAAAGGTCAGGAGGAAACGGAATCAAGAAACACGAGTGTAGAGGATATATGACACTACTTCAGTGGTTACAAAACTCAGTCAAATTTACAAAGAACTTGCAGTATGAGCCCACTTCTCAGTATGAAGTAGCACCCCCTCTCACCTGGATGCATGTTAAGATTCAGTTAGGAGGAGTGTCATGAAGTAATTGGATCTCCTCTTAAGGTGAGCTGACTCACAGCTTTTATACACTCCTGGAAATGGAAAAAAGAACACATTGACACCGCTGTGTCAGACCCACCATACTTGCTCCGGACACTGCGAGAGGGCTGTACAAGCAATGATCACACGCACGGCACAGCGGACACACCAGGAACCGCGGTGTTGGCCGTCGAATGGCGCTAGCTGCGCAGCATTTGTGCACCGCCGCCGTCAGTGTCAGCCAGTTTGCCGTGGCATACGGAGCTCCATCACAGTCTTTAACACTGGTAGCATGCCGCGACAGCGTGGACGTGAACCGTATGTGCAGTTGACGGACTTTGAGCGAGGGCGTATAGTGGGCATGTGGGAGGCCGGGTGGACGTACCGCCGAATTGCTCAACACGTGGGGCGTGAGGTCTCCACAGTACATCGATGTTGTCGCCAGTGGTCGGTGGAAGGTGCACGTGCCCGTCGACCTGGGACCGGACCGCAGCGACGCACGGATGCACGCCAAGACCGTAGGATCCTACGCAGTGCCGTATGGGACCGCACCGCCACTTCCCAGCAAATTAGGGACACTGTTGCTCCTGGGGTATCGGCGACGACCATTCGCAACCGTCTCCATGAAGCTGGGCTACGGTCCCGCACACCGTTAGGCCGTCTTCCGCTCACGCCCCAACATCGTGCAGCCTGCCTCCAGTGGTGTCGTGACAGGCGTGAATGGAGGGACGAATGGAGACGTGTCGTCTTCAGCGATGAGAGTCGCTTCTGCCTTGGTGCCAATGATGGTCGTATGCGTGTTTGGCGCCGTGCAGGTGAGCACCACAATCAGGACTGCATACGACCGAGGCACACAGGGCCAACACCCAGCATCATGGTGTGGGGAGCGATCTCCTACACTGGCCGTACACCACTGGTGATCGTCGAGGGGACACTGAATAGTGCACGGTACATCCAAACCGTCATCGTTCTACCATTCCTAGACCGGCAAGGGAACTTGCTGTTCCAACAGGACAATGCACGTCCGCATGTATCCCGTGCTACCCCTCGTGCTCTAGAAGGTGTACGTCAACTACCCTGGCCAGCAAGATCTCCGGATCTGTCCCCCATTGAGCATGTTTGGGACTGGATGAAGCGTCGTCTCACGCGGTCTGCACGTCTAGCACGAACGCTGGTCCAACTGAGGCGCCAGGTGGAAATGGCATGGCAAGCCGTTCCACAGGACTACATCCAGCATCTCTACGATCGTCTCCATGGGAGAATAGCAGCCTGCATTGCTGCGAAAGGTGGATATACACTGTACTAGTGCCGACATTGTGCATGCTCTGTTGCCTGTGTCTATGTGCCTGTGGTTCTGTCAGTGTGATCATGTGATGTATCTGACCCCAGGAATGTGTCAATAAAGTTTCCCCTTCCTGGGACAATGAATTCACGGTGTTCTTATTTCAATTTCCAGGAGTGTAAATTGTCCTGACATACAGGAATGAAGATGGAGTTTACCGCTGAGCTGGTCTCTCACGTTCTATTGGGGGACAAATAAGGAGATCTTGCTGGCTAAGGGAGCACCTCAGTATTATATAGACAGTTCATACAGATATATGCCACATATGGACTATCACTGTCCTGTTGAAAAATGGCAGAGCCAACATCAGGACACAGGATGCCCATGACTAACAACTGCGGTGTCAAAGACTAACAATGCTGTTCCTCTTTGAAACACTGGAAGAATGAGAGCTGTCAATGTCGCTACCATGCTGACACTGGTAATCCAGTGCAGTGCAGAACTGCGACACATCATTGAGCACAATGCAATGCCATTCATCAGCAGTCCATTCTTCCCACTCACGGCACTGTTCCAAACGGTGCCGTTTGTGTCGCGATCTTAATGCCAGCCAAAGTAAGGAACAATACTGCCCTAGTCCCGCAGCTGCTAATCTCCAACCAGTGGTGTGGGACGATGTAGAATGTTTTGAGGAGTCCATTAATGGTTTTTGGATGTCAGGCACAGACACGAAAGTGTTACAAAGCACTTGAGGCTCCTTTCAAACTCTGTCAGGTGTCAATAACATTGTCTCACACGAGTATGTGGCACACGTGTGTCCTCGACAGTGATCATTCAACATCTGATGCAGTCCATACAACTTATACACTGACGAGGCAAAACATTTTGACCACCTACTTAATAGCGTGTTTGTCCATCTTTGGAATGAAATAGATAACTGACTCTGCATATCAGGGATCTGACGGTTTGTTGGTAGGTTCATGCACGTATTTTGCACTAAGATGCCTATGCACAGGTAGTGTAATTCGCATAAATGATGGTCCACTGATTTGCGTATTCAGTGGCGGCACCTGACAGCAATATGGCTGGGTTCCGCAGGATTTGGTCACTGAGACATCACCCTGAGTTCACTATAATGCTCCTCAAGCTGCTGTAGCACGATTCTGGCTATAAGACACACACACTTTTACTGCTGAAAGACGACATTGCCATCGGTGAAGACATCAAGCATGAAGGGATGCAGGTGGTTCGCAGCTGTCAGCATGTCTGATTACTACCACTGGTCCCATGCAAGCACAGAAAAATGTGTTTCATAGCATAATACTGCTCCGTCAAATCCTGATGGTCCCATGCCCACTGCAATCATAAATGACTATGTCACTGGGTCAACATGTGAACGCTTAGGGGACGGTACACTGTTGATCCCCATGTTCTGTTCTGCGAAACAGTTGTGCATGCACCAGTATTGTGCTCTTTCGGCAGAGATGCCACAGATCGTCTATCCTACTTAACAGAGCACACAAGCCTCCGAACTCCACATTCTGTGAAGAGTCGTGGACTTCCAACCATTTAGTGCCTAGTGGTAGTTTCACTGTCCTCCTACCTCTTTCCATAGATGCTGAACATTTGACCAGCTTCACCATTTTCGAGATACTCGTTCAGAGGCTCTGTGTAATAATAATCTGCCCGTTGTCAAAATCACTTATCTCAATGGATTTCCCCATTTGCAGCCCTTGGGTGATCCCATCTGTGCCTGCCCACTTTACATACTTTTGTTACCATGTCACGTGCCGGCAAGGCCATCAGGCGAATTCAAGTGTTGCGGTGGGCAGTGATCATAATGTTTTGGCTTATCGTATACCCTACCAGGCCTGGCTAGCAATACTAACACTAATGCATTATTGTGGCTGTTCTACATGTCCCAGGGGATTGCAGCTCTAATGATTTACATACTCAATGATGAGTGTATGTGTATGAAGTTACAATGGTATCTGACCATGTCTTTGGGGTGCTTCACATTGTCAGGCAGTGTATACATTTTCTTCATTTAAAAATAAGACATTTCACATTTATGTATCAGATATTAATTGATAATAAACAACATTTTTATTCTGGTAAATGTGTTTAGGGTCTCCTCATAAACCCCTGGATCGGTTTCAACCGAATTTGGCACACAAACAGAAAACTTCTTAAGTATCAGCAATGTGGGGTTTATAACCTCCTAGCTCTGACAGGAGCAGAGATGTGGGCAAAAAAAATATAGACTGCCCTGTACGACAGGCATGTTGTGTCAGAATAGTATCAGCTTCATAAAATCATAACCAGCCGACCAGTTGCAATGGATAAAGAAATTCTTTACCTAGGTTTCGACAAATATAAATTTGTCTTCTTCAGAAGGTAGCCTAAGGATAATGAACATCCTAGCTTACATTAGAAAAGTATGAAACTTAAGACAAGAATAAATTTTAACACAAATTAGAGAACTCTTGCATTACAGAAATATGATGACAACTGGTACTTACAATTTTACACTAGTAAGGACTAATGTACCATCACCGTTTTTACAATTGTCGGCATAGATCCATTTGTCAAAAATTAAAGATAGCCCTAGAATTAGGGTTTTTCACGTAAATACAAGATAGTTCATGGATCTTGCAGAGCTCACAACCGACAGTGTAATCGGGGCGCGTAGTTACTCTGAAACCAGGGCAGGTGGCACTCGTGCCGAGAAACATGTGCCAATTGGCGTACAAAGACAACGTGTACATTATCAGTATTAATAACGTCCTTAGGTGAAGTGACAATAAAAAAGAAGGAAATTAACACTCTCATTATAACAGTATGGAAGCACTGGTACAAATAATGTAGTTATACATCAAAAAAGTAGGTGGTGCTTACGCCGAGAAACTTATGCACAGTGGCATATACAGCCAAAATAAAAAAAATTACATTACTATATTAGTGAAGCCCAAAAACGGTATATATGTCAGAACTTTAAAATTGACAATAATGGCTCTTGTCAAGAAAGAATTACGGACATTATCCTGTTAATACACATTCATAGGGAAAACCAAAAATTTTTAGAGCCAGGCAAAATCACATAAGGGCCGATGAAGTAGCAACATACATCGTGAGAAAACCACCATTACATAAGTGGCAGTGAGCTTGAAGCATTGAAGGTGCATCATAGCTTCCCGAGGAAATAAATCACTAAGGTTACCAGCATTAATGTTATACCATAAACAGTACAGGTTTAAAGTCTTCAAAAAATTGTCTACAAGCAAGGTTCAACTGGTCGTTCTGTATATTACCGTCCTTGAGCTCAAGATGTTTGAAAATTTGTAACTCTTCCCACAGATCTAGTCTACACCCTTTGACTTCTCTGTGTAGGATAACAGTGTCTTCTAAATGCTTAGGCGTATGACTGGCTATCAGGTGGTGTTCAGCAAAAGTAGAACTGTGTATATTCGCTCCTTTTTTTACCTAATAGGTGTTCTTTATATCTTGTTTTCACAGCTCTGCCTGTTTGACCAATATAGTATGAAGGACAGCTATTACAGGTTAGTTTATAAACCCCTGAATTGGAAAACCAATCGCCAGGGATCTCGACTGAATGTACAAGATTTCTCATTAAACTGTTATCTGTAGAGAAGGAGACGTTGCAGTTACATTTTTTCATTAGAAGACATTTTATCCTATACAATATATTACCCAAGAAAGGAATAGAAATAAACTTTTTAGCTTCATTGCTACCAGTGGGGAGGTTATTGTTCAAAGTCGAACAGTTTTGGGAAGTTTTTTTACTGAACATGTAATCAATCATATTCTGATTGTACCCATTATTAACCGCAATCGCTTTGATGACACTCAATTCTTTTTGTTGATCGGCAGGTGATAAAGGAGTAGTTACTATACGGTGAATGGCAGAATGAAAAAACACCAGTTTATGAGCTTTTGGATGAGTTGAGTCAGCAGGGATGACATTATCTGAATACGTTTCTTTACGGAAGATGTTGAAATTGAAGGAACTATTCTGTATAGAAATTGTTAAACCAAGAAAGTTAAGTTCACCTTTTTCATTCTGAAGGTCTGTTGTGAAGGAAATTTTTTCATGTAAACCACTGAAAGTATTGAAGAGAAGCTCTAACACACGGTCAATACCATAAAAAGCAACGATAATGTCGTCAACATAACGTGCATAATAACGGATTTTGTGGCGTAATTCTGAACTTGAATTGAAGAACATTATTTCCAGAGTGTTGATAAAAACATCTGCCAAAATACCAGTGAGGGGACTACCCATTGCTAAACCGTCTGGTTGTACATACATTTTCCCACTGAACGTGAAATAATTGTATTTCAAAACGAGTTTAAGCACACTAATCAGTTCCGCAATCTGAATTTCACTTAGTTTTTTATGTTTTAGTAGATTCTTTTTTACAAGGGCTATGGTTACATCGACAGGGACATTTGTATAAAGACTAACGATGTCAAAGGAAACCAGTCTAGTGTCAGGTGTACATCTTACAGTTTGAAAGTTGTTGATCAACTCCTTGCTGTTTTTAACCAAAAAATTATTTTCAAATGTGAAAGAATCTTTAATTTTAAAATGGAGGCGCCTAGTGAGTTTGTGATGTGGACTACCTATTCCATTCATTCACTAAAGGGCGAATCGGGTGATTTTGTTTATGCAGTTTAAACTGACCTCTGAGCACAGGTGGTTTCGGGTTCATATTTATAAGGCATTTTTGAGAAATGGATCTATGGCGAAAATTGTAAAAACTGCGATGGTACATTAGTCCTTACTAATGTAAAATTGTAAGTACCAGTCATCGTTATCATATTTCTGTAATGCAAGAGTTCTCTAATTTGTGTTAAAATTTATTCCTGCTTTGACTCCTGACAGGTAGACCTTGTATTCTCCCACTTCCTCTTCTTTCTCACCCCTTATCCGAATGTCACTAACAGCTAAAACGTCCAGCCCCATCTTACTTGCAGCCTCTGCCAGTTCTACCTTCTTCCCAGAGTAGCCCCCATTGATATTAATAGCTCCCCATCTCATTACCATTTGTTTGCCAAGTCGTATCTTAGGAGTCCCTGGTTTGTCAGTTAGAGGTGGGACTCCGTCACCTCCAAAGGTCCGAGGCATTTTGCTCTGATTGTTGCCAGCATCATATTTAAAGTACCAGGGAAGCAGGTTGCTAGCCTTACTTGCCCCGAGTCCCATTGGGTTTTACCCCTAACGGCTGAGGGATAAAACCCAATGGTACTCGGGGCAAGTAAGGCTAGCAACCTGCTTCCCTGGTACTTTAAATATGATGCTGGCAACAATCAGAGCAAAATGCCTCGGACCTTTGGAGGTGACGGAGTCCCACCTCTAACTGACAAACCAGGGACTCCTAAGATACGACTTGGCAAACAAATGGTAATGAGATGGGGAGCTATTAATATCAATGGGGGCTACTCTGGGAAGAAGGTAGAGCTGGCAGAGGCTGCAAGTAAGATGGGGCTGGACGTTTTAGCTGTTAGTGACATTCAGGTAAGGGGTGAGAAAGAAGAGGAAGTGGGAGAATACAAGGTCTACCTGTCAGGAGTCAAAGCAGGAATAGCACAATGGGGTGTAGGGCTTTACATCAGGAAAGAAATGGAACCCAGCGTAGTTGCAATAAGGTATGTAAACGAATGACTGATGTGGATAGATTTGACAGTGTCTAGCAAGAAAATTAGGATTGTGTCAGTATATTCGCATTGTGAAGGGACAGATCAAGATAAGATGGATAGTTTTTATGAGGCACTCAGTGATGTAGTTGTTAGCGTAAAGGACAAGGACAGTGTTCTGCTCATGGGTGATTTTAACGCCAGGATTGGAAACCGAACAGAAGGGTATGAAAAGGTTATGGGTAAATTTGGAGAAGACATGGAGGCCAACAGGAACGGGAAACAACTCTTGGATTTCTGTGCCAGTATGGGCTTACTTAGTAATCACAAACTCCTTTTTTAAACATAAGAATATTCACCGGTATACTTGGGAAGGCAGGGGAACCAGATCTATCATTGACTATATAATAACAGATCAAGAATTCAGGAAGGCTGTGAGGGACACACGTGTATTCAGGGGATTCTTTGATGACACTGATCATTATTTAATCTGCAGTGAAATTGGGATTGTGAGGCCGAAAGTGCAGGAAGTCAGGTCCATATGTAGAAGGATAAGAGTGGAGAAACTTCAGGATAAGGAAATCAGGCACAAGTACATAACAGCGATCTCAGAAAGGTACCAGTTAGTTGAATGTAGTCAATTACAGTCATTGGAAAAGGAATGGACAAGGTACAGGGACACAGTAGTAGAAGTGGCTAAAGAATGTCTTGGAACAGTAGTGTGTAAAAGTAGGAGGAAGCAAACAGCTTGGTGGAATGATACAGTCAAGGCAGCCTGTAAAAGGAAAAAGAAGGCATATCAAAAATGGCTACATACCAGAACCCATGTAGACAGAGAAAGTTATGTTGAAGAAAGAAACAAAGCCAGACAGATAATTGCAGCATCCAAGACGAAATTGTGGGAAGACTTTGGAAACAGGTTGGAGACTATGGGTCAAGCTGCTGGAAAACCATTCTGGAGTGTAATTAGCAGTCTTTGAAAGGGAGGTAAGAAGGAAATGACAAGTATTTTGGACAGGTCAGGAAAACTGCTGGTGAATCCTGTGGATGCCTTGGGCAGATGGAGGGAATATTTTGAAGAGTTGCTCAATGTAGGTGAAAATGCGATCAGTAATGTTTCAGATTTCGAGGTAGGATGGGATAGGAATGATGATGGAAACAGGATCACATTTGAGGAAGTGGAAAAAATGGTCAATAGATTGCAGTGCAATAAAGCGGCTGGGGTGGATGAAATTAAGTCGGAACTCATCAAATACAGTGGAATGTCAGGTCTTAAATGGCTACACAGGATAATTGAAATGGCCTGGGAGTCGGGACAGGTTCCATCAGACTGGACAAAAGCAGTAATCACACCAATCTTTAAACATGGTAACAGAAAAGATTGTAACAACTACAGAGATATCTCTTTAATCAGTGTTGTGGGTAAAATCTTCTCAGGTATTGTTGAAAGGAAAGTGCGAGTATTAGTTGAGGACCAATTGGATGAAAATCAGTGTGGGTTTAGGCCTCTTAGAGGTTGTCAGGACCAGATCTTTAGCTTACGGCAAATAATGGAGAAGTGTTATGAGTGGAACAGGGAATTGTATCTATGCTTTATAGATCTAGAAAAGGCATATGACCGGGTTCCTAGGAGGAAGTTATTGTCTGTACTACAAGATTATGGAATAGGAGGCAAACTTTTGCAAGCAATTAAAGGTCTTTACATGGATAGTCAGGCAGCAGTTAGAGTTGATGGTAAATTGAGTTCATGGTTCAGAGTAGTTTCAGGGATAAGACAAGGCTGCAACCTGTCTCCACTGTTGTTCATATTATTTATGGATCATATGTTGAAAACAATAGACTGGCTGGGTGAGATTAAGATATCTGAACACAAAATAAGCAGTCTTGCATGTGCGGATGACTTAGTTGTGATGGCAGATTCGATTGAAAGTTTGCAAAGTAATATTTCAGAGCTAGATCAGAAATGTAAGGACTATGGTATGAAGATTAGCATCTCCAAAACGAAAGTAATGTCAGTGGGAAAGAAATATAAACGGATTGAGTGCCAAATAGGAGGAACAAAGTTAGAACAGGTGGACGGTTTCAAGTACTTAGGATGCATATTCTCACAGGATGGCAACATAGTGAAAGAACTGGAAGCGAGGTGTAGCAAAGCTAATGCAGTGAGCGCTCAGCTACGCTCTACTCTCTTCTGCAAGAAGGAAGTCAGTACCAAGACTAAGTTATCTGTGCACCGTTCAATCTTTCGACCAACTTTGTTGTTGTTGTTGTTGTTGTCTTCAGTCCTGAGACTGGTTTGATGCAGCTCTCCATGCTACTCTATCCCGTGCAAGCTTCTTCATCTCCCAGTACCTACTGCAACCTACATCCTTCTGAATCTGCTTAGTGTATTCATCTCTTGGTCTCCCTCTACGATTTTTACCCTCCACGCTGCCCTCCAATGCTAAATTTGTGATCCCTTGATGCCTCAAAACATGTCCTACCAACCGATCCCTTCTTCTAGTCAAGTTGTGCCACAAACTTCTCTTCTCCCCAATCCTATTCAATACCTCCTCATTAGCTACGTGATCTACCCACCTTATCTTCAGCATTCTTCTGTAGCACCACATTTCGAAAGCTTCTATTCTCTTCTTGTCCAAACTAGTTATCGTCCATGTTTCACTTCCATACATGGCTACACTCCATACAAATACTTTCAGAAACGACTTCCTGACACTTAAATCTATACTCGATGTTAACAAATTTCTCTTCTTGAGAAACGCTTTCCTTGCCATTGCCAGTCTACATTTTATATCCTCTCTATTTCAACCATCATCAGTTATTTTACTCCCTAAATAGCAAAACTCCTTTACTACTTTATGTGTCTCATTTCCTAATCTAATTCCCTCAGCATCACCCGACTTAATTTGACTACATTCCATTATCCTCGTTTTGCTTTTGTTGATGTTCATCTTATATCCTCCTTTCAAGACACTGTCCATTCCGTTCAACTGCTCTTCCAAGTCCTTTGCTGTCTCTGACAGAATTACAATGTCATCGGCGAACCTCGAAGTTTTTACTTCTTCTCCATGAATTTTAATACCTACTCCGAATTTTTCTTTTGTTTCCTTTACTGCTTGCTCAATATACAGATTAAATAACATTGGGGTCATGTTACACGCATGGGAGAAGCAAGGTTACCCAAGAGACTCATGGATTCAGCAGTAGAGGGTAGGAGGAGTCAGGGCAGACCGAGGAGAAGGTACCTGGATTCGGTTAAGAATGATTTTGAAGTAATCGGTTTAACATCAGAAGAGGCACCAATGTTAGCACTGAATAGGGGATCATGAAGGAACTGTATAAGGGGGGCTATGCTCCAGACTGAACGCTGAAAGGCATAATCAGTCGTAAATTATGATGATGATTTATTCTTGGCTTAAGTTTCATACTTTTCTAATGTAAGCTATGATGTTCATTGTCCTTAGGCTACCTTCTGAAGAATATAAATTTATATTTGTCGAAACCAAGGTAAAGAGTTTCTTTATCCATTGCAACTAGTCGGCTGGTTATAATTTTATTATGTGGAACCGTTGCTGTTGTGCAGCTATGTTCAAAATATTGAAGTATCAGCTTGCTTTACTGACATGCTTTGCAGGGCAGCCTATATGTCAGGGGGCAAGAAAAGGTTTATTGGCACCTGATGTGCAGGCTACCTTACATAACAGGTGTGTTGTGTCAGAAGTATTGACCTGCTTTACTGACCTGTTTTGCAAGGGCTACAAGTGGGCATGGGCACAGCTGGGAGAAAAAAGAAGGAAGATTACGGTTTAATGCCCCATCAACATCGACCTGTGAGAGGGTGGGGTAAGGTTGAGATGGATATAGTATATGGTGGACAGAGAGAGGGGTGAGGAGGCAACAGACATAGAAAGGGGATGCTGTTCAGACGAGTTAAACGCTACATGCTTGGCTACAGATGAGTATCAACACTCTGGATTGTTTACACTAAGAAGCAATATGCCTTTTTCTATGTTGATATTCCTACCTGGAGTTTCTATTGTTTAATTTTGCAATACATTATTAAGGCAGACCAAGTAACTTTTATTGAGTGCTATACTACACACAGATACGTGACACTATTGTTCCACATAGTTACTAAGTCCCTGTAAACAACAGTCACAACGTTCTACCATTCACTCATTTTCTCGAGCAGATATCTGGTGCTTAGTCACAGGGGCAGTCGAGAAATGATTTCAACAGATTAATTTGTCATCTTGGAAAGTCTATACAATTTAGGAATACTTAAACCATTAGAACATGGCCATAAACGTATGTAAAGTACAAGAAGCACACAGTGTCTCTCCTAAAAGTTCCCGGAATGATTTTTGGTAGTTGGCAACGCTGGCTGGCAGGGCGGAGCTTTGGGTGAGGGATCTACGCTTTGAAAAGATACTAGTGTCCGTCGCCTGCGGGCAGTTGTTGAGGCAGGGTCCCACTCCATGCACCCTTGTCGAGAAAAACTGGACCAGTTTTTGGAGCAGTGCTATGAAATTCTTTGTGAAACTGGGCAAAACTGGGGCAGAGAAGCTTGAAATGCTTTGAGAAGAGTATTGTGATGGGGTAATGAAACAAAGCCAAACTTTTATGTGGCACAAAAGGTTCCGGGAAGATCTGGAGTCAATCAACTATTATGTCTGCTCGGGATGCCCATCGACATCACAGACAGACAACTTGGTGCAAAAAGTGCATCATGTTGTGGACAAGGACCAATGATTAAGTGTTTGGATGACTGCAGAGACAGCAGAAGATCCAAAAGCAACCTTTCGTAACATTTTAACTGTGTATTTACAAATGAGGAAGGTCTGCACAAAAATGGTGCCAAAGGTACTGACGAGTGGGATGAAGGTGCAGCGTTTGTTGCCAGGAATTGCACGAGCACTATGAAATGGGCCCAGACTTTTTGGACACAGTGATCAAAGGGGATGAGACAGATTTTTTTAGTACAATCCCAAAACAAAACATCAGAGCAGCGAGTAGCACACCAAGGAGTCTCTCGTCTGAAGAAAGTAACCATGACCAAATAGCAAATCAAAGCAATGCTCACTGTGTTTTGTTGGCAGAGAAAGTGTAGTTCACAGTGAACTTGTGCCACAAGAACAAGCAGTCAACAAGGTGTTTTACTGCGAAGTGCTCAAATGGTTGTACAACTGGGTTTGACACATCCAAAAAGAAGTTCGTAACAATTGGATCGTGCACCATGACAATGCATCAAGCCAAACTGTGCTCATTGTCTCCGAGTTGCTGGTCAAAATGGGTGTGGCAATGCAGCTCCAGCTGCCATACAGTCTCAGTCTGCCACTAGCGGACTGCTTTTTGTTCTCAAGAATCAAAAGAACCTGAAAGAAACTCAGTATGGGACACTGGAGGTAGTAAAAGCATCTTCAACAACTGCACTGAAGGAACCTTCAATGATTGAATGAAGTGTTGGCAACAGCGCATTGAAGCAGGAGGAGAATACTTTGAAAAGTTCGGAAAATATTGCATAAATGATGTTACAAAAATTCATTACTGAAACTTCTGGGCCCCACCTGTGTAACAAAATATTGGTTTACCACACGTCAATACTTTAATCAACGAAGCATAATTGTAAGAGATATAGCAAAGTGTACATGTGTTGGTTACAACCATAGATATATTGTGGCATTCTGCTTTCTTGAAGAAGGCATTGAAATGTGCGAAACCAATCCTGAGTACACCTTTTTAACAGACTTCTCATACTTCACACAGATTTAGGAACATGCTCTAATTATCTGTACATTCCTACAGTTTTAGACTTCCAAAGAAAACAGATGAATCTATCAGAATCAGTTAAGTGAAACAAATATTACAATTGTGCAGCTGACAACTGAATTTTATTTTGAAAAAATTTATACCACTTTCGCTAAAAAATAACAGCTACGAATAAAATCATAATTGAAAAACTTATTTATAACTGTTACTAAGTTATATAAGGGCTGGAGAATGTATTAATCAGGTGGCAGATTTTGAGTCTAAGATGCACTATATTTCAACCAGTGTTTTGCGCAATATTCATGTTATAATCAATAATGAAACAATACATGTTCTTGAGACATGAAATATGGTGTTTCATTCCACAGTTTGAATCACAAACTGGACCTCTCACCAATCTAAAAGAACATGCCCACTTCGTCAGCTAAGTATTCATTAAGTTTCTGTATATTTTTCCTGTCTGTACAGTATGTACCACTACAACTGTCTTAATAGCACTGTTGCAGCTATCTATTTAGCTGTAGATAGGTGGGTATATATGCTATATAGTTCTTGTTTAGAATGGCGAAGTTGGTTAAAAATCCTACCAATTATGAGATTTGCTCTGTAATTCATTTTCTGATCGTCAAAAACAGTAAACCTGTCGACATTCATCAACAGATTGTGAGGTTTACAGAGAAACAGATCACTGAGTTAACGGTAACAAGATGGGTCCGACAATTCAATGGACATGATCAACTGATCAATTACTAACAAAGGGGGCATTCATGTATAGATAATGAAGAATTGGTCTATACAGTTTAAGAACTCAGAGGAAAACAGTTTATTTTATCCCATCACCCTAAGAACTCTGCACAAATTTCAAGATCCCTTCTTCATGAAACTTTCTGAAAAACTAAATTATCAAAGCTTTCTGTTCGTTGGGGGCCAAAAACCAACACAGCACAGAAAAAGAAAACCGTACCTGATCCATGCATGTTACAACAAAAATTGTGATGATTTTCTAAGCAAGAGTGTGACTGGAGATGAGCATGGGTCACTTGAATAACACTCAATCTTAACAATCAACAGATTGGAGGCACACGGCATCACCAATGGAGACTTTAGCAGACAATCACCTTCACACCTCAAAAGGTCATGTGCACAGCCTTTTGGGATAGACACAGCATTCTCCTGGTGCATTTTTTACTGTGAGGTGAAAAATAAAAGAAAATGTTTACTGTGGGACTTTTGAAACTGCATCGCACAATACAAAATAAGCACTGCAGACAGCTCACAAACTGTATTGTTTTGATTCATGACAGTTCTAGAACTCTCACTGCTGACAAGACATCACCGCTTGCAGAACTTTGGGTGGAACCAGTTTGATTCCCCCCTCCCATACAGCTCTGATCTTACCCCAAGCAACTTCCTCCTCTTTCTGCACATGAAAAAGTTTCTTGGTGGTCAAAAATTTCATCAACGATGAGTTCAAAAAACTTGTTACAATAAAAAACACATACACAAATCTCAAGCTTTCGCAACCCAAGGTTGCTTCATCATGAAAGAGGGAAGGAGAGGGAAATATGGAAGGATGTGGGTTTTAAGGGAGAGGGTAATGAGTCATTCCAATCCCGGGAGCGGAAACACTTACCTTAGGGGGAAAAAGGGACAGGTATACACTCGCACACACATCCATCTGCACATATACAGGCACAGGCAGACATATGTAAATGCAATGCAAAGAGATTTCAAGCTTTCGCAACCCTTTGCATTCACACATGTCTGCCTGTGCCTGTATACGTGCGGATGGATATGTGTATGCGCGTGTTTTATTGTGTCTATCAACATACCAGCGCTTTCTCGTTTGGTACGTTACAGCATTTTTTTATAATATAAAAAGCAGAAATTCCATCCCACCACCAGATACAATCCAGAATCTAAATAAACCTGAAACACAGTCATGAGCCTGTCTTCCAAAAGTCTCGGTCTCGCAGAAGTATCAGCCTTTTCCAAAAGTCTCAACTTTTGTCCCACACCGAAATTCAATTCAGAAGGACCTTGGATAAAACCCAACCTCCTCCTCCCAATCCCTACAGAAGGTACATTTTTTTGTCACCAACCCTACCAATTAGACTTGATCCAAAACCAATATTGAGCCCTGCCTCAGTTCACTCCGCCATCCAACTGTGATTCACCCTACTGCCACTGAACAATCCCCATTAGCTTTCCAGCATTTCCTAGCCTATAACCTTGCCTCACCATGATCCCCAAATCCCTCAAAATGGAAACCAATCTTAAATTTGCAGAAAGAACTGCATTCCATCACCTAAAAAATGATCACTACCAGTTTGTGCCCCAGTGATCAAATTCCAGAAATACAGCAGGATCTCCAGTCCCTTTTCAAACCCTTATGCTCATCCCAGAACCTCCGCCAACCCCCCCCCCCCCCCCTCTCCATTCCCCCACCCCTACCACTCCCCACACTCTTATCTTCTAAATGCTCCCGTGAGTCTATAACACAACCACCCAGGATGCCTATTGTGGCTGGTTACTGTGCCCCCTCAGAGAGAATCTCTGCTCTCTTAAACCAACACCTTCAGCCTATTACCCATAAGCTACCTTCCTGCGCAATGTGATCAAAAGTATCCGGACACCCCCAAAAACATTTGTTTTTTGTATTAGGTGCATTGTACTGCCACCTACTTCCAGGTACTCCATATCAGTGACCTCAGTAGTCATTAGGCATAGTGGGAGAGCAGAACTGGGAGCTCCGCGGAACCCACAAACTTCAAATGTTGTCAGGTGACTGGGTATCACCTGTGTCATATGACTGTACACGGAGATTTCTGCACTCCTAAATATCCCTAGGTCCACTGTTTTCGATGTAATAGTATAGTGGAAATATGAAGGGACACTTACAGCACAAAAGTGTACAGGCCGACCTTATCTGTCGGCTGACAGAGACTGCCGACAGTTGAAGAGTGCCATAATGTGTAATAGGCAGACATCTATCCAGACCATCAGACAAGAATTCCAAACTGCATCAGGATCCACTGCAAGTACTATGACAGTCAGGAGGTGAGAAAACTTTGATTTCATGGTCGAGCAGCTGCTCATAAGCCACACATCATGCCGCTAAATGCCAAACGACACCTAGCTTCGTGTAAGGAGCATAAACATTAGACAATTAAACAGTGGAAAAATGTTGTGTGGAGTGATGAATCACGGTAGACAATGTGACGATCCAATGGCATGGTGTGTGTATGGCGAATGCCCGGTGAATGTCACCTGCCAGCGTGTGTAGTGCCAAAAGTAAAATTTGGAGGCGGTGGTGTTATGCTGTGGTTGTGTTTTTCATGAAGGGGGCTTGCAGCCCTTGTTGTTTTGCGTGGCACTATCACAGCACAGGCCTACATTGATGTTTTAAACACCTTCTTGCCTCTCACTGTTGAAGAGCAATTCAGGGATGGCGAATGCATCTTTCGACACGATCGAGCACGTGTTCATGATGCACGGCGTTTGGTGGAGTGGTTACATGACAATAACATCCCTGTAATGGACTGGTCTGCACAGAGTCCTGACATGAATCCTATAGAACACCTTTGAGATTTTTTGGGACACCGACTTTGTACCAGGCCTCACCAACTGACAGTGATACCTCTGCTCAGTGCAACACTCCAGCACTCCATGAAGAATGGGCTGCCATTCCCCAAGAAACCTTCCAGCACCTGATTGAATGTATGCCTGCGAGAGAGTGCAAGGCCAAGGGTGAGCCAACTCCATACTGGATTCCAGCATTACCGATGAAGGGCATCACGAGCTTTTAAGCCTTTTTTAGCCACATGTCCGGATACTTGTGATCACAGTGTATATAAGATACCAATGACTTCCTCCAAATCGCCACAGTTCCTGTTCCCTTACCACTCCCGATTTCACCTCCCTCTACACTAACATCCCCAATGGCCATGGCCTTGCTGCTGTTGAACACTGCTTTTCCCAACAGCCAACTGTCTGCAAACATATAACATCCTTCCTGGTCAGCAAGACCAACTTTAACTTCACTCACAATTACTTCTCCTTTGAAGGCATCACTTACTAACAAATCTATGGTACAGTAATGGGCACTCACATGGCACCATGCTATGCCACCCTATTCACAGGCTATCTAGAGGAATCCTTCCCAACCCTCCAGAATCCCACACTCCTCACCTGGTTTGCACTCACTGATTACATCTTTGTGATCTGGAGTGACGGTAAAGACATCCTATCCACATTCCTCCAAAACCACAATACCTTCTCCACCATTAGCTTTACCTGGTCCTCCCTAAACCAGCAAGTTACCTTCCTCAACACCCGCCCCTGGTAGCTGGGTGGTCAGCGTGACAGAATGTCAATCCTACGGGCCCACAGAATGTCAGTCCTAAGGGCCCGGGTTCGATTCCGGGCTAGGTCAGAGATTTTCTCTGCTTAGGAACCAGGTGTTGTGTTGTCCTAACCATTATTATTCCATCCCCATTGATACGCAAGTCACTGAAGTGGCATCAAATCGAAAGACTTGCACCCGGCGAACAGTCTACCCGAAGGGAGAACCTAGTCACACGACATTTACATTTATTTACCTTCCTCAACGCTGACCACCTCAAAGATGGCTACATCAGCACCTCCATCTCCATCAAACCTATCGAACACCAGCAATACCTCCACTGTGACAGCTGCCATCCACTCCATCCCAAGAAATCCCTTCCATACAGCCTACAGGATCAAACAGGTAAAAACACATGGCCTAGTAGAAATCCTTGGATATCATCAGAGAGATTGAATTTAATTGATGAAAAGTACGTGTGGAGTGCACATGGTTTTTTTTTAGGTTAGATAATCCCTCCCTAGGCCCGACAAGACGCCTCCTGAGACGCAGTAAGGTAGGAGTAGGCAAAATGCAACAGGGAATAACAATATTAATGTGCTAATAGTAAACTGCAGGAGCGTCTACAGAAAGGTCCCAGAACTGCTCTCATTAATAAACGGTCACAACGCTCATATAGTACTAGGGACAGAAAGTTGGCTGAAACCAGACGTAAACAGTAATGAAATCCTAAACTCAGATTGGAATGTATACCGCAGAGACAGGCTGGACAGTGAAGGTGGAGACGTGTTTATAATGATAAGAAGTGCAATAGTATCGAAGGAAATTGATGGAGATCCGAAATGTGAAATGATTTGGGTGAAGGTCACAGTTAAAGCAGGCTCAGACATGGTAATTGGATGTCTCTATAGGCCCCCTGGCTCAGCAGCTGTTGTGGCAGAGCACCTGAAGGATAATTTGGAAAATATTTCGAGTAGATTTCCCCACCATGTTATAGTTCTGGGTGGAGATTTTAATTTGCCGGATATAGACTGGGAGACTCAGACGTTCATAACGGGTGGCAGGGACAAAGAATCCAGTGAAACTTTTTAAGTGCTTTATCTGAAAACTACCTTGAGCAGTTAAACAGAGAACCGACTCGTGGTGATAACATATTAGACCTTCTGGTGACAAACAGACCCGAACTATTTGAAAAAGTTAACGCAGAACAGGGAATCAGCGATCATAAAGCGGTTACGGCATCGATGATTTCAGCCGTAAATAGGAATATTAAAAAGGGTAGGAAGATTTTTCTGTTTAGAAAAAGTGACAAAAAGCAGATTTCAGAGTACCTGTTGGCTCAACACAAAAGTTTTGTCTCAAGTACAGATAGTGTTGAGGATCAGTGGACAAAGTTCAAAACCGTCGTACATAATGCGTTAGATGAGTATGTGCCAAGCAAGATCGTAAGAGATGGAAAAGAGCCACCGTGGTACAACAACCGAGTTAGAAAACTGCTGTGAAAGCAAAGGGAACTTCACAGCAAACATAAACATAGCCAAAGCCTTGCAGACAAACAAAAATTACGCGAAGCGAAATGTAGTGTGAGGAAGGCTATGCGAGAGGCGTTCAATGAATTCGAAAGTAAAGTTCTATGTACTGACTTGGCAGAAAATCCTAAGAAATTTTGGTCTTATGTCAAAGCGGTAGGTGGATCAAAACAAAATATCCAGGTACTCTGTGACCAAAATGGTACTGAAACAGAGGATGACAGACTAAAGGCCGAAATACTAAATGTCTTTTTCCAAAGTTGTTTCACAGAGGAAGATTGCACTGTAGTTCCTTCTCTAGATTGTCGCACAGATGACAAAATGGTAGATATCGAAATAGACGACAGAGGGATAGAGAAACAAAATTGCTCAAAAGAGGAAAGGCCTCTGGACCTGATAGGATACCAGTTCAATTTTACACAGAGTACGCGAAGGAACTTGCCCCCCTTCTTGCAGCGGTGTACCGTAGATCTCTAGAAGAGTATAGCGTTATAAAGGATTGGAAAAGGGCACAGGTCATCCCCGTTTTCAAGAAGGGGCGTCGAGCAGATGTGCAGAACTATAGACCTATATCTCTAACGTCGATCAGTTGTAGAATTTTGGAACACGTATTGTGTTCGAGTATAATGACTTTTCTGGAGACTAGAAATCTACTCTGTAGGAATCAGCATGGGTTTCGAAAAAGACGGTCTTGTGAAACCCAGCTCGCGCTATTCGCCCACGAGACTCGGAGGGCCATAGACACGGGTTCACAGGTAGATGCCGTGTTTCTTGACTTCCAAAGGCGTTCGATACAGTTCCCCACAGTCGTTTAATGAACAAAGTAAGAGCATATGGACTATCAGACCGATTGTGTGATTGGATTGAGGAGTTCCTAGATAACAGGACGCAGCATGTCATTCTCAATGGAGAGAAGTCTTCCGAAGTAAGAGTGATTTCAGGTGTGCCGCAGGGGAGTGTCATACGACCGTTGCTATTCACAATATACATAAATGACCTTGTGGATGACATCGGAAGTTCACTGAGGCTTTTTGCAGATGATGCTGTGGTGTATCGAGAGGTTGTAACAATGGAAAATTGTACTGAAATGCAGGAGGATCTGCAGCGAATTGACGCATGGTGCAGGGAATGGCAATTGAATCTCAATGTAGACAAGTGTAATGTGCTGCGAATACACAGAAAGATAGATCCTTTATCATTTAGCTACAAAATAGCAGGTCAGCAACTGGAAGCAGTTAATACCATAAATTATCTGGGAGTACGCTTTAGGAGTGATTTAAAATGGAATGATCATATAATGTTGATCGTCGGTAAAGCAGATGCCAGACTGAGATTCATTGGAAGAATCCTAAGGAAATGCAATCCGAAAACAAAGGAAGTAGGTTACAGTACGGTTGTTCGCCCACTGCTTGAATACTGCTCAGCAGTGTGGGATCCGTACCAGATAGGGTTGATAGAAGTTATAGAAAAGATCCAACGGAGAGCAGCGCGCTTCGTTACAGGGTCATTTAGTAATCGCGAAAGCGTTACGGAGATGATAGATAAACTCCAGTGGAAGACTCTGCAGGAGAGACGCTCAGTAGCTCGGTACGGGCTTTTGTCAAAGTTTCGAGAACATACCTTCACCGAAGAGTCAAGCAGTATATTGCTCCCTCCTACGTATATCTCGCGAAGAGACCATGAGGATAAAATCAGAGAGATTAGAGCCCACACAGAGGCATACCGACAATCCTTCTTTCCACGAACAATACGAGACTGGAATAGAAGGGAGAACCGATAGAGGTACTCAAGGTACCCTCCGCCACACACCGTCAGGTGGCTTGCGGAGTATGGATGTAGATGTAGATGTAGATGTAGAAAAGAGAAAATTTTAAAATGCAGCAAATGAAGCAGGCAAAAGGGAATACAAACGTTTAAAAAATGAGATCGACAGTAAGTGCAAAATTACTGAGCAGGTGCGATGAGACGACAAATGTCAGGATTTAGAAGTAAATTTCACTAGGGGAACATTTAACAGGGCTTACAGGAAAATCCAAGAGGCCTCTGAGAAAAACTGAAGCAGCTGTATGAGTACTAAGAGCTCAGATAGTAAACAAGTCCTAAGCAATGAAGGGAAAGCTGAAAGTTGGAAGGAATATACAGAGGGCCTATACAAGGAGGATGAACTTTAAAGCAATACTATAGAAAGGGAAGTAGATGTACGTGAAGATGAGATAGGAGATATGATACTGCAAGAAGAATTTGACAGAACTCTCAAAGACCTAGGTCTAAAGTAGGCCCTGGGAGTAGACGATGTTCTGTCAGAATTACTGATAGCCTCAGGAGAGAAACCCATAACAAAACTCGTACATCCGGTGTGCAAGATGTTTGAGATAAGCAAATACTAACACAAATTTCTTACAGAAGAATGGAAAAACTGGAAGAAGCCGACCTTGGGGATGATCAGTTTGGATTCCAGAGAAATGTGGGAACATGCGAGGCAATACTGACCCTATCCTTATCTTAGAATATAGGTTAAGGAAAGGCAAATCTCCATTTATAGCACTTGTAAATTTAGAGAAAGCTTTTGACAATATTGATTGGAATACTCTGCTTGAAATTCTGAGGGTGTAAAATACAGGGAGCTAAATGCTATTTACAGCTTATACAGGAAATAGACAGCACTAGTAAGAGTCGAGGGGAATGAAAGAGAGGCAGCGGTTAAAAAGGGAGTGAGACAGGGCGGTAGCCTAACCCCTGTACACTGAGCAAGCAGTAACAGAAACTAAAGAAAAATATGAAAGGTAGGAAGTCATTTCTGAAGGAATTTGTCTGGAGTGTAGCCGTGTATGGAAGTGAAACACAGACAATAAACAGTTTAGATACAAAGAGAAGAGAAGCTTTCGATATGTGGTGCTACAGAAGAATACTGAAGATTCGGGGAACTAATGAGAAAGTACTGAATGGAACTGGGGAGAAGGGAAATATGTGGTACAACTTCACCAAAAGCAGGGATTGGTTGATAGGGGACATTCTAAGGCATCAGGGGACCACCAATTTAGTATTGCAGGGGAGTGCATGGGGTAAAAATTGTCGAGGGAGTCCAGCAGATGAAAACTGTAAGCTTAATAAGAAAGATTTAGACCACAGTAGTTATTCGGGGATGATGAAGCTTGCACAGGACAGAGCAGCATGAAGAGCTGCATCAAACCAGTCTTTGGACTGAGGACAACAGCAGCCTAGATTCCCATGGTCATCGCATCTGTTGAGATGAGCAGTCCCTCTCCAAATATGCCGAAGGTCTCACCGAGACATCCACAGACTAAAGTAACCTACCAAACCTTGTAAAGAAATAGATCTCCCGTGCCTTGTTTCTCTTGTCACCTCCTTCCTCCCACATACCCATTGTCTCATCTCTTGACTCAAGTTCCACCCAGGAATCACATTCTCCGCCAGAGTTTCAGCTACCTCTCGTCATGCCCTGAAATGAGGAATATCCTACCCTCTACTTTTCCCATTCCCTCCACAATGGCACCTATGGAACATCCTTGGCTATCCCGACTTCACTGCTGCTCCCAAACCCTTGTCTCACAGCTCATACACCTGCAACAGATGTAGATGCCAAACCTGTCCCACGCATTGTCCCACTAGCACCTACTCCAGTCCACTCACAGGGATGTCCTCTCCCATCACAAGCCGAACTCCCCCTAACAGCAGCCATATGATCTACAAACTAAGCTGCAATCATTGTGCTGCTTTTCATGTGAGCATGACACCTAACAAGCTGCCTGTCTACACGAATCGTCACATCTAAACTGCAATTACGAGACAGCTGGTCCATCCAGTTGCTGAACATCCTTCCCAACACAATGTACTTCACTGCAATGACTGATTCACAACATGTGCCATCTGGATCCTATCTACGAACACCAGCTTTTCAGAACTGTGCAGGTGGGAACTTGCCCTACAGTACATCATTCATTCCTATAAACCCCCTCGCATCGACCTTCGCTACCCCCAGTCCTCCAGCTCCCCTTCCCTGCTCTCTCTCCATCATTACACACACCTTCTATTCTGCCAATGCATCCACTCATCCCTTTTCTACTCCCACACTCCCCCCCCCCCCCCCCCCCAGTCCACCTCCCCCCACCACCAGCTCCCCCACACAGCATCCCAACTGGGGGCAACTAACAGCCCTATCCTGTCTACACCACGTCCTTTCATGCTCTCGCAGGTAGCATAACACCTCCTGTCACCTCTAGCTTCCTATACCTCCCCAGCCCACGCTGTCTCCGTATCCTCCCTAGCCACCTCAGACTGTTGCTCACAGCAGACACAGTCACAGCCCGCAGCCCGCAGTCCGGCCACAGCGGGCAGAGACTGGCCTTGTGTGTGTGTGTGTGTGTGTGTGTGTGTGTGTGTTGTGAGTGTGCTTTTTATTTTCAAAGAAGGCATTTCGGCCGAAAGCTTAAACATTTTGCAGTCTTTTGATTGCGTCTGTCTGCAACTCAATGCCACCTCTATGTGGTGAGTAGCGACCTATCCTCTTCATAATGTTACTATTTCATCCTATTTTTCCATTGTCTGACATTATCACAAGGCTGACACACACAGTGCAATGTTCTTTGAGGAAAGCATACAAAGACTTGTGCCACACTATGACAGGTGCCTACAGAACTTCCTTTCTGGATGGGCCTTGTGTAATTTTCTTACTAATGTACTATAGATGCACTTGAAATTTCCAATGTTTTTTCCTATCTGCAGAAGACCCCTTCAGAAGGGCAGAGGGAGCTGTAGGAGGATGAGGTGATGCGGAGAAGGGGAAGGATAGGTGGTTGGACTGTGGCTTTCTACTGTCAGACACAGCCAAATGCACCTTAATTTCAAGATTAAGTGACATCACATCTACATATGGATGTAGACTAATGGGGAAACACTTCAATGAACAGCACAGCACATCACATTATGCTGAAGTCATACCTTGAAGCCAAACAACTCTCCACAAGGGTTCCTCTGCAGATGGATATAAAATGCTAAGGCATAACAACTGAAACTGAGTAAAATTCAAACTGAAATATACAAAAAACACACTTTTCTCGCATATGAGCAGCTTACCAATTAATTATGTGAATGGATACGGCATTACGAGTGATGGGTCTCTTTGCAAAAATCTGTGTATATAGCTTGCACCTCCAGAAGCGAACTAGACGAGCTTTCGGTAAACCCATACGAATGCCAACAAGATCCCAAAATTGATGTTTGATATTCAGATGTCCACGAAATTCCTCCACATGGTCAACACCGCAGACAGTGACCAGCAGACGCACCATTTCCTCCACCTTTTCGTATGTCCAAACAATTTTTTCTGAAAAACAAAAATACAGTTTCATCAATAATGGGAGGGGTAGTGGTGGCAAATTACACAGATTAAGTGTTGGATGGAAAAGAAAAGTCACGAAGTGTTTTAGTTTCTGCCAACACATAAAATGTTTAAATAACTTACGGGACAGTAGCCAGGTGATGTTTACAACAACTGCTGACATTTCAACAGGAACACATCACCACAGTCAAGGCATAAATACAATAAGAGAGCAGTGAGTGAGGAAATTTAAGCCCTCAGTAGATACGGCTATTCCAAATAAGAACTGCAACACACAACATGGGCGCAGGTGCACACAGTGAACTACTAGCACCACCACAAAACCTAAATAACTAGCACCTGCACACACAAGATAGATCCAGAATCAAAAGTTATTGATAGCTAATATCAACTACCAATGTGTGAGGGAGTGGAATTAACTTTACCCTCTGTATGGACAGAGAAAGAGCAGGACAATGAGCAGAAATTGGGCAAAAACCTCCACCTCTATTTACAAGATTCCTTGCTAACTCACTCTCAACTGCATCCTTAACAACTCTGTCCCAGCAATCGGAAGTGCATAACAGAAACTCTATTATATTCCATAAGATGTCTGGTACCAATGCAATGTACTACAATAGCAGATTTTCTCGGTTGTTTTCAGTGTGTGTGGTACTTAGAAACAATACACTAGTCCTCCACGGTCCTGATGGTCTGACCAATGTCTTGACATGTCAAAACTGCAAGAATACGATAGACAGCCACCTAACACAAGCTGAGATCATCCTTTACAGAACCTAAAAGGCCTCTAATCTTAATTGGTGGTCAGAAAACACACTTCACACTATGTTTCTACAGAACAGGAGAAAGTCTGTCAGCAATGCTATCTTCATAATGCAAGAAGACTGTAGACTTATGTGCCACCTCATTATTTTCATCACACAGCTCAGACAATCACCCAGCATCAGCCTGGTCTTCACCAGGGTGTACGTGCAAACCCTAACTGTCTACTTGTGGTTGAGAATTACGCATTACCCAGTCACCTGTTACGCGTCAGATATGTGGGACCGCTTTCAGGAGTGCAAAGGGAGGAAGCAGAAACAAAGAGAAACCTCTAATGCCAAAGCAGAGGAAGGGGAGAAGATGGAGAATGAAGAAAGAAAGAAAAACATATGAGGGACTGTTGCAATGCCAGGCTATCTAAAGTGCAACAAGCATTCCTGAAAATATCCAAGACAAGTTCCCCAAGGGAGGGGAAAAAGAAGAGCAGGAGGATGGATACGCAGCACAGAAAGGGAAGACGTGCTTCAAAGGCTGAGGGCCCACGGTAGCCAAGCACGAACTCACCAAAGCATTGTGAGCCACAGGGGGCAACAAACACTGTCTGGGTGGTGCAATCGTTAACTCATTTGCCTAGTAAGCAGTAGATCCTGGGTTCAAGTCCTGGTTGAGCTCCAATTTTCACTCATTGCTTCTGACACTGTATAAAGCCCCGATGCAGCTGACATTAGTTGCTTCTCGTTCCTTTCCTCCCCTCCACATTCAGTTTACATAATAGTGGATAGTGTCTTGAGGAGAGATTGTAAAACAAATTCAGTAAAAGTAAAACAAGGGTAACAGAATGTAGTCTGATTAAATCGGCTGATGCTGAGGAAACTGGAATGGGAAATAATGAAAGTAGTAGATGACTTGTGCTATTTGGGCAACAAAGTAATTGAAGATAGCCCAAGAAGAGAGGATATAAAATGTAGATTGACTATAGAAGAGAAAAAAAATCTGAAAAACAAGGATTTGTTAATATCTAACGCAAGTTTACATGTTAAAAACTCTTTTGTGAAGGTATTTGTCTGGTGTGTAACCTTGTATGGAAGTGAAATGCGTACAATAAGCAGTTTAGACAAAAAGATAGAAGCAGCTTTTGTCATGTGGTGCTACAGAAGAATGTTGAAGATTAGATGGGAATATTCAATAACAAATGAGGTACTGAACTGAATTGGGGAAAGAAGAAATTTGTGCCACTACTTGAGTAGTACAAGTGACTGGTTGATAGGACACATCCTGAGGCATCAAGGAATTGTCAATTTTGTATTGGTGGGAAATGTATAGCATAAAAATTGTAGAGGGAGACCAAGAGATGAATACAGTAAGCGGGTTCAAAAGGATGTAGGCTGCAGTAGCTACTCGAAGATGAAGAGACTTACACAGGTTTGACTGGTATGGACAGCTGCATCAAGCCCTTTTTGGACTGAAGACTGCTACTACTTGAACAACAATTTATTTCTACTAGAGAAGTGACAGGTCACCATACATGTAATCTGCCCAACACCTTACTGAATAAAGGCAACAAGTGAACAGCAAGAGAATCTTACCCGGCATTTCTCCATTCTTCGCCAGAAGCACACACCTCCTGTAGACTGACATCCTATCCCTACCAAGGATTTTTGCAAGTTCCTTGTACTTATTTTTTCCCTTCATCTCCATATACATTTTTATTAGCTTGTCCTCATGCTTTGTGAACCTGTGGACAGACACGAGCCAGTTTGATTAGCACAAAATATTTCTCAAATCATTAAAATGTGTACAATGTAGATGGAAAAGGATTAAATGGCAGTTCTAAGAGTGCTAAAATGTGTTATTTCCGATTAGTCATCCAAAAAGTTATGAAATAGGTACAAATATATGGCTTCACAGTGATGTGTACTGATAAAATTCTCCTAAGCTTTTAGCTGTGTCAAATGGTTAGAAAGCCATGAGCTTTCAGCTGAGTGCTCCTCGGCCATTGTCAAGTGATGACTGTCACGAACTGTTGCTGCTGACCTTAGGCAGCTGTGCTACTGCCCGACACATCATTGAGGCCATGTAAGGCAAAGTTTTCATTGCAAGACTGCCACACCCTCTTCAACCAGCTGCAGGATTTATTGAGGGAGTTTCAGAAATTTTTAACTCTGATGCTTTTTTTTTAGGACACTATCTCACAAACCATTTTTTCATTTAATGAAAGCTGCTGCGTCATAAGCAATCGGGTGTTCATTTTCCAGAGCATGTTTTGCTACTGGTGACATCTCACGACACAGTAGGTAAAAACACTTCTTGTATTCTATATTGTACAGCTCAATAATGTGCCATGTATGTTCAAACTGAAACTGTTCACATTCATACAATATTTTGTGTAATACTGGTGCTCTGATGTCTATATTGTGGAAGGAGATGGCATAATCCTATAAGCACAAGTGTTTCCTAAACCAGTATGACACAGTTCTGAAATAAAAAATATAATGAAATAAGTATGCTTCACTCAAGTAAACTTTATAGTGGAATTTGGTATTTGCTAAACAAAAGTCAGCAGAACCACAGCTGCCTTATGTGAGTAAACACTGTAGTGCAGTTTTCATTTATCAACATCATTTTGACTGTTAAATATTATGAAATATTGTAATTAACAAAAAATCTGAATAGTTATGCATCAATCGATATGACTACACTTATGTCTAGTGAGTTGGCCAGGTGTGGCATGGAGTTATATATCTGCCAACACCAGGTAATGTGGGTGAACAACAGCAACATGTCTGAAGCCTGCCCACAGCATCAGGTCTCATTTGTCTCAGCGCCCTGATGTGTACTTTGTGATCTTTGGTGGACTTACTTATGGCGATCTGGTATACTTAGCGATTTTCTTAACAATGGTTTGGACTGTTATTCCCTGCCATAACCATTTGGCTCACAGATGAGTATGTCTACTTCCCTAATGCGGTGCTGTCTTCATTGTCCTTTTGATCACACATTGCATATTCCGTGAGCAAACTGACAGTAGTGTGAGCATTGACAGAGTGGTCCATATTTGAGTGTTTACTAGTCTGATGAACTTACAGTGTTCTCCAGGAGTAATGTTTGAGTTACTCACTAAATCTCCAGAGCACTTTAACGGCCAGAGGTAGCCACCTCCAGAAATATTTGTTTCTGGTTATTTCAAAAGAGTAAGAATCTGTGTTATTAAAGAAGCAGTCTTACAAAAGTACTAATATACAGGGCGTCCATAAAGTCCTCCTATTATTTCAAAAAAATCATAACCTGCGATCTATTAGAAACATGATTGGCTGTAAAATGTTTAGGAGCTTACAAAGAGGTTTTTGTTTCTTTGTCTGTTAAAGATTTGGTGTGGACTCCTTAAAAATGGTAACAGAACACGAGAAGGCACAATGTGTCATGTGGTACGCAGACTCCAAATCTGTGAAGACCATATTGTTGAATTATTGACGTCTGATAAGACAGTTCAAGAACTTAGGAGGCAGGTAATGTCTAAGGCCTCCTTCAAAGTCGACGTCCCCCATATCTCAAGCATGCACTGACAGAGTGCAAGCTCCATTTCAACACAGCACCCAAAAGTAAATTCATCGTGCATCATGTGAATTGCAGGAAGCAAGATCGATTGTCCATAAAATGGATGGGCCATGATGTTTGAATAGCAGGACCTCCACTCACTCCCAACAACCCGCCACCAGACATTTTTTGTGGGGTTACATCAAGGACCACGCGTGCAGAACGCCAGACAACAACATAGCTGTCCTCCGTGCAAGAATCACTGAAGCAATCAGAACTGTTAATGCTTCAGTGCTCACCCATATATGGGCAGCACTCTAATATCGCATTGACGTGCAACAAGTGATGAGTGGGACACATATTTAAATTCTGGTAAAACCAAGAGGAACTTTGACAGCTACTAAACATTTTACAGTAAGCCACAATGCTCTGTCTCTAATAGTTTCCACGTTTCACTAGTCCCTGTCTTCCACTTACCTCTCCCTCCTCCTATTCCCACTCCAGCACAACACAGCCTTTTATTTGGCCAATGTGCCCACTAGCCCTTTTCCCTTCTCCATTCCCACCCCCCTCCAAACCTCACAATTGCACTTAGTAGCCCTACCCTGCCCCACCACATCTCTGCACACATTCACAAGCAGCACTACAGCTGCCCCCACCACACCCTGTTATCCCCCTTCCCCACTTCACCTCATGCTGCCTCCTTACCTGCAACCACCCTCACAAAATTGCTGCTCCCATCAGGTACAGTTATGACTCAATCTACCCACAGTGGTCACAGACAGGGGTCATGTGTCTGAGCTGTACAAGTGTTTCTACTTCATAAGTGAACCTCTTTGCCAAAAGCTAAAAAGTATGTCTGCCTGCAACTCAACATCTCCCCTACACTGCAAGTGGCAATCTATTCTCCTCATAATATTTTAGTTTCCTAGTTGAGATTTTTCGAAATGACAGTGTGACTTTATCAGCAATCTATAAAACAATTAACATATAATTCATAAAAAAAAACAATGCAGCTAAGTATTTAAAAAGAGAAAATATTCAATTTAATGTATATAGGTGGAAGCAGTGTGTGAAAATTTGCACGAAGGCCAGGAATTGATCTGGGGCTCCTGCTTACTAGGCAGGCGTGTCCACCACTAAGCCGTCTTAGGACAGCGGTTCACACAACTGTAAGGATTATCCTGGTACGCACCCCTCCTCGATCCAAATTCTCACTGCCATCTTAGTCTACTTTAAACTCCTCCTTACACATGAACAGAATTGCCATGGCACTCTATGTTCAGGAACAGCACCTTGGCTTCAAAGGTAAATGGGGGATCCAGCCTGAAACTCAGGTGCAGGTACTTATACAATTGAAATGACAATTTCTGAGAACATGGACAGCCCGAGCAATTCTGTTCATGTGTAAAGGAGAATTTAAAGTAGACTGGGATGACAGTAAGAATTTTTATTGAGGAGGGAGGTGTGCCACGGTAATCCGTGTAGTTGTGTGAACAGCTGCACCAAGGTGGCTTAGTGGCTAATGCACCTGTCTAGTAAGCAGCAGACCTGGGTTCGATTCCCGGCCTTGGTAGAAATTTTTACTTGCCACTTTGGTATAGGTACACAGTCGTATCTGTATGACACCAGTAAAGTCTTTGAAATTGTGTCATGTTATTCAATAAAAATACCACATTCAAATTAATACAATATGCTCCTGTGTAGTTGAATCAATTTTATAAATCTGAAGCCTGCCACAAGCCTTCAGAAAATGCATCATTTTTAATTTATTTTCATAGTGATCTCCAACACTTATTTCTCCAACTTTATAAAAAAGAATGCCTGCCTTGAAAACTTTTCATCAAACTGAAACCTTTGTGCTGAAGTCAGTTGCAAAGCAAATATTACTTAGAACCTGGGATACAATGAAGCAAGAGAACGAGATAGAAATAATAGACAAAAATACAAACACACGCACACATACACACATGAAAGCCAAACAGGTGAAAAAAAGAAGTGACATGGCCTACTAACCTTCCTACCCATTTTGCTCTATACAGATTTATAAATCTGGTAAATATACTGTACAGTCTCCTCTTGGGTAAGCCATGACCAAGATACTGCACAAATTTCACCTTCTGCCTTGCCTGTAGGTGTTTAAGTGAGAAGAACAGTTGTGGATCTTCAAAATGATATATCTGCAACATACAAAGCAATGAAATAGTCAGAATGGCAAAACAGAAAAAATTAATAATACTTTGGTCAACAGGGTATGAGAGATTTTCCAAGAGAAACTGAATCCAGGAACTGAACTGAAGAGGTTATTTCCAAACTAATGTAACTCCATCTCAGACTAACATTCAAAAGCAGTTTCACAGCATTGTCTACATTTTTTCCTTCATACTGCTTGCTTTTTTTCTTTTCAATGTACTGTTCATCCTGTTTAAAAAGGAATCAAAAAATCTGTGTTTATCAAAAGTGACACATTTCCTTTATATTTCCAAATAGTCACGTTTCTGCAAATCCAGCAGAAATGCTTTTGTAAGTAATATGTTCAGTATATTGTAGGGCTCCAACAACAGTTTATTGTTCACTGCCTAGGAGACTGGTAAAAGTCAAACCTGTATTGTCAGTTTGAGTTTTGTGTGATATGGGCATATTTGAAGAACTACAGGAAATATCAAGGCGTTATGCCAGAAAGAGGCCATGTAATCCATCAGAATGCCACAAGACCAGAGATACGAGGGCTATTGAGAAAGTAACAGATATTTTGGTCTATCATGGCAGTGGGCAGGACCACAGCTGCCATCTTGGTGCTGTGACATTCCTACACTCAGTACTCATCCAGTGGTGGCAGCAAATGGTCTCTGTCTCTGCTACTTTGCATTCTGTGGCATGTTAAAATGTGTGCTGCAATAGAAAATCCTATCACTTGTGAGGTTCATTCTTTAATTAGGTTTCGACTGACAAAAAACTGCAAACCAATTGAACTGTATTGTAACCTTTGTGATGTGTACAGAAAAGGAATAATTAGAAAGCCAAGTGAGGCAACAGCGCATTGATTTTAAAGATGGTTGGTTGGTTGATTCGGGGGACATGACCAAACAGTGAGGTCATCAGTCCCATCGGATTAGGGAAGGAAGTTGGCCGTGCCCTTTAAAAGGAACCATCCCAGCATTTGCCTGAAGCAATTTAGGAAAATCACAGAAAACCTAAATCAGAATGGTCGGACATGGGTCTGAATCCTCGTCCTCCTGAATGAGAGACCAGTGTGCTATTTAAAGATGGTTGTACCAATGTTCACAATGAGGACTGCAGTTGTAGGCCTAAGCCTTGTGACTTGACTGACTGACAATGAAAAAAATGACAATCAGTGAAAATCGTCATTTCAAGATTACTGAACTTTCACAACATTTTTCCCAAATTTCAAGGAGTTTGATGTGTGAAACTGTGGCTGACAACTTTGTTACCAGAAATTTTGTGTAGGCTTGGTTCCCAAAATCCTAACAGAAAACTATAAAAAAGAAAGACTCGTGCAGCACTGACTCTCCTCTAAGATCATGAGAAAAATGCTAATGAAGTTATCAATTTTATCTTAACTGGGTACAAAACTTGGGTGAAGCATGTCAACTGCGGAACAAAAAGGCAGTCGATGGAATGGGGACAGACAAATTCTCCCAAGATACCAAAGAAGTGTTTGCAACAGCTATCAGTAAGAAATATCATGGCTACTGTGCTAAGGGAATGATTCTCTGATTTCCTTGAACGTGACACTACAACTCGAGGCATTGCTGAGCATTGACAAAGATAAGGCAGGCGATACAAAACAGGCATCGGGGGAAACTTAGTGCAAAAGTTTTGCTTTGCACGACAAACAAACATTCACACACAGCCAGTCCAACCCAACAGCCAACGAGTTCTGGATGGAAGGTGTTTGATCGTCCACCATCATCAAGCCCAGATTTGACACTGAGCAACAACGATCTCTACCCAGCAATGAGGACATTGATTGCTACGCAACACTTTGATGTTGACACCAAACTGCATGCTGGTAAAAACCAGTGGTTTCAATTACAGGCAGCAGGTTTCTAGAGACAGTATTGGAAAATTTGTGCCATGATAAGTGCCTCAATTTGAATGGTAAGCATGTACAAAAGTAGCCGAAGCGTGCACCTTTAAAATGTATATAATAAAATTTGATTATCCCATACTGTCACTGTTTTATTTCAAAACATTTGTTACTTTCTGGGTAGCCTTTGTAAGCTGCGACGACATGCTTGTGATGGTCACCAGCCTGTGCTGTCTTGTAAATGTGATGACGGCTATTGTTAGACAGTCAAATCTTAACAAGAAGCTTACCAAGGCTCCAATTCATTGTTTTACAATCGGGAAGATAAATGTTAACACTTCTGTTCTGATACAGAAAACTGCAGGGGTAAGAGGCAACCACAATCAGCAGTGACAGTCTCTAGTGGCATACTTCACGCAAACACTACTTGGGGCAATGTAAAAATATGTTGTGCTACCTTATGCACCATACCTAGAATTATAGAAAACAAGTGACACGTTTAGCTGCATTTCAGTTTTCAAATGGCCATACAACAGGAGAGCAGCCAGTGCACATATCAACCACAGGACTTAATGAATAACATTTATATTTTTATTTTATTTTTGGAAAGTCAAAAGTTATGTCAAATGGTCTGTCTAAAAGTAAGAAATAAAATACATTAGAAAAAAAATTGATGCACCTTTAAGTGATAATCAAAAATAATGTACAGCAGCTGAGATGCTCAGCCATTAATGGTATGAGAAGACCACTGAGTGAAATTCCACCAGACAAATATCCTCTAATACTCTCAAGAGTCTAAGTTAAATACTAAACTTTAAATTCTGAACTGGCATTTCATTTGCTGTACATGATTTTGAGAATCATTCACACATATGTCAAATGTTTCTCTATTTTATTTTTGCTTTTAGACAATTCATTTCACAAATCATTTGACTAGCTTTTTCAAAAGAAGCTATTTTCAAGTTTTGTTCATGAAGCACGAGATAGGTTTAAATATTGGTCGGTATTATTATTATTATTATTATTATTATTATTATTATTATTATTATTATATGAGTGTATGAATCAAGAAAAGTACAGAAGTTTCCATTTACACTGTGATCTTATATACTGACACTTCACTGACATAGCTAGCTGCAGCTGTTAAGAAGTATTTCTATTTCCTCTCAAATCACTAAGTTTTTCTAGAATACCCTGATTTCTTCCAATCAATTAATTTTATTTAATTAGTTATTCCTTCCAAAACTAGATCTCACGCTGCTCCTTTTGATAGTGCAGTTTCCCATATCCCACTCTCCATTTGGCTATGAAAGTTCACACAAAAAGCAAAGTTTTCACTCCACTTGAACATTTGACCAAAAGAAACATGTAAGCATATCCAGATGTTCAAATGCACTTGAGGACAGTGTGAAAGAGAAAAGGTAGCCAGCTTGTTAACACTTTGGAAACCAGCCTAGAAAACTGGCCATTTATACCATTACTTGAAGCAATGCTGGCACATATGCAGGCTAATGTATGTATCATCAAGAGTAATAAATACTAAAAAAAGAACAAGATTCAAGATTTATTTTTCAAATTTACTTTAGCTCTTTGACAGATTACAAAGTGGAAAGTGATTTACTGAGCAATTTTTCTTCTTGAGTTTCCAAAATTTCTTGCTCACTCAACAACCATGATGTGTTTGTAGCAGAATTACAGCAAACTGCAAAACCCAATGAGCACTCAAGAACCAACAGCTAATTCAGTTTCCAGAAGTAATTTTATTAAATTCTTCTAAAAATTTTGAAGATTTTTTTAACATGCGACTTGACATAAATTGCCTGACTTAAATAAAACTGGACCCAGATGTTATTTTAAGTGGAGTAACTGCAACAGACCCACGTTGCACACCTCAATCAAGTTGTCGATCTTAAGCAAGTAATAAAAAATGTAGTTATAACAGTTGGTTACATTTTAAGTTGGGATGAAATTTCTCAGGGCAATCATAGGCTGCACACACTGATGCACAAAATACAAGACACAGAAATAAGCCAAGTGCTGCAGATTTTCAATTTGGAAGGCAAAATTAAGAAATACAAAGTCAACCAATGTAATCATATAGAAAGATTGCAGCAACACTTGCCTAGAATCGCCATGCCTTACGAAACCCACTCAATAATAGTGATGGGCATCTGAGGACAAGATGGTTTCTGGAAGAGACTGTGCACCCTAATTCATGAAGATGAAGAAGAAGAACCATAGCAAGTGGCTCACTAGCTTGTCATGTCAAACTCCTACTGCGAGAGCTTTAGCAGGAATCTAGAAAGTGAAATACTCAAATGCATTTACTTTAAAAACAAATGTATTTTTATAGAAATATTTTCTTTTCATCAAAGTAATTACACCACCACCAATATGAGACGACAAAATAGTCAACATCCAAATTATAACGTTACAATAGCTGCACCTGTTATTGCACTGCAGTAACCAGAACTACTGTTGCAGCTGTACCAGTCACTGAAAGCAGATGAGAATGCAAGAACAAAATAGAGATGTTACTAGAATCAGACTAACATTTTTTCTGTATAATAATGGAGCAAAATAAAATACCAATTAATGGATATAGGAAGACAGATAAATTTAAAAGTGGAAGTAGCAAACAAAAATTCTTTTCTTTTTAATCTCATAACTTTCATCATCATCATCATCATCATCATCATCATCATCATCATCATTTCATGGATTAAGCATCGAGATTGTTCTGTCTTGACAAATTGTCTGTCCATCTCTTCTTACAAGGGAACTTCCCCATCGCACCCCGCTCAGATTTAGTTACAAGTTGGCACAGTGGATAGGCCTTGAAAAATTGAACACAGATCAAACAAGAAAACTGGAAGGCTAATACTGTAACCTATTTTACATCTAGATACAATACAATATGATGCTGAAATTTCTAAAACCAAGGTTTTCTGGGCTTCTGATGGCTTTCTGAGGCAAAGACCTGTTCCAATTGAAAATCACTGTGGATAATGTGATTATAGAGTATAAAGTGTTGTCCTCCATTACTTGTGAAGTCACATTGGCCTCAACAGTAATAACATAATAAATTGTACAGTGCAGTTTTTATAGAATAGACCTCAAATGCTGCATTTTAGGCTTTTAGTTTGAAAATTGTTTTATAATTCTGTTTTTGGAGGTTGGTTATCCTGCTAGGACATGCATCACAGGTTTACTTCAGAAGTCTTTGGATCCTAAATACTGCTCTGATACTGAAACTACATTCTACACTTTTTGTAAGACAGATGGACCCACATAACCTGACTTCCAATGTTCAGTGATTGACAGAGCAAAGAGACATTATGTTGACATTATGTTGACATTCTGTCTAGTGTGAGCGAAGTTCACTTCACGGTGCCACTACATACTATAGACATCTCCTGTCTATCAGGTTTACGCCTTTCTAATTTTACTGTTCCGATCGTTAGGCAAGAGAAATGTTGGAATAAAATGAAATTTGAAAACAGTCAAATATGTTGTAGAATTATTTGTCTAAAAGCAAGAAATAAAACAGACTAGAGAAACATTTGACACACCTATGAATCTTAGTCAAAATCATGTACAGCATCTGAGATATACTAGTGATATAAGGAGACCACTGAGGGAAATCCCATCTGACAAATTCTCTAGTACTCAATCTTCTAAGTTGAATATTTAACTTTCAATTCTCAACTGACACTTCATTTGCTCTAAATGTAATGCACTTCATGATTTTGTGCAGCATTCACATGTAGCTTAAATGTTTGTCTAATATATTTTATTTCTTTCTTTTAGACAAACAATTTCACAAAACATTCAACTGGTTTTCTTCAAATTTCTTTATTATTTTCAAATTTTATCCGGACAGCATGAATTACAATATATTTACATACTAATTATTATTACTATTAAAATATATAGAAGAAGAGGAAGCAGAAAAGTTTCAATTTTTGCTGTGATTTGATACTTTTTGATACTTCAATTTGCATAGCTAGTTTCAGCAGCTGTTCATGAAATATTTCAAGTCTCCCTCAAATCAATAATTAAGTTCTCTTCATTACCCTGATTACTTTGAAGCAATTAAATATTATTTTCCAAAACTACATTCCATGCTGGTCAATTTCACACCTCATTTCTCCACACCCCGCTCTTCATTTCACTGCCAAAATTCAGACAAAAATTCATTGTGTAATTTCTGAGTCTTCTCACTTTCACTCTGCTGAAACATTTACTGAAATGTAATGTTATGGCAAACTCATACTGGAAAGTAGATCCTAGGAATTTTTTTAGAGCAAAGTTCTCCGTAATGTACAATGACTTCCTTGTAGTGTGTCTCACTGGAATTTGTTGAGCACTTTCGAGTTTTGTGGAAACTAGAAAAATGATGATGAATGGTGCAGCTCCTCCTCGAATCTTAATTTAACTTGCGTAGGATTCTAGACCAACAAACAATATTCAAGAACAAGGCAAAAGGCCATGTTTTAAGTGACTTAAAATGTAGACACACTACCTTACGATTCTTCTGATATATCTGAGACCGTCAACTACCTTCCCACCTCACTTCGGCTTAAACTGCTCTGAACATAATCTCATGTGCCAGTATTAGGTGTGGCTATAAAACATAATTTTATTTCTAATTCATATATTTTGTTACTGTCACCCTGAATACACTCCCCTCCCCTATCCCTTTCCCTTTAACACTCCAAGTCAACTTTACACTGATGAAATAGGTGCAGGAAGTCTTCCTATGTAAGATCCTTGATGACACGTGCCACTTTTTCTTTCACTGCTTCAATGGACTGAAATCTTATTCCTATTAACGCAGATTTGACCTTGGCAAACAGATAAATCATGTGGTACTAAGTCAGGCAAATAATACGGGTGGTCTAACACTGGGATGCCATACTTCACTAGAAACCTCTAAACAAGACAATGCCATATGAGACAGTGTGTTGTCTTGATGAAGAACACGACTGTTTCTTCCACAATCTGGGTTTTCCTTTCGTGTTTTCCCCACAGAGTTGAGCAACAATCTCAAGGCAGTGATTTTTTTAATAGTTTGACTATCAGGAACCCAGTGAAGAAGCACAATTACATGAACATTGAGAAAAAAAATCATCAGTTTGAATCTTAATTTGCTCATTCAACCTTCTTTTCTTTCTTGGTGAAGTTGGGCCTTTTCCATGCATGGATTGGCATGAAGAGATGATGGGAAAGCTGGGCAGTGCAAAAGGATAGGTACATATGGGGATAGGTGTATGTGCAGTCTGAAAGGAATATGGGTGCTCCTGTGTTAAGGCAAAGAAGGTTAACTTGACTGAGAAAGGTCAGCCAAGAGGGCACCTCTCAGACAGATTCTGCGAGAATCCCAAAGAGGATGGTGTGCATTAAAGTCATAGAGCAGCAGAAAAGGGTGAAGTAGCTGCCCAATGAGCTGGAAGAGGTCTGTCCTGGTGACACATAATGGCAGGGGGACGTAAACGGTACAAAGGGAAAAGTTCAAGTGAGGAAGGTAAAGGTGAACTGCAACAGCTTGAAGGCAGGTAGTCAGGGAGATGAGTTGACTATGCTCATCATCCCATATGAGCAGCACGACTTCCACATGAAATGGAATGTCGTCCTCTGACGGGTGGGGGTGGGGAGGGGGGGAGGTCAGAACGGGCTGGAAAGAAACGCGAGAGTTTAAAGCATTTGTGAGGACGCACTTTTGTTTCCTGAAGGCAGAGAACAAGTGGACACTGCAATTCTAAGAACAGTCGTAAATCCTCTTTGTTGGACCTAAGACCGCGAACATTCCATTGGAGGAGAGCCATGACGAGGAAAGAATGAAGGGGTGTCACATCTGTGCCTACTGAGTGCCTGCCTTTGAAGACTCCCTGCTACAGGGCACAGAGGCAGGAGGATCCTGCTCCATTAGGTCCACAGAAACATTGCCATTCTTGCGTCAGCCTGCAGAGTCCAGGGCAGAAAAACGGATGGTGGTGCGTACTGGCAACATGGAGGTCAGCCAGTCAAGAGTAGCACACGGCGACACTGTCGAAGAGGATCTTCGAGCTGGCAAAGGAGATGACTGTTTGCCTTTGTTTGACTTCTTAGAGCCTTTCCAAGCCTTTCCAGTTGGCAGAGGAAGACTCAGATGTTGGTTGGTTTGAGGGACATAGGAAGTGTTCATGGGACTATTCCTTCTGTCCTTTCCAGCCTGCAGTTGTGGAGCTGGTGACTTCACCCCGTGAGACAAAAGTTTGGTGGCAGGCTGCACAGGTGAAGGAGGAGATGGGGACACTACCGATATGCTGGGCGATTTCACAACTGCAGTACTAAATTTGAGGTTGCTTGTCTGCATGATTATGTCCTTCGTGGAGCGAGATGTAGCAAGAACAGTATTGTAGGTGCCAGATAGTAGAACATGGGGTTTCCGACCAGCCAGAAACCTGCAAGCGACCGGGTAAGGCTCTCTTTCCTTTATGTAGATCTCCTGGACAGCCTGCTCATCGAGATACAAGGGACAATTGCGGGAATAGGCAGCATGGTTGCCATTGCAGTTGATGCAGCAGGGAGTAAGGCAGACAATCGCCCTCTTGAGCATCCCTACCACAGGTTACACATTTGGCTGGGTATCGACAGAACTCTCGAGCGCGGTTGTAACAATGACACTGGTAGCAGCGCATCAGGTTCGGAATATATGATCTGATTGTGATAACTTCATAACCTGTTTTGATCTTTGATGGAAGAACCACTCTATCGAAAGAGAGAAATAGAGTGTGTGTGTGGCCACTAAGAAGGCATCTACTCTTTTCATCACCCAATGGACTGCAATGACACCCTGACCAGAGAGGTACATTTGGATTTCTGCCTTGGTCAGACCATCAAGCAGCCTAGTGTAAATAACACCACGGAAAGAATTCAGCATCCAATGGGCCTAAACATGAACAGGACAGCCATGGAGGGGTGAAGCTGCAAGCAGTTGTTGTACCTGAGGATCAGAAGTAGTCTCCAAAAGCAAAGTGTCATTGCGTAAACGAGAGCTGGATTTCACATGGCCAGCAACGGCATCAAGATCTTTGTGAATAATAAACAGATTTACCGTATCAAAAGACTGACTCTTCAGTATGTGAAATCACAAGGAACTGTGGTGCAGCTGGGAGGGTCTTTGAATTGTTAGCCTCATTCCATTTACGTTTCATAGCTGTTGACTGTGAAGATGATCGGCTCATTGTGAGAAAATCCCCATCATTGCCGGAGTCTCTGACAGTATGCTCCTTCCAACTGGGGACCCCCTTCAGAAGGGGGCAGACCCACCTTAGGTGATTGTTCACACCTCAGGTCACACCTCCCGAACACCTGAGAGAGGGACGAATTGGCAATTTGGGAAGGTGAGCAGCTCAGGCAATCACCCCTCCTTGGCCTGACCTGTACAAGGGGAGTATGTGGGAATCCTACCTGTCGTTCCGGAGCTGGGAATTACGCGGCACTCAGTTACCTGTTGGGGTGTCGGACATGGGACATGTAGACCAGCCTTCAGGACCACAGATGGAGGAAGAAGAAAAACCTCAGACACCAAAGCAGAGGAAGGATAGGAGAAGGTGAACAAAGAAACATAAAAAGAATGAGAAACAGTAGGGAGTATTCTGACACCGACTACAAAAAATGCTGAATACATTGCCAAAAACAGCCCAGACATTTTCCCCATGGGAAGGAAAAAAGAACATTAAGATAGACATGCAGCACAGATGGGTAAAGATGCTGCGAAGGCTGGGGCTCCATGGTAGCCATGCACGAACCTGCCACAGATCGGCGAGCCCCCTGGGGGGGGGTTTGTCAATTGGTCTTGTTTGCACCATGGTAAAGACAGCAAATGTCAGTCACATATTTAACTAATTCCAATTATTTACAGCTGTGGTTACCAAACTTACAAAGCTTCTGAGCAACCATAGCCATTTTTAAATCCTACTATGAGCTATCAAAAGAAACTAGGATAGAAGCAAGAAATTTAAAAAAAAAAAAATATTACATTTGTTTACTGATCATAAACTTACATTTCCAGTAAATACATAATTATAATTTTATTTATTTTTGAGTCTATCGAATAATAAATCTAAAGCTTCTTAACAATGCATAGTTTCTTATTCTGTATAATAATTTTTGAAATTCTGAATGACGCCTCAGGTGCTGCTTTATTCTTGTCCAAGGGACTTAAAAAGTGATTGTTGAGCATTAAGTTTGGACGATAGATGACTTACCTTTTCTTTCCCTAAAGCATAATCCAGTGGAAAATCCTTTTCATTCCCTAAGTGAACAGTTTTGAAATAGCACTTGCTTTGTGTTTCCTTTCTTCTCAACTAATATACTTGCATAGCACAGTAAACACATATTTGCCCTTTCCCCGGGTAAAGAAATAATCATTGTTCCATTCTAAACGGAAGTGATAAGTTTTTTTCTTCTTTTGCTAAAATACGTCATTATTAAAACAAACCTAGCTTGATATTAATGTTTAAATTGAACTATCTACATCAGGTAATATCTGACATACACACAAGAAACATAACGTGCACAGTGTCACGTGTATACAATCAACTGACAATGTAGTATTCTTGACTGACAAAACGCAGTTGCGTGGAGGAACAAGCAGTTACCATGAACACATTCTGAGCTCAATTGAGCAATCCAGCATTACTGTGATCTACCGACCATGTGAGCTACTAGTAGCTCGTAATCGATGGTTTTCAGTATAGCTTTTTAATTTTTGCATAATAATTAAAAACACTTGTTTTTGGATTAACAAGTCACCTTTGATGTAAAATCTTTATCATGCTATGACTAAAAACTGTCTTCACTTTGGTCTTGAGTACTGTCAACAGACTCCAATTCACAATATGCAACAAGAAAACCTGTTCCTGGATACAGTATTTCAATACTTCCCTCCATTTGGGAGCACATCTGGTGCATAGTGAACATAGTGAGCCATTGGCACATTCTTTTAAGTGTGATGTCATAATACGTTTCACGGATGGGGTCTAGAGGGTTTCTGTTTGTGTGTTTCAGTTGCAGATGTTGGTCGTATGTTCTGATTGCAATGTTGCTTGAGACTGGTGGATTAGATTGTGTTATTTAGTACACTTACATAGATCATAACTTAAACCCTCCAAGTTATAGGCCATGGGTGATGTATAAAATTTTCTTGTAACATTTCCTCTCCAACTGTGGTAGACGTCTTCAGATGTAAAGTGGCGTACTCCAACCAGAACTCGAGGGAGTGCCAAATATATGGCCAGTATAGAGGGCACCACAGTCCATCACGTGATGTCAGCTACAAGAGTATCTCTGGTAGTGCCAACATACTCGACTGAAAAGTAATCTATCATCTTTCTTACACTGCAATGCTAACATCCAAATTTTATCTAATTTAACACCTTCCCCTTTTCTATTAAAGTGATTATGGTGTTAATAAATCTCAATAGCTTCTCTATACAAAGAGACATGATAAAGCGATGGTTTTGATGTGACACTTATCTCAGTGAATTTTATTTCATTATTACCCTCTTGGTAAATATGTTCCGCTACAGTCAATTTATCTGTATGTCCCAGGCAGCAATTCCTCGTGTTCAACCAGACGAGTGTTAAAACATTTTGCGGTATCTTGACAAGCCGGACCATATCTACAAGTTATTTTATATACATCCAGTGTGACCAAAGGATATCATATCATTTGCAAATCTTAAATGTTCTTTTATCTTCCTGGTGAGTCTGAAGGTAGTTTCAACACCATACTTGCTCAACACATTCCCAATGCGATGTGTAATCATGCTGATGAACAGAACGAAAACTTCCCTATTGGGCGGATGTTGCTCCTTGTCAATCCTGATTCTCTCCCAAGGAAGAAGTGCTCAATCAATCTCCTAGTTCGAATAACCATTCTTCTTGAATGTCAGCCCTACACTATCAACCGCATCTTAAGTATAAGTCAGGTCACAAATTTTGTGCGCCCTGTCTACCAAGGTTTTATTAACACCTCTTTCTCGTCTGGGGTGATGGTTGGAACCTTTGTGCAGGCAACGGTCAGTATGTGTGGCTTTTCTATATACCCTATGGCCGAATGTCCTGTCCTCTCCCTTGATAACAGACACATCCAGAAATTCAGTTTACCATCATTCTCCATCTCCATAGTAAATCGCATTTTTTTATTGATGCAGTTGAATTGTATCAGGAAGGCATCCAATTCCTCTGCGCCGTACGTCCATACTACGAATGTGTCATTAGCGTAGTGGTACCACCTGGCTGGTCTTTTGCTGGCAGTCTGCAATGACCATTGCTCAAAGTTCTCCATAAAAACTTGGTCACAGCCGGACTAAGAGGACTGCTCATATCCACCCTGCAGATCTGTTCATAAAAATCATTATTGGACTGAAAATAGGACATCATGGGGCAGTGTCAGAATAAATGCACAATATTCACTATGTGACAGAGCTTTGTCCACTCTAATCACGCTAAGGAATGACAACATCAAAGCTGAAAAGGATATCACTTTGACCCACACACATTTCTTTTAATTTGTCAATGAAATTATTTGAATTCCTAATGACTGACTGTTCCACCAACATAAGGTTGCAGCAGTGAGACAAGTTGTCTAGCTATTCATGGATGGAACGCCCTATAGTACCCATAATAGGTTTCGAAGGAAACTGTGTTTTGTGCTTCTTGGGTAACCCATAGAGCCTAGACAGCTACAGTTCTGTTTTACAGAGTAGCATTGTATCATCAAAGGAGATAAGACACTCTCACCATCAATTAGTGATTTTTAACATCATCCTAGTCAGATCCTTCTGAAGTGTTTTGTAATGGTGGAATCCAAAATATTGATCTTTTCATGATAGTCCTCACTCATCAGGACCGTGGCACTGCCTTTATCTGCAAAAAGAATGATAAGGTTCTTATCTGTACTGATATCCCTCAGCACCTTTCTTTGTGCCCGAGACAAATTACCGTTACGTGGTTTGCATGTACGTAAAATTCTAGCTGTTTCCAGCCTAATTATAACAACTGACTGCTGTGGAAGATGACAGACCCCTGCCTCAATCTTTTCTATAATAGCCTCCCTGGGTACTTTTAAAGGCATCAAAGCGAAATTGTCTCCTTTGGCTAGAACAGAAATTTCAACTTCAGTCAAATCTTTATCAGACATGTTAATTACAGTTCGAGAATTATACTCAAATGAAGATACCGACAAGTTGTTCTGTAGACTAACGAACTACTATTTGTTTATTAACTGATATCTCTGCATTAATTTCCACAGTCCTGAACATTAGACCGTCAACCTTTTTCCAGACAAAACACTGCTTAGTATTACTAATAAATAAGTGGAGCTGTAATAGCTTACTGCTGGTTTCAACATCTGGTGATTCCTCTCTCGTAGCATTGCCAGTTCCATACAGTTGTAAGAACACTGAGTCTATGCCGAGCAAAACACCCTCTTCACCTTCAGAAATTTCTGAACAGTCGCAGTGTCCCTGCAGCATAACAGGAAGGTGAGCATACTGAGTTGTCGGGCTTTCTTTTTGAGCATTTCCTCAAATCATCAAATCGACGCTGAGATATCCTCCCTGTAGAGGCGTTTGATCATACAATGTGAGCTTTCATGGCTGGTACTTATATCACTCTAAATTTTCAGGCTAATAGGCTGTGGTTGATGTATAAAACTTGCTCCTATTATTTCCTCTTTGACTGTGGGACCCATCTTCAGAGGTAACGTGGCAAACTGCACCCAGGATTCAAGGGAGCACCAAATATAAATGAGCAGTGTAGAGGGCACCACAGTCCACATGTGATGTTGGCTATGAGATTATCTCTGCTACTACCAACATTCTCAGCTGAAAATAATAGATCATCATTCTTATGTTGCAATGTTTACGTCCAAATTTTATCTAATTTAACGCCTTCCTCTTTTCTGTTGAAATTATTACAGTTTTATACATCAACCATGGCCTATTAGTCCAAAAGTTTTAAGTGATGTCATTTCCAGCCATGAAAGCTTATACTATATGATCAGGTCTATACAATTGTCAAAGATAGTCAACCTTTATGGGAACAATATTTGGGATTTTGTTGTATGCTAGATTTTTTACACAGAGTGCAGTCACAGATTGCACCAGAGCATTGCACAAAGTCTGTGTCATATTGGAAGGTGATAGCTTGAAAGAGATGGGGAAGCCAACAAACGTCACAACAACTGTTTTCATATACATGTAATTTACAGCATTATTTTGTTACTGCCTATCTGCTTGATATTGCATTTAATTAATCCTGTAAACTGGAATCTACAGCTTCTCAAGTTTGGGGTTACTAGGACTGCCCAACACTGTGCAGTTCTAAATAAGTAATTCAATAGATTTTGATATTGGGTCAGACTACTATTTTTGTAGCTATATCAACTAACTGACAGAAGTACAATACACAGGCATGCTATAAACTTATAAAAAATCCTACCTTAGAAAATGACTCCCAGTTTCTTTTTATTATTTCATCTTCACTCGGGTCAAAGTACCCACGTTTTATTTCGACTCCCAGACTCTCGAAACGCTCATCCTCACTTTCGTTGGGTGGTCTGTCGAACCTATGCTCAATGCAGTGTGTGTCTGGGATGTCAAAGGTCAACAGAATCTCCAGATGTTTCAGCCTCTGCAAAATGCAACCACAATGTACAACAAACCAGATGACACACAATTTATAAACTTCTGAAATACCTTGCCCAAGAGGATGACAATATAATTTGGTTGTACACAAAGAAACAATGTGTTTCAGGCATTAAAAATTAAATAATAAAGACATACGATTGCACAGAGTATTTGTAAATATAATTGGTTTGAGGAATATTTGACAAGTAGAACACAGTACGTTATACAGGATGGTGAACGTCCTCAGGAATGAAAGTCACGTAGGTGGTGGTGGTGGTGGTGTTTAACGTCCTGTCGACAACGAGGTCATTAGAGACGGAGCGCAAGCTTGGGTTAGGGAAGGATTGGGAAGGAAATCGGCCATGCCCTTTCAAAGGAACCATCCCGGCATTTGCCTGAAACGATTTAGGGAAATCATGGAAAACCTAAATCAGGATGGCCGGAGACGGGATTGAACTGTCGTCCTCCCGAATGCGAGTCCAGTGTGCTAACCACTGCGCCACCTCGCTCGGTGAAAGTCACGTAGGGCAAACCCCGAGTGTTAAGACTGAGATCACACCAAGGAGATACAATATGCTACACAATACATGACACGACCTGTGTTACAACAAGCAACAAGGCAGTGTGAACCATGTTTCTGGCTCAGTTGCAAATCATTAGCACTTCTGAACAGGACATTACTGTAACTTATTATTTAAAGAACAAACAACTGAATAAAAAAAGGAAGGACTGGATGCACCCATACAGTGCTATTAATATCAAACATAGTTCAGCTGAGGTGTTTTGTTACCTCTCAACACAACCACGAACTCCAAGAATTCTACAGAATGAGTCTAGCTCCCACTTTCTGGAACCACTACTATCAGCTGTTCTGAAAAAACAGAACACAAATTTTCAACTTACTATTTCTCCTGCTGAGAAGAGAAGTTGGTGAAAGTATGAGAATGACATTAAAAATGCCATCATCAAAAGTTCATTTTTAGTAAGGCCACCAAGTGTGGTAATTTGTTCAGTGAAGTACATATACAAATAATGGTACAAGTTAAAAAGCTACAACCATTCAATCTTAATGTAGAATGTGATTAAGTTTCAGATGTCTTCGCGAGAAATGTTGCCTCACTAAGATCAGTTGCCGTCGCTGACAGTGGCTGTGAATTCTGTGCAGGGGTAGACAATGTATGTGAAATGGAAGTAGACCATGATGAAGAGGAAAATTCCAACATCTACACCTCACTTTTGTCCAGCTGCTCATTCAAAAGTAACAGGAATTTTGCCTTTAGAGCTCTTCCACACCTGTCACTAAGTTTCTTGAAACTCAAGAGCACGGACTGAGAAAACATCCAGGTGTCCTTTCATCTAATTATGTTTTTTAATTTCCAGGCAGCTGGCAAATGCTTTCTCAGCACCACCCTTGCTGGCTTCGTCATCTGTTTTGGGGGAGGTGGTTGTACAACATCAACATTAACCACATTACTTGTCTCTTCTGATGTTTGACAACTTTCCACTTCCTGAGGGCCCGTGGCAAACAGTGTTGTAATAAAACTGCCATAGCATTTTCATTTTACGTAAGTGGCAGTACATGCCCAGAAGAGCAAGACCCCTTTACGTATGGGTAAAGAAATGAGACTTCGGGGAGGGGGGGGGGGGGGGGGGGGGGGGTAGGTGGTCCAGCATAACCTTCAATTGCAGCTGCTCCACTTCTGTGTTGAATGAAATAAATTCCTGAGAGCAAAGTTGTAGGTTTGCTATCTGCATAAGAAACTGCCACAATGAAAATAATGAGTTAAAAATGATGGTACAGATTTCACAGCAGTTTTAAATCAACGTCTCTTATTTCTGTTGCTATCTCCCTCCACACCAAGCTGGCCATCATCTGCCTTCAAGTACAAAGTAATTGCGTAATTCCACTGACAAGGGCTTGTTTCAACAAGCTGGACAAAAAAGATCTTCAAACAGTCCTCTTGTGTGAATGACATTTGACTACACATCCCCACAGGAAGAAACGCACAGGTCAAGACGTGTTTCCCGCTTGAAAGCACATATGCGAGTGAATACTTCGGCTTGTATTGGCAGCACATGAAAAAGAGAAACACAAGGTAGCTCCGCATGGCACTACACGTGGCCTTAGTAGTGTCGAGTGTGGGACGTCTTAGCTCGTCGTGGCCAAATGTCAAAATATATCACATATTTACTCGATACCCGAAAGAGGCTTTCCAGCATTAAAAACAATTTCAATATCTTAGCTGCATTTCTTACCCAGCAATATGTGCTGTAAAATGCACCAAACATAAAGTACCCAGTGACTATATTTTTCATCGAACTTTTCAAAATATTCACGATGTTCTTTAACCTCTACGTATCACATTAACTATGGGCAATAGCATAAATAAAACCAATTCATTATAAAGCTGTGACATCTGCCTCTAAGCTGTGAATTTTTTTTTTTCCTTACTGAATAGTTTCCTCACAATTTAATGAAGATTACACTGTGAAGAACACCCTCTAAACCAAAGACAGAGGTTTTTAATTTTTTATGCAAAAAGTAAAGGTTTTAGTGAGAAACTAATTACAGAAATGGATGTAGCTTTTCTTCATCTAGACAAAACATCTTTTCTTAGGTGCATTGGATGACCTGAGATTTCCCTTCCTGTGTACTGAATGATACAACTTGCTTGGCCCGACCAGCATAGCCTGTTTCACCGGGTGATGCGATGGACACTTATCAGTGCTTTATCACTGTTGTCCCAGTATGAGCCCATTAAGTCCCTTCCAGTATATTTTTATGCATTCCACCAAAGCGAGTTTGCTTCTGTGTCACATCGTGTATCACATCGCCTGTGTGAAGTGCACCTTATGACCTCTAATGTTTCCACTACACATAAACAAGATTTATCAGAAAGGATCAGCAGCAATTAAGATCATTCACTGGCAATGATGTACACAGGCAAGTATTGTCCTTCAACTGTAAGGAATTGCAGGAAGATTGATAAAATATCCATCTGCCGCACTGAATAGGGACACTCTAAATCTGGACAAAAGCAAAATAATACCTATAACAAAAACGAACAACCTGATAGTATCTGGCTATGAGATTAATGGCGGACAACTTGAGCACGCCATATCATACACGCATTTAAGGGTAATACTAAGAAGGTATATGAAATGGACAATCACACAAAATCAGCATTAGGGGAGGCAAATGGAAGAGTTAGATATGCCAGAAGGGTTCTGGCAAAACACAGCACAGCCATGAAAGAAAGCATGCACAACACACTAGTACCAGATGGTTATAATTAAAGTCCAACTACTCATAGAGGTCCAGTATGGGTCGTAATTATCAAATGGCACCAAACTTTTCAGGTATGCTAATGTGTTAATCTGGAACCTATTTACACTGGAAAACAAATTAGTTCCAAATGTGGCTGCCAGATGCAAATCTGGCACTGTACACTGCATGTCATCCATACTGTAATTTGACAAGCAATAATGTGAGTGAATAGTGTGGCCAACAAGAAGAGATTGTGCACTGTTAGTGAATGTTTTATGTGAATGGCAGCAATTACAGTGCTGCATCGAGAAACTATCACTGACTGAAAGGTCTGAGGGAGAGGCTTGATGTAATTACATGATTTAACCCTTTTGCGGGCACATTTTTTGTAGCAACTGAGCTAAGAAAAATTTTTTGCTATCCTATTATAATTATGATCAACTGACTACATTTATTTTTTGATAATTTTATTTTTGTGATTTAGGACCAAAAACAGTGGTGATACATATACCACAGCACCTTTGTGAGCTGTGTTGCCATTAAATGTAAAAAAATAATGAACATCATTTTCCATTTTTATTTTATGTTTTTTCACTTTATTAAAAAAATTGATATTGAAATTTACTTACCACAATGTGAAAACAATTCTAGAAACTATCACACAATAATGGTACGAGCTGATACAGGTCACAATGTATATTGCAGAAGTGAACAGGACAACTGTAGTGATCCCACTACAAACAGAAACTGACTGTCGTAGCAGTTTTCATGCACCTGATATCATCATTTTCATCATCATTGGGTCACAAGTCACCAATATGGAGTCACCTAAAAAGGACTTTCAATACGGCGACCGAGCTCCCCCGAATGGCACCTCCTGGCCAAAAATGCCATACGATCATTTCATTTCATAGGCAAAGGTGGTAAGACGTATTCTCAAATGCTTTGGGATATCCCTAAGTTTGTGGTAAATATGCTTCCAAGGATCACGAAGGACAGATTAATTCTGTGGTAAGTATACCTACAAACACCTTCCAGAAACTACTTTGGTGGTAACAGTTCTTCCCAAGAAGCATTAAAACACCATTGTTTGGTAGGATATCCATTTCCCACAGTCTTGAAGGCTGTATTTCATAACAAACAGAAACTACTGCTGATGCAATGGACTGCCACTAGATGCCAATATCGTACAGAATGCTGTAAAGTAATACATTTAGTGGAAAGTATATCCCTCATGACCTGTGAAAGGATTAAAGAAGATAATGAAATTTGAAAACACGAATGAGCCTGTGTGGCACATGGATGAGGAAGGTGTGTGAAGTTAATGATGTTGCTGTTGCTATAACTGATCGTGAAGCATGTGTCCCAGTTAGTGCTAGTGTTCAAGCAGTGTCAGTAGAATTTTACATCCCATGGTTAACAGTATGGAAAGTTTTGTCATTTATTTTACACTGGTACCCGTACACAATTCAGATGCTGAAGCAACTGAAACCTCATTAACTGCAGCAACATTCTGAATTTGCTCTTCAGATTCTGGCATGGTTCGAAGTTGATGACATGCCCAGGCAATATTCCATGGAGTGACAATGCACATTTGACATTACAGGGTGCAGTGAATACATACACCTGCCGAATTTGGGAGACTGTTGAACCATGTGTTATGCACAAAGAGCCACTATACTCACCGTATGTGACTCTGTGGTGCAGATTCACGAGCACCTTTGGTCTCGGTCCATTCTTCTTTCACGAAAATATACCCAGAGGCCTGTCAGGTGTTCCGTGACATTTGCATATTATCGAGACCACCTAGTGCAGCATGTGATTCCTGCTAGGGAACAGCATGAACTGCATGAAAACCACTGTTTTCATACAACATGCAGCAACAACTCATGTTGTTCACCCTGTGAAAGATCTGCTTAATGCAACCCTCCACAAACATGTTATTTCCAGACTTTTCCAGATGCATAGTCTGCAAGATCACTTGATATGAACCCATGTAACTTTTCTGCTGTCAATCACGCCGTCTTATGGATGCAGCATCTTGTCACTGTCTCCAGTGCTCATATTAAACAAATTGTGTAAGCAGTAGTTAGTAATAAAATCAACATTATGCCTTTCTCACTAGTTTGACCTCTTCTGTCCACATCTTGTCCCTCATCCATTATATAGGGAAACATTTCTATACGTCGTCTTGACTTCACAGTGCCAGATTTGCGCCTGGTGGCCTAAAGAGGAACTAATTAACACATTAGAATATCTATCAAGTTTTGCTGCGTACAACAATTACAGCACTCACTGGATCTCTTTGAGTAGCTGCACATACTTTATAACGACCTAGTATGACCATTTGTTCCTGTGTCAAACTCTCATTGAGTAGGTGTGAGAACTGCCAGCAAAATAATTCAGAGATACGCTGCTAGGATCATAGAAGGTCAGCAAAGCTCATACAAAATTGCAATAGAAATGCTCATAGAACCTAAATGGGAATCCTTGGAAGAACAACAGCATAGTTCTGACAAAATCGTGTTTGAAAATTTACAGAATCTGTATTCATTCATCCATCGTGTACCAAATCTATATATATAAAACAAAGTCGGATTTGTTACAACACTTGTAACTCGAGATCTGCTGGACCAAATTTCATGGTTTTTGATTTGTTGGATTTGTCTCCGCCCCGAATAGCAGAATACAGCTTAAAAATAATGAAAAATTGACGAATAAAAATTTTCATGGTTTTTGATTTGTTGGATTTGTCTCCGCCCCGAATAGCAGAATACATCTTAAAAATAATGAAAAATTGATGAATACTTGAAAAATGCGTTATTTTCCCTAAAAGTTCTTTAGTTTCGGAGCTGTCAAATTTTTTTGTCAAAATCTGTAAGTAATGATTGACATTTATGCATGCATTCATAAACTATTTAAAATGGATGAATAAACTATTATGTGTATTTTTTTTAAAAAAAGATTGAAAAATATTACGCGTGCGTTCAGAAATGTGTAATGAATACTTAATCATTTCAATAAATGCTCATTTGTTTATTACATGTCAAACATTTGTTGTCCAATCCTGTCAAATAGTGTAACAACTATTCATGTGTGCGTTCAAAAATTTATTTTGTGTAAAATGTCTCGAAAGTTCAGGTAGGTACTGTTATATTTGTTTGTTTTAGACATTAATTTGTGTAAATTATTTATTAAATTAATTAAAGATTTATTCTACAGGTTAACAAAAGTGTAAATGTCTTTTCATAGGTTGTCTATGATTTTTCTTGATATGCTATTGTCTATGTCTCGATTGTTTTATGTGGTTTTGTGCGAGTGCATATTCAGTATTACTATTAATAAAAATGCCGCGTCCTAGACGATCTAATCTTTCCCAGCGGAGCCGTAATGTAATTAGGCAACGGAATATCGCGAGTCAATTATCTGACGAAGAACGAGAAATTGCCCGAGAAGAGCGCCGCGTTAGGATGGAGCAAAGAAGGGCCTTAATTCGTGCTTCTCAAACACAAGAGCAAAGAGAGGCAGCCCGTGAAACGGCTAGATTAGAAACGAGAAATCGTCGAGCTTATCGTACAGATGAACAGAGGAATAATCTTCGAAGTGCAAGAAGAAATGGTTCAAGTATTGATTTGAATCGAGCAGCGTTTCGATATGATTGCACGATCGACTACAGCTTGCATCGTTTAGTTTGCATTGGTCCAATGGACGTTGTTTGCCAGCACTGTGGCGCATTGAAGTTTGCTGGTGAAACGCCTGGTTTGTGCTGCCTTAGTGGTAAAGTGACATTGCCATTAGTGGTCCCGCCACCAGAGCCATTGCGTTTCCTGCTTTATGGCGAAACACTAGAATCACGACATTTTCTAGCGAACACTCAAAAATACAATGTCTGTTTCCAAATGACTTCATTTGGGGCGGAAATTATCGAAGAACACGGATATAATCCGACATTTGAGGTAATTTACGTTAAAAACTTTATTTTCTATGATTGTAAAAAAAATTTGGAATGTAGTTTGTTAGATTTCTGTATTTGTCTCTAAAATAAAAATTGTATGTTATTATTTGAAAAAAAGTGTTTGTAAATCTAACTATAACTATGGCTTTGAATTTACAGATTCAAGGCCAGATTTGCCATAGCATTGGATCATTGCAACCTATTGAAGGTGCACAGCACAAATTCTTGCAAATATACTTCATGGGCAATATGGAAGAACAACTTGACCGGCGTCAAGGGATCAACACAGCTACGAAAAGAGCAATTCTCCAAGATTTGCAGCAAATGCTTCATGAACATCATGCATTGGTCAGGCTGTTCAAGACTGCTTTAGAGCGCATGCCAAGTGATGACTATAAAGTTGTAATCAGAGCAGATAAAAGACCAGCTGGAACACATGAACGCACGTTTAATGCTCCAACAATCAATGAAGTGGCAATCCTGATTGTTGGTGAAAACTTGGAAACACGTGATATTGTGCTTACACGACGCAATACTGGGCAACTACAAAGAATATATGAAACACACTGTTCATATGACGCGTTACAATACCCGCTGATGTTTTGGCAAGGAGATGATGGATATCACTTTAATATCAAAATGATTAATCCATTGAATGGTAAGATCAATATCATTGTTTTCATTTTAACTTGATATACATTTTATTCTGTTTGCTTTTGGTACACAAAAAAATTTGTCACTCCTAATTTAGTAGAGAGTAGCTGTAAGAGTCGTTAACCTATTAGGGGTTCTAAAATACAATTTTTACTGTATTTGTTTCAGGTGAGGAAACTACCAAGAAGGTTAGTTCGATGAATTATTACGCATATCGTTTGATGATTCGTGAAAATTCTGACAATTATTTGTTGCGATTTCGTCGACTGCTTCAACAATACTGCATTACATGTACGTTAAAATCGAAACGGAGCGCCTGACTTTCACCTGGTTGAATAAAGCTAAATTGCGTTCGAAAGAGTATATTCATTTACGCGATGCAATAAGCACAGAAGGAGATTCAGAAAATGTTGGTCGATTGACTATTTTACCAGCGACATACACAGGTAGCCCGCGTCATATGCATGAATATGCGCAAGATGCAATGACATATGTTCGTCATTATGGTCGGCCAGATCTATTCATTACATTTACATGTAATCCGAAATGGATGGAAATTATTCAATTGCTGCTTCCCGGACAAACATCAAGTGATCGACACGACATCACCGCACGGGTTTTCAAGCAAAAAATTCGGTCCCTAATAAATTACATTGTTAAGCAACACGTCTTTGGGATTACTCGATGCTGGATGTATTCAGTCGAATGGCAAAAACGAGGCCTACCGCATGCTCACATTCTAATTTGGTTAGTAGACAGAAGTCGGCCAGATCAAATAGATGTCATCATATGTGCGGAGATTCCTGCTCCTGAAACCGATCCAGACCTACATGATGTTGTAATCACGAATATGATTCATGGACCATGTGGCACTATCAACCGCCAATCACCGTTTCCAAACGGTATCCGCGAAAATTCACGGCAGAGACCATTACAGGCAACGATGATTATCCATTGTATCGGCGTCGATCGCCCGATGATAATGGTAGAACTATCACAACTAAAGTGAAAGGAAACGATTTCATAGTTGACAACAGTTGGATTGTTCCATATTCGCCACTTCTTTCCAAAACATTCAAGGCACATTGTAATGTTGAGTATTGCAATTCGGTCAAATCTATTAAATACATTTGCAAATATGTCACGAAAGGGAGCGACATGGCGGTTTTTGGTACCCAAACATCCAATATCAACGATGAAATCACGCGCTATCAAGTTGGTAGATAAGTGAACTGCAATGAAGCAATTTGGCGTATATTCTCATTCGCTATTCACGAACGTTATCCCACTGTTGTACATTTGGGGGTGCATCTAGAGAACGGTCAGAGAGTATATTTCACAGCGTCGAATGCTGCTCAACGTGCCGAAACACCTCCAGCGACAACACTGACCAGTTTCTTTGCGATTTGTCAAAACGATCCGTTCGCACGAACGTTGCTTTACTCGGAAATGCCACGTTATTACACTTGGAACACTACATCGAAGAAATTTCAACGTCGGAAGCAAGGCGATGCAGTTCCTGGTCATCCAGATATGCGTTCTGCTGATGCTGTTGGTCGTATTTACACAGTTCATCCGAAGAATGATGAATGTTTCTATTTGCGGTTGTTGCTGGTACATGTTCGAGGACCAACATCATTTGAATCACTACGAACTGTTAATGGTATAGTGTACCCCACATTTCGTGCAGCATGTCAAGAGCTGAATTTGCTTGAAAAACGATACTCATTGGGACACGACAATCGCTGAAGCAATTATTTCTGCATCTCCAAGTCAGATACGCACATTATTTGCTATCATCATTTCGACATGCTTCCCATCGAACCCATGTGACCTGTGGAACAAATACAAAGATAACATGTCAGAAGACATTTTATATCGAATTCGTGTCAAGAAATCCCGATCTTGAGGCGAATGAGGAGATGCATAACCAGGCTTTGCTCTTGATCGGAGATATGTGTTACCTCATGTGCGGCAGTTTGTTAGTTAGGTTAGGAATTCCAGCGCCAGATCGCGGAATGAATGACGCATTTAATAGAGAATTGGAACGTGAACGTGAATATGATCCACATGAACTAATCCAATCAGTTCAAACGAATGTACCACTGTTGAATCCTAAGCAGATGGAAGTCTATGATACACTGATTACTGCAACTGATGATGGAAATGGTGGCTTATTTTTTTTTGGATGCCCCCGGTGGAACTGGGAAGACATTCCTCATGTCACTGATTTTGGCCACTGTACGTGCAAGATCCGAAATTGCGGTAGCAATTGTTTCTTCTGGAATAGCGGCCACATTGTTAGACGGATGCCGTACGGCTCACTCAGCGTTAAAATTGCCATTAAACCTTCAAACTACTGAACAACCGACATGTAACATTTCGAAACACTTCGCAATGGCCAAAGTTTTAGTAGCATCAAAAATCATCATATGGGACGAATGCACAATGGCGCACAAACGCGCATTGGAAGCACTAGACTGAACATTAAAAGATCTGCGCAATGACTCGAGATGTTTTGGTGGTTCAATGATTTTATTATCTGGCGATTTCCAACAAACACTACCAGTAATTCCAAGATCTACTGCTGCTGACAAAATAAACACTTGCCTCAAAGCATCAAATCTGTGGCGATATGTAAATAAACTTCAACTGTCTGTAAATATGAGAGTTGCATTGTTGAACGATCTATCTGCTGATGATTTCTCGAAGCAATTGCTGACTATCGGTAATGGCCGTGTTCCTGTTGACGAATCGAGCGGTTTGATTTCATTTCCTCCAAATTTTTGCAATTTCGTCTCATCAAAAGACGAGCTTATCAACAAAGTATTTCCGGATATCATTGCTAACCACAAAAATACTAAATGGTTAAGTGAGCGAGCAATTTTGGCGACTAAAAATAAAGATGTAGATGACCTCAATTTTATAATTCAAAATCAAATCGTAGGTACTCTGTATTCATTCAAATCAATCGACTGTGTAACAAACGAAGAAGAAGCCACTAATTATCCAACTGAATTTTTGAACTCCTTGGATGTGCCTGGTTTACCACCGCACAATTTACAACTGAAGGTTGGCTCGGTAGTCATCATGCTTAGAAATTTAAACCAACCAAAACTGTGCAATGGAACGCGTTTGGTGATAAGAAAACTGATGAGCAATGTGATTCACGCGTCGATACTTAAAGGAAAATTTAAAGATGAGGAAGTTCTTATTCCAAGGATTCCAATGATCCCAACAGATATGCCCTTTGAGTTTAAACGAATTCAATTCCCGATTCGTCTTGCCTTCGCCATGACGATCAACAAATCACAGGACCAATCCTTGACTATTTGTGGCCTCAATCTAGAAAATGCGTGTTTTTCTCATGGTCAATTGTACGTGGCATGCTCACGTGTCGGCAAACCATCCGCATTATTTGTTCTTGCGCCTGACCAAAAAACAAAGAATGTCGTTTACCACAAGGTGCTTGAATGAAAACCCGATTAATGAATTAATCAGAGTGTATCCCAACCTGCACAACATAGTTTTCAATGATTTTTTTCTGACATGTGTTTGAAATACTTAATTATAATTATTTTTTTAATTTTTATTCTCATTCTGTATGTATTCATCATCATTCATCAAAATAAAATACTTTTATATTTCTATCGATATTAATATTATTTTGTATCATTGTATTACGTTCATCAAAGCCTAAATTAGTTCAGCTAAAAGGTAACACGACATTCATTGACTGTTAGGCGGTACAAAGTTTGCCGGGTCAGCTAGTATCTCATAAAGGAGAACCTTCAAGGACATGGGAAGAGTGAAGATATACACTAACACATGAGGACATAATAGAAATAAACTGCATATGGGACTAACAATAAATCATCATTATCTACTGCTTAATGCTATTCACACATACACTACCGAAATTTAATTGAGTAAATTAGTACGAAGGCTATTTTGGAGAAAAAAAAACTGCTGCTTACACAGTTTTACTATATAGTGCTGTCTATTGCTATTAGTAGCTTAATACTGACTTGATACACTGGTATTTTTCAAAGAAACTATTTTTTTACATCTGTAGGTACTGAGACCTATTTACAGTATGCTATCTGTTACCTGTGGCTGTGCATGCATACTGAGCAATGGTGATTAAGCAAGCTAGTAATTTATAAATATCTGGGTACATAGCCGCAAAATTATGAAAAGAATAGATTGCTATTCATCATAAAGAGAAGACTGGGCCGCAGACAGGCGCAGCAACAAAATGGCTACTATACATTCAGCTTTCGATCAAAATTACTTGTTGCAAAATAGAAAAAAAGCCTCCCCCCCTCCCCCCCCCCCCACACACACACACAAGCTATAGGTATATATTTATGTATACATTATGTATGTCTTTAAGAATACATATGTGTAGTACCGATATACAGGTACATAATGAGTATGTTTATTATTTTACCTTATGTCAAACTGTAGCTTAAAATATTTTAAAGTACCAAAGTTTTTCTTTCTTATTAATTATTTATGCCTCGTTGTTGCTTCTTTTGCAAGGTCATTCAAATTTTCCGAGTTGAATACACGTGAGCATGCCACAGAGTTGCCAACGAGAAGAGTATGTTTTTTCTATACGCATACTGGCAAGTTTCCTTGTTCTTGTTTTTCATTTAAAGTCATTCTAAAAACAAATTTTAGTGGAAATTGCAATCTTCTGAACTGAAAATACAAATATGTCAGTATCATTAGGGTTTGTGGAATCAAAATGCTTTCTCCTTTAGCTGCACCACTAACTGTTACACTCTTGACAATGTTTCGGACATATACATGTAATTTGTAGGTGTGAACTGCTACACAATCTGGTCGCATCAAGATTTCACTTTAAAGGGAGCTTTCACCAACTTCTAACCTCAGTTTATGTGGTGACTTGCTCACGTTTTTGACAGGTAGATATTCTACATTATCTTCTACTCTTCACTGTTTCTTCAATTATCAATCCTACAAACTCATTAGTCAGCAACTTTGCTCACCAGTTGTTCTGTATCGTGAAAAATATTACAGAATTCAGCTCTAGTATAACAATGCCATTAGCACCTGTATCAATACGATCTTCACCAATTTTCAGAAAAGCGTCCACATATTGTCCTGATACCATGTCATGCAATCGTACACACATATTTGTTGTTAAACTAAATATTTTAACATTCTCCCATAAGATTTTCTTTCACCTTTGGCAATGTTTGTTGATTAACTAACAAAGGAATTACAGAATTTGGCTGCAAGTGGTACTGATTTAAATCAATGAGGAAAGTTTAAAATTTTTGCTGGACCAGGATTCAAACTGGATCTCCTGCTTACTATACAGCTCCTCTGACCATAAGCCATCCAGAGACAGTGCTCTCCATAACTGCAGGGACTACCATAGCATGCCTCCTGCCAGACCCAAATGCTCAACTTATCCACACAGTACTAATGTAGTGGCCCTTGCCCATTATCTTCACATTACTCATCGCATTTTACCAATTCCTGTAAGAGTTCGAGCCTGGTGTGCATCTGCACTCCCTTTTAGGAAATACTCACACGAATGTGGTTGAAGTGTTAAAGTTCTGTGACTTGCGCACACGCGCACACACACACACACACACACACACACACACACACACACACACCATTGGCTGTCTTGTCTTAACTATATATAAGTGGTGTCTGTTCTTTTGGACGTGTCCAAAAGGCACCACATATACATAAATGTTGCTGATGTTCAAAATTCTGAGTTACACCGTAGTTCAAGATTCACGTCAAGCTGAGTTTCCACTAGAACTGGTTCAGTATCTCAGTTCAAGTGTTGCTACCTCCAACAGGACCACACCTCAGAACAATGTTGTGTTAAAAACAATCTTCAGAAGGATGACAGTTTTACTACAATACGACTGATACCTTTTAATGCGAAATTATTTCATCTACATATGTCCCATTAGTTACTACAAAAAAGTGCATACAACTGCAAGCCAATAATATGACCTTTCCACCTATGAATCTTAGATCACTATTAATATTCTGCATGGTACAACTTAGTGCTATACATCATACACCAAAATTAGAAATTACTAACATGGTTGATGTTCACTGATGTGAACAAGCTGTTCCATTCCCTGCTTCATCCTCTCAGTAGTCAATTATTTTTATCCTTTGTAAAATAGCTTATGTTCTTTCTCAGGGTTCATGCAATCTCCATACCAAATTTCATCAAAATCTATTCAGCAGCTTAGTCATGAAAACACAACACAAAGATTTAATTTTGCATTTATAATATTAGTACAAAAAGTGTGTGTGGATTATTACACCGGTACTTGCCAAGTAGCTAACAACTTTTCAATCCCTGAATCTACATATTCAGACAATTTGTTAAAATAGCAGCTAATAATTTGCTTTTAATTTTATAATAAGTGAAGAGCACCAGTTTGCTTTTATTCTACAGTATTCATTTTATTGTGTTAACTGGTTTTCAGTTCACAAGGCCATCTTCAGACATTTACTGAGTATTGTCACCAAAGAAGTTACAATGTTTGCAAACAACATTGGAAGAGAAGTAACACATCTAGACTGAAGCAGAAACATACAGTAAGTAACATCTTTGACAGTGTGGTGGTAATGCAAAGAGGACGTTAAATCGCAATCAATTCATGCAAAAGCATGAGTTTGAAGCAAAACTTAACTAATATGAACCCAGTGTCTCCTAGAATGTATGGGCTTCCTAAACTCTATAAACAAGATGTTTCTATTCATTCAGTTGTATCACCATTCACTGCTCCATCTTACAAACTAGCAAGTAAACTGGATGTCCTAATTAAGAGCAAGACTAAATTCAAACCAAAACATGGTATTTCAAACTCTGTGGGCCTAGTACATAAAAGGTATATCTGTCTCACACAGTGATAAATTAGTATCCTTTGATGTCTGCCGTTCATTTTCCAACATACCAGTGGTGGAATTCATCGATATTCTGACAGAGCTGATGCACAAGTCTAATGTCAATCCTGTGGAACTCAACAACTTCAGACTGGCCACTCCAACATGCTTGGCACAGAACTATTTCCAGTTTCAAGGGACTCTTTATAAACAATTAGATGGCTTAGCTACGGGTTCCCCTCTCAGTCGACTGTTGGCTGAAATATTTATGGACCATTTGGAACAAAATTTTCTAAAAACAAAACCTTTGACTGCAAATATCAAATACTGGTTTAGATATGTAGATGATGTCCTGTGTATGTGGACTGGTAATACAAGACAACAACATATTTTTGAAAAACCTGAACAGTCAAAATAAAAATATTTAGTTCACAAAGAAGATTGGCAACAAATCCATGAACTTCTTAGATCTAACAATTGACATCAGTACACACACACATTATTTAAAAATTTATAGAAAAACTACAACTAGAGACACAGTAATACATTCTTTCTCAAAACACCCCCTAGCTCACAAATGTGCAGCTTTCCACTCAGTGGTACACCACCTCATATCTGTCCCCATGTTCAGAGATGATTTTAAAGAACAGTTAGATACAATAAAGCCAATGGCTTATTGACCACATCTTGCACAGGAAACAAAAATGGAAAATTATACCCCTCCTCCATTCCCCTACCTGCTTCCCCTTCCACTGTCTGCAAGAAATGGTGCACACTACCATATCTAGGTCAGGTATCACAGATTGGAGCCAAAGCACTGAAAGCCTGCAAGTGTAGGCTTTCCTACTATGTTAAGAACACAACAGCCCAGTGTATTTTTAATAGTAAAGATAAGATCCAGTTATTAGCTAACAGTGGGGTATACAAAATCACCTGTCCTGATTGTGACAAATTTTACATCGGTCAGTCAGGTAGAGACATAGCAACTAGGCTAGCTGAACATGAACGCCGCTGGAAGTTGCAGAATTCTGACTCCGCTTTTGCTGAGCATGTACTGAGTGAGAGTCACAACTACCAGCCAGTGTCCCATTTACTTCACTTAGCAAAAAAAGGCCATAAACTCAACCTGCTGGAAGCCCAGGAAATTAACAAACATCTAGCTCACAGTCCAGATCAATTCCTAAATGACCAGACACAGCTCAACACTTCCCCTCTCCTAAGCTTCATATGATCAGCTCTGTTTTTCATTACTTCCCACACTGTCTTTTCCTAGATATTCCCATTTTCCTGTATTCATTAAGTTCTTCTATTTTATTGAAGTTGTCTATGTATTCCATATAGACTGTAGTTTCAACTGTTAAGGCTTTCTTTTATCTGGTACTTGTATTACTGTCCATGTTTAACACCTTTTGTAGTTGTTTCATCAAATATTGTTTATATTTTCCTTGGTTCATTTATTTAATGCAGACTGTTACATAGCCACAGTTTTGAATATAATGTTAATGGTAAAATGCAGCACCACCACACTCTCAAAGACTGTATTTACCCTAAGTTCCCTCAAACTCCTCCATTGTCCTGCATTTATTTATTTATTTCTGTTTATCTTACTGATATTGCTTAATTTTCTTATGTATTCTGTAGTTTCATTGAAAATTTTTTCTTCTTTTAATTGGTTTGTGTATCACTCTCGACGTTTTGTCTTATTTTATTTTATTAGTTTTCTTTATTAATAGAAACTTATGTAGGCATGCTGTTCCTATTTTGGGTCAAAGTTTTTCCTGTCGACTCCATTTTTATTTATTTACTGTTCAATTTTTTACTTTTTCATTGCATTACCACCACACTGTCAAACATGTTACTTACTGTATGTTTCTGCTTCAGTCTAGATGTGTTACTTCTCTATATAATAGACTATGTTTGTTTGTAATCCTTAAACTTTGTTATATTAGTAATGCTTGTTTACAATTATCAATGTTTGTTATGTTAGTGATTTGTCTGATTCTTTCTTTTGTGTCTGTATTGCCATACGATAAATAAATAAACTTCTCTTCCAATGTCATTCACTTCTTTCGCGACAATACTAGTAAATGTGTGAAGATGGCCTTGTAAGCCGAAAACCAGTTAACACAATAAAAGTAATACTGTAGAACACAAGAAAACTGGTGCTTTTTACTTATTATAATGTTGTTCTACCAAGAACCGACAGAAGATTCTGTTAACATTTTAATTTTGTTTTGAATCATTAAGGATTCCTTTTTTTTTTTTTTTTTTTTTTTTTTTTTTTTTTTTTTTTTTTTTTTTTTTTTTTTTTTTTTTTGACGGAAGCTAACTGAGTATCTTAATCTTACTGCCAAAGTACACAACTCTGATAAACTCCAGTATGCAATTCGACACATAAGCTTTGACCTCTAATACTAATATCATACTGGAAAGATGCAGCATGTACAACATTTCAAAATGCCAACCAATACTCGTAAATGTTTTCATGGTTCCAAAATGTAATGATGAATTATAGAACTGCAGGAATTGTTAATAATATTAATAATAGAAACTAACATGACAACCATGGGAAAACTCTGTTCTGGGTGGGGAAAACTACGGTGTAACATAAGAATCTTACAAACACAGTAATAGTAAAATAAAATCAGTCCATGTGAAATCTACCAATGACCAGGTTCTTGACAGCTCAGATTTTTATAATTTTTTTTAAATATTTAGAGTACTGTAGTAGTTTTCATAAAAAACCCCCAAATTAAAAATTCTGTTGGGACTTTCATTTCTGAATTACTAATTTATAAAACTATCAAAATTATGTGTGTTACATTTATTGCACCACCAGTTTGATTCTATATTTCTGTATGAACATCCTCAAGTGATCATTGGCACAAATGTGCCAGTGTGATTATTTAAAATGCTTTATTTTTCCAATAAAACATTGAACTGCACACCATGTTGGGATACAACATGTACAATATTCATTACACTGTGTTGGCTGTGCATGGTACTTGCCATATTCCAACAGGTGCCTTTCAAGATTAAGTATTTTAAATCATGACACTGGCATTTTTCTGTCACCTTATCACCTGAGCCCAAGGACTTAATGAGTTACACATGAATGCAGCAACCTGGTCCTCTTTCCTTCACCAGTGCTTTGCTAATTTTATCTCAACAACTAAGCTCTACTGGAGTGAATTACTGTCAATACAAGTGATTGTTTTTGTTTCATTATACGAGGGTAATCCCAAAAGTAAGGTCTCCTATTTTTTATAAGTACATAGACCTGTTTTTTTCTACAAAGGTTTACATCAGTTTACACATTGAACATTTAGCTATTTTTCGACATAATCACCTTTTCTGTCGATGCATTGTTGTAGACGATGTGGCAGATTTTGCATGCCTATGTCATACGAGCTCATCGCCATGCTGTTCAGAAAGTTATGAACCTCTTCTTTCACCTCATCGTCGGAGCTGAATCGCTTTCCGGCCAAATGTTCTTTTAACCTGGGGAATAGGTGAGAGTCACTGGGTGCCAAGTCAGGACTATACGGTGGGTGGGTGATTATGTCCCACTGAAACTGTTGCAGGAGAGCAACGGTTTGCCGAGCGATGTGTGGGCGAGTGTTGTCATGGAGAATGTGTACGTCCTTGCTCAACATTACTCTTCTCCGGTTCTGAATTGCCCGTTTGAGTTTTTTCAGAGTCTCACAGTACCTGTCAGCGTTAATTGTGGTCCCAGTGGGCATAAAGTCGACCAACGACACCCCTTTCTGATCCCAAAAAATGGTTGTCATGACTTTACCAGCAGACTGAAAACTCTCTACACCACTTACAAACATTCTTGACATTCATGCGCGACTCACCATACATTTCCGTCAACTGGCGATGGATTTCAATCAGCACAGTGCCCTTTGCGGTCAAAAACCGAATAACTGTGTGCAATTCACACTTGGCAGTAACATCCAATGGGAGCTCCATTCTCAACAGCTGCCAGGCCAAGACTGAGCGTCTCAGCACAGCGTGCGCATGTTTACACACAGTGCGTGAAGCACTCTTCATAACAGTGTTACCAACTGCCACACAAACAGAGTTCTGTACTTATAAAAAAAATAGGAGACCGTACTTTTGGGATTACCCTCGCATATTGAAAATATCTATTCCCTTTTTGTTGGTCCACAACTATAAACCACAATTACTGTATATTAAATGTTATATAAAATGGCAAAAGGCATTGCGTCCCTTACATTACTTATGTTAATTGTTGAACAGCATGGTTTAGTAAAACTTTAAAATGAAAAAGCAAAGTGTGCTTAATTAATATTCAATCATTTCACTTTAACTATATTTTTATAGGCCAACTTGCAAACCCAAGTGCACTTAAGGTACACTTGGCACTGCATATAGCAGGAAAATAAAATTATTTCCACATGTTCCCTTTGGAAGAGCATCATGACATTTGGCACACAGATTAACAAATAGTGTATAACACATTGTGTTTTTTAAAAAACTAAAAATCAGGTTTTTGAAATTTGTAGAACTTATCAATTTGTTTGGGAACATTTTGTATCTTCATGAATTTGGTTAAGCAGCACATATTCTTAGAGACATTAATGAACAAAATAAAACTGTCTAAGTTGCAGGTCTGTATGACAAATACTTTGAGACTAGCCATTTTTAGGTTTCCAAACACTGCAAAAATTACACAATTTCGGGAAACTTTAAAAATTAATAACACAAAACAAAATTTCCAAAAATCTAATTTTGGACTGTCTTATTTTAATACAATAAAATGACAAAAAATTACTAAATAATAAAATATCAAGATTCAAGTTTATTTTGTTGTTGGTTGATTTCATATGAAATGGCCCAATATAGAAAACTAACTGACACAGGAACAAGGTATGGCTAAAAAAAAAATCATGAAAAAAAATGAAACATTGAATTGACAACTAAAATTGAGCTATTTAGGTCAAGTCGACACAGCAATGCAAAATATAAGTAAATAAATCTTAAATAAATAGTGCCACATTTGGGGAAAAAAAAACAGGCAAATATTTGTGAAAATAGAACGTATAAAAATGATTACTACCAATTTCATTTGCAGCAGTTTAAGTTGTGCTTTTAGATTACTGCCTAACCTAACCCTCGAAAGCCAGGACATACTCTGAATAAACAGTATAGTTTATGCCATTTACTAAGACAATCACAGATAAGATTTAATAACAGGCCGCTTACATGCTTTGCATTGTAACCTCATCACGTCATATTACATCCTGACTCAAAGTGAAGAATTGGAATCAGCACACTAGAATTGACCTCTTAAGTCCATTCTGAATCCTGGAAAAGAAGACAAAGTCTACATGAAAATGATTTGTCTCTCTCTCCTATTGTCTACATCTACATCCATACTCTGCAAGCCACCTGACGGTGTGTGGCGGAGGGTACCTTGAGTACCTCTATCTGTTCTCCCTTCTATTCCAGTCTCGTATTGTTCGTGGAAAGGAGGATTGTAGGTATGCCTCTGTGTGGGTTCTAATCTCTCTGATTTTATCATCATGGTCTCTTCGCGCGATATACGTAGGAGGGAGCAATATACTGCTTGACTCCTCAGTGAAGGTATGTTCTCGAAACTTCAACAAAAGCCCGTACCAAGCTACTGAGCCTCTCTCCTGCAGAGTCTTCCACTGGAGTCTATCTATCATCTCGGTAACGCTTTCGCGATTACTAAATGATCCTGTAACGCAGTGCGCTGCTCTCCGTTGGATCTTCTCTATATCTTCTATCAACCCTATCTGGCACAGATCCCACACTGTTGGGCACTATTCAAGCAGTGGGTGAACAAGCGTACTGTAATCTACTTCCTTTGTTTTCGGATTGCATTTCCTTAGGATTCTTCCAATAAATCTCAGTCTGGCATCTCCTTTACCGACGATAAAGGATCTTTCATGCTATGTATTCATAGCACATTACACTTGTCTACATTGAGATTTAATGTGCTAGTCCCTGCACCAGGCGTCAATTCGCTGCAGATCCTCCTGCATTTCAGTACAATTTTCCATTGTTACAACCTCTCGATATACCACAGCATCATCCGCAAAAAGCCTCAGTGAACTTCCGATGTCATCCACAAGGTCATTTATGTATATTGTGAATAGCAACGGTCCTATGACACTCCCCTGCGGCACACCTGAAATCACTCTTACTTCGGAAGACTTCTCTCCATTGAGAAAGACATGCTGTGTTCTGTTATCTAGGAACTCTTCAATCCAATCACACAATTGGTCTGATAGTCCATATGCTCTTACTTTGTTCATTAAATGACTGTGGGGAACTGTATCGAATGCCTTGCGGAAGTCAAGAAACGCGGCATCTACCTGGGAACCCGTGTCTATGGCCCTCCGAGTCTCGTGGACGAATATCGTGAGCTGGGTTTCACACGATCGTCTTTTTCGAAACCCATGCTGATTTATATAGAGTAGATTTCTAGTCTCCAGAAAAGTCATTATACTCGAACATAATACATGTTTCAAAATTCTACAACTGATCGACGTTAGAGATGTAGGTCTATAGTTCTGCACATCTGTTCGACATCCCTTCTTGAAAACGGGGATGACCTGTGCCCTTTTCCAATCCTTTGGAACGCTACGCTTTTCTAGAGACCTACGGTACACCGCTGCAAGAAGGGAGGCGAGTTCCTTCGCCTACTCTGTGTAAAATCGAACTGGTATCCCATCAAGTCCAGCGGCCATTCCTCTTTTGAGCAATTTTAATTGTTTCTCTATCCGTCTGTCGTGTATTTCAATATCTATCATTTTGTCATCTGTGTGAAAATCTAGAGAAGGAACTACAGTGCAGTCTTCCTCTGTGAAACAGCTTTGGAAAAAGACATTGAGTATTTCGGCCTTTAGTCTGTCATCCTCTGTTTCAGTACCATTTTGGTCACAGAGTACCTGGATATTTTGTTTTGATCCACCTACCCCTTTGACATAAGACCAAAATTTCTTAGGATTTTCTGCCAAGTCAGTACATAGAACTTTACTTTCGAATTCACTGAATGCCTCTCGCAAGGCCCTCCTCACATTACATTTCGCTTTGCGTAATTTTTGTTTGTCTGCAAGGCGTTGGCTATGTTTATGTTTGCTGTGAAGTTCCCTTTGCTTCCGCAGCAGTTTTCTAACTCGGTTGTTGTACCACGGTGGCTCTTTTCCATCTCTTACGATTGTGACTATGTAAATCACAGTTTAGTTTAAACTGATTATCATTAGCAACAAAAACCAGTTAGGAGGATTTAAATGATGAACAGTAAACTACTTAACACAATATTTGGTATTACAGAAGCATCCAATTCCACCCATCTACTTTGACCCATGATGTCATCAATACAGTAGAAACTCCTACTTTCAGCATATCCAATATGGCAACTATGACGTCACTATGTACACACACAAAATAATGCGAAAGCACATAAGTAACACAATATCGCCTCCCTCCAAAAATAAAATGAAACTAACATGACAATCACGGGAAATTGAGGGTTTCGGGCAAGGACAAGCTAAATATACAGCAGCAAGAAAAAACGCCGCACAATCCCAAAACAATATCATGAGGGAAAAAAAATTACAGCATTCCACAACACCAACAAAAACCGCAGGAATCTGACATTTCCCTTGGCCTATGTAGCTGAACCACAACTGTTGATACCAAAAAACCAACACTTACAACTACGAAAAATAGAACCAGAAGCCCAGTACCTCAACAAACCAAAAATCAGACATTACTACATCAATTAAAACGCAATCAACCTACCTTAATACACAAAACATAATAATTACGTAAAGCCAAAACAAAAATTGCTTAGTGACAACAGGATCCGGCGATACGATCTAGGTTGGCCACCCTAAACACAACAAAAACCTCCTAAACCACACACAACCTACCACCCACAAACCAACCCTAATCCACCCACATCAACCCCCCCCCTTCAAACAAAAAAAATAAATAATAAAAAATAATAATAAAAAATAAAACACAAAATAAACGAAAATCAAGCACACCTTACAAATCAACAAAAACTGCCACCAAACTGGTCCTCTAGAATACAATTATAAAAAACCCCCCTCTCCCCGACCCCATCCACAATCTGCCCAGTTAACTCCACAACCAATACCCACAACATCCCTCCCCCAAATGCCACACAAATGTAACCCCAAAACCTCACCACCCTCGTCCTATACATCTTACTCACAATCCTCAAAAAATCGTGAAAAATACAATAATCCCCAACGACACTTTTCAGTCAGCAAAACTCATCTAAATGAGACTGCAGGTTGGAAGAGTGCCTCTTCCTCATCCCTATGACCGATTTAGCCTCCCCCCCCCCTCTCCCCAACAAAAAAAACTCTTCTATTGTATTAATACAATATCTTTAAACTCAGTACTGTGATTATCAACTAAATGCTAGCATCCCCTCTTTCACACACCCCTATAGGATGAAAACTTATCAAACTGTAGTGCTCCCCTCTTCAATATATTCTTCGATCAAACCCACCAATTCCCTCTTAGTACTGCCCTCCAAAACCCTTCAAACACAATCAGCATATCCAATCCCCGAAATAACAGGCGCCTCCTCCCTCCCACCTGCAAAACCAACCCGAGAACTCCTCTCCCATACTAGACACAAGCAGTTCTAATTTCATGTCTGCTTGTGTCTGTGTATGTGCGGTTGGATATGGGTGTGTGTGCGAGTGTATACCTGTCCTTTTTTTCCCCCCTAAGGTAAGTCTTTCCGCTCCCGGGATTGGAATGACTCCTTACCCTCTCCCTTAAAACCCACATCCTTTCGTCTTTCCCTCTTTCCTGATGAAGCAACTGTTGGTTGCGAAAGCTTGAATTTTGTGTGTGTGTTTGTGTGTCTATTGACCTGCCAGCGCTTTCGTTTGGTAAGTCTCACCATCTTTGATTTTATAAAGGTCAACAAAACAGTCTCCCTCATGGCCAACCTACATTTCTTGAACCAGGTATCACATATAATCAACTGCCAGATGTTATCCCAGTGACACTGCCACATATACGCGCCACTGGTCCGAGACACAGAACTCCCATTAGCCTCATTATTACCACAAATGCTGCACCTAACGCACTGCAACCAGCACAAATAAATGCAGAAATTTAATAATAGACATCATGTCATCACCCATCTTGGCACGCAATGATGCACTATTAAATTTCACTGTCATGTCCATACCTAATAGAAACCATACAACAAATTAAACTTCTTCCCGCACAACAAACACCAAACCAATATGGCCTAACAAATGGTTCAAATGGCTCTAATCACTACAGGATTTAACATCTGAGGTCATCAGTCCCCTAGAATTAGAACTACTTAAACCTAACTAACCTACGGACATCACACACATCCATGCCCGAGGCAAGATTCGAACCTGCGGCCGTAGCAGGCGCACGGATTCCGGACTGAAGTGCCTAGAACCACTCGGCCACAGCGGCCGGCATGGCCTAACAAAAAACTGTTAATAACTCACTGAAAACACTTCCAAACCATGTAACACCACAAACTATGTACAATCACAGTGATGTTGCAACTGTTAACACCAAACCTCAAATGAACCCAATACAACACATTACACTAAGTATACACAAATACACCACCAGAGAACCCACCAAACAAAACAAAACATCTGCAAACAAACAACCAAAAATTCTGTGCTGCAGTGACCTCACACACCACAACACCATAACATCACGGGTCAAAGCAGATGGGTGGAACTGGACACTTTCATTGACCCCATTATTCTTTCCACACACTACTTCTGAACAAATGCTACTTCCTACTTTATCTGCATATCACCACCATATATCTCAGATAGGGATTGTGATAAAAAGATAAGAAAGATTAGGACACGTACAGAGGCATACGGACAGTCATTTTTTCCGTAACTCAGTACACTAGTGGAACAAGAAAAGAAAATGATAAAATTGGTAAAATGTGCCCTTTGTCATGCACAGTAGGTTGTGGCACATTTATGTAGACGTAATAGCAACACGTCTTAAAATGATTCATAATCAATATAACAGCATAGCCTGTCACTGCTTGACAAAATGCTACCATATTCACTGGAGCTACGGTATTTTACAATGTATGTTTTCTTTTTTTTTATTCCCTGGATTTGGGCTTGACAGACAGTCCTATGGTGGCTTAAGAAGCTGTATACTCATACAAAAATGTTGCTAACTTTTAGATGAGATCCGTCTATCCATCTTCAGAGCTAAAAGAACTGTATAGCTATACTGTTCCGGTCTCTACACAGTAACTTGGGTGGAAAGAAGGGATACTGGTGGACAGAGTCCGCAGGGAGAGAAAGGAGGCAGGAAGGGTGGGAGGGAAGGATGACTGACAGCTCATAGAGATGGGGTACAAGTGGATGATATAGGACTGCAGCCCAAGCAAGCTAACCCTGCTGTAGGCAGGGGAGAAGTTGTGTATGGTGCACAATGATGTGGAAGAGTGGATTGGGAGGGGGAGGTACGACACAGGAAGATGGAGAGTAAGGAGAGGATGGTGCGAGTGTAGAATGAGTGACATGGGAGGCACAAAGACACGGGCCAGCATATACACTGATGAGCCAAAACATGACCACAGCCCACAGCGATGTTTGATGTCGCCTGGTGGCATTACGGCCACGTGAAGTGGTAGCGAAAGTATGTAAGTTGAGCAGACATATACGGGGGATAATCCTAGTGAAGATACAGGCTGCAAATGGGGAAATCCACGGAGATAAGCGACTTTGACAAAGGGAAGATTATTATTATGCAGAGCCTGTGAACAAGTATCTCGAAAATGACAAAGCTGATTGCAAGTTCACATGCTAATGTTGTGAGCATCTACAGAAGGAGGTAGAAGGACAGTGAAACAAACTAGGTGCTAAATGGTTGGACGTTCTCTACTATTCACGGAACATTGGGTTCCAAGGCTGTCTGCTCTAAAGTAGGATACAGGGTGGTCTGTGGCATCTCTGCCGAAAGAGCACAATGCTGGTGCATGCACAAGTATTTCAGAGCATACTGTTCATTACACATTGTTGAACATGGAGCTCTGCAGCACACCACCCCCTACGCTTTCACATGTTGACCCAACAACATCATCAATTATGACTGTAGTGAGCACGGGACCATCACGATTTGACTGTCAATCAACGGAAACATGCCGGCCCTTCAGATGAATCACAGTTTTGCTACACTAGATCACTGCTCATCTCCTAAAATGCTGCCATAACCATGCTACAGTGGTTTGAGGAGCATTGTCGTGAACTCAAGATGTCTCGGCGAACAAATTCACCTGATGTAAATTCTATGGAACAAATCTGGGTTGCTATTGGGTGCCATCACTACATAAGCAATCAGCAGTCTTTTACTTACACAGATTACAATACCTGTGAATAGACATTTAACACCACATACCTCCACAACCTATCAACTGTCGGATTCCTGATATGAAGAATTATTGATGTATTTTGTTCCAAAGACAAACAAGCTATTAAGCACAGGTTTATGTTTTGGCCCATATTAATAAACTATAATAGATTTTCCATATGTTTGGCATTTACCTTTTTTACATGCCACTACTGTCATGTACCAGCTGTATATATAAAAAAAAAGGCTTAAGCTAACTGGAGCCTTCAATAGCATTTCAACAGCTGATAACCCGACTGTCACTTATCAATCTGACCTAGACTTCAAGCTATGCTTCAGATCAATGTGTCACCACATCTATGATTTCATCGTCACATTTGTTTGCTTTGCCAATTAAGAATGAAACTCACTTTCCTAACTACCCTAGAATCAAGTATTTTATTCACCGTAGATCATTTTACAATGATACTGGCTTTGTCATATGGGATGTAGTAGTACATATATAATAATAAACTAATGTCAGTACTTTGTAGTATACATTTTACACATGGCAGTGTACCAAATTACGCCAGGATAGTTTCTAAAGTTAATGCAATAAACTATGCTATAATATAATATTATACAGTATTGCATAGTATATTCTGTACATAGTGAGTTGTATACACCAAGTACTTACACACGACTTAACCACAGCACACAATAATATGTTTAACTACAGAAAAATTTTAAATGGTAATATCCTCCCCAAGTATCTCAAAGAATTCTTTTGTGTCATAAAATGTGATGATCTGACAGCTAGCTGTACCACTTAATTAAAACAAAAAAAAAGAAATGTATCCATAGACTGAACTTGAATGGGCAGTTTACTAAACATTTTGAGTGGGTTTACTTTGTGAGAATATCCTGTTCTAACTAATCTGTGGCATCGTGTGTCTAAATTACCCTTAGCTCTGGTGTTGTGTTCATGCATTTCCCCTCTCATAATAAATTCTGAAATACTATTTTTAATATAGAGTACAGACAAAAAATGGCTCTGAGCACTATGGGACTTAACTTCTGAGGTCATCAGTCCCCTAGAACTAACCTAAGGACATCACACACGTCCATGCCCGGGGCAGGATTTGAACCTGCGACTGTAGCAGTCGCGCGGTTCCAGACTGTAGCGCCTAGAACCGCTCTGCCACTCTGTCCGGCAGAGTACAGACACATAAACGTATATTGTGAGTATTCCAAGTCTGGAAAAAAGAGGACTGTAGTGTTCCCTACTACTTCTTTTACATATTATGCATAAGACTTTTTTTTCATAATTTCAAAATGTTCTTGATGCGAGGGGGCGCACCCAGATAATCTGACCATATGAAATATGTGACTGGAACAGCCCAAAGTATGTCAGCCTAAGGTACTCCAAGCTCACTACCTCCCTTAGTTTCACAATAAGGTATGCCCCCTGGGATATTTTTTCACATACGTGATTGACGTGTCCCTCCCAACAGAGTTTTGAGTCAATCTAAATACCTTACAGTTTTACTGACTTATTGCCTACTTTGAAATTCCCAGTAAAGGTTGTTGGGTTTTATTGGGATTGCACAGGAACTTATTGGCTGCAAACCAGTCCAGGGCCTTATCCTATAGTTCAAGTTACCTTACAGATCAGCCTGTCACAACACACATTCCAAAAACTAAGAAACACAAAAGAAATATCTGTGTTCAGTTCTCTTTAAAACTTGCATGGAATCACACGTCACCACATCATTAAGTTATAGGGACAAATCAAACATCCAATGTCAGTAAGTTTTGTAATTATTTTGGCAGATCGATTCAACGTGGTGTCGGAAGCAAGTTCCCCATAGGTTACACTATCTGATCAGATTATACGCTTTCTGTACAGATGAGATTAATCTCCCAGAATTATCACAACTATATTTCCGCTTTGATATTGAATACGTTAATTCGTCTGCCTCAGATCTGTCAGTATGACCAACACTTTGGTGGGAATCATCAACAAACACTCCAGCCAGATGTTACTCCCTAAATTAAGGCAAGAAACCAGACTAACAGACAATGTGATGTCACATGACTGTAACTATGTCCACGGTTCTCTATAATGTATCTTACGCTTCCCAATTGAGGATTCTGAATTATACACTAAATGGTGACAATGAAAATACAATGGTATCCATTTTTTGATTAAAAATGAATGTAATTATGACCAGATTGTTCAGGTATAACTTTCTAACGCTATGGTGTTGTGCCTACATAGCAAAATATTCGAGTCTCGCAGGCAACACCAGTTTCGTTATTAATTTGCAAACACTTCGAATAATTTACATTAATTTTGATATAAAAGCACATACCTCAATCACTAAGGGGGGATATCTCTCATCGTCTAAAAGTTCAGCTGTGTCAAGCATTTCCACCAGCTCCTTTTGTATTTCTGTTTCATCCTCTGAGTGTTCCAGTTCATCGGAGCTACTGCTGTAAATCAAAGGTTCTTACGGAATATACACATTGTTAACATGTAAATCAACTTCAGCACATAATCATATGATCAAAACAGGTATTACATACCTGTCACGAGTTTCACACTCCATACTTGTGCATCCAGCTTATTCACTGTCTGGTTAGAAGCATTTGAAAAACTAAGCACGCTTTTATTTTCGAAATACGTAAACACTAAACACAAAGATGAGTTAAGGAAGAGTCAAAGATGTTACTAAACAAGCGAAGCAATAGAAGTCGTAGTCATTCATTCATTCGAATGATTCGCTCAAGAAAATGTTTTTCCAACACCTCAAATGTATTTACCTCCACGAAAATGAAATGCGATTTTATATGCTTTCACTCCATGTGTGCCCTTGTCCGTGGAGCAACTGACAGAGAATTTGCTACAATTTTCAACACTACTGTCAAGTGTAATTTACCAAGTAATCGGCAACCGGTTTCGACGTTACATTTCATCATCAGGCGCTATAAATGTATAATGGCTACATTTTTTTCGAAAGATATCAGTCAGAAAGACCCGCTTGAAAATTACGTGTACCTGCATCAGCTCTTGCAGTAAACAATAGCGCATGGACTACTGTTAGTGGTGTCACTTGTGTGGTTACTGCAAGAGCTGATACAGAAAGCGATCATTTTCACGCAGGACTTTCTGACTGATGGCTTTCGGGAACATTCAGCCACTGTGTATTTAGAGGGCCTGATGATAATGAAGCGTATCATCGAAACCGGTTACCAATAAATTTATAATGAAATTACAGCTGACAGTAGCGTTGAAACTCATAATATTCATATCGGCAATGGTCCTCTCCTCCTACTAACAAGGATAGATATGCCGATACAGAGAACTTCATCGTAAGGCTTTCACGATTTGGAAATGAGTAAGACGGCATCATATTCGTTTATTTCAAATGAATAAAAGAATGGGTACCACCGACAAACGTAACTTCAATGTTTTTAAGAACGTTGAAACCTCACTGTCAATGTCGATCTCTCATAAAACTAAGTACGGTGGAGTTATTTGCTAGTTTCACAATGTATCAGTTTTGATGTAAGAATAAATTGTGACAGGTAATTCGGTAGAATAACTCGACGCTGACCTCATTCACGTACATTTACGTCTGTAATCCGAATCCACATTGTCACCATATGTCATGTAATCAGCGATTCTTAGTATCTGCGGCAATTTGACACTCAAGCGGATTGGCTAAGAAACAACTAAAAAACAACTAAGAGACAGCTAATTAGAATAATTGCTCCACGCACAGAGGCATTCAAAAAATCGCTCTCCATACGTGAATGGAACATGAAGAAATGCTAATAACTAGTACAATGGGACGTACCAGCTACCAGTGGTTTGCAGAATATAGATATATAGTTTTCATTTAAAGTCCATTACTTTTTAACCATGAATGCCCTCTGCACCTGCATTGATAAAGATTAACAGTCAACTTCCTCAGACTCGCACTAATAGAAACTATATACGCTGCAGGGTAAAAACTTCATTCTGAAAGTATCAGATTAAATAATCACAGAAATTAAATAATGGAACCACATACATTGGCTGTCAGCGGGCATTGATTGAAGTAAGTGGGTTCAAATGGCTCTGAGCACTATGCAACTCAACTTCTGAGGTCATCTGTCGCCTAGAACTTAGAACTAATTAAACCTAACTAACCTAAGGACATCACACACATCCATGCCCGAGGCAGGATTCGAACCTGCGACCGTAGCGGTCACGTGGTTCCAAACTGAAGCGCCTTTAACCGCACGGCCACACCGGCCGGCGAAGTAAGTGGGGACAGATGAAACATTGTGCCAGACAAGTATTTGAACCGGAGTTTGAATCCTAGTCCAGCAAAAATTTTCAACTTTCAACAATTGATTTCAGTTAATGCCCACTCACAATCAATGTCAGCAATTCCTTCGTGTCTTAATTCATAATGGCTGCTGAATTAAAATGTCAAAAAAGAAGAGACACCATTTTGATCTAGAAGGTAATGAGATACTGTTGACATGCAAGAGGTAATCAGCAACTGCACTGTAATTCTTCAGGCTTTCCCGGCGATCTGTAGACATTTTGAAAAACGGGACTTATGCCGGATGTTCGCGTCATTATCGCATGATATTTCGATGGCATAACTCGCTTTCTTCTTCAGTTGCTACCCGAAACGACGCAAACATCTGGCAGAAGTACCGTTTTTCAAAATGTCGGCAACTACACTGTCAATACCCGAAATGTGTTTGATGACTGTGGTGAATTGGGCTATGAATTCTAGGTGGTTATACAGGGAAGATGAGCAATTATTCTATCCGTTAGAAGGCATGATAGGTCCGGATGGTGACTTCTCGTGCTTCTAACTGTGGTTGAAAGCATTTAACTTCTTTGAACACAACAAGAGGCACACAGTTGTAGGCACACCACTTTTCCTGCCATGGTAACAGCGTGTGTGAATAGTATGCAAGTACTTGCCATGTGTCATCTGGCAAATGTTGGAACACTGCGTCCACCACTATCACGAAGAGTGCATCCAGCCTGTGGTGCACAAGATGTGCAGTGTTAGCCATACTCTGTTTTGTGGCTTCAAACGTAGAGCTCTCATTGCATCAGTTCAACAAAGTGGGTATTCTCCCCAACTTTCAGGCCAAACAGTGTTGTGGTTAATGGTTGCTGTAATTCCACTGGATGTAGTAGATGCTGGTGATAAAAATTCGACTGCCCCAGAAACAGGTGCAATTCCTTAATGGTGTTCAATTTTGATAAGTGCAGGATGGCTTTGAACTTTTCTGGTATTGGAACGAACCTCACAGAAGAAATTTGATGGCCCAGGAAGGTGATCTCAGATTGACCGAAAACACATTAACCATGCTCTAAACACTAATATGGTCCACTTGTGTACTTCAATTAGGTGTTGTTGATGCTCCTTGGTGGCAGAAAAGATGAGAATGTCATCCAGGTACGGTAAATGAAATGGCAGGTCTTGTAGAACTGAATTGAAAAACTGCTGCCATGTCTGAGCAGCATTCCATAAGCCCAAGGTTGTGTAAATGCTTCCAAACAACCTAAACAGAATGATGATAGTGATTCTGGGTATGTCCTCCTCTGCTATAGGGATCTGAATTTAAACTTCAGCATAATACAGGATGCTGTATATAGTGGCTCCATGAAAGGTGCAATATATTCCAACAACAATGGTATTGAGTAGTCGTTTGACACAGTTTTGGCATTAAGTGTGCAATAATCCCCACCTGGATGCCATGCTCCACACCTTTTAGGTACCAGATATAGAGGAGATGACCACGGGCTACTTGATGGACAGATAATACCTTCTTTCAGCATAGTCTCAGACTCGGCTTTAGCAATAGCCAGGCATCAGGGTGGCAAGCAAATAGTGCTGCATTATATATGTGGGTCATCAGTAGTCTTAATATGGTCCACTGTATTGTGTAGCACTTGTTTAGGAGTGCCTGGAGATCTAATTGAGGTTGGATATTCCCTTTCATCAGCTTGGTGCTGTGAGGTGCTGAGCTGTAGCAGCACCACACAATAAGTCATGCCAGTGAAGTTATCCACTAGCCGAGCAATTATCATATCCGATAGCAGATGCTAATAAGCTAGAAAGTCAGCTTCTACGATTGTTGGTGAAATCCCATATGAAAGAGTGATGTAGTCCCAGATCTAATTCTGTTCTCTGGGTTCCATAAGTTGATACGGAGGAATTGTTTGCCAATGTCAAACACAACGCCTTCCCCCAAATATTTTTTATCTGATTTTTTATCACTCTTAAACAGGCATTGTGATGCTGACAGCAAGCTGCTGCACCTAAGACCAGCTGCCATTAGCATTTCATCTACAGCTACATTTATATTCCGCAAGCCACCCATTGGTGTGTGGCGGAGGGCACTTTACGTGCCACTGTCATTACCTCCCTTTCCTGTTCCAGTCACGTATGGTTCACGGGAAGAACGACTGCCGGAAAGCCTCCGTGCGTGCTCGAATCTCTCTAATTTTACATTCGTGATCTCCTCGGGAGGTGTAAGTAAAGGGAAGCAATATATTCGATACCTCATCCAGAAACGCACCCTCTCGAAACCTGGACAGCAAACTACACTGCGATGCACAGCGCCTCTCTTGCAGAGTCTGCCTCTTGAGTTTGCTAAACATCTCTTTAACGCTATCACCCTTACCAAATAACCCTGTGACGAAATGCACAGCCCTTCTTTGGATCTTCTCTATCTCCTCCGTCAACCTGATCTGGTACGGATCCCACACTGATGAGCAATACTCAAGTATAGGTCAAACAAGTGTTTTGTAAGCCACCTCCTTTGTTGATGGGCTTAATTTTCTAAGGACTCTCCCAATGAATCTCAACCTGGTACCCGCCTTACCAACAATTAATTTTATATGATCGTTCCACTTCAAATCGTTCCGCACGCACACTCCCAGATATTTTACAGAAGTAACTGCTACCAATGTTTTTTCCGCTATCATATAATCATACAATAAAGGATCCTTCTTTCTATGTATTCGCAATACATTACATTTGTCTATATTAAGGGTCAGTTGCCACTCCCTGCACCAAGTGCCTATCCCCTGCAGATCTTTCTGCATTTCGCTGCAATTTTCTAATGCTGCAACTTCTCTGTATACTACAGCATCATCCGCGAAAAGCCGCATGGAACTTCTGACACTATCTATTAGGTCATTTATATATATTGTGAAAAGCAATGGTCCCATAACATTCCCCTGTGGCACACCAGAGGTTACTTTAACGTCTGTGGATGCCTCTCCATTGAGAACAACATGCTGTGTTCCGTTTGCTAAAAACTCTTCAATCCAGCCACACAGCTGGTCTGATATTCCATATGCTCTTACTTTGTTTATCAGGCGACAGTGCGGAACTGTATCGAACGCCTTCCGGAAGTCAAGGAAAATGGCATCTACCTGGGAGCCTGTATCTAATATTTTCTGGGTCTCATGAACAAACAAAGCAAGTTGGGTCTCACATGATTGCTGTTTCCGGAATCCATGTTGATTCCTACAGAGTAGATTCTGGGTTTCCAGAAACGACATGATACGTGAGAAAAAAACATGTTCTAAAATTCTACAACAGATCGATGTCAGAGATATAGGTCTATAGTTTTGCGCATCTGCTCGATGACCCTTCTTGAAGACTGGGACTACCTGTGCTCTTTTCCAATCATTTGGAACCTTCCTCTAGAGACTTGCGGTACACGGCTGTTAGAAGGGGGGCAAGTTCTTTCACGTACTCTGTGTAGAATCGAATTGGTATCCCGTCAGGTCCAGTGGACTTTCCTCTGCTGAGTGATTCCAGTTGCTTTTCTATTCCTTGGACACTTATTTCAATGTCAGCCATTTTTTCGTTTGTGCGAGGATTTAGAGGAGGAACTGCAGTGCGGTCTTCCTCTGTGAAACAGCTTTGGAGAAAGGTGTTTAGTATTTCAGCTTTACGCGTGTCATCCTCTGTTTCAATGCCATCATCATCCCGGAGTGTCTGGATATGCTGTTTCGAGCCACTTACTGATTTAACGTAAGGCCAGAACTTCCTAGGATTTTCTGTCAGGTCGGTACATAGAATTTTACTTTCGAATTCACTAAACGCTTCATGCATAGCCCTCCTTATGCTAACTTTGACATCGTTTAGCTTCTGTTTGTCTGAGAGGTTTTGGCTGCATTTGGTGCATTTTGGGAAAGCACACAGTGCAGTACTCTTCCACACCTGCTCGTCAAACTTGCAATGGTACTGGCATGTTGACTGGTCTGCATTAGAGGGTGCAAAGTCGACAAACAGCTCCTAGATCTCTTACAGTACCATTCTCTATTTTTATGGGCACCATTTTGCATTAACGACTGGCTAGTTTGTGTGCACAGTAAATCCACTTTTACTGCTAAAGAGTTGTACTCGGTGTGCACAAACACTGCTGTCACCATTGTACTGCCCCATGGTTCTGTTACTGTGCTGACCTGAGGGGCGGTGGCTTCCCGTATTGAGTAGGCAAACTCTGCAACAGTGTCTAATGGCTTTCCTGTTTGTGACGCCATTCATGTCAACCTGTAGTGGTAAACAACTGCACCAAATTGTGCACAGCAAATTATATGGCACAGTACTGACATCTGTCTTTCTCACTAGGTGTCGAAGGTACTATAATTGCTCACGGTCACCTATGTCCTCTTGCGTCAGTACTTGACAAGTTCTGTCCTCCTGCGAGGCAACAGTTCTCGTAATTAACTCTGTCTCAAGCATGTTGTAAGAATTTTCTGCTAGTGATGGGGTGCTAACAACTTATCAACTATTTTCAGTCACAAACATCTTTCCTCTGACATATGTATTTAAGGATGTGATACCTCTCATTCAAGGAACGAAATGTATCACTAAAGTATATGAACTGAGATGTTTAAATATACAGTATACTGACGATTGGGCAATGGCCTTGGCGCAGTGGATACACTGGTTCCCATGAGATCACCGAAGTTAAGTGCTGTCGGGTGTGGTTGGCACTTGGATGGGTGACCATCCAGCCACCGTGCACTGTTGCCATTTTTTGAGGTGCACTCAGCCTTGTGATTCTAATTGAGGAGCTACTCGACTGAATAGTAGCGGCTCCGGTCAAAGAAAACCATCATAATGACCGGGAGAGCGGTGTGCTGACCGCACACCCCTCCTATCCGCATCTTCTACTGAGTATGATATGGTGGTCGGATGGTCGTGATGGACCACTTGTGACCTGAAGACGGAGTGCATACTGACAATTATTGAGGGTGATTTGGGGGAGAAGATGCACGAATAATTCAAAAACACAAATAATCAAGATATTTTTAAGTATGTATTTGGGATGATGTCTAGTGGACAGATAGTAGCAGTAGCGTCAGTGGCTGATGTCTGCGCACGCTCAGGCATGCCTCGGCAAAGTCTTCTTCCACTGCCAGTCTGGCTTAGTGTCTACTGCTGCCCCTAGCAGCTGGCAGCCAACACTGCCAGTTCTCCCCTCACCCATTTATTTTTCTATTGTTTTAGATGAATGAATAATCCGCAAACTGGGCAATCCACACATGAATAATCTGGTGTCCACTGCATTTAAATTTTATAATTATTAATTAAACACTATAAGGAATAAAATAAAATGAAAAAATATTATTATCAGTGGGTTTCAAACCACATTCACAAATTACCAGTCTATGCTTGTGACCACTCTCTGACATGACAAAGGTTCTTTGAAAAGTTCTAATACTCTGGGCTTGCGCAGTATACTACACTCATCATCTCAAAGAAAAGTACTGACCTGATGCTGTGAAAAATGTAGCCAGCAGAGATAATGATACATCAGAGCATGCCTAGTTGAAAACAGACAGCTGCATCCCTTCTCTGAGTCGACTGTAGCACAGCTAACGCCATTTCAGAACTCGACACTGGTTTCTGGTTATTACAGAGAGAGTGTACCAAAACGTTTTTTCATCCATTTTATTTGGATACTGGAATCCCTTTGAAGAAAAATGGGATAATAAGGTATTGTACTGAACATAGCTGAAGTCTACAGAAGTATAAATCTGTAAGATAGCTTACTGACTCTTGATGTCTCTGCTAGATCACACTATCAATGTGAGCATTTTAGGAGAAAATTCTAGTCTAATGAAGAAATTTATTTCCAAATAAAATAGGAATTAACAACAGTCAGTCAGAAAGTAATGCCTCCTACTTTTTTTATTTTACAAGAACTGTAATTGCTACATACACAGAATAACAGCTACAACATTCATGATTAATTTTTTAACTTCTCAATATAATCACCATCTTTGTCCATAGTTTCTTTTTTCACTTTGAAACAAGAGCATGTGTACTTATGTGTTAAAAACCATGGTCCTGCTTCCTGAGCCACTGGTGCACAAGATTTTTCAAGGTCTCCACATCTTCAAAGTGATGCCTTCAATGCGCTTCTTTGAGTGGGTCAAGCAGATGCAAGTCTTATTGGATGCAATCATTTTCCTTGCATCTTTTTTGGGTAGGTCAGCAGTTTTGGTGCCCAGTAGCTCAATTTTTCAATAACGGCTCACACTGACTTTACTGATGGATAACTGGTGACACAATTCATCTGTTACTATCCAACAGTCGTCATGGATGATTTGGTCAGTGCACTGAATGTTGGGTGAAGTCACTGAGCTTCTATAGAGTGATAAATCTGTCACCTAAAAGTGCTGATGTCCACCATAGCATTTCACCTTCTGCAGTAAGGAATTCAATCACAGAATGCTGTCTTATACATATGTGAATGTCAGCCAGTCTCTACACTTATACAGTGTTGCCTCCTGTTGATGTAGGATGCTGTTACTGGAGTGGACTGTAGAAAAATGGTTGTAAAAGTGTGTCAAATTCATCATTACTATGTTACAACCTTCACAAAGAAGAAAAAATAGGAGGCATTACTTTCAGACTGACACTCGTACTTTTATCAAAAAAATATTTTTGTTGTAAAAATTAATACTACTTCCAATGGAAAACAACTCCACAAATTTTTCAACATCCATATTATAGCTCTGTGATGTCTGTAGTGCAATACACGGAATAGCCTGCCTGGCAGCCAGTCAAAAAGAAGAACAATGTGTGTGTGTGTGTGTGTGTGTGTGTGTGTGTGTGTGTGTGTGTAAAATTGTATATGAATATAATGAATTTCTTTAAGACAGAGAAGCTTCTGTTCAAGAATCAGCATGGTTTTCAAAAACCCTGCTCATGCTACTCTCAGCTTGCCCTTTTCTCGCAAGATATTCTGTGAACTGTGGATGAAGGGCAACAGGCAGATTCCAAGTTCCTAGATTTCCAAAAAGCGTTTGACACTGTGCCCTTGCAGACTGTTTACAAAGGTATGGTCATACGGAATAGGTTCCCAGATATGTGAGTGGCTCAAAGACTTCTTAATTAACAGAACCCTGTATATTGTTCTTGATGGGGAGCATTTGTCAGAGGCAAGAATATAATGAGGAGTTCCTCAGGTAAGTGTGATAGGACCATTGTTATTTTCTATAGATATAAATGATCTGGTGGATAGGGTGAGCAGCAATCTGCAGCTGTTTGCTGATGAGGAAGTGATGTACAGGAAGGTGTCATCATTGAGTGACTGGAAGAGGATACAAGATGACTTGGACAACATTTCTAGTTTGTGTGATGATTAGCAACAACTCTAAATGTAGAAAAATGTAAGTTAATGTAGATGAGTAGTAAAAATAAACCCATAATGTTTGAATATAGCATTAGTAGTGTCCTGCTTGATGCAGTCAAATCATTTAAATATCTGGGCATAACATTGCAAAGTGGTATGATACAACACAATCTTGGAAGGACTGTAGAAGGGAAGACAAATGGTTGACTTTGGCTCACTGGAAAATTTTTGGGAAAGTGTGGTTCAGATGTAAAGGAGACCACATATAGTACATTATTATGACCCATTCTAGAGTACTGCTTGAGTGTTAGAAATCCACACCTTGCCAGATTAAAGGAACACAACAAAGCAGTTCAGAGGCTGGCTACTAGAATTGTTACCAGTAGGATTGAACACATGTAAGTGTTACAAAGATGCTTTGTGAATGCAGGTTAGAATCCCTGGAATGAAGATGACATTCTTTTTTGAGCAACACAGCAACACTATTAAGAAAATTTTGAGAACTGCATTTGAAGCTGACTGCAAAATGATTTGATAGCTGCCAATGTAAGTTTCACGTAAGTACCACAAATATAAGATACAAGAAATTAGGGTTTGTATAGGAAGCATGTAGGTTGTTGTTTTTCCCTCACTTTATTTGCAAGTGAAACAGGAAAGGAAATGATTAGTAGAGGTAACTGATACCCTCCACCATGCACCGTGCATTGGCTTGTGTAGTATGCATGTAGATGTAGATGTAACAGCAAAGCTTGGCTATCACTGTATTCTTTGCAAGTTAGTCACAACAATATTTACCCTGATAGCTTCCACAGAAAGGGTTCAACCTAGGTGCTATGAATCCTAAGTATGGCTCTGTTGCATCTTTGCCTCATCTTTGCATCCCTGAATGTTAACCCTTTGACCACTAAGAAAGATTTGAAACTCAATATGTCCATCCAACATAGTGCTTTGTCACACAAAGGCCACTATGCCATCAAACTACTCTCTTTACATGATAGTCCTGTTCTTTATCTTGGAGAACAGTTACTCCACAAAACTGTAACAGATTTAATTTGTGGAGAGTAAATTTTTTGATGTGTCCATACATGCCATCCTAGTTGTCAGTCTCAATGTAAATCCATAGAAGTTAATTACCTTTTCATATTTTTCATTTCTCCTTAAGATTTTCTATTCTGGATCCAATTCTTCTAGACAGCACAGCTTCCATTACAGAACTGTTGAATTGATGAAGGATTTTAAAGTGTTGTTACAAAATTATGAAATTATTTTCTTCAGGTTTGTAGAACAAGGCTTGATTTTTGTTACTGTCTGTCACTTGCCATAACCATGTCGCCATTTAGCAACACCACATACATCATAGTATTATCTTTTTTACCGTTTCTCATGATGGATATTATGACTGACTTTCAAATGTTCTAATAAAATCTTATCTGGTTGCGAGTCCTTTAAGCATGAAGAAGAGAACTGAGATTCAAATGATCATAAATGCAAATCATTACTAGTACATCAATCATTGACTCTTCCAGTGATGATCTTTGAATTTATTTTCATAATGATTTCTTGAAGAACTATTAATGCAATTGCTTATGGCATTTCTTTGTAGTAATCCAGATAGAACAGTTAAATCTTTCGCTCGTGATATTGCACCCCAAAAAACAGTGACTGCCTGACAAACATTTAAAATTAATAATATTTTTATTTATTTCAAATTTCTGCTACCAGTCACTTTTTATTTTATGCTTAATCTAACATAATGCAACACATTTTGAACATTTTCTGTTCATCTTCAGGCATTTATACACACATACATACATAGAGAAACGTTACTTAAAAATAAACAGCCTTAAACTAGATTAATCTAGAACACTTTGTCCATTGTTTTTTACTGTAGCTACTGGTGTGGCATTTGGGGGGAAGGAGGGAGGCAGTGTATGGCTAGAAATTGAAATCAGTGATGTCTTCTGCTGGTTTTCTTCTTTGTGGTTGACTATGTATATCACAGCCTGTATAGGATGCAGATAGATTTGCATCAGTTATGTGTTACGAAAATAGTGTGAAAGGCTTTTATATGACAGTTGATCACTTACAAAGTGAAACAGCAAGAAGATGAAGGTGACAATGGTCAAACAATGGTATCTGGATAAAGACTGATTTTATAAATAAAAGTTGGATACTTTTTAAACAGTTCTCACACCACATCTTCTGTAAGAATACAAACCTGGGTGTGGTACAGAAGGGGAATTGTTTCAGTGGTCATTAGATTTTTAGTGCCTTCTAGTGAATGGTGAACTCTTCTTTAAAAATTACTTAAGGCAGTTCCTATTGCAAGGTTCATTCTACAGTATAGAAGCATTCCTGAGCCATAATAATGTCCTGTATACATGACTTGTAGCAGGCAGACACATTCCCAGATTCTTATTCATGTGCATGTTTGTTTATTATTGTAAGCATATTTAAATACTTTACTTTTCTTTAATAGAATCTAAGTTGTAGATCTCTTACTATCAAACTGATTAGTGCTATTTACAAAATACCACAGAATGTAACAGCTATTAAGGGAAACAAGAAAGCTTATAAGGTATATTTACAGGCAAAAATGGATATTAATAAAGGTGAATATAATAGGAAGAGAAAAACAGTTGTAAGAAAATTTAAACAATCAAGCACGGAATAGATTTGTTAGTAATATCAAGGCTGGCTTACATGGCAGACAAGCAACAGCTTATAAAGTAATGAAACATCTTAATGAGACAGAAGATGAGACAGCCAATGTGAACACAGTATTAGAAGAAAATGGGAAAAGAGATTATAAGGACTTTTGGTGAAGAACAGAAAGCATCAGTAGAGAATGTCGCAGATGAATCTAACCTGGGTGATGTTTTGACATATGAAGATCTTGATGAAGCTCTGTCAAGAATAAAAAGATAGAAAGGTGACTGAGATGGACAGAATTAATGCTGAGTTTGTAAAATATAGTAGCACTGTGATAACATTAACAATGCTCCATCTGTTTAAATGTGACAAAAAATGGACATATACCAAGTGCATGGAGGAGTGAAGTTGTCATCCTTCTCTTTAAAAAAGGAAAATATCACATGTACAAATAGTGTACTAAAATGATTCTTGAACAAATAAATAAATAAATAATGTTAGAATAACTGACAAGAGAGTACAAGCTACAAGTGAAACCCTCCTTCTAGAATACCAGAATGTTTTCAGGAAGGGAGGTTGGGAACAGCTAGTGTATTGATTATAAGACATTTAATAGAGACAAGGCGCAAATTTAATTCAAAAACACATACAGCCTTTATACTATACATAAATCTTTTGATTGAGTAAAGAGGCAAATACTATGGAGGATACTAGAGAATTCTGGAACTGAGGTCAACTGTTAGTGACACATGATGATAAATTATTTGTCTCTTCCTGTGTGGCAATCACAAAATGTGCAAGCGTAAGGTTTGTGGACTCACTGACATATGGAAGTTTGGATTGGTCCTGGAGGTGTGCTTGGATAGCCAAAGTGGTTAAGGCAATCATACGTTATAAGTGAGAAATCTGGTTTTAGTCCCTGTCTGGCTAAAATTTTCGTGCATCGCAAACAGCTGATGTCAATCCAAATTTCCAAAATGTGAATCTATTTCATAACATTTACCAAAGCAGTAATTATCTGTTTCTTCAGGCACGCACACATGTCTGAAGAATATTGTAATGTGAAGATACAGACACTGTATAAACACAGACATTGTAACCATCCTTTATTTTTCAACATGTTCATCAAGGCACTGTAAACAACAGTAGAAATGTTCTACCAGTTGTTCAGTTCCTCAAAGAAAGAAATCTGCACCCCAGTCACAGAGCCATTTGAGAACCACTGTGTGAATGTCCTAATTTTTGAAAACCCTCTTTCCCCACATGTTCTCCCAGGTCACCATATGGATGGAAACTGGAAGGTGCATGATCTGCACTTCCCAATCAGTTTCACCCATGTCTGTGTGGCCTTGGTCAGATTGTTGGCAGTATGTCACTACGGCTGGATGTAGCTTTGCATTTGGTCCACATACCACCAGAATATCATGGTGAAACTCTTTGCAGTGTAGACTTTTTGACCACAAGAACCATACTGTCTCACATACGTCAACTTCCTAGTACATTTTCAGACGTTACACCATTTTGTACACTGTGATGCACCTGCTATCCATACCACACAGAGCTGTATCTGCAGGAAACTTGGATCACGTACACTCTTTTGAAAATAAACCAGTCTTGTTGTGCAGCGGTCTTAGCATTGGATAACAAGTGTAACTTACACCCTGAAGTCCCCACTTAAAATCTATGCTTGAGAAGGTTGCAGAAACCACTAGCTATTCTGAGAGAGAAAGTGTAGATAGAAGTATTTCCCAAGACTGATTACTTGGGGAAAGGCATGGCGGAAGGAGAAGAGAATTATAATTCTTCAACTACTAATGAATCATGGAACTGAAATACAGTGCAATCCCATCAATTTGAAATCAATGTTTATTTGACTGTAACTCTCTTTATCAATATTCAAATGTGTGTGAATTCCTAAGGGACCAAACTGCTGGGGTCATCGGTCCCTAGTCTTACACACTACTCAAACTAACTTAAACTGACTTATGCTATGTACGACACATACACCCATGCCCGAGGGAAGACTCGCACCTCTGGCAGGAGGGGCCGCTCTCTTTATCAAAGTTCATAAAAATGAAAATGTGAAGTTGATTGTTTGAAATGTTAGATTTGAAAATAAACCATGTTGGCAATACACTGTGAATTAATATCCTGGAGATGATGAGGTGAGCAGCAGATACTTTGAAAAATTGACATGAGTATTAAAAGTCTTTTTGGTTAATGCAACAACCATTAGTGAAACTGAGATTCTACAGTGCTGTTTCCCATCACATTCTGCTTAGAATTTACAAATCAGATAGTTCTGATTCAGAAATGCAAATACCTTGTTCACATCATTATAATAAATTCTTGTTGTTTGAACTGAGGGAGTGCACTCTTAGAGCCTCCACCACTACTGCCATCCCCTCCTCTACTGCACCATCCTTGCACATATGAGTCAAGTTATTTTGTGTGTACTGCACTGGTTGTTAGTGTGGCAATCACATTTAGGATGGACAAGATGCACAAAATCATCACATTTAGTCGTGGTCAGATTATGTGCATCCCATGTCAGGAACATATTGTCTCTGAGGTGATGAAGGCTCTTGGTGCATTATGTGTGACCCCATAAATGTGATTACCTTGATTTGAGGAAACCCACCACCACTCATCAGACTCTACATCCTTGGGACGAAACAAAAGTATTGGCATTAACTATGGGATAGGTGGGCCACAGTGAACAAATCATTTAGCAATTTAGTGAGGAACAACAACTGGTGAGCACCTAGCAGAAACCAGTTCCAGAAACTATGGATTTTCTTTGTGACATCATAGTATGTATTCTCCCATGCATGTTTTATTAGTAAAATCCACTCCCTCTTTAGTACCACAACACAAAGTCAAACATGCCTTACACTGAAAATGAACTAACATCATCCAAGTGCAGAAAAGAGAACATTAATTGGGCACAAAAGTGTTTTATGCTGTACCAAATGACGTCAAAAGCCTGGGTCACAAAACCCCAAAATTCAAGAGCAAATTGAGGAAATATTTCCAGAATGAGATTTTCACTCTGCAGCGGAGTGTGCGCTGATATGAAACTTCCTGGCAGATTAAAACTGTGTGCCCGACCGAGACTCGAACTTGGGACCTTTGCCTTTCACAGGCAAGTGCTCTACCACTGAGCTACCCAAGCATGACTCACGCCCCGTCCTCACAGCTTTACTACCACCAGTACCTCGTCTCCTACTTTCCAAACTTCAAAGAAGCTCTCCTGCAAACCTGGAAAACTAGCACTCCTGGAAGAAAGGATATTGCAGAGACATGGCTTAGCCACAGCCTGGGGGTTGTTTCCAGAATGAGATTTTCACTCTGCAGTGGAGTGTGCACTGATATGAAACTTGGTTGCAGCGTAGCTTGTAAATCACATAACAGCTTTCACAAATAGCCCTGCCTTTGATGGGGAAGGTGGTGCTTATAACCAGACTGTAGTAGGTGGTGATGGGAGGATGTATGGGACAGGTCTTGCATGTAGGTCTTTTATAGGTATAGGAACCATGAGGCTAGAGGTTGGGAGCAGAGATGGCATAGGGATGGATAAGGATATTGTGCAGGTTCAGTGGACGGTGGAATGCCGCTGTGGGAGGGGCGGGAAGGATAGTGGGTAGGGCATTCCTCAGTTCAGGGAATGATGAGAGGTAGTCAAAATCATGGAGGAGAATGTGATTCAGTTGCTCCAGTCCTGGGTGGTACTGAGTCATGAGGGGAATGCTCCTTTGCAGCTGGATAGTGGCATTCTAGGATGTGATGGGTGACTGGAGAGATAGGACACAGGAGATGTGTTTCTGTACAAAGAAGGGAGAGTAATTTTGGTCTGTGGAAGTCTCAGTGAGACTTCTGGTGTATTTTGAGAGGGACTTCTTGTCACTACAGATGTGACAGCCATGGGTGGCTAGGTTGTGTGGAGTGTACTTCTAGGTACAGAATGGGTGTCACCTGTCAAAGTAGTGATATTATTGGTGACTGATAGATTTGATATGGACAGAGGCACTGAAGTAGACACCTTTGATGTTACAGTCAACATTGAGGAAGGTATCTTATTGAGTTGAGGGGTACCAGGTGACGTGAATGGGAGAAAGATGTTGAGGTTCTGGAGGAATGTGGATTGGATGTCCTCATACTTAGTCTATATTATGAAGATGTCAATGAATCTGAAACAGGTGAGAAGTTTGAGTCTTTGGATGTTTAGGAAGGATTTCTGTAAATAACCTGTGAATAGGTTGGCATAAGATGGTGTCCATCGCCATACCACAAATTTGATTGTAGGTGCCTTCAAAGGTGAAGTAACTGTGGGTGAGAATATAGTTGGTCATGGTCCTTGTTCATCACTATTAATATCCAGAATGAGATATCCTTTCTTTCAGGAGTGCTAGTTCTGCAAGGTTCGCAGGAGAGCTTCTGTAAAGTTTGGAAGGTAGGAGACGAGGTACTGGCAGAAGTAAAGCTGTGAGTACCGGGCGTGAGTCGTGCTTCGGTAGCTCAGTTGGTAGAGCACTTGCCCGCGAAAGGCAAAGGTCCCGAGTTCGAGTCTCGGTCGGGCACACAGTTTTAATCTGCCAGGAAGTTTCACTATTAATATCACTTCCCTTTACACTAACATACCTAATAACCATGGCCTTGCCACTACTGAACGCTAACTTCACCAATTCCCGACAGACTCCAAACCTGCAACCTCCTTCATGGTCACGATGATTAACTATATCCTCACTCACAATTACTTCACTTTTGAAGGCAACATTTACAAATAAATCTGTGGTATGGCAATGGGTACCTGCATGGCACCATCCTACACCAACCTATTATGTGCCATCTAGATGAATTCTTCCTACCACCCAGAATCCCAAAACCCTCACCTGGTTCAGATTCCTTGATAACATCTTCATGGTCTGGATCGAGGGTAAGTGCACCCTATCCACATTCCTCCAGAACCTTAACACCTTCTCCCCCATTCACTCCACCAGGTCCTCCTCAACCCAATAAGCTACAATCCCCAGTACTGACCTCCTCAAAGATGGCTACATCAGTACATCCATCCATTTCAGACCCACCAACCACCAGCAATACCTCCACTTTGACAGCTGCCACCCATTCCATACCAAGAAGTCCTATGCATACAGCCTAGACACCTGTGGGCATCACATATGTAGTGGTGAGCAGTCCCTCTCAAAATATACCGAGCGTCTCATTGAGGCCTTCACAGACTGAAATTGCCCCACCAACTTTGTACAGAAACAGATTTCCCATGTCTTACCTCTCTAGTCACTCACCACCTCCCAAAGCCCCACCATCCAGCCGCAAAAGGAGCATTCCTCTTATGACTGAGTACCACCCAGGTTTGGACCAAATGAAACATATTGTCCTTCAAGGTTTAGACTACCCCTTGTCATGCCCTGAAATGAGGAATGTCCTACCAACTACGAGGGCAGTTCAATAAGTAATGCAACACATTTTTTTTCTGAAACAGGGGTTGTTTTATTCAGCATTGAAATACACCAGGTAATTCCCGAATCTTTTAGCTACACAACACTATTTTTCAACGTAATCTCCATTCAATGCTACGGCCTTATGCCACCTTGAAATGAGGGCCTGTATGCCTGCACGGTACCATTCCACTGGTCGATGTCGGAGCCAACGTCGTACTGCATCAATAACTTCTTCATCATCCACGTAGTGCCTCCCATGGATTGCGTCCTTCATTGGGCCAAACATATGGAAATCCGACGGTGCGAGATCGGGGCTGTAGGGTGCATGAGGAAGAACAGTCCACTGAAGTTTTGTGAGCTCCTCTCGGGTGCGAAGACTTGTGTGAGGTCTTGCGTTGTCATGAAGAAGGAGAAGTTCGTTCAGATTTTTGTGCCTACGAACACGCTGAAGTCGTTTCTTCAATTTCTGAAGAGTAGCACAATACACTTCAGAGTTGATCGTTTGACCATGGGGAAGGACATCGAACAGAATAACCCCTTCAGCGTCCCAGAAGACTGTAACCATGACTTTACCGGCTGAGGGTATGGCTTTAAACTTTTTCTTGGTAGGGGAGTGGGTGTGGCGCCACTCCATTGATTGCCGTTTTGTTTTAGGTTCAAAGTGATGAACCCATGTTTCATCGCCTGTAACAATCTTTGACAAGAAATTGTCACCCTCAGCCACATGACGAGCAAGCAATTCCGCACAGATGGTTCTCCTTTGCTCTTTATGGTGTTCGGTTAGACAACGAGGGACCCAGCAGGAACAAACCTTTGAATATCCCAACTGGTGAACGATTGTGACAGCACTACCAACAGAGATGTCAAGTTGAGCACTGAGTTGTTTGATGGTGATCCGTCGATCATCTCGAACGAGTGTGTTCGCACGCTCCGCCATTGCAGGAGTCACAGCTGTGCACCGCCGGCCCGCACGCGGGAGATCAGACAGTCTTGCTTGACCTTGCGGCGATGATGACACACGCTTTGCCCAACGACTCACCATACTTTTGTCCACTGCCAGATCACCATAGACATTCTGCAAGCGCCTATGAATATCTGAGGTGCCCTGGTTTTCCGCCAAAAGAAACTCGATCACTGCCTGTTGTTTGCAACGCACATCCGTTACAGACGCCATTTTAACAGCTCCGTACAGCGCTGCCACCTGTCGGAAGTCAATGAAACTATACGAGATGAAGCAGGAATGTTTGAAAATATTCCACAAGAAATTTCCGGTTTTTTCAACCAAAATTGGCCGAGAAAAAAAATGTGTTGCATTACTTATTGAACTGCCCTCGTATCTTTTCCACTCCTTCCATAGTGGTATTCTGCCACCCACCAAACCCACACACTATTCTCGGCCGTCCCTACCAATCCCTGCTATAAGTCCTTTGCCTCATGGCTCATATCCCTATAATAGACCTAGATTCAAGACCTGGTCCACACATCCTCCCATCACAACCTACTCCAGTCTGGTCACAAGCGTCACCTAGCCCATCAAAGGCAGGGCTACTTGTGAAAGCAGTCATGTGATCTACAAGCTAAGCTGCAACCACTGTGATGCATTCTGTGTGGACATGACAGCTAACAAGCTGTCCACCAGCACGAATGGCTACTGACAAACTGTGTCCGAGAAACAGCTGAACTACCCAATTGTTGAGCAAGCTGCCCAACACAACATTCTTCACTTAAATAACTGCTCTCAGCCTGTGCCATTTGGCTCTTTGCTGCCAACATCAGCTTTTATGAACTGCACAGGTGGGAATTCTATTGCAATATATCCTACATTCCTGTGACTCCCCAGCCTTAGCTTACGTTAATCACTGTCCTTTAGCCACCTATCCCCTTCCCTGTTCCCACTTCAGCACTACACAGCCTTCTATTCCACAAATGTATCAAAGACTTTTTACTTCTGTCCTTTGCCCACCCGCACACTCTGGCCGACCTCCTGACAGCACCCAGCTGCCCTACCCTCTCCCTACCACATCTCTGTATGCTTCCACAAGCAGCATTTTATCATCCCATACCTTACCCTGCTGTCCCTCTCCCCAATCGCTCCAGTCTCCTTCTTACCCGCACTAACCAGACTGATTCTCCCTTCAATCGCAGGTACTCGGAGTCTGGCCATGGCAAAGACCGTGGTCATTTGTGTGTGTTATCTACTTCAGAAGAAGGTCTTTTGGCTGAAAGCTAATTTGTTGCGCAGTCTTTTTGTTGTGCTTGTCTGTGACTCTACATCTCCTCCATATGGTGAGCAGCATAACATCACCTAAGCAGACAGCCAAGAGAATGAATTCAGGGCCATGTAAAGTTTTTGAAAAGCAGTTTGCTTCATATGGCATTATACTGTCACGCCACAGTTAAATCTTATAGAGGGCATCACATATCTCCACCAAACTGCCAACTTGAATCTGCAGATGACAGTCAAGTCTCTCCACCCAATATGTCTCACAGATTCCCTGCATTGCTACTACATCAAACACTTCTTTAAAGACTTTTAATAGAGGACGTAGCAAAAGTCATGATATTTTTCATTTTTTCCGATGTTTTGTGACAATAGTGACCTTGGAAGAATTTACAAGACAATTATTCAGTTAATGATTGCTACAAGAGCAATGTTTTGCTCTAATGGCTGTCTTGGTAATCTCCTGAACGGCATTCTTTGACCTAGAAACTGTAACTGAACAGCAGTCAGTACCAATTTGAACACACATGTTTAGATCATTATTATATTTCTTACAAAGATGTTTAACAGTATGAGAAAGAGCGAATACACTTAAGACAATGCTCTACATGTGCATCTTCAGCACAAATCTTCTAATAAGCATTACAAAATATAATAAAATATTCCCTACAAATTCCTTTGTGAAGATAATAGACAAATAAACTGAGCAGTTCAGTGTGAGAGATATTGGTGGTTTCATCAGACATAATGGGAAAAACATTTCTTCTCTAACTCTACACGAATATTGTCTTGCATTTCTTCTTTGCATATGTCAGTGAACAGATATTGTGTAGTTTTGCATATACATGTGGCATCTGAAGAGATGTTTTCTAAATGATGATGTAAATTGGAATCACTCAAATCAACTATGAAGCACACGACAGCTCAAAGATTCCTGATATTGCTAGTCATAACATTATCTACCCAATGATCAGGAGTATCAGTTCCTGTGCGAGTCCTTTGGTAGAAATCTTTTCATCTGTGTGGCCACACAAAAAAATATGTTGATGGCCACAGAAGTTTATGCTGCTGGTAATAGGATGCAACTAATCTCAGTTCTCTTTGAGTTCAACCATCTTTCAGTGTATAGCCAGTTAGTGATACAAAGTTCAGGATCATGAAAACTAAGGTGAAATTTCTTGCAGTCTCAACAGCTCCTAGATGGTCTTTCTTCCACTGATAAAAAATAAAGGTTTCTTATTCTGGAGCAAACCAATGAAGGACATCAAAGATTTTCTAACAAATCTCTTCAGGGGAATATTTGTCTGAAAAGTACCACCAGAGCCTGTGGTAAAAGAGTATAGTATCTGCAGCAGTCATTGCTGCTCATATGGCATTGTGAGCCAGTGCAGTGCTGAGCATATTTTGTTGACTTTTCTCCTTTTTTTATAATGTACTCTAAGCAAGGTCATAATTGGAAGGAAGTGACCAGTGTCACTCTACCTGCATAGTCTTAGTGAAATCATTGCTATCACACTGAAACATGTAACACCTAATATCTGATGATACTGGCAGGGGAAACTACTGTTGCGGTGCATTTCCATGGTTACTCACAGAAAGAAAGCTAGTTGAGGTGTGTTCAGGTTTGGTAACTGCAACAGCATAACAATAATCGTAATAATTATGACTGAAAGACAGTGCATGTAGTGTAGACAACGATTCTCCTGCTGCCTCATTTTCCAACTTGAACTTCTTATTAAAAAACAAAAAGTACATCTTCCATGCATGGCACATCAACTCTTTGACTTTCTTCAAGCAATCACCTGCCAAAGTAATAATTAATTTAAGAAGAAAATAATGTGTTATGTTGACTCATTAATGTAGTGAATCAAGCACTGTTGAGCTGCAAAGAAAATATATCCGACCTCCAACTGTTTATATTTCCAAGTACATGTGAAAAACACTATGTGATCAAAAGTATCCGGACACCCCCAAAAACACACGTTTTTTATATTAGTTGCATTGTGCTGCCACGTACTGCCAGGGACTCCTTATCAGCGATCTCAGTAGTCATTAGACATTGTGAGAGAGCAGAATGGGTCAGTTCGCGGAACTCACGAACTTCGAACGTGGTCAGGTGATCGGATGTCACTTGCGTCATACTTCTGTACGCGAGATTTCCACACTCCTAAACATCCCTAGGTCCACTGTTTCTGATGTATTACTGAAGTGGAAACATGAAGGGACACATACAGCACAAAAGCGTACAGGCCGACCTTGACCGCTGACTGACAGAGACCGCCGACAGTTGAGGAGGGTCATAATGTGTAATAGGCAGACACCTCTCCAGATCATCACACAGGAATTCCAGACTGTATCACTATCCACTGCAAGTACCATGACAGTTAGGTGGGAGGTGAGGAAACTTAGATTTCATGGTTGAGTAGCTGCTCATGAGCCACACATCACCCTGGTAAATGCAAACAACACCTCACTCGGTGTAAGGAGTGTAAACATTGGACAATTGAACAGTGGAAAAATGTGTGGAGTGATGAATCACAGAACACAATGTGGCAATCTGATGGCAGGGTGAGAGTACGGTGAATGCCCGGTGAATGTCATCTGCCAGTGTATGTAGTGCCAACAGTAAAATTCGGAGGTGGCGGTGGTGTTATCTTGTGGTTGTGTTTTTCATGGCGCTTGTGTTTTGTGTGGCGCTATCACAGCACAGGCCTACATTGATGTTATAAGCACCTTCTTGCTTCCCTCTGTTGAAGATCAATTCGGGGATGGCGACTGCATCTTTCAACACGATGGAGCATCTGTTCATAATGCACGGCCAGTGGCAAAGTGGTTACACTACAATAACACCCCTGTGATGGACTGGCCTGCACAGTGTCCTGACCTGAATTCTATAGAATACCTTTGGGATGTTTTGGAACGCCGACTTCATGCCAGGCCTCATCGATCGACATCAAAACCTCTCCTCAGTGCAGCACTCTGTGAAGAATGGGCTGCCATTCCCCAAGAAACCTTCCGGCACCTGATTGAATGTTTGCTTGTGAGCGTGGAAGCTGTCATCAAGGCTAAGGGTGGATCAATGCCATATTGAATTCCAGCATTACCAGTGGAGGGTGCCACGAACTTGTAAGTCATTTTCAGTCAGGTGTCTGGATACCTTTGATAACATAGTGTATTTGTAAGTGTATTAATAAGAGTCGAGGGGCATGAAAGGGAAGCAGTGGTTATGAAGAGAGTGAGACAGGGTTGTAGCCTATCCTCGATGTTATTCAATCTGTATATTGAGCAAGCAGTAAAGGAAACAAAAGAAAAATTTGGAGTAGGAATTAAAATCCAAAGAGAAGAAATAAAAAATTTGAAGTTAGCTGATGACATTGTAATTCTGTCAGAGACAGCAAAGGACTTGGAAGAGCAGTTGAATGGAATGGACAGTATCTTGAAAGGAGCATATAAGATGAACATCAACAAAAGCAAAATGAGGATAATGGAATGTAGTCAAATTAAGTCGGGTTATGCTGAGGGAATCAGATTAGGAAATGAGACACTTAAACTAGTAAAGGAGTTTTGCTATTTGGGGAGCAAAATACCTTATGATGGTCAAAGTAGAGAGGATATAAAATGTAGACTGGCAATGACAAGGAAAGCGTTTCTGAAGAAGAGAACTTTGTTAACATTGAGTATAGATTTAAGTGTCAGGAAGTCGTTTCTGAAAGTATTTGTATGAAGTGTAGCCATGTATGGAAGTGAAACGATAAATAGTTTAGACAAGAAGAGAATAGAAGCTTTCAAAATGTGGTGCTACAGAAGAATGCTGAAGATTAGATGGGTAGATCACATAACTAATGAGGAGGTATTGAATAGAATTGGGGAGAAGAGGAGCTTGTGGCACAACTTTACTAGAAGATGGGATTGGTTGGTAGGACATGTTCTGAGGCATGAAGGGATCACCAATTTAGTATTGGAGGGCAGCGTGGAGGGTAAAAATCGTAGAGGGACACCAAGAAATGAATAAACTAAGCAGATTCAGAAGGATGTAGTTTGCAGTAGGTACTGGGAGATGAAGAAGCTTGCACAGGATAGAGTAGCATGGAGAGCTGCATCAAACCAGTCTCAGGACTGAAGACCACAACAACAACAGTGTATTTTCATAGAACTTATTTTATATTTTGTAATTGTTTCTTTCTTCAGACACATTTAACTCTTTTTTCAGTTTTTACTTGTAAAATGTACAGTGATGCAGTTTTAATGTACAGAAAAAATTATTTGGTGCAGTCAGGTACACCTCAGTCCTTTGCCTAGATGCAGTCCACTAGTAAAGTCAGTAACAGTTGATACACCTGTAAGGAGAGATTCCACAGTTAATGGTGAGCTACCTGATGTTCAGCCGAGCTGTTTCCATTTTCTGCACAATATTTTGATGACTGGCCTAGCTGTCTTCTTCGGGTCCTACATATTTTGCAGTTATGTGTACTCATTGCCTGGACTCCAAGCAGGCTGTGAACTATTGTCAGTCTCCCACAGCTAGTTATAGCTGAGTTTGATACTCGATGATACTTGATGCTCTTTTGCTGTAGAGAGGATGCACTTATACTCTGTGAAATGCAAATTCCCTCAGGTTTTTCCAATGCTGATGGATGTGAAGCTCAGTTAGATTTTAATAAAATGAGTGCTTGAGTCCAAGTGTTACTTAAATTGAAACCTCCATCCCCATTTATTAGGTTTTCTGACATCTTTATTTCGATACACTCCTCAGTCATGCTGTCACAGAAACTCTGCATTTGCTCCATGATTCTGATCTCATTGTATTTCACGTCATGCCAGCCATTTCATTCACTGCCTCATATATAATCGTGAAACAAAATACAATGGGAAGTGGGATAGCATGATTAAGGAATCTATTGAAATAAAGAAGTCAGAAAACCTAATAAATGGGGATGAAGGTTTCAACTTAAATAATACTGAGGGTCTGGTACTCAATTTATTCAAATCTCACCGACCATCACATCCGTCAGAATTGGAAAACGCTAGGGAATTTGCATGTCACAGAGTATCAGTGAGCCCTCTGTGAACAAAAGGAAATCAAAGGGTACAGTCGATATCGGGTATTCAAACTTGACTACAAACAGCAGCAAAAAGTCAACAATAGTTCACAGTCTGGTTGCAGTCCAGGCAGTGAATACATGTAACAGCAAAACTCACAGCACCTGAAGAAGACAGCTGGGTCAGTCATTGAAATATTGTACAGAAAATGGAAACAGCTTGGCTGAAGACCAGGAAGCTCACCATTAATCAGTCACACTGAGAAAACCTGAAAGATTAGAACTTCCATTATCACATGTTAATGGAAGATCTTTCCAAGAATGCTACAAAATTCTAACCACAGCCACCAAAGAATCCTGCCATCCCAGTTTATTCAGCCACTTTGTTATGGTGGTGTGGAGAATGCCTCATCCTTTTGTCTCATTTATTGCCAAAAACAGGTGTATGATCCAACATATTTCTTCTGAAACTGAGATGGAACCACCACTGGAATGGGATGGCAAGTATTGCCACAGATAATGACAATGCCATAATGATAACATTACGCTGAGCTTAATCTGTGATTACACAGGCTGTACCTTTCAGTGGATAATGTGCCAACTTGATCTCTGCCATACTATTTAACACTCAGAAATGACTTGGTTTGCATGTATGTTAGGTGTGCCTCAATGTGGTATAAGCAAACACAGCTTGCTTCAGCAGCAATTTGCAGCTACAGGTGATACACGCAGAAGGAGCCGCAGTCTCTAAAAGCTTGCATGAATTAAACCTTTCTGTGTGTGTGTTCTCCAGCTGCTAATTGGTGAGCAGATTTTTTTATCAATCCAATTACACAGCTTGTTTAGAATCACACAGTTGTTAGCTCTATTAAAACACGCATTTAGTTACTACCTTGTCCATATGCTTCTTACTCGATCACTGTTTCTATTTGATAAAAGATTCTTTAGAACATGTGAAATACAAGACTTGGGATAACAAAGTGCAAAATATCTTACTGCAAGCAGCACAAGCTCTCCTGTAAAGTCAATCGAACAAACTAACTCCTGAGAGAGAGCGGAATTATATTTACGTAACTTTGAATATTACAGAACATATGTCTATTAAATTAACAAGAAATTTCCAGAACCTTTTAGCAAACATGAGGTACATAAAAGATTTGCTCGATTTATTGAGACTTGAACCAGTTACAGACTGCTTCATAACTGTGCACCTCAGTTCACCACCTTATGCTCAACTTTCTCAACATATGGCCATGCCTTCTGTGTTACCATCTTCTGAAGGCTTTAAATCACTGATATGTTATTAATGGCATTTAATTATAATAAATCATACCAAGAACAACATGTCTTTGATGAATCTGATGCCTTGAAATGGCATACTTTCATAACACTGAAGTTATAATCTGAAAATTCTTTAGCCACCAATATGATGTTTCCTGTCATTTTATTGGAATATATCTTACCAATAAATGTGTTCATGCTTTGAAATGGTATACATTCATACAATGTAAGTTATGGTAATCCCACCAAATATGGGCTTCAACTGAAATCCAACATGGCGTCTGTCAAGCCTGTACTGAAAAGAGAGATGACCTGCATGTGACATAGGTGGCATCCTTCCATTTCCTTCATTGGTCTATGCTGAAGTGCATGTTCAGAATATCTCACATGCCTGAAATTGCTCTGTACATTCAAACAGACTCTGCAGAATGCTTTTCCCACGCTATGACAACAGAAAATTGGTAAGCTCAATATTTATGTTCGAAAGCACAGCCCATGTGATGATGACTTTCTGTTATAAGAGAACAATATGTAATGTGTAGGAAGAAATTGGCTGCACCACCATAAGGAACTGGCTGAGTAGGACGGTGGAAGCATTCTATGACAACATTATGGGAAACTGTCATCACAGAGTCAATATGACCAATAACTAAGCCACCGCACATAAAGTTATTTTTCATTATTGCAAATAATATCATTTTACGGCCCATAGAATAACTTTTTAGAAAAAGAAGGGGAAGAAAGATAACATCTCACACAACTGCAGCACAGTATCGATAACTACAAAAGAAAAGGAGCATAGCACCTTGTTCATTGTATTTTGTATATTCAATAAGTGCCTGACCCTTATCTGAGTGTTGAGAGACTGCTGTGACACACAGGATGTCACATCAGTGGCAACAGGGAGGCAGTTATTGCCGAAGGTAAATTGACCAAAAAATAAATAAATGACAATGTAATGAAATATCACTGAGAAATCAGACTGTTTACTGCAAGAGACTATACAGAAATCTATTGATAATTAATTGAATAATGAGGGGATGCTGTGCAGTAAGGTACAAAGACCCAAGTAGCAGGAACAATTTTCAGTAATTTCAGACTGTAGTGAAATGTCATGTTGCACATAAAAAGAAATCCATTTGTAAATGTCATAATTGACCACTTAAGGTCGCAAAATACATTTTCCCTGGAACAGTTCATAGGAAATAGAAGGATTAACGCGTGAGGACAAAATATTGCCACCTGGACGATTAGGAACTACGTAACAATCTAGTAAATGTTACTCCTGTACATTGCAAAATTTACAGTCTTTACCACCTTTTATTTCTACAGATAACCAGTTTCAGCTTTATGGACATTATCACCTACATCTACATGGATACTTTGCAAATCACATTTAAGCACCGGGCAGAGGGTTCACTGAACTGCCTTCACGATAATTCCAACTCAAAGAGCACATGGAAAAAGTGAACACCTATATCCGTGCAAGCTCTGATTTGCCTTTTTTCATTATGATCATGTCTCCCTATGAACAGAATATTTTTGCATTTCGAAGAAAGAGTTGGTGATTGAAATTTCGTGAGAAGATTTCACCACAACGAAAAATGCCTTTGTTTTAATGATGTCCACCCCAAATACTGTATCATGTCAGTGACACTCTCTCCCCTGTTTTGTAATAATACAGAACGTGCTACTCTTTTGATGTACTCTGTTAATCCTATTTGGTAAGGACCCCATATTGCGCAGGTCTGTCTATCTGCTTCGTCTTCCTCCTTACAGTTGGTTTAAACAGAAAACAAGAAAATTGTATTTATGGCTTATGAACAGAATACTACTATGTAATCTGAATTGTCTGTCACTTTTAATCCTTCCTACTCTCAGATTAAAATGATGGAAAGTATGGTCCTTGAGGCTACTACCCTCATATGTCCAGCAACTGGAAAGGTCTCTCTATACCCCACATATCAATTATCCCAAGCTATTTACCCAATCATTTTAAGCAAATCCAGGTATTGATTACAATAACAATACACAAGGCTAAGACTGAGAGAGAGAGGAGAAGAGGATATGGACAAAGAGAGAGAGGGGAGAAAGAAGAAATGGAGAGAGACAGCAAGATAGAGGAGATGGATGGAGAGAGGGATTGGGGGAGAAGGACAAAGAGAGAAGAGAGAAGGAGATTAGGACTTATATCCAGTTCCCTTAATTAATTCTGAAGCAACGCCAGGTTCACTAGTAAAATATATATTTTTCCAGGCATTGTTTGCACGAGTACTTAGTACATCCCTTTAGCACAGATTCCAAGAAGTTTCTGTTCAGGGAAATAACAGGCGTGGCAGTGAAATGGGCAATTTGACAATCCTGGAAGTAGCATGTTATGTTAGGAATCAGGACACAGGAATGGTGCTATCTGGACAACAAAACTTTGCCATTGACTCTGATTTTTCATGTTCAATCAGTATGATGTTATGGACCAGTGAACGATACACTGTTGCTGTGGAGCTGTTTTACAAAAACAATAGCAGCTATGTGACCATGCAGCATGTATTTCAGTCTCATTCCAATCTCACATGTCATTCCCCAGTCCTGTTGGCCCATGCTGTCAAAGTGTGGGTACAGAACTTTGAGGAAACAGGTAATATGGTGCGAAAGAGGGGTGGAAGTGCAAAACACGTGTGCACACCAGACAATGTTGCAAGAGTAGAAGAACCCTTCAGCTGAAGTCCCAGATGTCCAACATGCAAGCAGGGGCTGCAACGTGATATATCAGATCACAGCGTATTGTGAATATTGCACAAGGAACTGCAATACCACCCATACAAAATTCATATGTGCAAAAACTGTGACAATCTGATCATAAGCGAAGAGGCCAATTTTTAAATGCCAGACTTTGTTAATAAGGAAAACTTTAGAATCTAGTCATGTGAAAATCCAGAAATGCTTCATGAAATACCATTTCACGGTCAGAGACTGGTAATGTGGTGTGGTGCACCATCTTTTGGAATCACAGGGCCATACTTTCTTGACGATGATTGTGGCAATGCTGTTACTGTGAACACAGGATGTTATGTTCAGACATTGAACCACTTCCTAGCAAGGCAGTCTTCCTCCAACTGCAAAAGCATTCTTCCAATGAGATAGGACCATATGCCATACCTCATGGCATTTCATTGATGTGCTAGAGAACATCTTTTCTGGTTTCCTCATTTTCAAGAATGGGGACATTTCCTGCCCTTCAAGAACCTCTTTCTTCCTTTGAGTTCACTTGAAATCTCAGATCTTCAGGTGTTCCCCACCACAAACAACGCAGGAACTGCAGGATCAAATTCTGGAGGATGTTAATCAAAATCTAATACCTAGTCCTGAAAAAAAGTAATGTATAACTTTCAGAAAATATTTGAAAAATGTGTGAACGAAAATGTTGGCCACCTATGTGATGTTATTTTCAAGTGATGGGCATTTTAAATTCATTTGTATTTCTTTTATATAACAGTGAATAAGTTCGTATCACTGATGCAGGTTTCAGAATGACCTGTTTCACTGCCACACCTGCTATATCACTTGAAAAGCTGTCATTTGAAAATTTGACAGGCACATGTGTCATACAATTAATTTAAGGCTATAATAGGAACAAATTCTCAGAAACATTGACATCATCATAATCTACACAACATAAAACTGAAGTGTGGACTCACAATTAACAGTATTTCACTCCACATTATAACTGTGAACACAAGTCTTCAGACTACAGCTATATGAGCCTGTAACTGGGGAAATGCTGCTTCTATTGGTCATTTCCATCAATTTTTGGGAAAAGTCAGTCTCTCCATAGTTTTTTTGCCTTACATGGGGCCGTAGGAACTTCAGCTCACCAGTTTGATACACAGTGACAAGGTGTGTAGGGCCTGACTAAACACGAAGACGCAACTCTCAACTGTTTTCAAGAAATTGTAGGCGTGCTTACACTGGGGTCCCAAAAGTCAAGGAATACTTCCTAATGTCATGTCAGACATCCTTTTGCCCAGCACAGTGTAGCAGCAAGATGCGGCATGCACTCACCAAGTTGTTGGAAGTCCCTTGCACAAATATTGAGCCATGCTGCAGCCATACCTGTTCATAATTGCGAAAGAGTTACTGCTGCAGGATTTTGTGCATTAACTGACCTCTCAATTATGTCCCATAAATGCTCAGTGGGATTCACATCAGGCAAGCTCATATCATTATGGAGCCACCACCAGCTTGTAAGTGCATTGTTGACAAGGCCTTGTGCAGTCTGCGCCACACCCGAATCCTACTGTCAGTTCTTACCAACTGAAATCAAGATTCATCTGACCAAGACACAGTTTTCCAGTCATCTACAATCCAACCAATATGGTCATGAGCCTAGGAGAGGTGCTGCAGATGTTGTGCTGTTAGCAAAGGCACTCACATCAGTCATGTGCCACCTGCTATAACCCATTAACACCAAATTTTGCTGCGCTGTCCTAACAGATACACTCGTCACATGTGCCTCATTGATTTCTATGATTATATCACACAGTGTTGCACCGAGCGATGTGGTGCAGTGGTTAGCACACTAGACTCGCATTCGGGAGGATGATGGTTCATTCCCACATCCAGCCATGCTAATTTAGGTTTTCCATGATTTCCCTAAATCGCTCCAGGCATATGCCAGGATGGTTCCTTTGAAAGGGCACGGCCGACTTCTGTCCCCATCCTTCCCTAAATCGATGAGACCGATGACCTCGCTGTTTGGACTCTTCCCCCCAAACAACATCCCCAACACAGTGTTGCTTGTCTGTTAGCAGTGACAATTCTATGTGAATACTGCTGCTCTCAGTCGTTACAAGGCCATTGGGTGCTGTATTGTCTATGGTGACAGGTAATGCCTGAAATTTGGTGTTCTCGGCACACTCTTGACAAAGTTGATCTTGGAATATTGATTCCATAACAATTTCAGAAATGGAATGTCCAATGCGTCTAGCTCCAACAATTATTCTGCAATCAAAGTTTGTCAATTCCCGTCATGCAGCCTTATCGTGTCATAAACTTTCTCACATGAATCACCTGAATACAAATGACAGCTCCACCAATGCTCTGCCCTTTCATACCTCGTGTATGCGATATTGCTGCCACCTGTATACTTGCATATCACTCTGCCATGGCTTTTGTCACCTCAGAGTATAAAACTATGTAGGGTGGCTAGTATTTAAAGAGTCGAGAGCCGAGCAGGTATGCACTTAGTTTATTAAGCGCAAGGTCTGTGGATTGAGTCTTGCAGCTTCTTTTTTTATTCCCATGTAATTCTAAGAACAGATTTATGACCGTGCAAATTATTATTTTTCTATTCTTTATCCTGAAAAAAGAGAAAAATCTTTTTTCTTAAGGAGACTGGAAATAAGAAAAAGATACATGAGAACTTTCAACCAAATAAATATAGTCATTTCATTTATAGTATTGTATATACACTTATGACAAGTATAATGTGTAACCTATGGAACACTGCATAAATCAGGATGACTCTGATTGCAGAAACATGTAAAACAATTGTTATTGCCACATACAGCAAACATAATGAATGTCCAATTTTTGCATGTACTTGGTTTTTCGTGTGTGTCTGTTGCAAAACAAACAGGTTCTCTGTCATCAAACAATTTTGTGGCGTACCAAATGTATCAAAGCATGTCACGGGATATTGATGCAGATAGATCACAAAAAAGTGGCACCAGCAACGAGATTTGATCCTAAGATCTTGTGCTTATAACATTATAGCATGGGTGTCCATACACAGGACAAGAGAGGGGGACTGTGCCTCTCCCCTCCCCTAGTTTTCAGGGAAAGGAAAAAAAAAATTAGTTTAGTCAGGTGTTTTTCTTTCAAGAAAATGATTTCAGAATCAGTTCTACATAGAGCTTTAACATTATCAGAAATGTAACCTTTTTATTGTTACTTACAAGTCACCATTCATCTTCCAAAATAAAAAAAATACTTTATACCTTCATGTTCAGCTCCCATCCCCTACAAACTATCGCACACTAAGGTGACAAAAATCATGTGACAGTGATATACGCATATATAGATGGTGGTAGTATCATGTGCATAAGGTATAAAAGGGCAGCACATTGACAGAGAGATCATTCGTACTCAGGTGATCCATGTGGTAAGGTTTCAGACATGATTACGGTCGCAAGATGGGAATTAACAGACTTTCAGTGTGGAGATTGATGTAAGAGACATTCCATTTTGGAAATTGTTAGGGAATTCAATATTTCAAGATCCACAGTGTCAAGAGTCTGCTGAGAACATCAAATTTCAGGCATTGCCTCCCTCCAGAGACAACGCAGTGGCTGATGGCATTCATTTCATGACCGAGCACAGTGGCGTTTGTGTAGAGTTGTCAATGTTAATAAACAAGCAACACCACATAAAATGACTGGAGAAATCAATGTGGGACATATGACATATGTACCCGTTACGTCAGTGCATTGGAATTTGGCATTAATGGCCTATACCAGCAGATGACCAATATGAGTTCCTTTGCTAACAGTGTGACATCACCTGTAATGCCCCTCCCTGGCTTGTCACCATATCGGTTGGACCCTAGAGGACTGGAAAACTGTGGCCTAGTCAGAGGGGTCCCAGTTTCAGTTGGTACGAGCTGATGGTAGCTTTCAGGTGAGGTGCAGACCCCACGAGGCCACGGACCCAAATTGTCGACAAGGCACTGTGTGAGCTAGTGGTGCCTCCATAATGGTGTGGTATGTGTTTACATGGAATGGATTGCGTCCTCTGGTAGGACCGAATCAATTGTTGAGTGGAAGTGGTTATGTTTGTCTACCTGGAGTCCACTTGTAGCCATTCATGAACTTCATTTTTCCCAAACAATGGAATTTTTACGGATGATGAAGCTCCATGTAACCGGACCACAATTGTACGAGATAGTTTGAAGAACATACTGAATTACAGTGGACAATTTGGCCACCCAGATCACCAAACATGAATCCCATTGAAAATTTATGGGATATAATCGAGAGATCAGTTTGTGCACAAAATCCTGCACCAGCAGCCCTTCCACAATTATCGATGGTTATAGAGGCAGCATGACCCAATACTCCTGCAGGGGACTTCCAACGCCTTTTGGAGTCCATACATCATGTAGTTGCACTATGCCGGGCAAAAGGAGGTACCCTGTGACTTTTGTTGCCTCAGCATACAGGTGCCCTGGCACTGAAGACTTACTCACCTGGTCACTGACTCCTTAAATATTAGTCACCGTACAAAGTCTGTAACATGCTTACATTTTTCAAATTCAATTTTGTCAAAAATGGTTGAGAGTTGCATCTTCCTGTTTAGATATGTTGAAAGTCACATCTCACACTCCCTGTTAATATGAATCAAATCGGTGAGGGGAAGTTCACACAGTATCCTTTTTAGTGAATGGTTTTCTCTCTCTGTCTAGCCCTATTCCTTGTAGACTTACGAATTGTGACGGGTTGTTGTTGTTGGTAGGTAGACTAGCCCTCCGCCCTCAAATGGGAGCAGGTACCCAGTGGGAATGTTTTCTGAAGCAAGTCAGGCTGGAAGCCCATCCATGTCAGCTAGCCCTAAGGCAATGGACAGAGAGGTATACTGTGTTAACTTGTAAGCCTGTAGTACCCTTTGCCTTTCAGGCCCACAGTTTTCATGCTACTTGTATTCTCTGAAAGTTGGCTGAGAAAACTGGAGATTTGTGTGTGTAAAAATATAAATGTTTTGGGCTACCTGTTCTCTGAGAGGGGGGGGAGGGACCTTCACCCTCCCCTCCCTCCATTGGATCTGTGCCCCCTCCCTCCATTGGATCTGTGCCTGGTTGGCAAAAGCCAATTTCTGTCTTAATGGATTCATTAATAAACAAAATTTTCATTATAGGGCACGAGAACATCTTACTAAGCTACATCCAAGCCCACTGCACAGCAATGCAATTACTGTATGATGTGCTGTGTCAGTATATGGCCTTCTTGGCCATTTTATTTTTATTTATTTCTTTCTCTTCTCTCCTGAGGGTGAGAGCAGTCACATTGGATTGGTACATCGCCATGCTCGAAACCTCTGTTGAACAACAACTACAGACATTTTCAAAAATTACTAGTGATGGCTGGTTTTACCTAGACACATTAATGTCATCCACAGCATCTGTTTCGATGGCTGCTGTACACCAAGTGTTTGGAAACTGTTTAATTTCAAGAAACGGTGACAGTCAATGGCCTCCCAGACTCTTCATCTGTCAGTGTATGACTTCTTCATATGGGGTCATGTTAAAAACAGTGTTTATCACTAAGTACATGCTATAATAGAAGAATTGAAAGCTAATATCCAAGAAAAATTTCCCAAAATTCCTATAGAAATGTTGCCTCAAACCATGCGCATTTTTATTTAATCCTCAAGTGGGCACTCCGTGTTTTATAACACAAGTGGGCGCGGGTTGCATTTTGTACATGTGTAAAGAATAATTGTCTTTATGTTAAAATATTGAAAAGGAAAGTTGCTACTCACCATATAGCAGAGATTCTGAGTCACGGATAGGAACAACACAAAGACTCTCACAATTAAACCTTTTGGCCAAGGCCTTCATCAAAATAGACTCACATATGCACACACACTCATGCAAATGCAACTCACACACACGACTGCAGTTTCAGGCAACTGAAACCACACTAAGAGCAGCAGCCCAAGTGCATGATGGGAGTGGTGACTGGATGGAGGTAAGGAGGAGGCTGTGGCGGGGAGGGGAGGGATAGTGTGGTGGGGGTGGTGGACAGCGAAATGCTGCAGGTTACACAGAGGTCAGGGGAGAGGTGGGGAGGGTGGGGCAGGAAATAGTGGAAAAGGAGAGAAGTAAAATGGTTGGGTGTGATGGTGGAATGACAGTTGTGTAGTGCTGGAGCGGGAACAGTGAAGGGGCTGGATGGGTGAGGACAGTGACTAATAAAGGTTGAGACCAGGAGGGTTATGGGAACATAGGATGTATTGCAAAGAAATTCCCCACCTGCACAATTCATAAACGCTGGTGTTGGGAAGGATGTCTTCATGTTACCAAGGTAAACATGTATGAGTAAAATCACAGTTCAATTAAAAAATGATAAAGTAAACTTACGTTATATGACCTAAACCACTGTTTAATTAAACACCAATAAAATAAACCTTTCATTATATCATACTTTTACTTTATAGAAGTGTTATCCCATAGTAATGACCCACTCAAGCATTCAACAGTGCACTTGTGTCTGATCCCTGCCAACCACGTATTTGATTACTAATTATCTTGTAGATAACTGCCCGATTGTGGGATTGTGCCGCTAGATAGGAATCTGGGCATTTTCTTGCACAGATTGTAAATTTTTCTCACCTAGGTTGCTGTTTATTGTATATTACTGCTGCTCATTTGGACTTAAGACAATACAACTTAGTACTGCGTTCGCTGAAGCAACAATGAAGGAATAGGTATGGGATCACACTTGTAAAACAATAGAGTGGGACAAAATAATGTTATCTGTGACTGACACACTTTATACAGAGGTGTGTCTGCTTGAGGGTTAAGAGACTGTTGGAACGTTTGCACAAAAATGGAGCTCTTTTGCAAGATGCCATTTTCAGGAAATAAATTTAGTTTCTGTATTCTTAAACTGCATGTTTTTTGACTTTTTAACATAAATAAATTTATTTAAAAAATTTCTCCTAACAATATTAAATTTTTTCAATTTCCCACTCCTTTTAATAACAGTTATGTCCATATATGAAAGCTCTAAATTCTTGTCAAAGCTATATTTTTCAAAACCTTAATGTTCAGTGTATAGTTTACAGTCTGCTGATGACAACAGTATGAATAGTTTAGTTCATGAGGAAACATTTTACTTCAAGAAGTACCATATTCAATGTTTACTTTTAACTAAAACAATGTGTACTTCAACATAAGCCCTGCTAATAATGGTTCATTTTAGAATTGGAATACATTATTTGAAAGCCCTTACTCTTGTCTTTCAAAAGAGTGTCTTATCTTTTATGAAATGTGTGTGGAGAAAGATCTATAAAACGCACAATAGAGAAATGGAGGTCCAGAACTAAAAATTAAGTGGTCTTCGCCATATTGATACAATGGATAAAAAGTAAAATGTGGTTGACAGCCTGTGCATCATTCACTAACATGGTTGATAACTCAGATGGCAAACTGTGGCCGAAAAAAGGCATTCCGTCAGGAAATGGCAGACTGTTAAAAGATGGGTGCAATGTGCAAAAAGTGGTGGGGGAGCGCCATTTACCCAAGAGGTGATGGCTAAAAAGGCAGTGCCCAATTCGCAACCTAGTTAAAATGAAGTCCTCATAGCAGGAGGCATGAGAGTAGGTCATATAAGCCGCTGGGAGAGGCTTGATAACACAGAGCTTATTCCCATGAAGGCAGGACCAGTGGCGTCGCCAATGACGCACCACCTCCTGACAGACAGCAAAACAGAGATCATCAAAGGGAATGTAAGAACTGGTGAGCTGAGGTATGAGGACTGCAGCCTTGGCAGCAGCATGAGCAGCCTCGTTTGCTGTCAGACCGACAAGACCAGGAAGCCACAAACATCACGGTGGCCCTATTAACAATGAGCAAGTGCAAGCTTTCCTGGACCCGTTGCATTAAGAGATGGATGGTGTACAGTGCACAGAGGCTTTGAAGGGTGCTGGAGTCTGAGCAGATGACAAAATTGAAAAGCCTGTGTCACTGGATGTAGTCTGTGGACTGAGATAGGGCAAAGAGCTCTGGTGTAAATACTAAACAGTGTGCTCGTAGCCGATACCACACAATGTCGGCGCCAATGATGAAGGCACTCCTGACACCACGAACACTCTGAGAACCATCAGTGTACACAAAGATACTATTATGAAATTCCATGTGAAGGTTGTGAAACTGAAGGCGATAGAGCAAGGCTGGTGTAGTGTCCTTAGGAAGTGAATGAAAGCCAATGTCAACACGGGCCGCTGTACGAAGTCAAGGTGGTGATGGGTCCGTACCCACCAGGAAAGTTGCAGGGAGCATGAAGTTAACCTGCCGGAGCAAGAGCCAAAAGCGAACTCCAGGAAGTAACAGAGAAGAGGGATGCACCCCATACTGGCGATCAAAGGAGTCATTGAAGAATGAGGCATAGGATGGGTGGTTCTGCATGGTAGACAAACAGCATGCATACCTGTTGAGGAGGAAGTCACGGTGGTAGGACAGTAGTAGTTCGGCAGCTTCTGCATACAGAATCTCAACCGAGCTAGCGTAAAAGGTGCAAGAGGCCAAACGGATGTCATAATGATGGACAGTATTGAGACGGCATAAGAGGGATGGATGTGCAGATGCATAAACAAAGCATTCATAATATGAAACTTCCTGGCAGATTAAAAGTGTGTGCTGGACTAAGACTCGAACTTGGGACCTTTGCCTTCCGCAGGCAAGTGCTCTACCATCTGAGCTACCCAAGCATGACTCACGACCCACCCTCACAGCTTCAGTTCTGCCAGTACCTCGTCTCCTATCTTCCAAATTTCAGAAAAGCTCTTCTGCGCACTCTTTACATCAGCGCACACTCCACTGTAGAGCGAAAATCTCATTCTGAAAAGCACCCATAGTCTAGTTCTGAACGGAGAAGGGACTGGTATAAGAGGTGGAGGGTGGTTCAATCTGCACTCCAGGGAGTACCATTGAGGACACATAGGACACTGAGGAACTGCATACAGCGGGCTGCCAGGTAAGACATGTGGGAGGACCAAGAGTGTTTCCTGCCGAGCAGGAGCCCCAGGAATTTTGTAGTTTCAACGAATGGATGAGCAACAGGCACAGGATGTAAAGATGGCGGGAGAAATCAATTGTGCCACCAGAAGTTCATACAAATGGTTTTGTCAGTGGAAAAATGAAATCCACTGTTGATGCACCGTGAGTAAAGACAATTGAAACATTGCTGAAGACGCCACTCAATCAGACAGGTCTATGGCGGACTGCAATAGTGGGCAAAATCATCAACAAAAAAGGGAGCCAGTGACAACTGGCCGGAAACAGGCCATTATAGGGTTAATGGCTGTAGCAAAGAAGACGACCCTCAGGATGAAACCCTCAGGCACACCGTCTCCCTGGATAAAGGTGTCTGACAAGGCAGAACCCACACAGTTTCCAACCTCGGTCTTTTAAAAATTCTTCAAGGAAATGGGGATGTGGTCATGGAAGCTCTGTGTGTAGAGTGTACAGAGGATACCAACTCTCCAGCAGGTGTCATGGGCTTTCTCCAAATCAAAAAACATATCCATTCATGACATGGGTGGACAAAATGACAAGATGGTCAACTGCAAAAAGGCAAGCTCAAAATCCACACTGTGCAGTGGTTAGTAAATTGTGAGACTCGAGCCTGGTATGAATCATATGTTCCATCACCTTGCAAAAAGATCTGGTCAGAGAGATGGAGCAGTAGCTGTTAGGAAGGTGTTTGTCCTTACTGGGCTTGGGTATGAGTATGACAGTGACTTCATGCCAGTGCCTGGGAAACTTGCCCTCTGCCCAGATGCTGTTGTATGTATTTCGCGGAAAGTGCTTTCCCGCAAGAGAAAGGTGATGCAACATTTGAATGTGAACAGCCTCTGGCTCTGGGGTGGAGGATCTGGATGAAGTGAGTGCATGATCTAGCTCCCTCATAGTAAAGTTGGCATTCTAACACTCACAATTCTAGGAGGAAGGCAAGGTGATTGTGGGAGGAGCTCGAAACTTTTGCAAAATGGGGGCCCAAGGCATTGGAGATAGCAATAGGGTCCATGATGACATCATCTGCTACTGACAGGCTGGAAACTGGAGAATGGATCTTGGTCCCAGGGAGCTGTCGGAGGTTGGTCCACACAACAGAGGAAGGGGTGGAACTATACTCCATTCACCGAAACAAGAGACGTACTGTAAACACGGCAAGGCGCGTGACCACAGCGCTGCCGTCGAGGGGTGTACAAGGCAGGGGCGTCAGAAATTAAAAAATGAAAGTCGTGTTTTTTATAATTTGGCACCTGAACATGATAAAGTGCTCCGAGAACTACCTTCCGACACCTTTTTTTACATTACATTAAAATTTATTGTCACTGAAAAAGAGAAATATTTAAGCTTTCAGGAAAAGTTGTTTTCTCGCGTTACTCTATATTTATCACGCCATATCTCCTAAACTGTGGGTCGCACAGCAAAATAATTTTATAATTGCCTTCAGTACTATATGTTGATGATGTCTGCAAATTTTCTGCCCAATAGAGTCAGTAATAGTGAAGTAATAAATTAAAATGTCACGTCTCATGCAGAACTTTTACCAAATCATCATCCAAAATATAGTAAGCGACAAACTTTTCCCCTTTGAATTTTTTTGTGGGGGTGTAAGCGAGAAAAGTTTCATAAAGGTTTGAATTTAATTTTGTAGTTTGTTCGAATGGGATGGGTGGAACCGTTTGTCCTTTATGAGCGATGCATTGTGCGGTTCGCAGGCGCGGCGCTCAGTCAGTGTGGCCGTCTCATTTGCAGGTGTGAGCTCGTTAGTGGGTGTTGTACAGCGGCGATTTCAGGATATCTTAAGTTCATCTGTAAAGACGCTTGAAAGACTAGTTGTTGATTATTAGAGTACGTATATGTGTTTTTAGCCACGCTGAGCATTCACTGTTTATGTGCGTATCCAATAGCATCACATTGTTTCTTATTTTATATATTCACTTATTTCATTAGCATCACATATGGCTGTCCTCATTATGTCATCCACGGATTCAGCGAGCAAGGTCGACGTGTCGGTTCTGAGTTCACCAAAGAAGCAAGCAAAGAAGAAATCATTAAGTTCTTCTGAGAAGCACATGGTGCCTAATGTGTATAAAATGGAACTGTTACATCCAGAGCAGTCGATGAGTGACATTGTTTCGAAAACAGCTGCAGCTACAGGTGTTGGACATTCTTCAATGTATCGTGTGATGAGTGAGTACAAGGCCACACACTCTTTGAAGTCTCCCAAGAAAGGAAAATTACGACAGAAACTTTCTGAAAGTGTTGATGACTTCGATAGAAATGCAATACGAAGGAAAGTACCCGATTTTTTTTTTTTTTTTTTTTTTTTTTTTTCCGTAAGGAATTGCCAACAATTGACAAAGTGCTTACAGTCGTGAACGTAGATGCAGATCTGGGCAATTTTCGGAGAACTACATTTTATAAGTTATTGAGAGAAATGAATTTCAAATATGTACGGCGTGGGCGCGATAGCGTGCTTATAGACAGGGATGACATGATTTTATGGAGGCGGCGTAATCTTCGAACCATTAAAAGGTTGAGAGATGAAGGCAGGCCCATTTACTATTTGGACGAGACGTGGGTGAACGCAGGACATACCCGAAGTTACGTCTGGGTAGATGACACTATAAATTCTTCAAAACAAGCGTTTCTGTCCGCATTATCCACCGGAAGCAAGGGCCCATTAGGTAAAGGGAAACGTCTGATTATCGCACACATTGGCAGCAAAGTAGGATTCGTTGAAGGATGTGTGTGGACTTTCGAATCCAAGAAAAGTGGAGATTATCATGAGGAGATGTGCGCCGAAACCTTCGAGAAGTGGTTTCAAGATGTTCTTCCTCGGCTTCAGGTAAAATGCGGTTATTGTTCTTGATAAAGCACCGTACCATTCTCGGAGAAGAGAAAAAGTTCCCAATGCGAATTCCAATAACCACGAAATATCAGAGTGGCTAAAATCTAAAAACATCGATTTCGAAGACGGTATGTTGAAGAAAGAACTTTTAGATACAGTTAAAAATCACAGAACAGCGCACAACGAATATGCAATAGATGAAATGGCGAAGAATTCATCCGTACCACTGTGAATTAAACGCCATCGAGTTAGTGTGGACAGAATCAAAGGCTATGTTGCAGCGAAAAACAAAACATGCAAAATGCTGGAAGTTAAAGTACTGCTAGAAGAAGCAGTAAGGACAGTGACTGCACAGGATTGGAGCAAGTGCGTCCTCCTTGTCGAAGAAAAAGTGGAAACTCAAATGTGGAAATTAGACTGCATTATAGAGGAGAGGAGAGAGAGGAGCGGTTTGTTATAAACCTCAATGAAAACAGTTCGACAGAGTGAACCTTGTTTCGTCCTTTATCATTATTATTACTGGTATTGTTATTAAAATTAACAATTAATTGTGTTTGAATGGAGCGTTTTGTTAGCAACCTGAATGACAATAAATCTGCTTCGACATAATGAACTCAGTTTAACATTATTGTTAAATTTATTTCGTACATTGTTGCTCAGGTTTCTCACGATCCGCTGTGACAGCTCGGCAGCCAGCCGAACACCGCCAGCTGCATTAGACACTGGACTCGCATTCGGGAGGACCACGGTTCAATCCCGCGTCCGGCCATCCTGATTTAGGTTTTCCGTGATTTCCCTAAATCACTCCAGGCAAATGCCGGGATGGTTCCTTTCCAAGGGCATGGCCGACTTCCTTCCCCGTCCTTCCCTAATCCGATGAGACCGATGACCTCGCTGTCTGGTCTCCTTTCCCGAAACAACCAATCAACCAACCGCCAGCTGCAAAGCGTGCGCCAAGGATTTTCCACACCCCTACGTATCACATGAACACCAAATGCTTTCTCTGGAAACGAGCGTAGTCACTCACGTGACACTGTTTATGTTTCGTCACAGCTCTCGGTGAATAGACTGTAGTGAACGAAATCCAGCAAGCTCTTTTGCTATCCTGAAGAACGCAACAACACTTTGCACGCATCTGTTTATAATGAATGCAGTTTACCATCGTAGGATGGTGGTTAAAAAGGCGGAGGGCACGTCTCCGTGTGCAAATTGCATCGCAGCATGCCTCAGTCCACCAAGGCACTGGGACACGACATGGTAAAGAGGAAGTGCAGGGAATGGAACGTTCTGCAGCAATAAGGATAATGTTTGTGAGATATTCCACCTGGTCATCACATCTGGGGAAATATTGTTCTTTGAAGGTTGCCAGGGAGGAGTAAAGCTGCTAGTCAGCCTTAGGAAGCTGCCATTTACGTGTGCACACAGATGGGGTAGGAGTCAGCAAACGGATAGCACACGGGAAACGACCACTCGAGCAGGTGACAGAAAGGACCACTCAACATGATGAGCAAGATGGGCAGTGCTGAAAGATAGGTCCAAATGGGAATAGGTGTGCGAGGAATCTGAGAGGAACATAGGTTAAGTTGATTAAGAAGGACAGCCAGTAGGGCACCTCTCGGACAGGTTCTGGGACAACCCGAAATGGGATGGTGGGCAGCAGAAATGGGTGAGGTAGCTGCCCAACAAGCTAGAGGAAGTTGGCCCTCGCGACACTGAATGACGGAGGGATGTAAATGGTACAAAGGGAAAAGGTTAAGTGAGGAAGGAAAAGGCAAACTGCAACAGCTTGAAGGCAGTCAGGAAGATGGGTTGACTCTGAACGTCATCCAATATGAGCAGCAAGCTTCCCCCATGAGATGGAGTGCAGACCTCAGGTGGAAGGTCAAAATGAACCAGGACGAAATGCAAATGCTCAGAGCAATCTTGAGTACGCAATTTTGTTTCCCGAAGGCAGAGTACAAGTGGACGCTGCAATTCTAAAAGCAGTCATAAATCCTCTTTGATGGATTGAAGGCCATGAACATTCCATTGGAAGAGTGTCATGATGAGGAAAAAATGAAGTGGTGTCACCTTGGCGGCTGCAGAGTGCCAGCCTGCGAAGACTAGCTGCTACAGGGCACCGAGGCAGGAGGATCCTGCTCCATGAGGTCTACAGAAGTGTCGGCTTTCTTCCGCTGTTGGCCTGCAAAGTCCAATGCAGAAAAACGGTTGGTGGTGTGCACCAGCAATACGGTGCCCGGACGGGCGAGGTATCACACGGTAACACCATCAAAGAGGATCTTCGAGTTGGCGAAGAAGATCATTTGCCGTTGTTGGACTTCTTCGAGCCTTTCCGGTTAGCAGAGGAAGACTTAGGCGTTGGTTGGCTGGAGGGACATAGGAAGTCTTCACAGGAGCATTCGTTTTGTCCCTTCTGGCCTGCCAGTTGTGTAGCTGGTGACTTCGCCCCACGAGGCGAGAGTTTGATAGCTTGTTGCACAGCTGGATGAGGGGACTGCGATGCTACCATGACACTGGGCGATTTCACGACCTCAGATCTGAATTTGAGGTTGCGTGTCTGTGTGGTTATGCCCTTTATGGAGTGAGATGTAGCAAGAATGGTACTATAAGTGCCAGGCAGTAGAACACAGGGTTAGCAACTAGCCAATAACTTGTGAGTAACCAAGTAAGGAACTTTTTCCTTTATATAGATCTCCTGGACAGCTCACTCATCGAGATACACAGGACAATCTTGAGAGGAAGTGGCATGGTCACCATTGCAGTTGATACAGTAGGGAGGAGGAGGTGGACAATCACCCTCGTGCACATCCCTACCACTGATTAAATATTTGGCCGGGTGTTGACAAGACATTTGAGTGTGGTTGAAATGTTGACACTGGTAATAGCACATCAGATTTGTAAAGTACTGTTAGACTGTGAGGACCTCATAGCCTGCTTTGGTCTTGGACGGATGAACTACTCTATCAAAGGTGGGAAGAAGGGTGCATCTATTATTTCGTCACCCGAAGGTTGGTAATGACACACTGATCAGAGAGGTATGTTTGGATTTTGGCCTCAGTCAGACCAACGAGCAGCCTAGTGTAAATAACACCAAACGAAGAATTCAGTGTTTGATGGGCCTTAACACAAACAGTATAGCCGTGGAGAAGTGACGTGGCAAGCAGTTTTTGTGCTTGAGAACCAGAAGTAGATTCCAAAAGCAAAGAGCCATTCCGTAAACAAGAGCAGGATTTCTTATAGGGCCGGCAACTGCAGCAACACCTTTCTAAATAATAAAAATATTTACCATTGCCAAGGACTGTCCGTCTTCAGTATGTTAAACCACAAGGAACTGTTTATGTTTTGTAGACGTCGATTGTGAAATGATTGGCTCATTGCGAGAAAAACTCCCACGATTGCGTCTCTCCGATAGCACGATCCTTCCAACTGGGGTCCCCCTTCACGAGGAGGCACACTCACCTTGGGTAACTGTTCACACCTCAGGTCACACCTCCAAAACACCTGACAGAGGGACCGATTGGCAATTTGGGAAGGTAGCAGTTCAGGCAGTCACCTGACGGGAAAATGCATTCCAAGATGCTGTCTCATTATTTCATGATATGGTCCAGCTGAAATGTTACATTCTTCTGTAATCTCTCAAGACAGCCTGTCTCCAATTCACATGCACAATTTCGTTGACGTTCCTGACGTCAGTGTATGTCGAAGGGCATCCTGAATAAGGGTCATCTTTAACTTCTGTCCAGCCACTTTTAAACCGTGTGAATCATTCGTAATACAGAGTATGGCTTAAGGACTCATCACCGTAGGCTTTCTGCATCATTTGGCGTGTCTCTGTAAAGGTTTTCTTGAGTTTCATGCAAAATTTAATGCAGACCCATTGCTCTTCTTGACGATGCTATCTCGAAATTTGCAAACTGTATGACTAAACATTCTACTCAGTACAGTACTGGACAATAACTAACACACACATAACAAACTTTCATCAATTACACATTAAACACATGCTTGTGCAAGGATGGCAACCACATTTCTCTCCAACACACCATTGGCATGAAATTATAAATGTTCTGGAATTTTCTGAACAGACCTTGTAATATGATAGTACTTTTCACTTTGGATATTAATCTTAATTATGTCAGTCAGAACAGCATGAAGAGACAAAATATGTATGAAAATGACAAGTTGTTGCTTTGTCATAATGTGTGAAGACTGGTTTGATGCAGCTCCTCACACTAGTCTACCTTGTGCATGTCTTTTCACATCTGTGTCATTACTGCATCCTGGATCCATTGAAATATGCTTACTGTATTCCAGCCTGTAACCCTCCAACGCCAAATTAACTATTCCGTGATGGCTTAGGATGCATCTCATCCCTTTTTAATCAAATTATGCCATTAATTACTTTTATCCTATCTGTACTTTTTAGCATCCACATTTACTTTTATATAGTACTGTAACTTTCAGAAAATGTTTTCCTAAGACTTTTATCTTATGTTATATTTTTCTACATTGCCAGTCTACCTTTCACATCCTTTTTATTCCTGTTGCTGCTTTGTTTTTCTATCCAAATATCAAATATCTCTTCTACTTTCAGCATCGCATATCTAATCTAATTCCCTCAGCATCACTTGATTTACTTCTACTACAGTCCATTGCTCTTGTTTTACTTTTGTTGATGTTCATCTTACAACCTGCTCTCAAGATACTATCCATTCCATTCAACCTATCTTCCATGTCCTTTGCCATCTCAGACTGAATTAAAATGTCAATACCAAAACTCATAGTTTTTGTTTCTCCTCCTGGAACTTTAATTCCATTTCCACATTTCTCCTCAGTGTTTACTACTGTTTGCTCTATTACTGTTTGAATAACAAGAGGGTATGCTACAGCCCTACTTCACCCCTTTCTGAATGAATGCTTCCCTTCCATGTCCTATGACTTTTAGAAACGCAATCTAGTTACTGTACAGACAATGTTTTGCCCTGTATTTTATTGTTGATAACTTTCAGAATTATGAAGAGTGTATCCTAGCCAGTACCATGAAAATCTTTTTCTGAATCTACAAATGTGGGTTTGCCTTTCTTCGCAAGGATTTACCTTAACCAAAATTAGTAATTTTTACATGACAAGAAATGGTTATAGCCACGGACTTACATCAATCACTTGGTAACAGTCTATCTCTGCTACTTCAAATGTAATGTTTATAATGACAAAGTATATAAAGGAGCAGTTATACACAATTCTCTGCTCTAATAAAACAGGGAATTGATCCATATGATGTCTGAAACTACAGTAAGTTCCAAGAGTTTTTGTGGATTCAGGTGCGGGTCTTAAATTTAGAGCCAACAGCATGCCACACGTGGGAAACACACACACACACACACACACACACACACACACACACACACACACACACACACAAAAATAAATTGAGACACTTTTCTGTCTATAACTTAAATAGTATTTATTATAAACTTTAATTTCTTTTGAAAAATGGTAAAGGTAGATCATAAAATAAGGTACAGTATGTGATAAATAGGCACTATTATGATGAACCTGACATAATTAACACTACATGCAAAAATATAATTCTTTTTACAGGCATTTCGAAACAAGTGCACTTTTCATTGAACATAATTATTAAGATGGTCAAAAAACTTTAAAAATAAAATAGGTATTTTCGGTTCATTTAACATCTGCCTGCAATAGCAATGGAACAACATGTGCAAATATTAATAAGTGATTATGCAGTCCTGGTACGTGGTACAAATAACAATGGTAAAAAAAAAGAAACATTATTTTAACTACCGGCATTATGGAAATGGTAACCAACAGTAAAAAAAAATATAATGAAACACACATTTACAACCAAATCTATCAACTGTCAGCTAGTGTCTAAAATTAAGGTTACTTAGCTTGTAATAATGAAATTTCTGAACAAATTTCATTATATAGATAAAATATTCCATAAAATTATCTTTTCTCTGGAAAAAAAAAAAAAAAAAAACTGAAATATTGTTCCTGAAGCTCACCCTGTAAAGATCATAGCACTTTGCTGCACTTCTTATTTCCATGACTGAATGGAAAGGGCATTTAATGCCCACAGTTGTAATTAGAAACAATTTCCTTTTCATAGGTAGATTGAGTTGTACCATGTCTGTATTAACGTAACAAACCAGGTACATCAATGCAGACTGAGATATGTGTTAGCACAACTCTGTTCCATAGTTTTTAAAATATTATTTTATTAAATACATAAGTTACTGGCTGTTCTAGTTGCTATGGATAATTACCACTTTCTGACTCCAAATACTGCGGATTACAAGTAATGTATTGACTTGCCATATATTAGTAATTGCATGCTTCATCATATTGTTTTACTGTTAGGTACTTATTTTTAACTTCAAAGAAATTTTCTATGAAATCTTCCTAAGCCTTCATAAATCTGTTTTAAATATGGACACAATAAGTGCTTTAGCAGGCTTTAACACACTTGTGTGCAAACAAAATTCACAAGGCACTTGCCTTAAGGAAGATTATATACATATCATGGTAAGTTGTCACAAAAATATAAATACAGAATTTCCAGAACTATCAGTGTTTGGAGCCAAATGGCATTTCAGGCTGTCCTGGTCTTTAAAGCTGCCAGATAAACAAAGTCTTAGATGTTTGTGCTGACAACATCTACACTGAATAATTTCATTGGCAAATCCACACTGGAAGCCAGCTTAATAATACAAGTTTTGGACTGTATTCAGTGAGAGGACAATTTCAGTTAACAGTGCTTCCAATGGAAGGCTTCTGCTGTCTGTAAAGATGTACAAGTGAGATGGTGAGTACTCACACAAGTAAAGACTCAAAAGTTCTATGTGCACACATTTGCTCATATTATTCTAAAATGACTGATAATACAAATTTAGATTAACACAATATATTTTACACAGTAAAGTGAAGAAGTACTGGTATTATTAGCTGAAGGGCATCACTGTAAAAGGGGGAAACTACTTAGCAAAACCACTTCATCTCACATAGTAGTGTAATTTGATTCCTGTAGTAACTATTAACACTAGAAATTTCTGGTATGGCATGGTACTCCAATAGGATAGAAAGTCTGGTGACAACCTGATGCTATTACACAAAGTAACAAACATATACAGACTGACAAAATTTAAAGGAAGAGAACTGAAGTGGGGTGAAACACTTAACTGAAAATGACTTTCACTAACAAAGGGGTTTTACAAAGTGGAATTATGAAATATTAGAGAGATAAATAAATATGAAGCTTTTTAATTGCTTGTAACATTTCAAAATTCTACCACATTCCAGCAGCTTTACAGCCCAAAATGCCGACCTAGTTAAGACAAGATTTCAATGAATACCATTTCCCACAGGTCAAAAATAATGGTGCTACTACTCGACCGCAAATGCGGTTGGTGTATACGTACATATTTATATATTTACAAATCATTTTCATTGAAATGTATTTGATACTGCTCTTTAAAAAAAGTAAAGAGCTATTAACATTACCATTCTAATTCTTATACTGTATTTACATAACTCAGGATGATTTTTAACTATTGCTTGTTTGTTTTTACACACATTACTCCTCCTTATTGATACAAATTACAAAAACTGATGAATTAATCTTTTCTTGCCTTACTGAGTCTCATAGATTCCCAAAGATATGGGAGGAAATCTCAAATGTAGCACTACTTCACTGAGAAACAAGACACTGAAAAGAATCAATAGATTAGGAGTGACACTATGAGCTTACTTACTAAACAACTTTTTTCTTTTTACAAGGAAACAGTACACACATCTGAAGCTAACAAAATACAGATTCTTGAAAAACTGTTAAGAACAATCTTTGTAAGCCAAGAAAATACTTATTCATTAGTTTTACAATGTAATTACATCTGCCACTTTTATGAAAAGCTTTTTATTATTCAGACAGGACAAATGTAACATTTGAGCAAGCTACGTTTATAACTACAGCTCTCACATGTGACAAAAATATTTTCAGGCACAATGAAGACAAAGTGTTCTTCCAAAAAGACCTGACTCAAGATTTTTTTTTCCCTAGCCATCTGAAACAAGAATTAAAACAAGATTTCTCAGAAATTGTATTACTCGCTGAAAAAATTAACTGCTCAAGGAGTCTGCCCAGAAGGAAAAAACTTTTAAATGATTTGTGTGTGACAGTGCTAAAATGTCACCAACTGTACGCATAAATAACTGTAGCCATGTTGTCAGTAATTTTCAGATTACAAGGAAAATGAATATGAAACTTTATTACAAGCAAGCTACAAATAATGCTTAAAATGTTTTCTTTTTGATTACACCAAAACTGTCTAGTACACAAACAAAACAGCATTAAAAAAAAAAAAAAAAAACGCATGGAATCTTTCCTGATTAATATCAACTTCTTGTATCCGACATTGGTTGAAAACCAAGCAAATGACACATATTTCAGTCTAAAATTACTTTTCTCTCATTTTAAAACAGTCTCTGCTATGACAACAAACAAACATATACAAGATATCAACAAATGTAAAAAATATCTTTTAGGAATCACAGCAACAAAATGCACCAACATCAATTAAATCTGTTGCAACCCCAATTCACAGCTGGAACCTTTGTATCCATATATGACGAGAAAAGGATTTTAAACATATGACAATTCACATTACTGACAAATATATTCACCAGTAGCAGCAGACCCAAAAAGACGGGCTGTAACTTTCCAGACACCTTCAAGAAACACGAAATTGAAGCAAATTCGAAGGAAATATTCACTAAAACTGATACCACAGTTCAAACAATGTCACAATTTAACATATCCTAGTTTGTTTATCACTTTTTGACTATATCAATACCTATGCGAGATTTTGCACATGTGCACACACTTAAGTACATCACTTTCTGCAATGCCCATGAGAATCATGGGCATTCACTGTACATGAAGAGACATTCTCTATACACACAAATTTCCTAAAACTGAACCAAATATTAACATCAGTCCATTCCACAGATATAAGTGAGTGAACAAGTTCTGTGATAAACCTCCTATGACAGTTTTAAAAAGCTAAAATGAATTGTCTCTATCAGAAATATCACATATAACAATGGTATCTTGTTATCTACCTGCAGTTACTTCAGTGCTTACAAACTGGCAATAATTCATAAAAATAATCTTACTCCACACCACTACAGGGCAAAATTTCAATAACAAGTCTTTACAGATATTGTCAAATACATGACAGGAAATAAAGGCACAAATGTGCCCACGACAGGTGAAAAGTGTATGAAGCATTTAAGCTCTGACAGAGCGACAGTTTACTAAATACCAGTGGATTAAAATCGGAGGCAAAGTGAGCAATGCTTTGCACAATTTTCATAAAACCATTTCACGCCAGTGCCTATGTTGTTGACAATCAGCTTCCATCTGATGTGTACGTTGGAACCAAGACTGCTGTAACGTAATAGCACTTTGATGTCATTGGTCACCTAGGATAAAAAGCAAATTTGGAGATGAGTTAGTTACACATTTTATACATCATGTGAATGTCATAAGTTAATGCTTAACACTAAATGTTTATATATATTTGTGTGTGTGTGTGTGTGTGTGTGTGTGTGTGTGTGTGTGAGAGAGAGAGAGAGAGAGAGAGAGAGAGAGAGAGAGAGAGAGAGAGAGAGATTAATGACACAAATAGGGCAAATTACCTGACAACAATAACTGTTACTAGTGAGTTGAAATATTTGTTGTGACCAGATGTGTTGCATTTTGATCACAAACACCCTTATGAATAAACAAATTTTTGTAAAAAAAGTGACCCCTACACGATACAAACAAGGATGGATGTTGAATATTGACTAATTTCAGGCTCTGCCCATTTCTGTACGTCACATATTTTGTATTTGGCGTATACATGGTGTTGGCAGTTCTATTTATGTCATCACACTTCAGGTGTAGCTCAGATCTTCATTATCCAGTATGATCAGATTCATGTGACAACTATACAACTATGTGTAATATGTAACGGAGAATTTGATCTTATTGGAGTTCAATGTGTGTCATGGTGTTACAAATTTGGCAAATGTGTCCAAATACAAAATATGATGCTTGTGAAAATGGACAAAGCCAGAAACCAGTCAGTCAATATTTAAATAGAAAATTACGTGCAAACAATATAAAAAATATATTTTCTTCAATATGAGGGCTCCAAGACACGGCATACCGAAAACTTTTATAAGGATGTGCGAAATATTTTCGTAATGTGGTGCTCTTTTCTGAGCTCATAACTGATCGCTATAAATATTTGCAGAGGCTTCCAAATTGTGAGGGACAATGACATGTAGTGTGAAGCTGGTGGCAAACTTACTATAATTGTGGGGCACACAACTGTGAATGTGGCCATCGCCTTCACTGATTCTGAGGGCTTCCCAACAGCCAGTGTAGCAGAAATGGTTACATGCAGCTTCCTTGCTGACAGTTAATATTTAATGGGTGTTCTTACGTAGTGAAAACATTCAACTCAGTATCAGACAGGGTATATACAATCCAGGACAACTGGGAGATTTGGGAAAAACCCGGAAATTTTTTCATTCGGGAGAAAACCGGGAATTTTTTAGAATCCCAGTATTTTTTTTTTTTTTTTTTTTTTTTTTTTTTTTTAGTTAAATTTTCGTAATTTTGAGTGGTAAGAAATAATACTCTAACAAAGGATATTACTGTGTCCCGTTACTGCAGAATAATACTGCAGCAATTAAAAAAAAAAAAAAAGTTGCAAAGGAAATGTGCCAGATACAACAACAAAGAAACAGTACTCATATAAGCGTTTTCCAGCAGCAAAATGTGTCAAAGCCTTTAGGAAGACTATGCAATGCTTCATAACAACAAATTGCCTCCGATGAGCATGACATCACAACTTTTTACATTAAATTTGTGTGTGCAGTTGTGAGCGGGCCCATGCGCATGCGCTGTTGATCGTTCATGTGTAGTATCTTCTCCTGCTTCGGGCTAGTGAATGTGGTTGTTAGCTGTATAAGCAGTAGCAGCAAGCAGCAAGATGCTTCCCAGAAAAATTTTACTGGCACGCACAAGCTGCCATATCCACTGGGAGCAAACCGAGGTATCTGCACCAGGCAGCAATTTCAGTCAGGCATTAATCGTCTTGCAGAATAATGAAGTTACTTTTGTCGATTTGCTAAAGTGATATGGTTTTTATTAATCTTTTCCGATAAGGCTGTCAATTTATTTGAAACGAAGTATTTAATTCAACACTATTGGCTAGTTTCAACTGTTCGCTGCATTTCAAAAGATCATGTTTTCATCTTCTAGCAAGTATGGCATTATACCATAATAAAGAACCAAATATTAGATAATACTGTATGGTACTCCAAGAAAATTTACAACCTAATCTGGACATACGAATGTGCACTTTAAGCTGAATTATGCATTTCAGCATGGTTCACGAAATTCCGATGCTCTTGGAATATCCTCTGATGTCTTGTTTCTTTTATGACATAATGTAAGATCTAATAATGTTTTACTCGTACGAACCTAAGGGCTTCCCGCGTTATCGTAGCTGCACAAGGGCGGTGATGCCTGTTATCTGGTGCTCTCTGGCAACTGCTAAAAGGAACCTCTTTCTAACTGGTCGCAGGAAAATATTGTGAATGATTGATTGAAAAGCATTACTTTCAAAGTAAATTTCCTTTTACACAAGATGAACTGTGTGCGATGAATTTCTAAACTCTCAGAGCATTTGTCTCTCATTTAAAAATCAACTCTTCGAGGATGACCATTTAGAAAAATTTCGAACCCAGAAAATCAGACATTTATGTTGTTATTCAAAATTTCACTGGCACATCTGTGTGATGTATCTTACAGTGTAACATGCGCAAAAAAGATCAATATTATACGTGAAAGTTTAGCTTCTCTTGCAGCTTATCAATCGTCGATAACAATATTATATGTGAAAGCTTTGCTTTTCTTGTAGCATCACTATGTATATTAATTTAAACCATTCACTTTTCCTATTTGAGTGTATGCACTACTTAACAGTGATAATGCTATTGGCTGACTACATCACGTGTCCTATGCTCTGAATATCTGCTGTATCGGGTGGCGAGATCATGTGACTTGAGGTATGACTGGCTTACAAAAGCACATCGCAATCTCTATTTAAATGCTTCGGAAAGTAACAGCATGTTTGGTGGAATCCAAATTTATACTTTTGTAATACGAAAATATGCAGCGGACATGTTGCTGCACATCAAAGATCTTTCCAAGAGTTGCAACCATAACCATTCAAAAGATTGACAAGTTTTACATTTCTGAGGAAAAGTATACTGTCACTTAACGTGGAAAAAGTGTATTTTTAACCGGGAATTTGGCAATTTTCTTTCATTGTCCACTTATACACCCTGATCAGAGTTTGATGTATTAAACTGTTTCTGCACAGTTATGTAACTATAATCTACTGTAGATACCTCAAACAAAAAACCATGCCCCATGGTTGCAAGAAAGCAAGGGTCACACCTGTCTACAAGAAGGGTAGCAGAAGTGATCCACAAAACTACATTCTAATAACCTTGACATCCGTTTGATGCAGAATCTTACAAGGAGAGGTCCCCAGTAGTGGAATCACCTTTTGAAATCATCTATACAGTTATGTAGGTTATGGTCCAAGGTTCACACCCTGTAGCCATTCATTCTGATGGGCCCTCATTTGTGAGTAATGAACAAAAATTTTTTTTTAGAATTCTGCATGATGCTCTGTAGCTTTAAAAAATAGAAACATTAAACAGACTGGTTGCAGAGCATAACAGTTAAAGGTAAATTCCTCACATGCTAAATGTTGTGGTTTGTATCTCTTCACATGCTTTGAAATTTGTTATCTTTAAATCTTTATCAAAATGAGGCTGATCGTTATTTTTATTCAGTTAATTGATGTTAATGTAATTTTTTTGTTTCTATTTGTTTGTCAGCTGTTATTTTTCTTCCTTTCGTTTATTTCCCACTTGGAATCTTTGGTCACATGATTTTAATTACTGTTATGTAATAACTTCACTTCAATTTAATCCATTTCATTATCTTATATTTTTGTCCATGTTACTGCATTCATGATGTTTTTCCTCATTTTACTGGAAATTCCTTTCTTTCATTTAACCCTTCAACATTATTTTGTCCATGGTACAATGAGAATTTATGTTTTAAATGTCTGTGTGAAGATTACCAAAAAAATGTATATCTTGTGATGAAAAATACATATTTGGCACCATTGCAAGATCATTGTGAATACATTATTTCATCATCTGTTTTTAACAGCTAGATCAGCATTTTCAAATGTTTAAATGTTACGAAAGATACATAAAAATAATTAAATTTGCAGGCATAAATATCACAAGTTAAAAGAAGAATAACAGCAGACTGCTTGTGTCTGTATGTGTGGATGGATATGTGCGTGTGTGCGAGTGTATACCTGTCCTTTTTTCCCCCTAAGGTAAGTCTTTCCGCTCCCGGGATTGGAATGACTCCTTACCCTCTCCCTTAAAACCCACTTCCTTTCGTCTTCCCCTCTCCTTCCCTCTTTCCTGATGAGGCAACAGTTTGTTGCGAAAGCTTGAATTTTGTGTGTATGTTTGTGTTTGTGTGTCTATCGACCTGCCAGCGCTTTTGTTCGGTAAGTCACCTCATCTTTGTTTTTATATTTAAAAAGTTAATACAATGATTAAAATGATGTGACAAAGGAATAGAAATAAAAAATTACATTTAAACCAATTAATTGAATAAAAATAATGATCAGTAATTTCAATAAAGTTTTTAAAAAAGAAAATTTACAAATGCCTGAAGAGATGTGAACCCACAACCTTTCACATGTGAGGACTTCGTACCGTAACTGTTATGTTACACAACCAGTCTGTTTAATGTTCTTATTTTTAAAGCTGTAGCGCATCACACAAAATTCTGAATTTTTTCTTCTTCCCACTGATTAAAAGCAAATGAGGGCTCACAAGTGTGCACGGGTGCAGGGCATGATACCTTGGACCCTAACCTACATCACCATATAGATGATTTAAAAAGAAAAGTCAGTTCCACTGATATGGCTGTCTCTTTGTAAGAACATATTCTGAACTCTCACATAATTAGGTATCTCGAGCAGACTGACCTCCTCCATGCCAACCAGCATGGATTCTGGAAACATCAATCGTATAAAACTCAACTCACCCTTTCCTCACATAACATACTGAAAGCCATGGATCAATGCAGCAGTTAGATGCAGTATTTCTCAATTTCTGTAAAACATTTGACCTGGTACAACATTACGCTTATTATCAAAAGTATGATCATATAGGGTACCAAGCAAAATTTGTGTCTAGGGAGAGCACAGCATGTCACCTGGGATGGGGAGTCATTGACAGGTGTAGAAGTAATTTTAATTTCGGGTGTACCTCTGGGAAGTATTTTGGAACCCATACTGTTTATATTGTATATTAATGACTATATGGGCAATATTAATAGTAACTTCAGACTTTCCAGAGATGATGTATTGATCTGTAGTGAAATACTGATAGAAAGAAGCAACACAAATATTCAATTGGATTGTGATAAGATTTCAATGTTGTACAGAGATTGTTGACTTGTTTTAAATATTCAGAAATTTAAAACTGTACACTTCAGAAAATGAGAAAACATTCTAGGACTACAATATCGATGATTCACAGGTGGAATTGATCAATTCATATACATACCTATCTGTAACAATTAGTAGGAATATGAAAAGGTATGGCCAGAAAGTCTCGGTTGCTGGTAAAGTAGGTGGCAGACTGTGGTTCACTGGCACAATACTAGGGAAGGGAAGGCAGCCTGAAAAGGAGACTGCATGCCAAACACTCTTGAGACTCATCCTAGAACATTACTCAAGTGTGTACGACCTGTACCAAATAGGACTAACAGGAGATACGGAATGTATACATGTAAGGGCAGCACGACTGGTCAAAAGTTAGTTTGACCATGGGAGAGTGTCATACGGATGGTGAAGAAACTGATCTGGCAGACTCTTTAAGACAGATGTAAACTATTCCAAGAAAACCTATTCACAAAGTTTCAAGAACCAGATTTAAATAACAACTCTAGGAATATATTGTGTTGTCTTCAGCCAGGAGACTGGTTTGATGCAGCTCTCCACATTAGTCTATCCTGTGCAAGTCTTATCTCTGTGTAACTACCACAACCTATATTCATTTGAACCTGCTTACTGTATTCAGGCTTTAGTTCCCCATTATACTTTTTATCCCTTTCAAACAACAAATTGACAATGACTTAATGCTCACCACGTGTCCTATTAACCAATCCCTTCTTTTAGTCAAGGTATGCCATAAATTTCTCTTCTCTCCCATTCGATTCAGTACCTTCTCATTTGTTACTTAATCTACCCATCTGTTCTTCAGCATTCTTCTATATCACCGTGTGTCAAATGCTTTTATTCTCTTCTTGTCTTAACTGCCTACTGACCACATTTCACCTCCATACAAGGCTGCGCTCGAGAAAAATAACTTCCGAAACGACTACAGCTGAATTTATGAGATATTAAGAAATTCCTTTTTTCAGAAATGGTTTACTTGTTATTGCCAGTCTGCATTTTATATCTTCCCTAATTTGGCCATCATCAGTTATTTTGTTGCCCAAATAGCATAATGCAACTACTTCTTTTAGTGTCTCCTTTCCTAATCTAAACTCCTTCGGCACTGACTGGTTAATTCACTTACATTCCATTAACTTAGTTTTATTTATGGTCATCTCATAATCTCCTTTCAACACATCATCCATTACATTCTACTACTCTTCCAAGCCCTTAGCCATCTTTGACAGAATTAAAATGTCATCAGTAAACCAGAAAGTTTGTACTTCTGTTCCCTGAAATCTCAAATTTCCCCTGGTTTCCTTCACAGATGGTTCAATGTGCAGACTGAATAACATTGGTGATAGGCTGCAGCCCGGTATCACTCCCTTCTCAACTTCTGCTTTCCTTTCACTTCCTTTGACTCTTAAAACTGCAGTCTGGTTTCTGTGCAAATTATACATAATCTTTAGGTATAAGTATTTAATCCCTGCTATCTTCAAAATTTCAGACAGTGTCATAAGCTTTCTCTACATCTCTAAATGTTATGAGTGTAGTTCTGCATTTCTTCAACCTATTTTCTAAGGTAAGTTTAAGGCTTGGTATTGCCTCACCTCTAGTTACATTTCTTCGGAATCCAAACTGATCATCCCAAAGGTCATATTATACCAGTTTTTCCATTCTCCTATGCATAATGTGTGTCATTATTTTGCAACCCTGACTTATTAAACTGATGATTCCACAGTTTTCGTACCTGCAGCACTTCCCTGCTTAGGAAATAGAATTGCTACATTTTCCCAAAGTTTGAGGTATTTTGCCCATCTTGAGGGATCTTGTTTCCACTTAGGTTTTTCTGTGCTCTATCAAATTGTTGATGCAGTATCATTTCACCCATCTCATTTTCACCTACTTCCTCTTTCTATAACACTGTCCTCAAGTTTGTTCCCTTTATATAGATGCTCTATATATTTCTTCCACCTTTCCATCTGAGCTCCTAATACTCAAACAGCTTCTTCTTTTATCTCTAACTACACTACAATAAACTAAACTAAATTCCACTGGGACAGGCCTTTGAAGGTCCAATAATACAAATCAATTACAGTGTCATCGTCAGCCTATTGGTGTCACTGGATGTGGATATGGAGGGGCGTGTGTTCAGGACGCTCTCTTGGCTGTTGTCAGCTTTCACGACCGGAGCCACTACTTCTCAATCAAGTAGCTCCTCAGCTGGTCTTAGAAGGGCTGAGTGGACCCTGCTTGTCAACAGAGTTCAGCAGACCCGGACAGTCCTGTCCGAGTGCTAGCCAAGCCCAACAGTATTCAACTTCGGTGATCTGATGGAAACCACTCTAACCATCGGTGCAAGGCCGTTGGGTTCTTATTTACATAGGCCTCCTTAATTTCCCTATATGTAGGATCTGCTTTTCCTCTAGCTATGCATGCTTCTAGGGGCTTGCATTTGTCCTTTAGCCTCTTCCAAAAATGATAGCCAAGATCTTTGTGGCATGCTTCTTTTGATTTGTTGAGCAAGGTGATCTAATGCCACAGCATTGCCTGCTATCCTGTCCTCATTTTTGGGTCAGATACCGATATCCCATCAGCCATCACAATTTTCTTCAGCTGACCATCTTCTGTCACATTGAACTCAAAACATTATCTTAAATGTTGTAAACAGTTATGTCATCAACTAACAAAGTCAACAAACATTTCTTTGCAAAACAGTGTCATACTTCAAATGAATGTCGTGTGTCTAGTGAAAACACTTCAGCTACAAAGGATTTGCAAGTAAAGAAATTCATCACAGAAACGTAAATGACTATTGCGTCATCGGATTCTTCCGATGTAGATGATCCATAGGATGTAGGTAGGCTTCATGAAAATGATTTTAGAGTATTATTGGTTGTTTCAGCATTAAAAACTTTAGTGTAATTTTTGCATTAAAACACATTTCAGAAAGATGATAATGGTTATTTTTTGTAAAACTACTAAGAAACTCTGCTATTTTAAACTTAATATGTGAGTAAACATGAACCTACTCCCACATTTTTCATATAAAATGAATGTCCGCACAAATTTCACACACATGGCGATTCCACAGAGTGTAACTATCATCTGTAACATGATTTACTTGTATGAAGAAAACCAGTGGGTCACTCCGTAATGTACCCTTGTAATCACTGTAACTTTAATTTTACAGTTTTCCTTATTTTACAATAAAATAACCATAATCCACACAAGTGGGTAAGTGCTGAAAGAGATCACTGATGTATTTAAATATTTTACGTCCTGCAATGTGAGGATGTGTTGGGTTGGCATGTGAGAAAGGGGAGGAAAGGGGGAAAAGTGGCAAATTTTGCACAATGGATTCTTGGATGTCAATCACATGGCATAGGGCCATATGTAACGACTGGAAAATGTAGCATTTTTGGTGAAACTCGCATCTCTTTTTGGGAAAATAAACATCTAATCTTTTGTGTTTTTACTTGATTAAGCATGCATATTAAAAGGTTGAGCATTGGGAAGCTTTCTGGCTGGAACGTTTGCTTTTGCAAAAACTTTAAGTATTTTATTTTATTTTTTTAAAAATTGTCTTTGCTTGTTTTCTTCTTTTGGCTCTATTTAAGCTTTCAACAAGTGAGTGTTTCTGTTGAGTCCCTGCCCTGCAGTGTTTTCCTGCCACCAAACAGAGTCCTTCTCTTATTCAAGGGGTTTCTCAACATTATTTTTTATTTCACACCCTATTCTATAATTACAAAACCTGCAGAATACTGCTTTAGACCTTTCGTGTGCATTATAGCTGTGCAACCCATACCTGATAATACTACATATAGAACAGACAGAAGGTACTTAGTGCAGAAGTAGGATGGGAATGGAAAATAACTGCATTCACACTTTTGGAGCAGACTTTCTGTCTGGTCGAAATGCAATGACGGGTTTCGTTTTCTGGTCACAATAGTGCAGGGTGTGGACACTAAACTTGCAGTGTGCTGTGAGCCTAAACAAACTAAATTATGACCACCAGAGGGGAGAGGAGTAGCGTGGGGAAACTAGACCTGTCTCCCTCACACAGGGCACACTGGTGTGCTGTGTTTCTGCAAAATCAGAACAAACACACTGTCACAGGGATAGCAAACTCGTGGTTTTTTGTAGGTTAACTGAACTCTGTTCTGGACCAGAGTGAATCTCTTCATTCATTTCGAAAAAAGAAAAAAAAATGAGCAACACAAAACACAAGATATCTGGTAATGACTATCACAAAACTGCTTGCTGAGGCTGGCGGTGTCATACACAAGGTAGTTCAGGCCTGACCTCTACCCGTATTTGATGCAATCACAGTTCAAAACAGGCACCACTGGATACTGCCAGATTCAAGTGTCCCCACTGTAGAAACTTTTGAACTTTAGCTAGCGGACAAACATATATGTTTCACTGTTGTAGGACGCTAAGTCCCATGACTGAGTCCTACCTTGTACTACTTATAAACTACTTATAAAGACAATGTTCAAGCACCAACCATTAGTATGGCACCAGGGCATCAAGAGCAATGGTACATCATTGGGTTCATGCAATTTTTATTTTGCAAACAGGTTTTTGTGGAGCTCACCTTTTCAAACCGGGGTTCATCAAATGAGATGATGTGCAATACCATACCCAAAAACTGGTTACATTTTTAATATTTATATGCAGAAAATACAGCACTTTCAAATTGTGTCTGATAAAATAGTTCACCTGGATACAACTTGCTATGAAATAGCATTTATTAGGTATCTTGAGGCAGAATTTGCAGCTATATTTGCATTTAGTGCAGCAAATGCAATTTTTTCTCATTGAAAGAAAAGATCAGTAGGTGGGACACACCCTGAGGCACCAGGGAATTATCAATTTGGTAATGGAGGGAAGTGTGGGGGTAAAAATTGTAGAGGGAGATATCGGCACAAACACAGTAAGCAGGTTCAGATGGAAGTAGGTTGCTCTAGCTATGTAGAAATGGAGAGGCCTGGACAGGATTGACAAGTACAGGGAACTGCATCAAACCAATCTTCCTACTGAAGACCACAGCACTAACAGAGTCAACACTATTATTGATGTTTATGATCTTTTTCATTTCACACATCTGTATCAAATTTTAATCTTCGCGCAACCAGTAACTGAAAATAGCTTTTAATAAAAACAACATTTTAAGATTCAATAATTCTTAAATAGCATTTCCACTTGTTAATATGGAAAGCAATTAAAAAAAGAACAAGACTGAAGCTGTAAAATAAAAACTGCTGAAGGGATTGTAATGTCAGTGCCTAAAGTAGAAGGTGCAGTGCCTATAACAGCATTGAGGAACTCTGTCATCACTGAAAATAGTGTAATGCAGGCTTCAAAAGAAGAGTAATAGAGCATAGTACACTTTCAGACTTCGGAAGGACTGCAGGGAATGAAAATTCATTAAAGAATAGCAAATGTACGAAGAGCATTGCATGTCTGTTGCAAGCGACAAGGCTCAGCACAAGTGATTCAAGGAAGGACAGATGTCGCTGGCCGACAGAGCATGACCTGGAATACCACGCCTCATTACTGATGCCACTGTCGAGCAGTTAGATGCACTCGATAATAAAGACCAGTGAGTCACAGTGGCAGCCGTTGCCCCAGGGGTCACACTGAGTTTTGAAATTGCAATGGACACATAATGCTCTCCGTACATCTGTGTCTTTCTTCAGTGAATTTCTGTTCCCTGAACTTCCTCCGGAGTAAGGAAACACATTACATCCCTTTGTTCTTAACAGAAGGTTCCATTTATCTGTTTTCAGCACTACCGAGTCTAGTGGGTCAACACGTGCACGTTGTCGTTAATTGTCGAATGGGTGTGGCCATGTCCCTCTAGTGGCAAGGTTGAGGCCTCAGTGCTCTTATAGAGATGACACCTTTTTCTGTAGGCAACAGAATTACGCTTCACTTAGTGTTTTTCATTTTACGACCTCCAGCTTGTTGATTTTTCACAACAGCTAACTTCATTTACAAATTAAATAAAATTAAAAAAAAAAATTACACACGAGCAGAGTGGTTGGCTATCCACATCAAATTCACGATTTGTTGTGTTAACGTAACGTATCATGAATTGGATGTGGATAGCCAACCACACTGCTCATTTGTAATTTCTTATGATTTGTAAATGAAGTTAGCTGGTATTGTGTTTCACTCCCAGCAATTCAAACTCAAGTATTAGCTTCCAGCCCAACCATAACACTGGAAATCGTGATATAATTGTAAAATAACAGCAAAATATTTGTGACAGATTGCATTATAAGACTAAACGATTCTCACAGGCTACCGTATACTGTCATCCACTCAGCTGCGAACAATGATACAGAATCGCCAACAGCAGCATGCAATGGAAAAGCTACAAACACTGTAAGTGTACTTTGGCCACGCAGAAAATCAACAAGAGCAAGTCTTCACAGTCCCCTTGCTAGACCATTCCAAATACTACAGTCTTCAGATATGCATGGTCATGCATATTTTCTGCTGTTAAGTGCCCACTTCCTATTAGGCAGTTGTCTCCAGATCCAACCACCTCCATTTAATTTTCATTATGGCCATAATTATGTATTCCACTGAAGTCCTGTCTGTCTGTTTTCCTGTCTCTCCCAGTAAATCCCAACACGCACATCTCTGCCGCTTGCTGGGCAGCCCACAGCTTTGTAATGTTCTTTTTTGGATTAAAAATCTGTGTCAAACTGCTTTAAACTGACACACTGCCTGGAAACTTTCCTCTTTGCACAATCAGAAACTCAAGTTTTGAAAATCCAAATTTGTTTACCAAACGCACTCCAGGCCTGCTTATTCTTTATGCCCCCCTGCCTCCCAAGTCCTTGGCTAACTGCTCTACAGACAAAAACTCGTCAACAGGTCCCAGTACTTAGTTGTTAATTCGTACTAGATTCTTTTCAATGTACTGATAACACATTATTTTAGTGATATAATAACTGATTAACAAGCCTACTTTCAAACTCATTTTATGGAGTTCTTCCATTTGTAGTTGAACTTTTATATTGAGCTCAAGGACTTGGAACCATCAGTGTACAAAAATATGCTATTGGCAAGTTGTGAGCGAAAATTCGAGAAATTTGCAGCGATAGGTCAGCTTGAGAATTGAATCCTTCGGGAACGACCTGTGCCTGAAGCTAAGGTGGTGAAGGGCTCTCACCTATTCAGAAAGAAGCAGGTGACGAAAGCGGATGCCGGAAGGCCGCAGAGAAGAAGCGTACATGTCGTATTGGTGGTCAAGAATGTCATAAAAAAAAGGGTCAAAGGTGGGTGAGCTGTGCGTGGCTCGTGTTCATGTCATCTCTTATTTAACATCCTGTTTTTGCTGTACTGCCACTTTGTTATGTTAGTTTCAGTTACTTCCGTCACTGAGTTGCTGCCTTGCCTGTAAATGAGCGGCAGCAGTAGCGCTTATTCATATAAGCCCTGCCGTATTATCTTTGCTGGACTGCTATTACTTCCTGACCGTCGTGTGTCAACGAGTAGGTTGGAACGTGCCAGCAGTTAGTTTGGGCATGGCAGCAGTGAGGTCCGGACTGCACTGACTCGCCCGACAGTTGCCGACACACATCATTTGAGTGGGGACGATTTTGGTTGGTCGTCAGTTGGTCGTCTTGTAGGACGACGTGTCTTTGGCCGGCGATCGCTTATGGGTTTGCTGTGTGTGCCGACTTGTGATTCGTCGCTGTTGTTGTACTGTCTCGTCTAGGAGTACAATGTTATCAGCAAATTGAAAGTGGCTCAACTATCTGTTATTAATCTGTACTAGATCTTAGTTTTTACAGATTAATGTTTTGAAACATTTCTCTTGATCTGCAGGGGGTAATTTTTGTGATTTGGAATCTCCCTGTCCAGCTCCTTTTTCAATTTTGAATTTCTCGCTATCCCAAAGAAGTCTTATGAAATCTGTAGCTTCTGTGTTAGCACAGTCGACAAAAAAATTAGTCCTCTACAGGAGATATTGTGCTAATACTGTGTGTAACAGCATTTAGATTCAAGAATGGCCGTAAGTTTCTTCGGTCTACCATAATCAGCTAATGATTTCACTCTGTAGAGCTACAGTCTGTAAACCGACGAGTGAGCAACACTTGGTGGGGGAAGTAGCCTTTCCCAGAAGAATGCTTTACCCGACATACAGGATGGCTAACAATCAGTTTCCTGCTAGCAGTACAGTGCAACAGTGGTGATTTACACAGATACTGATGATGAGTATTTCTTGCTTTAGTTGTATCAGTTGCTAATTTCGGTATCCCAAATATACTGTTAACACATTTAGTGGAAAATAAACATTCCTATGTATGCATAAGGATTTCGTTGTCATTCACTTCCACACTGTGGAAAGTCCAGTGCAACATTAGAAATCAGCCTGTAGTTTTTTTTTTCATTATTTTTGTGACTTAGCTGGGTACAGAGAGTGGGGACAGACTCGCTCCCATGTCAGTTTACCGAAGAACTGTACCAAACTGTGGGGATGTTGACTGCTACGTTTCACCTGCTGCTCATTCAGTTACAGACTTTTTTTATGGGGTTTAAGATAGGATGATTTAGCAGGCCAGTCAATGTGTGACAGGATGCACCGGTGTCTGTCAATCAAGGAATGTATACACATGTGGCCCTACGATCACAGCTGCTGTCGTCTTTGAAGACAGCAGTGTGCACAGCACTTCTCATGAGGGTGTGGAAGAAATGGCAATACTTGGTCAGTGGGAATGGTGAAACAAGCATCCTGGCTCATGCTCCACAGAAATATCAGTGAGTGGGGCCTAAGCCGCAGTAAGAAAAATATCGGCAAAACTTCAAAGAAAAGCCCGTGATGATACACCAACAAACTGAACAACTTCATTCACAATTTTGTCATGTGTTCCACCACAGAGCCCTCTCTGACACCACCCTCTTCATCTTTGTGTACCCACAAACTAACTACAGCTGGGCCTCTCTCATTCTGGGGTCCGAGTGACTTGCCTTCCTTTTTAATCCTTCCCAACTTTTATCTGTCTCCTTCCTGAGGAAGGAACTATTAGTTTCAAAAACTAGGATGAGATGTAACTTTCATTTTCGTGTGTGCCTACTGGCAGTACTACACATTTCGCCTACTTAAGATAGGTAGTGAACAGTAATTCTGTCTCAAGAATAATCAGTATTCTCAACTGAACTTTCCTCTAATACAATCAAAGCCTATATTGTGCACCATAAACTCTCACATGGGGGGAGTCGAGTGGGAGGGGGAACATTCCCAGAGTTTCATGCTAAACAATTACTTGAATCGGTGTAGCTCATAGAATTTGTAGCCAAGGGACAGACACTTGAATAAAGTGTTACACTCTCTTCAGTTAAAACTTACGGGCTGAGAGGCCATGATTGATGTACAAAACTGCTTCCTGACTTGCCTCCAATTTTATGAGCCATCTTCTAAGGTAAAAAGGCTACTCCCACTAGGGTTTGAGGGGCTCTTGCATTTATAGAGCACACAGAGAGTTCTGCCATATGTCATGTGATGCCAATTGCATGGCATCATCATTCTCTATTAAAAATAATCGAGTGTCATTCTATTGGCGCAAAGTTTATGTCCATATTTTATCTAAATTCAAACCACCTCCTTTTATATTAAAATTATTAACAGTCGCTTTTTATTATGTCCCTAATGACAGTTCCTTTTGTATTTGGCTACAAAGGTGCTTTTCGTGGTTCCAATGTACATTTGTTCACAACTGCACAGAATTTTATATATCCAGATGTTGCTGGGGGTGCTGTGCACCTTTTGCCATTCTTAAATGTTCACTAATCTTCCTGGTGGGTCTACAGATCATTTCAGTCCCATGCTTGGCCAAAACTTTCATGATGTGATCCATAATTCTATTAATGGACAGGAGAAAAACTTCTCCAGATGATTGCCACTGTTGCCCAGTACTGTCGGCTTCTTCTCTTCTTAGATGGAGTGCTCAATCAATCTCCTTGCTAGCATATCCATTTTTATTGAAGACCAACTGTAAATGATTTAATTTATCCTGCACAGACGCACACAAAAGGATCTGTTGTTTGGGACACAACATAAATTGGTTGTAGCAGAACATGTTATGGAGATGGGAACCACAAAATAAAATTCAGTGAGATGAGTGTTTTGGTAAGGACACTGCATCATCATGTATGCTTGTATAGAGAAGCAATAGTAATTCATAAACACCAAAATACTTTTAACAGAAAAGAAGAATGTTTGAAGTTAGATAAAATATTGATGTTGAGTTTGCGCCAACAGAATGACAGTCAATCACTTTCAACTGAGGATCATGATGTGATGCAGAGATAGTCATACAGTCAGCACCACATGATATATGACGGAGCCCTCCATATGCTCTCTAAATGTGAGCGCTAGCGCTACAAGTAGCCAAATGATGAAACGTGTGAAATGTGAATTGACAAAGGTGTGAAGAAGATCACAACAATCATGAAATTATGCATGTGCAGTATGGTGTTTGGAATGGTTGTGATTGGTCATAATATCCCCATCAGCCACCACACCAAGTGGAGCTTGGCAGTGGTGGGAAGTACGACACGAATTGCTCCAACTTTTAACATTTACTGGTTGAACTCCGGCAACTTGGTGCCAAGAAACTTAACCACATACCATATGTAAACACTGCTTGATGTCCAACATCATACCAGTGTCACTTTATGTCACTTTTTTCTTCACAAACATCTTTTTATAAAGCATAAATTGCGGGAAAATTATATAACTATGCTGACGCAAAATTGGGTGTGAATTAAGATTGCGGACGTAGGAAAGTTGATGGGAGTGATAAAAAATGTTGTAAATGGCGGGAAAACTTTAATTCCAGGAACATAAAAGTGGGGTTATACTGTACTCAGTTGCTGACTTTCTAATTGTAATCTGCACTTTTGCTGGCCGAACATTCATTTAAACCACTCATACAAATGGTTCTAGGTTATTGCATGTGTGTGGGTCCCCTACGAAATAGGACTAACAGGGTATATTGAATCTTCTGCCAGAAGAAGGAGCCAATGGATCCAAATGCTTGCATACATAATACCTTTTATAAGTGTGTCCTCCTGCCATTGCTTGGTGAGCAGATTGTTTTACCTGTCCAATTACATTGGGTTTCCAAAATCTCAAATTAATGTTATTAATTCAAAGTGTCTGATAATTAAACAGTACATTCTATCTTGGTACAGTCTCACTATGTCCCAGCAAGAATGAAAAATAAAATTAAGAGTACATAATCTAGAACTCATTAGTAAAAACTGCCACTGTATGCCATTTAGAGAAGCAAGATGTGAATTTGTATTCAAATTATCAGGGTAAAAATCACAAAAAGTGTAAAACAATGGTTTCATTCAGAACACATGTAAAACATTTTTAGATGTGACAAAATTAAAGCTACAAATGACATAATATTCTGTAACATCGACAAAATCTTCTCGAGTGATCACCCACATTATGGTGTCATCTTGTCACAATGTTTCAGCGAGTTTTGTACCAATCATCTGTGCGTGAAGTGTTGGACTATGCAATGCCAAGAGGGTCAAGAGGTGATACAAACATGGCGGCACAATGGCAGTGGCATCTGCAGATAGACTGGAGAAACACCATGACGTGATGCCCGCACCAGGGCCGTGTCCCCTGACCACCAGTGTGTCACCCTCTTCTTTTGGTGCACGAATGGCATGCCCACTGAAGAGGTCAGCAGTCCACCGGCTATACAGATACGCTGTACACAGCATCCTGATACTTCACCTGACAATGATGGGTATGAAACTCATTGAAACATTGCGATAAGACGACATCAGCACTCGGCTGATCACGTGATAAGATTTTGGAATATGCTCAGAAAGCCTGAAATCACATACTATGCAACATTCTTAATACACTTGATGCTTAAAAATATTTATGGATAAAAGTAGAATGAACATGAAGAAGCACATGCAAACTGAAGATATAAAATTATGCAACTGAAAATGAATATTGTTTGTATAGATACCATATTTCAAGATACTAACATACATATTGTTCTTGAGTTTACAGCTGAATAATGTTGCTAAAAGTGCAGCTAGGACTTCTCTGTTACTGTAGATAAAAATGCAGTAGCAGAATTCCATCCATCCACCATGTACAAATTTATGTTAATTCCTTGATGTCAGAACATTACTGTCCCTTTGCCATAAATGCGAGACTGCTTTATACACTCTTAAGATCTTTCATTCTTTGACATTATGGATTGAACTAGTAAAATGCTATCATCTGAGAAACATTTAGCCCAAATTAATAATCAAACAATAAATCTTTTTTAAACTGTTACTGCTTGTAGTACTTTTTGTATGTGTTACATCTCAAGGGCTTCATTTTCTTTTCACAGCGTCTGACTACTGAATTGATTTTTTGATGAAATATTGCACACTTTTACCATTATTATTTGACTGAAAACCCGAGAAAAAATGTAATAAATTACTGAATTAAGGAATTCTTAAGCCTACAAGAGAGGTTATGACTTACAAGGGAAGTCTATGACAAAAATTGGTGTTTCAAAGTGTGTGGAAAAAAGGGCATTTCTCGCCAGGTGTTTATTGAACTATTAAGTGGTCATTTAGGTGAACAAGAAAGTGTAAAAACATTTTTTCCATAGGATCTGTAGTTTATTTAACAAACTGCGTGTTTTGCAACTGCTGTGTCACCGGTGTTAACTTATCGATAAGATATGTGAGTCACACAGGGAGTGACTGCTCCCCCCCCCCCCCCCCCCCCCCTCCTAGTGAAAGGTAGCACAACGACTAAAACAAGCTAATACGATGCACCAGTCAGAGTATTTTATTATAAAATAAGGAAAACATATAACACATATGGATGACATTGCTATTATTATTATTATTATTGCTGCACCTCTCCACACTGGTCTCTCCTGTGTAAGCCTCTCCACCCACTTCAACACGCTTGCAAAATTTGAATCTGTCTCCCTGTATAATTTTATCCCCCCACACTCACCCCAACGAAAAATACACTTCCTTCCATAATAAAACTCATGATCCTTTTTTTCTGAGGATGGGACCTATCAGTCAATTCCTTCTTTTAGTCAGGATGTGCCATTAATTTCCTTTTTTCCCAAACTCAATTCAGCACTTGCTCATTAGTTATTGAGTCAGTCTACCTAATTACAATATCACCACCAACCCTACAATGATTTATTTTTGTTTCGCAAACTTTAATTCTCTTTCTAAATTTCTCCTTTGTTTCCTTCAAAGCTTGTGCAATGTACAGTTTGAATAACATCAGGGAGAGGCTACAACCCTGTCTCACTTCCTTCTCAACTACTGACTCTTTTTCATGTGCTTTGACTTTTACAATTGCAGTCTGATTTCTGTACAAGTTAAAACTTCCTTGCGGATTAAAGCTGTGTGCTGGACCAGGACTCTAACTCGAGACAGCCGCCTTTCGCTGGCAACTGGTCCACCGACTGAGCTACCCAAGCAAGGCTCACAACCTGTCCTCACACCTTTACTTCGGCCAGTACCTCATCTCCTACTCTCTAAAGAAGTTTTAGAGCAGCACACATACTCCAGGCAAAGTGAAAATCTCATTTTCTGTACAAGTTGTACATAAACTTCAGATATCTGTATTTTACCCTTTGTACCTTCAGAATTCCAAAGACTGAGTGCTAGTCAGCAATGTCAAAAGCTTACCTTAACTCTCCAAATTTTATAAACACAGGTCCTATGGTCAGTATTGCCTCATGCGTTCCTACATTTCTCTAGACCCCAAATTGATCTCCCCCAATATCAACTTCTACTAGTTTTTCCTTTCTTCTGTAAATAATTTGAGTCAGTGTCGTGCAAAAATGACTTATTAAACCAATAGTTTGGTAGTGCTCTCACCTGTCAGCACCTGCCATTGCTGGAATTACAATTATGCTGTTTTGTGTCTCTCAAACACACCAGATGGAATAGTTTTGTCATGGCTGGCTCTGCCAAGAATCTCAATAATTCAGAGGGAATGCCATTTAATCCAAGTGTCTTGATCCAGTTTTGGTTTTCAATGCTCTGCCAAATTCTTCTGGCAGTACTGTCCTCATCTTCACCTACTTGCTCTTTTTTTCTACAATTGTGTCCTCAAGCTCGTTTCCCTTTTACAGCACTTCAATAGGTACTTTCTATCTATCAGCTTTCTCCTTTTGTTTACACTTTTTCACTGCTATATGGCTCTGAGCACTATGGGACTTAACATCTATGGTCATCAGTCCCCTAGAACTTAGAACAACTTAAACCTAACTAACCTAAGGACATCACACAACATCCAGTCATCATGAGGCAGAGCAAATCCCTGACCCCGCTGGGAATCGAACCTGGGAACCCGGGCGTGGGAAGCGAGAACGCTACCGCACGACCACGAGCTGCGGACGTTCACTGCTATAGACATGCTCCCTGCATTCTGCACTGAGGGAGGTTTTGTTATGGGCCGTATTGCTCATCAAATACTGGTTACTGAGCAGAGAGAGAGCGTTCTGGCTAATATGAAATATTTATTAACTGATTTTTGAAAAGTATTACGTGAAAAAACTTTATTTTTGCACATCTTACAGTCTGATATTGTCACTTGATGTAGGACTGGATTTCTTTTTGTTACATGGGACAGTTACTGTGCTGCATCATGGTAAGTAAAACAAAGCGTGAAAATTTGAAGGTTTTGTAGAGGTAAAAACACATTGCATAAACTCTACATATAGTTGATTTTAGATCATACATTGCAGTAAATGAAATGTAGGTAATATATCAAATATTATTTAAAATTAAGAGCAGGACGATATCTCATTTCGTTCTCGAGTTATTGGGTTTTGTATACGCCGAAAACCTAAGCGGTGCACATGTACACATCCACAGCAGCTGCGGAATGGCGCAGCAGGATTTGTACACACATCCACAGCAGTGAAAGAATTAACATAGGCATGGAATATCACCTCTTTTTTCCATCTCTAATTTTGCTGTAAATGACACCTGTCTTTTCCTTGGTCATGCATTCTTCTACAGCCTTGCATTTGTCCTCCAGCACATTTTGCACAATGTGTAAGTCTCATTTTTTAGTCACCAGTACGCCCTTTTACCTGCTGCAATTCTATATTTTCTCCTCACATCAGTTAAGTTCTATATCCTACATCTTGTCCAAGGATTTCTAATAGGCCTTGTCTGTTTACATACTTGATCCTATATTGCCTTCTCAGTAACATCTCTCACGGCTACAAATTTGTCTTCTGTTGTATTCCTTTCCCCCGTTTCAAACAGTCTTTGCCTAATGCTCCCTGTGTAACTCTCAACAATGTCTGATTCTTTTAATTTAATCGAGTACAACTCGTTTCAATAAGAAGAACCACCAATAAGTTAAAGTCATAGTCCACTTCCGACCCTAGAAATATTTTGCAGTTTTAAAATTTAGTTTTGAAGTCTCTGTCTCACCATAAACTATTTATGTCTCTAGGCCTCTTCCACATGTACACCCTCCTTTAAAATTTAGTTTTGAAATCTCTCTCTCTCAGCATAACGATCTATGGGAAATCACATTGTGTCTCTACATCTCTTCCACATATACAACCCCCTCTCATGACTCTTAAACCAATAGTTAGTAATACTATTATAATGCAATTGTTTTGTGTAAAAATAATATAACCTTACAGTTTACCCAAATCCTGTGCCTTTAATTTCTTCAGTTTTAATATGCAGTTCATAATCCATAAATTCTCATCTGCCCCAGTAAATGTTTTGCAGTTTAAGATTTGGTTTTAAAATCTCTGTCTTAGCGTAATATAATCTGTCTGAAACCCTTCTTTCTCTCCAGTTCTCTCTCATGTATACAACCTCCTTTCATGATTCTTAAAGCAAATGTTGGCAATATTACCAAAACGAAACTGTTCTATGTACAAATAATACAACCAAATAGTGGGCATTAGGTGTGTCCATTGCTAACACAATGTGGTGACAAATCACACAACTTAATTTGGTAAACTAACTATCAATCCTAGACAAAAACATTATTGCACTTCTTTGTTCCTCTTGGTGAACACTGCCAACACAAACGTGTGTCTATGGCAAATTTTAAACGTAAACCATTAAATATGTTTTGTAAACACACCATTATACTCTTGCCAGTCGTAGTCAACTACATGTGGTTTTCTTGCACACTTTGATACATGAGGTCCAATTTACAGGCTTGCCTTGTTAGTCTTTCACATATATAAATCACTGAAGAGAGAAGGGAGCACAACTGAGACAGATGTGCTTTTAAGTTTAATTAAGGCATGCACTAATAAGTTGAGTGAGAAAACAGAAAGTGGAATGTGCTTATAGGCACAGTGTTAATAGAGAAATAGACTGAATAGGAAATATAAGAGAATACACAAGCTATTGTAAATGCACTATCTGTTAAAATTTTGAAGCAGCCAACAGTTATGGTGGGAAAATAGAAAGCCAAATATCAGAAACATCCTGCAGTTAGAATAGAGTTTTGATGAACAAAGACTCTGAGGTACAGATTTTCAGGTTCACCCACAGTCCGCAGCCAGCGTCAGACAAGAAGAGTGACAAGAGAGTTATACACACATGCTGTTACACAATCTCTATTCTATCACTGACAATTACCTGAAAGTATAAACACACTTTTTGTTTTTTTACTGCGGGGACACAGGTGACATGGTGACATCTAAGTTACGGCTCAGCACGATGCCAGTGGGTGTCACTATGGTGCTTGGTTTTGGACCAGGGACAGAACCTTTTGGCAAAGAGGTGCTTGTTGTACCACTCTTGGGCACAACTGTCACCGATAGCCTGTGGGCAAAGTCACTACAGTACAATCTAATGCTCACATTCTGGAACACTGACAACCACAACCCAAAATTACACAAAATTTTAATCTCCAAGTTCATATTACTGTAATAAGTATCTGGCTGAACAACTTTTACACCCTACACAACTTGTGAAAAAGGGTGCCCCCAATAAGAATGCAAAATTTAATTTTTGAATGAAGCACATTAGCTACTTGGAATGTTATTATTTTAAGTTCATTAATGTATAAGGCACTTACATGTGGAAAATGACATCACACAAATGTCTGCAGAAACTTTGTTCAAAAATTCTCAAGTATTCTCATTGTCATAAATGTGACACTTCACTTCAGTGATGTAACCGTCCAGTTGGAAATGTGCGTAACTGTTCACGCCGACATTCCTCACAAACATGACTTCACATAAAACCACGCAACGTGTTGCAAGCTCTCGGTGGCCAATTTCGGTCTCTGTTGGGTGAGTTAACATAAAAAATTTCTCTTGCAACAATGTGCACAGTTCACATGCAGTGTAACAGGTGAGGCCATCTTGCTGGAGCCACGAGTTTTTGCGGACTGCCCCGCCCCCCTAAACTGGGGGCCAAGAAACTCATGTTGTGCCAAAATACACCATCACAGCATCACCTGCAGCATTTCATTTGCTCAAAATCAGCACCAGACAGTGGCTCATTGCGCATATACCAGTTGTCAAAGTGTTAGTCTAGGATTATTGTCATCTCAAATGTGATATTTATGCCAGTTGGTGAAGCTGTCCAGCTGGGAAAGTGCCATAATGATGACATTCCTTCCCAAATTGTGATCCACATTTTCGTTTTCCAACACCCAATTGGCAAATTCACTCTGATGCAAATGGTCAGCTGGCAGTAGTAAGTGCATCAGCTGATCCTTGTAGCTGTGTAGATGAATATAATTACGTAGAATTCACTGCACAAGTCTCCTTGAAATGTTCAGTTCTTGTGATCAATGGAGAATCGTGGTTCGATGACTGAGTTACACTCTGATTTGCTGAAGTAACATTTCCAGCATATTTGTTAGTTCGTCATTTTTGTAGCTTATCAACAGGAACTAAAGAATTTCTTTAAACTTTTCAATTACTAGTCAACTTGTCAAGAAACTGAAAACGCAATTTGCAGAGTGTCACAGAAGAACTTTCCCCATGTTTATAATACATTTTGACTGTGACCATGTGTCGTTTGAGAGCAACTCAATTCATTTTCATCATCTGCAATGTTTCTAGCTGACAAGTGAGCAACATCAAGCATTGCCAATTGATCAGAGAAAAAAAAAAAAAAAAAAAAAAAAAAAAAAATGGTTTGTAATTTAAATTGTGCATTCTTATTGGGCCACATAATCACATTTATTTTTTCGTGGGGTTTCACTGCCTCTTATGACAATCTCATAAGACGTGGTACACTAGTTTAACTGAATACAGATGGATTAAAGGAATATTGCAGTAGGAACTATTCCAGTATCAGTCTGAAGGATAACGACCAACATGATGTAAGGTGACTACAAATTACTGGACAAAGAGAAAACTGTATACTTTCACTAAGACTGAACATAAATACGTGATCTTACCACCATCTTAAAGACAGAACTTTTAATTTCTCACACTGATGTGAGCCTTTTGCATAAAATGTCAAGACATTCCAAAGGAAATTCCATTTTCACAGAACCCTATCACATAGGTTTAGTGTGAATGAATGTATGCAACACCAAGGAAACTAGGACTTTAAGGAAATGTTGGATGATTCTTAATCACTCGGCAGATTTTACTTGTTCAGTTGTATACTACAGAGAAGAAGAGCACAGGGATAAACATGTTTTTATCCACAGAACATACGATATACACATGAAAATAAACTGGAGCTGTTTCCAAAGGCCATAGCAAATACATTTGTTGATGAAGTGATACATCAAACATGGGATATGGAGCACACTGCCATTCTGATGGTTCAGGAAAACTTAGCAAAATTTGAAAAATTTGTAAGACAATGCCAAGTTCATTCTACTGATTTACACTCTGCAATGAACTTGCCTGAGATTCTCGGGTGAGTCATGTGGAAGGAATATTACTTTAATAGAACAAAAGTTGATTGTAACAATTCTTTCACTAATGTCGCAAAGAACAAGAGTAAGAGAAATCGTGCACATCACCAACACAAGAAATCTGGTAATTCTTGGGTGAAGATTACTGCTACATACGCATCAGTGGCATCTGTTTGTAGTTTTCTAAAAAGGTGATGACTGCAGGCTGTAGGACTGGATTAAAGCTGGATACAGAAAGCATTCTTAGAATGGAGAACGAGCTACTCTGCATCTGGCTTCTTTGCTCATTTACAACAACTTCCTGTATGCTGTGTTAACAAGATCTACAGCAGCCAGTAAAGCATCAATTATCCAAATACTGACCACAAGTAGCATCAGTTAACCGAAAGTGTTCCAGATGACAAAATCAAATTTGCATGCGTACCACATAGAAGTTCTCCTGCTGGCCAGTTCGATGATTTCCCCTGCCCTGCCAACTGTCATTGTTTCTGTTGTATGTTAACCACTGAATCCTTGCTTGTGACAGATCATCCTGTTGTCATGCTGTTCACAATGCCAACAAAACATGAATGTGTTATTATTTGAGATTCTGATAAAGCAACAGACCAGTTGAAGAAAGGTGTTTGTGGATGAAGCTCAGCTCGAGAATATGGAGTTGGAAAAGAAGCAACCACATGCCTTACAAAGATCACTGATAACATTGCAAAATTTGTGATTGTAGTTGACAATAAGATGGAAATTTGCACAGAAAAATAAGAAAATGGCAGGAAATGGGATTTAAGCACTGTATATATCTTCAAATACTTTCCTTACTTTAGTTGGGTCTATTTTTGCACCTGAAGAACTATCAATGAATCAATTTTTATTTGAACTGACCAGTATGATTCTAAAATCTTGAGGATTTGAAGATTGTGAATGGGAAAATATTCAAGACAGGGTGGAATGTGGTGATGACAATAACTATCAATAACTGACAAATGACGAAACAGTTGCCATTGTCAATGATGAGCCAGTGAGGAAGCCTTTCACTAACTAGAGATGACAATGAAGTGCTTGCAACAACAAGAAAAATGTGGCATCCAACTGATGTCCTTAAAATGCTTGCAAAATCTAACTAAAGCCATTTTGAACTCTTCAAACAAGGATATGTAGTCAGTTTTTTTCTTTATAAGAAATGCGGTACAAAACATGAACCTACAGTTTTTTGTTTAATTTAGTGTTTATTTGTGTCATATTCTATGTACAGTTGAGAGGGAAGACATACAATCTTGAGGTTTGCTGTTGACATAGTTACTCTCTGTGAGACAGCAAAGGATTTGGATTGGTTGGGAGGAGGTGACCAACCAGTGAGGTCATCAGTCCCATCGGATTAGGTAAGGATGAGGAAGGAAGTCTGCCATGCCCTTTCAAAGGAACCATCCTGGCATTTGCCTGAAGCGTTTCAGGGAAATCATGGAAAACCTATAACAGGGCAGCTGGACGTGGGTTTGAACAGTTGTCCTCCCGAATACGAGTCCACTGTGCCAGCCACTGTGCCACCTCGCTCTGTAGTGGATTTGGAAGAACATCAACAAAAGTAAACCAAGGGTAAGTAAATGAAATGGATTAAATTAGGCGATGCAGACAGAATTAGACTAGGGAATAAGACACTTAAGCTAGTAGGTGTATTCTGCCATTTGGGCAGAAGAATAAGTGATGACTGCCTAACTAGATAGAAAATAAAATGCAGGCTGGCAATGCAAGAAAAGCATTTCTGAAAAACATAAATAAAAATCTAAATGTCAGGAAGAATTTTCTGAAGGTATTTCTATGGAGTGAAGTCTTACACACAACTGAAACACCAACAATAAATAACACAGAATTGAAGAATTTTAAACGTGGTGTTCCAGAAGAACAGTGCAAATTGGATGGGTGCAATGAGTAACTAATGACGAGGTGCTGGACTGAATTGTGAAAAAAGAAATTTATGGCACAGCTTGAGTAAAACACTGGATCAGTTGATATGAAACATCCTGCTGCTTCAATGAACAGTCAGTTTGGTTTAGGGTAACAGCTGTAGAGACTGACCAAAGCTTCAGTACTGTAAGCAGATTCAACTGGATTAGGTTGCACTAGTTATGCGGTGATGAAGGGGCTAGCAATGAGAAGACTAACATGCACCAAATCATTCTTTGGAATGAAGACCACCGCAACAACAAACAACAACAACAGCAACAACAACAACATTCCTAGGACCACTGGTACAATACATTTTCGGAAATGATCAGTTACGTGAAAAACCATTTACCTGAATGAGCAGCCCCACTGCAGTTGTTTCAGATAGTTGATGCTCTACTGTAACATTACTTTTGCTTCTTCAGTATGCGCTTAATAGAAAAATGTCAAAGACCAACAGTTTTCTTTTGATGGGTCACATTTGAATACTGCCATTCAAACAAAACAAGTTTCATGCAATGAAACCTACCAAAGTTCTCCAATTATAGAACATTATATTTGTGCACTTAAATTAACTACATAACAGCAAAAAAATCTATTGTGTGAAATATGAAAAGAAGAACAACTAGCTTGTCTACATTTACAAATAAAACAATATTCACAAGTGCTAAGAAGCAGATACAAAAAGAAACCAAGATGACTCAGAGACATTTTGGTACAGTGGACAGAATTACCTGGGCTGCGAAGACTTTGTCGTTACAGTCGTGGTGGCACTACTGCTGCTACTGCTTGAACCAGCCGCCCTGTCCCAGGCCCGTGGAGCTAGTGACCGCACACTGCTTATACGCGGGACAATTGGACTGCTGGCAGGGACACTCGGAGATGTAACCAGCCGACCAGCAGAAGCTGCTGTCGCTGGAGCGGAGGCAGTGACTGCTACCCGCCGCGCGTTGCTCGCAGACGGGGGCGTGTACAAGTATGTCCTCCCACCCACTTGCATGACACTAGTCGGTACGAGCACGCCACCGCGGCCCATTGACAGCATGTAACCACCTGTGGGACTCGTAACCTTACCATCCAAGATAACCTGGAAAGAGTTAGGACAGCAACCTTAATTACTTGTACTCTACTTAGAAACTACACAGGCTCACTGTGTGTGTGTGTGTGTGTGTGTGTGTGTGTGTGTGTGTGTGTGTGTGTGTGTGTGTGTGTGTGTGCGCGCGCGTGTGTGCGTGCGCGCGCGTTTCAAGTTGACATAAATACAAACACAAATATGTTTTCTGGGAGTAGGTGTTGCACACCTACATTTCACAGTTTTTCTTTTTTGCCTCTAGAGTTGCTTAATGGTTCCAGTCCATTCTAAAATGCTTGTTGTACATGCAAACTACCCAACTGATTTCAGTCTAATGAATGGTCCTTCTGCAGTGGCCCTCATCAGTATTTTTCATACATGTAAAATTTGAAAGTCAGTGGCCAGCCACACAGAGGGTGGGGCAGAGAGAGAGAGAGAGAGAGAGAGAGAGAGAGAGAGAGAGAGAGAGAGAGAGAGTGTTCAAAAAATCAATTTTTAAAAGTATAATTTTTTTATCTACACACTTTAATCGAAGTTGTATGTGAATCTTATTGTGATAGCAGCTTTAGAAATGCCTTTAAATTGTTAAACTTATTAACTCTGCACTGGCGGCCAATCCCACCTTTTCCGGCATTTGGGAAACTGCTTGCTACAGCGGAATTTTTGTCAGTGTGAAGGCTATCTTCTTTCGATATCTTTGGCCGACATCTATGTCTTTGCCTGAAAACTTTCTTGCAGTGGTTTATTTACGTTTCAAGAATACTAATACATATTAGTAGGTTGAAGGTTGAATTCGCAAACCTTTAAGTGGAAGTCAAGATTTATGCATAATGGGCGGTGGAAAAACATTGTTTAGGAAACAGGGTTTCATGAAAATCAGTAGGAAGTAGCTTGAAATGAAGAACATAAGCATCGAAATGTGGGACAGGAGAATTGTGCAGGTGCTTGAATGCTGTTGATATAGATTCCACTGAATTCAGACTTATTGATTTAGAGCTTCTCTGCCAGGCTATAAAGTTTTCATGTTCACGTGTTAGTTGTAAGAATACGGAATGCGTGATTGTTGTTGAAGAAAGAAGAGTGGGAACAGCTTGCGGTCTTAATTTAATTTGTAATTTGTGCGGCTATGAATTTTCACTTTCCTCCTAAAAAAAAAAAAAAAAACTGACTATGGTAGCCTATGAAAGCAATTTCAGGTTAACATATGTTCTGATATGCCTTGCATAGGGCAGGGAAGGAGGTAACTTATTGTATGGTTTCCTGAACATGCCTCTACCTTGTATAAGGTTTGAAAAAATAAATAAAGAAATGTCTGATGCTGTTCGCGATACTGTCGAAGTTTCTATGAAGAAAGCAGTGGAGGAATTGGTGGAAACAAACCAAAAAGAAATAGATCCTGGGGTAGATATTCATGACAATAAATCTCCTACAAATGTTACTGACGTACGTACGTGTGTGTGTGTGTGTGTGTGTGTGTGTGTGTGTGTAGATAGGACCTGAATGAAAAGGGGTCACATATCTCTGTATGGAGTTGCATCTGTTATTGGTGTTGACTCAGGTAAAGTTTTAGATGTAGAAATTATGTCTAAATACTGCCACCAGTGTGCAACAAGGAAAATGTCCAACAATGAAGACAGTGAGAAACTGTGGCAAGAAAAGCATGCTGTAGCATGCTCTAAAAATTATTAGTGGCTCAAGTGGAGGCATGGAGGCTGCTGCAGTTGTGAGGATGTTCTCCAGATCCAAGGACCAGTATGGAGTATAGTGTTAGATATACTAAATACGTTGGTGATGGGAACTCCTCTTAGTTCAAAGATAAAGATCTGTACAATACAACAACAGAAAAGTTGGAATGTGTTGGCCACATCCAAAAGAGGCTTGGTGGTAGGCTTTATCGCTTGCTGAAGGAGAAGAAAGATGAAGTACTTGAGGATGGAAAACCACTAGGACAAAAAGGCAGGTTTACTCTGAAAGAAACTGATTCTCTTCAGTTATTTTACGGGAGAGCTATCAGGAAAAACACACACAATTTAGAGGCAATGAGGCATGCTGTTTTTCCACGAACTATCCACTGATCAAACACCAATGCACAATCTGTGTCCGAAAGACAGTTGGTGTAAGTTCAACAACGAAAATGAGACGTAATCACATAAACACCCATTACCAGAAACTGTTATGAATGCGATGAACCCCACATTCAGGTTTCTTACAAACTCTGATTTATTGATAAAGTGTCTTCATGGAAAGACACAAAATGCAAATGAAAGCCTCTATAATTTAATTTGGATTAGATGCTCAAAAAGGACATTCTGTGGACTTTAAGTACTCAAAATAGGTGTCTATGATGCAGTTTTATGTTACAATAATGGAAATAATGGCAGAATTGAAGTGCTGAAGAGAGTTGGTATAGATCCTGGTGCGTGTCCAACAAAAGCATTTTACACCATCAACAAGAGCAGGGTCAAGAAGGCTAACAGATCAATGTCTTACCTGCAAATACAGGCCAGGCAGATTCAAAGAGGAGAGAAGAGAAACCTGGAGGATGAGGAGTGCCAGTATGGAGGATTTTAAAATTGAGGTAAGCTTAGTACATGTAGGACTATGAGGAGCAAATCTTTGAACCTCATTTTTCCTGTTCTACATTTTTTATGTTATTAGTAGACTTTTCTCATGAAGTATATGCACTAATACTATGAACTGTTCACAGAGTGTTGCTATCTCCCTGGAACTAAAAAATATGAGATTCTGCACTTACATTCTGATTTTTATATGACTGAATGTAGGAAACAAAAAGTTAATTCTGGATGTGCAAAATTAAAAACTCTGTTAATGATACAATTCGTACCACAAATTAATAACTGTAGTTCAGTGGTCTTATAATTTTCTCAGGACACTACAATAATATTTTCAGATTAACTGCATGACTAGAATTTGAGTTATGGCTTCTTATAAAAAAGACAATTTAAAAAAAAATTCAAATTTCTGGCAAAATATTAATCCTGCATATTTTATTATATTTTTCTGTTAGAACACAGCTCTTTTGCTTTACACATGTAAAATTTTAGATTTGTACATTAATAAATATGCCTGTAATGATTCTTTAAATAAATGTTTATATTTTCCATTACATCCCCCCTTAAGCACAAAACATTGCTCTCGTTTTACAAGATTCACTGGGACCTGACCACATTGCATGTAAGTCTTATAAATACAAGTTTGCTGGTTCGGTTCTTGTTACACTTTTTTATTTTTATTTAAATTCTACATTTTGTATCAGAAGGAAATTTCAATTAACAAATACTGAATAATAATTTTATAACAAAAATATTTTTATTTTTGATTATTAATCATATGAAAACAAAATTTCTGCTACCTTTTTTTATTTTTAAATGATGAGTCAATATTTGTAACTAACATTTCTATTTGACAACATAAATAGAATCTATATAAAAGTAAAAAAATTGCCCTAGCTAGATTCGAACCAGGGACCTCGTGGTTACACGACTTATGCAGTATGCACTTGTCTGCCAGTAACTTTGGTGAAGTAGTCTAAATGTTGATGTTGCACTTAACAGCTCCAGGATCATATATGAATGTGATTTTTTGGGTATTTTCTGAGAACTGAACCGTACTGCTTTAGAAACTTGACATCTGGACACGGACCTCCACACCCCAGAAGTATGGAGAAAATTCAGGAGTGCCTGTCCATAAAGTCCTGCTGTAAGTATGGCCAGTGCCACTACCAGCTTGTCTAATTACAAGAATGAGAGGTTAAGGAATGGGACTGTGCCCCCGGAACTACTCACAAATACATATATACTTTATCAAAGCATTGTTCACAGTGTGCAGAACTGAGAGTGTGCACAGTGTGTTGTGTGCGTGTGGTACGAAGCTTGGCCTGTCCTGGTACTACTCGGTACATCTCGGCTTTGCTCAGTCCTCCTCTGAAGTACTTAGTTTAGCATGACATTTCATTTAGCAGACTTTTGTGGCATTTTTCAGTCAGCACAACATTCCTCAGTTGGCAGAATTGTGGTGTCATTGCTCTTTACCCTACAAAAGCAAGTTCACAGGTCCAGCTGCTCTTTGCACAAAAAGAGCAGTCTTGCGCTCAATTGCATATGCCTTTAACAATGAATGAGAATGACAGAAGAGAACAATCGGAATTCTCAATCTCTATTACGCTATTGCGTAACTCATATGTACCACAAATTTGCTATGGAAGGATATTACAAACCTGTGCAGAAAGATTTTAAAAATTTTTTTGGTCATGAAAGAACAAAAAATTACAATAATTGACAGACAATTTGTATCGGGTTCGTTGTTCCGTACATCGACAAGCACTTTGTGCTAAATTTGCAGGCATGGAGCACATGATGAAACTGGGCATAGGAGTAGTAAATTTTCTTAAGTTGGACACATTATTACACCGCCATTTGCAAAATTTCTGATGGAACTGAATGGAGAGTATGTAGACTATACACAGGGTGGAACACCTAAAGCTTGCACCGCAAATGCTGCGGAAATGGAAAGTGCTACTTATGTGCAGTTTTCACAGAATAGATTGGTGGTCAAGGGCTCTATTGTTAACCAATCAACAGATTCTAATAATACTTAGGAAGTGTGTATGTTGTGAAAACATACTTTTTTAAATGGAACAATGCCTATTGATGTTAACAAAGTAAAAGTAGGGTAAATTAGAATGTCACTGGCATTTGTTGCAGGACTGTAGTGTGTCATTTATGAGAGATATTTTATAAGTTCCCACACTTGTACAGAACCAATGATAGCACACAATAAAGAACAGCAAAAGTGAAGACACTAGTTATGTGGATTCTGACAAGTAACAGGACAGCTGACCATCGCGGGTTGTGTTCAAAATGACCGCCAGCAGTGGAAGCAATCATGCTTCCTGTCTGGTATGGAACAACTGCTGCACATGTGCTAGCATTTCAGCGTGATATCCAAGCATGCTGCAGTAACATACTGTTGCATATCATCGGGTGTAGTTGGTTATGTCCTTTTAGACAGTGTGTTTCAGCTTTCCCTAGTCTACAGATGTCAAATCCGGGGACTGAACTGTCCAAGATACAGGTCCTTTGCATTGAATCCAACAATTTGAAAACATTTTGTGAAGACATGCTGTAGTACTTTGTGCACTATAGGCTGGGCAGCCATCATGTTGGTACCACACATTCCTCCAAGTCTGCAGAGGAACGTCTTCTAGTGTCCACGGAAGGTTATCTGTTAGGAGGCTGTGATACTTGTGGGCGTTCAGTGTTCCATCTATGAAACAAGGGCCTATGTGCTTGTCGTTCACAATCCCACACGCCATGGGCACAGACATTCCACCTGACGAAGGCAATGGGGATTGTCAACAGACCAATAATGCATGTTTTCGTAGTTTACCTGGCTGTGATTGGTAAATGTGGCTTCACCATTAAACAAGGTACGCGATACATCTGGAGTATACTGTTTTAATGCCCATGTACATAAGTTTACACGATTCTCATAATTTAAAGTTGATGTCTATTGGGATATCTTGCTGCATACACTGTACATGAACAAACTGCATTCTTCCTAAACTCTCCATAGACCATGAGCAGGTTGGCTTTTTCTGTGATGGTAATTCCCATCGTCCACTCACAACCTACTGCTCGGAATGTAACACACTAACTGAGTAGCAAGTCACAATGCACTCAAGGGACACACAGGGACACTGTAAGCAAATGTAACAACATCATAGCCAGCAACTACACACGTTGAATGGTGCACACAAGTGCTGGTGTGAAATGTTTTCAAAATACAACACCTCGTAAACAACTTGCACAAGAATCCTGCAAGAAACACCGCTAACATTCTAATGTATCCCACTTTTAGTTTGTTAATGTCAACAGGCATCGTTCTCTGTTGACCCGGTCTGACAATTTGGACAACCCGGAAGAAGGCATGGATGTAGATGATAGCCGCTAGGTGGCACCCCTATAATCTGTGAACGCTGCTGTCACTGCCACAGTGCTGTGCGTGGGCCACGCACGCCACGCCAGCCTCTCGGCACTCACGGGGGCCTATAAAGCCCGCAGCACAGGGGCTGCTCAGAAGTCAGTTGTGTTCTGACTGCATTCTACATCCTACGTCGAATCCATCATTGTTTGGTTCCTTGGACTTGCAAATTCTGCCGTATCCATCCATAACTGCTGTTGTTGTCTTCATTGTTATCCTTCTGTAGTTTTTGATGACTCACCATCAATGCCCTCGAGCAATTGGCCTGCACTGCCTGGTGGTGTTGGATTCCAGTTACAAGATGCTCCATTAAAAAGTATATGTTTGCACAAAAACACACTTTAAGTATTATTATTATTATTATTATTATTACAGTCTGTTTATTTCCTAACAACACGAGCCCCTGACTACCATTACAGTCTGAAAGCTGCACATTAGTAGCAATTTCCATTTCTACAACATATGTGGTGCATGTTTTAAGTGATTCACCCTGCATATTACTGCAGAGTACATTGGTCTAGTACAGGGGAACACCTGGACTGATTTTTCGATTTAAAACCAGCTATAGTTGAATTTATGTAGGAAGAAGCGAAGCAGGAATGGAAATTACAACATAGGGAACAGACTGTAGACCTCGCATTTTAAGTGGACTTGACTGCACACTGTGTGCAGTAAGACAATGCAAAGTAAGGAAAAAATAATTTCTGATTTGAAATTTAAAAAGAAAATGGGATTGTCAGGGAAAAAATGAAATGAGAGAGAGAGAGAGAGAGAGAGAGAGAGAGAGAGAGAGAGGGGGGGGGGGGGAGGGGGGACAAACAAAGAACTTGAGTCTTAAAGAAAATGTGAATTTTAAAGAATTCATTGTGGCACTGAAAGAATTTTCTAAACTTTTGCAGTCACTGACAACTTTTCCATCTGTTTTTCAGCTGTTTTCGAGACCATTTGCTGTTTCAGTTGAAAGTGCTCCTGCACATGTGCAAATGAAACTGATCAATCTGCAAATTCTTTTACCTGGAAACTGTCTCGGACAGATTTCCTTGATAAGAGTTTCCACCTCCCCATAATGAGGTTGAAAATGTGATACTTTATTCCCATCCACATGTTTGTGTGGAAGGTTATTTTTATTATGAAATTTAAGTCATGATTACCTTAGTAATGAGAATGTGCAAAACTGTCTGTATCTGCCCATATGGTGACAGTTGGTACCAGATGAAAACTTTATTATATCTCCAGTACACCACAACTAATTAAATAATACCAAAAATTCGTTTTCTTTATAGTTTTGTGGTGTTGAGCATTGAAATATGAAACCAAGCCACTGCAAGCCGTTCACAGTTGCATGGTGTGATAGTGGGGGAAGAGTGCACAGGTGTGCAGAATTCTTGGCCATCCCTCCATTCTCACTTAATGACCCACAAACTAAATTCTCTTCCTAAAATATGCAGATCATGAAATGCACACAAATAGGCAATATGTGATGTTAATACAGCACGCATTAAAAAAAAAGTTTTGCATCATCCCAGTTCCCAGAACTCCTGAAGATAGACGTGGATATTGTATCACAGACACAGATCCTTTGATTATTCAGAGATCTAAACAACCATGCACAAGCAGCGCCTATTAGACGGAGAGGGTCTAACAGCTGATCAGTTCATCATTCCACCAGGAAAGAGGTACATGGCTCATGTTGTCTGTAAGTTCAACCGTGCCTAGACGGTCAATATCGTTGTTCGATTGCATTCGCATTATTACTTTGTGCCAGGAAGGGCTCTCACTAAGGGAAGTGTCCAGGCGTCTCAGAGTGAAGCAAAGCAATGTTGTTCAGACATGGAGGAGATACAGAGACAGGAACTGTTGATGACATACCTCTCTCAGGTCGCCTAAAGGCTACTACTGCAATGGATGACCGCTACCTCTGGATTATTGCTCGGAGGAACTCTGACAGCAACACCACCATGTTGAGTAATGCTTTTCGTGCAGCCACAGGATGTCTTGTTATGACTCAAACTGTGCACAATAGGCTGCATGACACTGATGCACAACTTTACTTCCGATGTCCATGGCGAGGTCCATCTTTGCAACCACAACACCATGCAGTGCAGTACAGATGGGCATCATGTTCTCTTCACCAATGAGTGTCGCATATGCCTCCAACCAGACAATCGTCATAGACGTGTTAGGAGGCAACCAGGTCAGGCTGAACGCCTTCACATGCTGTCCAGCGAGTGCAGCAAGGTGGAGGTTCCCTGCTGTTTTGAGGTGGCATTATGTGGGGCCGACATACACCGCTGGTGGTCATGGAAGGTGCCGTAACAGCTGCACGATATGTGAATGCCATCCTCCGACCAATAGTGCAACCATATTGGTAAGGTATTCGTCTTCATGGATGACAAGTCACACCCCCACCGTGCACATCTTGTGAACGACTTCCTTCAGGATAACGACATCGCTCGACTCAAGTGGCCAGCATGTTCTCCAGACATGAAACTTATCAAACATGCCTGGGACAGATTGAAAGGGGCTGTTTATGGCCTACGTGACCCACCAACAACTCTGAGGGATATACGCCGAATCACTGCTGAGGAGTGGGACAATCTGGACCAACAGTGCCCGCTGAATTTGTGTATAGTACGCCACGACAAATACAGGCATGCATCAATGCAAGAGGACATGCTACTGGGCATTAGAGGTACTGGTGTGTACAGCAATCTGGATCACCACCGCTGAAGGTCTCATGTATGGTGGAACAACATGCAATGTGTGGTTTTCGTGAGCAATAAAAAGGGTGAACATGATGTTTATGTTGATCTCTATTCCAATTTTCTGTACAGGTTCCGGAACTCTCAGAACAAAGGTGATGGAAAACTGTTTTTGATGTGTGTATTTTCTGCATGGGCTTGTAACAGTGTGGACAACCTTTTCTTGCGGGTAGAATGCTTTGCTTCCAGGCAGCTGGCCTTCAGACAAGAAGAAACATATACCTCACCTGTATTAATTGTATATTGCTGAATTTTTTAGAACATTCTACCAATGTTGTTAACTTTAGAACAATGAATACTCCTCACTGAACGTACACTTTGTGGCATGGTGATCAAGAAAAGAAAGTGAAAGGTCAGCTTGTTGTCAGACTTCCAGACACCCCTGTTTCAAATCGGCAAGGGATTAGAACATTAATCAAAAATTTTCAGGAAATGGTAACTGTATTGGTTGCCAGGAAAAGGAGTTGCCACTAGTATGTAATGATGATATACTTCAACATATACCAGGAATATAGTATCCAACAAGGACCTCGTATAAAATGGGAAAAGAATGAAACATTGCTGTCAAAACTGTATGAACAGCTGTTGGACGGAGACAAAGGTGTTTCTTTGTTTTTGTGAAGTTACGAGCAATTCAACAGTTATGGTGTTACATTCTCCTGCTTTTCCTTTGTCTGACAGTAAGTGTGTTGCATACATTGCCATACTTGGTCTGACATTATCCATAGGTTGTATAGTTCTGAACGGCAGTCAGCCATCTTCCACAAATTCATGGAATGCTAATCAAGGACGAAAAAGCAATAATGTTTGGATTCTGCTGTACAAGATTCCTGGAAATCATTACATGCAAAAGGGACTACCATCCTTTCCTCCTCAAGATTTAATCTTAATTTTAAAAAAATCAACAGAATGCTTATCACGGTGAAACCTGAGAAATTTGAAATTGTATTCCAGATTTCACAGGGGATATTCCACACAAGAATATTCTTTGAGGGCCTTAGAGAAAAAAAATTCAGGGGAAATATTTACAACCACCACTAAAATGGAAAGTCAAAATTATTACTTCTTTTTGTACTGGTACATGACAACTGTACTATCTCATCATCTACGTATTTGGCAGCATCGAACTTGAACATTCCCCTTTCCATTTTTCAGGTAGGTGTAACTTCACCATACTGGTTAACTACTTCTGTTCCATTTATATTGAAATTAACTCTGTTGCCTTTTGTCATGAACTTGCTAAATGCTGCAATAAAGGAAGTCACTACTTACGTGAGAAGAAATTAGTGTTGTTTGTAGTGAGAAACTTATGTTTCTGGTTCTCTCAGCATCGCCAGCTCTCCATGTAGAAAGCACAGGTTGTTCCTTCTGAGTTTTGTCTCAACTGAATTCTTTAACCCCACTGCTTAGAATTTTCAATGCAAATGATTGGTCTGCCATGAAGATATTGCTGCAACTGATGCTCAGTGCTAACCTTTCACAGCCAATTCTAACACATGATTAATGCCGATCCAAACAATTATAGTTTTTTTTCCATACAGACTGATGAGCTGTAATAAATTATCTATACAACTGCAGTTTGTTGAGTTTAACATGAAGTTTAGAGAAAAGAGGCAGCATCCTGACAGAGATAATTTTACCTAGTATACGTCTACTATCAGCCTAAACATCTGAAAAGTCATTTTTAAGGTAAAGCTGCCATTAACCCAAACACTTATTTAGCACAATAGTGCTTTATTAGACACTGTCCTTTTGTAGCTGATATGCCCTTTCCATTATCTGACTTACCAAGCTAGTTAAAGGGGACTACAGTAAATGAGAACTCTGAAGCAAAGAGCAACTTGACATATTTAACACTGATAAACACTGCCAGAGATAAAGGAAAGGCTAAGTGACAAATAAAAAACACTAGTCTTGACTGTGAATCGAAGCCGAGACTTTTGGGTTGTAGTCTGGACAATAGTTCAAAATTTTCTATTTTGTTCTTGTCTGAATTGCTTATCATTCACATTAAACTTCCATATGAGGCGCCACTCGAAACAAATTTTTCACAATAAACTTCCTATCACTTAAATTCAAATTGATATGAATAAGTGTGTCTTTTTTCAGAAATTCTGTTTGCTAACGATAGTCTGCATAGCAAAACTCGTGTACCGTGTCTCTAATGCCCCCCCCCCCCTCCCCCCAGCACTGCTTAATTTGTTTTGAGTACATTCCATTACCCCAATTTTAAATTTTTTTCCATCGTATTATCTCTTTTCAAGACTCTACTCGTTGAAATCATATGCTGTTCCAAATCCTCTGCATTCTCTGACAGAATTACTGTGCTGTTGGAAAACCTCAAAGTTTTATTTCTTCTCCCTAAGCTTTAACTGCCTTCCCAAATTTCTTCCTGGCTAGCTCAATGTACAGGCTAAGATCTATAACTACTGTACAACAAAACTACATGTCAAAATACGATCAAAGAAGAAGTAATTACCTTGCGCATACCGCCGTTGGTGCCGGGGGATCGACTGACTATGTGCTGTCCCTGGACAGCTAATGGACTGGCTGTGGCAGGTGGTGAACGGAGTGGTAACTCTAAGACGTGGGGCTCTGGTTCACCGGACACTCCCACTGGTATAACCGAGACTGAGTTGGTTTCCGTTACCATCCCTCTGCGAGCCGCATCGGAAGCACTAGGTGACGATGTCAAGGGCTTTTGCTGGGGACGACTGTTACTCTGAAGAGGATTGTAGTCGAAGGCACGGAGACGATGTTGGACGCTGGACACGTATGTAGCTGCTCGATGAGAAGCGCGCGGCGACAGGACCAGATCACCTGCAAAAAAACAACACTGTGATCAGCAAGATATTTCACAGGTGTGTATGAATATACTGTATTTGTCAGAGAGTAAGATCACCCTGAAAATAAGACAACCATCTTTTTCAAGATACTCCCACACAAAAAAATTATTTTTTAACATATTCTTTCTAATCAAAATTATGAACTTTTATTGATGTAAGAGAACTGCCTAAAAAGTTAATGTTACACCTATTCTAAACTTATGCCATTTATTGGCTGTCTCCTATTGTGATAATACATGGATAAATAAAATAAACAAAAATAATTATTGACATTAATTTTTTATCTTCATTGCCTTTGTTTGTTTACTTATCCTGCCGTCTGTGGTATCACTTGCTTATTCGAGGCATGCTGCCACAGAATGGTAGGGCCACAACTGAGGAAACTGGATAATTTTTTAATTTCGTCCGTCTCAATTGCACTGATTCAGCTGTAGTGGTTAGCAGTTTCAGGCTGACAAGCCCAGTCTCAAAACACACACCTTGCTATTAACCACAATTATTTATACAAGCTGGTGCCAAAAGGTACAGCAAACTATATAGTGGACAATAAGTATACTCACTGATCTTAGTCTATGTGTATTTTGGTGGTGTCACTATTTGTAATCATCCTCATCACCATCCTCAGAAGGCAGCTGCGAAACTTACCTTGTGTTGTCACAAATATTTGTCTGGTTAGAGATGGAACTGAGAACACAGCCTGTGGAAGAGCCCATAGGGGTAAGGTCTGGAAAGTACGGAGGATGAGGCAGCACAGTGGTTTTGTTTTTTGTTCAATAGTCATGCACCAACAGGGATGAATATGCAGGTGCATAATTGTGATGCAAGAGCCACGAATTGTCTTGCCACATTTCAGGCTGTTTCCTTCTCACATTTTCTTGCAGGGGTCACAACATGTCCCTCAAAGTCAAAGAAAACTATCAGTATGGCTTTGAAATCTGACCTAACCGGATGAGCTTTTTTTGGTCTTGGAGACCCTTTCCCGACCCACTGTGAAGACTGAACTTTGGTCTCAACATCTTAAAAGTAGACCCACATTTCATCACTGGACGAATCTCTTAAGGAACATTACATTCTCATCTGTGCGACCCGGAAGTTCTTCATAGATTGCTAGTTGAAGGTGTTTCTTCTCTTCACTCACGAGTCGTGGGATGAACTTGGCGGCAACACAATGTATTCCAAGATGCTGTGTCAGGATTTCATGACGTGATCCAACTGAAATACTACGTTCTTCTGCAATCTCTCTGACAGTCAGTCATCGATTTGCACGCAAAATTTCACTGACGTTCCTGAAATGAGCGTCTTCGGTAGATGTCAAAGGCCGTCCTGAACGAGGGTCATCTTTTATGTCCGTCTAGCCATTTTTAAACTGTGTGAACCATTCGTAACACTCGTCACCACACGTTTCCTGTGTCATTTGGTGTGCCCCTATAAACATTTTCTTGAGTTTCACAAAATATATAATGTGGTGTCACCGCCAGACACCACACTTGCTAGGTGATAGCTTAAATCGGCCGCGGTCCATTAGTACATGTCGGACCCGCGTGTCGCCACTGGGTGATCGCAGACCTAGCGCCACCACAAGGCAGGTCTCGAGATACGATAGAGCACTCGCCCCAGTTGTACGACGACATTGCTAGCGACAATACGGACGAAGCCTTCCTCTCATTTGCCGAGAGACAGTTAGAATAGCCTTCTGCTAAGTCCATGGCTACGACCTAGCAAGGCGCCATTAGCCTTACCTACTTTGAGAGTTATAGTATAAATGTCTCTAGAAGAACGCTGTATTCATCAAAGAATAAAAGTTAAGTATAAAGCAGCTACGTACTTTTCTTGCTACCATTCAATAGTTATCCTGTTCCAGACTTGACGCCAGTCGGCGTGTGTGTACGCGTGCCTTTCTTTCGGCTCCCTTCCCAGTGTGGCGTAGCAAGCTTGTTACGCCACAACAGATTGGCGACGAGGCAACGGAAAGGGTCTTGTTCTTTCTAATTGCTTACATTTATTTGTGTCATGGCTTCGCCACAATCTCCAGATGTACTGTCCGAATTTTATCACTTGCCGAATCAGCAGACGCAGGCGTTATTGGATGCCCTTGGACAGCTCGTCCAGGGTCAACGTGCACTGCAACACGATGCGGCAGCCGCCGCTTCACCGCTACCGCAGCCACAACTCGCAGTTGCACCGCCTTTTAGGCACTACGACCCGGCGCACGAATCGTGGACGGAATGGTCCCGCCAGTTTGGCTTTCATCTAGCCGCCTACAGAATTCAAGGTAATGAGCGGCAACCGTTTTTGCTTTCTTGTGTCGGTGTGTCCACCTACCGTGTGATAGTGAAATTGTTTCCCCGACGCGACGTAGCAACTCTGTCCTACGATGAGATTTTGTCTGCTTAAGATGCCTATTTCAAAGAAACAGTTAATGTGGTTGCAAAACGGTATACGTTTTTTCGTACGAAACGTACGGCCGGTCAAACTAATAGGGAGTGGGTAGCAACATTGCAAGGACTTACTAGGGAGTGTTCTTTTGACTGTGACTGTGGTCTTTCTTATTCAGATACAATGGTACGTGATGCAATTGCACAGAACGTTTCTGATGTTCGCATATGGGAGCAAATTTTGAAACTAGTTAATCCCTCCCTTCAACAAGTGATAGACATATTGGATAGACAAGACACACTTGACTGTGCTCAGGAATCTTTTGAAACTTCGCCAGCCGTGTGTAACATTAACCGGCCCGCCGGGCGAGCTGCGCGGCCCGGTAAATTGCCCTCGCGCACGTCGAAGCAGCTGCCGCCGCTCTCTAAGCCACGTGTGCCGCGCCAGCACACAAATGCAGTGAAATCATGCCCGCGGTGTGCTACTAGACATTCGCGTGAACATTGCCCGTCACGCCAAGCTATTTGCTTTTTCTTTCATAGGAAACGACATGTTCAAAGTGTTTGCCAGAAAAAGCTCAGATCAGACAATCACAACCATTCCCGGCCCTTTGCTTCGCGCCGGAAAAGAATAGAGGACACTCAGGCTTGTGGACCTTCGCCCATGGACATTCATGTAGTTAATTCCACTTCGTCCAGTGACACTTTCTCTAACAGTGACTGTGTTCGTCCCACAAACAGTGTGCGTCGACGTCGCCGGAAATCACGTCAATTAGCAAGTGATTCTGTACCAGTGTCTGTTCAAATTGCACAAAACAGTCGCTCTTGTCGTCAGCAGGACGATAAACTTTTTGTAGATTTGGACATTCATGGCAAGGTCATACCATTCCAGCTCGATACCGGAGCTGCAGTTTCATTGCTCAATCACGACACGTACAAACAACTGGGCAAACCTCCGTTGCGTGCCGCAAATGTTACGCTAAAAAGTTATTCAGGACAGCCGATCCCTGTGTTAGGACAGTGCACTCTTCTTGCAACATACAAGGGACAAACAAAACTTGTGTCATTTTACGTTCTTCGTTCTTCTTCTGCAGTGAACTTGTTTGGCTTAGATTTATTTCAATTGTTTAACATGTCTATTGTAAATCAGGTCCTATCAGTGAATCAAACTGTGCCTTCAGACAGTGTTTCTCGTCTGTGTGACGAATTTGCAGACATTTTTGCACCGGGCTTAGGTTGCGCTAAAAACTATGAAGCACATTTGGAACTGAAAGTCAACGCGCAACCGAAATTTTTCAGAGCGCGCAATGTTCCTCACGCATTGCGTGATGAGGTCGCAAGAACACTAAACGATCTAGAATCACAGGGTGTAATTGAACGTGTGCAAGCTTCTCTCTGGGCCTCACCCTTAGTAATTTTGCCAAAACCTTCCGGAAAATTGAGACTTTGCGTGGACTTCAAGGCCACAGTGAATCCACAACTAGTGACTGCTACTTTTCCTTTGCCCCGCCCGGAAGATCTTTTTGCTAAACTGTGCCCGGGAAAATATTTTTCAAAGTTGGACCTAGCCGATGCGTACTTGCAAATACCGGTGGACGACGAATCCCAGCGCGTATTGGTGGTTAACACGCATCTTGGATTGTACAGGTTCAAAAGACTGCCGTTCGGGTGTGCATCCGCCCCTGCATTGTTTCAGCAATATTTACAAACTATTTGTGCGTCGGTCCCTACTGCAGCAAACTATCTGGACGATACAGTGATCTCCGGACAGACAGAAGACGATCATCTTGCGAACCTACGAACATTATTTCAGGTCTTGCGACAAAATGGTCTTCGCTTGAGGAAGGACAAATGTGTGTTTTTTGCTCGTGACTTACCATACCTGGGCCATGTCATCAATACCCAAGGCATACATCCGAGTCCAGAGCACCTCCGTGCCATACAAGAATTGCCTTCGCCGCAAAATGTGAGGCAGCTGCAGAGTGTGTTGGGTAAAATTACCTACTATCATCGCTTTCTGCGCAATGCCTCTTCCATTTCAGCTCCGCTTCATCGCTTACGCCGTAAGGGTGTTCCGTTCGTCTGGACGACGGAATGCGAACGCGCCTTTCGCCAGTTGAAATCGGCGTTGCTTTCAAATACTTGCCTTACGCCATTCGATCCCCAGAAACCCCTTTTGTTGATGGTTGATGCGTCGGATTTCGGGATCGGTGCTGTGCTTGCGCACAAAGTTGGCTCGCATGATCGCCCTATTGCCTTTGCGTCCAAATTGCTCTCGTCTGCGCAAAGAAATTATTCCCAGATAGAGAAAGAAGCTTTGGCTCTCGTGTTTGGTGTTACTAAGTTCCATGATTTCTTGTATGGTCGTCACTTTACCATCATCACAGACCACAAACCTTTGACATCGCTTTTTCATCCGACCAAGCCTGTACCTCCACGTACAGCACAGAAATTCATTCGCTGGTCTATTTTCCTCTCGCAGTACTGCTACGATATCTTGTATCGGTCCACTGCTAAGCACGGAAACGCCGATGCGTTGTCCCGTTTGCCTGTTGCTGAGGATAAAGCATTCGATTCTTCCGAACTTGCTTGCCTGTTCATTGATTCGGAAACCGATGACGTGGTCGAATCGTTTCCGATTGATTTTCGTCGTGTAGCTACAGCCACAGCTGCTGACCCTGTCCTTGCTACCGTTTTGCGTTTTGTTGCTACGCAATGGCCTTTGTCAAAGTCGCGGATTGAGGATCCGTTGGTTCGCCGATTTTTTGCTCACAAGGAGAGACTTTTTGTTCGACGTGGTGTTTTGTTGTTGCGTTCTGATAATGATCAGTCCCGAGTCGTGGTCCCACGTTCGTTACAGTCCTCTGTCTTACGGCTTCTTCACCAAGGACATTGGGGTATAGTGCGAACGAAACAACTTGCTCGTCAGCACTGTACTTGGTTCGGAATCGATGCTGCGATTACGAATATGTGTTCTTCTTGCATGGCGTGTGCCGAACAACAATCCGCACCGCCGCGGAAAGTCTTTGCATGGCCAAAAGCCACTTTCCCTTGGCAACGCTTGCACATCGATTTTGCTGGTCCATTCTGGAATGCTCGATGGTTGGTTCTGGTCGATGCCTTCAGTAATTTTCCTTTTGTTGTCCGGATGTCTTCCACGACGTCCTCCGCCACCATCCAAGCGTTGTCTGCTATCTTTTGCATTGAAGGTCTTCCGCAGACTATTGTTTCCGACAATGGCCCACAATTCATGTCCGCAGAATTTCAGTCATTCTGCCAGGCCAATGGTATTCAACATCGGACATCCGCGCCATTTTCGCCTCAGTCAAATGGTGCCGCTGAACGATTGGTCCGGACTTTCAAGTCACAGATGTTGAAATTGAAAGAGTCGCATTCTCGGGAGGACGCATTGTTGCTCTTTTTGTCCTCGTATCGCTCTCAGCCCCGAGATGGTCGCTCGCCGGCTGAGTTGCTCCACGGTCGTCCTCATCGAACCTTGATGTCTTTGCTGCATCCGCCGCATCAGGTTCCTGTGCAGCGGCAGACTCCTGCTTTTGCTCCAGGCGACGTTGTATTCTATCGCAACTATCGTGGTTCACGGCGTTGGCTCGCAGGGCGCATTCTTCGCTGCCTCAGCCACGCGATGTATTTGGTTTTGGGGGCCTCTGGTGAGGTGCGTCGGCATCTCAATCAGCTGCGCCTCTGTCGTCGCACGGGTTCTGCCGCTCCCCGTCTGCTTTCAGCGACGGTGCCGTCCGGTCAGCACCCTGGGGACCCATCTACTGGCTCGCCTCATCCCCAGGTGTTACCGATGATGCCTTCCATTTTGCCCCATGGTGACGCGCCGCCGCAGCAGCCGCCGCCGCCGCCGCCTGTTCTCCCGCCGGCGCCGCCCGCATTCGACGCTTCGCTGCAGCCGCCAAGCGCCTCCCTGGGTCACGCGCCGCTGATCGCTTCCCGTGACCAGCCGTCCTCTGCCATGGACCTCTTGCCCGCTCCGGACCACATGACGTCATCGCGCATCGGGTACCCCGACGCAATGGAGGTCGACCCTTCGGCCCCTCCTGTCTCATTACGGGCACATACACCGCATGTTGACGTGCACCCTGGACTAGGTTTTCAGGCGTTTCCTAGATCCCCTCGGACCGAATGGCCGGGTGCGGGTGGCACAGCCTCGCCTGTTGTTAGGCTCCCCACCTCATCGCATACGTCAACATGGGGTCCTCCCCACGGCGGGCGGAAGCCTTATCACACGACCGTTCGCCGATTTGCGGGGGAGGAATGTGGTGTCACCGCCAGACACCACACTTGCTAGGTGGTAGCTTAAATCGGCCGCGGTCCATTTAGTACATGTCGGACCCGCGTGTCGCCACTGGGTGATCGCAGACCTAGCGCCACCACAAGGCAGGTCTCGAGATACGATAGAGCACTCGCCCCAGTTGTACGACGACATTGCTAGCGACAATACGGACGAAGCCTTCCTCTCATTTGCCGAGAGACAGTTAGAATAGCCTTCTGCTAAGTCCATGGCTACGACCTAGCAAGGCGCCATTAGCCTTACCTACTTTGAGAGTTATAGTATAAATGTCTCAAGAAGAACGCTGTATTCATCAAAGAATAAAAGTTAAGTATAAAGCAGCTACGTACTTTTCTTGCTACCATTCAATAGTTATCCTGTTCCAGACTTGACGCCAGTCGGCGTGTGTGTACGCGTGCCTTTCTTTCGGCTCCCTTCCCAGTGTGGCGTAGCAAGCTTGTTACGCCACAACATATAATGCTGACACACTGTTCTTCTAACTCTTCCATCTCGAAACACACGAACTGCATGACTCAGCATTCTACTCAATACAGCATTGAACAATAACTAACAGACACCGACAATTAAATTTTCAGCAGTTACACATTAAACACAGGTGTGTGCAGGGATGCCAACCACATTTTGCTCCAACATGTCATTGGCAGGAAGTTATGAACGTTCTGTAATTTTTTGAACAGACACAGTAGCTTCTCTTTCAGTAAATTGTGGGACCCAACACTCAGCATTGGCTGAGAGGGACTGCTGTGCACAAAGAGGGCAGCAGAAGCACTGAACGATGGGTTCACACTCGGCACTCCGCAACCACATCTCTTCTCACCACCACTCTATCTGGCATGCAGGTGGCTGGATAGTGAAGGAAGGGATTGGGGGAGGGGAGGGGGAAGGAGAGAAAGAGAAGTTTGAAGCAGGTGCTTCTCGCCATACAGTGGCAACACTGAGTCACAGATACGCACAACAAAGAGACTGCTAAATCAGTAAGCTTTCGGCCTACTTACTAATTTAGTGGTCTACCTGTGACTCAACATCTCCAGTATATGGTGAGAAGCTATCTATCCTTTTCATAATATTGTCATTATTCGATACTGGATTTTTCGCTGTTTGATTTTGTGTAAATGATTTTATATGAAGGAAGTGTGATGTAGCAAAGACGGTAGAAGCACTAAGCGACTGTGTTTCATGCAAGGCATTCTGTGGTCTTGTCCCCCTATCACTCCACCCAACACAACATGTGACCAGGTAGTGAATAAAGGGACGATGACTGAAGAGAGTATAAAGGAGTAGTGCTTTGGCAAAGACGCTCAATCTACAGGTATTACCTGAAGATGGAGGGTGCACTGTCAAAATATCAACTGCATCAGTTGGTACACCTGAGAGGAATAAAAACAAATACAGCAATTGTCGACGGTCACCTTGTCGCCAGTATTTCTCCAAGAGTAGCAGGTGGCGCATGAAACTGGAGTGCGAGCCGTAGGGCCGCTGGAGCGTCTGGAAAAGGCGCTTGGTGTCAGCCGTGAACTGCAGGGATGCAGTGCACTGCTCCCACTCCCCACCTCCCCGTGGTGCACCGCCCGCACCGTGGAACTCGAAGCTGGCCTGGACAGGTGGCGGCTGGTCCTCGTCGCCGGCGTGGTGGCTGCTACTCGCACCGGAGGACTGTCGTCTCCCACCGACTGGCCCGGCAGACGCAGGTATGGGGGTGACCTGAAAAAGTATTTGTCTCCCTTGAATATTTTTTAAATGAGAAATGCAGCATTACTTGGCAATACAAACTGTGGTCCTGACTGAAGTAGGAACTTCCTTTGTCACGTGGTTAAGCACAGTCACATTTTAGTTTCAAGCATGCAGTGGTGTTACCTAATAGCACAAAAACGAAAGTGATTATAGAGACTGTCCCGGCGAACCGGGACAGTGGCCTACTATTAATGCTTCAAGCAGGGAACTTCAGTATGTACTCAACAGCTGCGAGTGCCTGGTGATAATCTGGCGAAGTACTCGTATATTGCCACAAAATTGACACGGACATTTATACCCCTATCACTGGTCCTATCACTTGTAATGTCACATTTAGCTATGATTTGTAAGTTTACCGTAAAGTTTATAGATACAGTGTCTTCATGGAATTTTTATTTAATATGTTTAATTTTTCCTTCACAGAGATTTAGTTCTTACTTATTATTTACTTATTTTATCTGAGGTGAGTCAGCACTACTGTTGTGCCTGCAGTGCAGGCCAAAGACACCGAGAGGATGAATTCCATGACACTGCATGGACACCTTTCTTTTTTTAACAATAATTTATACCCTCCTTTCAAGACACTGTCCATTCCGTTCAACTGTTCTTCCAAGTCCTTTGCTGTCACTGACTGAATTACAATGTCATCGGCGAACCTCAAAGTTTTTATTTCACCTCCGTGGATTTTAATACCTACTCCGAATTTTTCTTTTGTTTCCTTAACTGCTTGCTCAATATACAGACTGAATAACATCGGGGACAGGCTACAGCCCTGTCTCACTCCCTTCCCAACCACTGCTCCCCTTTCGTGCCCCTCGACTCTTATAACTGCTTTCTGCACAAATTGTAAATAGCATTTCGCTCCCTGTATTTTACCCCTGCCACCTTCAGAATCTGAACGAGAGCATTCCAGTCAACATTGTCAAAAGCTTTCTCTAAGTCTACAAATGCTAGAAACGTAGGTTTGCCTTTCCTTAATCTATTTTCAAAGATAAGTGGTATGGTCAGTATTGCCTCACGTGTTCCGACATCAACAAAAGCAAAACGAGGATAATGGAATGTAGTCGAATTAAGTCGTGTGACGCTGAGGGAATTAGATTAGGAAATGAGACACTTAAAGTAGTACAGGAGTTTTGCTATTTGGGGAGCAAAATAACTGATGATGGTCGAAGTAGAGAGGATATAAAATGTAGAATGGCTATGGCAAGGAAAGCGTTTCTGAAGAAGAGAAATTTGTTAACATCGAGTATAGATTTAAGTGTCAGGAAGTCGTTTCTGAAAGTATGTGTATATTTGTATGGAGTGTAGTCATGTATGGACATGAAACATGGACGATAAAAAGTTTGGACAAGAAGAGAATAGAAGCTTTCGAAATGTGGTGCTACAGAAGAATGCTGAAGATTAGATGGATAGATCACAGAACTAATGAGCAGGTATTGAATAGAATTGGGGAGAAGATGACTTTGTGGCACAACTTGACTAGAAGAAGGGATCGGTTGGTAGCACATGTTCTGAGGCATCAAGGAATCACCAATTTAGTATTGGAGGGCAGCGTGGAGGGTAAAAATCGAAGAGGGAGACCAAGAGATGAGTACACTAAGCAGATTCAGAAGGATGTAGGCTGCAGTAGGTACTGGGAGATGAAGCAGCTTGCAGTCTCAGGACTGAAAACCACAACAACAACACTGTCAATTGTTTTTTTTTCTTGTCTTATTGGGAGATGTTTTGTTAGTAGGGTATAGGGATATGTAAATTAACTTTGTTGAGCAGTAACTAGTGAAAAACTTGACTGTATTTTATGATAGCTGTGAAAAATGAACTACAATTAAATTATTTTTCAAGTTAGCTTCCTGTTATAAGGAAATAAAACTGTCACTGAACCTACTAGTTGGGGACATATAAGGAAATAAAACTGTCACTGAACCTACTAGTTGGGGACAGTTACAGAGAGAGGAGAGAGAGAGAGAGAGAGAGAGAGAGAGAGAGAGAGAGAGAGAGAGAGAGAGAGAGAGAGCATTACTGTACTTGCCAGCTGCTGTATCGCTGGTAAATTTGGTCCTCTGCCATGAGCAACACTACTTTGTTAGTTAAGTGAGGCGTATCTGTGCTGATGGGCAATCTTTGCCAGGAAGTGAGCAAAACAGAAGAAATTGTGCAGTACAAATAGTTCTCGTTGAAAGAACAAACACATTTAAAGTGGTAGACGGAAATATTTAGAATGCTACTAAATATTTCAGAGCGGCAAAGAAATATGCACTTACAAAATTCCAGATTGCAGCTCTTAACAGAACTGTGGAAAAATAACAAGAGAAGACCAACTCAGTACTCTCTTTCTAAGAGTATACTACACAAGTTCATTTTAGGTGATTGTGTGTGTTTTAAATGCAGTAATTGATGATTGTTAACAATTTCTGGAAGAATCATTAATTTTTAACAACTACCTTTTGTGTTAGAGTAATTTAAATAACACGCTGCATGGCTATAACAGAATGCTGTGTAAACAACCACCAGCCAGCAAGGAGCTATCACAAAAGCTACTGGTTTGAAGGGTTAATGTCATTAAATTTATTGACAGTAAGAAGTAAATAAAAGTAAACATGATATTAAATGCACATTCACGATAACAAGAAAAGCTTTAACACATAAGAAAAATCTGATGACATTCAACAGAAATTTAGCTGTTAGGAAATCTTTTCACGAAGTATTTTTTTTTGTAGTGTAGCCTCATACACAAGTGAATAGATGAGAAGCGAACAAAAGCTTTTGAAACACGGTAGCGAAGAAGAATGATGTCAATTGAATGAGTAGATTGAGAAACTAATGAGGAAGGGCTTCACTGAATTGTGGAGACAAGAGCTTTTTGTCATAAAATAACTAAAAGACGGTATCAAACAATACACAATGAAATAATGACAATGTGAAAAGGATAGATTGCTACTCAACACAAAGAGGAGGCCCTGGGTTACTGGCAGGCACTGACTTTTTTGTCCAATAACTTAGACGTTTAAAAACCTCCTTCAATGTGCCTTCTGTGTCTCAACGTCTACTCTATGTGGTGAGCAGCAATTTATCCTTTTCATCTGAAAGAAAGTATTGGTTGAGAAGGCAAAAAGGAAAGTCGGTTTAGTAATGGAGGGAAGTGTGATGGTAAAAATTATAGAGGAAGACTGAGACCAGATACAGTAAGCAAGTTTATGTCGTGTGGACCACGGTACTCATGCAGAGATGAAGAGGCTTGCACAGAATACACCAGAGTTGCATCAAACAAGTGTTCAGACTGAGGACCACAAAAACATGCACAAAAGACCCACAGCACTAAGGAGACAATGTAATTTGATTCCGAAAGACTGAAGTTGAATACTCTGGCAATGTATTTATTAGAGGAGGAGGAGGAGGACAAGGTACATAATGTCGAAGTGAGTGGGCTTTCAGGTCTCAATCTGAAAGAAAAGGAAGCAACATGTTCACAGAATTTTGTTAACAATATAGGTAAATGGGAGAATAAAAAACCCTTGCACAACCTTCACAGCTATTTATGGACACAACTATACATCTGATCGAGTGTTAACTATTTCTATTTGATGATGTGTAGCTACAATAAAATCTATGATATGATCTGAGGAAAGGACATTAGCATCTCTCTTCCTTTTTAAATATGTATCAGTGTTTTGTTTATGAGATTTTCTCCAACTTTCAGGCTCTCCTTTGCACAGATCTATATGGAACCTACCTGCCAAAGAAACATTCAGAAAAAAATTATTCTACCTAGAGTAGAGGTTCCCAATCTTTCTGAGAACACTGTTCCCCAAGAACTACCAGATATTAGGTAATACCTGATGTCTACCTGATCATAGAAAAAGAATTTTCTTCAAACACTTGTTTCTAAAATGGTGAAATATAAATGACATTTAGCTTTTGTTTATTAAACAACAAACTAACGAGTCAATGACACAATTGGTACGGCTTATTATAACTAGTTTCTTTATAGAATGATGAAACAATTTTCAATGCATCACGAGTATTACCTACACTCCTTCTCAGCAAAGAAAGCAAACTATACACACTTGTTACAAAATACGCTTTCTCTGCACTACTCCTTCCCCAAAATGGCTCTGAGCACTATGCGACTTAACTTCTGAGGTCATCAGTCGCCTAGAACTTAGAACTAATTAAACCTAAGGACATCACACACATCCATGCCCGAGGCAGGATTCGAACCTGCGACCGTAGCGGTCACGCGGTTCCAGACTGAAGCGCCTTTAACCGCACGGCCACACCGGCCGGCACTCCTTCCCCATTGCGATACTTTGTTCACCCACAACCTGCACTCCCAATTAAAATCTACCGAATTAAGATGTGTCTGCAGCTCGTGGTCTCGCGGTAGTGTTCTCGCTTCCCGAGCACGGGTTCCCGGGTTCAATTCCCGGCGGGGTCAGGGATTTTTCCTGCCTCGATATGACTGGGTGTCGTTGTGTCGTCTTCATCATCATCATTCATCCCCATTATGGTCGGAGGAAGGCAATGGCAAACCACCTCCGTTAGGACCTTGCCTAGTAAGGTGACGCGGGTCTCCCGCGTCGCTCCCCTACGCTCTGTAAAGGAGTATGGGACTCATCATCATCATCATCATCATCATCATCATCATCATCACACTATATTTATTGTCTGTAGATCACATAGTTGCTGGACTCCTTGCTCCTGAACTGGCAGGAAATGAAAAGACTTCACACTGCCAATGCTCCGTCTCTGGCCACCACCACCACCACCACCACCACCACCAACAACAACAACAACAACAACAACACCACGAAGGTCCTGCAGCAGTGTATTAGCCATTACATAGTTACTGCTGTGTTATGCTGCGATGTCAATTAGTTTACTTATTGTTGTGAAGTTAATAATTATGCAGTTTCTGATCTATAGCATGAACAACCTACAACCCAGAGAAGACATTTTCATGAGACATATAAGCATATGTGATGTATCATATTTACGCGAGTGTAAGACGGCAACACCGTTTTTTAAGAGGCTCCTTGACAAAAATATTTTTTTAACGTATTCAGACTAATCAAAATTACAAACTCTCTTAATGAAAAAATATCTGCCTAAAAAGTTAACATTATTATATATATAGTACATCAGACAAATGTCTGCTTGTGTCTGTGTACGTGCGGTTGGATATGGGTGTGTGTGCGAGTGTATACCTGTCCTTTTTTCCCCCTAAGGTAAGTCTTTCTGCTCCCGGGATTGGAATGACTCCTTACCCTCTCCCTTAAAACCCACATCCTTTCGTCTTTGCCTCTCCTTCCCTCTTTCCTGATGAAGCAACTGTTGGTTGCGAAAGCTTGAATTTTGTGTGTATGTTTGTGTTTGTTTGTGTGTCTATCGACCTGCCAGCGCTTTCGTTTGGTAAGTCTCATCATCTTAAACAAAGATTCCATGACTTACCAAACGGGAAAGTGCTGGTAGATAGACACAATAAAAAAACACACAAACACACACACAAAATTTCAAGCTTTCGCAACCAACGGTTGCTTCATCAGGAAAGAGGGAAGGAGAGGGAAAGACGAAAGGATGTGGGTTTTAAGGGAGAGGGTAAGGAGTCATTCCAATCCCGGGAGCAGAAAGACTTACCTTAGGGGGAAAAAAGGACAGGTATACACTCGCGCACACACACACACACACACACACACACACACACACACACACATATCCATCCACACATATACAGACACAAGCAAACACACACACACACACACACACACACACACACACACACGCAGATATATATAAAAAAACAAAGATGAGGTGACTTACCGAACGAAAGCGCTGGCAGGTCGATAGACACACAAACAAACACAAACATACACACAAAATTCAAGCTTTCGCAACAAACTGTTGCCTCATCAGGAAAGAGGGAAGGAGAGGGGAAGACGAAAGGAAGTGGGTTTTAAGGGAGAGGGTAAGGAGTCATTCCAATCCCGGGAGCAGAAAGACTTACCTTAGGGGGAAAAAAGGACAGGTATACACTCGCACACATGCACATATCCATCCACACATACAGACACAAGCAGACATGTTTCCCTCTATTTTATATATATATATATTCTGATAATACAAGGACAAATAAAAAGAAAAGGTTTATAATACTGTTTACCTTCATTACCGTTTTGCTTACTAAGGCTGTCGCCTGTGGTATCAGTATTCTGAATCACCACCACCATCATCCCAATAGCACAGCTGCAAAATTTATATTTCTGTTGCCACAAATATTTGGCCATTTCTTTCGAAAATGCTACAACTTCTCAAAGTTGTGGTTGTGGTGGGACCTGAGAACACGACTGTTTCTCTACCACCCCAGCTCCCATATACATAGTAGATTTCACTTCTATGCTGACATAAGAATGTAACAATGTCTCTCGCTTCCAAACATATCATATGCCTGCTGCATTCTCATTGGCCGCATAGAACCAGCTGCTGACAACCCCTTTTGTTCCCATCGTACCTCATGGCAATTGTTGATAACATTGCTGCACAAAACAGGTAAGTTTGGCACAGGCCCCTATCTAGACTTTTACCATATCCTGCAGAAATGTACACTATTGTTGAGTATTTGTGCAATTTTAAAGTAATTCAGTTCTGACTACAAATGGATTCAGTTAAACTGCGGTTTAAGCATGGTAGAAGTCCATAAAAAACTGAAGTATGTGGCAAAGATTCCCACAGTTCCTAATTTCTCATGTATCCCTTGCACTAGTACCGTTCAAGTCAACTGTAACATGACTGTACCAGCACTGTCGATACCATATGAAGCACTTCACTGTATCTTGAGCCCATTCAAATTTGAGTGTAATTTGCCCAGCTCTACCTTCCTGAATTTTTCAAAATAAATCTGCATGTGATCTTAATAGCGAAAGCTACGTCTGTAAATTTATGCCAACCCCAAAGCTTTATTTGTTAATCTAAGATGGACCCCATTTATTAGTCTATTAAACAATTACGAACATGGACTTCAGCAGCAGTAGTTTAATTTGTGAATATAAGACGACAATGTATTTGGGAAAAAAATTCATTTTATAATAGGGTAAACACATGATGTGTCTCAATTTTCTTATCGTAAGATGCACGGTATGAAGTATGTGTGTAGTGGGGTGACAAAGTGAGGAAGATGATGTTCACACTTTCATCCCACAGGTTGTCAAACTCCACTACATTGTGCCATGCATTAAGGCTACTTTATTTTTCAGCGAGGCATGCAGGGAGGAGGTGAGGGAGGGGGGGGGGGGGGGGGGGGGGTTGCTGGTTGTGTGTCTAATTATTGGTAACTTACATATTGAACATTACAATCTCACAAAAGTATTGTTAATAGTAATGATCTTTTGAAAATAATTTAGATTTGTGACCAAAACACCATTGCACTTTGACTTTACTTACTCAGAACGACAAGGAAGGCCAGGAATTTTTGAACTGCACTGTTACTGGTGATGAGACCTGGGCTTCCCTTCAAAATTTAGAAAGAAAAAGCCAGTAAACGAAGTGGCATCAGTCACAAAATGATGATGCCTCTGTGCTTTGAGACTGAAAGTGCCTCCTACTCATCGACTTTATGCCTGACGGAGAAATAGGCCTACTGTCAGACCCTTCACCAACTGTCGTGTACCATTAAAAAGAAAGTTTTTTCACAACATTCACTCACTTTATGCTGCGTTGATAAAGTATTTGCTTCCACAGTTTAAATGGGAAGTTTTTGAACATTTACACTATAGCCAGGATTTGGCCCCAAGTTATTATGATCTTTTTCTGAAATTGGAGGATTTTTTGGGCACAAAGCCCTCTGGAAATGACAACGATATGACAGAGGACGTTGGTGAGTAATTTGATAACTATGCACCAACTTTGGAGGCAGAGGGCATTGGAAAGCTTGAGGAAGCCAAGATAAACTTTTAAATTTGAACAATGACTGCATGGGAAAAACAGTATGCTGTAAAACAAGTTATATTTCATTATTAGGAGAAACAAACCTTATTTAATTTTAGAATGACTCTCATATTTTCATCTCGTGTGCACAAGTCTGTGTGTATCTTTTTATTACAGCTCTATATTTTACACCAATCTGCTACTTTGTGTTTCAGCAGGATAGTTAACTACCATAAGTGGCATAATGGAAAGCACTCACTGGTATCAGGACAACATGAAGCTGCAATTTGTGTCGCCACTTACAGTGAGGTTGTTTCCAAACGTGGCCAGATTGCTGTAATCCATCATCACAGCCCCACTGCCTTGCTGGGCCGTACCATCCGTGATTCCATCACTGTCATCTAATCGTGTACTGTTGTTAGCTGTCGAATCTCCACTCTTCGGTGCAGTTTCCTGGGTCTCCTTCGTTGTCGAGCTGTCTGCCTTGGTGCGCCTGCGCTTTGGCTTTGGCTGGCCTGTCGACGAGGACTGTTGCTGCGCAGTTTGCCCGCTAGATTCCTTAGATTGCTGAGGCCCCTCTTCATTTTCCGAGCCAGACGGCACCTCAATGTCATGATACTGCAGTATCCTGTGTAAGAGATAAGTGATGTGTAGCTCGCTCAAATATGGCACACTCATAAATACATATTAGAATTCAGCTGTTACTATGTAAAGCAACAAAAGCATAGTTTGGTATAAAAATTGTGAATTTAAGAATTTCCCTACAAAAAGCAGTTCAAAGTTCATTATTGTTGCTTGATAATCAGTATAATCTGAGGATTGGAATCTCTGAAATAAGTACAGAGGTGAAAAGTAATAAGGGATGCACGAGCCTTCTTATATTCAGAGCTGAAAAGTATCTTATTCACCATTGCTTTCTCAACTGAAAACATAACAAGCAGGAGCAAATGTGCTGGATAAAGCACAAAAACATTATTTACTGATTCATTATTTATTTGGTTAACAATGCCACTGAATAAGTAGCATCTTTTGGAACAGAATTTTATTCTTTTATAACTAAAACAGTCAATATTCATCCAATGGTGAAGTAACTGCACAAAAGTGGTGTCTGGGCTGTAGAGACTCCTTTACATCATAATTATATGATATTTCTGTGCCTGGGTTGTTCAGAATTATTATGCAAAGTTCCTTTAGGACTACAATGACTACAGCCATTATGAAATATAGTATGACCCCTCTTTTATGTTCTCAGAATTAATGTTCCCCTGGATTTAAGACATTTCTTATGTTCAATCAAATTTCCTCTGTTCACAAAATTAACTTGCACCCAAGTTTACGTTAACAGATTGTAATTTTCCTGCTGTTTATACTTCATGAAAAAATGTTCATGGAGAAAAGAAATGACATAACTGACGGCACTGGCCATAAAGCGGCGTTTACAAACATTATGTGGTTAAGTTTCTTGACACCAGCATGTTCTATTTGACAGATCTGAACCGGTAACTGGGTAAAAGTCTGAACAATTCACGTTTTATTTCCTGCCGCAACTAACTGCCGCTTGGCTTGGTGGCTGGTGGGAGTAATTAGGTTTGTTTGAATAAAGGTATCAGGACCCACCACAGTCATTTCCAAACTGTCTCTACAGCACATATGCATTTTCATGATTGTTGTCAATGTCATGACACTTTTGTATTATTCAAATCATGTTAGTGTGTTTTGTAGTTTGGCCACTTGTAGTGCTAGCTGACACCTTTGCTCACACTGCATTGTAAGTTTTTGGTTTAAACACAGCATCAGTTATGTATTTGTTTGTACTCAGCATGCTGTGTTTTGAGATCTTATTCTCGCTGTTGTGTGTGAATATTTACACATGTATTTTTTGCAATGTTTGACAAACAAGCAACGTGATGATAGTTTGTGTGTGCATGGTTTTCTAGATAACAGAGGAAGCACAGTACCCGACAGCCTCAAAATGATGCAGAACAACACATATGCAAACACCAAACAAAATACTTGTGTAAATATTTGCACTTGACAACAAGAATAAATTCTTGAAATTTGTTGTGCTAAGCATGGGGAGAAAAAAAAAATTATAAGCAAGACCTTGACAAGTATTTTGATGCCTATTATGTACATATGTCATACATAAAGTGCGAAACTGCAGGGGGGGGGGGGGGTGATCCCATACGTAGCTTTTACTGCTTAAACATTATTTCCCACATTTACATCATTTTTTCGAGTCTCTTGAAAGGTGTAAAAGCGGGATTTCATTGCAGATAAAAAAATATTTGCAGTTGTGAATATGGACAATCATCAGCCGTCTAATGGGACGATAACAATGAAAATGTGTGTCAGATCGTGACACGAGTCTGGATTTCCCACTTATTGTGGGTTTGAGCCCTGGTCCGGCACAAATTTTAACTGTCATCATCCCATTATACAGCAGATCGTTGTCAATATTCACAACTGTGAATACACTTTTCATGTATTTTAAGTAACAACTCTTCCGTTACTGTGTAGAGTTGATAACCTAACATCTTGCAGAAGCTTCTTCAAGGACTTAGGGACTCTTGTACTTTCATGTCAGTACATATACTCCCTAAAGGTATTTGTGGTTAATAACAAGAGTTAATTTAGGATGAACTCGGCAATTCACAACCACAATACAAGAAGTGGAAATCATCTTCACAGTTAGTAAGCATCTCTGTCTACGATTCAGAATAGAGTCTTTAATATTCCAGGGCAAAAGTCTATAATAGGTTGCTGATGGAAGTCAAGCACGAAACTGAAAACCCCAAATATTTAAAAACAAAGTAAATGTATGCTTTATTAGCCAGTCTTCCAATATATACCACCCATCCAAACAGTTCGAAGACTGATGTTATTCCCGGCATGTGAGTGATGTAAGCACAGTTACTACAGTGACAGCTTGAACTAAGAAGTGTGAAAAAGAAATGCGTATTCGACCATGCAGTGTTAAGTTGTGATGTGTGGCCGTAGCACGTCGTCGTAGTGTTGACATCTCTAAATCAAGTGTTCAAGACATTCTTCAGAATGTTTTGAAGAAAGTAAAAATCTGTGGAGTGGAATGTTTGTTGCACACACATCACCACCTGAACAAAAACAATGACCGTGGATGCCTGTGCAGCTCAACTGAAATGCAAAATGTGTACAATACTTTCCTGGGAAAAATCATTATGGTTAATAAGACTTGGTGCTGACAATGTAGACCTACCACAAAATGACGAAGTGCAGAAATGCACATGAAGGATCAACATTTTGATGAAATAACCAACGGGAGAGTTGAACAATATTACGAAGCACTTTTCTGACATTTTAACATTGTTGTACGAATGATTTGTGTGTTGTATTCAAGTGGTGGGAGGCTATGTAGATCATATGACACATTAAAACCATTATTTTAATTTTTCTCCACTTTTTAATTAACCCTTTGACTGCTACAGATGTGCTCTCTACATTCTGTGATGAGCACGGCTTTTTTGTCACTGTTCTGCCTGCCTAATGCTGTTACCTGTGCTGAGATGATGACGTTCTGGCTGCTATGAAATACTTGTCATTGGATTTTAAGAAAACCATTCGGTGAAAAGATTTGTGTTTTGTGCATCGTACAGTTCGATACCTTCACTCAATAAGGAACAAACTTATTTTCATTAGCATTGTGTATGACTAATTCTACCTTATACACTGCTGTGTATGAAATGTAGATAAGATGTAGAAATTTTATTTAAAATTGAGACCAGAACTACACATTTCAATCTCAAGTTACTGGTTTTTTACATCCAGCAGATGTTCGAGCACAGTGCACCCAATTCCATTGCTGTGCATTGGGAATCATATGGTCATAACAACTGTCATATTTCGTAAACAGTTCAACATAATAAAAAGAGATTTTTGCAAATTGTAGCACTCAAAGGAGGCACGTATATTGCATGATAAATATTCAAAGCTTTTTTATTCGCTGAGATACAGAATATCTCATCCATCGCAGTGAGACTGTTGGCGGAATGGAATGTGTAAACATGTCAAAACCACTTCAGGAAAACCTAGTGGCGACATTTGAACACGCCCTCAGCAAGTGGGGAGCAGCAAAACATGAGGCGTAGCTCAATATCTGGTCTCAGAATGTAAATTCTACCCAATTAATATTTATATCAGATAGATTCTGATTTTACCAGTATATAGAGAGCTGACAGTTGTCTATGTGAATAGAAAAAGGTTATTTGAAGTATGAGATGAAAAACAACAGATGAGAGGAGGAGGAGGAGGAGGAGGAGGAGGAGGAGGAGGAGGAGCAGTAGCTCATTCCATAGTAGTTTTTTTTCTCCTAATGTACTGATCTAGAAGTGTGAGTAGATTATCCCTAGTCATATTTGTTGTTTGTGTACTTTACAGAAGCAGCCATCAGTTACTGCTTCTGCCTGTTAATGTGTAACTTCAGTTATTTCACATCCCTGAAAGGTCCTCTTCAGGACAGGACTTACAGAAAATAATGAGTGAACGAATGAAATGAATGTATGGAGCTGTTTATTGCGCGGTAGCTTGCTCCTTCATGAACAGAAACTACCCTCTGAATTAAAGAAAGATCTTATCTGCCAGATTTTGTTTCTTCTAAAATTCATAATAGTCTCATTAAGCAGAACATAAAATTGTGTAGCTTCTAAATTCCACTGGGGTAAGATTGGAAGGAGGGGGGCAACAAAGAAGAGCAAGCATACAGGAGGTAGAGGCATATACAATATACTGAAACTGAATTAGACGTAATTGTACTATCACGAAATTTCATATACATCTTAAAAAAAAATCTGAAATGCTCTTATCATAACTTCATGAATACACAATGAGAAAGAGAACAACAGAAAGCACACAATTACCTTTTCCTATAGCTATCAAAAAACATCTTTTGGTTGCCAGTGAGGTTACTTGGGTTACGACATTTGGCTCGCAGACTGGCATAGTACCGACACAGCTTGCACAGAAAGCGCTCTGAGCTGACACGCGCAGGAATGCCGTCTCGGGTCAGTGCCGCATTGAGTTCTCTGGCTTCCGCATTGCCCAAACCATACATGTGAGCACGTACGAGCCTCCGATTGCAGATACCACACACCATGTAGAAGTCTACCCATGAGAAATGTTGCGAACAAAGTGCGAAGTGGGCCTGGGGCTTGTCCGTGTCAACAGGGACCTGTAGACAAATTATAACAAATCTCTATGGTACATATCTCCAATATCAGAAAATTTTACATCCAACTTATATCCAAACAGCACATGGGAATGCAGCCAACACAAAATAATCTTACCAGATGATATTTCAACAGATAACCTCCATTATGGTTCTCAAAATGCTTAATGTAGTGTGACCTGACTGTGCTCTGCTATTTAAACCCAAATATATTCCCATAAACTATTTGAACAGTGTACATGATACGTAAAAAGTAGTTTTCATATTCTGCTTCTATTCATGAGAAAAGTGATAGGTACATGTAAAAGACTGAGGTGTCCAACTTTCATACTTTTCTAGATGAATGTTGGTACAACTCAAGCCACAGTATGTTTTTTAAAAACACATAGACAGCACTCTCGTGACATATGAAAAACCATAAAAATAATAAATATCCTTCCTATAATTAACTATATGAAATCTGTACTGACACACATTAGCTAAAAGCTGTAATACATACATTAAGAAACTTCTATATTTATTAATAAATGGAAATGTTGATTAAATACTGAATCACTTTTTTAAATAAAAATAATGTTTATAATTTTCATTATCAGTCACTTGAAAATGAGAGTATTTACATTAAATTACCATTGGGACAAAGATGACAAATGTTATATAGAAAAGGAAATACTCTTTTTGTATATTTCTTGTGTACGCTGTTCTGCAGCCTTAAGAAATTGTATGAATTGCATAGTATTGTAAATATTAATCCACCAGAGCTGCTTTTCTATATTTTATTTACTGCCATCAGTTTCGAGCAATAACTCATTCTCAAGTGTTCCTTTTGTCCTGAATTATCTGTCACCAATAAGAATTTTGTCTAAGTGCTCAATACATTTTTTATTTCTAAGTTCTCTCTGCTCATTGAACATGTTATTCAGATTTCTTGTTAAATGTGTGTAGAGTTCTAGATGCTCACATACTGATCGTGCACTTTTACTTGGCCCCTGCCTGGAGGATGCCAGGAGCGGAAGCTTGTGATCAAATGGTTCAAATGGCTCTGAGCACTATGCGACTTAACTTCTGAGGTCATCAGTCGCCTAGAACTTAGAACTAATTAAACCTAACTAACCTAAGGACATCACACACATCCATGCCCGAGGCAGGATTCGAACCTGCGACCGTAGCGGTCGCTCGGTTCCAGACTGTAGCGCCTAGAACCGCACGGCCACTCCGGCGGACGCTTGTGATCAGCTCGTAGCACATTGGCTGCTGAGACAAGCCCTACCTCCCCCTCCCACAGCATGTAATGGGTTAATGTGTTATGGAAATGACACAAAAGTCACTAGAGGGACTAAGTACGGCTTCTTTGCTCATTTCATGTAAATAATATTAACTATCACAACATCGCAAAACACGGATCAACACTGTATCCACAATGGTTACTTATTGTTATGTTGCACAATACTGTTACATAGCTGAGGCTGGCAACAAGCTTAAACATTCTGGAATGGTATGAAGTTAGACTACTTACAGAAATCACGTAGGAGCTGAGTAAAAGTGTGCAACCAGTAGCTTCCTCCTTCAGGACTCTATGAAGGATGGAAAGATTGACATACAAACTTTTTTGCTGCAGTACTTGGTCAACTGTACATGTCAACTGATGCTTTTCCTAATCAAAAGGATGCCCTCACGAAAGTGAATTTAAGATAAGACTTTTGAGCAAAACACAGTAAGAGGATGTAGTGATGTGACCTGAGAGAAACTTTAGTGTTTTCTTCGTGTTCTATAGGCTTAAAAATTACGCCACAGGTCAACAGCAAATGAAAATAGAGAGAACATACTATGAAGTGTATCAACACTGCACAGAGCCTTCCTTAAGATATGAGAAACTTCAATTTGAAGTGTCACATATAATATCATCATTAACGAAAAAACAACCCAGACAACAGTATTTTGCACACATTTATATTTTTAACCATTCCATCAAAATGAGTTTCTGGAACCTCTCTACATTATTTGTGCTGACTTCACCCCCCCACGCCCCCTTTTTTATTTTTTTTTAGAATGATAGTGTGTTATGTTCCTCAAAAAACATTTTTTACTTGATAAGCTATAATTGGTATGCTCTGGGTCTGACTAGAATCGTTTGGTTACTAAACTAAAGAAGGAAAGAAAATCAAGAATTTAACATACCATAGGTATATAGTCATGAGCACAAGCTAAGGGACAACAATGGAACAAGGGGATAGGAAATTGGTGGTGACCTTCTCATAAGAACCATCGTTGCATTTACCTTAAGTGATTCAGAAAAAGCACAGGAAACTTAAATCTAAACAGTCAAACAGATATTTCAACCCTGGCACTCCAGAAACTCTCCACTATTCCCTCAGATAACATGTTCTTGCATGATTATCTTTTAAGCTAAAAACCATTTAACAGGAACAAGAAATACTCTATAATATCCAAATTTCACTTTTTCTTACACATAAATACAAAACTGTTGTGCCAAATGATAAGGAAGAGCACAAGCATCCAGCAGATGTCCGAGTGCGTCATATATGGGGAGAACCTGAACTACTCTCAACTGAATTTCAGAGGTTTGTCAGGAATATTTTCTGCGTATTTCGGTATGAGGAGCCTCAAGTCTCCAGTAGCTCATTTTGGATTAATAACGTAATTATGGTTTATTTGATTTGTTGCCCTAATTACTTACACTATCTGCTCAAAAGTACCTGCATACCTATTAGTGAACATTTATATGCGGTGGGTCCGAGCCTTTATGATGGCTTGAAATCTGCTGGGGGCATTTTCAATGAGCTGTCTGAATGTTTGTGGAGGAATTGCAGCCCATTCTTCTTGAAGAGCAGAAAGCAGAGAAGTTAGTGATGGGGCATGGAGCAAAGTTGATGGTCTAACTCATCCCAATGGTGTTCCTTGCATTTGGGTGAGGGCTGAGCAGGCCAGTCCATTTCACGAATATTACTGTCCACAAACCATTGTCTCACAGATGCTGCTTTGTGATACGGTACACTTTCACGAAGATAAAAGAACAACCACCATCTCTAAACTGTTCCTTTACCACACGCAGTATAAAATGCTTTGAAATGTGTTCCTATATTTCTACATTTAGCATTCTCTAAAGCACTATAAAGGGCCCACGTCTTCACCACAAAGAGGATCCCCACACCTTAACATCACCTCCACTTACTTCAGTGTCGGCACTGAACATGACGGCAGGTAACATTGTTCGGGCATTCACCGAACCCAAACCATTTCATCAGAATGGCACAGGATATAACGTGAGCCGTCACTCAAAATTACTAGTTTTCAGTCATCCGCTGTACATTGGCATCACTCTTTACACCAACTCGAGCGTCGACTAGCATAGAAAAGGTAAATGGCATGGCTTATGAGGGGCTGCTCCACCACTGTATCCCAATCTCTGCAATTCCCTATGTACACTCACTGTGCTGCCTCAACTGCTGGTAGCACTTTGGAACTCTCAAGTGATTCTTTCCACTGATTTCGTGCGATTTTTTGCAACCACCCTTGCAATGCTCAATGGTCCCCGTTTACCAGTACACCAAGTCAACTTGGTCCTGGTTTAGCTGTGGTTGGATGAGCTCCAGAGCAAACTGTTCTCGTGTTACTGCTTCTCTACTGACACCATAATACTCTGTCTTTTTAAACTCGTGAGTCTGTTTCGTGTGACATCTAATTGTCAATTCCACATTATATACGGGTGTTCAGATAGTTCTGATCAGATAGTGTATATTTCTGTGAAAATACCTTCACAACAGTGGAAAAGCCACTAGTATGAAATCACCAAGATGGAAAACACAAAACAAAGACTAATGCAAGAACCGTAAAGTGACTATTGTCTCTGAGTGAACAGCTTGGCAGTGTCATAGTATCATTCTTCCACTGCACTCATTCAACTAATATGCGAGATGGATATTGCCGAAGACTTCGTCAATAAACAAATCCGTACAGCTACATATCGCTGTTTCAGTGGAGTCCGAGTTTGCCCTGTGTAACAAAAATAGCGTTGCAAACTTCCAGCCATTACGGCGAGACATACTATTCTCGGATCAGCTCCAGTTTTACCAATAGGTACTGTGGTTTTTGTTCTGTGGTGACGACCGTTTTAAGCAACAGGTTGCAGAATGGCTGAATCATGTTTAGCAATCCCATTCGACAGCAGTGAAAATGCAACACTTTACATTTAACATCACTGAGGGATCACATTCTTACCTTATAATGATGTACATATTACAACGGGCTAGGTGGTTGAGGAAGGATCGAACAAGTAAAACTCTGCCTCTGTGTGTGCTAAGTGCCAGTACCTTGTTCATGATGCTCCTCTTCAGCTTCAGGAGCCACTTCCGACGGACATGGTGCGATGCAGTCTGGTCACAACCTTGGGCCGCGCACATTGCAGTCGCTCCTCCGAGCCCTCCGCCAGTGCGGTGGTAACGCTTGCGGTTGTCTTTGTATGACGGACAGTTCGCCTTGCGGTCCACATGACGATAGCAGGCATCGCAGAGACAGGACTCGGCCGTGAGGTGCGTCTCGACTGTGATCGAAAAGACAATGGGTAACATTTTAAAAGAGAGAGAGAGAGAGAGAGAGAGGGAGAGAGAGGGAATTACTGGATTTATAAATGAGTGCACACTTTGGTTTTATACTTTTCAAGTGCAGGCACACATTTTACTATGTTATCAACTGCGTATATGTACTCCAAAATGAAACGATATTGGAACTTCTCCTTTATTACTTAATTCTGTAAATATACAGATATAATTTCACCTTGTAATCAATAAGAAAAGATCCTCTCTAATTTTCTTCATATTTTATTTTGAAGCTCAGCACCTGGACATCAAATTCCTAATTACACAAGCCAGGAGGTGGAGGAGGAGAAAGGGGGGGGGGGGGATGTATTTGCAAATTTTTTAATAAAAGTGAAATATTCTATGTTTAGTTACTAACCACATGAATATTTGAGTGTGCACAATAAAATCAAAACTTGGTGAAAAAAAATGAGAAACATCAGTTAGAAAATGAAACGTATTTATTACTTTTAGAGACGGAACAGTATTATTGATGCCTGTAATTTTTTTCATTTAACAACATGACATTTAACATGTCCTTATCAATCTTTGTTTTCATAACACTAGTAACAAAAAATGGTATTTTTAATAAAAAGTCATGATAAAATATTTGTTTAATAGCAACTCCATTTGATAATAAATGTAAATTTAAATAGAAAACCACTGATTTTGTGTTTACGGGACTCATACAATTTGCTTAAGCTACCAGTAATTACATTCATTAGGATACCATTTTGAACTTAACAACAATGGACGACTTGTAATCTTCAAATATGATTCCCCTCCCCCCCCCCCCCCCCCAAGTTTTTTTCGAGTACCCCATTGAGTAAGAATTTCGAGCAAATTGGTATAGAACTTTTGAGGTTTTTGCTAACAATGTTTACCCCGTAAGTTATAAATATATGCTTATAATCCACATATATTAAAAATTATAGTCTATGCCTGTTTATTTGAGTACCGTACATAAGAATTTGCAGTAAATCGATCACGAATTTTTCGAGATTTCTGTTAACAAACTTTCCTCACATATATAATTACAAAAAATATGTAGCAATGTCCTTCAAAACATTTCTAAGAGAACTGTGTAAAAATGTGAAGTAAATCGGCCAAGAACATTGAGATTTTTGGTAACAGCTTGTCTTTATACAGATGGGCAGATTATCATTACCATTTGATGACAAATACAAAACAGAAACAAAACTCAGCAAAATAATTGCTATTAGTAAGATTCGTATCACAGACATTATGATTACATATTTTTACTCTATTTACTCAGCTAAAAATACACGTTAAATTGCTGGAAATTATTTGCACTTAACAGTGTTCAGAAATAATCCAACATTTGAAGGCGGCGGGCTACTTTAAAGAATTTTATCTCACTGCTTTAGAAAATTGATATGTGAATGTCAGATTTCAAATCCTGTTAAGTATGAAGAAAATCAAAGAGGGCCAGTCCACAACATACCCCTGTAAGATTAACTTCTCCTCACTGTCACATAACCCAATGCAAAATATATGAGATAGTGCAGGGCATATACTATATGTGCACGAAAACATTTAAAAGTCAACCAAAATATGCTATTAATGGACTGCATTCGAAACAACATTCATGACAATATAACGTAACAAGTTGTTCAAGGCATACAAAGATCACAACTGCACAACAGTCAGTGAAAATTCGACACACACAGTGTGCCGCAAGCACTAACCGAATACAACAGCTATGCAACACACTATAACAGCCATTACGATAAAGGTGAAAACCTTCACATTAAAAGAATGAAGACAAAAATGTTTAAAGAAGACTTCTAATTATGCTCTAAAAAGTTCTGTGAAACAACGAGATTGTTAAACAAGCACCTTTAAAATTTTATGGCTGAGGCTTGCTCAGCATTCACTGCTTATAATTGAGAGTAGTGCTAGAAATACTTAACACTGCCTACATTACTGGATGCAAATATGGAGCAAGGAGTGAAAATTACAAAAACAGAGAAAATACATTAAACAACCCCCAAAAAAATTGTGTGCACATATTTTTAGTAAAACAAATTTTATAGTCATAGGTTGATGAATGACACAGTTTTCCATTTTTGAGTGTTGTAAGCAAGAGACTATTCCGTAATATGCACAATACTTTCAGTGCAAACTTAATTGTCTCTAGGCACTGCAATCAGTATACTTAGGTGTGAAGAGAGAGTGTACACATAACTCTTCTAACAATAATTCTATTCACAATATACATAAATGACCTTGTGGATCACATCAGAAGTTCACTGAGGCTTTTTGCGGATGATGCTGTGGTATATCGAGAGGTTGTAACAATGGAAAATTGTACTGAAATGCAGGAGGATCTGCAGCGAATTGACGCAGGGTGCAGGGAATGGCAATTGAATCTCAATGTAGGCAAGTGTAATGTGAAACTTCCTGGCAGCTTAAAACTGTGTGCCGGACCGAGACTCGAACTCGGGACTTTTGCCTTTCTCGGGCAAGTGCTCTACCAACTGAGCTACCCAAGCACGACTCACGCCCCGTCCTCACAGCTTTATTTCTGCCAGTACCTCGTCTCCTACCTTCCAAACTTAGCAGAAGCTCTCCTGCGAAAGGCAAAGGTCCCGAGTTCGAGGATCGGTCCAGCACACAGTTTTAATCTGCCAGGAAGTTTCATATCAGCGCACACTCCGCTGCAGAGTGAAAATCTCATTCTGGAAGTGTAATGTGCTGCGAATACATAGAAAGAAAGATCCCTTATCATTTAGCTACAATATAGGAGGTCAGCAACTGGAAGCAGTTAATTCCATAAATTATCTGGGAGTACGCATTAGGAGTGATTTAAAATGGAATGATCATATAAAGTTGATCGTCGGTAAAGCAGATGCCAGACTGAGATTCATTGGAAGAATCCTAAGGAAATGCAATCTGAAAACAAAGGAAGTAGGTTACAGTATGCTTGTTCACCCACTGCTTGAATATTGCTCAGCAGTGTGGGATCTGTACCAGATAGGGTTGATAGAAGAGATAGAGAAGATTCAACGGAGAGCAGCGCACTTCGTTACTGATCATTTAGTAATCACGGAAGCGTTACAGAGATGATAGATAAACTCCAGTGGAAGACTCTGCAGGAGAGACGCTCAGTAGCTCGGTACGGGCTTTTGTCAAAGTTTCGAGAACATACCTTCACCGAAGAGTCCAGCAGTATATTGCTCCCTCCTACGTATATCTCGCGAACAGACCCTGAGGATAAAATCAGAGAGATTAGAGCCCACACAGAGGCATACCGACAACCCTTCTTTCCACGAACAATACGAGACTGGAATAGAAGGGAGAACCGATAGAGGTACTCAAGGTACCCTCCGCCACACACCGTCAGGTGGCTTGCGGAGTATGGATGTAGATAATGAACCACAAACCATTTTGAGCACTGGAGCACTGAAGGTATGGTATAATCACTGAGGATGGCTGCACTGCAGGTATATTCTCCTGATTCAAAAATATTTTTGATACTGGTTGAAATATCACCACACTGTTTGTCAAATTCTTTGTGACACTAATAGGAGCAGAAGCAGAGAAAGCCAGCAGGACCCAACACACACATTACTGCAAGGTAACGAACTGTGTAAGGGGAACAAGAATCAGCTTTTCATTACAAATACAGTAGCAGCCTGATATACTGCGGATTCGGGTATAATGTGATGTAAAGGTTGTCCCACAAAATACAATATTATTAATGAACGATTTTTATACTTTCACTATATTTTATAAGATTGAAAAAATCTTATTACAGTCTGCATGAAGCCTTTCTGCAGAATAATTTACTGCTGCAACCTCCAAGTTCTCTAAATAACAACTACAATAGCTAGACGTAATTAAACTCAACCTCTGGTTTGTCTTATCAACAAACCAGGACTGTTACTGAACATAAGCTTCGAATATACATCCATCTCACTGTTAACATTGTGATGCAGTCAACAAAGTGACTATGCAATAATGCTTGACAATGATCAAAATGAGCACAACTAACATGTGGATCATAAATTATTTATTCGTTGTCTAGATTTGTGTGCTTGTTACAATGTCACAGAAATTCTGTGAGTGATAAACTAAAAATTATTGATCACGTGAAGAATGATGTGTGCGGTGTACCTCAAGGAACAATCCGGGGATGGGAGAAAGGAGAGAAGACAATTTTTAATACAGAGAAGTGAGGCATGCCACTTTCAGAGTCAATTATTAAGCACAAGCTAAAAATTTTTGCTTTGATTTACATGACAACAAAGATTTTATAGCTTCCAATGAATGATTTTCAAGATGCCACCACAGAAGTTTCCAAGCCACCACTGAAGGGGAAGCAAGGGCTTGTAACAGTGAATCTGCCTCAGTAGCCTGAATTTCTACACAAAGTAATGGTAGATAAAAATTTAAAAGAGTATCAAGTGTATAATTGTGATGAAACTGTGCTTTCTTATCAATTGCTCCCAACCAGAACTCTTTATTAAAATAATAATAATAATAATAATAAAGTCAAGAAATGAGACAGATCTGAAAATGAATGGAGACATAATAATCCCCCTTTTTGCCACAAATAAATCAGGCAGCCACAAGCTGAAACCACTTTGTATAGGGGAAAAGTAAAAGAGATGTGTCAAGCATATAAACATATCATTACTATTCACTTATAGGCATTCAAAGAATGCTTAGATGGTGTGTGACATCTCTACCTATTGGTTTCAAGAAGAGTTTGTTGTCCAGTTCATCCACCTGCTGACGTGTTGCAATCAGGATGTGGAAAAATAAAAACTTTGTTTTTGCAAAAAAAAAAAAACCGACAGCATTAATTCAGCTGCTGGATCAGGGCATCATACAAGCATTTGAAGCTAATTATTACCATGGATGGCTCACTTCAATGGCAAATTCAGATAAGGAAATGGAAATGTTCTCGTAATGTGTAAATCTTAACGAGTTGTGTATTCAGTACATCTGGCAAGGCAAAGCATTGGTCATACCACTACTAGGATTTGCTGCAACACGTGTTCTGTTGAAGAAAATATAACAGATGGACACTTCACTTCACTGACTTAGATTTCAACTGCAGTGACATTCAGTCTGCATGTGATGTTCTACAGTGCAATATTGATCTTGCAGACTTGAGGTAGTTGTTGGCAAAGAAGAACTGATTTCAGAGATTACAGATGACAATGACATTATTGATTCTGTTCGAAATGAGAGGAGTCAAGCAATCGAGGATGAGGATGATGTTCCTTGTACATGTGAAAAGACTGGATAATACAAAGAAAGTGATAATGTAGATGGAGCGACAAACTGAAGCAAACGAAATTGAGTTGTTGCAACTGACGAGCATAAATCAATACGCACTAGAGGAAATGACCTGCCAAATGAATCCGAGATATTTCATTAAAGAAGTAGAAAAATGATGTACTATAGCTTGCAGGCAGTTTTGTAAATTACCACAGAGTATTTGAAAGTGTACTTTATATACCATACTGAAGCTCGTGTTATGGTTTGGGCGACATTTCAGAGTAGTTTGACAAATTGCTCTACACTATTTGGTAAGTTTCTGAAATGTACTCCTAATGCTCTTTCAATTTAAATGCAGAATGTATAATTTTACATTTTGTGTTCTTCCTAACTTTCCATGCATAATTTGTCATTACATGTCACTTTTGATATACCATGGGTATGTTATAACATGAGAGTAAAGCATTCCTCCCCCCGACAACCACGTTATATCGACTGCTACTGTAACTTCATAAAAAAATGCATTCCAGCAACACAGTATCTTTTTAAACTACAACAATATAAATGTTTGCTTCTTTGGGACATAGTTCCAACATTTGGGGATACTTTATTTCAACATAGCTACCATCTCTGGCCATAGTAACAGAGTTCTTATGGGGGGGGGGGGGGGGAAAAAAAACATACCCATACATAAGATATTCCACCTGATTCTTCCCAAAGTCTAAAGGACTCATGTCTGTAAGTAGGCAGAATGGGGAATCACTTTTCAAATGTATTCACGAATTTTTGGTTACAATATGTCAGACGAGCAAGTGAATACTGTCATGGAAATTACATATAACCTCGTGCAACTGAAGTCATATGAAACTTTAGCACCTCCTGGTGTATCAAATAACTTAGAGGAATGCAGCCAGATAACAAACTTGACAATTGCCAATATTTACACATGTGAACAACCAGTCATTCCCAAGGCACAAATGACATGAAAGATTGCTGTGCATGGTAAATTAAACCCTCAGTGGGTGGGGCTGTGCCAACCAGGAAACTAAAAGATGAAATATGCACAAAAACAACCGAAATTATAAGTTAGTGCCTCCTTGCAACTGAAAATGTCAGACACTGTGACACTGGAATATTAACGAACAACAAATGATCATATAGTGCTAACTCCATCCCTCTGTTGTTTGAACAGGGAGAAAGCAGGATTCCAAGCAGAAGTCAAACACAGATATCTGTACGTATTTTTATGTCATTTGCTAATTTTAATCTCATTAGTTTCCTTCATAACACTATACTACAAACTGAAAGCGTTCACCAGTAGCAACACAGAAAGAGTGTTGTTAAAGAAGTGGCTGAGATCAAACTAGCAAGTGACCTTAAGCTGTGTCTGCCAGGAGAGAGAGTACATGGTCTCACACACAGGGCCACGGCAAGGCCAGTCTCCAGCATAGCACAATATATGAGGGCGTGCTGAAAAATAATGTGTCTGAATTTTTTATGTGAAAACTCTTCATGCTTTTTACATAATACAAATGTTATTAATATTGTAGATCTTCATTTTTCAAGTTTACATATTTATTTCTCAACTTAGTCACCCAAGTGACTAACACATTTCTCTCAACGAGATACCAGTCTGCTGGTACCATCACTGTACAAAATATTTGACTTAGTTGACAGAGCCACAACCCCACCTCTGCTTGCACTGCTTCGTAACTATCAAAAGTGACGTCCTCAAATGTGACCTTTTGGAAATAAGTGAAAATCGAATGTTGGGACTGCATGGAGGATGACAGACGACAGTGAATCAAAGATGTCTGATTGTTGTAGATGTCACAGCACTTGTGTGTGGTCTGGCATTGTCACCGTGAAGGAGAGGATGCTCTGTGGGAGGATGAACTCTTTGAACACAAAACTCCATTACAGTACACACTTTCTCACGCACCAACATTTACATTATAAATCACCATGTTACACATTACTATTCATAGCCTCTACAGGTAGAGACATAAAGAACAAAGATGTAATATATTAATAACATTTGTTTTATTTACAAAGCTTTAAGAGTTTTTTCAAAAAACTTTGGAGGCACTGCTTTGGTCAGACACTGAATGGGCACACAAAACACACGCTGTATCATGCTTCTGCCTGACATTATGCAAACTGTTTTCTAATGAACATTCACTCACCAAGTGCAGATATAAGAGTGTGTGTGTGTGTGTGTGTGTGTGTGTGTGTGTGTGTGTGTGTGTACTGTAACTGAAGACAGCACGAGGACTTATCTAGTGTCCTTGCTGGGACAGCCCAGGCGGACAGGCCACTAGTTACATTAGTTATTGTTCACTGGGGTCAGGACTATTCCAGTGTTCATAGTTATACAACTCCGAGTCAACTGTCAACTTTTAACCACATTGCCACACCTCATCTTAATACTAAAGTTGGTAATTTCTTCAAAAATTATTGTTAAGTTTCGTTAATGGATGTTCCCAACTTCCGCCCAAGCCTAGCTGGCCCTGCAACAGAGCTGTTTAGTTGCTGTGTTCTAGCAAGTCACCTCTATAACAGCAACTACTTTCTGTGGTAAGGTGTTCTTTTCCTGTCACATTTATTTTAGTCGCCAAGTGTATTTGGTGAACTCAGCACACACAGTTGGAGGTTTGTTTCTAAATTATACTTGGAATTCTGTCCTGTCCCTCATAAAAAAACAGGAGAATAGAGTTAGTTCTACTCGCTCATCTGTTTCAGATTAATATTTCACTATCAACAATGTCTGACTATAATGTTAATTGGGCAGTGTTGGTACTTGTTTATGACATGTAATGTATTTCTGCATATGCCCTCCTTTGGTTTTTTTGTTTAGGTGCAGCCCTTCCCACCAAGGGTTTAAATTGGCGTACAACTCACCTGTCAATATATCTGTAGTTATTGAGGGTGTTAATTGGCTGCATTTATAAAAGTTATGTGAACAACTGAGGTCATGTTTTGAGCATTTACCTGTGCAGTTTTTGCATGATGTTATGGTGATAAACTGCAGTGATACTTGTTCAATGTGGAAAGAGAATTATCAACAACAATCTACATAAAATTTTCATTACTGTCATCTCATCCTCAGCACTGCCGACGTGGAACTTTCATTCTTTCTTGTAAAAGAATTCACCCTTTTACACTGGCATATAATTCAAGACAAATATCAGTAAACACTAGTATTATGGCAGTATTTCTCTTGTTAGGAGAAATAGGTTTATTACTGCTCTTGAGGGGTGTTGTTGTGAGAATGCATTTCTCTCCTGTGTAACTCCTTTTATATTTGGTCTCAGCAATGCTCAACACTTGCCATATATGGCAACAATAAAACTGTTAAAAGAATATTTGACATCATTTAAGACAGCACTGAATTGCACATAGGTTGGATTTCATATTTTCTTTTACAACATTCTAGAAACCTCAGAACAATAAAATAAAACTGATCTTCTTATGCAATGATAATTTATTCCTTTGAGACAATCTTTAACAACTAAGCAGTACAGAACATTCTGTTGCAGATACACATGTAAGTAAACGAATATAGCAAACATAACCACAAAGCTCTGAACAGACAATGGCAACACTAAATGCCACAGCATTAACAACAAACAGGCACACTGCAGCCGGAACAACTAAAAAGCAGTAGGTATTCTTCTTGTGAAGAGATGCTGACTGACAACAAACATTCTGACGTACACAGGCTAATCTGAACTTAAAAGTACTGTTTTACATGTACAAAATGAAAGAAAATACTGTCAATTCCGAAGTTCTGCATAATATAATATTTTTGTTCCACTTACTTTTTTATTTCCATGTTCGTGCAACAAGCTACAATATATAGACGTCCATAACAGAAACTAACAATATTACGAAAGACTGGTGCCAATGAGAAAATAAAGCTGTTTGCGTAAGGAAGGGACAGAATGCCATTAACAAGGTGACCTTACACACTGCCTTTTCAATTTTTTTCATAATACAGTATTTGAAGCTCAGTGCCCAAAACATTTCCTAATGGCAAGCCACTATGACGAAAATCATTTTTGGAGATTAGAATATTTCTGAGCATTATTAAGAACAAAATATTTCGAGATTATTAGCTATGTTGTTGGTAGCTATATCCCTAGAGTTAAAGGCTTACGATGGTTCGAATCTTACTAGCATCAATTTTTAAAATTTTTATTTAACTTCCTTATTTATTAACTATGGAAATATTAATTAACAAATACCAAGTCTGAATTTTTAATAGAAATGCTATTGTTTTTAATTATTGATTACATGAAAATGTAAGTAGTCACAACACATCAAAATTTGGACAAAAATGAGAAACATTAAATAGGAAATAAAATACTTTTTATTTATGAAGATTCAGCAGTTATTATTGGCATATACAATTCTTTTTTATTTAACAATAAGGTACTCTGTAGGCCTGTATCAGATTTTTGTTATTTTGATTTAACCAGAAATTCAAAATAAAGAGGCAGAGTTTTTATTAAGAAATTATAATTAAATATTTATTCATTGACAATTCCATTTGATAATAAATATAGAATACAAATAAAAGTAAAAAAAGTTGCTAATAACAAGTCCTGAACCAGAGACTTCACGATTACAAGACTTTTCCTCTGTGCACGCAGCTACTGACGACATTGTTAACAAACTAGAAATGTTTTGTACTTAACAGTGCCCAGAAATAGTTTACTCTTCAAAGGTTTTTTTTTGTCATACTGCTTTAGGAACATTGGTGTTCAAGCACTGGCTTTCAAATCCTATAAGCATGAAAGAATCGAAGGAGGCAAGCCTGTAAAAGTCTCCTTATAAGAACCTGTACATCACCACTGGAAATGCATATGAGCAGCAGATTATTATTATTTTTTTTTTCAAGAATATTAACATGCACACAGTATAGTTGGAAAAGTATTTCACCTAAGTACACATAAATACAAGAGCCAAAACCTATATACACATGTAAAAGAAATTACATCTGACAGTACAGGATAACCACACAACTTACCCCACTGAGCACCTGAGATCCATAATGTGTCCACAGACAGCAGCACAATTTAGGAAGATGTGCTGAATGTAGATTCAATAAAATACAAGTAGTGCAACTTAATCATTACTAGTTTTATAGTCTCCAAGGTTAACAAAACAATAATAAGTCTTAAAAAAGAAAAAAATTTATCAACAGCTCTCAAGAAATTTCAGGAAAGCTGAATAATCCTATGTTACAAAAGGACAACAGCCATGCAACTCTGAATTCTGTTTATAATAAACAAAAGGGAAGACAACACCAAAGTAGATTTCACTTCAATACAACAAATTCTGCCATGTGACTGAGAGCAAGCAGGCAGGGAAAGAAAATATGTACTGGGGTTACAGCTTGCAATGCATTTTCCATTTCCAGTTTGATAACAGGAATTACAACTTCAATATAAGCAAACTATTTTATTAAATATTCTATTGTATTAAATATCCCTGGTGTTCTTGCCTTCTAAAATTAGAGTAAAAAACTGAGCTTAACATGATTACCTATATGGTCTCCATTAGGAGCCATTGACTGTCATATTATTTATTCATTCCAAGAGGACTCCTGACACTGTGTTTGATGGGAGAAGCTGAACTGATTGAAATTAAAGGACACTGACTGATGCTGATTGCTTTGTTGTCACTGACAGTGTTAGTGCACAACACTTGTTAGGGCATCTACGTCTGTGGAACGAGAAATGACATGTGGAATTAATGACTGCTGAAAAGTTGCGAGTTATAGAGTGTGAAACTATCTATTCAATGAAAAGTTTTAACAGGACAAAAACAAGACTCTCTAGAAATTACACAATGAATTTTTGTTTGAATTTTCATAGCCAAACAAAGGGGCATCCAGTTGAGCAGCATGAGGTCTAGTTTTGCAAAATGAGGTTTAACTGCTTGAAAGTAAACAAAGCCCTTAAGAAAACCAATTAGTGATTTCAGGGAAAAATTGAAATATTTCAAGAACACCTGCTGGGAGTTATGTAAATGGTGTGTCCACAAACATCAACTCACAGCATCGACTGAAACTTCTCTGTGTTCTCTTGCTCTATATACTCTTCAATAATAATAGAATACCGATTGATATTTAAATACATAATATTTCATGCATTCTGAACAAAGCCTGAAAAATAAAGTGTCGAAAAATGGCAAATGTTTTGTCTAAAAGTAGGAAAAAAAAAGAGATTCGAGAAACATTTGATATGTCTTTGAATGATGCCTGAAACCATGTACGGCGGACAAGTTGCCGTATGTGTATTTAAACTCAATGTTTAACTAGAATTTTAAAGAGTTCTGCAGGGGCTTTGTTTAGCAGAATTTCACTCAGTCGTCTCCTTAATATCACTAATGTAAGAGCATCACAGCTGTTGTATATGAATTCAAGCTTCATAAAAGGCATGATAAATGTTTCTTTAATTTATTTTATTTCCTACTTTCAGAACAACCATTTCACAATCAATTTTTACTTTTTATTATTGTTATTATTTTAATGACATATCACATACGTTAAAACACTGTCATCTGCTAGCTGCAGTTGGTAGCATCCGAAAAGGACTCAGAATCAGTCAATGGATTTCAATTTCATGCCTGCCAACTTTTGAAAAGGGCTGTCAATCAAAATCACACACAACAAAAAAATCGAACTATTTTCGACATACTCCAACTTGACAAAAATCATATCACTTCTGGGCTACAAAATATAATAATTCATGCTTTGAACAGGATGTTTCAATGAAATTTCATCTACTTACATCATAAGCCAAAGATTTGTGGACGAACATAACAATCATGGAGAAATCCATTTTAAACAGCAGCAGGCTTGGTGAATATTGGTTTGGAGCATAATAACAAGACTTCTTTGGTATATTAAGCAGATATGTGATAATTGAAAAAGACTTTATGCAATAAAATTTGTTTAACACAACACAGGCAAGAAATAACACAACACACACCGCAAATCACATGCTAGTTTGACTTTAAAATCATAGTAGTGGCCTTTTTAGTTTCCTGCAAAAAGGTAACAGGGACTACGAATCCTGGTCTTCAAAACAGAAATAGACACTAGAAATTCACTGTACATGGATGATCTGAACATTGTTCTACGAGGCTGAAAACATGTTCACATTCTGCATTGCTATGGGGTATGGTGAGATTCTAAGTACATTACTACAGAAATTTGGTAATTCTTAAGTAGTCCATTCGCTCCATGAATTCTTGATATCTGTGCCCAATTGGAATCACTTGCAGCATCTTGATTTACAGCCAAAGTATCATCTACCTGAAGAGCTGTGAACAGGCTCTGAAGCTCATTCATTACTTAATCTGTAGTTTCATCCTCTTCCTTGTATAACATGCCAGAAAACTTTTCCGAGAAAAAACAAATGAAAAGAAATCTGTGCAGCTTCAATTTTATCTAACCTAGAAACTTGAGCATGCTTTAACACATCATTCTTCAGTGAAACCTTGTTGATGATGTAGTCACAGGCAGTACAAAAGTAGATTCCCACTAATGAAAAGAGAAGGCATTCATCTGTATCTTGGAGATCATTCACTGCGTTTGAAGTCTGAATGACAACAACTTGGTTTTGAATCAAGTTGCACTCAACTTCAAGCAATGAGGAGCTTTTGACAATTTTGGGCTTAACGAACTTGGTGAACAATTGCTTTAGTAAATCCATTAGAAGTGTGAACTTCGGGGGGAAGATGTCTGAAGGGCAACACTCAATTTGTCAAATGCAAGAATAGTCACATGAAGGGAAGTGCAAAATGCCTTGTTCAAGTTTAAAGACAGGAACATGAACAATTTTTCCTCTCATGTTGTAGCAGAAATCTAACTTTTTAGAATGGGTTTGTCACATTTATTCTTTTAAGGGCATGTGTAGTAGCAGAACCAAGAATTATCTTCTTCTGAAACTCTTTGGATCCACTTTATTAAACTCTAGGTATTCTGAAAGATATCCACAGCTCATGGTCTTGCAGTCGTGTTCTTGTTTCCCACGCATGGGGTCCCGGCGATGGCACGTGTGCGGGCGTACATTGTCTTGATGGAAGATGACTTTCTTCCTTGCTAAGCCTGGCCTTTTTTTGCGTATCTTTTGTTGCAATTTGTCCAGAAGGTTAGCATAGTACTCTCCAGCAATTGTTTGCCCAGTGGGCAGATAATCTACAAACAGAATCCCCTTCGCATCCCACTAAACACTAATGCCATGGCCTTTCCTGCCAAAGGAATTGTCTTTGCTTTCTTTGGTGGCGGAGAATCAGCATGTTTCCACTGTTTTGCCTGTTGTTTTGTCTCTGGGATATAAGAGTGCACCCAAGATCTTTTTGCTCCGGTTTGTGACCATATACCCTTTCAGACGACATCTGGCAAACGTGAGAAATTCCATGGACTTTCAATTGGCAATCCTCCATGACCATTCTGTGCACTTTTGAAATGATTTCTCGAGCAGTGACACATCTTGGCTGACCACTGAGTAGATCATTATCTAAGCTCTTCCAACCAAATTTAAATTCATTTGTCCACTTGGCAACAATTGAATATGAAGGAGCACAGTCCCCCCAGTGTACTCTGGAAATCAGCATGAATGTCCTTTGTTTTCATACCTTTCTTTATGAAGTACTTAATCACTGAGCGAATCTCAATTTTTTCCATCTTTGCAAATCACTATGTGGGAACAACAACAGAGCCATGTCGCCGCCACAGCTCTCTTCCAAGACCACTGACGTGGCACATGTTTACAGACAACAGTCGAATGAATATCACAAGAACAATTTGTTGTGCTATTGCTGACCTCTCATGGTGATTCTGATAACTTTTCAAACCACCCTTGTGTGAGGCACAAAATTGATAGAAATTTTTGAAGTAACAATGCCTGCATTTGGTGGTGGTGATTCATGGAAATTTCTGAAGACCAAGATATAGATGGTCTGATGAAACAGGGCCCTAAAATACTTGTTAGCATGATTAGGAGATACACAGTGACCCAAATTCATACAATAGCAAGTGCTGAGTTTTGCAGGCAAATTTCATGAGATTTAATGTGTGCAAGAAGGGATACCAAACTACTAACTTTTATTTTAAATGTGATTGTTATGAGCAAGGTTCACTTAGGATACAAAATTTTCACACTTTGCTTCCTAAAAGTAAAAACTATACAGTATAAACCCATTTTTGCATTTCCAGAATTAATGTGTTCCCACTGTTTAACAACACGCATTTATTGGCTCCTTCAAATTTCCTACATTAACTATCTTAATTTGCACCAGCTTCAGCATTAACATAATCATAAACTGCACAATGGGAAAAAAAGGTTATAAAACAAAAGAAACTCCTGTGTAATTGACCTTTTAGGCACTGGCCTGGTGCTGATGTTCATATAGTGCTTATAAACATCCACCAGCAATGCAGGTGCCCTATATGCAGCCAATGCCAAGTCCGGATCGGTATGGTACTTCTCCAATTTTGTGGATAACCATACCTACATACAGGGCGTTATTATGATGGGGTCGCCATTTGCAAAGGCATTTTAAAAGCTACTGCCAGCTCCACTCCTTCCCACACCCCAGGAATCTATGTACTACTCCTGTCTGTATTCAATGTGTATCGCACAAGCAGATGTGATATCATTTCCCAAAGTGTTTGTGCATTGTGGAACTGAGCAGAACATGGGAACAGGCCCAGTCATTAGAGGTCATTACAAGTCTAAACACGTAATGATGCTAATGCTTTGTCTCATAACACTGTCACCCTAGTAATAACTAGGTTTTGCGTAGTCCTGTTCATAGCCGTTATGTTAAAATTAAGTGTTGCGTTTCGTTAAATTTCAGTATAACTCAGAACAGAAAGAAAGTTGGTGGCAATTAACAAGAGCTACTACGGTGATATCTCTTCTCGGGAATACGTGAACTAGTTTCGAACTGTTGCAGATGTGGAGCCCTGTTTGGAAAATGTATCAGCTACAATGGATTTGTTGGGATATTATTTTGTTAAAAAAATGTACTACATTTGATTTTTGTGGATTGTGTATGTTTTATATTTTTGAATATGTAAAATTTGACAAGGTGGTGTTTGGGTTGGCACCTACAGCACAGCTTATTGCTACTACTTCTGCCAGCCGCTGTGGCCAAGCGGTTCTAGGCGCTTCAGTCCAGAACTGCACTGCTGCTGCGGTCGCAGGTTCGAATCCTGCCTCGGGCATGGCTGTGTGTCATGTCCTTAGGTTAGTTGGGTTGAAGTAGTTCAAAGTCTAGGGCACTGATGGCCTCAGATGTTAAGTCCCATAGTGCTTAGAGCCATTTGAACCATTTTTTTTTACTACTTACACAAATTGCACAGATATTTAGTTATTACTGTCACACCATTTCAGTGGTTCATTCAGAATGCAGGCGATTTCGAGGTGGTGTTTATTTTGGGACATGACAGCACAATTAAAATGTATCTGTGCATTTTACTCTACTTCATGCTCAAAGGAATTATATTTTGTTCTTCATAAAAGTAACAAAATGATTATGTTCATGGAAAGCTATTTTCTCATTCAGTCCGCTGTCTTACATAATAAGTCAGTTTCAGGTATTGTCACCTGTCACTCCATATCTTGCTCATTTTTCTCAGAAGTTTTTTAGATTTAGCTGTATCAGATGTTATAGTTTGAAGTAATGGATATGCTCCTTGCCTACATGTTGGTAGCATATATTTGTAACAAATGTTCAGGTCTTGTAATCACTTTGAGAATTCTCCTAAAATTTTACCAAATGCAGTAGTGAATACAATAAAGAAACACACAGGGTGACACAGAATAACGGGAATGTTTGAAATGAGTAGTGGCAGCCATGGGCAGGTGGCAGCACTGCGGGTTCGTGACAGCGAGTAAATAGTCTGCCATTTCAGTAATCCTGGATCAGTGGTGGATAACAGTGTGCATTAGCCATAAAATTGTTTTATAAAAACAGTGATAGTTTGGCAGCACCGCAGAGGGGTTTTCGACGTTTTTGTAATTTAGGATGCCATGATCCCATTCTGTTGAAACACATGATAAAAGTGTTGGGAGTTTGAAGAGACTGGATCTGCCCTCAAGAAGAAACCAACAGGACAACCAAGAAGTGTGCGTTCTCCAGTGAACATTGGTGATGTACGCGAGTCTGTCTTACAGAGCCCACGGTGTTAGATTTGTAAGCAAGTAGCAGCGGCTGGAATGTCCCGGGAGAGTGTTCGCACAATTGTTCATCTTGATTTAAAATTTCGTCCATACAAATTACAGATGGTGCAACTACTGAAGGACAAGGTTAGGATTCTTGTCAACAAACGCTAACAAAAATAAACAATGACAATGAATATCTAAACAAGTTGCGGGTGTCAGATGAGGCACATTTTCATCTCACAGGTTATGTGAATAAACAGAACTACCGTTACTGACAAATACGATTCATGAGCACCCTTTACACACTAGTAAAGTGACAGTATTGCGTGGTGTTTTGTCACATGTGATTATCAGACCTTATTTTTCTGCAAATGAACTGAGAAACACAATAACTGTCAATGCAGATAGTTACGTGGAGATGTTACCAACTTTCATTACACCTGCATTGAACAACTTTCCAAACATACAAGAAGCCTGGTTTCAACAGGATGGAGTGACATCACACACTGCACAGCATCAATGGCACATGTGTGAGAATTGTTTGGCAACCGTGTGATCTCACAATTCGGTAACATTCCCTGGCACCCTAGATTGCCAGATTTATCTGTTTGTGATATTTTATTGTGGGATTATCTCAAGAGCAAAGTCTACATGACTCGATCAAGAACCTTAGATGAGTTAAAACAGAGAATTCGGGATGCAATTCACAGTATCCCAGCTGAGATGTTGCAGCTGTCAATGAGGAATCTCAACAGCAGATTTCACAAAATTAATCATACATGACGACGCTATCTAAAGGACGTAATCTTTAAAAAATGATAAATGCCATCAATGTTTCATAAATGGCATGGCAAAGTTGTAAGGTTTTGATTACTATGAATGTTATTTTTTTCCTTAATCACTTCTAGCTTTATTGGATTGTGGAAACAATCCTGTTTTTCCTATGTCACGCTGTACTTCTGCTGCATCACACCTTTTGAACCACATAACCAGATAGAAAAGATCTACCAGAAGGCATTGAAACAGACTGCAATTCTGAAATTTTTGATAGACTAGCAGGAACTACAAATGTGCACCTGAAATGTTTAACCTATGTAAAACCATGGGTCTCAAATTAAAGGTAAGAGCATTGAATGAATGGGCTCACTGGTGCTCTATCAAGTATGTGCATGAAAAGTAATTTTCACTATTTACATAATTTTTTAAAAGTCCCCTGAAAAGCATAGAAGCCACATTTCACTGTAGTCCATAAACAAAGCCTTCCTAGAAGGAAGGTCATAACGTTCAAGTCACCCAGAGGTTACTCAAGTACAGAGGAGATGCAACACAGCCAGTGATACATCTGCACCATGGAAAGTATGATGGCTGTTTTTATAACAGAATAATTGGTTGCTGAATAGTAATAATCTCAAATTAACAGTGGGCTGTAGACACATTTTTTTTTTCCTTTTTGCCCCAGAACACACAGTATCATATTACGAATAAATGTCAGTTTGAAATCCTTACTCCAAGAGTTTACACAACACAATTATTAGCTCCCAGTCATCATTTCAAACAATTCCAGAAATGTAAATTTTTAACACCTTTGACGCTAAGGGGGATCCAAATATTTTACAAATATATTTAACATGGCATTCGTAATCTACTAAAATTGCTGCAAGATGATACTGCCATGGCACAATTAAAATTTTATTTGGTATAAAATAACTACTGTTATCATGCACTAGTTGCAGTTATAGAATTTTAGAGTGATCAAACATAACTGTCAGTTGAGTAACTGAACCACTGTCCACAATCACATGATCAAGTAACAAAGAAAAAAATAGACACGAATACGCACATTCACAGCAAAATGTATGCTTCTACAGATGTGTCACTGCATAATTTGTGATAATGAATTAATGTAGTTTGGTACAGTTTCAGTGCAAACAAGCAGGCATGTACAACACACACACACACACACACACACAAAGAAAAATCACACAGTAAATCAAAGCAGTGTAGATAATACTCACTTTCTAGAACCTTCCGCTGTCGTTCAGCAGTTTTAAGCTGGGCTATGTGGCATGGGGTGTCCAGAGAACCAAACTTCCCAAAACAATATGAGCAGACATCTGAACAAAGTCGGCCAGGATGTATAGAAAATGATGCACTCTTCTCAGGTATGATGAGGTCTACTGGCGGCTTTGCAACGTCATCCTTTCCTGGGGCTGCTCCATTTGACACCCCTTCAATACTACTGGTGCCCAGTGCAGCTGCTGGGGCCTCATCCTTGCCACCTGCGACATATGGTGAATTTGTACTCAGTTCTGGAAGAGAAAAAAATAGTATGTGTGACGATCAACATTTAATAAATGTTATGAACATTTTCAAAGTAAACACCACAAAAATGACTACCAATTAAGAAAACAAAGTTGAATAGGTTGCTATAACAGAGGTGATACAGGTTCAGTACATCACCTCTGTGATGGCAATGCACTCAGTGTTGTGCTTCATAAAAATTAGTGGTACAAATTGCTTGAGTTATCTGTAAATAGCCTAATTCAATGCCTGAAAGTAAGATAGCAGTTGATGATGTGAGGAGGAGAAATTATCTAATTGTTTATGTTCAATAATTCAAGATTCCTGTTAATAGCACAACAAAATAGCAATGCTCAATGCGAACAAGCCAATACTCATAAAACTCTGAAATAGCTGGACCTCTGTAGTAAATATCAGTGTGTCATTTAAATATTGCACCAAAAACAGGACATAAGCATCAGTTATACAATTTGATTCAGGAAACAGTAGCTTTTTTCCCCCCCAAAGTAATGCCTTTCCAGTTATTAATGTAGTTTTCTAACAACTATTTCATTTTTAAGGTATACCTCGACTTATATCATGACTGTAAGTGACAATGGGGATCTACGGAACATGATAAATGAATGAAACACAGGACAATTTGTTTAATGGGATTGAGAGACTATAAAATTGAATGAGCTGTAACAGAAATCAATTGACAGACTGGAGTTAGGTCAACCTCGGATGGAACTGCCAGCCAAGTCAAATGTTTATCCTCCCATTGTACACAGACTGTGGTAACATTTTCTAAACATAGAGCTACAGAGTGGTGCACAGTACAGTGTGAAAACCATGAGGGAATTGGATGACTGTAAAAGCATGAGACATTATTCCTTTCTGTCTTAAATGGTTGATAATGAGATATCCAGGCACTTGAAAAGAATTGATCATATAATGTAATTTGGAAATTTACACTGAATGCAGTTCATTTTAATTACCAGTGTGAATATTTCCTTTAAAAAAAAAAAAAACAGCCTTTTAAATACCATTTCAGTGCATGTTAGAAACGATTGTAATATTGCAACTTCTGAAATAGAGTTCTTTGATATTCCATAAATAACTTACAAAAACAGATATTTTCATGAAAATTACATTATTTCTATAGCTTCAATGATTTGGTAAATATTCACAGCTTTTAATAAAGAATATGACAGTTAAACGAATGAAATCTTACCATGAAAGGACTTATGGGATGAATTCTTAATCAGCTTCTTGTTATTCACACCAAAGTTGCTTGGGTCCCCTGTTAACAACTCATTCTGTAACACACAATAATTCGGTGTAATACGATGTTCTCACAGGAACCGCTAAGAAAATGATATACTGAAACAACATTACTTTTATGTGAAATGATGACAGTTTTAAAAATTTTAGGTGCACTTAATTTCTTGTCAGAAATTACATGATGTGAAAAAAAAAAGAAGTTACACTTTTTTTCAACATAGTTACATCACTACTATGCACACATCTTTAGGAAATCTGCATGTGCCTTTGTTGTCTTTGCTCTAATGGGGCAATTGTGACCGTCAGTGTGTTGTTTTAATAGCTCTCCCCCCTTTCTTTGGGTGAATTTTACTATTCCATCAGCACGCAATTTTAGCTTCATCAGTAAGTGTTATCCCAATAGATTATGCCAACACTGCTCTCTTTGAATAAAATTCTTTGGATATGCCATAAAGCAAAATGATGAACTAATGTATTGTCCTATAATTCAAGTATGCAACACATAATGAAAGTTCAAAAACGGCCAACAGCAGATGATATGAAAAGAATAACACATGTGGATGATGTGATGATTTGGGAAGAAAATGAGCAGAAATTGGAAGTACAATTAAATACCTGACAGAGGGTAATTGAAGAAGCAGACATGGAAATAAGGTCAACAAAAAGTGATACAAAAATCATAACACATGCAGACAATGTGATGTTTGGGAAGAAAAGAGCAGTAATTGGAAGAACAACTAAATACCTGACAGAGTAATTGATAAAGCAAGCATGGAAATAAGTTTAAAAAAAGAGAGGTAATGAAAATAAGCAGGAACAATGAAAAATGAAGGATGTAAGTTTTAATGGTACAAACATTAAAGAAGTAGATGTTTTCAAATTTCTAGGAAATACGTTAACCAAGAAAGGAAACATCAATTATGAAATTTTGGAGATAATAGAAATTGTTCAAAATTTTATCATTGTGTATAAAAAATAATTAGAAAATACCTGCTACAGCAAAAAGTGTGGAGCACAAGTCATTATCTGCCAATTTTGACTTAAGGAGCAGAATGTTTGACTTTGACAAAGAAACATCTGAGCAGAATACTAGCAAGAGATGCACTTACTACAAAGGATACTGGGTAAGACAGAAAGGGACAAGATAAAGACTGTGACAATATGAAGCACCCTTCAGATGAATCCCCTAAAACAAACTACGGAGAGAAATAGGCTTAAAAGGGTTGACCAAGTTAAAAGAATGGGACAAGAAAGACTTCCAAGAAGAGCTTTAGCATGGACAGAATCTGGAAAAGACCAAATGGAAGGCCACAAATAAGATGGAGAGACAGTGTGAACTTAAGGCCATTGGAGTGGGAGGAAATGCTAAAGTGCAGACCGTGGAAGAAAAGAGAAGCTTGGAAGTAGCTCTGTGAATGACCTGCACAAGCAGAAACATTTCACGAAGAAGAAGAAGATTTTTCATAGTGACCACTTCACCAGATGATAGTCTGAAGAGTTTTATGGAAATGGTCTTTAGCTGTGAAAGCCTATGGACATATTACAAGATGATTAAAATTGAACATTCACTATTTGATACGATTCCCATGAAAAATGTGTGACTGTAGGACAATGAAACTTTGGGAAACATTTATAAGGACATACGAAAGAGAAATGAAAAATAAAACACTGAAAGAAGCACATTTTAATTCCCTCATGAGAGGGTAACATCTGCATATTTGCAGATCACGTGTGCTTTCCAGGTTACAAATGTTGCTCAATGTGAAAACCACCTGCACCCACGACAGTCTGGAACTGCACTAGAGGTAGCTCTACCGTTGCCCGGAAAATCTCAGGTGAGATGTTGGCTACCTCCCTCAATATGCTCCTCTCAAACCTCCAATGTGTGTGAGTGTCCCATTGATAAACCCTGCCTTTCAGGAGACCCAACCACACAGATTCAAATCTGGTGATCCTGGTGGCCATGCAGTTTGGAACTATTGGCCAACGATTCGGTTTTCTCCAAATGCGTTACAGTAACTGAAAGACCTCACGAGCAATGTGAGGTGGAGCTCCACCGTGCAGTTTGAAGAACTTCTCTCCGACAGTGTAGGGACCACATGTTGGTGATGCCGACCACAGTGATATGCACCATTGAAGGTCCACAACTTGGTCCCCAGGATCCGAGTTCCTCACAGAAAAATGGACAACATATGAACTGTGCCATGAAGCCACACCACACAGTGATGCATTCACTGCGCATGGGAACTTCACAAACAGTTGTTGACAGCAATTCCTAAATGTGACAATTGTGTTTGTTCACTGCCCACTGAGCACAAAGTGTGTTTCATCACTCTACAAAATGTTCGAAGGCCACAAGTCGTGAACTTCAACATTCGAAAGAAATATGAGTTGGCGAGTAATGTGAAGTTTGTACAAGTAACATTTCACCACTGTTAGCAGCATTTTTTGAAAGAATGTTCAGCTGTCGTAATACAGATCTTGCACTGCTTGTAGATCACATATTGCATCCGGCATTCTCAGTCATGGCAACAGTAACTTCAACAATTTGAGGCGCAATCAGCTATCCACACTGATGGTTATGTTTCAATCCTACATCGTCACACCAGTACCAGTGTCTAATGCCAAGCCATGACACTAACACTACTAACAACGCAATCCTGCAGCACACAGTCTGATCATTTCTATAAAATTGGTACCCATACTGTAAATAGTTTGCTGTCTACACAGGTTCATGTATGAGAAGTTTCATTATAACCACACTGTACACTAATCTTTTTTTGAAGAGGTCATTAACTCTTCCCTGCACTTGTAGAACTGTGTCTACATGGTCTTGTTTAGTGTAATTAATTACTAGTTTGTCTTCCAGTACATGTTCACAAGTACTGGTACATAATGAAACAAAATGGCACAGTTCATTGATAACGTGGAGTACTGCGTGGTAATTCTTACAACATTTCCTCAAGCTCATATTGCCACATTTGTGAATATTGTAATTCATTTTTGGCAGCAGTGAAAATGTTGCCACTATCAGTTTAAATCAGACAGCTAAGAAATTCACATTTCTGCTGCCACCTAAAACAAATTACCGTCCACTTTATCAAATGACTGTACTCTTTTGTTTAGGGTCCTGCAGTGGTGTGTGACAGTGCTGGGGCAGAGGAATTCCAATATGTACCAGCATTGAAGATATGGACTCGTGAACAAACAACTTTATTTTATAAGGCAATGATTAAAACTTTACAACCATACCTCATAATTATATTTTTACGCCTAGAATGCAATAGCAACAAACAATCTTCTATTTAGACATCATGGCTGCAAATTACAACCCGGAAGCATACCTATTAAATTAAAGACCATGCAAGTATCTAGATATGAACACACCTCCTTGCAAATCCTGTATTCAACCTTCTCCTCCCCAGAGTCATGTCCTCCACCTTCACGCCTGCCGTTGGGTGCCGAGCCCTGCTTCAACACCATTTTCAGCGAACGGCGTCGTTTCTCTGGAGAAGTTCGCTGCACCTGCGGTTGCACAATATCATTGCAATTGGTACTTTCCTGTAGACAAGATTTCATCAAAAGTTTACAATCATTAATCACACTGGGGTACTAACTAAAATAGGCTTAGGAAAGAAGTCAATAAGAAAGGCTTTGTTTTAGATACAATTAAAATATGAAAGTAATCATTTCTCTCTCAAATGTGGAGGCACGATCCCATATTTGTCAATGAATACACACACACACACACACACACACACACACACACACACACACACACACACACTCACTCACTCACGCACATGCACACTTCATTACGTTGACAAGGAAAGAAAAGTACAGGAAGACCTCAAGAACCTCACCATTAGTTTCTCTTCAGTTTACCTGATTGCTTTCAGACCAAGGGTTTATTTTTTATTGACAGGCAAACATGCTGCATCATGCCTTGTCTTTTACCTGCAATGGCATCTCCACAAAAAAAAATGTGTCACATTTACATAGTTAGTTGCAGTGTCTTAATCCCCCCCCCCCCCCCCATGCAAAATATGTACTCCTTAGTACCAAGGCACTTGTAAATGTGAATAGACACACAATGTCTACACAATGAGGGCGTACTGAAAAATAATGGCTCTGAATTTTTTAATGTGAAAACTAATTTTTTTTAACTTTCTATATCATTATTCTTAATGTCTACAAATTTATTTCTCAACATACTCAACCTGGCAACAAACACATGTCTTCCAAAAAGGCACTAGTTTGTTGACACTGTCATTGTAAAAGTTTGACTTTGTTGGTGGAGCCACAGCTTCTCCTCTGCTTGCACTGTTTCATAACTGTCAGAGTAAAGTTTTAAAAAATCTTGTTTAAGTATGCAAATGGATGAAAATCAGATAGGGCCAAGTCAGGACTTTATAAAAGGACGACTGATGATAGTGAACCCAAGGTATCAGACTGTTGCAGATGTAGCAGTGCTTGCATGGGGTCTGCATTGTCATGCTGAGGAAGAGGGTGCTCCATGTGTGGACAAACTCTTCAAATTCCAAAGTTGATTACACCATGTTGTTTCTCATACATCCACATCATTAAGTTACATGCTGGCATGTCACATGCTACAATCCAGAGCCCTCTAGCGGCGACTTGTGTCAGTGGAGAGGGAAAGTCAACCGAGTAATATGTGTAACATAAAATACCTCGAGCAATATTTGGAAAAGAATAAGAAGATACTTAAACGTTACTTTTCAGCACATCATCGCACTGTTACCCAATATTTTATCAACAGCATACCATCAGAATGGTATGTAGTTGTTTCAGCTCACTTGTAACTTATATCAATGCACCCCCAGCACCTGTGCTTCTGAGCCTCCAATATTTAAACTAGCTTTCCAACACGTACTTTGCTACTTCCTGGTGTATTGAAACTGTGTCAGACCGGGACTTGAACCTGGGATCTTCGCCTTTTCTGAGCAAGTGTTCTACCAATTGAGCTATCTGATGATAACTCTCGACCCGGCCTCGGAGCTTTATTTTTGCCAGAAATGCTCTTGAGCAGGGTGGGGGGTTTGTCAGCCACGTTCAAAAACTTCAGTCAGTAGAGCACTTGCCGTCTGCAAAAGGCCAAGGTCCCAGATTAGAGCCCCACTCCAGCACACAGTTTTAACCTGCCAGGAAGTTTCAAATCAGCATACAGACAGCTGCACTGTGAAATTCAGTCTGGATGTACTTTGCTCTTGCCAGCCCCGTCTCAAACCTCTTGACATTTCATCTATGCTCTTTCCACTATATCCGCAATCCCTTTCCTATTTACGGTCAGCATATTTACCACACTCACACATTTTTCCAAACCGAAACAATACTTAAATTATCAATGTCTAAGCTCTTTTCATTTATTTACTTTTTTGCCATGTGGTCTCACCACGCCATTAGTTACCGTTCATTTGCCTTTAGATTTGAAAGTGAGTATCTATGTCACCTATGGGAAAGAACTTTACTCAAAACCTAAGCTACTTTGCATTTTTTCTTCCACCCACTGCTTAATTTATTGGCTATTTGGCAAGTGGCTATCGTCATTTCCTATGAGTTGGGAAATTCAGAACTAGTGTAGTAGTAGTAGTAGTAGTAGTAGTAGTAGCAGCAGCAGAGGTGTGTGGTCACCAATGAAAGTAAATTGGTATGTCTGCATGCACAGCCTTTAAGTGGGAATCCCACATTACCATTTTGGATACAGTTCTTGAGGTGGTGGTTTGCTGTTGCCCCCATCTGGTCTGTTACAAATTGTAGGGGTGTATCTCCATCATGTGAATGACTGGTGAGTGCCATTATTGTGGAGTACAGAAAAGAACGAAGGGGGAGAATCAAAACAGGTGACAATACTTAACCAATATCTCTATAATAGCTTAATGTTCTCATTAAATGGGATGAACCACCACAACAGTGACATGTGATGTCATTCCTAAATATTCCATGCAAAAAATTTGGTTTTCACCTAGAATGGTCATAGAATGTCTGTTGGCCAGAAAATTATGCTATCAAGTCTGCCTCCTTCTATGACGGGGGAAGGAAATTGTCCTTTGCCTTAAGTGATTTAAGGAAAACCAAAATCTGAATCGGTAGACAGGGACTTTAACTGCCATTCTGCCAAATGTGAGTCCAATGTCTTAACTGCTGCACTTGGTGGAAACTACTCAACACAACAGTGAAACACACACAGTGGAGAAAGACAACCCAACAACACACTCTGAGAAGGTTACAGGAACTCAATTTGGGCAAAATTAGAAATGTGCTGTTGGGAGCTTAGGCTATAAACCTACAGCCAGTCACTGATGCGCGAGTGGAAGCACATTTATTCAAACTAACTCGTCCCTATTAACATATGTTATGCTGCAGAGCACAGTTAGTTATTAAATTAATTGAAGCGAATAGTTTCAGCTGAACAATCAAAGCAAGGGGTGGTTATATTAGGTGCAAATATTCATGGTTACATTGGATATAAATGCTAACAGCTACACTAGACATAAATACTCTGATGTTTACTGGATAAAGCTGGATTTTTAAATACTAAATTAATTACATTAGAAATAACTTAGTTCCATTATTTTGTTAAGATAAAAGGCAGTACTGCACAATCAGCTCAGCAATAACATAGCTGACATGTGATACTGCAGGGTGCAAAGTAGTTTAAATGAAATGTAAAGGGCACACATTTTAATTTTTGCTACTGAACAAAACACATGAATAAACTTTTAATCTAACAAGTGCAGTAGATTAGCAAGTGTAAACTACGACAAAGATGAAAAAGAAAACTGAAATTAAATTTAAAAAACTCTTATTTTTCTCAAATTAGCAAATAAAGTTAATTCCAGCCTCCAACATCACTAAAAAGTTGGCATTGTCAAAGAAATAGCTGGCGTACCCTCTTGAAAAACTGCACTGCTGCACACATCCTAACACATTCGCTTACTGGAATAATTTCCATGCAATCATAGCTCCTTAACTGTGCATTTCTGGCTTAGGGTTATACAGAAAATTCTGCTCGATTCAACGTTCTCTATTCCGTTCTGATCTTACTGTGTATGTTACGGCATGAAGTCCACATCGGCAAAAGTGGATACTTTCCAAATACACAGGTTTGGAAATACCATGTGATTATGGGCAATAAAGAAATACATTATAAAATTGCATTTTATTGTTTTCTAATGTTTATTAAACTGAAACCATACATTGGTAAATATAACTACAAAATTTTAAATTCCTCCAAATAGGCACCTTCTGCTTTAATCAGAGCCTTGCATACTCTCTGCATGCACAGGGTCGGTTTTGCCTGGGTTACAGTTGGAATTAGTCTCCATCCTCACTGCAGGACCTCCCATAGTAGTGTCCCATTCACGATTTCTTGTTTTCAAATCCTCTTTTCCAATCCATCTCCCACAGCACCTCAATTGGGGTACTACCTGGGACTGGGAAGGTCATTCCAACTTTTCAAAATTTTATGAACATCCAGAGACTTCACATAGTTCTGACACAAGCAAGATATATGTTTCAGGTCATTGTCATGCTGCGAAACAAACCCTTCCCCAACTAAATGAATCCCAGATGTCTTGGCATATCACTGGAGAATGGCATGACAATCCTTGTGGTTCATGTTTCCACCTACTTCCATCAAATCACTGACTTTATTCCCCTCCAAAAGATCCCCATACCACCACAGAATCCTCTCGATGCTTCACAATTGGAATCACATATAAAGCTTCACAGGGCAAGTGCTGCACAAACTGATGACATTTATTCCAAAATATTTTGAACTTTGACTCATCAGCGAGTAACACTTTTTCCCAACCTCCTGCTCTCCAATGTCAGTGTGTCATAGCCCACTGAAGTTCGCTCTTCTTCTTAACAGGGCACAACAATGGTTTCCTTCCTGCTACATAACCCTTGAGGCTGTTTTCTGCCAAGCGCCATCACACTGTTGACTCACTCACTTGTGTATCCCTAGTTGTGTTTAGTTGAGCAGTAATTCACAGACAGTTCTGAATCTATTATGCTCACTGGTCACTACCAAATACTTTTCCTGGCATCCATATTTTCCTGTGTGCTCCTGAGCAAAGACACCCATCACAGGAGAAAGTACCTCCATGCTGGTGCATGGTCTTTACAACTCCTTTGATGAAACTTTACAAATTCTTTGATATTTCTTGGATACTATTGCCTTCTTGGTGCAAAGCGATTATCTTCATCTGTGAATCATAAGGAATCTGGCACTTTGGGAGCATTAGCAATTACTTTCATTGTGTGTACTACCTTCTTTCGTGGCATATCATACCTTCATACAAATGGAACTACAACTGTCAGAACTATCAAAAACGTACCTGTACATAGCTGTGCCATCAACTGGTGCAACCTGACATGTTTGGTGGAACTATTTGGACAGGTAAAGCCAGTTTATATAAAACTGAGGAATATCAATATTTACCAATATTTATGTGTATGCACAATTATCTGTATAATATGTGTCATTATTAATCATTATTTGAGCATACTACTCTGTATTCTAATTGGTAACTCACATAGATCTCTCCCATCTTGCTCTGTTGTAATGTGTAGCTTTGTTTTTCCAAACTTATGGAAGATAGTTTATCATTGTCTCATACAACCAAAATTACACATACCCATAATAGTTGCTGCGCATGAATGCTATATCAATTAATCTGGAACCAGGTGGTTCAAAACCTAATCACAGAAAAAAATGTTTGATTGCCAGTATTTTGGCAAGGGCAGGGAGGAGACATAGTGGCCTTTAAAGTTCCTGACAACTACACTTAACAGTTATGTTCTGGGTTGGAGTACAATCTCTCCACAGTGCGGAAAGTGTGGTCTTCACTATTTATGACAGTCAGTTTGACATGACTGTAAAACTCTGAGATTACGAAGTACAGACCTGGAGCAGTACACTGCCAGTCAGCAAGCAGATCACTAACTACCCTCTTTTCAGTCGCTACCCCTGAATCATAAGGAATCTGGCACTTTGGGAGCATTAGCTAGAGGGCTAGTAGAACTCCTTGGGTAACAGAAGAAATATTGAATTTAATTGATGAAAGGAGAAACAGGCAAAAAGGAATACAAACGTCTCAAAAATGAGATCGACAGGAAGTGCAAAATGGCTAAGCAGGGATGGCTAGAGGACAAATGTAAGGATGTAGAGGCCTATCTCACTAGGGGTAAGATAGATACCGCCTACAGGAAAATTAAAGAGACCTTTGGAGATAAGAGAACGACTTGTATGAATATCAAGAGCTCAGATGGATACCCAGTTCTAAGCAAAGAAGGGAAAGCAGAAAGGTGGAAGGAGTATATAGAGGGTCTATACAAGGGCGATGTACTTGAGGACAATATTATGGAAATGGAAGAGGATGTAGATGAAGATGAAATGGGAGATATGATACTGCGTGAAGAGTTTGACAGAGCACTGAAAGACCTGAGTCGAAACAAGGCCCCCGGAGTAGACAATATTCCATTGGAACTACTGACGGCCGTGGGGGAGCCAGTCCTGACAAAACTCTACCATCTGGTGAGCAAGATGTATGAAACAGGCGAAATACCCTCAGACTTCAAGAAGAATATAATAATTCCAATCCCAAAGAAAGCAGGTGTTGACAGATGTGAAAATTACCGAACTATCAGCTTAATAAGTCACAGCTGCAAAATACTAACACGAATTCTTTACAGACGAATGGAAAAACTAGTAGAAGCCAACCTCGGGGAAGATCAGTTTGGATTCCGTAGAAACACTGGAACACGTGAGGCAATACTGACCTTACGACTTATCTTAGAAGAAAGATTAAGGAAAGGCAAACCTACGTTTCTAGCATTTGTAGACTTAGAGAAAGCTTTTGACAATGTTGACTGGAATACTCTCTTTCAAATTCTAAAGGTGGCAGGGGTAAAATACAGGGAGCGAAAGGCTATTTGCAATTTGTACAGAAACCAGATGGCAGTTATAAGAGTCGAGGGACATGAAAGGGAAGCAGTGGTTGGGAAGGGAGTAAGACAGGGTTGTAGCCTCTCCCCGATGTTGTTCAATCTGTATATTGAGCAAGCAGTAAAGGAAACAAAAGAAAAATTCGGAGTAGGTATTAAAATTCATGGAGAAGAAATAAAAACTTTGAGGTTCGCCGATGACATTGTAATTCTGTCAGAGACAGCAAAGGACTTGGAAGAGCAGTTGAATGGAATGGACAGTGTCTTGAAAGGAGGATATAAGATGAACATCAACAAAAGCAAAACAAGGATAATGGAATGTAGTCTAATTAAGTCGGGTGATGCTGAGGGAATTAGATTAAGAAATGAGGCATTTAAAGTAGTAAAGGAGTTTTGCTATTTGGGGAGCAAAATAACTGATGATGGTCGAAGTAGAGAGGATATAAAATGTAGGCTGGCAATGGCAAGGAAAGCGTTTCTGAAGAAGAGAAATTTGTTAACATCCAGTATAGATTTAAGTGACAGGAAGTCATTTCTGAAAGTATTCGTATGGAGAGTAGCCATGTATGGAAGTGAAACATGGACGATAAATAGTTTGGACAAGAAGAGAATAGAAGCTTTCGAAATGTGGTGCTACAGAAGAATGCTGAAGATTAGATGGGTAGATCACATAACTAATGAGGAAGTATTGAATAGGATTGGGGAGAAGAGAAGTTTGTGGCACAACTTGACCAGAAGAAGGGATCGGTTGGTAGGACATGTTCTGAGGCATCAAGGGATCACCAATTTAGTATTGGAGGGCAGCGTGGAGGGTAAAAATCGTAGAGGGAGACCAAGAGATGAATACACTAAGCAGATTCAGAAGGATGTAGGTTGCAGTAGGTACTGGGAGATGAAGAAGCTTGCACAGGATAGAGTAGCATGGAGAGCTGCATCAAACCAGTCTCAGGACTGAAGACCACAACAACAACAACCCCTGAATAACAGCACAAACAAAACAAAACAATGCACTGCACAAGCTGTCATTACAATAATTCACACTTCACGAGTCTAACAAATGCAATGGTGAGGATCTAGTCCAGAACTGCATAACAAGATTCCCAAACTATTCCTACTGTTGACAAGCTGGGAGTTGGAACTGGCAAACTCTGACAGACAAACCTACAATTCAGATTAATATGGTTCTGAGGGGAGTAGTGTAGCATTTGTGGTTTAAACGAAAAAAACTGTTAAGGGAGCCCATCCATGACTAAACTGGGTATCTCTAACTCTTACAGACTGAATAGTGACTTGCACAGTACAAATAAAGAGAGACAAACAACCATTAACATTACCATAAAAGAACAACAAAAACAAAACAAATTAAATTCTATAATTAACACCTGATCCTTAAACTTCAGATTAAAAAGTTTGGACCAACATTCTCAAGATACTAACCAGTGGTCTTTCAAACATCAGCTACACAATATACTGATGCCACCATCATCAAACATCTGTTTCTACAAATCTACAATGAAGTACAATTTTTCCCATATACAGACATTAGTCCATAAAACAGATGAACTGAACATACTTACATTTGAAGAACATCCAAAATGAGAAGCATGCAAGAAAAAAAGGTATTTTGCTAAATATAAAGTTTTGCTGTGGAAATTGTTAATGTTAAGTTTAGTGCTATAACGTTACTTTAGTTCCAAAATAAACAAAAAAATGCTGTTGATTTACACAATTGTATTTTATTTTTCCACACAGGACTAAGACTGATGGCAAAAAAAAGTTACAGCTCCAATAATTAAGACAGTAATATACTGAAAAATGTTATTAAGTTGGCAACACATTAAAATGAAACAGTAACGTTAAGCGGTTGGTGATTACAGTAACACAAGAGCAAACAGTAAAAATGGCGAAAGAATAGCAACATGTATGGGTAAAGAGTTGATGACTTTATGTTGCAGAACAACTGCATGAAAAAATGGGAGCTATCAACATTGCAGGCAAGTGGAATAAAGGAAAAGGTGAGTTGGTAGCGTTGGTGGTGGCAGGAATTGCAGAGTGGAAGAATTATGCTATCTGAAAGAAATACATTTCCTTCCCACACCATTTCAGCTCTGCAGCCTGGTGACACAGTTCTGTTTGTATCTGCCCACCCATGTCCTTATACTTTCTTTGCACTAATTTTGCAATTATAAGTTTTCAGTTTGTAATTTTTGATCTCCTCTAATACTGAGGAAAGGAAATCTATTTGAAATCAATATCAAATGTTGGCCTGTCTTCCTTATTGTGGTGTCACCGCCAGACACCACACTTGCTAGGTGGTAGCCTTTAAATCGGCCCCGGTCCGCTAGTATACGTCGGACCCGCGTGTCGCCACTGTCAGTGATTGCAGACCAAGCGCCGCCACACGGCAGGTCTAGAGAAACTTCCTAGCACTCGCCCCAGTTGTACAGCCGACTTTACTAGCGATGGTTCACTGACAAATAACGCTCTCATTTGCCGAGACGATAGTTAGCATAGCCTTCAGCTACGTCATTTGCTACGACCTAGCAAGGCGCCATTATCATTTGCTATTTATCTTGTGATGCATGTACCGTCAGACAGATGTTCACCAATTATGGATTAAAGTTAAGTATTCCAGAAGCTACGTACTATTTTTGCTACTATAAAGACCTTGTCATTTTCCAGACCTAACGCCAGCCTGCGTGAGCTTTAACACGTGCCTTTCGGCTACCCGTCACAGTGGATTGGCTGTCTTGCCAGTCCACAAAACTTATCATTGTCAGTGTCCTTGTCATTGTTGTTGTCATTATTAGCTTTAACACGTGCCTTTCGGCTACCCGTCACAGTGGATTGGCTGTCTTGCCAGTCCACAAAACTTATCATTGTCAGTGTCCTTGTCATTTTTGTTGTCATTGTTGTTGTCTGCGCGAGCTTTAACGCGTGCCTTTCGGCTACCCGTCACAGTGGATTGGCTGTCTTGCCAGTCCACAAAACTTATCATTGTCAGTGTCCTTGTCATTTTTGTTGTCATTGTTGTTGTCTGCGTGAGCTTTAACGCGTGCCTTTCGGCTACCCGTCACAGTGGATTGGCTGTCTTGCCAGTCCACAAAACTTATCATTGTCAGTGTCCTTGTCATTGTTGTTGTCGTCATTGTCATTGTCCATACCAGTTTTATTTTTCTGCTCTGACTCAAAACAGACAGGTCCAGTTTTTTTAGAAAGGTGCCGGCCTGTCTTAAACATCTGTCCAATAAAATGTCAGTATCATATTTTATGCATGTTTTGATGATTTTCTCAGATACTGGATCAACAGTTGCTACAAATTTTTGAATGACTGCTCCATGTCTGCAGCTAATGATTTTTATTTTATTTCTGTATTGTTGCAAAAGTAATAAGTAGCTGTAAAATAATATGATATTTTATTGTAACCTGTAGATTATATACTGGTATAGCTGAAATGTCATTTAAGTTATTCACTCCATCAAACCCCATATGCATGTTCACTGGAAACATATTGAACATATGTATTAGACACACATCTCATCTTTGTAAATACTGGGTGATTCAGCTGTCTCTACTGTGGTTGTTTTGTGCAACCCACACGATTACATCTGGCCTTCAAAAACCATACAAGTGATTTTCACATTCTCACTATATGCAAACTATTAATCCTAGAGAAAAAAATGAACAAGAATACATTTTCACTACAGGCTGTAGTTTTCAACTTACTCAAGGAAAACTTACAAAAGTGACCTTCAGACCCACCTCCACCCCCACACTCAGTATGTAGTTCACGGCATTCCCTCCTAACATTGTACAAACATTTGCGAATGCGTAAATTACATCCTACAATGACTTTTTTGTCTTCACTGACTGGCCTTATTATGCCACCCACTCAGTCGAGCACTTACAAATTGTAAAACCGACAGTCATGTTTATTTCATCTACCAATTTTGTGAATTCTAGCAGCATAAAATAAACAATGGTGATTGGAATTCGATAGTAGGAAACGGGAGAGAAGGAAATGTAACAGGTGAATATGGATTGGGGGTAAGAAATGACAGAGGAAGCTGCCTGGTAGAATTTTGCACAGAGCATAACTTAACCATAGCTAACACTTTGTTCAAGAATCATAAAAGAAGGTTGTATACATGGAAGAATTCTGGAGATACTGGAAGGTATCAGACAGATTATATAATGGTAAGACAGAGATTTAGGAACCAGGTTTTAAATTGTAATTCATTTCCAGGGGTAGATGTGGACTCTGACCGCAATCTATTGGTTATGAACTGTAGATTAAAACTGAAGAAACTGCAAAAAGGTGGGAATTTAAGGAGATGGGACCTGGATAAACCAAAAGAACCAGAGGTAGCAGAGAGCTTCAGGGAAAACATAAGGGAACAATTGACAGGAATGGGGGAAAGAAATACAGTAGAAGAAGAATGGGTAGCTTTGAGGGATGAAGTAGTTAAGGCAGCAGAGGATCAAGTAGGTGAAAAGATGAGGGCTTGTAGAAATCCTTAGGTAACAGAAGAAATACTGAATTTAATTGATGAAAGGAGAAAATATAAAAATGCAGTAAATGAAGCAGGCAAAAAGGAATACAAACGTCTCAAAAATGAGATCGGCAGGAAGCGCAAAATGGCTAAGCAGGGATGGCTAAATGTACAAATGTAAGGATGTAGAGGCTTATCTCACTAGGGGTAAGATAGATACTGCCTACAGGAAAATTAAAGAGACCTTTGGAGAAAAGAGAACAACTTGAATGAATATCAAGAGCTCAGACGGACACCCAGTTCTAAGCAAAGAAGGGAAAGCAGAAAGGTGGAAGGAGTATATAGAGGGTCTATACAAGGGCGATGTACTTGAGGACAATATTATGGCAATGGAAAAGGACATAGATGAAGATAAAATGGGAGATATGTTACTGCGTGAAGAGTACTGAAAGACGTGAGTCGAAACAAGGCTCCGAGAGTAGACAACATTCCATTAGAATTACTGACAGCCTTGGGACAGCCAGTCCTGACAAAACTCTACCGTCTGGTGAGCAAGATGTATGAGACAGGCGAAATACCATCAGACTTCAAGAAGAATATAATAATTCCAATCCCAAAGAAAGCAGGTGTTGACAGATGTGAAAATTACCGAACTATCAGTTTAATAAGCCAAAGCTGCAAAATACTAATGCCAATTCTTTACAGACGAATGGAAAAACTGGTAGAAGCCGACCAGAGGGAATATCAGTTTGGACTCCGTAGAAATATTGGAACACATGAGGCAATACTGACCCTACGACTTATCTTGGAAAATAGATTAAGGAAAGGCAAATGTACGGTTCTAGCATTTGTAGACTTAAAGAAAGCTTTTGACAATGTTGACTAGAATACTCTCTTTCAAATTCTGAAGGTGGCAGGGGTAAAATACAGGGATCGAGAGGCTATTCACAATTTGTACAGAAACAAGATGGCAGTTATAAGAGTAGAGGGGCATGAAAGGGAAGCAGTGGTTGGGAAGGGAGCGAGACAGGGTTGTAGCCTATCCCCAATGTTATTCAATCTGTATATTGAGCAAGCGCAGTACAGGAAACAAAAGAAAAATTCGGAGTAGGTATTAAAATCCATGGAGAAGGAATAAAAACTCTGTGTTTCGCCAATGACATTGTAATTCTGTCAGAGACAGCAAAGAACTTGGAAGAGCAGTTGAACGGAATGGACAGTGTCTTGAAAGGAGGATATAAGATGAACATCAACAAAAGCAAAACAAGGATAATGGAATGTAGTCAAATTAAGTCGGGTGATGCTGAGGGAATTAGATTAGGAAATGAGACACTTAAAGTAGTAAAGGAGTTTTGCTATTTGGGGAGCAAAATAACTGATGATGGTCGAAGTAGAGAGGATATAAAATGTAGAATGGATATGGCAAGGAAAGCGTTTCTGAAGAAGAGAAATTTGTTATCATCGAGTATAGATTTAAGTGTCAGGAAGTCGTTTCTGAAAGTATGTGTATATTTGTATGGAGTGTAGTCATGTATGGACATGAAACATGGACGATAAAAAGTTTGGACAAGAAGAGAATAGAAGCTTTCGAAATGTGGTGCTACAGAAGAATGCTGAAGATTAGATGGATAGATCACAGAACTAATGAGCAGGTATTGAATAGAATTGGGGAGAAGAGGAGTTTGTGGCACAACTTGACTAGAAGAAGGGATCGGTTGGTAGGACATGTTCTGAGGCATCAAGGGATCACCAATTTAGTATTGGAGGGCAGTGTGGAGGGTAAAAATCGTAGAGGAAGACCAAGAGATGAATACACTAAGCCGATTCAGAAGGATGTAGGCTCCAGTAAGTACTGGGGGACGAAGAAGCTTGCATGGGCTAGAGTAGCATGGACGGCTGCATCAAACCAGTCTCACGACCGAAGACCACAACGACGACGACAACAACGACAACAACAACAACAACAACAACAAAATAAACAATTACACCATTGTATTTTTCAAGTCTTCTCACTGCAAAACTACTGTGTGCGTAAGGGTAAGATCGGACTGAATTGTAAATTTCATTAGTTTTAGTGTAGTGTTTACAAAAATCATCTCTCTTTCCTTATCCTCAGAGGCACATTTCAATTAATAGTGTTAATGAAATAAGAGACTATGCTGGTGGCATAACAGCCAAATCAAGAGAGACCAAAAATGGTCGAAAATCAGGACCAATTAGTGAAGCTGGATATTTTGTTGAGTGGTAGGAGGGAATGCCACAAACAACATATTAGAAATCCTGAATGGTGAGGGATGAGTGTGGTAGTTGAGGTGCATTTGGAGGTCGCTTTTGTATGTTTCTCTTGAGTAACACAAAAACTGTGGCCTCTGTGAAAAAATATACCAGCACAAAATTTAACTATGTTACATTTCCTACAAAAACATCCTAGTCATTTTATCCTGCAGGACAACTAGTTTGCACATAGAGAGCAAAGAATACGAAAATCTTGGGTGTGGTTTTTGAAGGCCAGATATAATATTGTGGGTTTCATAAAACAACATTGGTAGGAGCAGCGGACGCATCCTGTACACAGTGTGCAGTTGGTGTATGTTCTTTGTAACAGTACCTGCACTAAATTTTCAGTATTTGTCGTTGCAGATATTTAATGACAGAAGTGCTAACAAAATATCCTGTAAGTTATTACCTTTCTGGTAACTTATATTCTATTTACTCACTGCTTTCCACTTTAACTTAAAGAACTCATGTGCTGAATATCTAATATACAAGGGGATTTTCAACAAGTAAAGCAACACCTTTTTTCTGGAAGCATTTCGGTGTTATACAGGATTCCCATAAACCATACTATTCTCCACTCTTTTGGCTAAAAAACTCTATTTGTCAACATAATGTCTGTTCAATGCGACGGCCTTTCACCACTTTATGGGAAGGCATGTATGCCCACATAGTACCATACCACTCTATGGTTGAAGTCGGAGGCAACATCTTGCTCTCCATCATCCACATACTGCTTCCTTCATTAGGCGAAATACTGCTTGCTGCAGAGTGCAACCTTCATTGGGCTAAAAGATGGTCCGTTGTTGCTCTTTATGGTTATCCGTTAGGCGGTGAGGAGCCTAGTTGGCTAAAACCTTTGAGTATCCCAACCAGTGGACGAGAGTGAAAGCACTACCGACAGAGTCGTCCAGTTCACTGAGCGATTCGACTGTGATCTGTGTGGTTGACCAGCACACGTGTGATCGGACAGGTTTGCACGACACTTGCAATAATGACAGACAGGTCTCTGCAGAATACCTGCAATGCTTTGGTTTGCCAGCAAATAAAACTCAATGACAGCACTTTGCTTGGAATGCACCTCCATCACAGAAGCCATTTTGAAGGCTACATAAAGCAATGCCACTTATCAGAACTTTATGAAACTACAGAGGCTGAAGTGAGAGTGTTCCACAATGTCCCGCAACAAACCGTGCATTTGTTTTCCACCCGAAATTGACCGAGGAAAGAAATGTGTTGCATTACTTATTGAATGCCCCTTGTAGTTTCATATAAAGCTTTTAGAAGGGTATTTGAAAATTGCCCAAGGCCAAAACTGTATAACAGTGTGAAAATAAAATGAAAATTAACACCTCCAGGCATCAAGTATTAAAGAAATAAAAAAGTTGTGTGTATTGTTTCTCATCTGTTAACATTATGGGCATAAATATTCCTAAATACATATTAAAATCAAATGCAATGACATTATCAATCATAGTGAGATCTAAATTTCCCTGCAAACAGTCAACTGTCAGAGAAGAACCAATTTAAATGCTTAACAACTGTAAGGTAAAATTGCAAGATTTCTCTGCTGAGTTTGGAACTTTATAAACTTAACAGGCTGACAAGTCTGCCATAGCCTGAGTACAAATTTTGTCAATTTTCTATTAGAAATGAAATGTTATATGTATATCTGCAGTAGGCTCTGTGTGACATGATGCCAGACAGTTTCTGTATGGTGGGTGCAGCTGCTTCACGTCTACAATACGATTTTGTAAATGTCTCTATGGCACGTCTCTTTGTAGGTCTGTAGATGGCTATTGTTTTTACCTACAGTCATTTGCACTTCATAGTTGAAAGCTCTCAAAAGTGCTGCGAGGTGCAGGGGATTTCCCTAAGCTGACAACTGTAGGAGTGTCTTTGCAGCAAAGAATAAATGCGTTAAAACTTCACGCAAAATGTGGCAGTTTTTCATGCATCCCACTGATTATGACCTCAAATCCCCCTATGTTAAGTAGGTGTTTCTTACCCCCAGAGTGACTATTGCCTGGCAGTAAGGGATGTGTGCACCAAGTTTGGTTGACATCAGTCCAGTGGTTTGGGAGATGTGAAACATCCATAGACACATACTTATATACATCCATTTTTATAACAAATATGGATTTTAGAATGATGATGATTCACAGTGCAACTAACTATGGGTCAAGAAACGGGCTGCCTAGGAAGGGAAACATATTTATTTCCCAGTTTACATACTATGTCTGTTTTCCATTTCTGTGTAGCAGATTTTTTAAGCACGAAGCAGGATTGTCACACTTCACTAAAATTATAGAGCAGCAATTTGTCATTGTGTTAACGGTAGCAATGCTTGAACATTATTCCAGCATAAGAGCTTTACTGTGTCTAGCAGATTTATACATAATTCTAAGTCGGTGTCTATTTAACGAAAACATTTGGGTGGTCTCTCATATTTTGGCAGTAGACAGATGTGAATTGCTTCGACGGGGTGAGGTGCTTCCATGTTATCCACTCCAAATATACTTTTTGCCTTGATTCCGGTACTCTCCGAAGGAGCAATATTCAAGATAACTGACAATCCCTTCTTCAAGTTACCCACAGACAAAGACTGCAGCAGTCTAACAAATATGAGCACACAGAGTATACTACAAATATGAGAAACATAAATGGGACATGTGAGATAAGCACATTACATGAAAGAATTGTCTGAAATGAAACTAGAAACAAAGACAGAAAAAAAATTCCAGTCAAAACACAGCAGCAGCAGATCAAGAGACGAAGGTTTCATGTTATCTATCTCTGTATCAGCCTACCTGGTTTGTGTCCCTTTGTTCATTATCCATAAACGTCCAACTCACCCCAAAACTCTCCTCTCCCTTTTTCCAGATAGGGATACGATGTGAGACAGATATATATGGTGAATGAATTTTTTAGCAGCAACTGCTAATGCTATTACTATTTGATGAAATTTGTTCGACAGCCTGATTCGCTGAGACAGGCAGCATCCACTTTGAACACATTCTGACTTGGTCACTTAACTTTCAGAGACATCAGAGTGAGTTGGTGTTTACCATGTCTGTTGTGCATAATGGATTTTGAACAATGCTTGAACATTAAATTCTGTTTCAAGTTGCAAAAAGTGCCAAAGAAACTCATAAAATGTAGAAATTGGTCTATGGTGATAACTAAAGACTGGATTATATGCATTTACATATTTGGTTCATTTCCACCGGTTATTACACATTTTAACTAAAAACTAGTTATGATGCATATTTTTGCTCTATGTTTACAATATTTTAAAAAATTAGATGGGTGGTCTCTAGCTCAATCTAATTTGGGTGTCTCACAGTTTGACGACAACCTAGAACTGCGTGCAATCGCTAACCGAGAGGCCACTTCCTAGCGAAATTATTACAGAAGAGGAATAGGAATTGGCAGACAGAGCCAATGCACCTGCACCCTTGCCCCCAGTTAATCCCCTCTGCTGTCACACCATATGCGGCAGCAACAATTAAATTAAACTATGCAAGCTTTCAGTCGCACATCCATTGTTTCAGTTTAGCTTTCAATTTACATGTACAGAGTTGAACGTGTTTATGACATTTAGTGTGTTAACGTGTTGTGTGCAATGCCACCCGAAAAAAGAAATGTCATTTCGTGGATAGCTGATCATCCTGGAACATTTACATATGACAGAATTGTTTTACATTGTCGATTTTGCGAGAAAAACGTTTCATGCAAAAAAAGTTCAAATAGTCCAAAATGTCAAGACAAGTCTTCATATAGCAGGAATGTAGAAGAAAGGACCACGACAACAACAGACAAGAGCAAGTTGCAGTAGCAGGGATTTGTCCAAAGGTAACCAAAAAGTCAATTTAAACATGGATCTCTGTGAAGCATTCATTGCAAGCAATATTCCTCTTCAGAAACTTACAAACCCTATCCTCAAAGGCTTCCTGTGCAAATATTGCTAAAATACATCAGATGAACCAATACTGCGAAAATTACATACCGACGATTTATGTAAATGTTCTGGAAGAAATGTGCAATGAACTCAAGGACAGCACTATCTCGATTTCTGTTGGTGATACTCCAGACACTTGTGGCCATTACACTGCAAATTTAATTGTTGGTGCTTTTAAAGAACAGCCTCCTCCTACCTATTCAGCAGTCTGCAAAGAACTTGAAAAAGTAAATCATTCTACAATTGCCAGATTTGTGAATGAGGGTATTAGAAAAATATATCCAGAATTTTCTGCAGATGAAAGGGTGTTTGTGTTTCTTTCAGATGCTGCTGCCTATATGATCAAAGCAGGAAGAGCCCTCCGAGTATTTTATCCCATTTTGATTTATGTGACGTGCTTTGTTCATGGAGTACATCTCCTTGCTGAAGAAGTACATTCCACTTTTGTGAATGTAAATAAAATGACTTCGTCCACAAAGAAAGTGTTTCTAAAGGCTCCTGCTCACATCAGGACTTACAAAGAAAAACTATCGAATGTGCCTTTACCCTCCGAACCAGTGGTAACTCGGGGTATGTGGGTCAAAGATGTGTTGTTTTACAATGAACATTTCGAGGCCATTAGAGGGAGAGTAAACGACTTCGATAGTGCAGAGGCTTTGGCAGTTTACCAGTGCAAGGAAGCTTTTAATGATTCCGGTATTAAAAAAGACATTGCTGTGATTAGCACTCATTTTTCCCACATACCTGCAAGTGTTAACAAGCTTGAAACTCCATGTTTGGCATTGAATTAATCTATTCAGTTAATGAATAAAATTATTCTAGTGAATTCCTTACTGGCAGAGGTATTCCCAAGAAAACTTAAAGAAAAGCTTGAAATCATTTTAAACAATAACCCAAGCTCTGAACCCTTGTGCCAAATTGATAATTAATGGGACGGGTGAACTTTTACCAGAAACAATAAGTGCCAACATAACACCCAAATTCAAATACTGCCCAGTTACCTCAGTTGATGTAGAATAGTGCTTTTCTGTTTATAAAAATGTGTTGAGTGATGGAAGACACAATCTTACTACTGAACATTTGGTACTGTACTTGGTCGTTTATGTTTACAATAGCAGAAAAATGTAAAATAAATTATAAATGATGCTTTGGTCCAATAGCATTAATTAAAAGTTTACACTGTTCAAAAAAATTCATGATTGTATGTTGAAGCTTCCTGGCAGATTAAAACTGCGTGCCGGACTGAGACTTGAACTCGGGACCTTTGCCTTCACAGGAGAGCTTCTGTAAAGTTTGGAAGGTAGGAGATGAGGTACTGGCAGAAGTGAAGCTGTGAGGAGGGGGCTTGGGTAGCTCAGTTGGTAAAGCATTTGCCCGCGTAAGGCAAAGGTCCCAAGGTTGGTCCGGCACACAGTTTTAATCTGGCAGGAAGTTTCATATCAGTGCACACTCCGCTGCAGAGTGAAAATCTCATTCATGATTGTATGTTGTTTTTTAAATAAAATATTATGCAGTTTTTGAGCGTGCCCCTGTGCGTGCGATATTTCTCAAATTTGGTCCTGTACATATAGACTGCGGCTCACTCGCATCACATCGGCTTGTTACTGACAACAATAGCAAAGAAGGAACAATTCTTGAAACACGGTATGTATCCCCACTTTCCAACTTTTTAGACAATAATCCCAGAAAGACCCCCTTCCTAACCTCTATCAGAAAGTATTCAGAAAATATCAGTGTTCTAAATGTACCGATTTTTTGTATGGCTGGTGCTCATCCTCGTAATTGATAAGTAAAGGTTCAACTTTCAGATATAATGCACGCAGCAACTACCATATTTTTTAATTATTTGATCTAGCATATTTCAACACTTTTCATGCATTTTAAAGTATTTTTCATGCATATTTTAAGGTTTTTATGATGCACATAATCCAGTCTAGTGATAATGCTGTAATTCTAAATACTATTAACAAGTAGTATGAGGAATTTAAAAGTGGAAATGAGTTTGTAGAGGATGAGCAATATTAGGGACTTCATTGACCTCAAAAAACAGAAGAAAATTGGTAAAAATTGCTCATACAAGGCTGTGAAAAGCATTTTAACCAATAATTTGCAAATGAGATAAGTGCGTGCAAAATTTGTTTCCAGACTTTTGAGTGATGAACAGAAGGAGAAATCTTATGCCACTGTGCATGAATGTGAACGATCATCTCCATTCAGATCCAGGCTTCATGTCCAAAATCACAACTGGAGATGAAACTCGGGCCTGTGGATTCAATCCTGATACGAAAATTCAGAGTTCCCATGAAAAACTAGTGAATCTCACTGGCCTAAAAAGGACCATCAGTCAAAATTGAATATCAAGGTCGTGCTCATTGATTTTTCCAATGCTGAGGGTCTAATGGAATCAAGAGTTTGTTCCAAGGGGAACAACTGTAAAGGTTGAATTTTACAAGGGCGTACTGTAATGTTTGTGAAACGATGTACGAAGGAAGAGACCAGAAAAATAGGCAAACAGCTTTCTTCTACATCACAATACCAAGTCGTATCACATCTTGCTTTTCATTTGTAAGTTTTTGGCTGGAAAAAGTGTTCCTGTCTGTCAATGTACATCTTACTCAACAGATTTAACACCATGTGACTTCTGGTTCTTCCCAAAAACTAAAACCACACTTAAAGGAAAATGTTTGGATGCCATTCCTGACACTGAGAGGGTCAGGACAGAGCAGCTGAATGTCCTTCCAACAGAAGCCTTCCAGAAATATTTTCAGTCATAGATCCAATGTTGGGATAATTGTATTGCACGCCAAGGACAGTACTTTGAAGGAGATTCAATCAAATTCCATGTAAGCTTATTATTCTGTTTCTAACAACACCATTCACGGTATTTTTTTATCCCACCTTGTATGACACATCATAGAGACTTACACTGTTCTGGATGTAGATTTGCTGCAACATTTGAGTCCAAATTTTCCTCTATCTTTATTTGCTTACAAGGTAGCAACTAGACGATGGCATTACGCTGTAATGTAGATACTTCAGTGATTGATATAGTCTAATTGTCTGAATAGCGCAGTCTAGATCACAATTTTATTTATCTTTGATGGCCAATTCCAGCCAGTATAGGCCCTTCAGATCTACATACAACAATGGATAACCAACAAAATTTTTGGTACAGGGTGCAAGATTTAAAAAATTGCCAGTTTTGACATAACTGATCCGGCTAGTTTGAAACTGAGCTTTGGTCTAAAAAGTAAACCAGACAAGAAGTATGCAAAGCTGTTTGTATCTCCAAGTGATTGTCAGTTATCCAATTGGTATATTTAAGGTAGAGCACATGTGATACTCAAAACAGTAAGTATTTCTATAGCAGCCTACATACAAAGTACATCTTTTTGTGTTATTAGAATGAATATGCATGGGATCTTTTTGAAACAAACCATCAGAAATTACAACCTCATATGATTAAATCCAGGTATGCAAAAAGTTATTAAATAAAATTTGAAAATGTTCAAACACTCCCTTAATGTTGGGTTGAAACTGAAAATTAAAAATCTGAAATAGGAGAAAAGTAATGACAATTCAGAATTGTTGGATATCTCAAAATGGAGAAACAGGGAATACACATTTGAAAATAGTCTTACTCAACTTAATGCCACCTAAAAACTGCTTCTTACAGAATTTCATATCAGAGCACATTAATTGTTACTGTATTACTTTTACACTTTCTATACTTTTATTTTATGTTTCTCGCCACAGAGGAGGCACTGAGCTGTTATTCCATCCCGAACTTTCTCTCGTTTTATTTTACGTTTAATTGCGTCCTCAGTCCTGCACCACTTTAATGCTGACTGGCACAGCTGAAGTTGAAAATCAATGTGTTCTGAAAGAACATTTTTTGGGTTCGTTAACTAAACTGTAGCCCAGCGCCAATATACGACAAGATGAACATGGGATGTCTCCCAAAATTGCCCTTAAATTGGCCAGCATAACTGGCTTAATAGATTATGACTGAACTAAGGTGGTCCTCGTCTCTCTAGCTTGACAAATTATTGTGCAGTATGCCAACAGGGATGCATAACTCTTGGTTCTATGACCGCATACTGTACTGTATTACATGCCCCAAAGAGTTGTGAAAGCCCAAATTTGTGGAGGAATATCTTTACAACCTTGAAATTTTACTATGTTTACCCCTCTCTTCTAGTGCATAGAATGGCATTTTCTTTTAGTGATTGATTAATTTGGGGTCTTAGAATAAGTATAACTGTACATATCTACATGGATGTATCTACAACATCTATTAAAACAGCTCTGATGGGTAATACTAAATGTAGAATGAGCAAGTCATGATAGATCTCCTTCATTCACAGAACCAGAAGAGCACTGTTGTGATTCCGCTGTGAAGCAAGGGGAGGGGACATCCTCAAGGGAATTGTGGAATGTTGATGGGCACATGTACTGCTGCCATTTTGTGAAATGCTGGGAATCAGTATGTGAGTGTTTCGGATCAGTCCTTCCTGCAACTCAATAAGAGCAGTATGAGGAAGCCACAGAGAAAAGATTGATGGCTTTACTTCATCACTATTCCATAAAGGATCACTTCCACCTTGAAACTGCAGTCACACCAATGAATCTACATAATTTCCCATGAACTGTGTAACAACCAGAAAAAAATAAACATATATAGTAATTGCATAAGCCACATTATTTCCTGTCATGTTCAACTACATTAAATTTGCAGTTTTTGAGTAACAATCATTTCCAGAAATTCTTTAGTCAGTAAGAAGCCTGTATCCAGATACCAGGAGGGGGCAAAGTTTTTGTGTAACATGAGATTCTTCCAGATAGTGTGTTCCACTATTATTCTCTTAGGCCAACAAAAGATGTTCGTGTGAGTTGAAGACTTATTTTTAGGTAGTTAGTAAAGCGAGACCATCCCACTGTATGTGCTTTTGCTGAAATACGTGAAAAGATGATGAAAGAAGCGTGGGCACTGGGCACTGACAAAGCATGATGGTGATCAAGCATCTCCACCTGCTGTGCTTCAGCGTCATGGCTTGGCGCTGTTTTGGCAAGCAGAACAAGACACAGTCTACAGTGTCGACAGCAAAAAAGGCAACTGATATGTTCAGGTCTTAAATGTCTTTTCAATACATTCTCATACACGATGTTACGAAAGTCACTTGGTTTATGTTGTTCTGGCTTACGAAAGATCTTACGGGTCTCAACTTTCTGCGGAAGGAAATGATGTCTACGTGGCCAGGAAGAGAGGCAGGTTCACATCATCAAGAAAACTAGAAGAAGGTGACCATGAACATTGAAGAAGGTGGAGGGGACTTGAAGCTACATGGTGACACACTGATAATGAAGTGAAAGCCACACAAAACTTGTGTCTAACTTCAAATGTGTGCCGTCAGCCCCCCCCCCCCCCTCCCCCAATGCAACAGTTGCTGTAAAGAGTTTTTAGATCTGAAGGTGGTCTATACAAGCTGAAAAGCTTCATCGAAAATAAATGAAGTTTTGATTTAGACTGTGTTATTCAATCAAAGTAACAACTCTTCTTTACAATAGTAAATAGACATTTTATTACTTTTTAGGTGACACACACAGCACCCCTTCAGAAGGTGCGGATTCTACTGTCAAAAAATTGTCCAAACTAAGTATTAATTCACTGTGCTGCTATGGATGGAGTACCTGCAAAGTAACAAGATATCAGGACAGATACTTGTTGGTAGCCTTTTTCTTCTTTTCTGGAGCACTGATATTTTACGAGGATATCCGTTTATAGATGTGATCTATGGATGAATATAGTATTCTGATGCAAACAAACAAAATACTGAGTTTCAGCATAAAACATTTTTGTGGCTTCCTAGCTTTATACCCAAGGCTATAAAAATAAGAGATAATTGTACATTTAAATTAATATAATATGTACAAAAATAGATGGACAACATAGTTAGCCTGATGGGCAATGAAGAATCTACTGCAATAAAATTTTCAAGGGCTATTTGCTGTACGTCCATGACATTTTGGAAAGCATGTGCCCACCTCCCGATTTCTGCTAATGCCTTCCAGAGGATGTATGCCATATGAAATGATCAGAGCACACTACAAATTTTTGGCTAAGGGCACGCAAAAATTTTATTGTACTAATGTTTTGCAAAAACCTTCATCTGTATATAAAAGATCAATGACTATACTATGAAGCTTTTTTTAGTGCACAAAGCATCATGAACAGTACAATTGATCATTGCCAACAGTAACACATTGTGTGAATTCACAGCCATTTTTATATGTATGGCACGCTGTTTTGAGCAGATACACAACAACGGCTCTTTAAGTGAACAGTAGTTGTTCGACTTAGAAAAGATCTTCATAAATACAGCCCTAGTGGAAATGTGCCATCACTCAGTAAATTTACTGTTCCTCATTGAGTTATATTTTCATCACACACTTCACGCAAAAGCTAATAATGCTGTTTATTATGGTTTTAGCTGTCTGTTACGGTTATGTAAAATGCAGCTGCATGAGTGGTTGCCTATTTCCCCCGCTGTTCTTCTTGTTACTGAAACTATACTGTTGCTTGATTTCACTCATATGTACACTACTTAATAAAATTAAATCGTTCAGAAATTGCCACACAATTCCACTGTCACATTTTTACATGCACCATAAACATGGTGCATACACAAAGAAAAAAGCAAAGCCATGAGAAGTGAAGCACAAGGTGATTAACAGATAAGCAAAGGACAATGTCACAGTACATAAATACGCAGATACAATCAACAACACTCACTGAAAATGTAATTTATAAGGATGATCAAAAATAAACTTCACGAGGCACAATGCCTACAATCAGTACTCACTTTGATGACAGTCTTGAGCGTGCCAGTGTAAGGTGCCGACTTGGGCACTGGGGGTGGCGGGGGCACGGCGTGGCGCATCGTCAGGCCCAGTGCCCACAGGATGGACACTTTTTCTGCCTGCTCCTCTGGCGTCGCCTCAGGGAGCTTCACCGGGTCAGATACTTCGGGCGTGACACCGGGTGTGTCCTCACTGATGGTAGCTGCCGAGTCTTCATCATTAGTAATTCCTCCAGATTCCTTTTTAGCAATGCGGTCCAGAATTTCTTCCAAGACGCACTTCACATCTGAGGAGAGCTGCTGTTCTGCTGATAAAAGATCCACGAGATGGCTTTAGGAATAAGAAATTCTAGTAAGCTTTTACAGTTACTTTGTACACAACAGTATACATTTTGATTAATCATTTATTTATATTGGAAGATACTACTTCTTCCTTCGAGAAACTATATTTTGCAGAACATGTGCTGTGTTGGATGAGTGATAACTGAGTTTATTGCTTCCCCAAAATTTTCGTATTGTAACTGTGGGACATTAACTGTTATAAAATCTATCAGAGGATGTGTGAAGTTATTTGCTCCTACAATCAATCATGCCTAGTTCAAGCTCATTCAGTTCTCTCTACTGACTTATTCTGACAGAAAGCAAGTTTATGGTATTTTTATTCCTGTGTGTTTGTGTGTGTGTGTGTGTGTGTGTGTGTGTGTGTGTGTGTTTGCTCTAAGGAATTAGGAACTCTTGAGGCTTTTCCACAGTGTGATGAAAGGAGCTGCATTTTTAACTCCTAAAAATTAAAAAAAAAATCCAATCCAATATGCAGCTACTACAAGTATTTAAGATGCAGACTTTTGAAAGCATCAGAACTTCATTTTCAATGCAAAACAAGAGGGGTACAGCTTGATCCTACAAGGAGAGTAACGAAGAAGTGCCCTTGAAAAATGCCAAACAATAATTCCATAGTGTGGTAAACTACACTTATCACTGCCTGTCACTCCACGCCGGCCACACAAGCAACTTGTGGCGCTGGCATGCCACAGACATTATTTCATGCCCTGAACTAATGCTCGCTAGCCGTGGATGTGAGGACCGACACCAGACACTCCACCATCGGCCTACAGCTCTATCTACGACACCAACTAGCTGTGCTGACTCAAAACTAGTGCTGTCAATTCCAATGACATCTATGATTGTCACCATCTAGGCTGACGTGAGCCTCCAGAAATCAGCCCACACCATATCATTAACTGTTAGCTATCGAGCAACCTCGAAGTTTGGACATGTTGTTATGCTACAGACTGTATCACTTCTCGTTGTACTTCCATGTTATGCCATCATGCATTGTATCAAATAAACAAATTCAAAAGTAATTGTTTGTTTGTGTGGTCTGCCACAATACAGAGTGTCATCTGGTGTTCAAGTATGGTCATTTAATGTGCTTACTTCTTAAGTTTGTCACTGGCCATAAGTGATTTTTCATATATTGGTATTATGTTGAATCATCACTTGCTATTTTAGAAGGATGCTATTCATGCCATTTTTCCGCTTTACCTCGGAGGATGTCTCCCACAGTCAGAGACGAAATGTCAGGGGAGAATTTTATTTATCGACCACGGCCTATCAGCCCTCAAGTTTTAAGTGAAGACCATAATGGTTGTGAAAGCCTACACTGTATGATCAATTACTGTGTAAGTCTATCTACCAATGGAAGATGCAAATGATGAGGACAAGGATGCTTTTTACGAGCAGCTGCACGATTTATTTGATGAAACAACCAGTCATGATGTTACACTTCTTATGAGTGATATGAAACCATTACTTAGCAATGTTCGTAAAAGCATTCAATATGTTGGACCCTTTGCAACAGTACAATGCATTTATGATAACGGTTAATGTTTCAGATTAATCTATACCCTTCTGAGGTTCTGTATAGAACATAAAATGATACATAAGATAACCTGGCTTCACCTGATGGAGACACTTTAAATGAATTTGATTATATTTATATAAATACTAAATTGACGTCATCTTTGTGAGATAAATGAATCTACCATGCGGCAGATGTGGAGTCAGACCATTTCTTGGCCTGAGCAGACTTTAAACTGAAGTTCAAATCACAGCAATGCTGGGTGTATGTAATTCTGTTGTTAGTTTGCAATGAGTAATATCTTTTATTTGTCGAGACTTAAGTTTTTGGCAACATTCATTATCAAACTTTGTGTCCGAAACTAATCATCGCAAATGAAGGATATTTCTTATTGCAACTTCGACAGTGCCACAAATAGTAGTTTCTGCAAAATAAATTTCTGATCCGTTTCTCCTGCATCATGCTGGAGGTTCATAAACTGAAGTGACACTTTTAATGCAGCAAAGCCAAAAGACATGAAAGTAGAAAATTCATTTGTAATCTGCCTTAAAAATTGATTCCGGGCATTTCAAGATCTGACATCAAAATGGAATGTTTTAAATTCAAGAACTCTGTGAGATCATGTGCTGAAAAAACAATTGGATGACGAAGGGCAATGAAGATAGAGCAAAGGATTCAAGACAGAACTGGACATCTAATAGCAGAAAGAAAGATGGTAAAGCAACACTGTGAACAAGCAAAGATGAAGAAGAGCTTCAAATAGCTAAATGAAAATATACCAAAATAGACCACTGAGACAAAAGCAGTTGTAGAGCTGAGCGAGCGAGAGAGAGAGAGAGAGAGAGAGAGAGAGAGAGAGAGAGAGAGAGAGGTGGGGGATGGGGGTTGAACAGAAAGGTAGAGAGACACAAAATGCAGCATCTCAAAATGACACCAGGAGGACATTCTATTGTATGAGATCATTGCTGGAAGAAGGCTGACAGTTGAAGCATTGTTCCAGATTGAAGAATCCCCAAATCGGCACTGTTGTGGAAACCAATGGATGGATTCAGGAATAGATTAAGGCCTTGTAAAACCTGAAAAACTATTGCAAAGATCTTCAATGGAAGGATATGAACTGGACAGAAGCTGAAAACTTTTGCCTAGTATGCTACCTAGCACTGGAGGAACTAACTCCAAGTCTAGTGTTGCTTACACTTTTCGAAGGATCACATGTGAGTTTTTTGCTATAAAACCAGTTTACAAAAAATAAATAAATACTAATGGTACGTGCATAATGAGATTTTGATTTCTTTACCCAATTATGGTAGGATCAGTAAGCTGATTGTTGGCACACCAAGTAAAATATAGCCGTTAAAATTGTCTTATTTTTTAATATTACCCTTAAAAAGGTATGCTTTCACACAGTAATTAATTTTGTCAGAATGATGTATTCGATTTAATAACTGGTCACGTGTAACAGAAATACCACCAGATGTAAAGTTTTTGTTACCACATCACTGTATTGCCATTTGACACTTCACACTATGAAAATAATGTTGTTTAACATCTTCTAATATTGTGGCCAGCAAGCAAAGATGTCGACAAGGGGATAATTTCATAGCAAAATTGCAACAATGAGAGCACTGCTGAAGAACAATTAAGGTCAGAAGGCAGACATGGGGCTGGTTCTAGAATTAGCCAACCACAAAAACAAGGCCACTTCCAACCCAATGCTAGTACTTAGGGCTGTTTTTGAACACCACGACTCTTAACTGTTTGAACAGTTTACATCTCAGTTCAGGAATTCTTGGGTTTTGTTCACTCTTTTGATCAGCCTGCAATCTAGAGGCTTTTGTTCACACTATCACAATGACCTATCTTAACATTTTTAATGAAGTATGGATTTTAATAATAGAAATAACTGTGAAATAAGAAGTATCTTTCAAGGTGCAGATCATGCATAAAAACTGCAACTAATACATAAATAAAAGATTGCAATCATGATTTTGTCAAATTACCAAGCTTTCACTGTCCTACAATTTAGTGAAGTCTGATGGTATTATCTCCAAGATGGGTCATGCCACTGCAATTACTTCTCACGATAAGCACTATAGTCACCTTATTACGATACATTTTGTTTGTCCAGCATTTAATATTTGATTAATTGTCTCGATTGTTTTATCTTAATGTTGAAGTCATGTTTTCAAACAAGTGAATAGGGATTGAATTCTCATTTGCAACCTGTTTAGTCAATCATTACCGTCTCTCACGAGCAAATAAAACATTATACTGGGTTCAGTCAACTGACATTTTTTGAAGAATAACGTTTTCGCTTTGCCTGTTACCTTTACTTAAAAATCAGCATAAATGTTTATACATACATATCAGTATTGTATGAGAACTCTTCTTGCAAATTGTTCAAACATGCACTAACAGTGGCACGAAAGTGCAGTAGTAGACATACATGACTGACATGTGCTATAACATCAGAATCAACTGTTATGTGAAACATTCAATTATATAAAAAAAAAGGTTGCTGAATACCAGAAACCTATCTAATACCAGCAAAATAACTGACTTTACAACAGTTCTGAGAATTGTTTTTATGACTGTAGAACACATTTTACCTTGCTCCGTTCCAGGTTCCGTGGTCGGTGCTGCGTTGCAAGTTACGGAACCAAAAGAAGCCAGCTCACCAGTTCGACATGATGACAGGGCCTCTATGTCCATAAACAGATCATCCGTCTTTATTGCCTCATCTTGCAATGTACTTTCCGCAGGAAGCTCCATGGACACATCTTCTGCAATGTTGTCTTCCACAACCGCTGCACTCATGAGTGTCGCAGGTTCCACAGATTCACTTTCTGGAATACTCTTTTCCTCGACCACATCCATTCCTACCTCCCCTACAGTGTCCGAGGCACTTTCCGCACAGCTAGCATCTTGCTGCTCACATTTACCAAAGGAAAAGGCATTATTAATTTCAACTTCAGATGGAGTCAAATCTGAGACCTGTCCCTCTACTGATGTGAGCGAGTTTTCTGTGTCTGTGATACTGTCTGTTATGTCCCCACAAGCTTCCACACCAACCATATCACTTGTAACTGTATTCGCAAAGGTATCCATCGATTCTTCGATAACTTCAGGTGGGTCACTTCCTGGCCCCGGAACGACAGCTTCATCTCTGCTGGCAATTGAGGCCTCGTCTCCACTTTCTTTACTGCCCGACGACTCACTAGCTGCCAAATCTGCAGTAGTGGTAGCTCTCACCCGATCAAATTCTTCTTCCACTTCTGCAGGTAAAGCTTCCGCACCGGATGTCGGTGTGGGATGCTCTACGATCTGAGCTGCTTGTACAGGCTCTTTTTTACTAGGAACAGGCACATCACTTTCTGCTATCAGGTAGTTAGTTATACACATGTTTGCAACAGGGAAGTCTCCCTGTACTCTGCTCGCACTGCCGTGAGCAGCCTTGTCGCCAGATTCGGCCCAGACACCAGTAATTTTTCTACTGGTCGAATTGACCGCCGGTGATTTTTGCACCTTCTGAAGCAGTCGCAACCTCGCCCCTTCACTGAGGCTTCGCTTCCTGTGCAGTCTCATTTGTCCCAACCTGTCCTTGTACAGCAGCCTCTGCTTATTACAAGGATCCAAACTGCGCCGCCGATTAATACGCTTAACTACCGCTCGATTTTGAAACCTGGAATGCTGAGTAAATTTCACAAAACTATTAGCATGTCTCACAAGGACAGTACTAGCTGGTAGGGAAGTTCCTTTCGCAGTCACATCATCTACTGCCCTCACAACAGTACTACTGACTGGTACAGCAGGTAGCACACAGGAGATTTTGTTTTCTGTTGAGACAGTTTTAGCATTTTCCCCAGTAGTAGCCAGTAGGATGGTTCCTTTGGTCATCGCATCATCTACTATCCTCACAACAGCGCTACTGACTGGTATAGCAGGTGGCACACTGGAGACTTTGCTTTCTTTTGGCACTGTTCTAACATTTTCCGCACTGTCACTTTCAGTCCTGTCACACGCCGATTCCGAATTAGACTCCTTCAAAACAGGGCCACTTGCCCCGACATCACATTTAGTTGCGGTCGGTGCGACTGCACTATCGAAATTACATTTGGCAGGGCTCGAACTTATCCTTTCTGATGTGAGATTCTGTTTTACTTCTGGAGTTTTCAAAGCTGCACCTTCATTAGTGTCAATACTCTTCTTCTCCACTATTTCCACAACAGTTTCACTTTGTACTGTCTCACCTTTATCATTAGTTGACTGTGTTGTCTGAGCATTATTGGCAGAATCAGCATTGGAGATTGGTGGGAGTTCAGTACATGCCATGTTCGTGACTGGAGGAAGTTCAGTACTGGAAGAATCTTTGGTATCATTAGCACAAGACGACACTCCTACGCTGTCACACACACTCTCACTACTTGCAGTCTTAATAAGTGAGTCTATAACATTATTATTCACAGGAGAATTTTCACAATTACTCTTTTCAGTCTCTTTCACCTCCATCTTTGGGGAGTGATCACACAGCACATCCATTCTTTCAACCTCCATCTTTTGGGAGTTATCACATACCACATCCATATTTACACAGTCTTCTCTAACATCACTCACTAAAGGCACATCAGCTTCTTTCATTACAATTTCCTCCACTTCTTTCATTACTACATCTTCCTTTTCTTTTACTACTACAGCTTCCACATCTTTGGTTGCAGCACCAGCCTCAGCCGCTGAATTTGCACAGCTTCTCTCGCTGTCATCTTTGGTATCAGTAACTTTATTACAAAACACAGTCTCTTTCTTCTCCAATTTTAAGGAACTTTCATCAGTAGCGTATTTGGCTTCTTTACTGCAAGGCAACTTGCAGTCACACAACTCTTTGGCAGTAGCATTAACTTTTTTCACTAGCAATTTCCCGGTATCTAGCGAGTCCTCCAGTTTTACTTTACACGAGTCGGCATGCAGCTTGCTCTGTTTGCATACATCCTTAAGGCACAGGTGATCAGACTCTTTAGAACTTTTCAGACTAACATGACTCTGATCTTCCACATCATTAACCAAGTTTTTAAGATTGTATTTGGAGCCAGTGTCATCTGTTAGTTCTTTAATGTCAGCTTTGCTCTCCTTCGAAAGCTTCGATAGCTTATTCTTCAACTGGTCTATAAGCGGTTTCCCCGGTGATAAATCACCATTTACGAGTTTTTCACTTTTGGTTTCCAACACGCTGTCTGGAAGGTCTGTTTTTACTTTGACAACTGTCTTCGGCACCTGTTTGCTATCAGCAGCCTCCTCTGTCTTCTTCACTGTAGTTCCGTTCTCCAGTTTCTGAAATGTGGGAAGATAAACGAATTAGCACTGACTGGTTAAATATTGCAAAAGGCTTTTAATCCCCTGTTATGTAAAAGTGTGTATCTGTAGCATTAAGCCAATGATATATACGTAAAGTTACCAATAAAGTATTATAACAAGAGCAGAGTTCAAATAAAACTGCAAAGGTTAGCACAAAAATTTGCACCAAAATGCAACTTCAGCAACAATTTTTGTAACTCTAAAATACACAATTAGCAAAGAAAGCTGGTAGGGCAAAGGAATATCAACAGCACCAAAGAACCTAAATTACCCATGACTCCCAGGTGACATCTTTACAGATAGTTCAGGTAACAATATACGAGGTGCATTCAAGTTCTAAGGCCTCCGATTTTTTTTTCTCCGGACTGGAAAGAGATAGAAACATGCGCATTGTTTTAAAATGAGGCCGCATTCATTGTCAATAAGTCCCAGAGATGGCAGCACCGTACGGCAGATGGAATTTTACCGCCAGCGGCGATAATGAGAACTGTTTTAAATATTTAAAATGGCGACGTTTTCCTTACTTGAACAGCGTGCAATCATTCGTTTTCTGAATTTGCGTGGTGTGAAACCAATTGAAATTCATCGACAGTTGAAGGAGACAGGTGGTGATGGAGTTATGGATGTGTCGAAAGTGCGTTCGTGGGTGTGACAGTTTAATGAAGGCACAACATCGTGTGACAACAAACCGAAACAACCTCGGGCTCGCACAAGCCGGTCTGACGACATGATCGGGAAAGTGGAGAGAATTGTTTTGGGGGATCGCCAAATGACTGTTGAACAGATCGCCTCCAGAGTTGGCATTTCTGTGGGTTCTGTGCACACAATCCTGCATGACGACCTGAAAATGCGAAAAGTGTCATCCAGGTGGGTGCCACGAATGCTGACGGACGACCACATGGCTGCCAGTGTGGCATGTTGGCAAGCAATGTTGACGCGCAACGACAGCATGAATGGGACTTTCTTTTTGTCGGTTGTGACAATGGATGAGACGTGGATGCCATTTTTCAATCCAGAAACGAAGCGCCAGTCAGCTCAATGGAAGCACACAGATTCACCGCCACCAAAAAAATTTCGGGTAACCGCCAGTGCTGAAAAAATGATGGTGTCCATGTTCTGGGACAGCGAGGGCGTAATCTTTACCCATTGCGTTCCAAAGGACACTACGGTAACAGGTGCATCCTACGAAAATGATTTGAAGAACAAATTCCTTCCTGCACTGCAACAAAAACGTCCGGGAAGGGCTGCGCGTGTGCTGTTTTACCAAGACAATGCACCCGCACATCGAGCTAACGTTACGCAACAGTTTCTTCGTGATAACAACTTTGAAGTGATTCCTCATGCTCCCTACTCACCTGACCTGGCTCCTAGTGACTTTTGGCTTTTTCCAACAATGAAAGACACAGATTCACCGCCACCAAAAAAATTTCGGGTAACCGCCAGTGCTGAAAAAATGATGGTGTCCATGTTCTGGGACAGCGAGGGCGTAATCCTTACCCATTGCGTTCCAAAGGGCACTACGGTAACAGGTGCATCCTACGAAAATGTTTTGAAGAACAAATTCCTTCCTGCACTGCAACAAAAACGTCCGGGAAGGGTTGCGCGTGTGCTGTTTTACCAAGACAATGCACCCGCACATCGAGCTAACGTTACGCAACAGTTTCATCGTGATAACAACTTTGAAGTGATTCCTCATGCTCCCTACTCACCTGACCTGGCTCCTAGCTTTGGCTTTTTCCAACAATGAAAGACACTCTCCGTGGCCGCACATTCACCAGCCGTGCTACTATTGCCTCAGTGATTTTTCAGTGGTCAAAACAGACTCCTAAATAAGCCTTCGCCGCTGCTATGGAATCATGGCGTCAGCGTTGTGAAAAATGTGTACGTCTGCAGGGCGATTACGTCGAGAAGTAACGCCAGTTTCATCGATTTCGGGTGAGTAGTTAATTAGAAAAAAAATCGGAGGCCTTAGAACTTGAATGCACCTCGTATTCTCACATATTATAGGTTCATAGTGATTAATATTTTTGCTCAGGAATTAGAACATAGCTATTACTGTAGATACTTGTTATATTAAACCAAAGATGTCCCATGAATATAAACACATTACTGCACATAAACAAAAACTGAAGGCTATTGTATCCCTCGTATGGAACTGTAAAACTAAAACAATGTGCATACAAAATATATAGTGTAAAATATTTCACATAGAGAAAATTCAAGAATGTAAGTTGCTATTTATTTGCACTTAACTGCTGTCAACTCTAATATTGTTGAAATACATATAATATGCTACTGCATACAGTTTATAGAACAAATGGCTTTATGTAAGACTTTCAGGATGGTCGTAGCCACACATCATAGATTATAATAATGGAATTCCTAGACAAATCAGTGTGGAAAATAAGGAAAGACAAGGCTAGAGCTGAGTGGTTGCCTTTTCCTATTTCATGTATGTACATGTATACACTTTACTAAATTAAAGTCTGCTGCAACATTTTTCTGTCGGTGTGTGGAGGCTCATCTCAGGAACTATTGTAGGGATTTTGTTAAGGTTTTCACTAACAGATAATACTGTTTCTCAAGGAAGGTCTGCGTACATAATTTATCTGCAATGCCAAACATGTCACCCAGCAGTAGATACTTAGTGCTACCCATGTGAAGCCAGGGTAGGTTGCTAGTAACATGTATAACAGTAAAGATATTACTAACTGCAATCATAGTGTAACCACAGGGGCTGAAAAATGGGAACACTGTGAGAAATGCCTGAACATAAATACAGATGCTAACCAAGCCTGCAGGTTGCACTGTTGGACCTGAATGTGAATGCTACCTTTGTGACGTACTCAATATGTTGCAAGTGTCAGTCATGATCAGAACACTGTTCTGTGTAGTTGCAATTGCAATATATTGGAGCTAAGTCAACTTGAACATGGGTAAATTGCTGGCGGTCGTATGGTGGGTGCTTCCATAATCAAAGTAGCTGAAGTGTTTTGTGCTTCAAGAGGCACCATATTAAAGATTTATACGGCTCATAGGGAAAGCGGATAAACATCATCTGTTATGTGACAATGTGGAAGGAAGTGCATGTCGAGTGAGTGGAATGGACGACCACTGAAGAGGATTATGATTAAAACTAAGAGGACGACAACTGTTGAAGTCACCACAGAACTGAATGTCACACTCGTGAACCATGTCAGCACCAAAATGACACGAAGGGAACTCAATAAGTAGGGCATTGCGAGGCGAGCTGTAATTCCAAAACCACTCAGCAGCTATGTAAATTCCTGTAACAGGAAAACGTGGTGCCAAACCAAAAATATCTGGACTTTGGGGAAATGGAAGGAAGTAACTTGGTCAGATTGGTCACGATTCACACTGTTTCCAACTTTTGGTTGAGTTTACATTCGAAAAGTGAAAAATATGGTGGGAGTTACTGATGATTTGGCCAGCCACATCACGGTATTCCATGGGCCTCAAAGTTACTCTACAAGGTTGCATTACTAGTACAGGTTATGTGAGTATTTTGAATGATCAAGCGAAAGGCTGAAGAACGGAGTATCTGAAAAAGATCTATATGCAAAACTGCTGTAGCGAAGTTCTTGGAGAATGTAAATACTATAGAATTATGAAAGACCACTTACTGAAAAGTAGAAGCATTGAGTTGTCAACAGGCACACACAAAAGAAGGCAAACTTGCTGGCTCTTAGAGTTATCCTTTGATGAGCTGGAGCACGCGTGCGCACACACGAACGTACAAGTATGTCCCTACGTAGTAACACACACACACACACACACAAAAGTATGCCCCTACACAATATGGCTAGACTGGCAGTGCCATTGTTATTTTACAGCAGATGTACTGGTTGTGGTGGGGGTTGGGTGGGGTGGGATGGGGAAAAAGAGAGGGAGGCAGGGAGGGGGACTGCGGGTGGATGGCTTGTGGCTTGGAGGGAATCCTATTTGCAGCCTAGGAATGCAGGAGGGAGGGGATGTAGGTATAGTTTTAGCAGCAGGTGGGAAGAAGCACATGCTTAAGGTGACATGAATTGCAAGGAAGTGATGGGATGGAGGAAGGGGAAAGCTAATGGGAACAGTTGGTTACTTGAGATTGAGGCCAGGATGAGTAAGGGAGTGGAACATGTGTTTTAAGGATAACTCCCTTATGTGTAGTTCAGAGAAAATCGTGGTTGAGGGAAGGATCCAGACGGCTCAAGCTGTGAAGCAGCCATTGAAATTGAGCTTGTTGTGCCCAGTTGCACGTTGTGCAACTAGGTGGTCAACTTTGTTCTTGACAACAGTTCAGCAGTGGCCAATCATCCTGCTGTACAGCTGGGTGGTAGTCATACCAACATAAAAGACTGTGCAGTGTTTGCAGCAGAGCTGGTATATGACATGGCTGTTTTCACAGGTGACATGGCCTCTGTTGTTATATGGTAAGCCTGTGACAGGACTGGCCTTCTAGAGGGAACCTTCCTAGCCCCTTGAAAATCCCAAGTCAAGTTCAGGTTCACTGATGATATCTTCATGATATGGACTCAGGCCCACGACACCCTATCCACATTCATTTACAACCTCAACACCTTTTCTCCAATCAGCTTCACCAGGTCCTCCTCCACCCAAGATGCCACCTTCCTGATGGCTCCACCCACACCTCTGTCCACATTAAACCCAATAACTACCAACATTAGCTGCATTTCGACAGATGCTATCTCTATCACATCAAAAAATCCCTCCTGTACTGCCTAGTCACCCGCAGATGATGTATCTGCAGTGATGAAAACTCCCTTGGCCAGTATGCTGAACTTCTCACAAAGGCCTTAACAGACACGCAATACCCTCAAAACCTAGTCCTCACATGCCCCAAACCCTCCCACCACCCCCTAGAATCTGCTACGAAGTAGTGCCCCCCTTGTCATCTAATATCACCCTGGACTGGAACAATTGAACCATATCCTTCGCCCAGGTTATTATTCACTCCCATCCTGCCCTGGCATGACAGACATCCTATCCAAGATTCTTGCTGACCCTCCTAACAACCTGCACAAAATTTTAGTTTGTCCCTATGCCACTTCCACTCCCAACCCTTTGCCACATGGAGCATACCCCTGTGGTAGACCAAAGTGCCAGACCTGCCCAACCCATGCACCCAGTACCTTCTACTCCAGTCCTGTCACAGGCTTATTCTATTCCAACAGAGGCTGGGCCACCTATGAGATCAGCCATGTCATATACCAACTCTGTTGCAAACACTGCACAGCCTTCTATGTTGGTATAACTACCACCCAGCTATCCACCAAGATGACTCACCATCACCAGACTGTTTCCAAGAACAAAGTCGACTGCCCAGTGGAACAAGGTGCAGCTGAGTACAATATGCTCAATTTCAATGGCTGCTTCACAATCTGAGCCATCTGAATTCCTCCCTCCACCACCATCTCTGAACTACACAGACGGGCGTTATCCTTACAACACGTCCTCCACTCCCATAATCATCTTGTTCTCAATCTTAGGTAATCCACTCTCCCTGCACCGTTTCCCCTTCCTTCATCCTGTAACCCCTTGCCAGTTCATGGCCTCATATCACTTTCATCATGTGTCACTTCCCACTGGCCACTACAACTACACCTGCCACCCCTACCTCCTGCATTCCTACCTCCTGCATTCCTACCTCCTGCATTCCTACCGCCCTCCCGCATTCCTACCCAGAAAATTGGCCTCCCTCTGAGCTGCTAGCCACTCACCTCCAGTCCCTCTTCCTGTCTCCCACTTCCCTTTCCTTCTACCCATCCTATCAGATACTACCCCCACCACAACCAACCCACCTGCCATAAAATAACATTTGCACTCAGCATCACATAGGGGTACAGGTGTGTGTGTGTGTGTGTGTGTGTGTGTGTGTGTGTGTGTGTGTCCATATGCAAGAGTGCGTGCACACTCACTGACTTGGGTTCGTAATCAAGTACTAGTTTCTGAAGGACAATATCTTTAACTTTGAATGTTACCTTTACTTAAAAATCAGATGTATGTAAACGGCACCCATACTTGCATGAGAACTAGTATTGCAAACCTTTTCAAATACAACAAAAGTTTTTGAGTGATATAATTTATCGCTACAGTATTTCCCCCTGTGTTTCATAAAAATGCAAATTTTTTAGCAGACCATCAGACTGTTGCAGTGGCTAGTTCATAGTTTCTCGAGTATCCCTTGCACTAGTGCCACGAGTCAACTGTCGCATGATTGTGTAAGGTTAATACTGTATCGAACACATCGGCGCATCGGGAAATCTCAAGCCTACTGAAATGGAAGCGTTGTCTCCTAAGCCCTACCCTTCCAAATTCTTCAAAATAAATTGTTACAAAAACTCAACAGCCAAAACGTCATCTGTAAATGTAAGATACCCCTGATATTAATCTACGAAACAATGTAAAAACATTAACCTCAGCAGCAATAAATTGATCTGCGAACATAGAATGAACCCATATTATTCAAATGACAACTTTGGGAAAAAAAATCTCATCTTATAATCTGGTATATATCACATGTTCAGTTCACACTTGGTGAGCATATTACATTCCAATGAAAATAACTCTGTGACTGACAGACATCTGTGGTGGGAAACTGAGTTGCTGACCCATGACACATTGCATGACTGACAGATGGTGTAGTGTGACAACTATGTTAAATTTTTCTACTTTTACGTGTGCCTGGAGGCCATACTAGAATTTTGCATCCAGGTAGGCTCTGGCCAGCCATTAATTTTAAGTTCACATTAAAAAAAGCTTTGAACACATCTACAAAAGATTACTGGAATATTAACTGACCTCTGGAGAAGTACTGGGGGTCCGCCTGACTGCCGGCATAGGCGTGGCAGCTCTGACAAATGGCCGGCCGCGAGCCCTCTTGATGACTGCTGATAGCCCTGTCCTATTGATTACGCCCGACGGACCTGCTCTCACGAGCCGCTGCCTGCTGAGCCCACCCATCGCGGCGGCCGACACTGAAGACATCCGCTTCCTCTTGGCCGCCCTCTCCCCCATCTCTAGGCCACCTGTCTTGCCGGCCTTCTTCTTTCGTGTTAAGCGCGAACCGAGTGGCACGGCAGTACCACCGAGAGGAACTCCCAGGCCCTCTGAGACTTCCAGCCGCCGGATGGCCAGCTTCTTTGTCGGCTCCACGTGGCTCCGTGAGAATTTTGGACGAGGGGTGTCCGGTCGGGGCATGCCTGGCCGTACGCGCCCCTCAGGCGGGAAGCTCGGCTCGCCTGGCTCCCCTTCTGTGTCTGTATCCTGGACGCTGTCCGTCTTCCCACTTCCTGAGATGGCTTTCGTACTGGGGCTGCGTGATTTCACGGGTGAAATCGGTTTCATAGTGCTTGCGAACACGGGAGTGTTTTCCTTCTGTTTGCAGTTCACTGTAGGACTTGCAGTCTTCACATTAGTTGCTGATGACACACTTTTGAGAGGCTGTGGTTTCACTTCCTTTACTGCCACCGGTGTCTTTGGAACATCTTTACCTTCTGTTTTAGCACTTGTTTCCTTTATTGCCATCGGTGACTTTGAAACATTTCTACTTTCCGTTTTAACATTTGCTTCCTTTACTGCCACCACTTTCTTTGAAACACCTTTACTCTCCATTTTAGCACTCGCTTCCTTCACTACCATTGGTGTCTTTGGAACATCTTTACCTTCTGCTTTAACACTTGCTTCTTTTACTGCTACCGTTGTCTTTGAAACACTTTTACCTTCTGCTTTAGCACTTGCTTCCTTTACTGTCACCGGAGTCTTTGAAATGCTTCTGCCTTCTGATTTAGCACTTTCTTCCTTTGCTATCACTGGTGTCCTTGAAACATTTTTACCTTCTGTTTTAGGAGTCACTTCTTTTACTGTAGTTGGTGTCTTTGGAACATCTTTACTTTCTGTTTTAGAGCTCACTTCCTTTACTGCCACTGGTGTCTTTGAAACATTTTTACCTTCCGTTTTAGCACTTGACTTCTGGTCCACCAAATTTGAAGTTTTCTGCCCCTGCAAAAAGAAAAAAAAATGTTGGTGCCTAATGCATTTCTGTTAACTTCTTGCAATGTGCATCCACAGCCTCTACAAATTCTTTACATGATGTCATGTTTCCACCTTCTGCTGTAATTATTTTTATTTTGCTACTGCAATTTCAGCTTATGCATCATAGTCAAGCATCTACAAATACACAGTATAGTGTACTAAAAATACAGAATGAAAGTATGTTCATCAAATTTTCAGTATGTTACATTCACGTACTTACAACACTCAGTGCATATTATGATACAGAAACTTAGCTTATTTTCATCTGCTTATGACATATGACACTATATTCGGGAGTAGCTCCTTGAAGTCACAAAGGATATTTTTTACTCAGAAATAGACAGTTCAAGCAATATGCAGAGCAGGAGTCTGGGAATTCCGAAATTGGCCTCTCAATGTATATTTTCTTTGGTGTAATTTGTTGAGCTTATCACAGGAATTGGCAGCTTTGTCTCAGTTAATACTAGGCAGAGTCCAATCTGCATTTGGATAACATCTCCTTGACTCTTGTGCAAAAAGATCTATGACATTCCTCTGCATCCATTTTCAATAAGCTACCACAAAAATTGAAAAAAAAAAAAAATTAAAAAATAATATGATCATGTTACTTATGACATTAGTAACAGCACTGACTAGTACCATCAAGGGTAATGCTGTCTTATAAGGACCTATAGCCATGGCGTAATATGACACAGAATTTTGGAAGAATATGAATGTGACAGAAAATCTCTTGTACACACTGTTGTTCTGCTATTACATCTTTCACAGTACACTGTGTTGTATCTGGGTAAATACTTGAGACTCGCACCTAAGCCGAAACTGCAACTGCATGCTGTCCGCTTCTCCACACAACAGTCAATGGGACATGTGAAATTAACAACACACAAAACCAAACTCTGCAAAGCGAAGACAACACAATGATGGCAATGGCAATGCACACTGAAGTGTATACTGTGCTTAAGGATGTTAGCGACATGAACCAAGTGAATACAAGCCGTAAGTCATACTCCATCCTGTGACTTTTGCTGGTTCTACTATTATGTGGGCACTCAACCTGGCAGGCTTAGATTGGAAGCATTTTGAAATTTAGTTGTGTAAGTTAAAGGAGATATGATACTGCGTGAAGAGTTTGACAGAGCACTGAAAGACCTAAGTCGAAATAAGGCCCCCATGACTAGACAACATTCCATTAGAACTACTGACGGCCTTGGGAGAGCCAGTCCTGACAAAACTCTACCATCTGGTGAGCAAGATGTATGAGACAGGCGAAATACCATCAGACTTCAAGAAGAATATAATAATTCCAATCCCAAAGAAAGCAGGTGTTGACAAACGTGAAAATTACCGAACTATCAGTTTAATAAGCCATGGCTGCAAAATACTAACGCGAATTCCTTACAGACGAATGGAAAAACAGGTAGAAGCCGACCTCGGGGAAGATCAGTTTGGATTCCTTAGAAATGTTGGAACACTTGAGGCAATACTTACCCTACGACTTATCTTAGAAAATAGATTAAGGAAAGGCAAACCTACGTTTCTAGCATTTGTAGACTTGGAGTAAGCTTTTGAAAATGTTGACTGGAATATTCTCTTTCAAATTCTGAATCTGGCAGGGATAAAACACAGGGAGCGAAAGGCTATTTACAATTTGTACAGAAACCAGATGGCAGTTATAATAGTCGAGGGACATGAAAGGAAGGCAGTGGTTGGGAAGGGAGTGAGACAGGGTTTTAGCCTATCCCCGATGTTATTCAATCTGTATATTGAGCAAGCAGTAAAGGAAACAAAAGAAAAATTCGGAGTAGGAATTAAAATCCATGGAGAAGAAATAAAAACTGAGGTTCGCCAATGACATTGTAATTCTGTCAGAGACAGCAAAGGACCTGGAAGGGCAGCTCAGCTGAATGGAATGGACAGTGTCTTGAAAGGGGGATAATGGAATGTAGTCGAATTAAGTCGGGTGATGCTGCTGAAAATAGATTAGGAAATGAGACACTTGAAGTAGTAAATGAGTTTTGCTATTTGGGGAGCAAAATAACTGAAGATGGTCAAAATAGAGAGGATATAAAATGTAGACTGGCAATGGCAAGGAAAGGAAAGCATTTCTGAAGAAGAGAAATTTGTTAACTTCGAGTATAGATTTAAGTGTTGGGAAGTCGTTTCTGAAAGTATTTGTATGGAGTGTAGCCATGTAAGGAAATGAAACGTGGACGATAAATAGTTTAGACAAGAAGAGAATAGAAGCTTTTGAAATGTGGTGCTACAGAAGAATGCTGAAGATTAGATGGGTAGATCACATAACTAATGAGGAAGTACTGAGTAGAATTGGAGAGAAGAGAAATTTGTGGTACAACTTGACTAGAAGAAGGGATCGGTTGGTAGGACATATTCTGAGGCATCAAGAGATCACCAATTTAGTATTGGAGGGCAGCGTGGAGGGTAAAAATCATAGAGGGAGACCAAGAGATGAATACACTAAACAGATTCAGAAGGATGTAGGTTGCAGTAGGTACTGGGAAATGAAGAAGCTTGCACAGAATAGAGTAGCATGGAGAGCTGCATCAAACCGGTCTCTGGACTGAAGACCAGACACACACACACACACACACACACACACACACACACACACACACACACAAGGTAAAGGCAGAGGTTAGCGCTGAATGACTTCATTTGCAACACTGCTGAACTCGGCGAACAACTGCACTGTAGCAATTACCAAATGCTTTATGTACTTAACTTTGCTTTGAATTGTGCATTGCTTGTCATTTGCTTTTCTTATTTTGAAATTAGTGAAGTGTCTAATCCTGGGATATCACGGAGTTCGAGTATGACCCTCACAACACTGAAAAGGATTGGCCATTGCTACATGTGTAGTTTTGCTTTCACAGAACACTACTGTAGGCCTCCAGCCCTGTGAGATAGAGGCAGAGTTTATCCTCCCTCACCACTCCTCACAAGCAGTGCATTCTAAGTTTTCGGTTATTTACGCCTGTGTTTATCACGTTACAGTGTCCACACTATAGTCCCCTAAGCCACTGCTCTTGGTGTCTGCTCTAAGTGCGCATATGAATTAATGTTACATGTGAGGAGATGCTACTTATGGCACAGCTGAAATTAAGTTGGTCTGAAAATAACCCTACATAGAAGAGTGCAACGTTATTACTTAAGGTATTGTTTTAAACATGAATGTGTTGATCTGAACATAAAATTGATGGACGTAACAAGTAAACACGAGTTTTTTAATTACGAACTTGAGCAGTACTCAAGTAAGGTTTGTACAGATAAAGCATGGAATTGTGCTGCAGAATTAGTCAAAATTTCTTTGTGACAGGGAAGAAAATTTCATTCAAAGGGGGTCTTGGTACAAGTCTTTTATAGGCATTCTGTAAGCCACAATAAAATAGTCTGGTCTCGTTTTAATCCATTTAACTTCTATAAAAGGCCTACAGGTAATGGTCTTATGAAGATGAGCTCAAAAACTCTTTTGCACTATTTTCCATTGTAAGTGATTCTTATAAGTCATCTAATAAGCCATACTCAATACAACCAGTATAAAACAAGCCTTTAGGACATGTCCGAAAGAACAGAGAGAGCACATAGAATCCGCAGCTGTGACACATGTTATGTAACTGAAGATGGAGGGTGGAGGAGGAGGAGGAATGAAAGTAAATCTAATCTAATCTAGAATGGGGGGAGGAAGGAAAGGAAAGGGAAGGGAAGGAACTGGCAGTATCAATTGTATCGAGACTTCATGAGGAATCAGCGGCAGTGAGTGAAAAGGTGTGCTGGACTGGGACTCGAACCCGGGATCTCCCGCTTACGACGCAATTGTGTTAAACACTACACCACCCAGACACAAGTGTTTACTGCGAATGCATGGGTGGTATCTCAGTACGCTCCTTGGCCGATGCACACTCCCATCTACTGCCACCTATCCGCAGTCCCCATTCATATCCTCCATGCTTGCTAATTTTAGATTCCTGCTGGAGGTTGAATGTGTGTGGTGTCTGTTCTTTGCCTTACTGATCAAACATCATTAGTTCTGACTGCGGTGGCCGTGAGATGATTAAGACTGGATTCTCGATCAATGAAAATGTGTCACCCGATTGGACGAATCACGTTTCTTATTGCACCAGGTCGACGGTTGTGTCCAGATATGGCCTCATCCAGGCAAATGGCTGTTCAAAATGTGCACTACACCACATACGCAGGCCTTTGAGACAGCATTATAGTATGGTGGCATTCACTTGGACTTCCATGCTGTCTGTGACAGTAATCAAAGGAGAAATTGAGGAAGGAAGATTACGCTCTCAAAAACATTTGAAATGCTGGCAAAATGGGGCTAAAATTTTCAAGAAAAACTGTTGCTTCATGTCACAAATTAGCATCACCTGGTCCTAAAAGGTGCATGGATGGCATTACTGCTTTAGTTTCTACTAATGATACCAGTAGCCACATATTGCCTATCCTCTGTAAGTGATGAAAGTGAAAAGTGGCATTGTTTCAAATATTTTAGTAGATCTGCAATGCTTTACAGAAGAGCACCTGGATGGATAGTATGATATTCACAGAATAGTTTATGGAAGATTTGTGCCCTCTATATAACAACTCCTTGGTTAAAGACCATGAGATGAAGTTATTTCTGTTAAATGTTAATACTGAACAGGATATAAAATCTGTTAAATCTGAACTCAAGAGGGTAATCAATAAGCCAAAAATTGATTATTTTATGGCACTCCTCAGAGGCATTCACTGGAGTGATGTTTACAGTGCTCATGGCATGAATGAAAAATATAACACTTTTGCTAGTAAAGTGCTTACCTTGTTTGAACTCTGTTTTCCCCAAAACTAACCAAGGTTAGAGCAAAGTCTACAAAGAAGCCATGGATTACTCAAGGAATAGAGGTATCTTGTAAAACAAATAGAAAACTGTATCTGTCAAACCAAAACAGTTCTGATGCTGATGCTATAGCACAGTACAAGAAATACTGCAAAATATTAAAGACTGTAATAGGGACATCAAAGCAAATATATTACAAGGAAAAGATGGTCACATCAGATAACAAAATAAAGACAATTTGGGATATAGTGAAGGAGGAGACTGGTAGAACCAGACATGAAGAGGGGCAAATAGCATTAAGAGTAAATGATACATTGGTGACAGATGTGTATAGGGTTGCCGAACTTTTTAACAAACATTTTATAACTGTTACTGTAAAGAGGGGTTGTCAGATTCTGTAGATGCCCTGGGATACCTCAGACCAGACATTTCAAGTAACTTCCATAATATGAAGAAATAATGTCCATCATCTTTAAAATCAAAAACATCTAGTGGGTATGATGAAATATCAACAAAGTTAATTAAAGAATGTGATTCTGAGTTAAGTAACATATTAAGCTATCTGTGTAACCAGTTGTTTATCAGTGGAATATTTCCTGAATGGTTGAAATATGCTGAAGTTAAACCACTGTTTAAAAAGGGAAATAAAGAAATAGCATCAAATTTCTATCGCGTTTCACTTTTGCCAGAATTTTCAAAATTTTTTGAAAAGGTAATGTATAGTCGGCTTTATAGCTATCTTATCACAAATAACATACTGTCAAAGTCGCAGTTCAGATTTCTAAAGGGTTCTGATATTGAGAAGGCTATCTACACCTACCTTGAAAATGTAAGTAATTCATTAGACAAAAAATTGCAGGCAACTGGCATATTTTGTGACCTGTCAAAGGCATTTGACTGTGTAAATCACAATATCCTTTTAAGTAAATTAGAATATTATGGTGTAACAGGAAATCCTGCAAAATGGTTCAATTCTTATATCTCTGGCAGGAAAGAATGGGTGTTATTAGGAACGAGACTGTATTAAGTTATCAGGCTCATCCAACTGGGAACTAATTACATGAGGGGTCCCACAAGGTTCCATCTTAGGGCCCTTACCTTTTCTTGTGTATATCAATGACCTTTCATCAGTAACATTACCAGATGCCAAGTTTGTTTTGTTTGAGGATGATACAAACATTGCAATGAATAGCAAATCAATCTTAGTCTTGGAGAGACCGGCTAATAAAATATTTGTGGACATTAATCACTGGTTCCTAGCCAATTCTTTGTCACAAATAAAATAATAATAATAAAAATAGCTACATGCAGTTCAGAACTTGTAAGGGGTGTCCCACGAGTGTATGCGTAACATATGACGACAAGTAGATAGAAGAAGTGGACAGTGTTAAATTCTTGGGATTACAGCTTGACAATAAATTCAACTGGAAGGAGCACACCACAGAACTGCTGAAGCATATAATAAATCTATATTTGCAAGGCAAATTCTGTCAGACACAGAGGACATAAAAATGAAAAAGCTGGCATACTATGATTACTTTTACTCCATGATGTCACATGGGATTTATTTTTTGGGGGAATTCATCAAGCCAAGCTAAAGTTTTCCGGGCACAAAAACGTGCAATAGGAGTTATATGTGATGTGAACTCAAGAACATCCTGCAGAGGCCTGTTTAGGGATCTAGGAATACTAACTACTGCTTCCCAATATATTTATTCCTTAATGAAATTTCTCAAACAAACAGCTCAGTTCATGGAATCAATACTAGAAATAAGAATAATCTTCACAAGGATTTAAAGTTACTTACTCTTGTACAAAAAGGTGCGCATTATTCTGGAACACACATTTTCAATAACCTGTCAAAGCCATAAAAAGCTTAACATGGAATGAAATTCAATTTAAGAGAAGCATAAAGTGTGTATTGGTGCCCAACTCCTCCTACTCCATTGATGAATTTCTATATATCGACCTGCCAGCGCTTTCGTATTGTAAGTCACATCAGGACAGGTATACACTCTCTTTGCCTTTACAAATGTCTGCTCGTGTCTGTGTATGTGTGGATGGATATGTTTGTGTGTGCGCGAGTGTATACCTGCCCTTTTTTCCCCCAAGGCAAGTCTTTCCGCTCCCGGGATTGGAATGACTAAAACCCACATCCTTTCGTCTTTCCCTCTCCTTCCCTCTTTCCTGATGAGGCAACAGTTTGTTGCAAAAGCTTGAATTTTGTGTGTCTGTCGACCTGCCAGCACTTTCATTTGGTAAGTCACATCATCTTTGTTTTTTTTTATATATATATATATATATATATATATATATATATATATATATATATATATATATATATATATATATATATAAAAACAAAGATGATGTGACTTACCAAATGAAAGTGCTGGCAGGTCGACAGACACACAAACAAACACAAACATACACACAAAATTCAAGCTTTCGCAACAAACTGTTGCCTCATCAGGAAAGAGGGAAGGAGAGGGAAAGACGAAAGGATGTGGGTTTTAAGGGAGAGGGTAAGGAGTCATTCCAATCCCGGGAGCGGAAAGACTTACTCGCCTTTAAATATGTCTGCTTGTGTCTGTATATGTGTGGATGGATATGTGTGTTTGTGCGAGTGTATACCCGTCCTTTTTTCCCCCTAAGGTAAGTCTTTCCGCTCCCGGGATTGGAATGACTCCTTACCCTCTCCCTTAAAACCCACATCCTTTCGTCTTTCCCTCTCCTTCCCTCTTTCCTGATGAGGCAACAGTTTGTTGCGAAAGCTTGAATTTTGTGTGTATGTTTGTGTTTGTTTGTGTGTCTGTCGACCTGCCAGCACTTTCATTTGGTAAGTCACATCATCTTTGTTTTTAGATATATATTTCCTACGTGGAATGTTTCCCTCTATTATAACTATATATATATATATATATATATATATATATATATATATATATATATATATATATATTTTACAATCTAACTTCTGCACCATTTCAGTGCAGTAATGTTTTCATTGTAAACAAGCACTGTAGTAGTTCTATTACATGTTTATTACCTAATAAATAAATAAAACATTTTTTTAAATTTTAAATTCAGTGCATTAATGCAACCTTAGTAAATGAGTGTCGCAAAATGATCCTCACATATAGCGTTCATTAAAAAAATTATGATCATTCCACTTGGGATCTGTGGAACGTACATTAGCTTATTTGTTTTAGTTGTAAATATTTGTTGTGTATTATTGTTTTTCTGACTTGTTCTACATGCTGGAGGACCTCCTCACTACAGATCAACTGGAATGAAAGTAAATCTAATCTAGAACGGCAAAAAGGAGGAAACATTACTGCTCCTTAACAGCGCACCAACTCGCCCATCAAGTTGTTGTTGTGGTCTTCAGTCCTGAGACTGGTTTGATGCAGCTCTCCATGCTACTCTATCCTGTGCAAGCCTCTTCATCTCCCAGTACTTACTGCAACCTACATCCTTCTGAATCTGCTTAGTGTATTCATCTCTTGGTCTCCCCCTACGATTTTTACCCTCCACGCTGCCCTCCAATACTAAATTGGTGATCCCTTGATGCCTCAGAACATGTCCTACCAACCGATCCCTTCTTCTGGTCAAGTTGTGCCACAAACTTCTCTTCTCCCCAATCCTATTCAATACTTCCTCATTAGTTATGTGATCTACCCATCTAATCTTCAGCATTCTTCTGTAGCACCACATTTCGAAAACTTCTATTCTCTTCTTGTCCAAACTATTTATCGTCCATGTTTCACTTCCATACACTCCATACGAATACTTTCAGAAATGACTTCCTGACACTTAAATCAATACTGGATGTTAACAAATTTCTCTTCTTCAGAAACGCTTTCCTCGCCATTGCCAGCCTACATTTTATATCCTCTCTACTTCGACCATCATCAGTTATTTTGCTCCCCAAATAGCAAAACTCCTTTACTACTTTAAGTGCCTCATTTCCTAATCTAATTCCCTCAGCATCACCTGACTTAATTAGACTACATTCCATTATCCTTGTTTTGCTTTTGTTGATGTTCATCTTATATCCTCCTTTCAAGACACTGTCCATTCCATTCAACTGCTCTTCCAAGTCCTTTGCTGTCTCTGACAGAATTACAATGTCATCGGCGAACCTCAAAGTTTTTATTTCTTCTCCATGAATTTTAATACCCACTCCGAATTTTTCTTTTGTTTCCTTTACTGCTTGCTCAATATACAGATTGAACAACATCGGGGACAGGCTACAACCCTGTCTTACTCCCTTCCCAACCACTGCTTCCCTTTCATGTCCCTCGACTCTTATAACTGCCATCTGGTTTTCGTCCATCATATGATATCTTAAATGAAAAGGATGAATTCATAGAAGTGATGTTTCTGCCACCTAACGTAGCCTTGTTACTGCACCCACGGATCGAGATGTTATTGATGCTTACAAATGGTTTTGCAGAAAAGAATAGTCACCTAAGTTATTGTTAGAAAGAGAAGGGCAAGAAGAAGAAAGTCTGTTGAGGAACCATGAAGTTAATGTTCTAAAAGATGCATCTTACACAATGGGAGCACTATGTGCACGAAAAGAATCTGAAAAAACCTGGAATAAAATTTTGGGTATTGCAGAAAGTTTTCGAAGACTAATTGAAAATGATGAACAGAATGATAAGTAAAAAATGCCAATATGCTAAAAGAACTCAACTGCCGTGAATATGATGAAGACGTTCAGGAATGTAACAATGTCGACAAAGCAGATCCAGGGTACCACATCAGGTGGGCTAGCAAAATTGTAAACCATGTCACAAATGGAGCTGATGCTGACAGCCTCTCAAGTATTGGTCCAGAAAATGAAGATGAAAAAACAGCAGGTGTTTCTGAAACATTTAAATGTTTAGATACTGCCTCGAGATGGTTTGAAGCTCAAAATGAACACGACCGATATCAAATACCTGTCATGAAAAAGGTGCATTACTAGACGCTCATGAGCAGGTAGGCTTGGTTTTCAAGTGTTAATTCTATATGTATGTACTGTACACGCAAAATGCATGTGTATTACACTGTTTTTGTTTACTAGGCTGCGATACATGCATCCCTACTGTTCTTGCCTTCGTAATACCAGAGATTCATGTTGTTATAAATATATGTAGTTTTTATTGGTAAACAAAAATACACAGTACGATTAGCCAAATAAACTGATGAAGACCTGTGATCCCCAATTAGTTAGGATAATTGATGCTCTATTTTAGCAATCTCTAAGGTCTATAGTAAAACTAATAGTTAATATAGCAGACGAGGGGGCAAGGGGGGGGGGGGGGGGGGGGGGAAGAGTAAAGGAAAAGAAAACTACAAAGAACACATCAATGTATAGTGGTATAGTGTTTATGTCTTTATTCTAGTTACAAACAAAAAGTGCAATTAGTTTTGGTCTATGAAGACCATCTTCAAGACATGCTAAAAAACACTTTTTCCATCACATCCTGCCAACATATTTATTTATTTTATTTTATGCATCTAGTTTTATAGGACCAAACTGAGCAAATCTCCAAAGTCATGGAATGAGTTACACGAGATTAACATCTGACAAGTAATAACTGAGCAAATAAAATATGTAACACGAATCCTATGCAGACAAGCTGAGAGTATATAACAGCAGAATAAACAATATAACCCAGGAATTCGCTTAATTTTTTCCCAGGAACCCCTAACAGAATAAAAGGAGAGTGCCATAAGGAAATTTTTCAGTTTGAGGATTACTGCTAAGAGTATTTAAAAAAATTATTGCAGTAGCTAATTGAAAATGGATGCAGGAGAATACTGCACACCTTTCTGCACAACAGTCAAGGAGGTTTGATCCAAATGCAGATTAGATTTCTCCCTAATATTACATGAGTGAAAGCTGTTAATTCTTTGAATAAGCTCATATTGTTCATACCGCATTAAAGAAAATCTATATTGAGAGGTTGATGTCAGAAGTCTCAGACTGCTGAATACAAGTCAACAAGAGGTTCATGAACTTCCACCACATGTTGCGTTTATGCCAGTTATCACATATGTAAGAAGGTACAGTCAGAAAATAATAACCCAGGAAAGATTATTTTGTTTCACGTAAAATTTTAAGTACCACATACAACAAATTTGAGCATTTGCATAGGTGCAACACACCTGTTCAGATTTGTTGTATGTGGTACTTACAACAGTACACAAAACAATGAATATTTTCTGGCTTATTATTTTCTGACTGCCCTATACTTAGATACATTGGATGGATGTGGTAGAAAAAGTGTTTTTACTCATGTCAGAGATGGTCATCACAGACTGAAAATAATTTCCTGTTATACAAGATTATGGTTTGCAACTGGAATAAGATGTAAACACTTTCCTAGATCTCTGTGATATTTGCTGTGATTATGTCACAACTCATCAAATTGACAGTGTACTACTTACCTCACTTACAGTCTTTTTGGCAACTGTGCCACGGGACACAGGAGAAATGTTTTTATTGGGAGAGTCCTCCTTCACTTTGACATTGTCGGTACACAGGTTGGAATTTGTGTCCACCGGCTTGTTGCAGCTGCAGCCGCCGGCCTTTGCTTGCAGCTGCGTGGCAGCGGCCTCGGCCGCTTTGCGCTCGGCCCGCATCTCACTGAACTTCTGCAGGATGGCGGTAGCCTTGCTGCGCTTGATCAGTGCCGTGATCTTGCTCGAGATGGCGCGCCCCAGCACAGGGTCTGGCCCGTCCACCTCCACCCCGTCAATACCCTCGGTGCCGCCCGGGCTGCTGGCGGAGCCGCCTCCCACACTGTCGCTGTTGCGTCGCAGAAACTGGGATGGGGAATCGAACGATATCAGGGGTTGCGTCTTGGGCAGTTCAGTCAACAGGAGGCGCGGCCGACTCTGCTGCGGCGGCTCCGAGTTTGGAGCACTTTTCACCACTGGCGTTCCCGGCGGAGTCTGCGATGGCGTGGTATTTGCAGAAGTCGGTACGCTGGCACTTGATGTAGGACCGACCTAGAACAGTAGAAGTACAGTTTGCTTTTACTTCGATAATAACATAAGAAAAAATGAAATTAAAAGTCCTCTGGAAGAAAGGAAAACTTTGAGTGGCATTGTAATTCTGTCAGAGACAGTAAAAGACTTGGGAGAGGGAAGCTGAGGGAATTACATTTGGATATGATACACTAAAACTAGTGGACGTGTTTTGGTATCTGGGCAGCATAATAACTGATAATGGCTGAAGCAGATGAGGTTTGAAGCATAGACTAATAATAGCAAGGAAACTTTTCCTTCAAAAGAATAATAAGTTAACATCAATTATAGGTTTAAGTATCAGGAAGACTTCTCTGATACTTATATGAATGTTAATGTGGACATTTAACAACAGACACAAGATGAGAATTGAAGCTTCTAAACTGTGGCACTACAGATGATTGACAAACCGAGTAATTAATGGTAAGAAGTAAAGCTGTCAACAACCCAAACCTTGATACCATATTGAACACATGTTCAATACGGTATGTTTATGACACACACACACACACACACACACACACACACACAGAGAGAGAGAGAGAGAGAGAGAGAGAGATTCTAATGCCAACATATAATTACAATATCAACGTTTCCATTTGAATAGTAATGGCATAATGGGTGTTCAATTTACTCAATAAATAGGATGGGAAAAGTAGTAATTAAAATGTGATGTGTGTTCTCATCCACTGCCTAAGTGTACTTTGAGCACTCATTCAACGATGTAAAAATGAGCACATGGTATGTTCTATTCGTGATGTGGCGGAGACAACACTCGACTGAATGAATGAATGAATAAATGAATGAACTTTTTGAGAGGTTCATTGAGACTAAAAATTGAGGTAATTAATCACTTTTTTCCTGTAATAGTCAAAGCCTAAAGGTTTCCAGGAAAAGAAAAGGAGGAGGGGATTAATTTTTAACATGCCGTCAACAATTAGGTTATTAGAGAGAGGGCAGAAGCTCAGATTCGGGAAGGATGGGGAAGGAAATCGGCCATGTCCTTTCAGAGGAACCATCCAGCCATTTGCCTGAAGCGATCAAGGGAAATCACGTAAAACCTAAATCAAAATGGCTGCATGCAGGTTTGAACCATCCTCCTCCTAAATGCGAGTCCAATGTGCTAACCACTGAACCACTTCGCTTGATGTAAAAGAAATGGATGGACTGCCAATTGGTTCTCTGTGGTGTCAAGAAGGGAAGAAAATGTCAAAGGGAAGGAACTGCAATGGGATAGGAGAGAGGTGTCACATTGAATCAGTCTGAAATCCCCTACCCACAAAATAAGTCCGTCGCAGTCGACTGGCAATCTCTTTCACTGTGGAATACTGGCTGAAGATTCACGTCACAAAATGAAAAAAAATATAGAGACAGGACCACAGTAACAAGTTATAATTGAGTGCACACTAACCACTCTCTCAAAGAAAGTGTAAAACCTGATCTGCTACTATTTGGATGTCATCTACCAATGAGAGAGAGAGAGAGAGAGAGAGAGAGAGAGAGAGAGAGAGAGAGAGATGTCAAGCCAGAAAGCAGCAAGTTGGAAAGTTGGAGCACTCTTACGAGGACACAGGCAGCCAACAATGTGGTGGATCCTCTCACCTCAAGATGAGGCCATGAATTTACCATTTATCGTCGAAAAATAGTCGGCAAAGGACATGCACAACTCGCATGCAGTAGTGGGTGATGAAGGATTCCTCAAAAGCCGACGTTTTCCAAAATGTCTATTTTTAAATGTGCCTTTCCGTCACTACAACCTCTATGTAACGAGCAGTAGTCTAACATAAATTATATTTTTAGGTATTCAGATTACTGATAGCAAATGTAAAATCAAATGAAACTACTAAACAGAGGAAACATGACAGAGGAACTGATAAAATACCTGCACAAACTGATAGAGATCATGCAAAAGCAACTTGCTCCCTTTCTAGCAGCAGTGCTAGATCAACAAAAAGTTTCAAGCATTTTGAGAAAGGAACTAATCACTACAATTTTCAAGGAAAGCACTCAGACAATGCACATAACTAAAGACCTATAGAATTACAGCAATCTGGTGTAGAATTATGGAAGACTGTTTATTCTCACAGAGAACAGCCTTTTAAGAGCATTAAAATCTTCTCTGTTGGAATAAACATGGGTTTTACAGATGCTGTCACCTGGATCAATATCATTTCCCTCGGCCTCAGGAGCGAGTTCAGTAGAGTCTTCTATGTTATCTAGTGAACAAAGCAAAAGCTTATGGAACCTAAGATCAGCTTTGCCACTGGACTGAATATTCCCTAAACAGCAGATCATTGCATGTCGCTTTTAGTAGGGAGAAATTGTCAGAAGTGAAAGTAACTGTGGATGTGCCTTAAGGGAGAGCTATGGGCACATTCCGATCCATTAAATGTTTAAATGAGCTGGCAGATAATGCCGAAAGATTCATGAAGCTGTTCACAGTTGATGCTGCTGTGTATAGTGAAACTGAAGCACCAGAAAAATGGAAAAACGTTCTAGTTGAGGATTGACAATTGATGCAGGGACTCTTAAGTACTGCAATGTGCAATGATCACACAAAATTAGTAGTAGAACAGTCAGATTACTGACAAATCATTGGGAGAATCCTAAGGAAAGTTAACCCATCCACAATATTGGGAGCATACAAAACCTTTATTTGGTAAATTCTACGAGTGTTGGATTTGAGTGTGGGATCCTTCTGAGGTAGGATTAATTGAGGAAGTACGGAAGATCTAAGTAAATGGTGTTTCATCAAGGAGATAGTTAAAATGAGAGCTGCACACAACAGAGATGTTAATGTTAAAATCCTGACAGTCTGCTCCATAAAAGGAGCCTATGAACGTATTACATCCTCTCATACAAACCTCATGAACAGACTGAAGCTGTGAAATCAGAGAAATTCAAGATTATATACAGGATTATCAATGGTCATTCTTCCGACACACCAAAGTGAACTGAATAGTCAAGTGATGAAATTATAGCATTACATGAGGTACCCTCTGTCACACACCTTGAGGTTCTTCGAGGACTACAAACCTACATTGCCCAATTATATAGAGCAGAGTCCACCACCCAGTACTTACAGAAATACAGGACGCATTCACAAAGAAATGAGCCAGAAGCTGTAAAATGAAAACCGCTGAAAGGATTGTGATGTCACTGCCTACGAAAGAAAGTGCAGTCACTGTAAAAGTGTTGATATCTCGAAGTTGCTGGTAGAGGGATACGGTCATACACCCACATAATGACAGAGCGAGCATGTGAACTTGTCAACTGTCCACTGAATTCAAGCTATGTTGGAAACAGTGAAATGGAGGCTTCAGCACAAGTACAATGGGATTTAGTGCATTTGCTGACAGTGGAAGGTGTGCAGAAAATGAAAATTTGTTAAAGAATGGCACAAATGTACAGAGAATACTGCAAGTCCACCGCACGTGTCAAGGTGTGGCGCAAGTGATTCATTTGCTGATGATGCACAATACGGAATGCCACACTGCATTACCGGTGTCATTATCCAGCAGGTGGGTGCCCTCATTATTAAGGACTGGTGAGTTCCGGTAGCAGATCCTATTTATGCAGAGGCTGAACTGAGTGTCAGAAGTGTTAACACCAGAAAGTGTGCAAAGCATGTTCCCAATGGCTGCCTCAGTCTTCAGCCAGCACAGGAGTGAGACTCTCGTCAACAAAATGCCTCTGCCTCTGTAGCACTGTAACGGAAAGGAATGAGTTCTTATCACGAGTGGTCACTGGAGATGACACACGGTGTCATCACTTCGAACCTGAGTCATGACACCTTAGTCTTCAATGGAAGCGGGCGAGGTCACCACCACCCAAAAATATGGAAGTATGCAAGATCACTGCCACCCAAAAATCTAAGGGAATCTACATAACTGTGGGAAAGGTTAGGCTCACCTCGTGCTCTAATAAAAATACCACCTTCTTATTGAATCAATGGTGAATGTGCAGTGATACAGATCTTGATCATCCTTCATATAGCAATCAACTCTAAACGACCAGAGCACCTGGTCATTTTGCTCCATGACAATGCAAGGTCCCAGACAGAAAATGCAGTAACGAAGCTCTTGCAGACATTCAAACGGGAGGTCATCAGTCACCCTCCACACAGTCCAGACCTGTCTGCCTGCAATTATGCTACTTCAGTGAGCTAAAGAAGGCTCCAAGAGGCAAATAATTCACATTGGATAAGGATATCAAGCAGTACATTCAGAACTGGTTCACAATGCAGCCCCAGGAATTTTACAAGACAGCCATCCACAACCTCGTGTCACAGTGGGTCAAGTGTCTCACCTGTGCTGGGCCATACTTTTGATAAAGGTGCAAGTTTCTGTTTACTGGTCTCCAGTTCTTTTTTCTTAATGGCCCTCAGATAACGGAACGGTATAGAGTACACGCTGGATAGATTTGATTTGTGAGTAATCAACAGCAGTCTATTTATCAAGAACTCGCCAGCGATCATACCCACCAGAACTGGGAAACACTGACAGACTGTGCATTTAATAGAATATAAGCAAGGGCTCTGGAAAACAAAGGAACATCAAAGGACACAGTAGGTGCCGCAGGTTGAACTCTGCTGTAAACAGCGGTGTGAGACCATCAGTAGTTCATAGTCTGGTCAGAGTCGAGGCAGTGAGTACACACAACAGCACCAAATGATGACTATTCAATTTGGTCTTCAAAATGCCGCCCACAAAATGGAAACAACAACTCTGCTGCATACCAGGGAGCACACCATTAACAGCACAAACTGTTCCCAGTTTTTGGAGACAAAAATAAGGAAAGGAGTGAAGCAGGTTTGCTTACTATCAACACTGACTGATATTTGCTCTGTATGTAAAGGAAGCAATGAGGGACGGAAAGAGTTATACCACTGTGTGAGTGTTGGAACTTGCAGACAGAAAATCAGCATGCTACGTTTCGCAAGTGACAAGTCAGCAGTCATAGAAAGTGAACAAGAATCACACCATATGTCTACTGAACTGGACCACATGTTAGCTGATGGCTGTAATATGCATACAAACAGAAACAAAACTACAGTAATGTGGTGTGAAACAGGCAGACATGACAGATGGCGAGATGTTAAACTACATCTGCATCAGGGTAACAAAGTGACTGGCAGCTAGTTGTCTACAGAACAACTTCCACAGTAATAGTCAATCAGAGCATGTCTCTGGTCATACCTTTTGTCCTGTGCACAGTTGTCCTGCTGGTTGCCATCCAGATGCGGATGACAACTGCGACGTGTAACGTAACAGTTGTAATTTGTTATTATACTGCTCTGCAAAGCTTATGGATGAGAAAAATAATGTAAGATAATACATCAACTAATTGGTGGAAACAAATGAAAGTGTGGGAGCATGTTGCCAGAGGTCTCCCAAACATGCACAGAAAGCTGGAGGTCATATGGCTTGAGGTCAGGTGACACAGCACCAAATGAGGCTGACTCCAAAACACAAGGCAGCTGAAGGAATGGGAAAAGAAAGTTTGTGTCATATTAACAGAATCTTCCGTCGGTTCTTGGTAGAACAACATTATGGTGTTCTTCTTTGGTGATAATACTCAGTAAATGTCTGAAGATGGCCTTGTAAGCCGAAAACCGGTTAGCAATAAAAATAATATTGTAGAACAAAAGCAAACTGGTGCTTATTATAAAGTTTGTGTCATTCAGTGAACAGTTATGCTGCCTTATGGTGGTGTTATTCATTACAACATTGCCTGGAGACAATATTTGTATGGTTCCACATGGAGACGAATCGTGGGGAAATGGGAAGAACGATGAATTGCGACAAGTGAAGCTCAGAAGTTTGTTATTGCTTACAGCACTGTTTCATGTGTACATGGAGCATTCTGAGCTGTGGGCACTTCTGCCTGAAGGAGAGATGGTAATCAATCACTGTCAACTACAGTAGCAGGTAACCACTAAACTGTGAAACATAAAAGAAGTGAACCATATCAAACAGAATGTACAGGGTTATTCTAAACAAGCTTTATACCAATGAAAGGAAGTAGCTTCAAAGTTGTTGATGGGCAGGTGGTAATGGCTTCAGACACGGCCAGTAGTGTTTGCGCACCAGTAGGGCCATCATTCCGTTTCACTGTCAGTTGTGTGTGAGATGGTGACTGGACCACAAGGTTTTCTGCAAGGTTTGTGAAAAGCAAGTCGCAAATTGCAGTGCAGCAGACATTTTGTACCAAGTTCCGTATTCAACCACCAACTTGCAAAAGCACTAGTCATCGGTTTAAGCAATTTAAACAGACTGGGAGTGCATGCAAAGGATAAAGCACAGGCTGACCGCGTGTGTCAGAGGACGATGTCAGACAGATTCAAGAAAGTTGTTTGTGCAGTTCCAGCAAGTCTACAACAGAGCCAGTTTGCACAGGCTCCCAAAACTATGACAAAGAGAAGCATCTTGGATTTTGTGGTTATGTGTGGGCAAAAATGGAGGATGACGCATTTCTACATTGTGTAATTTTTAGCGATGAAGCGACGTTCCACCTTTGTGGAAAAGTCAACAGACACAATATTCGCATATGGGGTTTGGACAATCCACATTCACCATTGCAACACAAAAGAGACTCACCGAAGATCAACGTGTTCTGTGCCATATTCCATACAAAGTTTTATGGGCCATTTTTCTTTGCAGAATGAACTGTAATGGGAATCATGTGTCTGGAAATGTTGGAACAATATTCCCTCAAGTTATGGAAGATTGCCAGGAGTTCATTTTCCAACAAGATGGAGCTCCACCATCTTCGCACCGTGATGGACGAGGCTTCTTGAATGACTCCCTTCCTCAGTGCTGGATTGGTCGCAGGGGACTTGAGAACCTGGCTTTGCACTTCTGACCACCGAGATCTCCTGATCTCACACTCTGCGACTATTTCTTATGGGGCTATGTGAAGGAAGCTGTTTATGTCCCACCTCTACTAACCACTCCGAATGATTCATGGACCAGATCACTGCTGCTGTGCACTTGGTAACAGCAGATATGCTTTTGCGTGTGTGGGGCGAGTTTGGCTACTGCGTCAATGTTTACCGTGCAGCCAATGGTGGCCACACTACATTTATAACACTTATCACATTTCTAATTATTAAATAATGTTTAAAAATTAATTACAAATTATTAAATTGACATCAAACATCATGAAAAAAACTTTGAAACTACTACTTTTTCTTTGTAAAAGCTAGTTCATTTTGGATTTGAACTTGGATAAATGCAAAGTTTTGAAAATGGGTCCATCATTTAGAATATTTGTCTACAATTACAGCCACATTTAACAGCGCTTCAAAGAACACAATCTCACGCTCCACAGTGACTTCATGGTAGTGGTCTCACCAGTATATTGAGTTCCGCTGACACCCACACATTGGTGTCACGGTTTGCCATGGTGCTAAGATCATAAGGACTGGACTAATGAGGAGAGGGGTTGCATGTTCTTCTCAAATGAGAGCATATTCAGCCTTGAGTAGTGATTCTGGACATACTATCATATAGTGAGAGGTGGGAGAAATAATGCTCCCATGAACATTATCAAACATGATCGTTTTGGTGGTCCAGATGTTATGGTGTGGAGAAGTTTATTGTTGTAAGGAGGTACTGATCCCCCAAATCTTTGAACACAGTACATTAACTGGTCGATGTTATTGTACTCCTTCCTCCTGTGTCTCTTTTCAGGGGTGCATTGTGTCCTGACTTCATTTCCTGGATGACACTGTGCTACCACATCAAACAGTACAGGTGGAGGAGCTCTTGGAATGAGAGGATATTCAGTGAATGTACTGGTCTGCTTGTTCTGCCCCCCCCCCCCCCCCCCCAAGTTAAAAAGTCCACTGAGCATGTGTGGGATGCATTGGGGTGACGTATTGCAGGAGCAAGAAAATTCCCCACCGCAAGAACTCGTTACCAGCCTTGTGGCCAGCATGGAACCACATCGCAAAGCAAGCACTGCTGTATGTGGTGCTCACACACCGTATTAAGAAACATATCCCCAACTTTCGTAATGCCTAGGGGACCATCATAAATCGTGGTGACTTCAGTGTAACTGTCGTCTTTGAATATAGTGTCATTACTGTGCATCTCATGATGTATTTCTTTCGGTTACTTTCCTGTACGAAACTGTAGCAGTTCTTTTATGTATAGTCCAAGTTTCATCGAGATATGTTACTTGACTGTGACTCTTCCTGAAAGTTACTTCTGTCTTTTAAGTTCCTGACCTAGTGTACATGCTTTGTCTCTCTGTATGGAAGGTCTCTCTTATGGAATATGACAAACTAACTGTGAAACAAGTTAGGAACAATGCTGTGATGTTCGACTTTGGGGAGGCATTCGATACAGTTCTGTGCTGCTGCCTAATGAACAAAATATGAGTGTACAGAGTATCACACCAGCTGTGAGATGGAACTGAAGTGTTTCTAGCAAATATAACACAACATTTTATACCAAACAGAAAGAAATCTTCAGGTTTAAAAGTAACTTCGGACGTACTCCAACAGTGCGTTATAGGACCAATACTGTTCACCATATACTGTGTATTAATGACCTAGTGGATTTCTGAAGTTCCCAAGGATTTTTGAGGATGATGCTGTTGTACACAGACGAGTAGCAAAGTTCAAAAATTATTGTTAAATGCAGGAAGACCTGCAAATTGTAAGCATACTAATTTAATGTACTGCACATAAACAGGCAAAAAGACCCATTATCGTGAGATTACACAACTGCAAAACAATAAAAAAAAGTGTGAAATCTTATGGGACTTAACGGCTAAGGTCATCAGTCCCTAAGCTTACACACTACTTAACCTAAATTATCCTGAACCTCCGCCAGGACCAGCCGCACAGTCCGTGACTGTAGCACCTTAGAGCGCTCGGATAACCCCACGCGGCCGCAAAACAATCACTGAAGCAATTGTGTCCATAAAATATTTAGGAGTATATATACAGAGTGATTTAAAGTAGAACGACCACATAAATCTAATTGCAGGTAAGGTAGATGCCAGACAGATTCATTGGAAAAATCATCAGGAAATGTAGACCACCCATAAAGGAGGTAGCTCACAAAACCCTTGTTCGACTAATATTTGAATACTGTTCACCAGTTTGCGGTTTACACCAGCAAGGACTGATGGAGGAAATGAAGATCCAAAGAGCAGTATAGTGCATTTCGTTACAGACACGTTAATAGGTGCAAAAGCGTAATGGAGATGATCGGGCAACTTTTGTGGCAGACACTATAAGAGAGGTATATGCATCACAGATTAGTTCACTATTAAAATTTCAAGGAAGTTTCTGGTTAGACTGTCAACCAATATAGTGCTTTCTCTGACATTTATCTCATGTAAAGGCAATGAAAGTCAAATCAGGGATATTTGAGCTCACCCGAAGGCTTATCACAGCTCATTCTTCCCACAAACCATTTACAACTGGAATAGGGAAAGGGGACAGTGACAATGTTACACGAAGTACACTCTGCTATACACCACAATGTAGCTAGTGGAGTACAGATGTAGAAGAAGAGTGTGACTAAACTATTAGGGTTATGTGCACATTAATGGGGAACTTACAAAAAGTATTCATTATGGATATGCACAGGTGTTGCTACAAGCCATATTGCCCTTGCGTGTAATGGCAAACTGACAACATCCCCCTTCCTGTGCTCAACTGTTAATTCCTCTGTTATTCTGATCCAAGTAAACGACAAGAGCTATTGAAAGAAGGCATTTTCTTGTTTAGGCTATTTTTAAAATTGAAATAAACAATGTGTTCTGTGTATAGAGTGAATTACTGTCTACACTTCTAGTAGTCAATAGCACGCTACGGATGGAAAAGATTTTATTCCATTTCACAACATCAACATCATCTCCAAATCTACCAATATAATGTGTTTTCTACTTTTTCCTGAATCTGCTCACTATTACTAGCCGCAGTACTAAAGTACTGTCTCGCATGACACTGCTCTTTCTAATATGAGACCAGTCCTCTGCTAATCTACTTTCAGTTTTTTCCAACTAATCTTTGATGAAGCACTCATGAGAGTTTTTGATGCTTGTTATGATGGACAGACTACGTTGTAGTTTTGGTACCTACCACCTTTATACACAATTATTGAACAGTACATGCAATGGCACCAGTAAGATACAAACAGTGAAAATATGATTTTTATTAAATGAAATTATCGAACAGCATTATTGCCCAGGAGATACTGCCTGCACTTGTTTGACCGCTTTGACTTCAGCGACTTGGGTGTCTTTGTGATGAAGATGGAATGTAATGATTCTGATAACACAAACACCCAGTCCCAAAATCTCTGACCCGACCAAGAATCAAATCCCGGACTCCGCGATCAGAAAGCAGCAGTGACACTGACTACTAGATCGAGAGCTGCACACAAGATTTTTAAGGAAAGTTAAAGAATGCTCAAGGTTACACAGAACACACATGGAGAGGTGAGACCAGAACTTACTATCTGTAATGCTGGGGGCAACATATTAACAGAATGAAGATAGATTGCAAAACAGGTAAGGTTCTATAAGCCACAAAAGGAGGAAATATTGAAAGACCTGGGGAAATATGGAAGCAGACATTTAGCCTACACCATTAAGTGGTGGTGAGGAAGAGGAAGAAGAAATGTTACACACAATTTCAGACCTACCGTTATGCGTCGTTTCTTGAGACTGTATTCGAGTGGCCGTTCGCCAAATTCTATAAGTCCTTTCCCATCTCGACGCTTTCCACTACGCAGCCCTTTGGAATCAGATCGCGTCCCATATGGCGATTTATAGGTAACACCATTGGTCACCAGAGAGTCGGCACGAATTCGCGTGATCTTATTGCCACCAATGCCAGATTTCTTAGCAACTACCCTGGGGTTAATCTTCGAAGAACTTGTCAGCAAATTCTTTGAATTCAATGTTCCGACCCCTGGCTCCGAAGCTGCAACAGAGGCGACAGAGTTTTTCCTCCGCCGTACAAATGCCTGAAACAAGTAAAAGCTAATTAAAAGAAGAGCATGTTCTGATTACTGCAACACAAAAATCTATTTCAAAAAACTTTGAGGGAATATAAACAATGGAAGGAAAGAAATACCAACTCACCATATAGTTGATCAAAGAGATGTCAATAATGACAGAAACGAGACTGAGAATGTTACTGATTTTTTGGATAAATCATGCTGCAGAGCTAACAGAATACATATCTAGATCCTTTCCCCCAACGCCAGCTCCACCAAATTGTGTATTGTAATACACTGTTGTATCCCAAAATCCTCCTGGTGTCAATCCTGTTAGTCCTGTCCCAAACCAACCTCTTCACCACCCCACTTTGCCCATTCTACACTCGCACTATCCTCTCCAGTATCTGCATTTTTCTCCATTCTATCTTCCCCATTCAGACCATCCCTCAACATCATCAAGCAATGCGCACAGCTCCATCTAGCCTTCCCAGAGTGACCTTACTGGTGCCATATTAACATACTGTGCACTTTCTGTTCCTCCCTCCCCGTCTCCTATCCTCCCTCCTGCTGCATGCCCTCCCCCTCCACTTGCTCGGTCCCCTCGATAAAACCCCTAAACCCAGTTAAGCTGCAGTGTCGGCATAATGTAGCCATGCAAGTGAATACGTATTCTGTTAGCTCAGAAGGATTCATATGAAAACTCAGCCTTATTCTCATTCTGGTTTGTGCACTTATTGATGACTCAATGCATCAACTACACGGTGAATTGTTACCTTTACTCCTTCCATAACACTTTTTTCTTAATCTTTTTGAAGTCATCAGTCTTAAACTGGTTTGATGCAACCTACCACTTATAATAACCAATAAAAATAAAAGACACTTAACACTCTTAAAGTGAAGAGTACATGCAAATTAATGCAAAAAATGTAAATCAATAAAACGGTGACTGCATTAAAAACACATTTAAGCATGTAAGGAATCTTAAACTATAAAAACTGAGAGTGCAAAGATGTGGGAGCCAGGATTTGAGCTTCAGATTTAATAAATATGAACTAAACCAGTCTTCTTCTAGTCTTGATTTATTTGCAAATTGCTCCCAACTTCACAGCTCTAGAATAAAATTGTGTTTCATTGACCAAAAAGCCAAATCTCCTCCAACACCAAATCCCTCGACATTTATACAAACCACCATTTTCTGATTTTCCTCTCCCACAAATTGTCCACAAACTAATCTCCTGTGCAGCACCCTACTCGCACACTCCAGCAAATACCTCTATCACATCCAAAAAACTCAGTAGCAGCTATCTTCCCTGCCCTGCTTATCACAACCCTGTACCAACCAGGCCTCTAATGCTTTAATATGTAAATTGACAAGGCTAAGGTTTTCTCAAGTCAAGCCCTAAAATGCAGGCAGGAAAGAGATCAAGGTTTGCACTTTGAAATCTGCTTAAGTCCTCGCTTCTATTGTGATCCACAAAGTTTAGGTTCTACAGGAGAGGAATTCAAACTGTCATCCTATACAAAGCAGAGACCTGGACTGACACAAAAGGTAGGAAACTCCTGACATTTGAGAATGCTGTTCCAAGACAGATTTTTGGGCAACGATGGAGACCACTAGAGAAAAAAACCATGAATTGCAGGAGTTGTGCAAAATGCTGGCCATTGTGGCTGTGACTAGAGAGATGAGACTGACATGGTACGGGTATATAATGCATCAAAAAGACCAGATAACAGGCAAGTCGTGGAGGGACATCAAAGGCAACAGACGGAGAGGAAGACCACTACTGAGACTGCCTGACAAGCTCAGGGATGATACGAGTGTTGGGACTAGCTGGCGAAGAATACTTGGACCAAGGAAGGTAGAGGTGGCTAAGTGGCAAGGACCAAGACTAACTGTGATTTGTATGGCCAACCTAGGAAGCAACAAGAACACCCTGATATGCTTCCCACACCACCTTCTAGCATCTTCCTAATCTCCTTGTCTAACAACATCACACTCCCAAGGCTTCTATCGTTGAAACTGAAGTGTCCTCTGGGGCAACAACCTAACTGAAATTCATATCAGTCTGTAATTCTTACATATTACTCTACCACATCATATATTCTTAAACTACAAGATTTTGTTTATATTTGACTGAAATTTAGTCCACGTACATGAGTTTTAAATGAATGATAAATCTATTTAAAATGTTTGATGCACTGTACCCTAATTTCGATATATTTAAGTCAGTTCCAAAGAATGCCCCAATCATTCCTGCTGTACAACAGTTTTAAATACCCACCCTCTACTAGTTACTTAATAAATCCTAGTCTTGATAAATCTTACATCGGAAGGAGAGCAACATGTTAAACTATATACTTTTACAAACAAATGTGTGTTCATTGCACTGCTTTTTTCCTAGTGGTAAAATGTCATTATTTGCTCAGTTCCTTATCGTCATCATCATCTTTATTTCCATAACCCTCCAACATCTTAGCTGCAGTATTCTTTCCACTCTTCCTCCCAAAGCCACCTATTCTTCTCAGTTGGCTCTATCAGTTCTACATTGAAGCTGGCACAGTGCTTACCAGTGTACTGTCTTCAATCTATTGCTCTCTCCGACACCTACCCTTTCATCTTGGTTTCCCTTCACAAAACGAATGTTCTCTTCAATCTAACCTGTATTAAGTACCAAAGAATGCGGAGCAACAATGTAGTTGTCTGTAGCCGAGTATATAGTGTTCAAGTTTTTGAAGGAACACTTCTTTTTTCTTTTATTTAAATTCTTTATACATATTAACAAATGGAAATTTTAATTAATAAACACTGAATTACAATTCCCAGAGGATGGAACTAGAGATGGGGAACAGTTCCAAAGGAATGGTTCACTAAACTGAATGAAAGGACCGAGGAAAGACTTCTGAATAGCAGTCATTCCCTGTCTCTTTAGGTCAATCTTGTTCCCACTTAAATACTTTCCTTTTTTGGGTCCCCACTTGTTACTCATTCCTCATTCTTTCTTCAGTTATGGTTCCTTTTGTTCACAGTGTTCACCTGTCCTTGTTCAATTTCAAATCTTTCTCAAATTCTCTACATCTAGTCCTTTCCGTAAGCCAGTAATTTAGAACTTTATTACAATTTTCTATTAAAATTAACACAAAAGTTCCTATTCACTGAAACTTATTTTTTTTTTATTAGCTAGTGTACATTTGAAAACAAACACACACACACACACACACACACACACACACACACACACACAAACTGATTGGTTTGCAAGAAGGAACCCATATCCAGAAACAAATGGCTTGGATGCTGGAGAGTATGAAAGTATAAGAATGAATGGTTGTGACAGTTTGTTCCAATTTGCTTTACTGCCTAAATACTGAAGGTATGCAACCCTTTAGCATCTATGTACTTCGAATGGATGACCTGGTCCTAATAACATTCCTATGCATGCGCTACCTTCCTCCACACAGCCCTTGTGTGCATCCTACTGCAGACGTTGTGTGGTCTGCCAGTGCAGTAACGTTAACATCAACACGATATGTACCAGTACAAAGTTGTGGAAATGTTTGATATGGTGTCTGCATAGGGCACAGAGAACAGCAATGGGAGAGTTACTTCTACTGCAAGGTTGTATGCAGAATGTTTTCCGAACAGATGTACCCTATTTCATTTCACATTCGCTGTCACCTCAGACAGGCCGGAAAGTTGCACTTAAGTATTTTCTGCATGAGGTGTATCCGATGTACAGTAAAGTAGTAGCATTTTGTGCTGGGCACTTGCGAATACTACCCCCAGTCTACTGTTGTCCTGTGCTAGGTGTTTAAACATGATACGGGTTGTCCACACCCCTCTTGAACACTACAGTTGGAGGAGCACATGCTGACAATGTTCGAAGAAAACCCAGCCTCCAGCAGTTGGCAAGTGGCACAAGCACTGCACATGGGTAAAAGTGCTGTGTGGCACGATACCCATGAACACTGGCTCCAGCCATACCATCTGCACACAATCCAGTCATTGAGGGAGGAGGACTATCCACAAAGGGTACAGTTTGCACAGTGGTATTTACAACAATGCACAGTCCACCCACAGTTCCTGAGCTTCAAGCTATTCCCATGTGAAGGGGCATTTTAAACTTGCACAACATGTAAATTTGGGCGGATGAAAATCCGGGTGCACAAGTGATACAAAATTACCAACACAGGGTCCATATTAACATCTGGCTGGGATAATTGTTGACCATTATCATTGGGCAATATCTACTGCCAAACAGATTAACTGGACCAATCTATTTCACATTTATTAAAGATGTTTTACCTACCCTATTGGATGTAGTGCGACTAAATGTTCGGGTGGACAAGTGACTGCAACACAACCGAGCTCCAGCACCCTCTGATGTGGGTGTGTGGAACCACATCCCAACTGATTGACTGGTAGATGTGGACCAGTTCCAGGACGGCAGATCTGACATCTATGAAGAGCACATTGCACTGCAGCCCAGTAACATCAGTGGTGCACCTTATCACTCGAGTTTATGAAGCAATTGAAATACTTCAAAGACAACAGCATGTACTAGCTCATGTGCTCAAGGCTCAGCAATGACGTAGGAGGTAAACAGCTCGCAGCTCGTTTGTAATGTAAACTGGTCAATGTACTACTTACGTTTCATTTATTGACGTAATGTGGAATGCAAATCAACTCAGAATTCATCACTTTTTAGTGCCCAAGCTATGCGTTTCTGGATTCAGGTTCCTTCTTGAAAACTGGTCAGTGTGCCTTTCTGCACATCATAAGCGTTGTTGGCATTTTTCTGGGACATCATGTATATAATACAAGTTTTTACAGAATATAATTTTAAACTGATATTAACTGAATTTATTAAAATAGTTCTCTGTACCACCTTCACCTATCAGTTTCTGAGGTACAGTTGGTAAGCCATTGAAGGGAGTAGAAGACAGTCTTACTGCCTGAAGTCCATTCTAATCTATTTTGTCTACTCACATCGCTGATCTTTTTAGTTTGAATTTTGGAAATTTATGCTCCTACATGAGTCTGATGTACAATGGTATGAGATATTTACGAAACAAGGGGACCTAACAGACTGCTCTGCCCTCCTCACTTACAGGATTTGAAGATCAGTGATGGCGATCAATTTCCTAAAGCAGTACAATGCAATTCTAAAAAAAATACTTTACGGATTGTTTGAATGTTTAACTGTATTAAATACTAAAGAATGTGGAGCAAGAATGTAGTTGTCTGTAGCCGAGTGTATAGTGTACAAGTTTTTGTAGGAACACTTCTTTTTTCTTTTATTTAAATTCTTTATACATCTTAACAAATGGAAATATTCATTAATAAACACTGAATTACAATTTTTAATAAAAATTGTCTTTATTCTTAATTAGTGGTTATATGACAATTAATTAAAATTTATAACACACATACAGTATAATGTAATTAGACAAGAAAGAAGAATGGTGAACAAATATAAATGACTGGATGTTCATTTAAGTGTTCCTGTCAGTAGAACTAGGAATTTCACCTCATTCAGATGCGTACTGGTCAGCCACAGTCAACTGTAATTTAACAGCTTTCTTGGTTGAATTTTCCTTTTGATACAATTTACATCAAATCTGTTAAAGTGCTGCCAAAACTATGTACGTACACTGTAGAATCGAAAGCTTAGAATGACAACTATATTTCCTGGCATACAATATTATATTTTACTAGTAATTTCAAATTCCAAAGCACATCTTGATCATCAGGCCTTCAGTCAACTACTGAAGACCTTTATTGAGATAGCATACTTTAACAGCAAATATTTTACACTCCTACTCACACTCTATGGGTCAAAGTCAACACTAATGTTTAATCGGCAAGTAAGCTAACGACAGCTCAGTACTCTACACCATTTTTAAATTGCTTTTATACTTACATATTCCATAGCAAACTGTGCACTAACTTAAAACCTAAAAAAAAAAGTGGATATGAAAGAGATAAAGAAATGTAATGAATACCAGTTTATTTCTGATCGAAATTATACTTTTCACTAGATATTAAAGAGAGCTTCACAACTTTGAATCAATGCATCATAAAATTACTTAAATAGGATACAAATAGAGCACCAAATATTAACTTATCATTCTCCATCGTTTTCTGTGCCACCTGCCTACTTATATCTCTGGGTGTTACTGACTAACTTTTCATCTGATTAAATTTCATTTTCACTCTTTTCTTAGTAATTTTCCAATTTATCTTATAATCTTTCAATATTATTCCAACTTCTCAAGTATTAACTGTAACTGTACCATTTAACTTTGTTATTTCCTTCCAATTTCATCCCCCTTGCCCTTTGTTGTGTTTCTGTGTGTTCTGGCTTTCAACACATCCCCTCATCTCAGACATTTGCTCCCTCAATTATTCTTATTTGCCAATTTCTCCTCACTGTTTTCTGTCTTTTGCTACCTATCACGTATTTGTCTCATTGAGTTTCTGTTTTCTTCCCCAAAAACTCCACTGCCACACAGGCTTTCAGACTTTTCAAAACTTACACAATACCTCTAATTAGCATTGCCTAGAACAACCTTTCACCATCTGCTTGCATATTTTTTCTCCGACTTTCTACCAATGCCAAACTACAAATTATGTTCGTACAATTCTTTAACTGATTAAATTCAAATATGTTGCAGAATAATACCACCTAAGGAGCTAAGTAAATATTGTAGGAGTGAGATGAAGTTCATCTTATACAGCTATCAATACTTTTCCTTAGGCAATTTGTATTGTTTCTCTCCTTCTCACTCGTCCCTTACTACAATTTTTTTGACATTTAGTCTCTGCCACCCCCATGTGTTCTAAAATGGAGTTACATTAATAAAGTAAGATACAACAGTTACTCCTTAAGTAATTAAAAACATCACAGTCTAAAAAGTTTGCTAGATTATCAAGATGTTCTCCTGGGAGTCTTTTTTTCCCCAAAAAATCAGTACCTATACATATACTGCTTGGGTACTTTTGTATCAATCATGTGTCAGTATGTAATCTGTTGGAAAATAGTAAGAACACATTAAAAGAGGCATGCTCTTCCAGGAACTTAACAACTGAGGTTTACCTAAAAATTTATTAAATGTTATAAAAAGTATGTATGAAGAGTCATATCTACTGCAGGCAAAAATAATCAAAACAGAGAGAGTATGAACCTAGGTTTACTGAGGATGCAGTTTATCACCCATGCTTTTTAATTAAGATCTACATAAAGCAAATGTTTTTGAAAAGGATAAATGAACTAACGTCTTACTCTTTCAACTTTGAACAACCAGACTACATACTGACAATGTCATCAGCAGATGACTGAGTAATAATTACTAACAGTGAGAATAACCTACTAAGAGCAGTATCTTAACTACAAAGGATCTGATCTTCATGCAACTTACAGACACCTGATTTAAAAAAAAAAAAAAAAAAAAAAAAAAAAAAAAAAAGAGGCAATAGTTTTTATGGAAGAAACAAAATTAGATCCAAATTGGAAAATAGGACAGCAAGTAAATTTAAACACTTGGGATGCAATGTATCACATAAAGATGAAATTTTTTTGAACATAAGATAGAAAAAATTTTAACTTAATGGTAGTACTACATGAACCTTGCAAAGAAAAGTAAGAAAAGAGAGAATTCTGAAATTTTACGAAACACAGTCATTCCTAGTTGTAATGTACAGAAGCGAAAACTAAACAACACAAAAAGACCACTAAAAATCCGGAGTATGGAAATGAGACTTTTCAGGCATGTAGCAACATACATGACAGACTTCAAAAAATACTTTACAAATACAAACCGACAGGATGAAGAGACCCAAAGCCAGATGGAAGGACTTGGACTAATCTCTCTAAGTCGATGTAGTAACAGGCAAAGCCTAAAACGTGCAGGAGGAGATGGTGATGACGTAAGACGTCCAATGAAACAGAAGATTATTAGCTAAACTTTTTTTCAGTGCATAAATCTGCAATTTCTAGTAATTAACAAAATAAATGTACTTATAACTAATCAGGAACCCAGGAAAGTCTCCACAGAGACTTATTGCAAATGACAGTTTTTGAGTGAGGGAAAAAAAAACAGATTTCAGAAACTTTTCCACTTCTTGCATTACTAGATGTGCATTTTGACTTGTTTTATATACTTAAGCTTAGCTATGTAAGATACCAAAACATAAATCTGCAAGAGTTATTCACAATAATGACATGCTTACTCCAGGTATTGGTTTCTTTGTGGCTGAAGCTACATCCTCCGATAGCTTCAGCAGGTCCTTCTTTGCATCAGCCAAACTATTAAATTTCTTTATAGTCGAAACTGTCAACGAAGTTTTGCTACTGTCAGCATCTCTACGGTTTCCCAACTGTTTGCTTGCAGCTGGCTTTTTTTCACGTGCTGCCATCTCCCCTGTCAGTCATTAGCATAGACACCTGAAACAGTGTGAACAATCTTGAGTAATCACATCAGGCACGTACAATGAAGTGAACACACATTTTTCAGCTCTGAATCGACACAGTTACTCCGCAAATAAGCATCTGTTTCAATGACAGGAAAACCCTGTGTAAGTGGATCCATTATACCAAAGTTTTCTTACATAATATGAAAGCAATCTTAAACTGATGTACTGAACCTATACCTCACATGTACATGAATTATGGGTGTGTCAAGGCACTACTGAAAACATTAAAACTTATATTGCTGTGTCACACGACTGCCTTATAGCTACAGTTGGAGTACAAGATCTCTCCTGCTACACGACTCACCAAGCTGTTAAGCGACCCCTGCTCAGCTATTGTCACAAGTGTGTGAGACAAAGCGTTGTTCTTTAAGGGGACATAGACAAGAACATTATCATTTACTAACTGTCACTGGTTCTGTTCTGCTGCAAAAGGCTGGGTAATTAAGTGACCTACAAAAAGAGAAAAACGTAATCTTTAATATTACATTAACTGATGCAATTCCTGGGAAACTGCCTGCAATGTACAAGCTCATTATTCTTCTAGAGTAATTTTAGTGAACAGCTGACAATAGTTCCAAATTATTATATCAAAATGCCTAAGAAGGGTGGAGAGTGGTAGTCTGTAAGCACACGAACCATCACAACAATTAAGAAAGCTAGTAGAATGAATTTTGTTATAGTTTGGGGTCAAGGCACAAAACTAAACAGTTACAAAGATCATGTATGGAACTGATGGAGAATATTAAGTGGGAGCACCTCAATATAAATACTCTTACACAACACTAGTTTTGAATTCTGGTTTTCTAAAGAACCAAATGTCAGTACTTGGGGAACAACGTTGCTTGTATACACATTATCTTAACTGTTGTATAGGAAGCTCTGAAGATAACAATAATTACTAGGACAAGGAAAAAATAATTCTTTGTCAACAAGAAAGAACACTTATGTTGCTTTTATCATATAAGTTACACTGAACACATAATATACTCATTTCAAGAAAGAAGGGAAGCTTTTGGATTTTACAAGATCAGAATATGTAAACCAAGATGACAGCCTGACATTTTTGTCAAATATTCATACAGAATGCATCATGTGTTTTGGGAGCACACATCACTCCTGCGGTAAGCATATGTAGTACACAAATGAAGACTACATCCACCATGCTGAACATGTGATCGTATTTACATATCAACTACAGTTATTAAACCAGGTTTGATAAAAGAGCATTTTCATGGAAATAATTTTTTTTTCTGTGGTTTTATTATTCCACAATTTCAATAGTTGTATTAAAAGGAACACATTTTTGAAGAAACTGATTCCCTCTTTAACACAAATGAAACATTGATTTAATAATAACAAGGGTGAGGATTTTTGAGCTAGCACAGTCTCAAATATTAAAGGGGAGATAATATGCGCAAACTGACCGATGAACCAAAGAATTCAAGTTCCAACTTGGAGTTGTACGGGAATATTTGAGAAGAGGTTCACTGCTTTGAGCCATTAACATTTCTGCACAGGAGTTTACATAAAATATCTCTAACATACAAAACAAAAAGAGTCTGCATGATAGGATGGAAGCATAGATTAATTCCTAATACATAGAAAGAACATCTATAATTTATGTTTGGCAATACTGAATCATAATTAATCATAATGGGAGCTACATGACAGTAAATAGTGCAAGGGCAACCTCTTATCATAAAACAAAAAATTCCAGAAAGATCCTTTTGACAGCATCTGCGAAAAAATTCTGAAGCTAAAGGCTTCATTTAACTAAATTCTTGGTGGCGTCCATACATAATAATGGTATATACATACATTACCTGATACATTTCAATGACTCTGCACTACTCTCATATGTTGTTAGAGTTCACAACAAGTTTCAGAGTCTAGAAAGGGCTCCAAACATGGCTGAGTGTTTTTAAACTACCATATGTGTTTTCAACTTTTTAATTTATTATTATCAATATGGATGTGCACAGTTCCCCTTTTGGTTTCGCTTTCTCACTATATAATGTTTGTCAAAGAGGTCTGTCTATATATGCACAACATAGCAGCATATTGGCTAGCCTACAAAATATAAAAAAGAAAAATCTGATACCTGGAAATACTTTGAATATTAAAAGCTTAAAAGTAATATTACAATTAAGGCTGAAAAAAAGTTTAGCCAATTCAGGATTTTAAATGAAGCTCAACTAGAAAAAAAGTTGCAGGGTTTCTGTCAAACTGCAGAAAAACCAAGCTACATTACTGCAGAAAATGCAACTACCACTACTATAATATTGCATGCATACAATTAATCGCCAAAACACAGTATCAGTGCAAGAATAAATAGGTTAGATGACATTCTCTGGTCCAATGACGAGAAAAATAAAAATATCTACAGTTTTAACTAAGCAGCTGTTTCTCACACAGCGAAAATTCCGAAACGCCAAACTTCAGAAGAAATAGGACACTGAGCAAGCGAGATGACAAGATTTACAATAATTTGCAATTACTGTACAGGGCACTTTTAGAAAAGCATAATTTTTATGGGAAGAATAGAGTTTCGTTTAGCCACGACATTAAACAGAAGGAGACAAATTATGTGACGGAAGAAAGATATGATAAGTCTGTAAATTATATTCTAAAAAAATGTAAAAAAATATTATACCCGCGCGAAGAACAGCCAGAGGGATTTCCTACAGTTTCATTCGACGGTTTTATAAATTTTCCGTATTATCAATTTTAAAAAAAATGGTCGTCCATACATACTACAGTTTATTGTCAAGCCACTAAGTTTCCGCATTACAACTACGAAAGTGCTAAATATGCATGCAGGGCAATTCATCAAGCAACTAATCGTTAATAATGTACAACTTTTTAATTTAGTTTTATTGTTTCATAGTGATCCAAGCTTTACTCCCGCAGCACAAGTAGTCAATGACAAAGACACCTTAAAGGGTAAGGCAACACAAAAACTTTACTAATTGATAAACAAAACACGAACGCAAAGTCCCGAATTTCACTAATTTTTGAAGTATGTTTTCGTGCATTTCACTGCTGCGAAGTCTCAAATTGTTCATTTCAGTAGAATGTACATACCTCTTTTTGCATTCGAAACATTAAAATTCAAGTGCCTATTTCATATACTTCACGAAAAAACGTTTTGAAATATAGGCATAGGGAACACACACCGCTATCACCTTCCCTGTTTCATGTTATTTAGCGCCACCTATGCGAAGAAAATCACGTAGCTTGCGAGAGACATATATTATCAAGAATTTCACTGTACTACATAAAGTTACACTCTCTGTCGGATGATTTTAATCCGCATGCTAGACTAAAGTTCACAATAAACACAAAAATCAATGTATTACTTGAGATTTAGGGGATTTAAACGAAACATTAGCGCGTACGATGCTGCACTGTGCACTTGCGCCCTACATCCATGTTGGACTAAAGCAAAAAGAATGACGACGCTAAGCGTAACACCCCTAACACGAATATGGCAGCCCTCAGAGTGGGTATTAGGAGCTGTACTACGCTATTTACGCCAAACTCTTGTTTGTGCGGGCATTATGGTTTTTATCGAGATGTCAGTCGCCTTAAAACGTCACCCTCCCTTCGCATGGTAATATATTACTTTCTTTCCGAAGTCTTTATGTTTTAAATACAATAATATTGCTATATTTACATATGAATTATAGATTGATCACCGATACAGCTGTCATAAATATGTTAAGACATCTCAGATTTAACTTGGATTAACGCAGAGGCATGTTTTGTGAAAAAAATTCTTATTTCGTAGGTCGTATTTAGAAATTCCTCGTATAGATCTAGTTCCGAGGAAGGCCCCAAGGAATTGTATACGGGCTTTGAAATCTCCAGCTCACCCGAGGAATGGCAATGGGTAGAAAGACTTTTGGGGCCAAAAGTTGTACCGCAGCCAAAGCCGAAGGCAGATTATCCATCTGGCTGGAAACCACCTTCAGGTAAATTTTAATACAGAGCCGAGCAAGGAACTGTGACATACGTATTCTGGGAATGATAATAGAAAGCGTACGGCAAATGTGATCAATCGACTGTTTGACGCGAAGAAATGTTATATTGTAACAGTGTCATAACCATTTTTCGAAAACTGATTTTGTACAAAGCCCCATGATTACTATAAAATACAAAGCGAGCTCAATCTGTGTGATCTGTGTATGCTACTTGACAGCAAAAACAGGCTTCTTATTCTGTGTCATTGATTCAGTAAAGGATCGGATTTGACTGAAATGTGAAAGCTTTCAGCTGTCAGTAACGTTCGTGTACTTCGTTATAACGCTGCAGCAATGTTCTGTGTATTGCATATAACTATTTAAGTTTCTGCTAGGTAATTAGAAATGTAAATATTTACTTTTGCTTGCACAAAGACAACAAACGAGAAATATGTGCATTTTTACATTTTTTGTCACTGTCCAGTCAGAAGAGTATCAGTAGTTTAGTTTTCGTCAACAGAGATGCAGTAATGCACCAGATGGTTGTAGCAGTGACATAGGCCCCTAACTGTTTTGTAACAGAATGGTGTACTTATGTTGTCTGATGAACTCTGAATTATAAACAATTTTTGTCATTTGTGGTATACATTGAACATTGTCAGTTGGTCTAATATGACTTTTTGTTTAGATGCTGCTTTATCACTACCATATTTTGTAAAACGGAATAAGAACTACATGCTGCCAGTGTATCTGAATATTCAGTTCAGAGGACAGCGGCGTATAACTGTAGTTCGCAACATCCAAGGCGACATATGGGTATGTATGTGTTGTATTTTATTCACTGACAAGTATAAATATTTTTAATTGTTTTACATCTGACATAAGTCATTGTTGTACTTTGTACCATAACAAATATTAAGTGCAGTAGTATTTTATGTAAAATTCAGTTCTTCCGTTAATAACATTTGTATTACATTCCTGTACTGTGTAAAAAGAGTTTATGGGTGAAAGTAGCAGCCAGAGGGAATTTTCTGTTCACATACCTACTGTGTCACAAACAGGATTGCTGTTTGTTCTAGAAGCGAAAATTTTTAATCGCAGTCCACTGTTTTTTTGTCAAAGGCAAACTTAGTTCACATAGGATACATGCTGTTTAAAGTCATAGATCTGTTGAATAACCATACATTTGGCATGATTTTGTATGTGTTTCTTGTGTTTACATTACAAGAAATATTTTGATGTGTAATGCAATTTTTTTTAAACTAATACCAGTATATTTGGTGCAAGAGCTGTTAAAATACAGCAGGAACTGTAGACACACATATAAAAAAGTCCTTTTTTAATCTCTCTTTTTTTTTACAAAACCTATTTTATTATTTAGTTTGATGGTTTGAGGAAAGAACAAAAAAAGCATTATTTCATTGCATACATCTTTTATTAATAATTGCTTTATGCCTTTGATTAGTTATGTTATTAATGTAGCATAGGAACAACATTAATTTTATGTTCATGAATGTTTATATCCTGTTTCAGTTGATGGAACGTGAATTGAGAGAGCATCTGGAATCTGTTGTAAAGAAACCTGTTATTACAATGGTCCATGAGGTCTGCTTAATAAAAATCAAAGGAGATGTTTATTTACCTGTGGAGCAGTGGCTTTATCAAAAGGGCTTCTAGTGTGTAGTGCAACTAGAAAACAACATGGTTCAAGTAATTTTGTACATTTGATTTCATCCATGCATGAATAACATTGGAAGGGTGATTTTAATTATGAGTTCAGTATACATTGTGGACTGAAGTTTGCAGTACATCATGCATAAATTCAAACCCAGAAATCTAGACATTTGTGTCCTGTCATAATTCCATGAGGCAAATTTGTAAATAAAGATGGAGGTATATAATCCAAGCTACTAGTAAAGTAATTCAGATTAAAATGATTTAACAAACCGTTTTTGTGCTCAATAGTTTTTGACACACAGTTTTTGGGTATAATGAAAAAAAATCAGTTTTTGAATTGTAACTGAGATATTACTATGTAACTTTTTGAAAACTATTACGCAATTGATGTTTAGCAGGTAGAAACAATCCTAAATAGGAATAAAATGTGACTTTAATTTGTAATAAATGTCTGATGTTGTGATATTTGATAATAAATATTCTTGTTTGTATAAAAGCAGATCTTAATCTTTAAAGTTCATGACATACTGTTTTATAGGATAATGGGGAACAGAAAGATGGGGGGGGGGGGGGGGGGAGGGGAGAGAGGGAGAGGGGGGGGGGAGAGAGAGAGAGAGAGAGAGAGAGAGAGAGAGAGAGAGAGAGAGAGAGAGAGAGAGAGAAGCAAACTGCTCAGTAAGTGTGGACATCTATTTAGGTCTGTATGTCTTTGTTAATGTTCTCCCCATGGGTAGTAAACTGCTACCATCTGCAGGAGAATTAGTGAAAGTGAAAAGAATATCCCTGGCAGTGGCAGTACGCTTGGTGCAGCTTCTTTGCACCTCTACCTCAATAACTCACGTAAAACGATTTGGTACATATTTCCATGACAACACATCAGTGTTGCGATCTCTCTGTAGGCAGCTATTGTTTTTGTTTGCACTTTACAGTGGAAAGCTCGCAACAGTGCTGCCAGCTATTGGGATTGTCTTTCACCGACTGGGCTATGGTATGTGTTAACTCATTTGCTTGCTATGTAGTTAACACCAAAGCTGCATTCATTAATATGCGTGGAAAGTTGTGGGGAGAAAAAGTCTTCTGTCATCAGTAAACTGAGGATACTTTGGTACTGATTTGCAGCTGCTCTTAATGTCATTCTCTGAGCTTTTATCCATTAGCAACATGGTGTAGCTTTCTTGGAGGTCCAAAAAGTTCATAAGTAACACGGGATAAATCACTTCTATTCATTCTTATTCCAACTAGCAGTGGGACACCAGTGCGAGTAGAGAAATAAGGTGAAAGATTGGCCAACTACAGACTTACAATGTAAGCTTCTTGGCCTTTTTTTTTTTTTCTCTCTCTTTCCAGAAACTCTTCATTCTTTCATTTCTTTTGTTTCTGTCCTCCTTGGAAACATAATATATGGATCTCTTGTTTAGCCATTTCTCTTTAAACAATTTTATGCTGTTGATTTTGTTTCTGAATTCTTCCTTGTTTTGGAATATCTAGTGCAAGGGTAGTCAATCTTTTTTTACCTACTGCCCACTTTCGTATCTCTGCTAGTAGTGAAATTTTCTAATTGTCCATTGGTTCCACAGATATGGTGATTGATAGGGTAGATAAATAACTTTATAAAATTCGTAAAGCAGAGTTACAGCAAATGATAGCATAAAATAATAATTACTTACTAAAATCTTTGTAGAAATCTTTTGAAAGCGGAATTCTCACCAGAAGGTCACTGGGACCAGGTTGACTACCAGTGACCTATTGCGATATTGTGCATTCTACCCACTTAGAGGTGGATTTAATGCTATGATGTAACTGAAGATTTTATTATTATTATTATTTAATTGCTCAGTTGATTTTTGTCTATTCTTTTTTGATGTTGGCAAAATTTCACCTGTTTCCACATTGGTCCATTATCTTTTCAGTGTACTTACAGAGCTCCTTGTTTTCCCTATTTTTTCAAGTCCCATCAGTAATCTTAAGAGTCCGGGATCCAAGGATGTTCTTGAGAATCTTCCTTTCCTTCTTTTGAAATTCTTTCAGCAGTCCCTTTTTATTTACCTTGTATGATATCACTCGTGTGTCATCCCTGTCCTGTGTTAGTTTGTAAGCAAGGTCTAAATTTCTCTCTGTAACTTTGACTGCTTCTTTATGTAGTCCGCTGAGTTAGACCCATTCTTCGTAGTATTTATATGTCCTGTTTATCTTCCCATATTTTACCTCCAAGTATTTCCTGTGATTTCATGCAAGACCTCCAGCATTTGTGTGCATCCTTCCAGTTTCCAGCTAAAAGCTAAATGTCTTGATTCCAAAGGTGTATCCCACTCGTTCCTTCCAACTTTAGAGCTTCTTTCCAGGTGTTCATTGTTGTGAACTGTTGTGTTATATATTAATAATTCTATGTTCACATTCTACTATGAACGTCACCTTGTACACTACTTGATTAAGTGATACTTTAAATTTCAGAGTGGAGCTTAATTTCTGCCAGTAACTCTTCCCTAACTTTGCAGAAGCTTTCTAGCATGTAGCTGCAGTGGCAAATTCAGAAAGAAGATTATCATAGAGAAATTGCTTCTGGCCTAGGGAATTATTTTCAGAATGTGTCTCTCACCCTGCATTGAAGTGCACACTGTTTTGAAACTTCTCGATTTAATGAGAGATTTATTCTGGAAACAATTCCCTAGGGACTGACTCTGTAGCTGAGTAGTTAGTGCCACTGTCTTCAGTGTGGAAGGACTCGAATTCGATTTCTGATATCACCTTGGATTTTTCTGAGGTAGGGATGTCCACACAGTCTTGGAGGCCAGATGAGGAGCTCATTGAGTAAAGGAGCGGTGGCTTCATCACGAATCATCTACTGGTAATAGTGACTAGAGGGATTGGCAACATGCTAATAGCTTGTCCCCGTATTGTGGACAACTCCTTGTACTGTCTTATAGGCAGCAGTCGGAAGAGGCCTAAGGCCTAATCTCTTAATAGTATTTAACAATCCCATAGACTAGCTAAGCCATTCCTCCACAGTATCCATTCTCCCAGAAACGCTGGTCAAGTGAAAAATGCAGAACTTTTTTGAAATTAGGAAAAAAGGAGAAAGATCTTGACTGAGGTGAATCGGGAAGGTTGGGTCTCGAGTACTGTCTGAATAGCTCAGTCAGTACAGGCACCACCTGTAAAAGGCACGGTTTCCAGTCTGAGTCCTGGTCCAGCACATCGCTTCAATGTGCCTGGGAGTTTGAGACTTAAGTTAAGATTCCACATAAACCCTTGTCACTGTTCTCAAAACAAGTGTGATTTGAGTCTAGAATAATTTGTACTAAGACCTTCGCAGGACATTTGATATTGTGCAGTAGTACATTTTTTTTAGGATTCAAAACTGTCCATGCGATATGGTAGACTTAGCAGCAGCATAGGCTGAGTACTGAAAGTGATTGAGGCTTGTGAGGGTGTACATGTTTATCACAATCCACAATTTATTAACAGCAGAATCACCAAGAGAATTCCAGACAAATGATAAAATTTATTAAAATGTGCACAGTAATGGTAGAACCTCAACAGACAATCTTTAAATAACAGACAATGAATACAGCAAATTTTTCAATCAGAGAAAACCCTGTGCCTAAGATACAAGAACAGCATCTAAAGACTTGCTAAATGAAAGCAAAATACAACTAACAGAGTTCAGTGCCTACGATAGGTCCACCTTCAGCACAGGTAACACTACAAATTCCGGAGAGGAGGCAATGAGCTCTCACATCTCGTTCAGTCACATCCCAGATGATATCAGTTGGGTACAGAGCTGGGGGGCCAGCACATCAATTGGAATTTGCCACTCTATTCCTTGAAGCACTCCATCACAGTTCTGGCTTTATGGCATGGTGCATTATCTTGCTGAGAAATGCTACTGCTGTTGGGAAATCTGATAGCGGTGTATGTGATCTGCAACCAGTGTAAGATACCCCTTGGCTGTTGTGTTGCCTTGCATGAGCTCCACTGGACCCATGAATGTTCATGCCAATGTCCCTCATAGCATAAGGAGCATAATGCCAGGTTGTGTTCATTCCACGGTATAGGTGTCAAGGAGCTGTTCCCCTGAAAGATGGATTCACACCCTCCCACTGGTATGATGAAGAAGTAATTTTTGGGAATTAGACTTATACACAATTTAATCAAACTTTAACTTACGCTAAGGAAAAACACACACACACACACACACACACACACACACACACACACACACACACACACACACACTGCGTGAACCGTGACAAGGTGCCTTAGACTGCGCGGATATGAAGTCGTTGGGATTCATCAGACTATGCAATACTTCACCACTGCATCAACATCCAGAGCCGATGGTCACATGCCCATTTCAGTTGTATTTCGTGATGTTATGGTGTTAGCATTGGCACATGCACGGGTCATTGGCTGTGGAGGCCCATCATTAGGAGTGTTTGGTGCACTGTGTCTGAACATACACCAGCATTACAGTCTGATGTCAGTTCCACCACAGTTTGCTGCCTGTTCCGTTTTACCGATCTGTCCAGCCTGTGGTATCAGACGTCCGTAATGTGGTGTGGTCGCCCATCCCCATGACGTCTGGATGTGGTTTCACTTTGATGTCACCATGGGTTGAAGACACTCACCACAGCACTCCTCAAACACCCAACAAGTTGTACAGTTTCCTAAATGATCATTCATGTGTCTGACTAGCAGTCATTCCTCACTGGGTGATGCCGATTTTTTGTGTGTGTGTGTGTGTGTGTGTGTGTGTGTGTGTGTGTGTGTGTTTTATGTGCAAACTCCTGTGGGAATCCATGTGAACTGCCAGCAGGAGAAGAATAGACATGGATGCTGCTTGTATACAACAAGATAGGAATTGATATGATATGAAGTGGCTCAGGATAGCCAAGGCAGTCAAGACGACAATGCACGTTAAGGAGGAAATCCGGGTTTGAATCGCAATCTGGGACAAATTTTCACCTGTCTTCTTCGTAAATACAGGATCAACAATGATATCAAAATGGTTGAATTAATTTATGCTATGCCCCAGACAAAAGAAATCTAGCTGTAGTACAATGTGTTCAAAACTCTCCAGAGACAAAATGGAATAATAAAATAGTAACTTGAATCAGTAGCATATTCATCTTTACTCAACAACCAAGCAGAGCCATCTTTACATAGAACAGCTGAAGACAGTAATGATACATGGTCAACTTGTAAGGACTTGCTGTCCACGCGAGTTCCATTGCACTAGTGCCTGTTCTATTTCCTGTTAGTACACAGTCAGCCATACAGTTTCGGAGAAAGTAACACTCGTACTGACCCTTGGGAAGCTATGTATGCAAGACACATCATAGCACAAGATGCTATCCCTGTCTGTGCACTTCAGGAACAGACTTCTGTGAAACAAAGATAACGCTGACCCATCTGTCCTCCTGGCTCAGTCGTGTTGTCAGCTGCCATCTGTAACTTGGCTCCAGCGGCAAACGCCTCAAAGTCCAGTCAGTTCTGCTGCTCCTTGACAGACTGACTTCCATTTACTGTGGGCATTAGCTCGATGATTTCAAGCGGTGCCGGTGTGGTCTCTGCCCTCAATACCTTTGCCCTCTCAGATAGGCAAAAACAGCTGTAGCTTTGGCACCGCCTACAGTGTGGGGTGCAATTGGCTTTCTACCAGGAAATGACAGAACACCTGTTATCTCATTTTCCAGGCTAAATCCCTTAGTAGTTTTGTCAGAACCAATTTTGGGCTAGTTTCCTGCATCGAAGTAATTACACTTATATTGTAGATGAATATTGTGTGTCAAAGACAAAGGCATGAAACAAGGGTACATTTCAGATGTTACACTTGAATGAGCTGCATTTCACAATAGCTGTGCACACAAACTGTACGTTCTTGTTTTTAATATTCTGTGCATGGCACTGCATAGTACATCATGTAGAATATAATTCTAAGTACGGAAATACCATTAATTCCTTTCAAGCTACCCGCACAAAACTAACGATCTCCAGTCAAATGAGTTTGTAGCAGAGTTAATATTGTCATTTCACACAAGAATTCGACAACATTGCTAGCTGTCTTCTACAGGCTGTCCAGAGAGGATCAGAGTTACTAGCTGTCTGAGAGTCTGCAACAAACAGTCAGCTTCACTGTTAATTCCAGTCTCATCTGAGAGGATATACAGGGCACCTGATTTGCACAGGAACTCTGTGACAGTCTCAGATTATTTAGCAGTAATGAATGCTATAAATAAGTCACGCACATATTCACTAATCATATGGTACAAGTGTCAAACAATACCCAAGTGGCAGAGCAGTTATGTCAAGTTGATGGCTTGAAATGATTGTTGCCTTCTGTTGGGAGAGATGTTGATGGATTGTATCACGTGGCGAAATGTATCTAAATTAGTTTAGATACTATCAGTACGGTGAAGAGCTGCAACTTTACAAATACCCTGATCCCTACCATTGAAGATGTTCACAGTTGGTGACAATATCTTTTTTAATGATGGCTTAAAACCTGCATCCATTTCAAATGGCATTTGTAGGGCATTAATCTTCCATCTTCAAAACCTGCATTACAGCAGCCATTAAATGATATATAAATATGTGAAACGTAGTAAAGGAAAAAATCGCTCTAGAAAACTAATAAACTGTGGGGCAGACTTGCTGTCCAGTCCTTGCTTCCATGAGACAAAATATGCAGTAATACCAACAGACACACACAAAAGAATCAGTTCCACAGTATTTTGGCAGGCCGAATAACTTTTATTGATTGCTGGACTACTCTTCAAAGTGTCTCAGGTACATGACAGTGTTTTTAACACTGTCACCAAAACCTCTGTCGGAACGTTCCACCAGTCTTTCAATTCCTTGGCGACACAAATTGGCTTGTCAGTCATGAACCATTTGAGAACCAATGTGATTCTACTCATCATTGGAAAACGTCTTTCACCCAAGATGTCCTTTCAGTATGCCGGAAAGGTGTAAACGGCACAGTCCAAGATCTGGACTCGTTGGCCAGAATCACACATCTGTGTGGCCTCGGTCATCTTTTTCCAGCTACTATTAATTATCTTTTGATGCATCCTCTGCAGTTTTTCAGACATTTATTTTGCATATATTTTGTATATGTGCGGCGTCTCAAGCTTCAAACAGTCTCTTCTTTATTGAACCTATTTTGGCCTAGTTTGAGATTTGATTATTGTGTGATCGAGGCCCTCGAGATTGGAGGCCCCCCAGGACCAGAGGCCGAGGGTGGGCTGATATTTCCGTCCCACCCCTCTCCTACCCACTCTTAGTCCTTCATTGGTCATATCTCCGGAAAAGTGTGTCGTACAATGATACAATTTTGTAAGTATGTTCAGTGGCTGTGAATAGAGTTAGTAGTAAAGAAGCAATAAATCAAAACGGCATGCTTGGTGCTGACGTTTTATTGGATGAACATCGATAGCGTAGTTAAGTGATAAAAATTTTTTCCTTTCGTCATTTTGTGGGGTGTGAGCATCGTGAATTATACTGTCTCATGACATGTGTATTACGCCGATCAGCCAAATCATTATGACCGCTGCCCACCGCGACATTGGATGCCTACAGGTGTCGCTCCGGGCACGTTACGCAGTAACAAAAGTACCGGGTGATCAAAAAGTCAGTATAAATTTGAAAACTTAATAAACCACGGAATAATGTAGGTAGAGAGGTAAAAATTGACACACATGCTTGGAATGACATGGGGTTTCATTAGAACAAAAAAAAAAAAAAAAAAGGTTCACAAAATGTCCTACAGATGGCGCTGGACAGCAAAACGTCAGTGACTGCGCATGACAATCGTGTATGAGAGGAGCTGTAATGAGAGAGAGAATCAAATGCGCCAGCAGTCGCAGCATGTTGACGTTACCTCAAAAGGCGCTTTTAGCGAAGCTGTATTATCAGAATGGGGAATGTGCTAGTTCAGCGTCACGATCCTATCGCCATAGGAAGGGGATTCGAACGGGTAAAGGTCCGTTGACAAATGCAGCTGTGGCGAGAATGATCTCGAAGTTCGAAGCTTAGGGTTCTTTAGACGATAGACCCCGTAGTGGCCGACCGAGCACAAGGCGTAATGCTGCTGAGACAGTTCAGGACGAAACGGAGACTAGAGGGTTTCGTCTATGCACGGGGAAGTCGGCGCTCGTGCAGTCGCACGTCGGACCGGCATTCCATTACACTACTGATTGCTTGGTACTTAGGCGTACCCTCCGATGCTATCCGTGCAAAATCCATCGGCATCATGAACTGTTACCTGGCGATTTAATGAAGCGGAGAGCATTTGCGGCGTGGGCGTTTCAAAAGATGGCGGAAGATGACGATTGGTTAAGTAACGTGTTGTGGAGCGACGAAGCTTCCGAGGGTCTGTCAACGCCCACAACTGCAGAATTTGGGCTACCGAACATCCTAGAACTGTCGTGGAAACTCCATTGCACGACGAGAAAGTTACGGTATGGGTTGGATTTTCCACATCTACCGTTATCGGGCCTATTTTCTTCGAGGAAATGCGTGATTCTGGTTTTGTAACTGCTACCTGACGGGCGAGACGTACGCCGATATGTTAGAGAATCGCACCATCCCCAGCCTGGCTGATAAACACCTGCTGGAACGTACGATGTTTATGCAGGATGGCGCTCCACCCCATATTGCTAGACGCGTGAAAGATCTCTTGTGCGCGTCGTTTGGTGGTGATCGTGTGCTCAGCCGCCACTTTCGTCATGCTTGGCCCCCCAGGTCCCCAGACCTCAGTCCGTGCGATTATTGGCTTTGGGGTTACCTGAAGTCGCAAGTGTATCGTGATCGACCGACATCTCTAGGGATGCTGAAAGACAACATCCGACGCCAATGCCTCACCATAACTCCGGACATGCTTTACAGTGCTGTTCACAACATTATTCCTCGACTACAGCTACTGTTCAGGAATGATGGTGGACATATTGAGCATTTTCTGTAAAGAACATCATCTTTGTTTTGTCTTACTTTGTTATGCTAATTATTGCTATTCTGATCAGATGAAGCACCATCTGTCTGACATTTTTTGAACGTTTGTATTTTTTTGGTTCTAATAAAACCCCATGTCATTCTAAACATGTGTGTCAATTTGAACCTCCCTATCTACATTATTCCGTGATTTATTAAGTTTTCAAATTTATACTGACTTTTTGATCGCCCGGTATATAAGCGGAGCAGACACGGACGGTAGATCACCCTAGCGAACATATGGGCTGCAAATGGGGAAATCCAGTGATATAAGCGACTTTGACAAGAGGCAGATTATTTTCACGCGAAGTCTGCGAACGATTATCTCGAAAACGGCGAATCTCATCGAATGTTCACGTGTTAATGTCGTGAGCATCTACGGAAGAGGTAGAAAGCCAGTGAAACTACTACTGGGCGCTAAATGGTTAGACGTCCACGGCTCTTCACAGAACGTGGGGTTCGGAGGCTTCTCTGCCCTGTAAAGCAGGATAGATGGTGATCTGTGGCATCTCTGCCGAAAGAGCACAATGCTGTTGCACATACAAGTGTTTCGTGGCGCATCGTTCATCGTACATTGTTGAAAATGGAGCCCAACAGCAGACTACCCCTCCGTGTTCACATGTTGACCCAACGACATCGTCAATTACGATTGCAGTGGGCAAAGGACCATCGGGATTCGACCGTCGATCAATGGCAACAAGCCGGCTCTTCGAGTGAATCAAATTTTTGCTACACTAGGTCGATGGTCGTCTCCACAATGCCGACATCGAGGTCCTTCACTAAATCCTCGCACAAACGAAAAAATGGCTGACATCGAATAGAAAACCATTTGAGATCACTGAACAGAGGAAAGTCCACTGGACCTGACGGGATACCAATTCGATTCTACACAGAGTACGCGAAAGAACTTGCCCCTCTTCTAACAGCCGTGTACCGCAAGTCTCTAGAGGAACGGAAGGTTCCAAATGATTCGAAAAGAGCACAGGTAGTCCCAGTCTTCAAGAAGGGTCGTCGAGCAGATGCGCAAAACTATAGACCTATATCTCTGACATCGATCTGTTGTAGAATTTTAGAACATGTTTTTTTGCTCGCGTATCATGTCATTTCTCGAAACCCAGAATCTACTCTGTAGGAATCAACATGGATTCCGGAAACAGCGATCGTGTGAGATCCAACTCGCTTTATTTGTTCATGAGACCCAGAAAATATTAGATACAGGCTCCCAGGTAGATGCCATTTTCCTTGACTTCCGGATGGCGTTCGATAGAGTTCCGCACTGTCGCCTGATAAACAAAGTAAGAGCCTACGGAATATCAGACCAGCTGTGTGGACCGGATTGAAGAGATTTTAGCAAACAGAACACAGATGTTGTTCTCAATGAAGAGACGTCTACAGACGTTAAAGTAACCTCTGGCGTGCCACAGGGGAGTGTTATGGGACCATTGCTTTTCACAATATATATAAATGACCTAGTAGATAGTGTCGGAAGTTCCATGCGGCTTTTCGCGGATGATGCTGTAGTATACAGAGAAGTTGCAGCATTAGAAAATTGCAGCGACATGCAGGAAGATCTGCAGCGAATATCCACTTGGTGCAGGGAGTGGCAACTGACCCTTAACATAGACAAATGTAATGTATTGGGAATACATAGAAAGAAGGATCCTTTATTGTATGATTATATGATAGCGGAACAAAAACTGGTAGCAGTTACTTCTCTAAAATATCTGGGAGTATACGTGCGGAACGATTTGAAGTGGAATGATCATATAAAATTAATTGTTGGTAAGGCGAGTGCCAGGTTGAGATTCATTGGGAGAGTCCTTAGAAAATGTAGTCCATCAACAAAGGAGGTGGCTTACAAAACACTCGTTTGACCTATACTTCAGTATTGCTCATCAGTGTGGGATCCGTACCAGGTCGGGTTGACAGAGGAGATAGAGAAGATCCAAAGAAGAGCGGCGCGTTTCGTCACAGGGTTATTTGGTTAGCGTGATAGCGTTAAGGAGATGTTTAGCAAACTCAAGTGGCAGACTCTTCAAGAGAGGCGCTCTGCATCGCGGTGTAGCTTGCTGTCCAGGTTTCGAGAGGGTGCGTTTCTGGATGAGGTATCGAATATATTGCTTCCCCCTACTCATACCTCCCGAGGAGATCACGAATGTAAAATTAGAGAGATTCGAGCGCGCACGGAGGCTTTCCGGCAGTCGTTCTTCCCGCGAACCATACGCGACTGGAACAGGAAAGGGAGGTAATAACAGCGGCACGTAAAGTGCCTTCCGCCACACACCGTTGGTTGGCTTGCGGAGTATAAATGTAGATGTAGATGAACGGCGGCTCGAAATGTGCAGCGCGCCACGGACCGGGTCTGGTGGGAGTATATGCTATGGGAGACATTTTCGTGCGTTTGCGACCTTTGGTAGTAACATAAGACAAGCTGACCGCTACAAACCACCTGGATCCCCTATGCTTTATGTCTTCCACGACGGCGATGACGTCTTTGAGCAGTATAAGCGTTCTTGTCTCGGAGGCAAAACCGTGGTTTGAGGCGCACTGTAGTGAATTGGCGTTGATGTCTCGGCGAACAGCTTCGCCTGATGTAGGTTCTATGGAACTCATCTGGGTAGCTATCGGGCGCCATCGTCGCGTAACAAATCTGCAGATCGTTATTTACGTGAATTATATGACATTTGCGTAGACATCTGATGCCACATACCTCCACAAACTTAACAGCAAACTGTCGGATCCTTGATACGCAGAATCTGTGATGTATTTCGTTCCAAATACGGTATTAAGCAGATAGTCACAATATTTGGCTCATTAGTGTTTCTTTCCTTTTTTTTGTTTTTTTGTAGAATTTAAAGTAGGCTTTCATCACTTTTTTTCGTTTCTACAACACTTACAAGTTGAAATGGCCCTTTCAAGGGCTTTTCTTTCTTTCTTTTTCTTTTTTTTCTTCTTTCTTTTCTTTTTTCCCCCCTTTTGTTTAATAGGCGGTTTCCATCTATAATAATTGTCATACTGTGCTAAAACTGTAACATAAGATTATAACTTACATCTTTAGGGGTAGTTTATCATAGAATTAAATTTTTTTTAATTCGGTCGATAATTATATTGTTGTTCCTGTCACTAGATAGACAGCGTGTTAGTAGGACTGTGCAAGTTTTAGAGGTTTAGTAATGTGGGTAGCTGGCCCGAGGACAGTGTTCTGTTAAAAAGAATAACTCAGTTCATAGTGAGCTATCATTTGGAAATGGCGTAATAGATCGATATCGCGATCGTGGTGAATAAAGATGTCTCACTGAAAAATGTTTTTATTGGTAAAAAATTGCAGAACTGTGGACACAATTATACAGAAAATAATGGACTCCGCATCTGTTTCCTTTGCTATTGTAGAGACGTGACACAGGAGTCTGAGATCCACAAACAGTTCCTTGAGCCATGGGCTCTGCGATGTTCGCAGTCACAGGCTATGGCTTTGGAACAATGAAATTTGCGATTATCTGAATGAGACGCGTATTGGAAACGGGGATCAGATATAATAAATAACTGGCGCCGTCCATGAAAACATTAATATAGTTGATAGGAAGACTTTTCATTCCCGAACAGGAAGGAGAACGTAAATCTGCGTGTATACATATGGCTGGCTTTGAGCACTATGGGACTCAACATCTGAGGTCATCAGTCCCCTAGAACTTAGAACTACTTAAACCTAACTAACCTAAGGACATCACACATATCCATGCCCGAGGCAGGATTCGAACCTGCGACTGTAGTGGTCGCGTGGTTCCAGACTGAAGCGCCTATAACTCCTCGGCCACACGGCCGGCGCGTGTATACATATATTTCTTATGAAAGCCAAGATCGCTTGATTGTAAGACCTTTATTCCAATTACTAGTTTCGACAGAATCGAGCTGTCATCTTCAGGTTGGTAATACACTTTGCGCATATGTTCACATACATGTCTCGTCGACATTTTGAGACGTAACTGTAGAACTTTTCCTCCTCCGTTAACGCCGCCAGAAATTGTTTTAAAATCTTGGCAATGTAACGCTCTGAAGTCAGCTTCCGATGCAAGAAGATGGGACTAATAAGGCGACGTGCAGACACTGCACACCACATCCTAACATTCTCATCATGCAATGGCGTTTCGTGGAAGTTATGCGGATTCTCCACTGCCCAGATCCCGTTAGGTTAGGTTAGGTTTGGCTCGGTGCCCCACTGCAGACTCCTAACTAAGGTACGAGCATATGGGATTGGTTCCCAAGTATGTGAGTGGCTCGAAGACTTCTTAAGTAATAGAACCCAGTACGTTGTCCTCGATGGTGAGTGTTCATCGGAGGTGAGGGTATCATCTGGAGTGCCCCAGGGAAGTGTGGTAGGTCCGCTGTTGTTTTCTATCTATATAAATAATCTTTTGGATAGGGTGGATAGCAATGTGCGGCTGTTTGCTGATGATGCTGTGGTGTACGGGAAGGTGTCGTCGTTGAGTGACTTGGACAGGATTTGTGATTGGTGTAAAGAATGGCAGCTAACTCTAAATATAGATAAATGTAAATTAATGCAGATGAATAGCAAAAAGAATTCTGTAACGTTTGAATACTCCATTCGTAGTGTAGCGCTTGACACAGTCACGTCGATTAAATATTTGGGCGTAACATTGCAGAGCGATATGAACTGGGACAAGCATGTAATGGCATTTGTGGGGAAGGCGGATGGTCGTCTTCGGTTCGTTGGCAGAATTTTGGGAAGATGTCGTTCATCTATGAAGGAGACCGCTTACAAAACACTAATACGACCTATTCTTGAGTACTGCTCGAGCGTTTGGGATCCCAATCAGGTCGGATTGAGGAAGGACATAGAAGCAATTCAGAGGCGGGCTGCTAGATTTGTTACTGGTAGGTTTGATCATCACGCGAGTGTTACGGAAATGCTTCAGGAACTCGGGTGGGAGTCTCTAGAGGAAAGGAGGCGTTCTTTTCGTGAATCGCTACTGAGGAAATTTAGAGAACCAGCATTTGAGGCTGACTGCAGTACAATTTTACTGCCACCAACTTACATTTCGCGAAAAGACCACAAACATAAGATAAGAGAGACTAGGGCTTGTACAGAGGCATATAGGCAGTCATTTTTCCCTCGTTCTGTTTGGGAGTGGAACAGGGAGAGAAAATGCTAGTTGAGTTACGAGGTACCCTCCGCCACGCACCGTATGGTGGATTGCGGAGTATGTATGTAGATGTAGATTCTGTGAGTTGACATAACCACTCAGGTGAATCTAGGCTTCATCAGACATAAAGAACAGATCCATGTACGGGCCATTCGTTGTTATCTCAATGAACAGCCACTCACAAACCTTCAGGCGCTGGGGAGCATCTGTCGCGGTTTTCGGACTAAGCGCTGCACGGCACTCTTTGCTAGCGCTCTGAAACCGATAAACTTCTCAGCAAACAACAGACCACGCCGTTTGCACGACTATGTTGTCACGTAACTTTCCACAATGAACACCCGCTGCTGCACTGTGAGCACCATCGTCCCATTTGCACTACTCCACTCACATTAACGCAGCCCGCACTACACTCTAAACCGGTGTGCATCTCGTGGCGGGCGTACACGCGGTGTGCGTGTCACGGGGTGTGATTATAGGCATACATTCACGTCCAATCGTATACGCTAGTCCGACCTACATTTATTTGCCCCATCCCGTATATTGCTTTCACAATAAGTTTTGAATAAATTGGCAAACTCTCTTCTTCCAGCGAGAGCAACGGTCTTGCAGTGGATACACCGGTTCCAGTCAGATAACCTATGTTAAGCGCAGTCGGGCTTGGCCTGCACTTGGATGGGTGACCATCCGGGCCCCCATGCGCTGTTGCCATTCTTCGGGGTGCACTCAGCCTCGTGATGCCAACTGAGGAGCTACTCGACCGAATAGTAGCGGCTTCGGTCTAAGAAAACCATCATAACGACCGGGAGAGCGGTGTGCTGACCACACGACCCTTCTGTCCGCATTCTCAGCTGAGGATGACACGGCGGTCGGATGGTCCCGATGGGCCACTTGTGGCCTGATGAAGGAGTGCTGTGCTTCTTCCAGCAGTGTAAAATATAACAGTAGTACCTAAAATTGTTCATTTAAAATCTGATCGGGCAGCGTTCTAGATTGATGTGACGCTGACAAAGCAAGCTAGTTAACTGCATCGTCATACGACTTCCGGATACGCACCTGCAGAGACCATTATACCAAGAACAAATAAGGGAAAATTATAGCTGAGTCATCAAATTACGAGTATTACATTTGAGTTTGGCAAAGCAGTGGAGCGGAAATGGCAAGAACAGATCTAAATGCAATGACATGGCGACTGTGAAATAAAACTGTTTCTCTAGGCGTTCTGGGCGGAAGTTCCGCCATTTGCAGCGGTGGCCTAATCAGGGCCGAATGCACAACTGAAAAGATTCACTTGGGGAATAAGTACAGCGTCACAACAACATTGACCTGCGAGTGTACCGTGTTCACATCTGGAAGTCAGTACGCCCACTCAACATTTATTGTCTCCTGGTTAGGAGCGCGTTGCCCGCACAATTTGAAAAGTCAACTGACTTTTTTAACAGCCCTCGTATGGTATAATTGCGAAACTTCGTGCGTGAGTGAGTGTTTGTTACTCCTTTTACGCTGAAACGCCTGGACGGATTTTGAAGAAATATGCAATGGGATTAACTAATGCCGCGAATTAACACAACGGCTACTTTTAAAAGTGTGCAGTACAAAATATTTATTGAGTCGAGGAATATAATGTGAAATGTGCACCAGGACTTAAACTCAAAAAAAAAAACTCTGTCATATTTGTAAAAATTTTTTATTTTTTACTATGTCCTGCCTAACTCGATTCAATGTAACGAATACAATGCTTATACAATCCTCAAAGTGTATAATCGATACCTCCATACAGGCAAGTTTCATTTTAGCCGCTGAGAGTCAGGTGTATCTTACAGCTTCTGAGACGCTCGAAGACTCACAACAACGGCGTCATGTAAATACTGTAAGAAGGAGAGAAATCGTGCTGAAAACAACGCCGTTCATTCAGTTAGCGACTGTCGAAGAAGAACGGAGAAAATCGCGAAGAAGATGCTGGACACGTCGATGGCATGAACAACGAATTGCTGGCGCAGCAACATTGCACAGGGCTGAACAACAATCCTGAGATACACACCATTGGAAGTTATTAGTTAACTCAACTGAATCTCCATTTCACTTCTGGTTTTAAACGGAATATAGTTAAGGTATACTGTCTAACATCAGTTTGCGCGTGCATAACAGCCATGTTCTCGATGTTGCGTTGACTACCAACGCTCTGAAATAACGTACTTCATCACATAAATTTCCACATCGAAACTCGTTTCGTAATTTCATTCGAATGGAAGAGAATATTTTTTTTTTGAAACTGCTCATCGTCATTGACAAAGGTATTTACCAGCAAGATACAAACTTGAGCCAGTCAGTTAACCTATACATATACAGGGCTATTACAAATGATTGAAGCGATTTCATAAATTCACTGTAGCTCCATTCATTGACATATGGTCACGATACACTACAGATACGTAGAAAAACTTATAAAGTTTTGTTCGGCTGAAGCCGCACTTCAGGTTTCTGCCGCCAGAGCGTTCGAGAGCGCAGTGAGACAAAATGGCGACAGGAGCTGAGAAAGCATATGTCGTGCTTGAAATGCACTCACATCAGTCAGTCATAACAGTGCAACGACACTTCAGGACGAAGTTCAACAAAGATCCACCAACTGCTAACTCCATTCGGCGATGGTATGCGCAGTTTAAAGCTTCTGGATGCCTCTGTAAGGGGAAATCAACGGGTCGGCCTGCAGTGAGCGAAGAAACGGTTGAAAGCGTGCGGGCAAGTTTCACGTGTAGCCCGCGGAAGTCGACGAATAAAGCAAGCAGGGAGCTAAACGTACCACAGCCGACGGTTTGGAAAATCTTACAGAAGAGGCTAAAGCAGAAGCATTACCGTTTACAATTGCTACAAGCCCTGACACCCGATGACAAAGTCAAACGCTTTGAATTTTCGGCGCGGTTGCAACAGCTCATGGAAGAGGATGCGTTCAGTGCGAAACTTATTTTCAGTGATGAAGCAACATTTTTTCTTAATGGTGAAGTGAACAGACACAATGTGCGAATCTGGGCGGTAGAGAATCCTCACGCATTCGTGCAGCAAATTCGCAATTCACTAAAAGTTAACGTGTTTTGTGCAATCTCACGGTTTAAAGTTTACGGCCCCTTTTTCTTCTGCGAAAAAAACGTTACAGGACACGTGTATTTGGACATGCTGGAACATTGGCTCACGCCACAACTGGAGACTGACAGCGCCGACTTCACCTTCAACAGGATGGTGCTCCACCGCACTTCCATCATGATGTTCGGCATTTCTTAAACAGGAGATTGGAAAACCGATGGATCGGTCGTGGTGGAGATTATGATCAGCAATTCATGTCATGGCCTCCATGCTCTCCCAACTTAACCCCATGCGATTTCTTTCTGTGGGGTTATGTGAAAGATTCAGTGTTTAAACCTCCTCTACCAAGAAACGTGCCAGATCTGCGAGCTCGCATCAACGATGCTTTCGAACTCATTGAAAGGGACATGTTGCGCCGAGTGTGGGAGGAACTTGATTATTGGCTTGATTTCTGCCGAATCACTAAAGGGGCACACATCGAACATTTGTGAATGCCTAAAAAAACTTTTTGTATGTGTGTGCAAAGCATTGTGAAAATATCTCAAATAATAAAGTTATTGTAGAGCTGTGAAATCGCTTCAGTCATTTGTAATAATCCTGTACATATTACAGAAAGTTTCATAGCCGCAAATTATTTTCGGACATAGACTGGCAGTCACCTTAAGATTACCTGTTAATGGCCTTTGCAACAGGAATTCCAGCAAATATATTATTTGTAATAAATGACACTGACTTTTGAGATCATACTGCTGCTAAGTGAATAATAAAGATTCAAAATCTCGTCGAAAAGAAACGAGGAAAAGAATTTTGGAGTAGGTGGACGCAAATCTGCTACCTTTCTCTTTACAACTAAGAAATTCTCGACGCTATCAACAATGCTATAGCTATGTATGGAAAGCAGATGTAAAGTCGGTAAATAGTGGAAGTTTAATATTAAATCTTGCACATAATTTTTCTGTTCTTAAATGAGGATCGTAGAAATGAATAATTTAATTTTTGACGATACTTGGTTGTAATAGCCAAGTAACTAGCTACTGTGTGAATGATGGATTTAATGAAAGCAGATGTAAGTATTAAACCTGTAAATATTAGAAGTTTAATTTTAATTCATGTACATAATTGTACTGTTTATTGACTCAGGATCATTAAAATTAATGAAATTCAACTTTTTCTAATTACATTTTTGTAATGTGTTTATCTGACATGTTCCACATCCCTCTTTTTTTGGGTCTATGGAATGAATAATTAATCTTACCTAATCTAACCATAGCAACCGGTCGTCCGTACATGGAATACGCTGTGTAAAAACTGTATCTACAAACGTAATTATTTGATATTTAATATGTACATTGCACCAAAACGACGCCCTCACTCTGCCGTAGCTCTGAAACAGTATACTCTCGTAGTACACAAGTATTAACACTAAAAACATCACCTACAGGAAGCCATTACCAGCCGGTATGTAGACTCCAGTAAATTAATAATAACAAATCGCATCTAAAACGACGCGTTTTCGTCAGATCTTCAGCTTGCTGATGCTTTGAAACGGGTTATATTCATTCAACATACTCTATGAAAAAGAAGACTCACTAAACACGATGTTTAACGCCGTACAATATGGCGGCTCCTAGCTCTGCTTATAACGTAAAACGATGTTGCATTTCACTGCTCACATTACACCACACGAGGCGAAGATATAACGTGCCATATTGTTTATGCCATCCTCCGCATTGTAGATGAATGTGGCATTCCCCGCTAGAGCTCCTATATATTAATCGTCCGTCACGTTTTCCCCAACTCTGAGGATTCGGCAATCCCTTGTGGGTGGTTAACCTGTTCACGCGACTGTATACAATATTTCCTATAAAATATTCGATATTGCATGTATGAAGTGTACCGAATAGTAGTCACTGAGTATAGACATATTTAGAATGCCCCTTTTCACATAACAGAAAAACTGAAATGTAATATAGCCGGCCGCTGTGGCCGAGCGGTTCTAGGCGCTTCAGTCCGGAAACGCGCAACTGCTACGGTCACAGGTTCAAATCCTGCCTCGGTCATGAATCTGTGAGATGTCCTTAGGTTAGTTATGTTTAAGTAGTTCTAAGTTCTAGGGGACTGATGACCTCAGATGTTTAAGTCCCATAGTGCTCAGAGCCATGAAATGTAATATTACATGGCTGTGGAAATGTAGGCTCGGAACTTAAGTTGTAGTTTGTAAATATTAAATGTAATGAGCTAAGAACTCGGAACCATTGTGTGCAAATATGGATGGTATGTAGTGGCAACCTGCGACTATTTATTAATTTTGCCTTTATATGTGTACTTGTAAAAGTGGTATTTTTTAATCATATGTAGGTACTTTAAGAAATGTTGCATTTTCATTGTGCAGAAGGGGGAAGTATAATTTCAAGTTACAGTGAAATGAATTTTTATTAATCATTTAATCTATCATTTAACCAGTATTCGTTTTGTGTTATTCATGACAGGTTTGTTGCTTGCTGAGTTGCGGTAAAAACTTTACTCTTTGAGGTTGCGTTACTTGTGAGAGTTTCCTTAAAATGATCAGTCCATTATAAAAATGTCCTGCGCTACTGATATGAGCTATGGGGTTAAATATTATTCAGTTTGTGTGTGTATGTCTATGATAAATGCGTCACAAATATTCCTCTCCTCTTTGGCAATTGCGAACATATCTCAGGAAGCGAAAAATTTTCAGGCGAATTGCTTCATTATACTTTTTGACTGCGGGAAGAAACGCAATTGTATAAATTGTTTTCATGTTTATAATTATTTTTATTAACGTGTATTTACAATATACAATTGAGCGCTACATCCTGGTTGGCAGTTATCTCTCCGACAATTTATGACCTATCTTTTCCTTCATTCCGGATCACTTGGAAATCTAAACACGCGAAAACTATTTTTGTAATGGCTAGTGCAGTTAACAGCTGAGCTGCCACATGTATTTAAGAAAAATTCTTCAAAACGTTTGATTAGAAATCTCCACTCTCGTCGTGACTCGTATTTAAACAAGTACGAATATCATATGCTTTGGGGAAAACACGGCGGATAGTCCAGCTCAGATTATAGGAGTCTTATTCCACGCTATGACGTCAACAGGTCTTCCTTCAAGTGTGTTTTCACATTCCATGAGAGGATGGCTTTAGGGTGCTTTCGACCAGTCAGGCCAAGCGGTTTTCACACGCCCTGTTTTCTTCACCGCTTTCTTAGTCGCCCATGTACTCAGTATTTCTTTCTCGCGTAGCAGGTACCAACGATGTCGTGTTGAAAATTAATCCGCCGCATTTTTATTCGAACTATTAAAGATTTTAAAATAAAACAAACTTTATTGACATTCTACATCTTTATTCTTCGTGTCTACATACTTATTTTTCAACACATTCACCCCAGAGGCGAACACATTTCTCCAAACTAGATACCAGTTTGGTAGCACCGTTACCATGGAATGTTTGACTTTACTGACGGAACTGCAACCTCAGCACTTCACCGCTGTCGAAGTGAAGTCCCCGAAGGTGTTATTTAAATTTTGGAAACAGATGAAAATCGGATGTGGTGAAACCAGGACTTTATGGATGATGATCGATGACGGTCGAGACTTGTTTATGTTCGTTTTAAAGTACTAATAAAAACCGTTGTTCATCATGAGAAACGTTCTCAAAAATTATCAGTAGTGTTCCTTGAAAAGAACATCGCCGCACTGTTGCAGATGTCGCTGTCATGTCGTCAGAAGAATGCAGTGCCAAAGCAAGGTTGACACCTCGGAATGGAAGCACAGAAGAGTATGATCACTGCACGCCGCACTGACAAAGAAATACCGACTTAGCCACGCCTCATAGAGCTTCGCTACGCCACTGCAATCGATGGTCTACTTATGGCTGAGCACAGGAAAGCTCGGCCCACTTCGCAGTCAATGATTAAGACGACAGCATCGTCTTAGATACGCCGCCAGTATATTAAATGCCTTACACATTTATCCTACAAGTGGAAGAGTCTTGTAAATTAGTCACTACGCAAAGATACTTTATCAGAGACAGTTGCAAATACTCATAACATTCCAGTGGAAAAATATTATACAAAGTTAAGTAAATCCTTACATCTATATTGTAATCTACAACTACATGGATACTCTGCAAATCTCAATTAAGTGCCTGGCAGAGGGTTCATCGAACCACCTTCACAATTCTCTATTATTCCAATCTCGTATAGCGCGCGGAAAGAACGAACACCTGTTTCTTTTCGTACGAGCTTTGATTTCCCTTATTTTATCTTGGTGATCGTTCCTCCCTATGTATGTCGGTGTCTACAAAATATTTTCGCATTCGGAGGAGAAAGTTGGTGATTGGAATTTCGTGAGAAGATTCCGTCGCAACGAAAAACGCCTTTCTTTTAATGATGTCCAGTCCAAATCCTGTATCATTTCTGTGACACACTCTCCCATATTTCGCTATAATACAAAACGTGCTGCCTTTCTTTGAACTTTTTCGATGTACTCCGTCAGTCCTATCTTCTCACGGAGCAAACGAAAGAACCCACTGTTGTGTCGCCGCTTACTTCCATTATCAACCGCAATGTCAGAATTGCCTCTCTGGCGCCTTTTCTAAAGCCAAACTGATCGTCATCTAGCACATCATCAATTTTCTTTTCCATTCTTCTGTTTATTATTCTTGTCAGCAACTTGAAGGCTTGAGCTGTTAGGCTGATCTTGCGATAATTTTCGCACTCGTCAGATCTTGCAGTCTTCGGAATTGTGTGGATGAGATTTTTCCGAAGTCAGATGGTATGTCACCAGGCTCATACAATCTACACACCAACGTGAATAGTAATTTTGTTGCCACTCCCCCCCCCCCCCCAATCCAGTTAATAATTACTTTAAAACAAATATAATTGTATTTGTAATAAGATAAAACGAAAAGGGTGTCTCTTATTCGTGATTAAGGAGTTAGTTTCGTAAAATATACGTATGAAGGTGGGCATTCATAATGCCCTTTTGCCTGTTGATAGTCCAAAGTTTCTTATATGTTAAAATGTTCCACAAAAAGTTTGTTTTAGCGCTAAATCGGTGTCCAATGTCAGAAGCCGGTTAAAAAATATTTCTTACGATACCTCGTTCTTCCGTGTACGATTAGTATGTGTTGAGAAAAGGTACGTTGACTTGCGACGTGATACCTCGTTCATCTCTGTACGATTAGTATTTCTTTAACACCACATTTTGAAAGCTTCTATTCTCTTCTAGTCTCAACTGTTTATCGTACATGTTTCACTTCCATACATGGCTACACTCCATACAAATACTTTCAGAAAAGACTTCCTAATACCTAAATCTACACTCAATGTTAAAAAAATTCTCTTCTTCACAAATGTTTTCCTTGCCATTGCTAGTCTACATTTTATACCCTCCCTTCTTCGACTATCATCAGTTATTTTGCTCCCCAAATAGCAAAACTCATTTATTGCTTCAAGTGTCTCATTTGATAATCTAATTCCCTCAGCATCACCTGATTTAATTCGACTACATTCCATTATCCTCGTTTTGCTTTTGTTGATGTTCATCTTATATCCTCCTTTCAAGACACTGTCCATCCCGTTCAACTGCTTTTCCAGGTTCTTTTCTGTCTCTAATAGCATTACAATATCGGCAAACCTCAAAGTTTTTGTTAATTTTCAATGAATTTTAATTACTACTTCAAATTTTTCTTTTGTTTCCTTTACTGCTTGCTCCATACAGAGATCGAATAACATCGGTGATAGGTTACAACCCTGACTCGCTCCCTTCCCAACCACTGCTTCACTTTCATACCCCTCGACTCTTATAACTGCCATCTCGTTTCTGTACAAATTGTAAATAGCCTTTCGCTCCCTGTATTTGACCTCTGCCACCTTCCCAATTTGAACGAGAGTATTCCAGTCAACATTGTCAAAAGCTTTCTCTAAGTCTACAAATGGTAGAAACGTAGGTTTGCCTTTCTTTACCCTATCACCTAAGATAAGTCGTACGGTTAGTATAGCCTCGTGTGTTCCAACATTTCTACGGAATCCAAACTGATCTTCCCCGAGGTCTGCTTCTACCAGTTTTTCATTCGTCCGTAAAGAATTCACATTAGTATTTTGTAGCCGTGACTTATTGAAATGATAGTTCGGTATTTTTCAAACCTGTAAACACCTGCTTTCTTTGGGATTGGAATTATTATATTTTTCTTGAAGTCTGAGGGTATTTCGCCTGTCTCATACATCTTGCTCACCAGATGGTAGAGTTTTGTCAGGACTGGCTCTCCCAAGGCTGTCAGTAGTTCTAATGGAATGTTGTCTACTCCTGGGCCCTTGTTTCGACTTAGATCTTCCAGTGCTCTGTCAAATTCTTCACACAGTATCATATCTCCCATTTCATCTTCATCTACGTCCTCTACCATTCCCATAATATTGCCTTCAGGTACATCGCCCTTGTATAGACCCTTTTGCTTCTTTGCTTAGAACTTTCCATCTGAGCTCTTGATAATCATACAGGTGATTATCTTTACTGCATAGGTCTCTGTTGTGGATTGGCAAGAGAGCCAACCCGGGTTTGAGAGGAAGCCGAAAGGCACGCGTTTTAGCTCACGCAGGCTGGCGTGAGGTCTGGAACAGGACAAGGAATTTAGACTAGCAAAAAAGGACGTAGCTGTGGAATACTTAACTTTAATCCATAAATGGTGAACATCGCTCATGACGGTACATGTTTACAGCATCAATAGTAACTGGTAATGGCGCCTTGCTAGGTCGTAGCAAATGACGTAGCTGAAGGCTATGCTAACTATCGTCTCGGCAAATGAGAGCGTATTTTGTCAGTGAACCATCGCTAGCAAAGTCGGTTGTATCACTGGGGCGAGTGCTAGGAAGTCTCTCTAGACCTGCCGTGTGGCGGCGCTCGGTCTGCAATCACTGATAGTGGCGACACGCAGGTCCGACGTATGCTAACGGACCGCGGCCGATTTAAAGGCTACCACCTAGCAAATGTGGTGTCTGGCGGTGACACCACAGTCTCTTTAATTTTCCTGCATTTATCTTACTGCCTAGTGATACATGCGTCTTCATCCTTAAATTTGTCCCGGGTTCGATTCCCGGCGGGGTCAGGGATTTTCTCTGCCTCGTGATGGCTGGGTGTTGTGTGCTGTCCTTAGGTTAGTTAGGTTTAAGTAGTTCTAAGTTCTAGGGGACTGATGACCATAGATGTTAAGTCCCATAGTGCTCAGAGCCATTTGGTCCTTAAATTTGTCCTCTAGCCATCCCTGCTTAGCCATTTTGCACTTCCTGTCGATCTCTTTTTTTGAGACGTTTGTATTCCTTTTTGGCTGCAAATTATGTCCCTCGCTTATTTACGCAGAATTTATCACTTACCTCCACAATCAGCGATGACAACTCGCAACAAATGGAATCGAATTTCACTGAACAACTCGCTACAATCACGCTTAATGCTCGCATTAGCTACCGTATTCACAGAAGGGCGCTCAGAACATACTGGACCTCATTGGCTGTCTGTGTGTGAGTGACGTAGGTGAGCAGAACAAGCCTAACGTCGACCGCCATCGTTAGTGACTTCAACTATAGTACCGGCAATACTTTGATACACGTCCCCAGACGGTCAACGTGTTGACGGTTTGACGACGTTATCGAACGTATGAGGGCCCCTTAAACGGCTTGAGAGTCTGTAGACATCGAGGTAGCTAATCACTGGCGTGGGCGAATCGAGCATTCACGCCGTACGGCAGGAAACGCCAGCCCGCCGCAAGCGCGGCTAGTGCGTCGCGGAGCGGCATGATACCGTAATGGCGGCCCGCCCAGCCAACACGGCGGGCTTTGGCAGCGCTGGCGAGGCGTGGCGGCTACCCGCACGCGAAGCGCTCTGCGGGTTGCCGGCGTTCAAGGCGCTCCCGTCTGCCGGGCTAGGCGCCAACGCAAGCTCATGACGTCGCCTCTTCGGTAGGACCGGCGGTTAACGCCGAAACAACCGTTTTCCGGTTGAATCTTTTTTTTTCAACGCCAGTGAACGTGATTTATTTTCAAAGAATATTCTTAAGAATTTATTTTATTTACTAGCGATTCATCAAGAACATTAACACATTTAATCACACTATGCAAGCATGGAAGTAGTTGCCAGGGAGTAACTGATGAAATCATAACCAAATTCCTTTTAACAAATGGGAATTTTATTAACTTTAATAGTGCCTAAAAGCATTTTTTTTAAAGAAACAGATTTAAAACTATAATCAGAACGCATCCTCTAAATATCAAAGTTACAATTTATTCAGAGGCAGAAAGAAACAAGTTTTGACTGTATGAGCTTTCGGGCAGAGAAACTTTCAGCTCCCTTTTGACACTGCCGTAGTTACGACCGCTCACAACAGCCTCTGAAAGACTACACTGGTGCAAATCTGCAACACACCAGATAACTTTAAACTAAGAGTTTTAACAATTTACACAAGCACACAAACTATGCACCCCCCTTAGAAGGGATGGAAATGGCACAAAACACTAACAATTAAAACAAGCACACAAACTATGTCTTAGGAGGGATGGAAATTGCACAAAACACTAAGAATTTAAACCTTAACCTTGCCACCGAAGGTGCAACTTGATTTTAACTTCTAAGAAAAGTCTTAGAGTGAAAGGGTGGCAACTTTATATACTAAAACGATCATTTAAATAAAAGCCCATGAAATGCAATCTTATATAAAATTCTAAAAGAATGGCCACACAATAGTTAAGATGCTCCACAGTACACAGATATCGCCTCTCAAGATCATAGGCAATAATATCAAAGATCAAAACATATTTCAGGTATTAGGCCGTTACACTCCAAGCAATAAATTCGTTAACACACCAGATCCGACAAACATGACAGAGGCAGCTACTAACGTACAGCAGATTGATAGGGAGATTACCGAATAACCCGAACCGCCGGTTGCTCTAACCCGTCCCTACTCCACAAGGGAAAAACGGACCACCCAATTTATAAACCACCACCTTCCCACCGGTGGGCAAACGGAGATGAATGGTGGGGCGACCCCAAAGCAAAACGGCTGGTGACCTCACCAAGAAAACAAGTAGAATTTAACAAGAGTAAATCAAACAACACATCATCAATCATTTAACCGCTAATAAACTGCGATTCTTTAGAAGGCCTCGCGCAGCACCCCCAAATCGATCTCCCGACCCGTCCGCTGCCAGCCGCTTCAACGGACGCAGGAAGGCGCACCGATCTACCGTCTCGCGGCGTCGCAGCTCGCACCGGCCAGACTGATGTCGTGGGTTGACTCCTGTTGCTCTCGTGTCGACCCCGAAGTCACTACCCCTCGCTATACGGCGCGGCCCACTGGACTCACGTGGCGACCTCACATGCGCCGACGGACAAGACATCTAGTGTCTCAGTGGGCGACCGACCAACCGATCGACCCAACCGCCACTGACCATTGCCTGAGCAAACTCGAGCAGACTGGCGGCCTAACGCGCAGACTCAGATGCAGGAACCAAGCCCCGACCGGGCGACCACTCGCTGAGTTCTCTTACTGGCGGAGTGGAGAGACTCTCATTTTGCCTGCTTTAAAGGTTGATCCGAACGACCGACATTCTAGCATTCCGAACGACAGACAGACACTAACTGCCAAACAAATGCGGACGAGAGACACACTAGCAAGCTAGGGACGAGAGACTGACCCAGACTGACCGACTGGCGAGCTCATAGCGACCCTTAAATGCACGTCAACAGGCTGCCTTTCCCCTTTGCCACCAGAGGGAGACACCAAAGCTGCGACTGCCATAGCGGCGCCACCGCCAGAAACGGAGGGCGACTGCTTCACACTACGCGCTGCGGCGCGCTCTTCAAAACAGCAATTTTTACCACGGCTCAGCCAGTTTAACCCGAATGTTAAAACCGCTCAAAATAACCGGTTTCTAAAATGACCAATATTCAGTTTTTTATTCCTATTACACTTGGTTCAAGAATCATGAAAAAAGGTTGTATACGTGGAAGAGGCCTGGAGACACTGGAAGGTTTCAGATAGGTTATATAATGGTAAGACAGCGATTTGGGGACCAGGTTTCAAATTGTAAGACATTTCCAGGGGCAGATGTGGACTCTGAACACAATCTATTGGTTATGAACTATAGATTAAAATCTGTAGAAACTGCAAAAAGGTGGGAATTTAAGGAGGTGGGACTTGGATAAACTGAAAGAACCAGAGGTTGTAGAGAGTTTCAGAGAGGGGATTAGGGAACGATTGACAAGAACGGGGCAAAGAAATACAGTAGAAGAAGAATGGGTAGTTCTGAGAGATGAAATAGTGAAGGCAGCAGAGGATCAAGTCGGTAAAAAGAAGAGGGCTTGTAGAAATCCTTGGGTAACAGAAGACATATTGATTTTAAATGATGAGAGGAGAAAATATAAAAATGCAGTAAATGAAGCAGGCAAAAAGGAGTACAAACGTCTCAAAAATGAGATAGAAAGTGCAAAATGGCTAAGCAGTGATGGCTAAATGGACAAATGTAAGGATGTAGAGGCATGTATCACTAGGGGTAAGATAGATACTGCCTACAGGAAAATTAAAGAGATCTTAGGAGAAAAGAGAACGACTTGTATGCATATCAAGAGCTCAGATGGAAACCCAGTTCTAAGCAAAGAAGGGGAAGCAGAAAGGTGGAAGAAGGGTCTATACAAGGGCGATGTACTTGAGGAGAATATTATGGAAATGGAAGAGGACGTAGATGAAGATGAAATGGGACATATGATACTGCGTGATGAGACCTAAGTCGAAACAAGGCCCTGGGGGTTGACAACATTCCTTTAGAAGTGCTGATGACCTTGGGAGAGCCAGCCTTAACAAAACTCTACCATCTGGTGAGCAAGATGTATGAGACAGGCGTAATACCCTCAGACTTCAAGAAGAATATAATAATTCCAATCCAGGTATTGACATGTGAAAATTACCGAACTATCAGTTTAATAAGTCGCGGCTGCAAAATACTAACACGAATTCTATAGAGACGAGTGGAAAAACTGGCAGAAGCCGACCTCGGGCAAGACCAGATTGGATTCCGTAGAAATGTTGGAACACGTGACTTATCTCAGAAGCTAGATTAAGGAAAGGCAAACCTACGTTTCTAGCATTTGTAGACTTAGAGAAAGCTTTTGACAGTGTTGACTGGAATACTCTCTTTCACATTCTGAAGGTGGCAAGTGTAAAATACAGGGAGCAAAAGGCTATTTACAATCTGTACAGAAATCAGATGGCAGTTATAACAGTCGAGGGGCATGAAAGGGAAGCAGTGATTGGGAAGGGAGCGAGTCAGGGTTGTAGCCTGTCCCCGATGTTATTCAATCTGTACATTGAGCAAGCAGTAAAGGAAACGAAAAATTCGGAATAGGAATTAAAATCCATGGAGAAGAAATGAAACCTATGAGGTTTGGCAATGACATTGTAATTCTGTCAGAGACAGCAAAGAACTTGGAAGAGCAGTTCAACGGAATGGACAGTGTCTTGAAAGGAGGATGTAAGATGAATATCAACAAAAGCAAAAGGTCGGTAATGGCATGTAATCGAATTACATCAGGTGCCGCTGAGGGAATTAGATTAGGGAATGAGGCAGTTAAAGTGGTAATTGAGTCTTGCTACTTGGGGAGCAAAAAAACTGATGATGGTCGAAGTAGAGAGGATGAGAATGTAGACTGGCTATGGAAAGGAAAGAGTTTCTGAGTAAGAGAAATTTGTTAACATCGAGTATATATTTAAATGTCAGTAAGTCGTTTCTGAAAGTATTTGTATAGAGTGTAGCCATGTATGGAAGTGAAACATGGACGATAAATAGTTTGGACAAAAAGAGAATAGAAGCTTTCGAAATGTGGTGCTACAGAAGAACGCTGAAGATGGGTAGATCACATAACTAATGAGGAGGTATTGAATAGAATTGGGGAGAAGAGGAGTTTGTGGCACAACTTGACTAGAAGAAGGGATCGGTTGGTCGGACATGTTCTGAGGTAATAAGGGATCACCACTTAAGTATTGGAGGGCAGCGTGGAGGGTAAAAATCGTAGAGGGAGACCAAGAGATGAATACAGTAAGCTGATTCAGAAGGACGTGGGTTGCAGTAGGTACTGGGAGATGAAGAAGCTTGCACAGGATAGAGTAGCATGGAGAGCTGCATCAAACTAGTCTCTGGACCGAAGACAACAACATTCCTATAATTTCCTGTAGTAAATATTGACTGAATTTTCTCGTTTTGAAAGGACTGAAGGGCAACCTGTCAACAGTTAAATCCCATTCAACACACAGGATCGCATAAAATATATTTTTATTCGAGACAACTGGTTTCAACTAGCTATGCTGTCGTCTTCAGGTCTTAAAATCTTTTGTTGCGAAACATGTTCTTTTTACGCTAACCTCATGCACAAGATGTCATGTGGATAAAAACAGCACATTATAAAAAGTGTTTCATCGCTCAAATATTTGAAAACATAAAGCACTTTGTGCACAGACTATGTCCATATGCATATAGCTCACAGTTGCTTGTTGCATCATACAATACACGTACACAATAGCACAACTGTTTCCATATGCTGTACATATTCTGAACAGTGCGAATTCAATTGAAAGTGAAAAAAGTACCGTGTTTGTATGATGCAAGAATCAACTTTGAGTAACCTGTGTGTGAACATAGCCTGTTGCACAAGGTGATTTATATTTTTAAATATTTTAGCGAGGACAAACCTTTAGACATTTTGTGCGTCAGGTCAGCGTGTAATGGTAACACCGGTCGCCTTAGACGGCAATCGATGCTAAAGTTATACCTACCTCTGCGAGGAATTTTTGAGAAGATGTGACCTTGACATAATATAATGGAAAGAGAACAATCAAGCTGGGATTCGTTTCCGAAACACTCCAGTAGGGTATAATCAACAATAAACAGGTGGGTCAGAACAGACGTTCTCCCAGCACAAAAGCAAGTTGTAACATTACGTATTAAATTCGGTCGCCAGCCTAATTTGGCATTCTTATGTCAAGCAATATAATGAAGGAGAAGGCAGATTAAGGCTGACCTAACCTTCCTTGACACACACACACACACACACACACACACACACACACACACACACACACACTAAACTCTTTCCTTATATCTGTTTACACTACCACATAGTAACCTAACCTTGCATATGAATGTGCTACTAACTAGTAAGTCAGAATAACAAGTGGCCAGCCGCGCGGGATTAGCCGAGCGGTCAAGGGCGCTGCAATCACGGACTGTGCGGCTGGTCCCGGCGGAGGTTCGAGTCCTCCCTCGGGCATGGGTGTGTGTGTGTTTGTCCTTAGGATAATTTAGGTAAAGTAGTGTGGAACACGTGAGGCAATACTCACCTTACGACTAATCTTAGAAGAAAGATTAAGGAAAGGCAAACCTACGTTTCTAGCATTTGTAGACTTAGAGAAAGCTTTTGACAATGTTGACTGGAATACTCTCTTTCAAATTCTAAAGGTGGCAGGGGTAAAATACAGGGAGCGAAAGGCTATTTACAATTTGTACAGAAACCAGATGGCAGTTATAAGAGTCGAGGGACAAGAAAGGGAAGCAGTGGTTGGGAAGGGAGTAAGACAGGGTTGTAGCCTCTCCCCGATGTTGTTCAATCTGTATATTGAGCAAGCAGTAAAGGAAACAAAAGAAAAATTTGGAGTAGGTATTAAAATTCATGGAGAAGAAATAAAAACTTTGAGGTTCGCCGATGACATTGTAATTCTGTCAGAGACAGCAAAGGACTTGGAAGAGCAGTTGAATGGAATGGACAGTGTCTTGAAAGGAGGATATAAGATGAACATAAACAAAAGCAAAACGAGGATAATGGAATATAGTCGAATTAAGTCAGGTGATGCTGAGGGAATTAGATTAGGAAATGAGACACTTAAAGTAGTAAAGGAGTTTTGCTATTTGGGGAGCAAAATAACTGATGATGGTCGAAGTAGAGAGGATATAAAATGTAGACTGGCAATGGCAAGGAAAGCGTTTCTGAAGAAGAGAAATTTGTTAACATCGAGTATAGATTTAAGTGTCAGGAAGTCATTTCTGAAAGTATTTGTATGGAGTGTAGCCATGTGTGGAAGTGAAACATGAATGATAAATAGTTTGGACAAGAAGAGAATAGAAGCTTTCGAAATGTGGTGCTACAGAAGAATGCTGAAGATTAGATGGGTAGGTCACATAACATGAGGAAGTATTGAATAGGATTGGGGAGAAGAGAAGTTTGTGGCACAACTTGACCAGAAGAAGGGATCGGTTGGTAGGACATGTTCTGAGGCATCAAGGGATCACCAATTTAGTATTGGAGGGCAGCGTGGAGGGTAAAAATAGTAGAGGGAGACCAAGAGATGAATACACTAAGCAGATTCAGAAGGATGTAGGTTGCAGTAGGTACTGGGAGATGAAAAAGCTTGCACAGGATAGAGTAGCATGGAGAGCTGCATCAAACCAGTCTAAGGACTGAAGACCACAACAACAACAATAGTGTGTAAGCTTGCTTAGGGACTGATGACCTTAGCAGTTGAGTCCCAGAAGATTTCTCACACCTTTGAAATTTTTTTAACAAATGGCCAGTGAGATACTAAACAGTAACATCTGCCTCTCAACAACACATACATCAAATGAACTAGATGCAGCAGTTTAATAGAATCAGTCACCAACACACATGAAATTAGTAGCAAACTCAACAGGGAAGAGCCTGAAATGATTCTGATTTAAATCAGGGCGTCTGTTAATGATTATACTCTATATACCATTGCTTCAACTTACATTACAATAGCCAATACAGTACATATTTCTTTCTTAAACTCAGTTTGAAACAATTAAACAGAATGCAAATCTGACTACACTGGCTCTGAAGGAGCCTTTGCATTGCTTCATTAACTAACTAGCCTAGTACATGAGACTCTTAAACTATCCTGGTCTGAAGATCCATGCTCATTAACAAAATTACACCTGTATGTATGTAAGTATCCTCATCAATAGTTATCAATTAAGTAAAGCACAACAAAGTATAACCCTTTAAATAACAAATGTGCTTTGATAATCAGTCTTTTGACCCACTCCACAATACAATTGCCTGTGCAGATGACGACACAACATTAAATTCAAGTCCAACCACTTTCTCATAATAAATTAGGACACTCGGAATTAAATCCCTAGTATATGAGGTGCGGCTAGAAAAAAACCGGACTGATGCTGGAAAAAACATTTATTTACAATTATTTACAATTTCATGTTATCTCCTTCAATGTACTCTCCTTCTCGGTCTCTACTCCGCTCCATACGAATTTTCCACTGTTCATAGCAATGCTGCAGATCATTTTCGGTAAGTCCATACATTACTTCCGTCGCTTTTTCTTTTACTGCTTCAACAGTCTCAAATCTAGTTCCTTTCAAAGCTGACTTGACTTTAGGGAAAAGAAAAAAGTCACAGGGGGCCAAATCAGGCGAGTAGGGTGGATGATCTAAGATGGGAACGTTGTGTTTTGCCAAAAACGTCTTCACTGACAACGCACTGTGAGCTGGGGCATTGTCTTGGTGAAGGATCCATGACTTTTTTCTCCACAAATCGTTCCGTTTTCTCCGTACTCGCTCACGTAGGGTAGCCAGGACGCTAATGTAGTAATGCTGATTCACTGTTTGTCCCTCTGGTACCCAATCAATGTGCACAATCCCTTTGATGTAAAAAAAAAAAAACAATCATCATTGCCTTGAATTTCGATTTTGACATTCGTGCTTTTTTTTGTCGTGGAGAACCAGGAGTTTTCCAATGCATCGATCGGCGTTTAGTTTCGGGATCGTAAGTAAAAAACCACGATTCATCGCAAGTAATAACATTTTGTAAGAAGGTGGGATCACTTTCAATGTTTTCCAGGATGTCACAACAAATCAATCTTCGGCGTTCCTTCTGTTCAATTGTGAGACACTTTGGAACCATTTTTGAACACACTTTGTTCATGTTGAAACTTCCATGAAGAATCGCCTAACACTTTCCTTGTCAACTCCTGTTAACTCAGACACTGCTCTGATTGTTAAACGGCGATCTTGTCGAACAAGTTTACCGATTTTTTGAATGTTTGCATCAGTTTTTGCTGACAATGGTCTGCTAGTGCGAGTGTCATCACTGGTGTCTTCGCGGCCATCTTTAAATCGTTTAAACCACTCAAACACTTGTGTTCGCGATAAACAATCATAGCCGTACACTTGTTGTAACATTACAAACGTTTCACTTGCAGATTTTCCTAGTTTGAAACAAAATTTGATGTTAACACGCTGTTCTTTCTGTACACTCAACATTTTCCGACGCACAGACAAAACGTCAACTACTTAAAACAGACGCCACGGGCAGACTGAGTGCAGGAGGCAGATGAAACTCGAGCAGTAGGCGGAGCGAGAGTCACGTGACAGGCCACGCGACTTTCAGCCTTATTGCATTCGTTTTATTGTTTCACCAGTACTAGACCGGTTTTCTTCTAGCCACACCTCGTAGGATTCCTGTCCAGCTTTGTGATTTGGGATAATCACGGGAGTAAGACAGAGTTTTTAGTAACACCACAGTTATTATTAAAATCAGCCAAATTTCACGAATACGTGTTCCATTTACAGAGTGCCAAATATAAACAATTTAGTGAAAGGCTGGTGGAACTGATGACGTAATTTGCAGTAGCGGTTAACATGGCGGCGATGCAGTCATGGCAGTACTGATGGTCTCGCCCTGTTATAGATCTTCTTGGCGTCGGAATTATAATTTTATAGGGCCAAATAACCATTCCATGACAATATTATCACCAAATACAGTATCCGAGGCCCATAAAAAACTGCTCCTAAGCTCTTCTGGCATCAAAACTGCAAGAATATGAGCCAGAATGATAAGCTACTGCTAGCACTGCTCAGCCCAGATTCCTTACCCGTCACAAAGGACGAGTTGCCACTTACGCGCCAACCACACCTTCCCACTCCGCCATGTTATCTCCGTAGCTGCGGGGCTTCCCCACATCTTTTAAATTCAACCCTAACTATGGAACAAGGCAATTACAGTACATTATATAATAATCGTTCCAGTAATTATTTAAATCCACAAGCTTAATTTGAACAACATCATTCAGAAGTTCACGCAATTGAAATATGTCCACATAGTCACAGAATTTCTATGATAGATACTACATTCTACATAAGTGACACTACAAATTGACATAGAAAAGGCGATGCAGGTGTTACAAGCGTAAAATGTTTTACAACAAAAGATTTTAGGACCTGAAGATGACAGCATAGTCTGTTGAAACAAGTTGTCTTAAATCAATAAAAAAAAAACATTTTATGCGATGTTGGCTGCTAAATGGTTTTTAACGAATAAAGCTAGAAATCGAAAAAAGATTGAAAAATTTTTACTCCTTCAATTTCAAGTAACATATAACCGAAGTATTAAATTAAATAAGCAAATGAAAGAAAAAGCGAGTAAACAGTTCGTGGCTTTCCCCGAAAACTGACAGATGATTGACTACTACAAAAAATCGCTAGTCTTCTTCTTTGAAACCCTGCTCAAAAATCGTGTAAACGAAGATCATATCAGTATTTGGGCATCACTAATAGTGTTAAAGCGTGAAAACCGAGGTCGAAGAACTCTATTGTTCGTGTTAATTTGTCCGTTTTCAAAAGGCGTAAGCAGATAAAGCCGTATTATTTAGACACGGGCAACAGGTCAGCTGCTTTCTATTTTTATTGTAAACTATGAAAGAAATGTTAAGCTATAAGTTTTCTCTTTATATGATGTGGCAAGTTGGATGTGGTTCCTGCAGTTCTTAATCGTTTAAAGCCAATGGGGCACTGTACTTAATTGATACCGCACTTCATAGATTACTTCCAGACTAGGCGTGGTGCCCTTCTATAATACAACTAATGTCCAACGACACAGCTAGAATCTACCATACAGATAAGATAGGGCGAGTCTAACACTACGCATGTACACGCATACCATCCAACACGCCGTGCCTCACGGTAACACGTACATTATTGTCTCAGCAATGTTGCAGTAGCCGATCACGATGACACACACGTCAAAAAAAGTTTTGCATCACCTCCGTTCCGAGAGTTCCGGAACCTGTACAGAAAATTGGAATAGAGATCAACATAAACATCATTTACGCTATTTTAATTGCTCATGAAAACCACACATTGCATGTTATACCACCATACAGCGAGACCTTCCGAGGTGGTGGTTCAGATTGCAGTACACACAGGTACTTATAATACCCAGTGGCACGTCCTCTTGCACTGATGCATGCGTGTATTCGTCGTGGCAAACTATCCACAAGTTCATCAAGACGCTGTTTGTCATTATACGACTCCTCATCGAAGATTCGGCGTAGATCCCTCAATGAGGTTGGTGGCTCACGTCGTCCATAAACAGCCCTTTTCAATCCATCCCAGGCATTTTCGATAGTGTTCATGTCTGGAGAACATGCTGGCCGCTCTAGTCGAGTGATGTTACCCTGAAGGAAGTCATTCACTAGATGTGCACGACGGGGGCGCGAACTGTCGTCCATGAATACGAATGCCTCGCCAATATGCTGCCGATATGGTTGCGCTATCGGTCGGAGGATGGCATTACGTATCATACAGCCGTTACAGCACCTTCCATGACCACCAGCGGCGTTCGTCGGCCCCACATAATGCTGCACTCGCTGGACAGTGTGTCTAACGTGTTCAGCCTTACCGGGTTGCCTCCAAACACGTCTCCGACGATTTATGGTTGAAGGTATATGCGACGCCTATCGGTGAAGGAAACGTGATGCCAATCCTGAGCGGTCCATTCAGCATGTTGTTGGGCCGATCTGTACCGCGTTGCATGGTGTCTTGGTTGCAAAGATGGATTTCGCTATGGACGTCGGGAGTGAAGTTGCGTAACATGCAGTCTCTTAATGCACAGTTTGAGTCGTAACGCGACGTCCTGTGGCTGCACGAAAACCATCATTCAACATGGTGGCGTTGCTGTCAGGGTTCCTCCGAGCCATAATCCGTAAGTAGCGGTCATCCACTGCAGTTGTAGCGCTTAAGCGGTCTGGGTGAAGCATGTCATCGACAGTTCCTGTCTCTCTGCATCTCCTACATGTCTGCACAACATCGCTTTGGTCACTCCTAGACACCTGGACACTTCCCTTGTTGAGAGCGCTTATTGGCGTGAAGTAATAATGCGGACACGATCAAACCGAGATATTGACCGTCGAGGCATGGTTGAAATGCAGACAACACGAGCCGTGTACCTCCTTCCTGGTGGAATGACTGGAACTGATTGGGAGTCGGACCCCCTCCGTCTAACAGGCGAGCCACTCCGTCTAACAGGTGCTGCTCATGCATGGTTGTTTACGTCTTTGACTGGGTTTAGTGACACCTCTGAACAGTGAAAAGGACTGTGTCTGAGATACAATATCCACAGTCAACGTCTATCTTCAGGAGTTCTGCGAACTGGGGTGATGCAAATCTTTTTTTTTATTATTGCACTTGGCCTCCCGCAGCCATTATCGGAAACATTAAACAAGTGGTGTATAAGGAAAATGCATCGCACTGCGAATAGTTTCAAGACACTTGTGCTTATACTATCAGATGGTTCAGCGTGTCCTCCTGAAATATCACGATAAGAAAATCACGACAAGCAGACCTATGTGCCCACAATCCCAGGTGCAGTAGGACTGCGATCGACTAAATCAAATTCTTAGGCCATGTGTCTGTCGCTCGTTTCTGCTCATTGTATGGCAAGTTAAAAAAGAGAGTGAGAGAGGAAGTGATATATACGTGCGTATGATAAACCCCTTCCATTATAAAATTTTTCTCCTTTGTACCTCCTCGGTGTTACCACAGATGACGTGACACTGATCTCATTTGTACTAAGACTGCAGTACACGCGATGTGCATATTTGCTTCCACCGCCCAGAGTGGAACGCATAAGTTGTAATTTACGTTTGCCAACCTGCAGAGTTCTATAGTTGTTGTCCCCTGCGCAGAATACAGCACTTAGGCCGTGAATCTGTTATCTTGAGGCTGTAATAAACTTTTAGCGAGGAAGTGATATTGTATAAATAATTAAATCTTCCATTAGTTTGTTTACATTGGATGCCACTCGCGTTGTATTAACAGAATACGAGAAACTGCATAATTACATTCCACTTTATGAATTACCAATAATTTCCAATCTGAAACTTTGGTAATAATCAAAACAATGAACTGCGTGTTTGCGTACTTACCATCAAATTATTCTTAATTACACGTCCAAATAAACAGAGATTGTCAATTAAGTCCTTAACCGATACCGACTAAGGCAGACAATATGTCTGTCTTCCAGGACTGCCGAACCAGCTCTGATTTTACAGCAGAACCGCTTTCGCCTGCCACCCAAGTTAGGCGCAATCCGAAGATCTCTGAACTGCTTCCCCTGCCTTTCCGTTTTTGCAGTTGTTTACTATTCTGATGGTTATTAACACTCTTGATATAGTGGCATGTTAGTCTGCTATTTAGAGACGCTTTTACATGAAATGCATGTAAATACACTGTTTAGTTTTTCTAATATTAATAACAGAAGTTTATCATTTTGGCGCACTACTTCCGAACGCAGCAGCCAACCGCGGAAGAGGAAAACAATTTAGGCGGTTTTTCCCAAGACACTCGTACCGAACAAAGCTTCTGTCATTGGTACCTCGCACCACATTACGTCATCTTGCCACTGCTGCCTTCTCAGCTGCTCTAAGAAGAGCTTCTTGTAGCGGAATGTGATGACGGAAATGTTACAATTCTTATTAAAATAGCACTGATCGCTTTTCCGATTTTCTATGATAACGGAATATTTCAAAGCAATGGAAGTTTTACGAATCTAAAAGCAAAAAATTTAAGCACTGCTGCTATGGCTAAGACAGCCCTGCACCGATATCGGATGCGAATTTCTGGACCTCCGCTATCGGGTGTAGAAGTGTAGCGTTCCCCTTAATCGGTCAGGCGTGCACTACAAGCAGGAAACGGCTGCTAGGATAGCGGAGTATATGTGGCGTGCACATGGCGCTTTTTTTTAGGTTAGAGAACCCCTCCCTTGGGACCAAAGACGATTTGCCTGTTAAATCAGCCACAGCGACCTCAGAGAATCTTGGTCAGAATCGCAGATCAGAGATAGAAAAGATTAATATGATTTTAGTAAACTGCAGGAGCATCCAAGGATAGGTCCCAGAATTAGTATCGCTTACTGAAATAATGCACAGATAGTGTTGGGAACAGAAAGATGGTTGAAACCAGACATCAATACAACGAAATCCTAAGTTCAGACTGGAATGTTTATCGTAAGGATAGGTTAGTCGCCAATGGTGGCTGCGTGTTTATTGTAGTAAAAAATTCGAAAAAACCTAGCGAGGTTATCACGAATTCCGAACGTGAATTAATCAGGATGAAACTGAGTATCAAAGAACGGTCAACAATGGTGATCGGATGCTTTTACAGACCACCTGGGTCGGGATCTGTAGTTGTAGAGCGCTTCAGACAGAACTTGCAGAATATAATTAGTAATTTTCCTGATCATGCTGTTGTAATAGAGGTGACTTCAACTTGCCAGGTATAAATTGTTAGTGTTATGCTATCAAAACTGGTGCCAGGGACAGGGAATCGTGTGTCCTTCAAGGAATGTTAAGAAAGGTTTGCTCAGCAACGGTGACAGGATACAAATTTCAGAATATATCAGCAGTCAGCATCAAATATTTGGCGATGAGGACGAAGATGTGAAGAAAAAATGGAAGAAATTCAAAGGCATCGTTCAATATGCCCTAGACAAGTATATTCCGAGTAAGTTTTTAAGGGATGGGAAAGACCCACCATGGTTTAATAGCTATGTTAGAAAAGCGCTACGTAAACAAAGAGCACTTCATCTCAGATTCAAGAAAAGTAAAAACCTAGCTGAGAAACTATAGCTGAACGAAGCGAAAATGAGAGTAAGGAGAGCAATGAGAGAAGCGTTCAATGATTCCGAAAGAAAGACGTTGTCAACCGACCTGAGAGATTTTGGCCGTATGTGAAATCATTAAGTGGGTAAAAATTATCTTTTCATTCTCTCAGCGACCACACCGGCACCGAAACAGAAGATAACAGAGCTAAGCCCGAAATACTGAATTCGGTCTTCCGAAGGAAGATCGTAACACAGTCCCTCCTTTCAATCGTCGTGCGAACGTCGAAATGGCAGATATTGAGATAAGCGATCGCGGAAGTGAAAAGCAGCTACAGTCCCTTACTAATGGAAAGGCTTCAGGACCAGGTGAGAAACCTATAAGATTCTATAAGATTAGGCGAAAGAACTTGCTCCTTCTAGCAGTAATTTATCGTAGATCGTTTGAGCAACGAACGGTACCTAACGACTGAAAAATAGCGAAGGTCATTCCCGTTTTTAAGAAAGGCCGTAAGACAGATCCACACAATTATAGACCTATGTCGTCGATGTCAATCTGTTGTAGAATTATGAAACATGTTTTATGCTCAAGAATTAAAGGATTATGACGTTCTTGGAAAGTGAACATCTTGTAACGCCGGGAATGCATATCTTCCTATTTCCATCTATTGTACTATACATTTTTTCCTTATTTTGTTGCCCGCCGAAGTGGCCGTGCGGTTAAAGGCGCTGCAGTCTGGAACCGCAAGGCCGCTACGGTCGCAGGTTCGAATCCTGCCTCGGGCATGGATGTTTGTGATGTCCTTAGGTCAGGTTTAACTAGTTCTAAGTTCTAGGGGACTGATGACCTCAGCAGTTGAGTCCCATAGTGCTCAGAGCCATTTGAACAATTTTGAACCTTATTTTGTTACCTGAAGATATGTCTTTATATATTGTAATTGTTTTACGGTTATATATATATATATATATATATATATATATATATATATATATATATATATATATATATATATATATATATATATATATACTCCTGGAAATGGAAAAAAGAACACATTGACACCGGTGTGTCAGACCCACCATACTTGCTCCGGACACTGCGAGAGGGCTGTACAAGCAATGATCACACGCACGGCACAGCGGACACACCAGGAACCGCGGTGTTGGCCGTCGAATGGCGCTAGCTGCGCAGCATTTGTGCACCGCCGCCGTCTGTGTCAGCCAGTTTGCCGTGGCATACGGAGCTCCATCGCAGTCTTTAACACTGGTAGCATGCCGCGGCAGCGTGGACGTGAACCGTATGTGCAGTTGACGGACTTTGAGCGAGGGCGTATAGTGGGCATGCGGGAGGCCGGGTGGACGTACCGCCGAATCGCCGAATTGCTCAACACGTGGGGCGTGAGGTCTCCACAGTACATCGATGTTGTCGCCAGTGGTCGGCGGAAGGTGCACGTGCCCGTCGACCTGGGACCGGACCGCAGCGACGCACGGATGCACGCCAAGACCGTAGGATCCTACGCAGTGCCGTAGGGGACCGCACCGCCACTTCCCAGCAAATTAGGGACACTGTTGCTCCTGGGGTATCGGCGAGGACCATTCGCAACCGTCTCCATGAAGCTGGGCTACGGTCCCGCACACCATTAGGCCGTCTTCCGCTCACGCCCCAACATCGTGCAGCCCGCCTCCAGTGGTGTCGCGACAGGCGTGAATGGAGGGACGAATGGAGACGTGTCGTCTTCAGCGATGAGAGTCGCTTCTGCCTTGGTGCCAATGATGGTCGTATGCGTGTTTGGCGCCGTGCAGGTGAGCGCCACAATCAGGACTGCATACGACCGAGGCACACAGGGCCAACACCCGGCATCATGGTGTGGGGAGCGATCTCCTACACTGGCCGTACACCACTAGTGATCGTCGAGGGGACACTGAATAGTGCACGGTACATCCAAACCGTCATCGAACCCATCGTTCTACCATTCCTAGACCGGCAAGGGAACTTGCTGTTCCAACAGGACAATGCACGTCCGCATGTATCCCGTGCCACCCAACGTGATCTAGAAGGTGTAAGTCAACTACCCTGGCCAGCAAGATCTCCGGATCTGTCCCCCATTGAGCATGTTTGGGACTGGATGAAGCGTCGTCTCACGCGATCTGCACGTCCAGCACGAACGCTGGTCCAACTGAGGCGCCAGGTGGAAATGGCATGGCAAGCCGTTCCACAGGACTACATCCAGCATCTCTGCGATCGTCTCCATGGGAGAATAGCAGCCTGCATTGCTGCGAAAGGTGGATATACACTGTACTAGTGCCGACATTGTGCATGCTCTGTTGCCTGTGTCTATGTGCCTGTGGTTCTGTCAGTGTGATCATGTGATGTATCTGACCCCAGGAATGTGTCAATAAAGTTTCCCCTTCCTGGGACAATGAATTCACGGTGTTCTTATTTCAATTTCCAGGAGTATATATATAAATATATATATATATATATATATATATATATACAGGGTGTTACAAAAAGGTACGGCCAAACTTTCAGGTAACATTCCTCACACACAAATAAAGAAAAGATGTTATGTGGACATGTGTCCGGAAACGCATAATTTCCATGTTAGAGGTCATTTTAGTTTCGTCAGTATGTACTGTACTTCCTCGATTCACCGCCATGATTTCATACGGGATACTCTACCTGTGCTGCTAGAACATGTGCCTTTACGACACAACATATGGTTCATGCACGGTGGAGCTCCTGCACATTTCAGTCGAAGTGTTCGTACGTTTCTCAACAACAGATTCGGTGACCCATGGATTGGTAGAGGCGGACCAATTCCGTGGCCTCCACGCTCTCCTGACCACAACCCTCTTGACTTTCATTTATGGGGGCATTTGAAAGCTCTTGTCTACGCAACCCCGGTACCAAATGTAGAGACTCTTCTCGCTCGTATTATGGACGGCTGTGATACAATACGCCATTCTCCAGGGCTGCATCAGCTCATCAGGGATTCCATGCGACGGAGGGTGGATGCATGTATCCTCGCTAACGGAGGACATTTTGAACATTTCCTGTAACAAAGTGTTTGAAGTCACGCTGGTACGTTCTGTTGCTGTGTGTTTCCATTCCATGATTAATGTGATTTGAAGAGAAGTAATAAAATGAGCTCTAACATGGAAAGTAAGCGTTTCTGGACACATGTCCACATAACATATTTTCTTTCTTTGTGTGTGAAGAATGTTTCCGGAAAGTTTGGCCATACCTTTTTGTAACACCCTGTATATATATGTCGATGTATAATTTGTTTGTGTTGCAAATATTATTTGTATTTTTACGCTGGGTCTTCCCTAGGGAAAACTATACTATCGAATGATGTGGGGAGCCAAAGTGTTTAGGATCTTGGGTAGTGTTAACTCTGCCGCGTGGAGCGCGGGCAGAGCAGAGTCTGGCTGGAGTAGGGCAGTGGAGCAGGTGTGCTGAGTGATGCTCCCGCGAGTTGCCGCGCTTTCGGGGTTTGGCAGCATGTAATTGCGCTCGACTGGCTATGATAGTTTCTGGCACGGTGTCGCGGACGGGAAACATTAGCTGGGACACATCAAGAGCCCGTTTCGCCTGGTGACCGTGTCGTGTCTGAGGATGTTCGTGTAACCTAAACAGACTCAGAATCTCCTCTATAAAAATCAACAGATTCCGCAAACAGAGATCCTGCGAAACTCAGCTCGCTCTGTTCCTCCACGAGATCTACAGCGCAGTGGAAAAACGGCGCTCAGGCTGATGCCGTGTTCCTCGATTTCAGTAAGGCGTTTGACACCGTCCCACATTGCCGTTTAATGAGAAAAATACGAGCTTGCGGAGTACCGGATCAGATCTGCGATTGGATTTAAGACTTTCTTGCAGATAGAACTCAGCACGTCGCTCTTAACGGAACTAAATCGACAGATGTAAAGGTAATAGCCGGAGTACCACAGGTAAGTGTGATAAGACCGTTGCTGTTCACAATATATATAAATGATCTAACAGAAAGCGTCGGATGCTCTTTAAGGCTATTCGCAGATGATGCAGTTGTCTATACTAAAGTAGGAACGCCGGAAGTCGGTAAGAATTTGCACAAAGACCTGCAGAGAATTGATGAATAGTGTAGACTCTGGCAGTTGACCCCGAATGAAAATAAATGTAACATACTGCGCATACATAGGAAAAGAAATGCAGTACTGTACAGCTGCACTATTGACGACAAACAGCTGGAGACAGCGTCTGCTGTAAAATATCGAGACGTAACTATTCAGAGCGACCGTAAGTGGAGTGACTATATAAAACAGATGTTGGGAAAGGAGACACCAGACTCAGATTACTCGGAAGAATCTTAAGGAAATGTAACTCATCTGAGAAAGAAGTGGCTTATAAGGCGTTTGTTCGCCAGATTCTTGAGTATTGTTCATCTATCCGGGATCAAAATGGTTCAAATGGCTCTGAGCACTATGGGACTTAACTTCTGAGGTCATCAGTCCCCTAGAACTTAGAACTACTTAAATTTAACTAACCTAAGGACATCACACACATCCATGCCCGAGGCAGGATTCGAACCTGCGACCGCAGCGGTCGAGGGGGTCCAGAATGTAGCGCCTGGAACCGCTCGGCCACCCCACCGGCTATCCTGGATCGCTATCGGGTAGGACTGATAGAGGAGATAGAGAAGGTCCAACGAAGAGCGGCGCGTTTCGTCACGGGATCGTTTAGCTGGCGAGAGAGCCTTGCGGAGACGCAAAACAAACTTCACTGGCAGACGTTACAAGAGAGGCGTTGCGCATCACGCAAAGATTTGCTATTGAAATTTCGGGACAGCACTTTTCAGGAGTCGGACAACATATTACTTCCCCCACATACATCTCGCGTATTGATCACGAGGAGAAAATTCGGGAAATTAGAGCCAATACAGAGGCTTACCGACAATCACTCTTCCCACGCACTATTCGCGAGTGGAATAGGTTTGGAGGGATCAGATAGTGGTACGGAAAGTACCCTCCGCCGCACCCCATTAGGTGGCTTGCGGAGTATGATGTAGATGTAGTTTTAGATGATATTTCGGTATTTTTACCCGGTTGTTAGAAAAAATAGAAAATAATGTTACAACCAAGACCAAAAAAATACCGAAAACTACCGGTTATTCACAGCTAAAATGCCGGTATCGGTGTTAAACGGCCGGTTTTATACATCCCTAGTCTTCGAATACGCGGCCTTCAGCAGCCTTCCACGCAGAAAGTAGCCGAGGTCGCTAAGCGCCGAACCGACGGTGTGGTGGGATAGGTGGTTCAGGTAGTGTACTGCAGCCAAACTATAGCAGCAGAGGTTGAAAATACCGCTTCAGTTGTAAATTACTTTATTTTCACACGACCGGTTTCGGACTGTTATAAGCCCATCCTCAGGAGTCGTAGCTGTGCTGTGGTCCCCGAGCGCCGCGCGGTGTGCTGCCTATGAGCGCAGAACAGGGAGTCTGACTCCGAAACCGGTCATGTGAAAATAAAGTGATTTACAACTGAAGCGTTATTTTCAACCTCTGCTATAATGCTCAGTTACGGATGTTCTGCCAACGGGATTGTTCAAACTACAGTAGCAATTCTGTGGCTTAACACAGGGTGTAGCAAAAAGGTATGGCCAGACATTCAGGAAACAATGCATTACAAGCCACCAGCTGTGCCACCAAAACTTCATTCCTCAACCAGTTTCGGTTCTAAAAACCGTCATCACTGGACGGCTTTAACGACGCAGTAAAAACGATGTAAAAGGTATGGACAGACCTTCAGGAAATAATGCACTATAAACCAGCAAATTGGATACCAATTAGGTTCCTTTCAGAGTACGCTGACGCAATAGCTCCGTACTTAACAATCACATACAACTGCTCGCTCGACGAAAGATCCATACCCAAAGACTACAAAGTTGCACAGGTCACACCAATGTTTAAGAAATGCAGTACAAGCAATCCACTAAATTACAGGCCCATGTTACTCGTATTAAGGTCGGCACGCAGTATGATTTTGGAACACATATTGTGTTCGAACATTATGAACTACCTCGAAGAGAACGGTCTTTTCACACACTCAAAGCAGATTCAGAAAGCATCGTTCTTGTGAAACACAACTAGCTCTTTACTCACACGAAGTGTTGAGTGCTATTGGCAAGGAATTTAAAATTGATTCTGCTTTTCTAGATTTCCAGATGGCTTTTGACACCATACTTCATAAGCGGCTTGTAGTGAAATGCGTGCTTATCGAATATGCACTCGTGATTTCCCGTCAGGGAGGTCACAGTTCGTAGTAACTGACGAAAAGTCATCGAATAGAACAGTATTGATTTCTGGCGTTCCCCATGGTAGTGTTGTAGGCCCTCTGCTGTTACTTGTCTATATAAACGATGTAGGAGAAAATCTGGGCAGCCGTCTTAGGTTGTTTGCAGATGATGCTGTCGTTTATCGTCTAGTAAAGTCATCAGAAGATCAAAACACATTGCAAAATGATTTATAAAAGATATCCATGTTGTGCAAAAGTAGGCACTTGACTCTAAATAATGAAAAGGGTGAGGTCATGGACGTGAGTGCTAAAAGGAATCCGTTAAACTTCGGTTACTCGATAAACCAGTCAAATCTAAAGACGGTAAATTCAACAAAAAACCTAGGAATTACAATTACGAACGACTTAAATTGGAAAGAACACATAGAAAATGCTGTGGGTAAGGCAAACCAAGGACAGCATTTTATTGGCAGGACACTTAGAAACTGTAACAGATCTACTAAGGACACTGCCTACACTACGCTTGTCCGTCGTCTTTTGGAGTACTGCTGTGCGCTCCTGCTACCTTACCAAATAGGAGTAACGGAGTGCATTGAGAAAGATCAAAGAAGAGCAGCACGTTTTGTATTATCGCGGAATAGGGGAGAGTGTGTCACTGACATGATACAGTACTTGGAGTGGACATCATTAAAACAAAGGCGTTTTTCGATGGGGCCGAATCATCTCACAAAATTTCAATCACCAACTTTCTCCTCCGAATGCGAAAATATTTTGTTGACGCCGACCTACATAGCGAGAAACGATCATCATAATAAAATTAGGGAATAAAATTATGGAAATCATAGCTCGTACGGAAATATATAGATTTTCGTTTTTTCGAGATTGCAATTACTGTGAAGGTGGTTCGATGAACCCTCCGCTAGGCACTTAGGTGTGATTTACACAGACAAATACAGGATGTTCTGAAAACATAGTCGTAAGGTTACTTACAAAGCTGGACGTTGATCATTTGCACAGACACACACACAGGCACACACACACACACACACACACACACACACACACACAATACAGTGGCACCTCACTATAAACTTGCCTCTTTCTTGGCTCACACAATATTTACTGTTCATAACAGCAACTCATGTCAGAAGATCACGATAAAAAAAAAACCGAACTTGTTTTCACACACATTGGTTGGGCGACAGCAGTTTTGAAGTCCATAATGCGAGAAGCGAGGTTCCACCCACGCATGCTGGTTTTAATAGTTACATAAAAAGATCATACGTTTTTCCCTTTTTGTTCGATAGCGAAACCTGGACGATTGGAATAGTGTTTTTTTTTTTTCCTCCAAATAACTTGTAAGATATTTGTGAAATACAAACAGCTGTGCGAAACATTTGTTCGAACTTTTGAACGTTTCATCCACAAAAAATGATTCACAGATTAATGATAATGATTTTCCCTTTTCTCCGATATACACTAAATTTCTCTCACTCGGTCCCCTGTTGTCATCGGTAAATAAAAATTTGCCGTCATCACTCAACTGCTAATTATTTTCTTGAAAGAATATTCCTCCAGGATCGCTCGGATCGTGCGTAGGTCTCACGTATTTTGTCATAATGCGACGCAGTTATTGTTGGGCACGTTTATGTGATGGTAAGTCGTTGTGTCGATTGAAGTCCTACTTCAACACAAACTGATGTTTCTTTTGCACGCTTTTCTGCACTTACAAATGTTTTTGCACTTCGCTCGCTGCTTCAGCTGGAAGACAAACGCAGCTACCTTCACCTAAAACTGTGTTGATTTTACAAGATAGGTTTCCTATCTGTTTACTTTTTATAACATTTACACAACGCCAATAAGTTACATCTTCTTTGGTAATATAGTCCACTGTATACTTTTGTCATAGATGCACAGTTCTCGTGACATTTAGTCGTCCGAAGTTAAAATAAACACTGTATACAGTGTATACAGTTCCAGATACTGATAAGGCTGCACAATCAAATTTGCAGTGTATACAGTGTTTATTTTAACTTGGGACGACTAAATGTCACGAGAACTGTGCATCTTATGACAAAAGTGTTCCAGGCAAAAAGTTAGTATTAGTGAGGGGGACATCTGCGTGCACTAGAATAGGTCCCTTCCTAACCACCCTTCTTTCGTGGGCGGGGTCAACTTTGTATTTTCAAATGGGAACCCCCGCTTTTATTGAATATTCGGATTCTACGCCAAAAGATACGCACGGTTTACTCAAACCACTTTTTTTCCATTCGTGGTAATGTCACTGTAATCGGCAAATATCAAGTGTGCCTGTTTTTGCAATTAAGAATCGACGCATTTTATTCTACATTTAATGTAGGATGTAAATTTGAACCTCTGTGTTCTAACAGTTGACATTTGCAAAAATGGTTCAAATGGCTCTGAGCACTATGGGACTCAACTGCTGTGGTCATAAGTCCCCTAGAACTTAGAACTACTTAAACCTAACTAACCTAAGGACAGCACACAACACCCAGCCATCACGAGGCAGAGAAAATCCCTGACCCCGCCGGGAATCGAACCCGGGAACCCGGGCGTAGGAAGCGAGAACGCTACCGCACGACCACGAGATGCGGGCCTGACATTTGCAAACTGACATGTTGCAAATACGACTGTACAGTACAATATGGTTAGCTGTTTCAGTGTCTGGCTAGAAAGTAAGTTGAGTGTGATCCAAGAACAATGTCGTGGTTAACTGTTCTCATCGGGATGTTCGATTTCGGCGAGCCCTTGCCTCTCACTATTCTGTAATTCACAATAAATGCTCAAACTGACAACTTTCCATCTCGGTACGTTAATTAATTCGTGCATGTAAATTTCAGATTGATGAAAGCCAAGGGGATTCAACGAAATCAAGCAGTCCAATGGTGAGAGGCAAGAGATTCACCAAAATCAAGAAACCAAGCTGCGAGAGGGAAGGGATTCACCGAAATCAAGCATCCCTATGGTGAACGGCAATGGGATTCATCGATCTCAAGCATCCTGGTGGCAACAGAAAACTGTTAACCCCTTAGCTTACAATGTCGTGTGAGAAACGTAGCGTGCCGACCTAGCTAAACATCACATAGACGTATCAGAGACGTGTTGCGTTTACCGCGCCGAACAAGCGCATGTCGTGTGAGAGACGTCGTCGGTCAGCCGCGCCAAATGTAAACAGAACATCTGTGACACGTTGCGGAGCTGATCGAGTACACGCGGCATACACGAGGTGTTCTTCGCCGCATTCAGACCTGCCGACATTACAAAAATAAAACTTCCTGGTAGATTAAAACTGTGTGCCCGACCGAGACTCGAACTCGGGACCTTTGCCTTTCGCGGGCAAGTGCTCTACCAACTGAGCTACCGAGGCACGACTCACGCCCGGTACTCACAGCTTTACTTCTACCAGTATCTCGTCTCCTACCTTCCAAACTTTACAGAAGCTCTCCTGCGAACCTTGCAGAACTAGCACTCCTGAAAGAAAGGATACTGCGGAGACATGGCTTAGACATGAGTCGTGCTTCGGTAGCTCAGTTGGTAGAGCACTTGCCCGCGAAAGGCAAAGGTCCCGAATTCGAGTCTCGGTCGGGCACACAGTTTTAATCTGCCAGGAAGTTTCATATCAGCGCACACTCCGCTGCAGAGTGAAAATCTCATTCTGGAAACATCCCCCAGGCTGTGGCTAAGCCGTGTCTCCGCTATATCCTTTCCTTCAGGAGTGGAAAACACTCTTGCTACACGGTACAACATGAAAATTAATAAGTCAAAAACAAAAATCTTAGTTGCAAGCAAACAAAATAATCAAGCAATTACGAATATAAGGCTGAATGGAGAGAAGCTGAAAGAAATACAAGACTTTGTCTACTTGGGAAGCAGAATAACATCAGATGGTCGTAGTAGGAAAGATGTAATAAGTAGAATAAATCAGGCAAAGATTGCATTCTATAAAAGGAAAGGACTCCTCACATCAAATATGATAAGTCTGTCGTTAAGGAAGCGGTTAATAAAGACCTTTGTTGGGAGTGTGCTTCTCTACGGCAGCGAAACCTGGACACTTGGAGAGGACGAAAGAAGAAGGATTGAAGGATTCGAAATGTGGTGTCTGCGAAGGATGTTAAAAATTCCATGGACGGCCAGGATGACAAATGAAGAAGTCCTGCAGAGAGCGAAGGAAGTTCCAGTTCTTTGGAAGACGGTCAAGAAGAGGAGAGATATACGGATGGGACACATTCTGAGACATGAAAGTCTTCTCCACACTATAACGGAAGGCCTTGTGGAGGGCAAAAGGGCAAGAGGCAGACCTAGAAGAAAGTACATAAGCCAGATAATGCAGGACCTAGGACGCGGAAGTTTCACGGAATTGAAGAGGCTGGCCGACAATCGCACTGAATGGAGAGCTGCTGCAAATCAATCTTAGGATTGGCAACTTAAGAAGAAGTTCTGCAAGGTTCGCAGGAGAGCTTCTGTAAAGTTTGGAAGGTAGGAGACGAGATACTGGCAGAAGTAAAGCTGTGAGTACCGGGCGTGAGTCGTGCTTCGGTAGCTCAGTTGGTAGAGCACTTGCCCGCGAAAGGCAAAGGTCCCGAGTTCGAGTCTCGGTCGGGCACACAGTTTTAATCTGCCAGGAAGTTTCATATCAGCGCACACTCCGCTGCAGAGTGAAAATCTCATTCTGGAAACATCCCCCAGGCTGTGGCTAAGCCATGTCTCCGATATATCCTTTCTTTCAGGAGTGCTAGTTCTGCACGGTTCGCAGGAGAGCTTCTGTAAAGTTTGGAAGGTAGGAGACGAGATACTGGCAGAAGTAAAGCTGTGAGTACCGGGCGTGAGTCGTGCTTCGGTAGCTCAGTTGGTAGAGCACTTGCCCGCGAAAGGCAAAGGTCCCGAATTCGAGTCTCGGTCGGGCACACAGTTTTAATCTGCCAGGAAGTTTCATATCAGCGCACACTCCGCTGCAGAGTGAAAATCTCATTCTGATTACAAAAATACTTTCACAATGTTTCCGACGTGTAGCGAACGTGTTCACGAGGAAAGGGAGATTTCTGCATCTAGCGAATAACAGTTTAGCCAACAACTCAGATAAGCTGTACAAACTGCCAGTCATAGATACGTTCAATCGAAAATTTAAGGAAGTGTACACAAAGCAAGAGAATATTGCCACTGATGAATCATTAATGAAATTTAAGGGGTGCTTATCCTACAAACAAATCAAAAAGAGCGAGGTTTGGTATTAAAATGTATAAATTGTGTTAGTAAAGTTCAGGATACTGCTATGATTTTAAGATACTCACGGGTAGTAACAAACGTGAGGCTAGTAGTAATGCCTCTGAAAGTGTAGTTCTAGAACTATCACAGTCGATATTACACAGAGGGCATATAATATATTTAGATAACTGGTTTTATTCACCGAAACTTTTCAAAACTCTCCTTACCAATAAAACTAATGTGATTGGAACAGTGCGCTCAAACAGAAAAAATATGCCCACAGACTTCCTGAAGGCAAAATTAAAGAAGGGAGAATATACAGAAAGGAGTTGTAATGGAATGCTGGCACTAAAATGGAAAGATAAACTAGACGTTCACAAGCTTTCCACAAAACATCAACAGCAGAAATGATTGCCACAGTCACACCTCTCCGCAATGCGTCTTGGAAACCAAAATGTGTCGTCGAATACAATAGAGGCATGATTGGAGTTAATCGCCAAGATCAGATTCTCGCATGCTTCCCTGTGATGAGAAAATGTGTGAAAGAATAGCGCAAGATTTTCTTTTACCTATTTAATGTTGCTTTATTTAACACGTACATTTTGTATTACAAAATACATTGCGGCAAACGACAGAGCTACGCAGAATACAGGATTCACATTGCAAAATCATTGTTGAAAACTACACCTTTACCGGAATATAATCGGAAGGGACGATTAGCACCTGGCGATATACCACAAAGACTGCACGCGCAACATGGGCACATTTTCCCAAATATATTGATCCAACACCATCAAAAGTAAATCCTGCCAGAGTTTGTGTAGCGTGCAGAAAGCATAAACGATACAGCAAAACAACGTGGGAATGCAAAAAGTGCAGGGTTGCATTACATGTGCCAGATTGTTTTGAACGATATCATGCAATCGATGACTATTAAATTCGTGTACATGTCACTGTGAAGACGTTGCGTTTCAAAATGTGTTTGCTAACGTACTAACGTTTTGAACAAAATATTATACAGTCTTAGGCCATTGTATTGTTGTGAATATTATTATTAAGATGTATTTCATTAATGTATGTTTGGTTATAAAGGGAAAGAAAACGTTTGTGAATATATCGTAGCGTTTGAGACAATGAATGTTTCGTTTCCAATGGGCAGCTAATCGTCATTATTTATGATACCTGTAGAAATGCCACGTTACTGGTACCTCACACACGTACTTACAAATCCCGAGGACGTCTGCACGACTTCGGACGCCACCAGGCGTAATGCACCGCAGCCTTTAGCATGTGTAAGCGCCGGGAATCGTAAGGCGCATCCGTACCTTGCAGTCACTTACGGCTCACGCTAACCGAACTTAAATCCTAAGGCAAAGGGTTAATCCACGTCGTTGTTTCTGAATCACGCTAAACGTAGTTTCCAAACAGATACTGAAACAGCTGTACAATCAAATTTGCAACATTAAAGTAAATTTCAAACTTAAATTACCAACAAAGATTTACACTCTCATCGGTAACGTAATGTAGAATCGGGAGCATCGGTTCTCAATAGTAAAAACACGCACTCTTGATATTTGTGGATTACAGTGCCATCTACCACGAATGGAAAACAAGTGGTTTGAGTAAACCGTACGTATTAATGACGTAGAATCCAAATTTGCAAAAAAATGGGGGCTTCCCATTTGAAAATACGAAACTAACGCCACCCACGCAGGAGGCGGGCAGTTGTAAGACAAACAGATGTCCTCTTTACTACTATTAACATTTCACCTGGAACATTTTTTTCATACGACGCGGCGATTCGAGATGTTTAGTTGAATTATCTCAAGTTAAAGCGGACACCGTGTACACTGATGCCCGTTGTAAATCAAAGGTTTCCCTTTTTGTGGTCTCTGTGAACTACACCTCTACAACGCTTATTGCTAGTCAGAGATCAAGTGCAGTACTGGACGGTCCTGGGAGAAAGTCGCGCACCATAGCCGCCTGTTAATGGACTCGTGTGTGGACAGCGTCCTTAGAGCAGGAAGTGACCTTTCCCATTAGAACGTCGCTGGCAGCGACGGACAGGTTGGTGAATCCTACTTCTGGAACACCCTGTTCCGACGTCCATTACCTGAAGTGCCTTAGGCTCCGTGGACATTTCACTCCGTACAAGTGTCACAGATTCGGCCAGTCGCCGACTCTCGTAGGTTAACCCGTCGCCTCGAAACCCGGACAGAACAGAAATGAAAAAGGTGCGCGTTTAGACTTTAGTTTCGCGAATTCTTGTCGTTTTCACTGGCGCGTACTTGGCCAATGCTGCCCTGTCATTCCAGTCTCAAGTCTGTGTTACGTCCCGTGACAATGAATAGGACAACGACACATTTTTCAACTACTGTTCGTGTAGCCTATTTAATATATGACAGCGATCTTGCCTTATTGCCAGGATAAAGTAAGATGGGCAGCACTCCAGAAGGTATGTTTATGGTATGACGTATATCGACTTAAAGCCAAACTACGACCGATAGTATCCGATATCGTTGGCTACACAATTTCCTGTGCGTGGCTCCACTTTCTTAAATGGCTCTCCCTCTACCTCAACAGTGTAGTTAACGAGTTCAAATGTATTTGCTTGCGCATATTTGCACGTTTTTAGTGTACGGTCGTTTTTCTACCCTGTGTCATTGCACGCAGTAGAAATGGGTCCCTCATTGTTACAGTTATTTCAGAAACTATTATCCGCACATAAAAACCCCAAGAGGGTTGGTTCAAATCAAATGGCTCTGAGCACTATGGGACTCAACTGCTGTGGTCATAAGTCCCCTAGAATTTAGAACTACTTAAACCTAACTAACCTAAGGACATCACACACATCCATGCCCGAGGCAGGATTCGAACCTGCGACCGTTGCGGTCGTGCGGTTCCAGACTGTAGCGCCTTTAACCGCTCGGCCACTCCGGCCGGCAAGAGAGTTGGTTCGAATGGCTCTAAGCACTATGGGACTTAACATCTGAGGTCATCAGTCACCTAGACTTAGAACTTCGTAAACCTAAGGACATCACACACATCCAGGCCCGAGGCAGGATTCGAACCTGCGACCGTAGCAGGTAGCAGCAGCGCGATGTGTGGTGTGGCTCTGGGCAGGAGGAATGATCGGCCCGAACTTTTTTGAAAATGATGAGGCAGTTGCAGTCACTGTGAACGGCGACCATTACCGAAACATGCTTTCTGATTGGTTTTTCCCTCTTATTGACGAAAACGGCGATTTTTGGTTTCAACGAGATGGTGCAACATGTCACACATTCCATGAAACGATTGCTCTGCTGAGTGAGAAGTTTCTTCAAAAAATTATCTCTGTGCATGACAACCAGGAACGGCCTGCCAGATCATGCAGTCTTACGCTTTGTGACTCTTTCTGAGCGTATTTGTGAAATCAAAGGTGGATGTGAATAAACCACAAACAACACACCAATTGAAGGATGAAATTAAAAGGGTTATTAACTGAATCCCACCATATGTTCGTGAACGCGTCGTCGAGAACTTCAATGAACGCATTGCTCGTTACCGCGCAGGCCTGAGGGTATAATTTTTCATAGGTAGGCGAGAGACGTTACTTAATGTGTTTATAAAAACAATTAAATTTTCAATAAATTTTTTATGTTGTATAACCCTTTAATATTCGTCCCTACTTCGCGGACACCCTCTATTTGATCCTACACGTATACTATTGGGATATTAACTTTCAAATTGTGCGCTCAATTTCACGCAGTTCACGGAAATTACGCCAGATGTCGTTGCGAGTTCATCGCTTCCGTTGTCAGTCCGCCATTTCAGTTTGCCGTGATGGCGGACAAAGGACGGTTGACCGTCGCACGAAAGACGAAGTTTGAGTTACTGTTCGCGGCGACGAACAGCGTTACATTGTCACAGAGAAAGTTTCGTGCTCTTTTCGGCACACGGTGTGCTCCCAGCCCACAGAAAATACGCAGATTTCATCAAAAATTTGAAGGTACTGGATCTGTTTTGGGAGTGTCAACAGCCACGTTCATGTACCGTATGTTCGCCGCTAAACATTGAAGCAGTTCGAGTGACTTTGACTCGTAGTCAGAGTAAATCAACAAGAAGAGTCAGTGTCGAATTGGGAATTTCACGCCAATTATTCAATCCGACCTTCGCTTGTATCCATACAAGATGACTGTGGCGCTTAAGCTTACTGCGAGAGATAAGGAGCACAGACTGCAGTTTGCAAAGTGGGCAAACGAGCAAGACCGAGAGACAGCGCTACACAACACATGGTTTTCTGACGAAGCTTATTTTTACGTGAACGGTGTTTTGAACAAACAGAACATTCGATTCTGGGCACGTGAACCTCTGCGAATAATCCACATGAAAGACACACACAGGGTGCGTGTGGGTCACGATGTCAAGCCATGGAGTCATCGGTCCATTCTTCTACGGTGCTACAGTAACCGGTGAACGCTATTTACACATGCTGCGTAACCAGTTCTTTGCCATGTGCGGTAGCCGTGCGGTCTGAGGCGCCTTGCCAAGGTTCGCTCGGATTCCCCTGTTGGAGGTTCAAGTCCTCCCTCAGGCATGGCTGTGTGTGTTGTCCTAAGCATAAGTTAGTTTAATTAGATTAAGTAGTGTGTAAGCCTAGAGACCGATCACCTCAGCAGTTTGGTCCCATAGGAACTTACCACAAAGTTCCAAAATTTCCAGACCAGTTCTTTCCTCAACTCATGGCCCCATGTCTTTAAATGCAGACACAATGGTTCATGCAGGATGGAGCACGCCCCCATACTGCCAACGTTGTGCTCGATTTCCTACACGAAAGACTTGGCCTTATTGTCCAACAGATTTCGAGAATGTTACGCTGGAGGAGGGATGTCGCTGCCCCACAGCATGGACCTTAACACATGTGACTTCTTCCTTTGGGGTTTCTTAAAGAGAAGGTGTACCACACAAAACCGGAAAATTCAGTGCAACTTAGGGCCATCATTGTGGAGTTATACCGCGCTATTCCCCAATATTGGTGCCGGAGAGTCGTCACAAATGCACGTGTGCAACTTGAAGAAGTTGTAAACCAAAACGGCAGTCATATTGAACATGTGATTCATTAGGTTGTATTTCCAAGATGTATTCTTTACTTCTACATCATTAAATTACAAATCTTGTCAACAACAAATGTGTTATTTATGAAACAAATCAGGTGACTTATCATGCGCCACCCTGTAGATAATAATTTCGTGTGGCTCATTGGTCTGGTCCAAGTCTTTCTATTGGACGCCACTTCGGCGAATTGCGTCTCCCTCACCTCCCCTACTTATCCAATCGGGGAAAAGGGGTCTACAGTTTAACGTTGAATCCGAACCATATGTTGTTTCTGGTGGCTGGTCACATTGTTGAGAGGTGGAGGCCAGGTTAAAACGCAGACATTTGAGTTTCCAGCCACAGGCTTTGTTGTTAGACCACCATGCATGACATGAATATAGGTAGTTCGTACTGTAGTTTACGATGGAGCAGTTTGCGAGTATCAAAATATGTGATACATATGGCTGTACCTTCCGACTGCATTCATTTAGAATTTTAAATTATTTACAAAGTCAAGGGACCATAGAGGTTAGTAATTGGCATAAATTTCAAATTTTTACCTCTACTCGTTCTTGAGAAAAAGGGGCAATCTTTTGACTGCATTGACTTAGAAGCCTAGATTTTTTTATACCGCCAATGGACCGTAGACTTAAATATTTGACATAAATGTCGATTTGATATCTCTGTACTCTTGAGGAAAAGTGGTCTTAACAGACAGACAACAAATAACAAGAAGTATTTTTTTATGCGATATAATTTCAAATTAACCATTTTCGGATTTTTCAATTTACTTGTACTGTGGAACCTTGTTTCTTCCAAATTTCCTGATTCTGGGTCAACGAGAAGTACCCTAAAGTTTTAATGAGTGAGATTGGAAGTATCAAAATCTGTACATAATGTGAAGGACAATCAAACAATTTAAAATGAAATAATCCATATTAAACTGAGTGACCGTGCAAATCCGCAACAGCTGTTTATTGTATTTTCACTGTATGACGACAGGTTTCATACCTTGGAGGTATATCTTCAGGTCATATAATACTAATACTTCACGTGCCACGACTTCCAAGGTGCAAGTAGGCATAAAAGCATGTCAGTCCTCGGTGAAACCTTGGATGAAGCGGCAGATGTGCATCCGATCCGAACTGTGCATGGTCAGAAAAACCTAATTCTGGAAACAACATTCAACTTTCGACTCAATCCTAACGATTTCCAGCAGCATAACGAACAGAATGATCAGGAGCCACCGCTCCCTCGCGCTTATAATCTTGTTTCTCCCACCAAAATCCATAGCGTACTTCTACCCAAAATTACGGAAAATGGACCACCATTTGGAAAACAACCAGATAACAAATTTCACATATGGCTGAAATAAAAGCTTCTTGTATATCACGTCCATTAAGACCGAACACATTTTTCTGTATATGATAGTTTAAGCATAATTAATGGTTCAAATGGTTCTGAGCACTATGGGACTTAACATCTGAGGTCATCAGTATCCTAGAACTTAGAACTACTTAAATCTAACTAACCTAAGGTCATCACACACATCAATGCCCGAGGCAGGATTCGAACCTGTGACCGTAGCAGTCGCACGGTTCCGTACTGAAGCGCCAAGAACCGTTCGGGTACCGCGGCCGGCAGAGTAATTAATGAAAACACGAATTTTGCGCTTGCGTGCTTACAGCAAATAACAAAGAAATTCGAGTAGTTGTTAAAGATACAAAAAAAAAACCTTCTCCTGCTCAATAGAGCCACCCTTTTATGCTCTGCCTATTGGTAGTATCAAATATTACAAACCATTTATCACTTTTAATTTGCGAATGTTTTTAAAACTGAATTAATTTTTAATCAAATAAATTAGAAATCAAATAGTAACCAAGATACGCGTCACCTGGTTAAGTAGGAAGAGGTGCAGGAAATGCCATACTGCATTTCCTGTGTAAATGTGGAGAATACAATGCTATGACACACTTGTATAATTAAAAAGATATACCATCGTAATCAAGAAATAAAATACGTATAAATGTGTGACTTTCAGGGATGGTAGCTGAAGTCCTAAGCCATCACCCAATACCTTGTTTGTTAAGATTTCATGAATCGGTTAGAACTGCAACATTATAAGAAAGGCGACGAAGATCAACCGAAATAAGACAAGAGAAGAAGGCAAGGCAGAGAAGCTTCCGCTAGTCCACTTACCACATACGAAGAGCGTCAGAGCACAGCCAGGCAATGTCCTCCACCGACGATGTTTTCAACCGATTTTCCGCCGCAGACACGGGATCCACAACGTGATACAGGGTGTTTCAAAAATGACCGGTATATTTGAAACGGCAATAAAAACTAAACGAGCAGCGATAGAAATACACCGTTTGTTGCAATATGCTTGGGACAACAGTACATTTTCAGGCAGACAAACTTTCGAAATTACAGTAGTTACAATTTTCAACAACAGATGGCGCTGCGGTCTGGGAAACTCTATAGTACGATATTTTCCACATATCCACCATGCGTAGCAATAATATGGCGTAGTCTCTGAATGAAATTACGCGAAACCTTTGACAACGTGTCTGGCGGAATGGCTTCACATGCAGATGAGATGTACTGCTTCAGCTGTTCAATTGTTTCTGGATTCTGGCGGTACACCTGGTCTTTCACGTGTCCCCACAGAAAGAAGTCACAGGGGTTCATGTCTGGCGAATAGGGAGGCCAATCCACGCCGCCTCCTGTATGTTTCGGATAGCCCAAAGCAATCACACGATCATCGAAATATTCATTCAGGAAATTAAAGACGTCGGCCGTGCGATGTGGCCGGGCACCATCTTGCATAAACCACGAGGTGTTCGCAGTCTCGTCTAAGGCAGTTTGTACCGCCACAAATTCACGAAGAATGTCCAGATAGCGTGATGCAGTAATCGTTTCGGATCTGAAAAAGGGGCCAATGATTCCTTTGGAAGAAGTGGCGTCCCAGACCAGTACTTTTTGAGGATGCAGGGACGATGGGACTGCAACATGGGGCTTTTCGGTTCCCCATATGCGCCAGTTCTGTTTATTGACGAAGCCGTCCAGGTAAAAATAAGCTTCGTCAGTAAACCAAATGCTGCCCACATGCATATCGCCGTCATCAATCCTGTGCACTATATCGTTAGCGAATGTCTCTCGTGCAGCAATGGTAGCGGCGCTGAGGGGTTGCCGCGTTTGAATTTTGTATGGATAGAGGTGTAAACTCTGGCGCATGAGACGATACGTGGACGTTGGCGTCATTTGGACCGCAGCTGCAACATGGCGAACGGAAACCCGAGGCCGCTGTTGGATCACCTGCTGCACTAGCTGCGTGTTGCCCTCTGTGGTTGCCGTATGCGGTCGCCCTACCTTTCCAGCACGTTCATCCGTCACGTTCCCAGTCCGTTGAAATTTTTCAAACAAATCGTTTATTGTATCGCTTTTCGGTCCTTTGGTTACATTAAACCTCCGTTGAAAACTTCGTCTTGTTGCAACAACACTGTGTTCTAGGCGGTGGAATTCCAACACCAGAAAAATCCTCTGTTCTAAGGAATAAACCATGTTGTCTACAGCACACTTGCACGTTGTGAACAGCACACGCTTACAGCAGAAAGACGACGTACAGAATGGCGCACCCACAGATTGCGTTGTCTTCTATATCTTTCACATCACTTGCAGCGCCATCTGTTGTTGAAAATTGTAACTACTGTAATTTCGAAAGTTTGTCCGCCTGAAAATGTACTGTTGTCCCAAGCATATTGCAACAAACGGTGTATTTCTATCGCTGCTCGTTTAGTTTTTATTGCCGTTTCAAATATACCGGTCATTTTTGAAACACCCTGTAGGTTCCACCAAGGAGGCAGTCAACAAACGAAAACACTGCAGGAGTGTATAAACTACGTTGTGAATGCGAAGCTGCCTACACAGGGGAGGGGGGCGGGGGGGCGCAGTAGTAGCAGAATACAAACGCTATGTGCGATTACCATAGCATAATAAATCGGCGAGAGCGGAAAACCAATGCGACTGTGGACAGCTTATCTTGTTCCAGGAAGAACCAGTCGTCCACGTGCCACCGTAAAATTTGAGAGACGACTGAAATTATTAAAGCGGCCTGACAACATCAATAGAGAGAACGGCTACATACTTCCAGGCGTCCTCTTTGCCACCTATCCAAGTCCGACGGAGCGCTAGCGTTCGCGTGGCGGAAGCCTCTCCGAGCAAGGACGCAACAGTCTAAACAAACAGCTATAGAGGGACTGTCAGTGCATTTCCGCCCCACACCAGGAAACAAACGTGCCCGCCAAAGGCCAAGCGCTGATTTGCAGACTGTCACCAATCAATGACGAGCCGAAAAGACCATCAATAGCTTCTTTCCTAACCTCTCCCGTCCCTCATAACTGGCCTATTACGAGGGTCACTCCAAAAGAAATGCACACTATTTTTTAAAAAAATCCATCTTTTATTCTACATGTTTGAAAGTATAACAGTGTGCACATACATTCTTTAGGAACAATATTTTCATTTCTCCACATAATTTCCATCCCTCTCAACTGCCTTACGCCATCTTCGAACCAGCGCCTGTATACCCGCACGGTAAAATCCTGGACCAACCTGTTGGAGCCATTGTTTGGCAAAGTGCACAAGGGAGCCATCATCTTCAAACCTTGTTCCACGAAGAGAGTCTTTCAGTTTCCCAAATCACATGGACTGTAAGGCGGGTGTTCCATTGTTGTCTATCCGAGTTTTGTGATCGCTTCCATTGTTTCCTGACTGACATGTGGCCGTGCATTGTCGTGCAACAGCAAAACATCCTGCTTTTGCCGATGTGGTCGAACACGACTCAGTCGAGCTTGAGGTTTCTTCAGTGTCGTCACATATGCATCAGAATTTATGGTGGTTCCACTTGGCATGACGTCCACAAGCAAGAGTCCTTCGGAATCGAAAAACACCGTAGCCATAACTTTTCCAGCAGAAGGTGTGGTTTTGAATTTTTTTTCTTGGGTGAATTTGCATGATGCCACTCCATTGATTGCCTCTTCATCTCTGGTGAAAAATGTGGAGCAATGTTTCATCACCTGTCATTAACTCTTCCAAGAAATTCATCTCCACCATTCTCGTACTGTTCCAAAAGTTCGCTGAATACCGTTTTTCTTGTTTCTTTGTGAGCCACTGCCAACATCCTGGGTACCTACCTGGCACAAACCTTTTTTAACGCCAACACTTTCAGTATTCTGCAAACATTTCCTTCCCCTATCCCAACGTAGCGTGACAATTCGTTCACTGTGATGCGTCTGTCAGTAGTCACCAATTCGTTAACTCTCTACACATTCTAGAATGAAATTTTCACTCTACAGCGGAGTGTGCGCTGATATGAAACTTCCTGGCAGATTAAAACTGTGTGCCGGACCGAGACTCAAACTCGGGACCTTTGCCTTTCGCGGTCCGGCACACAGTTTTAATCTGCCAGGAAGTTTCATATCAGCGCACACTCCGCTGTAGAGTGAAAATTTCATTCTAGAAACATGCCCCAGGCTGTGGCTAAGCCATGTCTCCGCAATATCCTTTCTTTCAGGAGTGCTAGTTCTGCATGTTTCGCAGTTCTGTAAAGTTTGGAAGGTAGGAGACGAGGTACTGGCGGAATTAAAGCTGTGAGGACGGGGCGTCAGTCGTGTCCGCGAAAGGCAAAGGTCCCGAGTTCGAATCTCGGTCCGGCACACAGTTTTAGTCTGGCAGGAAGTTTCTCTACACATTGTCTGGAGTGTGTGCAGTACGAGGCCTGCCGCTGCGAGGACAGTCCTCAATATTGCCGTGCCCGCTTTCATCACGTAACCTGCTTGCCCACCGAGTAACTTGCTGTTGGACGACAATGCACGGCCACAAGTCAGTCAAAAAACCATGGAAGCGATCACAAAAGTCGGATGGACAACACTGAAACACCTGCCTTACAGTCCTGACCTGGCTCCATGTGACTATCATCTCTTTTCGAAACTGAAAGACTCTCTTCACGGAACAAGGTTTGAAGATGATGACTCCCTTGTGCACGCTGCCAAACAGTGGCTCCAACAGATTGGTCCAGAATTTTACCGTGCGGATATACAGGCGCTGGTTCCAAGATGGCGTAAGGCAGTTGAGAGGGATGGAAATTACGTGGAGAAATGAAAATATTGTTCCTGAAGGATGTATCTACACACTGTAAAACTTTCAAACATGTAGAATAAAAGATGGATTAAAAAAAATAGTGTGACCCTCGTAGCAAGCAGACCGCTACTGCTCTTACTACCCAACTCAGACTATCGCAGATGTTTCTTTCCCTTGGCCATTGCTTTATTCCCTCTGCCCTACAAGCCGCTACATGTTGTTCAGCTGACGACTCAATCAACTGCAGATGAGTCCGTATTAATGGTTAATCACAACCGGACATACGCAAAATATCGCAGTACCCACATTCTGCGAACACCTCACTTAGTGAACTCTTAGGCAGAGACGGCAGTAGACCTGTTCTGTTGGCCATCATGCCGGTGTGGTCACCAAAAACCACCAAAACCAGTCTCACCTTGCGTAAGGTCGTCGGAATATGGTTTATAATTATGGTATTTTACACAGTGACGCGGTACAACACCTAGAAGAATTTTAATTATCAGGATAATGGTCGTAGAAGCCGACGTAGACGTACCGCACGAAGCGCTCAGCCTTTATTAATTTTTAAAGGTAAAATGGAAAGGCCGTGTCACTAGGGCCTCCCGTCGGGTAGACCGTTCGCCTGGTGCAAGTCTTTCGGGTTGACGCCACTTCGGCGACTTGCGTGTCGATGGGGGTGAAATTATGTTGATAAGGTAAACACAACACCCAGTCCCTGAGCGGAGAAAATGTCCGACCCAGCCGGAAATCGAACCCGGGCCCTTAAGTACGACATTCCGTCGAGCTGACCACTCAGCTACGAGGGGCGGACATTTTTAAAGGTTATTTTGTAAGAAGCAATGGTGGAAATAAAGGAAGGGCTCAGGAGTGGAATTAAAATTCAAGGTGAAAGGATACCAATGATACGATCCGCTGATGACTTTGCTATCCTGAGTGAAAGTGAAGATATGCTGAATGGAATGGTCTAATGAGTACAGAATGAAGGCTGAAAGTAAATCGAAGAAAGACGAAAGTAATGAGAAGTAGCAGAAATGAGAACAGCGAGTAACTTAACATCAGGATTGTTGGTCACGAAGTACATGAAGTTAAGGAATTGTACTACCTAGGCAGCAAAACATCCAATGACGGACGGAGCAACGACATCAAAATCAAACTAGCACTGGCAGAAAAGGCATTCCTGGTCAAGAGAAGTCTACTAGCATCAAACATAGGCCTTAATTTGAGGAAGTAATTTTTGAGAATGTAGGTTTGGAGCACAGCATTGTTTGGTAGCGAAACAAGGACTGTGCGAAAACTGTAGCAGAAGAGAATCGAAGCATTTGAGATGTGGTGCTACAGGCGAATGTTGAAAATTTGATAGACTGACCAGGTAGGGAATGAGGAGGTTCTGCGCAGAATTGGAGAGGAAAACAATATGTGGAAAACGCCGATAAGAAGAAGGAACAGGATGATAGGACATCTGTTAAGACATCAAGGAATGACAGAGACTGGAATATATCCAGCAAATAATTGAGGATGTAGGTTGCAAGTGCTGCTCTGAGATGGAGAGGTTGGTCACAGGAGAGGAATTTGTGGCGGGCTGCATCAAACCAGTCAAAAGACTAATGATCCAAAAAAAAAAAAAAAAAAAAAAAAAAAAAACGCTTTTTTGTAAGAATATTCATTTACTGTGAATACCCAACTTTTTTAGTTTATGTGGTATTTTTAATACTAATTTCTCATTTGATACACCTCAGCGCCTTGAGCACACAGATATGTTTGGATTTGCGGTGTCATGAAATTGCTACTGAGTTTCGAAGTACAGGGTGTTTCAAAAAGAATATACGTATTACAAAGTATTCTTTTGTCCAAACTATCGATCGCTGCGCCTCAGATCTGCTATTGGAGAAACGAATACATAGTCCAGTTTATACTAATAGCCGCTAGATGTGAGTTGTCTTCTGTTTTGCTTGGTAACCGTCATATGTTTAAAATGGCTACTCTGCAGCAGAACTCATTTTGTGTTCTCGAGTTTGCGAAGTACAATTCCGCGATTACATTGCAAAGACGTTTCAGGCTGAGGTACCAAATTGATCCTCCCAATGGGTGGAATATTCGCAGATGGTATCGACAGTTTCTAGATACAGGATGTGTATGTAAAGGAAAGAGTCCTGGCAGCTTTCGTCTTCCAGAAGAAAATGTTGCACGAATTCAAACTGCTTTCCAGCGTTGTTGTTGTTGTTGTTGTTGTGGTCTTCAGTCCTGAGACTGGTTTGATGCAGCTCTCCATGCTACTCTATCCTGTGCAAGCTTCTTCATCTCCCAGTACCTACTGCAACCTACATCCTTCTGAATCTGCTTAGTGTATTCATCTCTTGGTCTCCCCCTACGATTTTTACCCTCCACACTGCCCTCCAATACTAAATTGGTGATCCCTTGATGCCTCAGAACATGTCCTACCAACCGATCCCTTCTACTGGTCAAGTTGTGCCACAAGCTTCTCTTCTCCCCAATCCTATTCAATACTTCCTCATTAGTTATGTGATCTACCCATCTAATCTTCAGCATTCTTCTGTAGCACCACATTTCGAAAGCTTCTATTCTCTTCTTGTCCAAACTATTTACCGTCCATGTTTCACTTCCATACATGGCTACACTCCATACAAATACTTGCAGAAATGACTTCCTGATACTTAAATCTATACTCGAAGTTAACAAATTCCTCTTCTTCAGAAACGCTTTCCTTGCCATTGCCAGTCTACATTTTATATCCTCTCTACTTCGACCATCATCAGTTATTTTGCTCCCCAAATAGCAAAACTCCTTTACTATTTTAAGTGTCTCATTTCCTAATCTAATACCCTCAACATCACCCGACTTAATTCGACTATTCCATTATCCTCGTTTTGCTTTTGTTGATGTTCATCTTATATCCTCCCTTCAAGACACTGTCCATTCCGTTCAACTGCTCTTCCAAGACCTTTGCTGTCTCTGACAGAATTACAATGTCATCGGCGAACCTCAAAGTTTTTATTTCTTCTCCATGGATTTTAATACCTACTCCGAATTTTTCTTTTGTTTCCTTCACTGCTTGCTCAATATACAGATTGAATAACACCGGGGAGAGGCTACAACCCTGTCTCACTCCTTTCCCAAGCACTGCTTCCCTTTCATGCCCCTCGACTCTTATAACTGCCATCTGGTTTTTGTACAAATTGTAAATAGCCTTTCGCTCCCTGTATTTTACCCCTGTCACCTTTAGAATTTGAAAGAGAGTATTCCAATCAACATTGTCAAAAGCTTCTTTCCAGCATAGTCTTTCAAATTCAACTCATCGTGACAGTCGGGAAATACAACTGCCCCCAACACCAATTTTTTTAAGACGTCTGTTGGTTATGAAGCCGTACAGGTTACAGCTGTCACAAGCCCTGAGTCCTGATGACAAACGCAAACGTGTGGCATTTTGTAACGAGATTCTTGATGCTATTGACAATGATATCACTTTCGCACAAAGCATCGTGTTCAGCGATGAAGCGACTTTCCAGGTTAGTTGTCAGGTAAACAAACACAATGTTCGAATTTGAGGCCTACAGAACCGACATGCAGCCATTGAAAATGTACAAGATGTGTTTTGTGCGATATCCCGATCATCTGTTTACGGCCCATTCTCTATTGATGGAAACACAGTTAACGGTCAGCACTATCTCGCTATGTTACAAAACTGGTTGTTTTCGAGGTTGCACGAAGACAACTTCATTTTTCAACAAGACGGGGCACCCTCTCACTGGAGTTGCCAAGTGCATGAATATCAGAATGAAACTCTACATCTACATCCATACTCTACAAGCCACCTGACGGTGTGTGGCGGAGGGTACCTTGAGTACCTCTATCGGTTCCCCCTTCTATTCCAGTCTCGTATTGTTCGTGGAAAGAAAGATTGTCGGTATGCCTCTGTGTGGGCTCTAATCTCTCTGATTTTATCCTCATGGTCTCTTCGCGAGATATACGTAGGAAGGAGCAATATACCGCTTGACGGTCATGTGAAACCCAGCTCGCGCTATTCGTCCACGAGACTCAGAGGGCCATAGACACGGGTTCCCAGGTAGATGCCGTGTTTCTTGACTTCCGCAAGGCGTTCGATACAGTTCCCCACAGTCGTTTAATGAACAAAGTAAGAGCATATGGACTATCAGACCAATTGTGTGATTGGATTGAGGAGTTCCTAGATAACAGGACGCAGCATGTCATTCTCAATGGAGAGAAGTCTTCCGAAGTAAGAGTGATTTCAGGTGTGCCGCAGGGGAGTGTCATAGGACCGTTGCTATTCACAATATACATAAATGACCTTATGGATGACATCGGAAGTTCACTGAGGCTTTTTGCAGATGATGCTGTGGTGTATCGAGAGGTTGTAACAATGGAAAATTGTACTGAAATGCAGGAGGATCTGCAGCGAATTGACGCATGGTGCAAGGAATGGCAATTGAATCTCAATGTAGACAAGTGTAATGTGCTGCGAATACACAGAAAGATAGATCCTTTATCATTTAGCTACAAAATAGCAGGTCAGCAACTGGAAGCAGTTAATACCATAAATTATCTGGGAGTACGCATTAGGAGTGATTTAAAATGGAATGGTCATATAAAGTTGATCGTCGGTAAAGCAGATGCCAGACTGAGATTCACTGGAAGAATCCTAAGGAAATGCAATCCGAAAACAAAGGAAGTATGTTACAGTACGCTTGTTCGCCCACTGCTTGAATACTGCTCAGTAGTGTGGGATCCGTACCAAATAGGGTTGATAGAAGATATAGAGAAGATCCAACGGAGAGCAGCGCGCTTCGTTACAGGATCATTTAGTAATCGCGAAAGCGTTACGGAGATGATAGATAAACTCCAGTGGAAGACTCTGCAGGAGAGACGCTCAGTAGCTCGGTACGGGCTTTTGTTAAAGTTTCGAGAACATACCTTCACCGAAGAGTCAAGCAGTATATTGCTCCCTCCTACGTATATCTCGCGAAGAGACCATGAGGATAAAATCAGAGAGATTAGAGCCCACACAGAGGCATACCGACAATCCTTCTTTCCACGAACAATACGAGACTGGAATAGAAGGGAGAACCGATAGAGGTACTCAAGGTACCCTCCGCCACACACCGTCAGGTGGCTTGCGGAGTATGGATGTAGATGTAGATGTAGATGTACTTCTCGGTGAAGGTATGTTCTCGAAACTTTAACAAAAGCCCGTACCGAGCTACTGAGCGTCTCTCCTGCAGAGTCTTCCACTGGAGTTTATCTATCATCTCCGTAACGCTTTCGCAATTAGTAAATGATCCTGTGACGAAGCGCGCTGCTCTCCGTTGTATCTTCTCTATTTCTTCTATCAACCCTATCTGGTACGGATCCCACACCGGTGAGCAGTATTCAAGCAGTGGGGAAACAAATGTACTGTAACCTACTTCCTTTGTTTTCGGACTGCATTTCCTTAGGATTCTTCCAATGAATCTCAGTCTGGCATCTGCTTTACCGGCGATTAATTTTATACAGTCATTCCATTTTAAATCACTCCTAATGCCTACTCCCAGATAATTTATGGAATTAACTGCTTCCAGTTGCTGACCTGCTATATTGCAGCTAAATGATAAAGGATCTATCTTTCTATGTATTCGCAGCACATTAGACTTGTCTACATTGAGATTCAATTGCCATTCCCTGCACCATGCGTCAATTCGTTGCTGATCCTCCTGCATTTCAGTACAATTTTCCATAGTTACAACCTCTCGATATACTACAGCATCATCCGCAAAAACCCTCAGTGAACTTCCGATGTTATCCACAAAGTCATTTATATATATATACGTTGGATTGGTCGTCATGGAGCTGGCGACTTAGCATGTCTCAACTGGACGCCATGGTTAGCGGATTTGACACCCTCTGACTTACAAATGGCTCTGAGCACTATGGGACTTAACATCTGAGGTCATCAGTCCCCTAGAACTTAGAACTACTTAAACCTAACTAACCTAAGGGCATCACACACATCCATGCCCGAGGCAGGATTCGAACCTGCGACCGTAGCGGTCGCGCGGTTCCAGACTGAAGCGCCTAGAACCGCCCGGCCACACCGGCCGGCCCTCTGACTTACACCTGTGGGGTTTCGTTAAAGGTAACATTTATGTACCACTACTCCCACAGAACTTTAACATAATGTAGCGCTTCAGCAACCGTGAATTGTTGAGACAATAAGAAATTCAGCCTTCAGTTGGAAGGTAATTTTTTTTTTTAGTTTACCTAGGTTTCATTGCCAATAATGGTATCTTCTTTAGAACAAAAATTAAATTATTTTGAGGCCAAAAGTTGGCCATGTCACAGAGTAAAACTAATACAGAAACTCCTTGATGCTTACATGTGACCCTTATTCCTGGTCCGGCGTAGCTCCGTCTACGTTTTTCTTATTGTTTTTAGTATTGACAGATATAATCTTATGATAATGCGTCTTTATTTTGTATTAGTTTTACTCTGTGACATGGCCAATGTTTGGCCCGCAAAATAATTTAATTTTTGTTCTGAAGAAGATACCGTTATTGACATCGAAACCTAGGTAAACTAAAAAACGTTACCTTTCAACTGAAGGCTGAATTTCTTATTGACTCCCACAGAGTTGAAGATCCGGATCCATACTGCCATAACATCAGTGACAAAGGACATGCTTGCCCGAGTATGGGAGGAATTTGAGTATAGATGCGATATTGTCCGTGTCGCTGATGGAGACCATATTGAACATGTGTAATCTGAATTTAAGAGGTTCGTAAATATGTGTGTTAAGTTTCATATTCGTATGTCTTAAAGTTAAATAAATATATGCATTCGAAATACGTATAGCCGGCTGTTGTGGCCGAGCGGTTCTAGGCACTTCAGTCTGGAATCGCGCGACCGCTACGGTCGCATGTTCGAATCCTGCTTCGGGCATGGATGTGTGTGATGACCTTAGGTTAGTTAGGTTTAAGTAGTTCTAAGTTCTAGGGGACTGATGACGTCATATGTTAAGTCCCACAGTGCTCAGAGCCAATTGAACCATTTTTGAAGTACGTATATTGTTTTTTAAACACCCTGTATTTCAAAGTGGCCCTCTTCTGTCTCACTGTGAACGCCGCCCTCTTGCACGAGCTGGATCCGACAGCAACCGCCCTCACGTCATTTCATTCCACTGGACTCTGGTCAACTCCAGCTTCCGTCCCCCTAACATGCTGGTCAAGGCGTCCACACTGAGCTTGCAGCGGTTCCCCGCCAACGACGTCGGTCCATCCCCATGCTCTGCCTCGACCAACGCTTAAAACTCAGATCATTTCAATGACTTTAGGTGTCTGATAGCTCGCCAGCCTATACTGTATGTTGCGTTACAACCTTCCAAGAGTAGATGTGGACCCTGACCACAATTAATTGTTTATGAACTGTGGATTGAAACTGAAGAACCTGCAAAATGGCAGGAAATTAAGCTGATGGGACCTGAATAAGTTGAAAGACCAGAGGCTGTCGAGAGCTCTAGAGGGAGCGTTGGGCGGCAATTGACTGGAACAGGGGAAAGGAGAGATGAAATGGTGAATGCAGCAGAGGATCAAATACGTAAAAAGACAAGGCCTAGTATAAATCCTTCAATTTCACGAGAGATATTAAGTGCCGAAACGAGAAAATATAAAACTGCCGCAAATGAACAAGCGAACGGGAAAAGAAATGTTTAAAAAATGAGATTAGCAGGAAGTGCAAAATGGCTAAGCACAAATGTCTAAATGAGAAATGTAAGGGTTTAGAAGAATATTTCACAAGGGGAAGGACAGATACCGCCTACAGGAAAATTAAAGAGACATTAGCAGGAAACAGAAGCAGCTCTATGAATATCAAGAGCTCAGAGGCAAAACCAGTACTAATCAAAGAAGGAAAAACTGAAGGGTGGAAGAAGAATGTAGAGAGCCTGTACAAGGGAGATGGAGGGAATATTATCGAAGGGGAAGAGGAAGTCGATAAAGCTGAGTTGGGAGATATGATACTGCAAGAAGAATATGACAAAGCACTGAAAGACCTAAGGCCCCTGGAGTGGACGATATTCCGTCAGAATTACTTATAGCCTCAAGAGAGCCAGCAATGACGAAAGCAATCCATCTGGTGTGCAAGATGTATGAGATAGGCGGAATACCCTCCGACTTCACAAAGACTGTTACAATTCCAATTGCCGACCACAGCGGACGAGTGGTTCTAGGCGCTTCAGTCTGGAACCTAGCGACCGCTACGGTTGCAGATTCGAATCCTGCCTCGGGCACGGATGTGTGTGATGTCCTTAGGTTAGTTAGGTTTAAGTAGTTCTAAGTACTAGGGGACTGATGACCTCACATGTTAAGTCCCATAGTGCTCAGAGCCATTTGAACAATTCCAGTTAGAAAGAAAGCAGATGCTGGCAGATATGAAGACTGCCGAACTATCAATTAATAATTCATGGTTGCAAAATACTGACACCATTTTTTTTTAAATTCTTTATTCTATCCAATTGTTTCATACATCATAACCCACCACCTTATACATTAGTGGGTCTTAAATGGCTCTGAGCACTATGGGACTTAACATCTATGGTCATCAGTCCCCTAGAACTTAGAACTACTTAAACCTAACTAACCTAAGGACAGCACACAACACCCAGCCATCACGAGGCAGGGAAAATCCCTGACCCCGCCGGGAATCGAACCCGGGAACCCGGGCGTGGGAAGCGAGAACGCTACCGCACGACCACGAGATGCGGGCTAGTGGGTCTTAAATCTACATTACATTTTATTAGTGTCAGCAGCATTTTTACTTCTATTTCTAGGTGTTAGTGAGCTTACTTGCTACAGGAAATGATGAGTTAGTTTCTTAATGGGTAAGATCTAATGTCTAGTCTTAACTAACTAATCTAAGGGCTACTTCCTGCAGCGTTACAGGCGTGCCAGTTGTTGTGTGTAAACCTACTATGTGGCCGAGCCCACTGAGCTAATCCCAGTGGCCATGCCCCTGGCACCGGGCTGGCCTTTTTGAAGATCGCTGCAGGTTCTGTTTGGGGTGTTCTTTCTACTATCTACTTGAAAAGTTAAATAACTACTAGGTCACTATCTGTGCGCAGTTGTCAAATTCGGGTGTTGGCGCCCCCTCCCCCTGTTCCAGAGCGTGGCGGATTCCTACCGTCATGGCGATTGGCCAGTCCACGCCCCGGCGGAATGGGATGGGTCGCCTTAAGTCATGTCATATCTGGGTGGTTCATGTATTTTCCCTTCGATATTCTCGCAGGACCTTTGCTGATACCTCGCTGGCAAGGCGGTTTATTATGTCGAATGTGGTAGGGTCTCTGATTAACTGATATGTGTCGTTGTTTGACAGCTGGTTTCTTAGATCACTGGCTATATCATCGAAGATAGGGCACTCGTAGATCACGTGATCTGGAGTACCCCGCTCGGCTCCGCAGTCACACGAGGGGGTAGCCCTTTTCCCGAATCGGCAAAGATATGCCGGATACGGTCCATGACCTGTGAGAAAGTGCACTAGTCCCTTACTCGGTTGGAAATGCGAAAGTTGGAGGCGTTCTTTGATGTTTGGGAGCAGCTGGTAAGTCCTTCGGCCTGTTGCCTCTGCGTCCCAGAGTTCTTGCCATAGCTCTTCTCCTCTCCTCTTGATTGCAAACTTGTCCCCCACCCGCACTCCCAAGATGCTCTCAGTCTTTTCTACATCTCCCCTTTTCACCCAATACCAGGCTGCCTGTTCCCGGATTTTAATGTCCAGGGGACACTCCCCCATGAGTGTTAGTAGTGCCCCTCCCGGAGATGTTCTGTATGCTCCAGTGGAGCGTAGAAGCATGTTGCGTTGCACCCTCCTCACAGCCATAGCGGGCACGCCTGTGTGCCCACACTCCAGATCCGTAACCCACGATGGAAGCAAGAATGGTATTATGATACAACTTTATGAGTTCTGGTGGAAGATGAAATCTGCTGTGTCCTATCATGATCAAACTATTTAGAGCTTCTAATGATCTTTGTGTTGCCGTTTCAATATATTTGGCAAAGTTCCACCTTTCATCAGTTATCACTCCTAGATACCGGGCCTCACGACGCCGAATCACCGGTGAGCCCTCGATTCTTACAGTTGGATTCCTGGCCAATTGGCCTTTCAGTAATAGATATGTCGACTTTTTAGGCGCAATAGTCATTCTCGTGTTCTGGCACCACTGTGTGAGAATTGTTAGTGTCCTATTGATTTTGTGTTCAAGGTCTTCGCGACTCTGGCAGCCAACCAGCAGAAGGAGGTCGTCTGCGTAAGCTATCGCCTCTAGCACATCCACACTGTTCTCCAAGCTCTCCAGGAGAGGCTCCATATTTATATCCCAAAAGAGTGGCCCCAGGACAGAGCCCTGTGGACACCCCTTCGTGATTTTCTTACCAATTCGCCGGCTGGGGACGATAGCCAGACCTCTCTTTCCATGCAATAGCTCCTAAGACAGCCGTATAGCGGCCCTGGACACTCTTTCTCCCGCAGGCAGGAGAAGAGCGAAGGCCACCACATGTTGTCGAAGGCGCCACTGATGTCCACCATGATGCCAACTACGTACTTGTGCGGAGACGACCCACAGACCTCGGCCGCGAGGGCAATTGCGTCACACGCAGATCGCCCCTGCCGAAAACCGAATTGTCTGTCGTTCATCCCGCACAGCACTCGGTGTGCCGTCAGTCTGTTTCCAGGAGAGGTAACTTCTCCAGTAATTTGCCTAACAGGTCCAACAGACAGATAGGTCTATAGGACTTTACTTCTTTCGGATCTTTGTCCTGCCCTTTTTTGGTAATTACGACGTTGGCCTGTTTCCAGATTGTGGGGAATGTTCTGAGGCGCAGGGCCTCATTGTAAATTCTTGCTAAAGGTGTCACCAGTTGAGGAGCGAGGTATTGCACCGCCTCCGCGATGATGCCGTCTGGTCCTGGGGCCTTTCCTTTCTTTAGTGATTTTATGTGTGCTGCCACTTCGTCTTCTGAGAAAGGGTAGATCATGGTGTTATTCTGGTATTCTGCCTGCTTAGCCTGTCTAATTAGGCGTTCTTTTTCCGTGTCCTCTTCCACTTTGTCACCAGGGAGGAGGGAGTGGAGGTGGACCTCAGCAGTTTCCTGCCAAGACCCAGTCATCCGGTTTCCATCCCTGACAGTGGAGAGCACCATTGGCGACCTGATTTTTTCCCTTACTATTTTGTAAGGAGTGCCCCAGGGATCCATAGCCAATTGGCTGACACCATTTACGAGTATTTACACATCAGAGGAATAACTGCTAGAATTCTACCTTGGGGAAGATAGGATTCGATTCCGGAGGAATATAGGGACACGCGAGGTAATATTGAGCCTACGACTTCTCTCAAAGGACATGTTAACGAAAGGAAAACTTACGTTTACAGGATTTGTATACATAGAAGAAGCCTTTGTTGACTGGAATACGCCCTTTGAAATTCTGAAGGTGGCAGGGGTAAAATAAAGGGAGCAAAAGGCTCTTTACAAAGTAAAGCAGACGGCAGTTAAAAGATTCGAGGGGCATGAAAGGGAAGCAGTGGCTGAGAAGTGAGTGAGACAGGGTTGTAGCCTGTCCCCGATGTTATTCAATCTGTACCTTGAGCAAGCAATAAAGATAAGAGAAAACGGTTTTGAATAGGATTTAATCTTCAGGGAGAAGAAATAAAAACTCTGAGATTTGCCGATGACATTGTAATTCTGCCAAAGACAACAAAGGACTTGGAACAGCAGTTGAACGAAATGGACAGTGTCTTGAACGCACAATATAATATACACTACTGGGCATAAAAATTGCTACACCACGAAGATGACGTGCTATAGACGCGAAATTTAAGCGACAGGATGAAGATGCTGTGATATGCAAATGATTAGGTTTTCAGAGCATTCACACAAGGTTGGCACCGGTGGCGACACCTACAACGTGCTGACATGAGGAACGTTTCTAACCGATTTCTCATACACAAACAACAGTTGACCGGAGTTGCCTGGTGTAACGTTGTTGTGATGCCTCGAGTAAGGAGGAGAAATGCGTACCATCACGTTTGCGGCTTTGATAAAGGTCGGATTGTAGCCTATCGCGATTGCGGTTTATCGTATCGTGACATTGCTGCTCGCGTTAGTCGAGATCCAATGACTGTTAGCAGAATATGGAATCGGTGGGTACAGGAGGGCAATACGGAACGCAGTGCTGGATCTCAACGGCCTCGTATCACTAGCAGTCGAGGTGACAGGCATCTTATCCGCATGGCTGTAACGGATCGTGTCCCCACGTCTCGATCCCTGAGTCAACAGGTGGGGACGTTTGCAAGACAACAACCATATGCACGAACAGTTCGACGACGTTTGCAGTAGCATGGACTACCAGCTCGGAGACCATGGCTGCGGTTACCCTTGACGCTACATCACAGACAGGACGAACCTGGGTGCACAAATGGCAAAACGTCATTTTTTCGGATGAATCCAGGTTCTGTTTACAGCACCATGATGGTCGCATCCGTGTTTGGCGACATCGCGGTGAACGCACATTGGAAGCGTGTATTCGTCATGGCCATACTGGCGTATCACCCGGCGTGATGGTATGGGGTGCCATTGGTTACATGTCTCGGTCACCTCTTGTTCGCATTGACGGCACTTTGAACAGTGGACGTTACATTTCAGATGTGTTACGACCCATGGCTCTACCCTGTATTCGAGCCCTGCGAAACCCTACATTTCAGCTTTTCTGGATACAGAAAATATTCGACTGCTGCCCTGGCCAACACATTCTGCAGATCTCTCACCAACTGAAAACGTCTGGTCAATGGTGGCCTAGAAACTGGCTCGTCACAATACGCCAGTCACTACTCTTGATGAACTGTGGTATCGTGTTGAAGCTGCATGGGCAGCTGTACCTGTACACGCCATCCAAGCTCTGTTTGACTCAATGCCCAGGCATATCAAGGCCATTATTACGGCCAGAGGTGGTTGTTCTGGGTGCTGATTCCTCAGGATCTATGCATCCAAATTGCGTGAAAATGTAATCATATGTCATTTGTAGTAAAATATATTTGTCCAATGAATACCCGTTTATCATCTGCATTTCTTCTTGGTGTAGCAATTTTAATGGTCAGTAGTGTAATAACAACAAAAGGATAATGACATGCAGTTGCATTAAATATAGCCGTGATGAGAGAATTAGATTAGGAAAAGAGACACTTAAAGTAATAGATGAGTTTTGGTGTTTGGGCAACAACTTAACTGTTGACGGTCGACGTAGAGGGGTGATAAAATGTAGACTGGCAACGGCAAGAAAAGTGTTTCTGAAAAAGAGGAATTTGTTAACACCGAATGTAGATTTAAGTCTTTCCTGTAGATATTTGTATGGAGTGTAGTCACGTATGGAAGTGAAACGTGGACGATAAACAGTTTGCACAAGAAGGGAAGAGTGTCTTTCGAAATGTGGTGCTACGGAAGAATGCTGAACGTTAGACGATTAGATTGCGTAATTGAAGAGGACGTACTGAATACAATTACGGAGGAAAGGAATTTGGGTCACAACTAAATTAGAAGAAGGGATCAGTTAATAGGACACATTCTGAGACATCAAGGGGTCACCAATTTAGTGCTGAAGGGAAGTGTGGGGAATAAAAATCGTAGAGGGAGACCAAGAGATGAATACAGTAAGCATATTCAGAAGGATGTAGGTTCCAGTAGTTACTCGGAGATGTAGAGCCTTGTACAGGATAGAGTAGATTGAGAGCTGCATCAAAACAGTCATAGGACTAAAGGCCACAACAATATTTCACTTCTTTTTTAACCTCGATGACTTTCCGTGTATTACTACGTACTGTGACCTTTCTGATATGAAATCACGATTCCAGTCGCACAACTGAGTTAATACTGGAAATCTACAAAATATGAACTCTGCCCGCGAAAGGGAAAGGTCCCGAGTTCGAGTCTCGGTCCGGCACACAGTTTTAATCTCTCAGGAAGTTTCATATCCGCGCACACTCCGCTGCAGAGTGAAAATCTCATTCTGGGAATATGAACTCTGGTTTTCTCTGTTTTAGACCACCTATCGATAGCATTCGTTGAACCCAAATTCCTAGAAGGAGTTTTGTCAATCTCAAAATACACGATAAATAGTTACGTCTACATTGTAGCGCAGGAATCTTTCTTTGTAGAGGACACTTATTGGACAATGCTGAGCTGGTGCGTTTCTGGAGCCAGTTGACATCGATTCTCATTTTCATCTTTGAGTCGACTTCGATGTTGATTGCTCTTCTTCATATCACGCCCGGGTTCCCGGGTTCGATTCCCGGCGGGGTCAGGGATTTTCTCTGCCTCGTGATGACTGGGTGTTGTGTGATGTCCTTAGGTTAGTTAGGTTTAAGTAGTTCTAAGTTCTAGGGGACTGATGACCATAGATGTTAAGTCCCATAGTGCTCAGAGCCAGAGCTCTTCTTCATATCTTTGGCGGCGGGCATTTAAAGGCAGCGCGTGCGTTCTGCTGGGTCTCTTGTGTAGGTATCGGCGGTGTGAGGTGCAGTGACGTGGGACTGTGTACGTAGGCAGCACGCGGAGATACCGAGTCGGCACGACGAAGGAGCGTGGCCAGCCGCTACGGCGTGTTGAATCGTGCAACGCCGATCCATTGCACATAGTGATCTGGTTTTCCTAGAGGTTGGAAGGACAAGTTCCTTCGAGTCTCCAGAATGAGAATTTCATTCTGCAGCGGAGTGTGCACTGATATGAAACTTCCTGGCAGATTAAAACTGTGTGCCAGACCGAGACTCGAACTTGGGACCTCTGCCTTTCCCGGGTTCGATTCCCGGCGGGGTCAGGGATTTTCTCTGCCTCGTGATGACTGTGTGTGATGTCCTTAGTTGGGTTTAAGTAGTTCTGAGTTCTAGGGGACTGATGACCATAGATGTAAGTCCCATAGTGCTCAGAGCCATTTGAACCATTTTGGAACCTTTGCCTTTCGAGGGCAAGTGCTCTACCATCTGAGCTATCCAAGCACGACTCACGCCCCGTCCCCACAGCTTTACTTCTGCCAGTACCTCGCGTCCTACCTTCCAAACTGGAAACATCACCTAGGCTGTGGCTAAGCCATGTCTCCACAATATGCTTTCTGTCAGGAGTGCTAGTTCTGCAAGGTTCCCAGGAGAGCTTCTGCGAAGTTTGGAAGGTAGGAGGCGAGGTACTGGCGGAAGTAAAGCTGTGGGGAAGGGGCGTGAGTCGTGCTTGGATAGCTCAGATGGTAGAGCACTTGCCCGCGAAAGGCAAAGGTCCCGAGTTCGAGTCTCGGTCCGACACACAGTTTTAATCTGCCAGAAAGTTCCTTCGAGTCTGTTACAAGCTACACAGGCCGAATGAATCTGAGTCGTCGAGTTGCTTCGGTGGGTTGCGTGCTTCTTGACTGAACATGCCAATGTACTAAAAACTATTTGGAGTTGTTCTAGTTGTGCAACTCGATGTCGTGACTTGATACTTGACGGCAGTTAAGGAAGTGTGGCTACGTCCAACAATCCGACATGAAGCATGGCTAAATACGTAGCTATAAGTGCAACGAGCAGTGCGTAAGGCGGTGTCTGGCGTTCCAAGCCATGCCAAGATATTTCTTCCATTCTACCTTGTAGTTCATTATTGTAGTTTGGCGTGTGCCGGAGATAATTCTTGTCATTTTAACTTTAGGACATTATTTCAGTGGTCCTTTTGCGAATTGTTTAATCACATTTTAAGGGCCGTGACTAGCCAAGTAACTCGCAGAGACTGATTGCATTGAAAGTATTGATCAGCTGTTCTCTAGACAACATTGTGTATCGCATGCCTCAGAATATTGTCCGCCGCTGATGAGTTTTGTGTTGCAGATAATCGGCAGTGGTCGAAGCGAGCAAACTGGGGGCAGAGTACCACGGTGGCACAGTGATATTTAAGGCTCTGTCCCTCCCCCCCCTTTTACATCTCGGGTTATGTTGTTACTGTCTTGTGATTCCATCCTTCCCGCGAAGAGTTATGGTGTCTTAATTCAATTGCTTGCAAAGTTGAGTACAGTTCTATTTCATTTTTCTGTCTCGTGGATCTCTTGTATTGATTAAAATCCTTTGGTGTGCTCGCGTCTATCACTAATTCACACGCAGTATTGAAGCGGCCTCATTTTAGGGGCTACTGTCATATGGTCATGTTCTAGTAGTAATGATTTTAACAATATTGTTGATTAATCTACTGAGTGAACCTGAAAATTTGTTTGGTCAAAATAAAGCATCTCCTTAGTCGTGGAAGTGATTTTGAACTTGGGTAGGCGCACCGACCCCGGATCGAATCCGCCCGGCGGATTAACGACGACGGCCGGTGTGTCGGCCAGCCTGGATGTGATTTTTAGGCGGTTTTCCACATCCTACTAGGTGAATACCGGGCTGGTCCCCACGTCCCGCCTCAGTTACATGACTCACACACATTTGCAACACATTCACACTATTTCACGATTTACACTCGATGCAGACAGCTGGGGTACACTAATTCTGTCCTGGGGGGGGGGGGGGGGGTATGGGGTGGTGGCAGGAAGGGCATCCGGCCACCCCTTAAAATTAACATGCCAAATCCGGTAACTATGGCCGACCTTGCGTCACCGCGGGACAAGGCGCAAGCGATAGATAGAAAGCTTTTAGGACTAGTGTTTTATTTAGGAAAGTTGGCTAGTCAAATCTTACAACTGTCACTTAATGTATTCTTTAGCTGCTTGGAAGTAATAAGAGTTCTGATAGGAATCGTGCGGATATTAGTTCCATCTAAGTAATGAAGTTTATCTAACTAGTTATAATCAATTTTCAAGTTTTTATGGGTCTTGTTCTAGTTAAAGAAATTTGTTCATTTATCGAAGTGATATGGCTTTATAAGGCAATCGCCTTTATTATTGTGATTGTGATTTGATAATGTTTTGTGACTAAATAAAGTGTGTGGCAACTACAACGGATTACTATTGTGATTTCGGTGTGTCCTTAGGGCCCACACCTCAAATGCTTCGATCTTCGAGAGACTTAAGCATCATCGAGGAGAGACACAACAAGCCCGGGAGATATCGAACGCGCAATCATGGAAACAGAAGCGCTGAATTCGGATGTCTGGAAAACTCGAACTCCGTCACTCGTACAAGCGTTTCGCCGCCCGTGGTAGCCACGGGAAGGTATGCGAGAAGGATCATCTAAGGACCCCAAGGAGAACTGCATATGTAAACTATTCAACAAATTATGACTCAAATACCATTCAATGAAGTGTGAAACCAAGACTCAACGAAAAAGCATATTAAGAAAGACTGTTTAAAGCTTAACTCAAATGGAACCATATGTAGACACTGTGTTTGACAAAGTTGTTATTATTACGCAATCTAGAGTTTTCTAGTCATTACACGTTGCAGTACAACAGTCTTCTACCAGCGATCACTTCTGACTTGTTTCCACATTGGGCGTTGTCTAAGTGGTCATAATAAAATAGATTCGAATGTATTGACTGGCGTGGATATGATTTTTAAACATCTCTTCTTGCACAGTCTTTTCCATTTCTTCACGCGCTCACTGACATCCATTAGGAAATTGTAAACTTACTTCATTAACAATATTATGATAGCACTGATGATAACCGATATTTGACAGAGATAGCACAATCGAGCGAAAACCTTCCCGCGCTTGAAAGTGATAGCATTAAAATTTTTAATTTGGAACTGCTTATCTTTATGAAGTGAGATATAACTAAAGAACACAAGAGGCTTTAGATAAATATCCGACCGATCAGAGATGGAAGGGAGCCGCTAATACGACACTGGACACGAAATAAACTGCTCGAAAAGGTGTAGCACCAACCGCATATCCGCGAGCGAGTATGTTCAAATGGGTCTAAGCACTATGGAAATTAGCATCTGAGGTCATCAGTCCCCTAGAACTTAGAACTACTTAAACCTAACTAACATAAGGACATCACACACATCCATGCCCGAGGCAGGATCCGACCGTAGCAGCAGCGCGGTTCCAGACTGAAGCGCCTAGAACCGCTCGGTCACAGCGGCCGGCTGAGCGAGTATGTACTTCCATTCAACAGGAGTAGGGAATGACAAAATAATCAAGTCTACCAACAAAACGAAACGCTGTTAAAATTATTACTCTCTCATAGCACTACACACCGGAAGCAGCTACTAGGGTAGCAGAGTACGTGTGGCGTGCACACGGGGGTTTTTTAGGTTAGAGGGACCCCCCCTTGGGCGAAACGATAAAATACCTGACGGCTTACCAGAGAGGACATTATCATCGTTGATAAAGAATGTCCGTCCTCAGAGACCAAAAACAGGAAAAGTTAACGTAATATTGGTAAACTGCAGGAGTATCCAGGGCAAGGTTCCTGAATTAGTATCTCTTATTGAAGGAAATAGTGCGCATATAGTATTAGGAACGGAAAGTTGGTTAAAACCGGAAGTGAACAGTAACGAAATCCTAGACACAGAATGGAATATATACCGCAAGTATAGGATAAACGCCAATGGTGGAGGAGTATTTATAGCAGTAAAGAATTCAATAATATCCAGTGAAGTTATTAGCGAATGCGAATGTGAAATAATCTGGGTTAAGTATCAAAGGTGGGTCAGATATGATAGTCGGATGCTTCTATAGACCACCTGCATCAGCAACCGTAGTAGTTGAGCGCCTCAGAGAGAACCTGCAGAACGTCGTGAAGAAGTTTCGTGATCATACTATTGTAATAGGGGGAGACTTCAATCTACCAGGTATAGAATGGGATAGTCACACAATCAGAACTGGAGCCAGGGACAGAGACTCTTGTGACATTATCCTGACTGCCTTGTCCGAGAATTACTTCGAGCAGATAGTTAGAGAACCAACTCGTGAAGCTAACGTTTTAGACCTCATAGCAACAAATAGACCGGAACTTTTCGACTCCGTGAATGTAGAAGAGGGTATCAGTGATAATAAGTCAGTGGTTGCATCAATGACTACAAGTGTAATAAGAAATGCCAAGAAAGGAAGGAAAATATATTTGCTTAACAAGAGTGATAGGGCACAAATCGCAGAATATCTGAGTGACCACCATCAAACGTTCATTTCTGAGGAAGAGGATGTGGAACAAAAATGGAAAAAATTCAGAAACATCGTCCAGTACGCCTTAGATAAGTTCGTACCGACTAAGGTCCAAAGCGAGGGGAAAGATCCACCGTGGTATAACAATCATGTACGAAAGGTACTACGGAAACAAAGAAAGCTTCATCATAGGTTTAAGAGTAGTCGAATCATAGCTGATAAGGAAAAGCTGAACGAAGCGAAAAAGAGCGTAAAGAGAGCAATGAGAGAAGCATTCAACGAATTCGAACATAAAACATTGGCAAACAATCTAAACAAGAACCCTAAAAAGTTTTGGTCATATGTAAAATCGGTAAGCGGATCTAAATCCCCTATTCAGTCACTCGTTGACCACGATGGAACCGAAACAGAGGACGACCGAAGAAAGGCAGAAATACTGAATTCAGTGTTCCGAAACTGTTTCACTGCGGAAAATCGTAACACGGTCCCTGACTTCAGCCGTCGCACGGACGCCAAAATGGAAAATATTGAAATAAACGATATCGGAATTGAAAAACAACTGCTATCACTTAGTAGCGGAAAAGCATCCGGACCAGACGAGATATCCTTAAGATTCTACAGTGATTATGCTAAAGAACTTGCCCCCTTTCTATCAGCAATTTATCGTAGATCGCTGGAAGAACGTAAAGTACCTAGCGACTGGAAGAAAGCGCAGGTCGTTCCCATTTTCAAGAAGGGTCATAAATCAGATGCGAATAATTATAGGCCTATTTCGCTTACGTCAATCTGTTGTAGAATAATGGAACATGTTTTGTGTTCTCGTATTATGACGTTCTTAGATAATACAAATCTCCTTCATCATAACCAACATGGATTCCGCAAACAGAGATCATGTGAAACTCAGCTCGCCCTATTTGCCCAAGAAATTCACAGTGCCGTAGACACTGGCGAGCAGATTGATGCCGTTTTCCTGGACTTCAGGAAGGCATTTGATACGGTTCCGCACTTACGTTTAGTGAAAAAAATACGAGCTTACGGAATATCGGACCAGGTTTGTGATTGGATTCAGGATTTCCTAGAAGAAAGAACACAACATGTCATTCTTAACGGTTCAAAATCTGCAGAGGTAGAGGTAATTTCGGGAGTACCGCAGGGAAGCGTGATAGGACCTTTATTGTTTACAATATACATAAATGACTTAGTTGACAACATCGGTAGCTCCGTGAGGCTATTTGCAGATGACACGGTTGTCTACAAGAAAGTAGCAACATCAGAAGACTCGTACGTACTCCAGGAGGACCTGCAGAGGATTAATGCATGGTGCGACAGCTGGCAGCTTTCCCTAAACGTAGATAAATGTAATATAATGCGCATACATAGGGGCAGAAATCCATTCCAGTACGATTATGCCATAGGTGGTAAATCACTGGAAGCGGTAACGACCGTAAAATACTTAGGAGTTACTATCCGGAGCGATCTGAAGTGGAATGATCACATAAAACAAATAGTGGGAAAAGCAGGCGCCAGGTTGAGATTCATAGGAAGAATTCTAAGAAAATGTGACTCATCGACGAAAGAAGTAGCTTACAAAACGCTTGTTCGTCCGATTCTTGAGTATTGCTCATCAGTATGGGACCCTTACCAGGTTGGATTAATAGAAGAGATAGACATGATCCAGCGAAAAGCAGCGCGATTCGTCATGGGGACATTTAGTCAGCGCGAGAGCGTTACGGAGATGCTGAACAAGCTCCAGTGGCGGACACTTCAAGAAAGGCGTTACGCAATACGGAGAGGTTTATTATCGAAATTACGAGAGAGCACATTCCGGGAAGAGATGGGCAACATATTACTACCGCCCACATATATCTCGCGTAATGATCACAACGAAAAGATCCGAGAAATTAGAGCAAATACGGAGACTTACAAGCAGTCGTTCTTTCCACGCACAATTCGTGAATGGAACAGGGAAGGGGGAATCAGATAGTGGTACAATAAGTACCCTCCGCCACACACCGTAAGGTGGCTCGCGGAGTATAGATGTAGATGTAGATGTAGATTACTTTAAGTTGAAGATGATATCTTACATTTTGCAGTAGTAGCTGATTAACCGGCGTTGCCCAGGTAAGTATTTATTCCAGTCATCTCATACTCCATCTCTCCTCTCTCTCCTCCTTCCATTAGCTCCCCACTCCCTCCTCCTCCTCCCTCATTTTGTCCACCTTGCCCAATTTCCACACACATCCTCCTCTTCTTCCTCTCTCTCTCTCTCTCTCTCTCTCTCACTCCATCTCCTCCTACCCCATCTCTCTGCCCACCCATCGCCCCCACCGCACTAAGACGTTGGTTGTTGGTTCTTAATTCCACAGTATTCTTTGCTAGATAGTAAGTAACATCAATAACAAGTTCAAATGAAATCGATACAGACATTCAGAGGTGGCTTTTTATCCGTGGATTTACCCGAGCGCACACATGTCAGAAATATTTAATATACACTCCTGGAAATGGAAAAAAGAACACATTGACACCGGTGTGTCAGACCCACCATACTTGCTCCGGACACTGCGAGAGGGCTGTACAAGCAATGATCACACGCACGGCACAGCGGACACACCAGGAACCGCGGTGTTGGCCTTCGAATGGCGCTAGCTGCGCAGCATTTGTGCACCGCCGCCGTCAGTGTCAGCCAGTTTGCCGTGGCATACGGAGCTCCATCGCAGTCTTTAACACTGGTAGCATGCCGCGACAGCGTGGACGTGAACCGTATGTGCAGTTGACGGACTTTGAGCGAGGGCGTATAGTAGGCATGCGGGAGGCCGGGTGGACGTACCGCCGAATTGCTCAACACGTGGGGCGTGAGGTCTCCACAGTACATCGATGTTGTCGCCAGTGGTCGGCGGAAGGTGCACGTGCCCGTCGACCTGGGACCGGACCGCAGCGACGCACGGATGCACGCCAAGACCGTAGGATCCTACGCAGTGCCGTAGGGGACCGCACCGCCACTTCCCAGCAAATTAGGGACACTGTTGCTCCTGGGGTAACGGCGAGGACCATTCGCAACCGTCTCCATGAAGCTGGGCTACGATCCCGCACACCGTTAGGCCGTCTTCCGCTCACGCCCCAACATCGTGCAGCCCGCCTCCAGTGGTGTCGCGACAGGCGTGAATGGAGGGACGAATGGAGACGTGTCGTCTTCAGAGATGAGAGTCGCTTCTGCCTTGGTGCCAATGATGGTCGTATGCGTGTTTGGCGCCGTGCAGGTGAGCGCCACAATTAGGACTGCATACGACCGAGGCACACAGGGCCAACACCCGGCATCATGGTGTGGGGAGCGATCTCCTACACTGGCCGTACACCACTGGTGATCGTCGAGGGGACACTGAATAGTGCACGGTACATCCAAACCGTCATCGAACCCATCGTTCTACCATTCCTAGACCGGCAAGGGAACTTGCTGTTCCAACAGGACAATGCACGTCCGCATGTATCCCGTGCCACCCAACGTGCTCTAGAAGGTGTAAGTCAACTACCCTGGCCAGCAAGATCTCCGGATCTGTCCCCCATTGAGCATGTTTGGGACTGGATGAAGCGTCGTCTCACGCGGTCTGCACGTCCAGCACGAACGCTGGTCCAACTGAGGCGCCAGGTGGAAATGGCATGGCAAGCCGTTCCACAGGACTACATCCAGCATCTCTACGATCGTCGCCATGGGAGAATAGCAGCCTGCATTGCTGCGAAAGGTGGATATACACTGTACTAGTGGCGACATTGTGCATGCTCTGTTGCCTGTGTCTATGTGCCTGTGGTTCTGTCAGTGTGATCATGTGATGTATCTGACCCCAGGAATGTGTCAATAAAGTTTCCCCTTCCTGGGACAATGAATTCACGGTGTTCTTATTTCAATTTCCAGGAGTGTATTTCACATATACACTATGTGATCAAAAGCATCCGGACACCCCCCAAAACCTACGTTTTTCATATGAGGTGCGTTGTGCTGCCACCTACCGCCAGGTACTCCATAACAGCGACCTCAGTAGTCATTAGATATCGTGAGAGAGGAGAATGGTGCGCTCCGCGGAACTCACGGACTTCAGACGTGGTCACGTGATGGGGTGTCACATGCGTCATAGGTCTGCACGCGAGATTTCCACACTCCTAAAGGTCCGCCCCGCATGAACCATGGACCTTGCCGTTGGTGGGGAGGCTTGCGTGCCTCAGCGATACTGATGGCCGTACCGTAGGTGCAACCACAGCGGAAGGCAGACAAACGTGTGGTTCCTGAAGAGGGGCAGCAGCCTTTTCAGTAGTTGCAGGGCCAGCAGTCTGGATGATTGACTGATCTGGCCTTGTAACACTAACCAAAAGGACCTTGCTGTGCTGGTACTACGAACGGCTGAAAGCAAGGGGAAACTACAGCCGTAATTTTTTCCCGAGGGCATGCAGCTTTACTGTATGGTTAGCAAAACGAGGACAATGAGATGTAGTCGAATTAAATCGGGTGATGCTGTGGGAATTAGATTAGGAAATGAGACGCGTAAAGTAGTAAATGAGTTTTGCTATTTGGGGAGCAAAATAACTGATGATGGTCGAAGAATGGCGATGGCAAGAAAAGCGTTTCTGAAGAAGAGAAATTTGTTAACATCTAGTATAGATTTAAGTGTCAGGAAGTCGTTTCTGAAAGTATTTGGAGTGTAGCCATGTATGGAAGTGAAACGTGGACGATAAATAGTTTAAACAAGAAGACAATAGAAACTTTCGAAATGTGGTGCTACAGAATGCTGAAGATTAGACGGGTAGATCACATAACAATTGAGGAGGTATTGAACAGAACTGGAGAGAGGAGAAATTTGTGGCACAACTTGACTAGAAGAAGGGATCGGTTGGTAGGACATATTTTGAGGCATGAAGGATCGCCAGTTTAGTACTGAAAGGCAGCGTGGAGGCTAAAAATCGTAGAGGGAGACCAAGAGATGAATACACTAAACAGATTCAGAAGGATGTAGGTTGCAGTAGGTACTGGGAGATGAAGAAGCTTGCACAGGATAGAGTAGCGTGGAGAGCTGCACCAAACCAGTCTATGGACTGAAGACCACAACAACAACAAACATCTCTAGGTCCACTGTTTCCGGTATGATAGTGAAGTGGAAACGGGAAGGGACACGTACAGCACAAAAGCGTATAGGCCGTCCTAGCCTCGTCTGTTGACTGACAGAGACCGCCGACAGTTGAAGAGGGCCGTAATGTGAAATAGGCAGACATCTATCCAGACCATCACACAGGAATTCCAAACTGCATCTAGATCCACTGCATGAACTATGACAGTTAGGCGGGAGGTGTTCGAGCGGCTGCTCATAAGCCACACATAACGCTGGTAAATGCCAAACGACGCCTCGCTTGGTGTAAGGAGTGTAAACATTGGACGATTAAATAGTAGAAAAACGTTGTGTGGGGTGATGAATCATGGTACACAATGTGGCGATCCGATGGCAGGGTGTGGGTATGGCGAATGCCGGGTGAACGTCATCTGCCAGCGTGTGTAATGCCAATTGTAAAATTCGGGGGCGGTGGTGTTATGGTGTGGTCGTGTTTTCCACGGAGTGGGCTTGCACCCCTTGTTGTTTTGCGCGGCACTATCACAGCACAGGCCTACATTGATGTTTTAAGCACATTCTTGCTTCCCACTGTTGAATAGCAATTAGCGAATGGCGATTGCATCTTTCAACACTATCGAGCACCTGTTCATAACGCACGGCCTGTGGCGAAGTGGTTACACGACAGTAACATCCCTGTAATGGACTGGCCTGCACGGAGTCCTGACCTGAATCCTACAGAACACCTTTGGGATGTTTTGGAACACCGACTTCGTGCCAGGCCACACCGACCGACATCGATACCTCTCCTCAGTGCAGCACTCCGTGAAGAATGGGCTGTCATTCCTGCAGAAACCTTCCAGCACCTGATTGAACGTATGCCTGCGAGAGTGGAATCTGTCATCAAGGCTAAGTGTGGGCCAACACCATATTGAATTCCAGCATTACCGATGGAGGGCGCCACGAATTTGTAAGTCGTTTTCAGCCAGGTGTCCGGATACTTTCGATCACATAGTGTATTTGTACACATTTTTCAGCTATATCTCTAGCGAATTTCGTCCTGCACTTTCGCTTTCACGCAGCTCAGTGACGTCATATCTAGACTATGTGTTGTACAACGATATAATTTTGCAGATAAATTTAGCGGCATATGTGGATACTGTCTGAGAAATGTGTTGCGAACAGAATTAGTAACAAAGAAGTAATAAATTTAAACGTTATGCATTATGCGGTAGTTCTCCACGCATATCACAGTTTGTCACATCATATCTCCTGAACAATATGTCGTACAGTGATATAATTTTACGCGTACATTCAGCGGTATATTTGAATACTGTCAGAAAAAGGTGTCGCGAATAGAGTCAGAGACAAAGAAGTAATAAGTTAAAACGGCATGCTTGACGCGGCGGTTTTATTGCACGAGCAACAAAAATGTAGTTAGCGATAAACTTTATTCCTTTCATCGTTTTGTGAGGGTTGTCAGGGGAAAAGTTTCGAAAAGGCTTGAAATTACATGTGAAGTGTGTTGCAAGATTTTAAGTGCTCTCGTTCTGAATTATTAGTTGAATGAAGCCTGGATATCCGTGTGAGGTGGGCTACACAACTTTTGCATCCCCACTCCTTTGATAGGCTGGTGATTGTTGCCGAAACAGAGCTTCTTTCAAGACAGTACGTTTGGATGAAATCGATCCACTTTAAAGTTCCACGTCTATGATTCTGCTGTGTGCATACACAGACTCTTAATGTCAGATATTATTATCGCGAGTTGTGGCGGGCGAGCAGTGTCGATGTTCAAACAACGTCTTTCGGCTTACAGATTTGGAAATTTATGGTTCGTTCCTGTGCGACCAAATTGCTGAGGTCATCACTCCCTGGGCTTACACACTACTTAATCTAACTTAAACTAACTTACACTTAGGACAACACACACACACCCGTGCCAGAGGGAGGAGTCGAACCTCAGACGGGGTGGGGGTGGGGGGGGGGGGGGGGGGGGAGCCGCGAACCGCCACAGGCGCCTGAGACCACGCGGTTTTGGCTTACAAATGTAAGTTCCTTAGTATGTATTTCAGTGTGAAAGATTCGTCTGTGGCTCACTAATGCTCCCACACTACTCGTCGGGAGGTCTTACAAGGGGAGGCCGCCAATTGTGAAATTCAGATTCGATTCATACTGCGCATAATAAAAGCTCATGGCCAGAGGTGTAATGCGGCAAAGCACCAAGATGCACTTCTCAGCCGTTGTCGAGAAAATCAACAGTTAAAAGAAACCGTTGCGGTGAAATACTCTCTACGATTAAAAATTTTCTACAGCGTCGTGGCGCAACGGTAAGCGGTCGGGTTCGTAACTCGAAGGTCGCCGGATCGAATCTCGCGCCATGCAACTTTTTTTTATTATTTGTTTTTTTGTAATTCAAATGTACACACACACACACACACACACACACACACACACACACACACATATATATATATATATATATATATATATATATATATATATATAATTCCCGGCAATAAGTTGCAACAATTATGCATATAATAAGTTGTTGAAAGTCGTTTGTCGTGGGAAAATAATACTTGAAATAAAACACAATATCACAAATAATATTCAAGTGGATACAATTCATTGAAAAGTTCTGTATACACTCGCACATAATTAACAATTAGTGACCAGAAGTAGCTGGAGTATCGCACGAACCAAAGTGATAGTTATCATAGAAACACGGAAAGCAGAAAACAGCACGGCACCGAGCACATCTGATAAACGATGCGTTTTTACAAGAACAATTGTTTTTTAAATTATCTGTTGGGAAACACACCTGATTGACATTCTGAAAAATTGTTCTATCGTTCGTCAGGTTTGATGCATACCACGCGTATCGTATCATGTCGGCAAAAATTGGAGAAGACAATTGGTGGTGGACGATGGATTGGATTTTTATACAATCATCTCTGGAGTTGATGTCACGGTTTCGCTCGATTAAAAAAGCACAATTTTGAAGGCGCTTGATCAAATTTTTCACCTGTCGGTAAAAATACACGTCACACGGTTGGACGAGAGGAGTGCACTTTGGAGGAATGACTTTTATAGTGCACGTTGGTAACTTCTTATCGTCCTGGAACATCTCATTGTATAACGCCGGCTTCGTTTGCCCACCCCAAGAGTCGATCAGAAAGTGAAATTGTTTCTTTTGTACGTATGGTATATACATTTGAATTACAAAAAACAAATAAAAAAAAGCACGGCGCGAGATTCGATCCGGCGACCTTCGGGTTACGAACCCGAGCGCTTACCGTTGCGCCACGACTCTACAGAAAATTATTAATCGTAGTGAGTATTTCACTGTAACGGTTTCTTTAACTGTCGATCTTCTCGACAACGGCTGAGAAGTGCATCTTGGTGCTTTGCCACATTACACCTCTGGCCATGAGCTTTTATTATGCGCAGTATGAATCGAATCTGAATTTCATAATTGGCGGCCTCCCCTTGTTAGAGACCGTAAGAGCATTGCCGTCCAATTACTCTGGATTAAAGAACACCATGGTACTCTTCGTAATGAAACTGTTTATCGCCTTTCCAAGAGGTGTACTAGAAAGGTCGGTTACGCCGAACGTCGATCCCCTATATGAATCTCACATCGACGATAGGAAAGGCTGCTTATCACGCTTGGAACTGTGAATCGCTGAGCGGGGTAGCCGCGCGGTCTAGGGCGCCTTGTCCGTGCGCCCCCCCCCCCCATCCCCCCTCCTCCGTCGGAGGTTTGAGTCCTCCCTCGGACATAGGAGTGTGTGTTGTCCATAGCGTAAGTAGTATGTAGGCTGAGGGACCGATGACCTCAGCAGTTTGGTCCCGTAAGACCTTACCACAAATTCCCAAGTGTGAATGGCATGTCTCTCAGCACTCTAGGGGCGCCCACCTGGTGGCCATAAAACCGAACATCTCCTCTCGACGACGCTTTGCCTCGGTGTCGCCTTGTAGACGTCACGTGACTTCTATCGTTCACTTGAGGATAAGACACGGGTGTTACCCCACATACTTATATCGGTTGAATATTATCACGCCTGGACACTGCAATAAGGATACGAGGGCAGTTCAATAAGTAATGCAACACATTTTTTTTCTGAAACAGGGGTTGTTTTATTCAGCATTGAAATACACAGGTTATTCCCCAATCTTTTACCCACACAACACTATTTTTCAACGTAATCTCCTTTCAATGCTACGGCCTTACGCCACCTTGAAATGAGGGCCTGTATGTCTGCACGGTACCATTCCACTGGTCGATGTCGGAGCCAACGTCGTACTGCATCAATAACTTCTTCATCATCCGCGTAGTGCCTCCCACGGATTGCGTCCTTCATTGGGCCAAACATATGGAAATCCGACGGTGCGAGATCGGGGCTGTAGGGTGCATGAGGAAGAACAGTCCACTGAAGTTTTGTGAGCTCCTCTCGGGTGCGAAGACTTGTGTAAGGTCTTGCGTTGTCATGAAGAAGGAGAAGTTCGTTCAGATTTTTGTGCCTACGAACACGCTGAAGTCTTTTCTTCAATTTCTGAAGAGTAGCACAATACACTTCAGAGTTGATCGTTTGACCATGGGGAAGGACATCGAACAGAATAACCCCTTCAGCGTCTCAGAAGACTGTAACCATGACTTTACCGGCTGAGGGTATGGCTTTAAACTTTTTCTTGTTAGGGGAGTGGGTGTGGCGCCACTCCATTGATTGCCGTTTTGTTTCAGGTTCGAAGTGATGAACCCATGTTTCATCGCCTGTAACAATCTTTGACAAGAAATTGTCACCCTCAGCCACATGACGAGCAAGGAATTCCGCACAGATAGTTCTCCTTTGCTCTTTATGGTGTTCGGTTAGACAACGAGGGACCCAGCGGGAACAAACCTTTGAATATCCCAACTGGTGAACAATTGTGACAGCACTACCAACAGAGATGTCAAGTTGAGCACTGAGTTGTTTGATGGTGATCCGTCGATCATCTCGAACGAGTGTGTTCGCACGCTCCGCCATTGCAGGAGTCACAGCTGTGCACGGCCGGCCCGCACGAGGGAGATCAGTCTTGCTTGACCTTGCGGCGATGATGACACACGCTTTGCCCAACGACTCACCGTGCTTTTGTGCACTGCCAGATCACCGTAGACATTCTGCAAGCGCCTATGAATATCTGAGATGCCCTGGTTTTCCGCCAAAAGAAACTCGATCACTGCCCGTTGTTTGCAACGCACATCCGTTACAGACGCCATTTTAACAGCTCCGTACAGCGCTGCCACCTGTCGGAAGTCAATGAAACTATACGAGACGAAGCGGGAATGTTTGAAAATATTCCACAAGAAATTTCCGGTTTTTTCAACCAAAATTGGCCGAGAAAAAAAATGTGTTGCATTACTTATTGAACTGCCCTCGTACAACAGCAGTAGCATATCTTAACCCATCATATTGGCAGCTTCCAAGTACACGACTGCATAGTAAGATCGCCTCCCTACCAGTGTTCTTGTTTTACTCCCCCGTTTTGATAAATATAATTTGCTCAACAGATTATTTGGAAGCTAACTGTATTCAAATTTAATTTATGAGTTGCAGAGGTCTTCATTTTCACATGGCATCAGTGCAGGTCGTAATCCGGTGTGTAACCTGGTTTTTTAATTTGTGAATATTAAATTTTCATTATTGCTCTCTTGTGCATTTTATGTCACTGTTCTACTGGCGCTATTGTACATACCGTAGGTTGCATTGTGTCTGTCATTTTAGGTTTCCCTTTTACATATGTCTGTCTGTATGCTACATTTCTCATATTGTTATATGATGTTATTTGCAGTTTTGTTCTTCAGCTACTGTTGGTCTTATTGTACAGGGTGTATCATGATTAATGGCGTAAATGCATGCAGTTGAAAGTACACAATACTAGAAGCAAAAAGGTCTCAGTAAACATAGGGTAGTAAATGCATACCTCAAGAGTTACGAGCAATTTTTCATCTTCGATACTGTGAAACAAATCTCTTCTACTGTAAGTTCTTTGCTTTCCATATTTTATGAGGTGGTAGTATGGATCAAAATAATAAAAAATGTCCAACAAACATATGCTATAAAACGCATACCTTAAAAATTATGAGCACTTGATTATTAGTAGGGTTGTGTTTCAAAGTAGCAAAGATGAACAAATGCTTATAGCTCTTAAGTAATGCATTTTATAGCACATGTTTACTGAACTTTTTTTCTTGGTTTGGTCCATACTACCAGTTCCTAAAACAAGGAAAGCAAAGAACGTGCAGTAGAAGAGATTTGTTTTCACAGTATAGAAGATGAATAATTGCTCGAAGCTCTTAAGGTATACATTTTCGACTCGATGTTTACTGAGACTTTTTTGCTTCTAGTATCGTCTACTTTGAACGGTACGCATTTACGCCATTAATTTTGATACCCCCCTGTATATTGTACGGTGTTTGTTCATGTTTTGACTTTTACTATAAGAGCGTATGCATGTTTGTCGTAATGTTGCTGTATAGTGCTGTTTGTAATTCTGCTCCAGTGTCGTTGTTATCGCTGTCGCCAAGCTGTCCGCTGTTCGTCTAATTGCGCTTTTGTTTTAGTTTAAGCGTGTGTTTGTATGCTAACTTCGTAATTTTGTGGTATTTTGCTTTTTTGTGATTGTGTTTCTTTGGCATTTTATAAGCGTCGTTGCCTATACGATCCTTGTGACTCAAAGCCAAAATAAAGAAATTAAAAGAAAACATACTTTCCGGGAAGTGTGTCCAAGGCGCTCATCCTGATAAGAGTTAGTTAATTATTGAAAGTATGCGTAGTACAACTGATGAAAGCTATCATATCCTCTGCCATTCTATACTTTTGTGACAATTTGAATTAATTAATTTATGTTATTACAAACCGTCTCTGTTCTGTCATATTTGGCCTAATACTAAATCCCGATTGAAAACGGTCTGCTACAGCCGCTTGGTAGTCTTTCAGATAGTAGGCTGGGAAGATGACTAGAAAAAGGGCACGGAAATAAAACAAACATGGGGGGGGGGGTCCTGTTACAATGACGCTGGCCACAGTGCCAGCTTACGTACGGAAAACTGTCCACTATGTAAGACTGTAGAAAAATGCATGTAAATTCAATATATTATTTTCTTTTTCACTTAAAAATATTTGGTGCATTGTCTTATAATACGATACTGGCCATTAAAATTGCTACACCAAGAAGAAATGCAGATGATAAACGGGTATTCATTGGACAAATATATTATACTACAACTGACATGTGATTACATTTTCACGCAATTTGGGTGCATAGATCCTGAGAAATCAGTACCCACAACAACCACCTCTGGCCGTAATAACGGCCTTGATACGCCTGGGCATTGAGTCAAACAGAGCTTGGATGGCGTGTACAGGTACAGCTGCCCATGCAGCTTCAACACGATACCACAGTTCATCAAGAGTAGTGACTGGCGTATTGTGACGAGCCAGTTGCTCGGCCACCATTGACCAGACGTTTTCAATTGGTGAGAGATCAGGAGAATGTGGTGGCCAGGGCAGCACTCGAACATTTTCTGTATCCAAAAAGGCCGGTACAGGACCTGCAACATGCGGTCGTGGATTATCCTGCTGAAATGTAGGGTTTCGCAGGGATCGAATGAAGGGTAGAGCCACGGGTCGTAACACATCTGAAATGTAACGTCCACTGTTCAAAGTCCCGTCAATGCGAACAAGAGGTGACCGAGATGTGTTACCAATGGCAATCCGTACCATCACGTCGGGTGATACGCCAGTATGGTGATGACGAATACACGCTTCCAATGTGCATTCACAGAGATGTCGCCAAACACGGATGCGACCATCATGATGCTGTAAACAGAACGTTTTGCCATTCATGGACCCAGGTTCGTCGTTGAGTATACCATCGCAGGCGGTCCTGTCTGTGATGCAGCGTCAAGGGCAACCGCAGCCATGGTCTCCAAGCTGATAGTCCATGCTGCTGTAAACGTCGTCGAACTGTTCGTGCAGATGGTTGTTGTCTTGCAAACGTCCCCATCTGTTGACTCAGGGATCGAGACGTAGCTGCACGATCTGTTAGAGCCATGCGGATAAGATGTCTGTCATCTCGACTGCTAGTGATACGAGGCCGTTGGTATCCAGCACGGCGTTCCGTATTACCCTCCTGAACCAGCCGATTCCATATACTGCTAACAGTCATTGGATCTCGACCAACACGGGCAGCAATTTCGCGATACGAGAAACCGCAATCGCGATAGGTTACAATCCGACCTTTATCAAAGTCGGTAACGTGATGGTACGCATTTCTCCTCCTTACATGGGGCATCACAACAACGTTTCACCAGGCAACGCCGGACAACTGCTGTTTGTGTATGAGAAATCAGTTGGAAACTTTCCTCATGTCAGCACGTTGCAGGTATCGCCACCGGCGCCAACCTTGTGTGAATGCTCTGAAAAGCTAATCATTTGCACATCATAGCATCTTCTTCCTGTCGGTTGAATTTCGCCTCTGTAGCACGTCATCTTCGTGGTGTATCAATTTTAATGGCCAGTAGTGTATGTAGATTCATAATGTGTAAGTGGTAAACTTCTACCAATAACCATGGTTTGGTGAAAAGTGAATTTCTCTTTGGCCACGTTACACCCCCCTCTCCCTCCCACCTTCCCAGGTGTCGCCACACAATGTCAGTATCGGCTCTTAAGGAAAACAAAAGTTGCTTGTGAGTGAAGGCGTCAATTGCCTTCTGAAAATGTAGAAATATGAAATCAACTTCTTTTATAAACACACCTCTGCTTGTTGATTACTGATTTATTGTTAATTATTAGCATTGCATGGCAGTTCATTAAGCATAATCGACGGCAATGTTACTGTTAGTTGAGTATTTCCTTTGTTAGGGCCGATTTTTTGATAACAGTAGCAGAATTGAGGCACGCGATTCGGACACTTCGGCTTTTGCGACTGTAATAAAAGCCTTATTTAGACCAAACACGTTTCACTTTATTTCAAAGCATCTTCAGTGCTCACTGTAACAATTTGATTTTTCGTTACAAATCTGACAGGATCGTACGCAGTTCTCTTGTTTTACATTACTCGTACTGAACAGTATTAAATTAGAATGGTTACTCGCGAGTTTTTGCACTGCATTCCTGATGCTTTTCCACGCATACGTCATTTGTTTTGTGATCTGTGATTGTAAAAGCTACTGTTTTTGTCGCAAATGATGGAATATAATCTATATTACTTGCGTTACTGCGACTGCGAAAGAAAGAAGGCCTAAAACAAATAAAAGCAGCACGTATAACTTCAAATTTCTTGTATGCTTAAGTCTTGGACGGCATTCCCTACTTGTAAACTGCTGTTCAGTGTTACTACCACACTTAGCCCGAAAGGGGACCGTAAAGTTCGATTTACTACTCGGCTTTCCTTTGAATTCTTCGTGCGGTCGAGTTTTCATGACCGACTGGATTCATCGACTTGCTTTAACGAGTCCAACACTGGCGCCCACCCAGAACAAGCATCTACATCTACATCTACATCTACATGGTTACCCTGCAATTCACACTTAAGTGCCTGGCAGAGTGTTCGTCGAACCATTTTCATACTACTTCTCTAGCATTCGACTCTCGAATGGCGCGTGGGAAAAAGGAACACCTAAATCTTTCCGTTCAAGATCTGATTTCTCTTATTTTATTATGATGTCAACAAAATATTTTTGCATTCGGAAGAGAAAGTTGGTGATTGAAATTTCGTAAATAGATCTCGTCGCAAAGACCCGCCTTTGTTTCAGTGACTGCCACCCCAACTCGCGTATCATATCAGTGACACTCTCACCCCTATTGCGCGATATCACGAAACGGGCTGCCATTCTTTGCACTTTTTCGACGTCCTCCGTCAATCCTACCTGGTAAGGATCCCACACCGCGCACCAGTATTCCAGCAGAGGACGGACAAGTGTAATGTAGGCTGTTTCTTTAGTGGGTTTGTCGCATTTTCTAAGTGTTGCCGACAAAGCGCAGTCTTTGTTTCGCCTTCCCCGCAATATTATCTATGTGGTCTTTCCAATTTAAATTGCTCGTAATTGTAATTCCTAGGTATTTAGTCGAATTGACAGTCCTTAGATTTGTGCGATTTATCGTATACCCAAAATTTATCGGATTTCTTTTAGTACCCATGTGGATGACCTCGCACTTTTCTTTGTTTAGTGCCAATTGCCACTTTTCGCACCACACAGAAATTCTCTCTAGATCATTTTGTAAGTGGAATTGGTCATCTGATGATTTTACTAGGCGGTAAATTACAGCATCATCTGCAAACAGTCTAAGGGGGCTGCTCAAATTATCACCTAGATCATTTACGTAAATCAGGAACAGCAGAGGGACTATGACACTACCTTGCAGAACGCCAGATATCACTTCTGTTCTACTCGATAATTTACCGTCGGTCACTACGAACTGTGACCTCTCTGAGAGGAAATCACGAATCCTGTCACAAACTGAGACGATACTCCATATGCACGCAATTTGATTAACAGTCGCTTGTGAGGAACGGTATCAAAAGCCTTCTGGAAATCTAGGAATATGGAATCAATCTGAGATCCCTTGGCGATAGCACTCATTACTTCATGGGAATAAAGAGCTAGCTGTGTTGCACAAGAACGATATTTTCTGAATCCGTGTTGGTTATGTACCAATTAGTCATTTTCTTCAAGGTGATTCATAATGTTCGAGTACAGTATATGCTCCAAAATCCTACTGCAAACTCAGGTCAGTGATATGGGTCTGTAATTCAATGGGTTACTCCTATTTCCCCTTCTTGAATATTGGTGTGACCTGTGCTACTTTCCAGTCTTTAGGAACAGACCTTTCATCAAGTGAACGGTTGTATACGATTGCTAAGAAAGGCGCTATTGTGTCTGCATACTCTGAGAGGAACCTGATTGGTATACCATCTGGACCGGGAGCCTTGCCTTTATTAAGTGATTTGAGTTGTTTCGCAACACCTAAGATATCTACTTTTATGTCATTCATGCTAACAGCTCTTCTGGTTTCGAATTCTGGAATATTTACTTCGTCTTCTTTCGTGAAGGAATTACGGACCGCGTTACTCATTGTTGAGTCCAGAGATGCTTAACTACACACTGTTGTACCTCACAGAGTGTCTTTTCTCGTATATATTGAGATACAGCAATGGTGACTGATAAGTGGATAAGTCCCGGGTTTTCGTACTTCCTGTAGAAAATTAGGTAAGCAGTTGATGTTTCCGAGGCACCAGGTTAACCATCCTGCAGGCGTGCCTACTGTTGTCACAGGAGCAGACGCGCGTTGTAAAATTTACAACATGGTCATCTGTCAGTAAAAACAAACTTGTCTTATACACTCCTGGAAATGGAAAAAAGAACACATTGACACCGGTGTGTCAGACCCACCATACTTGCTCCGGACACTGCGAGAGGGCTGTACAAGCAATGATCACACGCACGGCACAGCGGACACACCAGGAACCGCGGTGTTGGCCTTCGAATGGCGCTAGCTGCGCAGCATTTGTGCACCGCCGCCGTCAGTGTCAGCCAGTTTGCCGTGGCATACGGAGCTCCATCGCAGTCTTTAACACTGGTAGCATGCCGCGACAGCGTGGACGAGAACCGTATGTGCAGTTGACGGACTTTGAGCGAGGGCGTATAGTGGGCATGCGGGAGGCCGGGTGGACGTACCGCCGAATTGCTCAACACGTGGGGCGTGAGGTCTCCACAGTACATCGATGTTGTCGCCAGTGGTCGGCGGAAGGTGCACGTGCCCGTCGACCTGGGACCAGACCGCAGCGACGCACGGATGCACGCCAAGACCGTAGGATCCTACGCAGTGCCGTAGGGGACCGCACCGCCACTTCCCAGCAAATTAGGGACACTGTTGCTCCTGGGGTATCGGCGAGGACCATTCGCAACCGTCTCCATGAAGCTGGGCTACGGTCCCGCACACCGTTAGGCCGTCTTCCGCTCACGCCCCAATATCGTGCAGCCCGCCTCCAGTGGTGTCGCGACAGGCGTGAATGGAGACGTGTCGTCTTCAGCGATGAGAGTCGCTTCTGCCTTGGTGCCAATGATGGTCGTATGCGTGTTTGGCGCCGTGCAGGTGAGCGCCACAATCAGGACTGCATACGACCGAGGCACACAGGGCCAACACCCGGCATCATGGTGTGGGCAGCGATCTCCTACACTGGCCGTACACCACGTGATCGTCGAGGGGACACTGAATAGTGCACGGTACATCCAAACCGTCATCGAACCCATCGTTCTACCATTCCTAGACCGGCAAGGGAACTTGCTGTTCCAACAGGACAATGCACGTCCGCATGTATCCCGTGCCACCCAACGTGCTCTAGAAGGTGTAAGTCAACTACCCTGGCCAGTAAGATCTCCGGATCTGTCCCCCATTGAGCATGTTTGGGACTGGATGAAGCGTCGTCTCACGCGGTCTGCACGTCCAGCACGAACGCTGGTCCAACTGAGGCGCCAGGTGGAAATGGAATGGCAAGCCGTTCCACAGGACTACATCCAGCATCTCTACGAACGTCTCCATGGGAGAATAGCAGCCTGCATTGCTGCGAAAGGTGGATATACACTGTACTAGTGGCGACATTGTGCATGCTCTGTTGCCTGTGTCTATATGCCTGTGGTTCTGTCAGTGTGATCATGTGATGTATCTGACCCCAGGAATGTGTCAATAAAGTTTCCCCTTCCTGGGACAATGAATTCACGGTGTTCTTATTTCAATTTCAGGAGTGTATTATATTATATTATATTTATTGAAGAAAGCAGTTCATATTCACTGTCTTCAACATTTATAACAAAAGGTTTTGCTCTTGTAGTTCTTTAAATAATAATTTAGCCAGGTTTTCTGACATATGTTCACTTTCATAACACCTTTCACAGACAATTTGTTTGCGAATTAACTCCGGCAAAGTTCAGAAAAATGAAAAAGTAGCCACCGGCCATCACCTTGAATTGTTGAAATGGAGTATCAGGCACACATTTTAGCTACAACGTCAGCTCCACCTTTTGTCATGTTGTACTCAATTATGATTTCAGGTTTGTGTGCTTTTTCATCGGCTGTTGCCATGTCATGCACAGCAGACACAAGTATGATAGCTCAGATTTTACAAGGAACATATGAAACTAAGGTCTTATCCTACTGAAATTCAAACATTGCACTTTCAATTTCTTTTGTTTTGTTTCCGGAAGAATTTCACGTCTGTTCTTCCTCATTGTACCAATGCAAGTGACAAATGGTTCAAATGGCTCTGAGCACTATGGGACTTAACATCGGAGGTCATCAGTCCCCTAGAACTTAGAACTACTTAAACCTAACTAACCTAAGGACATCACACACATCCATGCCCGAGGCAGGATTCGAACCTGCGACCGTAGCGGTCGCGCGGTTCCAGACTGAAGCGCCTAGAACCGCTCGGCCACACCGGCCGGCTGCAAGTGACAGTCTTCTGCAGTAAATATTCAGAAAGGAAGTAGCTTGTGTACCAATTGTCAGTTGTAAGGTTCCTGTTAGAATTTTCTATAGGCACGACGTATCTTTTCACTATGTCCTCGAGGGTATTAGATAGGTACCCGATATTGTCCTTTGGTTGCATGCCGCAATAAACCTCAAAATTACTGCAATAAAATGTTTTTGAATCACACTGAGCAAACATTTTTGTCCCATATTTAGCTGGTTTATTGGGTATGTACTGAATCCATCTACAGCAGTCCATGTAGGAGTGAAGCATTTCATCTATCTTGGTGAATTCAACAGGCTGTAAAAACACTGAAAGCAGCAGAAGGATCCAATACTGTACTAATTGTAACCAACATATGATGGCATCTTCTTCAAAAAAATCCCGGACACAGCCATTATTTTGTCACTTTATTACCTCTTTTGCGCGAGAATTCATGTGTGTCTCGCTGTTTATTTATGTAGATATTTGTATAGTTTACGATTTCATCAATAATGTCAAGTTCAATTACTTTCAAAAAAGCGCTAACTTCATCAGTTATAGCCATCACCTTTCTCTTCGGATCTGGTGGAATTTGCACAATGTTTTTTCTGTTGGTTTTTTATGTTTTAGCACATTCGCTTTTACACCACTGTGAAGCTTTGTCTTTTCAATAAAAAACCGTCGTATATCTGCTGTCTCTCCAGGATCATCACCATCCTCACCTTCAAGTTCAGATGCATTGCCATGGTCCTATTCAGTGTCTTCATCACTCAAATCTACTTTACTTTCTTCCAAGTCTGAAAAGTCTGGATGGACTTTATCATCACCTTCTGAAGGGGTGCTGCTCGATTTTCGCGACCCTTGGGACGTGGCGCCCGATGAGACCCTGCTGTCGCCCATCACATCTCACGAGTTGACATCGGTTTTTGCACGAGGAGGACTAAACAAATCGCCAGGGCCAGACGGTTTATCCCAGGAATCCTATCGCACTTTTTATGACTTCATGGGCGACAAGTGGCTCCACATGCTTCAAGAACTGTCTCCACGGATTTCAGATACGGCATCCTGATCCCAGTACCGAAACCGAATGGTGGTTGTAGGTGGCAGGACTATCGCCCACTCGCACTCCTCTACGACGACTACAAGATCTTCGCCCGCATCATCCGCGCGCGTCTCCACACCGCTATCGGGAAAGCCATCCACAGCGATCAGGTGGTCTCAGCGACATTCGTACAGCGATAGGCGCATAGCATGAAGTGATAGCATTGACAGCAGCCTGCAAAATATGGGGCGCCCTTGTCGCATTTTTAAAATGTGACTACGCCTATTCAGGCTGTTTTAATTTTATTTCTAGACCATGCCCTCGTAGACAAATTATAGATTCAGTTATATCTTCTGACGAAGGTTCAATTATTTGGGCTGAAACCTAGGTAAAGGTTTGTTTCATTACCGCAATCGACGCTGATAGTTTATTACATATTAGATTATTGTTGTGTCGGTAGCTGGGCCGACACCGTGAAGTTTAGATGGCTGAAAATGCAAGCTACACTAACGCTGTAGCCGATAGGGCACGCACGGCTAAAGCAGACGGGCGTGAAGTCTGGAACATGAGAACTTATAAATGAATAAGAAGGAAAGTATGTAGATGCTTATTACTTATCTTTTTATTAGTCCTTGGAATACATCTCTCTTGAATACTCGTAAGCTATAGGCACTGATACAAATGGCGCCTTGCTAGTTCGTAGCCATTAACTTAGCTGATGGCTATTCTGTCTCTCGGCTAATGAGAGAGAAAGGCTTCGTACATCTGGTCGGTAGCTAGGTCCTCATACAACTGGGCGGTAGCTAGGTTCTCATACAACTGGGGCGAGTGCACTCTCGTATCACGAGACCTGCCTTGGTGGTGGCGCTAGGTCTGCGATCACAGTGGCGACACGCGGGTCCGACATGTACTACATGGACCGCGGCCGATTTAAGCTACCACCTAGCAAGTGTGGTGTCTGGCGGTGACACCACAATTATCACGATTGCTGACTGTGCTGCCATGTTGAAAGTACAAAAATGTTTTATGGTAACTGACCAACTGCTGGGTCCATAACACAACTGACAGGGGCTTGAGACATGCCTGCTAGTTCCTAGCAACAGCTGAAAAAGAGCTTTTTCCAGGGGGTGAGAGTGGGGGGGGGGGGGAGACGTTTTTCTTGATTAAGGCGTCAATTTGATTCTGTTCTTTCTTTTTTTGTGGCTTCACTAAATTAGTTTTAAACTGAAGTAGATCTAAATGTTAAAAGGGTTGTAACACATTTACAACCCAGTAACGACACTGATAAGTTTTAGTAAGCAATCTTTTAATTCGTCTGCCATTTTCTTTAGCAATTTGGAATGTGTGTGGGGCTTTTCGAACCTGTTCTGCAGTATAGTCGTGATTGGTGCAATACATGATGGCCAGTTGCAAAGAAAAAAAATCCTCAAATTTTCTCTACGGAAATACATTATTTCTAAATAACATACTTTTTTATTTATCTTATTCATGTGTATTTCGATTACAAACGGCCTTAGAACTAAATATGTAGTCTGTGCAACTATAAAACTTTATTTATTCATCTATAGTTATCTTTTCAATCAATAATCAATATTTTTAATAAATGAAGACAAAAAACTTATAGGTATTCTTCATACTTTCTCTCCTACACGATCTTATGTATAAAAAAAGTCAGGCGCTGAAGTTTAAGAAAATTTGGCCAGAAGCCTGGGACAATCGCCTCTCGTGATGGGGATCATTAGTAGACAAATGAACGTAATAGCCGCACCAAACTACACTACACATACCTCAATACACTACATATACCTCAATGCATGTATATAGAACTAAGACCACGAAGTACCATTGCAAATATAGCTAGATTTACTTAAAAAGGTTGAGAGAATATTTAAAAAAAGAAATTTCTGAGGGAAATTCTGGCAAACTAAGTAGAGGATGGCGCAAGAAAAGCCAGCCCCGAGTACAGACTGTTCGACAGTTTCGCACGAATTGTTGTCCGCTACGAGCAGATACAACAACAACAAATAGATAACCATATAGAAATTGATAACAAAGAAACAAATATAAAACGTAGTCGCAATAGCTCCGAAACAATAGATGACAGTTGGTGCGCGACAATAAACAGTCTGGCATTCGGGGCCCGGTTTTCGTGAGCCACCCTGTACTTATGGAAGAATCATGTACGTGGCTGCCGTAACAGAAGCATTCCTCTCGTCATATCGCCACCAAAAACTGTACAGCATATGAAGGGTGTCTCAAGAGTCTATTTTGAAATTTTTAAGCCAAAAGATCCGAAATCGTGGAAAGTGGCGTGGTACAAACTGAACGACAGGCAGACAAAACTAACAAATGCATATCGAATCATCCCAGACGCCTCTTTGAAGTTGGGAATGAAGTAGTTTAACGATATTTACGCTTAGAGTTAAGTTAAAAGCGAAATGGGTTGTTTTAAAGGTTTGAAATTATCGAAAATAATTTTTGACAGGCTTTCCGTACAAATACTCCACTGTGGCGTCGTACAAATACAGTGACAATTTTATTGAGCTATGGGGCTTACGCCGATTTCAGCGATTAGATTTTATTTTATTTTTTATTTGGTCCTGTTGATTACATATTGCACAGAGGGTGCACTTATAATATAGGACAAGTCAAGTGAAATAATGCAAAATTATGTGAGCATTTTATATATACCATACAAATATTTTCTGTGAACGAGTGATTCCAGACTACATTAGAACCTGCATTTTATGGTGCAAGTTCAAGTAAATGCTTAAAATAGCAGAATGAATGGAAGTACACATTTTTATCCTAGTGCCACAAAAAAATTATAAAATTTACATTTTGTCGTTATGAAAAAAATTAAAATACAAAATTTTTATCTTCATAACACTTAAAAGTGTAGAACAAATGCTAGCACACATGTTAATCTATGATATAAATAAATTTACGTTATATCACTATAATTTATGTTAGCAGTACACAATTTTGTCTTCATGACATATTTTTCATTCTTCTATTTTTACTTAAAACGAGCCGGCCGCTGTGGAAGAGCTGTTCTATGCGCTCCAGTCTGGAACCGCGCGACCGCTGCGGTCGCAGGTTCGAATCCTACCTCGGGCATGTGTGTGTGTGATGTCCTTAGGTTAGTTAGGTTTAAGTATTTCTAAGCTCTAGGGGACTGATTACCTCAGATGTTAAAAGTCCCATAGTGCTCAGAGCCATTTTTGTACTTAAAAGGATGCCTTGTTACTCTAGGAATTCATCCATTTTACAATAAGTTTGTTCTCTGACTGATGATGTTAGCTTCCTTTTGAATACCAGCATGATATCAATTTCTTTTTGTATACTGATGGAAAGCCTATTATATACTTTTATTCCTGACTCAATTGCTCCCTTATGGACTTCATGGAAATTTTTCCCCTGTCTTGTGTTATGCTTATGAATGTCACAGTTTTTCTGAAATAATTCCTTGTCGCTGGCTGCAAACATCATCAGTGAGTATATATATCACGAAAGACTTTAAAGAGACCTGTGCAGGATGTTCTGCTAGAGACCCCACACATTAATCTCACTGCTCGTTTTTGCAGTTTGAAGACTCTTTCAACTTCTGTAGCATTTCCTCAGAAGATAACACGATACGGAATGGAAATACGCAAAATATAACAAAAGCATATTTCTGTGTTAACAGGGTGAGAAACAGATTCCAGGGATAAACTTAATCTTAACTTAATCTTAATAGCCCATCAGAAATTAATAAGTTCAGATTTCCGCGAACGGCTACCTCCTATTCTGCTCGACGGTACTCCAACACCATATCAGAAAACAGTGAAGAACTTGGGTGTAACTTTGGATGAGCATCTCAACTGGGCGGAGAATACAGTCGCAGTGTGCCGAATGACGTCTGCTTGTCTCTATGCTCTCAAAAAGTTTCGGAACATATTTCCACAGGACTTGAAACGCCAGCTCGTGCAAGCACTCGTTCTACCGAACCTCCACTATTGTGATGTGATTCAACAAGGCATGAGTAGTGAAAACAAAAGACGGCTAGAGCTAACCATGAATGCCTGTGTGCGTTACACCTGCAACATTCGCCGATATGATCATGTTAGTGCTTCATACTCCGAGCTAGGGTGGCTGAGGCCGGACAAATTGCGTGACTACCACACTCTATGTCTACTCCACCGACTCCTCGTCGCGCAAGCACCCCAGTACCTTGCTTCAGAAATTAAAAACCTGTCATGTCATTATAATCGAAACACGAGGTCACTCTTATTTGGTATCCTAACTGTGCCCACTCACAAAACAAAAACTTTTGCAAACTCCTTCTCAGTTGCCGCTGTCCGCCTCTGGAACAAACTGCCCCTTACCTTGCGCAAAATTCGATCTCCTGCTGCTTTTAAGAAGAAGTTGAAGCATTTCCTACTATCATCCTCACAAAGTTCTCCACAAAATTAATGTACAAGGACAATCCCCTCATCTGTCAAATAGCAAAGCTAGCGTCTCCTACCTTGTTCCTGAGATGCCTTCCTCTTCATCTATCTCTATTAGCCATGCAATCTTCTTTTCCTTTATATTTCCTTAATTATGTTTCATCATGTCTCTATTCTTCTCCTCCCTTCACCATGAGACTCCCTCATACTCCCTGCTGCCAGCACTCCTATCTAAAATCTGTCTCTTCAATAATGTCTAATTATAACAGTACTTGTGACCTAAGAACATAAACTCTATATGTATGTATTTTTCCAGGTGTACCTTTCAAATTGTTTATTTCACTTTTTTTACTGGATGTAGTTTAACATGCCTACTAAAACATATGAATGTAAAATAAGTAGAATGCCTGGTTAGATGTAAGAGGGGGCCTGATGGCCCTAATCTTGCCAGGTTAAATAAATAAATAAATAAACACGATCTGCTTTTTCACCAGCTGATCAATTTACTCTCTTCATCTTAGCTGGCTGTCTATCTGGATGCCTAGGAAATTGTATGCGTTGTTTCATAAATTTTTTGGCTTTTGATCTCGGTTTCAGCAACCTGAAGTTTTTTATTTATTGCCAGATGATGATAATGATGATGATGTTTGGTATGTAGGGCGCTCAACTGCGCGGTCATCAGCGCCCGTACAAAGTCCCACGTTTTGCACAGTCCATTTTCTTTTCATAATTCAATCTAGTCACTCTCATAAATTATGATGATGATGATGAAATGATGAGGACAACACAAACACCCAGTCCCCGGGCAGAGAAAACCCGGTACCCCGTGATCTAGAGGTACCAACAGCCTTAATGTCTGATACTGTATAATGTCACTAGAACGTGCAGCCCAAGCAAGAATACAGGACACCAAAAACATCCGCTTACTCAGTCTAGAAGCAGCCATGAAATTACTCAATGCAAAAATCTTGCCAATCCTGGCCTATGGGATGGAGGTTATATGGGACCAGCTGACAGAAGAAAATCTAGAAACACTAGAAAAGGTAAAATCGACTTATCTAAAAAGAGCACTATGTCTCTCAAAGACAACAAGATCTAGACTAGTGTACCTACTAGCGAGAGAGACATTCCTAATTGAAGACATCAAACTTCGATATATGATGCCACACACCAGGGCTTCCAGAAAGCAACTGAAGATCACGGAGGACAAAAGAGAAAAAATATGGCCGGAGTTCTATGGCACAGAAGCAATGACGGACCGCTCATCCACAGCACCAAACTTCGAGCTGCGACATGTCATAACTAGAGTTTCTATTCCCGGCTTTCATCATCTAATTTGCAAAAACAACACCTATCACGACACAACCACAATATGTGTATGCGAACTGTGTAACGAAGTCTGTGAACGATATCACACAGAACTGTGCAGTAAAGGAGTGAAATCGATAAATGAATATGCAAAAATGTAAAATGTAAATGTAAAATGTTAAGCAAAGTAACTCTATATGGCTATTTGGCTGCAATTTTATTAAATGGTTCAAATGGCTCTGAGCACTATGGGGCTTAACTTCTGAGGTCATCAGTCACCTAGAACCTACAACTACTTAAACCTAACTAACCTAAGGACGTCACACACGTCAATGCCCGAGGAAGGATTGGAACCTGCGACGGTAGCAGGCGCGCGGTTCCAGACTGTAGCGCCTAGAGCCTCTCGGTCGCTCTGGCCGGCTAAATGTTCAAATGTGTCTGAAATCGTATGGGACTTAACTACTATGGTCATCAGTCACTAAGCTCACACACTACTTAACCTAAATTATCCTAAGGACAAACACACACACCCATGCCCGAGGGAGGACTCGAACCTTCGCCGGGACCAGCCGCACAGTCCATGACTGCAGCGCCCTAGACCGCTCGGCTAATCCCGGGAGGCTTTTCATTAAATAAAAATGTAATGTTACTTTTTGAAAAATTCAGGGTTAGGCTATTTGTTGTGAATCACTTGTGTTCTTGGTTAGTGACTGTCAGGGCTGTGTCCTGCATGGCGGAGTTGGGACTCTTGATCAGAATACTCGTGTCATTAGCAAACATGCAACCGCGACTGTTTTTGCTCTGTCGTTAATTGAAGGGCTTATTTCAATAGTGGTACAAGTCCATTTTTGTTCATTCTGAGATACAGAGTCCAAAAGTTAAATGTGCGCTGAAGAACCTGCAGTTGAGATACAAGAAATATTCAAGTATTTATTCTTGACTATTCAAGTATTTATACTTGAGTATTTCTAGTATCTCAACTGCAGATTTTTCAGCGCCCATTTAACTTTGGGACTCTGTATCTCAGAATCAACAAAAATTGACTTGTACCACTATTGAAATAAGCCCTTCAATTGTAAATGGTTGATCATTAATGTAGATCAGGAAAATCAGTGGCACACTCCGCGTTTTCTCTGTAACTCAATTGTAGGCAACTTTGACTATTTTAGTGAATGTTCGATGATACCAGTACAGTGGTTCCAGTCGCCATACCATCTTGGCGTTCATTTCCCTCTCGCTTGAAAGGGCCTCTCCCGCCGTGTGTGCTGGCCTTGGGTTTTTCCTAACGCAGCCGTCTGTCCGCGTACCTTCCGTATTTCGGCAGGCAGCTTTGTTCACGCCGCGCCGCGTTCCAACCCTCATGACTCATCTTGCCCGGCCATGCAGAGCAAGAAGTCACCTCGCCTCTGCTCGCTGCGATACGGTTCCAACTAGTGAACCGCGCCCAGTCACCGTCAGCGATTTCGTCCAAATGTATGGTGTATCAGGCGAGGCTTAAAGTATAGACCGTCCATGATTAAAGTTCCAGTTTCAAAACGCTGTAGAAATACAACCACTGATCGGAATAACGTCAAATTTGAGCAGCGTATTATTGATGGGAGGGGAAACGCCAGGAAAAAAAAAAAACAGAGGCTTAACAAAAATTTTACCAATAAGCGCCGCAGATACAAATGACAGATGAATCGCAATTCGATGGCTATGCTTTGAGTTGCACTTTAGACCATCCGTACCGTTCAGCGTACATCTACATCTACATCCATACTCCGCAAGCCACCTGACGGTGTGTGGCTGAGGGTACCTTGAGTACCTCTGTCGATCCTCCCTTCTATTCCAGTCTCGTATTGTTCGTGGAAAGAAATATTGTCGGTATGCCTCTGTGTGGGCTCTAATCTCTCTGATTTTATCCTCGTGGTCTCTTCGCGAGATATAAGCAGCAGGGAGCAATATACTGCTTGACTCCTCGGTGAAGGTATGTTATCGAAACTTCAACAAAAGCCCGTATCGAGCTACTGAGCGTCTCTCCTGCAGAGTCTTCCACTGGAGTTTTTATCTATCATCTCCGTAACGCTTTCGCGATTACTAAATGATCCTGTAACGAAACGTGCTGCTCTCCGTTGGATCTTCTCTCTCTCTTCTATCAACCCTATCTGGTACGGATCCCACACTGGTGAGCAGTATTCAAGCATTGGGCGAACAAGTGTACTGTAACCTACTTCCTTTGTTTTCGGATTGCATTTCCTTAGGATTCTTCCAATGAATCTCAGTCTGGCATCTGCTTTACCGACGATCAACTTTATATGATCATTCCATTTTAAATCACTCCTAATGCGTACTCCCAGATAATTTATGGAATTAACTGCTTCCAGTTGCTGACCTGCTATATTGCAGCTAAATAATAAAGGATCTTTCTTTCTATGTATTCGCAGCACATTACACTTGTCTACATTGAGATTGAATTGCCAATCCCTGCACCATGCGTCAATTCGTTGCTGATCCTCCTGCATTTCAGTACAATTTTCCATTGTTACAACCTCTCGAATACTACAGCATCATCCGGAAAAAGCCTTAGTGAACTTCCGATGTTATCCACAAGGTCATTTATATATATTGTAAATAGCAGCGGTCCTACGACACTCCCCTGCGGCACACCTGAAATTACTCTTATTTCGGAAGACTTCTCTCAATTGAGAATGACATGTTGCGTTCTGTTATCTAGAAACTCTTCAATACAATCACACAATTGGTCTGATAGTCCATATGCTCTTACTTTGTTCATTAAACGACTGTGGGGAACTGTATCGAAGCCTTGCGGAAGAAGAAACACGGCATCTACCTGGGAACCCGTGTCTATGGCTCTCTGAGTCTCGTGGACGAATAGTGCGAGCTGGGTTTCACAAGATCGTCTTTTGCGAAACCCATGCTGATTCTTACAGAGTAGATTTCTAGCCTCCAGAAAAGTCATTATACTCTAACATAATACGTGTTCCAAAATTCTACAACTGATCGACGTTAGAGATATAGGTCTATAGTTCTGCACATCTGTTCGACGTCCCTTCTTAAAAGCAGGGATGACCTGTGCCCTTTTCCAATCCTTTGGAACCCTACACTCTTCTGGAGATCTACGGTACACCGCTGCAAGAAGGGGGGCAAGTTCCTTCGCGTACTCTGTGTAAAATCGAACTGATATTCCATCAGGTCCAGCGTCCTTTCCTCTTTTGAGCGATTTTAATTGTTTTTCTATCCCTCTGTCATCTATTTCGATATCTACCATTTTGTCATCTGTGCGACAATCTAGAGAAGGAACTACAGTGCAGTCTTCCTCTGTGAAACAGCTTTGGAAAAAGACGTTTGGTATTTCGGCCTTTAGTCTGTCATCTTCTGTTTCAGTCCCATTTTGGTCACAGAGTGTCTGGACATTTTGTTTTGATTCACCTACCGCTCTGACATAAGACCAAAATTTCTTAGGATATTCTGCGGCAAGGTCGCACCACATCGGATAAGAAATACTGGTTTTTAAGTGTCCTGGGGCCAAAAATCAGATAAAAAGCGAAATGACATTGGCTTCTAGTTGTCGTGGGAGACTTATCCGAGACATGTTCAATGCACAGTATTGTCATAGACAGACATGATTGGAGACAGTGGTTCTTACATAAAATAAATTGTTCATAGAGTACAGCAACCAGTCACAAACTGGTTTTAGGTCACCTTATTCAAAAGTACCGTTATCGGTTTCGAATTTTTACAAATGCGTCATCAGACGGTGTTTTCGTGCTTTCGTCAATACAGATTATACAATGATTTCCTTTGAGTTGCCCGAGGATGAACAATAATGAAATTACAAACGTGTAGCCAAAATGGTTTTGCGCCATGTATTTGTGATGTCCATCTGGTGCATTTGTATTACCAGTTTTGTCGAAATGAAATTCATTTTCAAGCGTACTTTCACTGTCACAAGCGTTGCACTGCATTGTAAACCACTCGGGAGCGGGGGGGGGGGGGGGGGGGGGACCTTCGGTCACAAAACGAATTTTCGACGTACATGTTTTGATTTATACGAAAACAAATCCTGAGCTTGCAAAGTACATGAGTGTCACAATGATACAAAGATACGTCTTTTCTTGGCGGGGGGAGGGGGGGGGGGTAGGAAAATTACTGTTATGTTAGACTGAAATAGTATTTTACGTGGAATCTAGGGCACTATTTTATACAACGAAGAGATACAAGTGTGGGAAACAATTGTGTGATTTCTTATGTGCTATTTGTACATCGATGATGATAATACATCAGAACTTATTAGTATTTAGTACCATAAAAAATACTGAATTTTGTTGGAACGTACAATATTGTAAGCTTTGTTATTGATCTGCAGATAGGTGTACAAATTATTATTTACATTGGGGCACAGAATGTATTTCTGTTTCCTCTAATATATTCATAGTGGCCCCTATTTGTGCTGGCTGCCCCACCCTATTTGTGGCTGGTTGCTGCATACCATCAACAATTCATGTTGATGTTGAAATATATAAACAACATCTTCCAGAACAGATCGGAGTGCCTCGGAGCATCACGTTCAGAATGCGTTGAGCAATGCGTGCTTTCACTTCAGCCGCATTTGTAATTGCAACAGTGAACACAACATCTTTCAGATTACCGCACAGCGAGAAGTCACACGGATTGAGATCAGATGATCTGCATGGCCAGGCTGTAGGGCTATTAATTCTAGCATTTCGGAAATGCGTCTGCAGTAGCTCCCTCACTGACTGCAATGTGCGAAGGAGCGCCATCTTGCATAACAATGATCCTACCCACACATTCACGCTGTTGACGGGTTGGAATGACATTGGCGCGCAAAAGACTCTCAAAGCGTTTACCAGCGATGGTACAAGTAATAGGAACCGCAGGACCCAACTGATCGAAAAAATACGGACCTACGATACACGGTGGCACCCGCACCACACAGCCACCTTTGCAGAATAAAGTGGTTGCGGCTGTTGCTCATGCGTATTTTACGTTGGCGATATTCTGCAATTCTGCGTACTGACATGTCCTTGGAAATGGACTTCGTCTGTCCACAGACTGGCCATTCACTGTCCGTCTCCATGATAACAACAAATTGTAGAGCGGATGTTTGTTTTGCTGAAAGGTCAACGCGAAACAATTCCTGTAAGTGGATGGATAGCAACGCAGGATATTTCGTAGGATTATATGCACCGCTATCCCAGGCATGTCCAGCGTTGTGGCAATTCCCCACGCACTACTTGTTTACACGCCACTATTCGACCCCTACTGCAATGCTGGTTTTTAGTTTTGATTTAGGGCGCAAAAAACAACTGGGGTCATAATCGCCCAAGTCAAAACTATAGAACACAAACATGTAGACGAGGGAAACGGACAGTAGGAGACAGCTAGAAAAGGCATGTGGAAAAGGGCTAAAAACACAGCATACAAAAATGGAAGTCCAAAACTAAAAACTAAATGGCCTTCGCCATATTTTTTTCGGCAGATAAAAAGTAAAAACGCGGTCGACCGCCCGCGCGTCCTTTGCTAAAACGGCTGGTAAATCAGATGGCAAACCCAAGTTCGTACGTAAATTGGTAAAAAAAAGGGCATTCCAGGAAGAAGTGGCGGACAGTTAAAATTTGGGCGCCATGCGTACGAAGTGGTGGGGCAGCGCCACTGAGCAAATGACGTTGGCTAAAAGGGCAGGGCCCAATACGCAGCCGAGCTAAAATAATCTCCTCCGAGAGGAGGTCGTCCAAGGCGCCGGGATAGTATTAATAAGCCGAAGCTAATTACCGTGAAGGGATGACCATAGACGATGCCAAAGGGACACCACAGACGGCAACGCACAGATCATCGGACGGAATATACACTACTAGCCATTAAAATTGCTACACCACGAAGATGACGTGCTACAGACGCGAAATTTAACCGACAGGAAGAAGATGCTGTGATATGCAAATGATTAGCTTTTTAGAGCATTCACACAAGGTTGGCGCCGGTGGCGTCACCTACAACGTGCCGACATGAGGAAAGTTTCCAAACGATTTCTCACACACAAACAGCAGTTGACCGGCGTTGCCTGCTGAAACGTTGTTGTGATGCCTCGTGCAAGGAGGAGAAATGCGTACCATCACGTTTCCGACTTTGATAAAGGTCGGATTGTAGCCTATCGCGATTGCGGTTTATCGTATCACGAAATTGCTGCTCGCGTTGGTCGAGATCCAATGACTGTTAGCAGAATATGGAATCGGTGGGTTCAGGACGGTAATACGGAACGCCGTGGTGGATCCCAACGGCCTCGTATCACTAGCAGTCGAGATGACAGGCATCTTATCCGCATGGCTGTAACGGATCGTGCAGCTACGTCTCGATCCCTGAGTCAACAGATGAGGACGTTTGCAAGACAACAACCATCTGCACGAACAGGTAGACGATGTTTGCAGCAGCATGGACTATCAGCTCGGAGACCATGGCTGCGGTTGCCCTTGACGCTACATCACAGACAGGAGCGCCTGCGATGGTATACTCAACAACGAACCCGGGTCCACGAATGGCAAAACGTCATTTTTTCGGATGAATCCAGGTTCTGTTTACAGTATCACGATGGTCGCATCCGTGTTTGGCGACATCGCGGTGAACGCTCATTGGAATCGTGTATTCGTCATCGCCATACTGGCGTATCACCCGGCGTGATGGTATGGTGTGCCATTGGTTACACGTCTCGGTCACCTCTTCTTCGCATTGACGGCACTTTAAACAGTGGACGTTACACTTCAGATGTGTTACGACCCGTGGCTCTACCCTTCCTTCGATCTCTGCAAAACCCTACATTTCAGCTGGATAATCCACGACCGCATGTTACAGTTCCTGTACGGACCATTCTGGATACAGAAAATGTTCGCCTGCTGCCCTGGCCAGCACATTCTCCAAATCTCTCACCAATTGAAAACGTCTGGTCAATGGTGGCCGAGCAACTGGCTAGTCACAATACGCCAGTCACTACTGTTGATGAACTGTGGTATCGTGTTGAAGCTGCATGCGCAGCTGTACCTGTACACGCCATCCAAGCTGTGTTTGACTCAATGTCCAGGCGTATCGAGGCCATTGTTACGGCCCGAGGTGGTTGTTCTGGGTACTGATTTCTCAGGATCTATGCACCCAAATTGCGTGAAAATGTAATCACATGTCAGTTCTAGTATAATATATGTGTCCAATGAATACCCGTTTATCATCTGCATTTCTTCTTGGTGTAGCAATTTTAATGGCCAGTAGTGTAGGTACTCGGGGGCTGACGTAAGAGGACTGCAGCCTTGGCATCAGCGTCAGTTGCTGACCCTCGAATCATGAAACGACGCGACGCAGTCATGTTTCGATTCATGAGGGTCAGCAACTGATAAAAAAAAGGGGCCCCCAAGGTCGCGATGGCGGCGTCACTGTCCCGCCGAGATAATTTGTCCTTTAATTTGTCCTTTTAGGACAATTATCTGAGCAAGCACCCACGCCAGCAAAAGGTTGGCGCGTGTAAAAGTTGTCTTTTTGGAGTGATAGAAATGTAAGCATTGATAACTGAAATTGCTTAGCAACCAATCTAGTAAATAAGCAGGCAAAAATTGTTGTCTTCGCAGTATGTCCTCTGACTACACGTCGAAAACGACTATTGTCCGTGACGAGCTGCCAGAAACAGTAAGTACATTTCTGTATAATGGACACTTTGTACAAACTTGCACGAATTGCTGTTTGTGGAAGACTTACAAATGCTTTAGATGTGTATCAATTAGAAGTACCACAAACCATACGAGAAGATATTTTACTGGAATTCAGATATTCAAAATTCAATTTCATGCTGAATTCATATAGACTGCCAGAATGCTATATTTTTGATAGAAGTGAAAATGTCCCAATGATTAACGAAATTGTCAATGATGCAATAGAAGCAGCTTCCAAAATAAGAGCTGGAATTCCAGTACCATGGGAAACACTCGCTTTAACCACAATGTCTTTCTTCGATACTACTACATTCTGGCAAAGTCGATTTAAAATTAAAATGTTTTTTTATGAAATTACTTATAAGCAATTCGTATTTACCATTTGTGAAAATTGCTTATATAAATTATCAGATTCCTGGCAAAATCCGCTACTACAACCACTTCTAATTGATATGAAAATTAATATGGTTACAAAGCCACCATATTTTTCAAATGGTGTAATTTGTCCTCCACAAATTAAGCAATATAGCCATTGGTGCATGTTCTGTGCCAATAGTCCTTTATTCAGAAGTGTACGTTGTGGTGGCTCATTAAGCCAAGTATCTGATTCCGAAGACGACGATGATGATTTACCTGGTTTATTACTTGCAGACCTCTAATGGAGACGCTGACGGAGATCTTTCAGTCCATCTTCACGCTGGTTCAAGCTCACCTGACGAATCCAACCCTGAAAATCTTCATTTGGATTGCTACGAGATTACACTGCCAGTTGGGAGCAACCGATGGACCCTTAGGGACATACATATTCACCATTTTGAATTGTTTGACGAAATTCGAAAATTCCTGTTCACAATTATCGTTTGGTTGCCAGAACTTTTGCGAATATCTGAAATCTCAGAACGATGGTATTACACTGATGTCATTGTCATCAGAGGACCGAACGATATTGATGAATTTAGTAGACGAATTGCTTCTATCGCATCAGTCTACCCTGGAGAAATTATCATATGGGAACATGATGACGACCACATCCACCTCGTCCACGATTGCACATACTCCTCTAGACGATGTAGATGCCGATTTAGGGTTGACCCATTTATTGTCACCAGAATTAAGAAATGTCCACGACGAAGGAGAGCAATCACAGCTATGTCCGACCTCGACTGGTTCAATATTCTCATATATTTCTTCTTGCAAAAAAGGCCAAGTCGGGGACAAGTTTGGATTAGAGGAACCCATAAGAGAGTGCCTGGTGAATTTGAAATTGTACAATGGGTCAGTTTCATCGAGGGATCCCTCTCAGTATTGGAAAGGGAAAACCCTCGAATTAATGATCAGTTGCAACAAGAACTCACCAGAGATGGCTCACGTAAATGGCCTCATACAAAGCGCAAGCCAATCTCTGACTACCAAAGGTGCAACCCTGAAACGACGGCAAAAAAGGTACTTTCCATATTAATGTCATACAATTGCATACCACCAGAAAATTTAGTGAATGTAATACCATCTGGTCATCCATATTTTATTAATTTGATTGACCCTAAATTCAAACGATTTTTCGATACGGGTTTAGAATTGTATAAAAAAACCATAAATGAATTGGATTTACATGGTATAGAAAATTTATTGTGTTCTGGTTCAGAAGATAATATTTTTTATTCTCATTCCACAAATGTTTGGGAGTGCTATTATACTCTTTAGGATTCTCTTGCTTGGCTAAATAAACTTTTATTGTTTCAAAGTGCAGATGATACTGACGAGGTTACCAAATTTTTAACAAATCTTGTATCTTGGTTCAATAAAAAAGGATTGTATCAATGGCAAGAATTTGAAGGTACAAGTGTATATGTACCAAATAAAAAATTAAACACATTATGTATTTCCTGGCAGCCCGACATGACCAGGAACCCACACAAACATGACTTGGCTCCACCAAGAGTGAGCAAGTGACAGTTTTCCTGGACCCGCTGCACTAAGGGGTGAGCAGTGTACAGTGTACATAGACGTTGGAGGGCGCTGAGTGAGTCAGCAGAGGACACAATTGGGAAGGCTGAGTCACCGGATGTACCCCGTAGCCTGATACAAGGCGAAGTGCTCGGCTGTAAATACTGAGGAGTGTGTCGGAAGCCGATATCGAAAGACACGGGTACCAACGACGAAGGCACACCCGACCCCGCGGTCAGTTCGAGAGCCATCAGTGTATACACAGGTACTATCGCTAAGTTCCATGCGAAGGTCGTGAAACTGACCTAGGCTTGAGTAGTGTCCTTAGGAAACGAATGAAGGCCAAGATTAACATAGGCCACTTCACGAAGCCAAGGTGGTGAAGGGTTCACACCCACTGGGAAGGTTGCAGGTAGTGTGAAGTTAAGCCGTCGTAGCAAGTGGCGAAAGCGGACTCCAGAAGGTAGCAGAGAAGGGGGACGCACCGCATACTGACGATCAAAGGAATCATCAAAGGAGGAGGCAGAGGAGGGGTGGCCACGCACTGCAATGCTGTGATCACATCTTCGACAGACGTCGGAACAGCTGCTTTTCTCCCTTTCCCACACTGCACTTCAAAAGTACCTGTCTTTTCAAATTACGATGGTGAGTCAAATGAAAAACTTAAATTTTTTAAAAATAATATTTATTGTGCAGAAGTGGTACAAAGCTGTATCACTTTTCAATATAATCTCCCCCACGCTTAATGCAAGTCCTCCGGCGCTTACAAAGTGCATAAATTCTTTTAGAAAAAACTTCTTTTGGTAGTGCGCGCAACCACTCATGCACCGCGTGGCGTACCTCTTCATCAGAACGGAAGTTCTTTCCTCCCATTGCGACTTCGAGTGGTCCAAACACATGGAAATCACTTGGTGATGAAGAATGGCGCCATTCCTTGCTCTCTTCGTTTCCGGTTGGTGGAAGTGAACCCGGGTTTCGTCCCCAGTAACGCTTCTTGCAAGGAAGCCATCACCTTCTCGTTCAAAGCACCGAAGAAGTTCTTCACGAGCATCAACACGTCGTTCTCTCATTTCAGGAGTCATCTGCCGTGGCTCCCATCTTGCAGACACTTTGTGAAAGTGGAGCACATCATGCACAATGTGGTGTGTTGACCCATGACTAGTCAGTAAACATGCTGCAATGTCATTCAGTGTCACTCAGCGGTTTTCCTTCACTATGGCTTCAACTTCTGCAATGTTATGTGGAGTCACAACCTGGACGAGGAGCATCTTCCACTGAAGTCACACCATTTGCCAACTTCCTACTCCATTCGTAGACTTGCTGCTGTGACAAGCATGCATCACCGTACTAAACCTTCATTTGTCGATGAATTTCGATAGGTTTCACACCTTCACTACGCAAAAACCGAATAACAGAACGCTGTTCTTCCCTGGTGCAAGTCGTAAGTAGGGTGGCCATCTTTATACTCATAATGCGACGATATGTGTGTATCTGCACTATGCTGCCACCTACAGGTCATTCTGCACGCTGTTTGTAGCACGCTTACCAACTTACAGGATAACGGCGCAAAATTTCGAGTTGTTATTACAAATTTAAAGTTTTAATTTGACTCACCCTCGTGTGTAATTGTTTCCTCTAGACTCTTAGCAGAAATCGGATCAATGGCTTTTTTCACAATCTTGAGTGTCTCGAACTTCTGCAGGGCTACTGGCGCATAGTCACCGCTCTTGTAAAACGAGCTTTACCGGCAGCGAGCGGTTCTTCATGGAGACTGGCATCTCGGATGCAAATTGAGGAACAATCGTGTGACGTGCTTATTCTGACGCTTACGGCGCCATCTATTCACGAAATTTTTGCTAATTGTTGTTTTTTCCATTACGTATCCTCCCTCACTCCCCGCGTCAATAATATGTTACTGAAATTCGACTTCATGAGAGGTGGTTCTTTTTCTACAGTTTATGAAAGTAGAACTTTAATTATGGACATCCTGTACAAAATATCAAGGTTAATGCTGTCACAAAGTACGCATGCACCAAAGATGAAAGACTAACAAAAATGGTTCAAATGGCTCTAAGCACTATGGGACCTCACATCTGAGGTCATCAGTCCCCTCCGTAAACCTAACTAACTTAAGGGTATCACACACATCCATGCCCGAGGCAGGATTCGAACCTGCGACCGTAGAAGCAGCGCGGTTCCGGACCGAAGCACCTAGAACCGCTCGGCCACAGCGGCCGGCAAAGACTAACAGCTTTAAAGTGTGAGCCTTGTCACTCGAATACTGCATGTCTGGTCTGTGTAGACAAATCATCGTGGCGTTGGCCTACGTTTAGTGCACGAGATGTTATTCCGTTTTGCCGGAGAAATGGTAAGTGTAATAGCAGAGCAAGGAATGGCCGTGGAATTTCACATGAAACTTGAAAAAACTGCTACTGAAACCTATATTTTACTAAAAGAAGTTAATCACCTAGACTGTTTTAGCACGTACACAAGTTTTTGAGTGGTTACTGCGTTTCCAAGACAGTTGAGAAGACGATGAAGACGACTCACGCCCGGGACGCCCTTCAACATCAAAAACGGATGACAACATTGAAAACGTAGGTAATCTGATTCAGTCTGACCGCCGGTTGAGTATTCTATCGATTGCTGAAACTTTAGGAATGCGTAAGACAAATTTTATGTCTAGTTTAACACGAGAAAAATGTGCGCGAAACTGGTGTCAGAAATTCTCTCGATCGAGCAAACAGGGGGTGGTGTAAATGTTTGTACTAACACTTTAAATGCCATTGAAAATGATCCTAACTTCTTGGAGAGGGCGATAACATGACGAATATTTTCACTTATGATCCAGAAACTAAGCGCCGATCCATGTATTGGAAGGGTCCAACTTCACCGAGAGCGGGAAAAGCGCGACTGAGCAAATCAAGATTCAAAGCGGTGATAATTGTTTTTTTTTCGATATTCGTGGAATTGTGTTTCTTTACTCCTGTAGAACAGACTATTGATCAACAATAGAATCGTGAGGTTCTGTGAGAAAATAAAAAAAATGACTGGAATTGTGGAAGAACTATTCGTGGATTCTGCATCAAGACAACGCACCGGCTCATGACCGCACTGTCTGTTAAGAGGTTTCGAGCAAAGTACAGCATCGAAGTGCTCGACTACCCATCTTATTCGCCTGACCTAGCACTTTCTTCTATTCCCCAAGATCAACTCTGCATTAAAAGGAATAAAATTCCAGTGCGTTGAAACAGTGTGCTCACATAGGAAGACTTCTGGCATTGCTGCCATCGATGGAAAAGTCGCATGGAGGGTCGTTGGGATGGAAGAGGGGAGTATATTGAGCGTGACGGTAACTAAATACGAGGGTAAGTCAATTATTATCCGCAATTTAGTTATATTCTTGTTTGTTTTGGTAGTACTGTAGTTTTACGTTGATGATACATGCTTTGTTTATTTGTTGTTATATCTTTCCAATTTTCAAGCTGCTAGGTTAGTTTCGTTATCGCTACCGTGCTGTTAATCATGGCTGCTCCGCTGTCTATTTGCACCAAAGAAGAGCAACGTTCAGTGATCCGTTTTTTTGTGGACGGAAGGCGTATCAGTGGCCGAAATTCATCGAAGACTTTGGGTACAGTACGGGAACAGTGTTTTGCCACAACGGAGTCTCTATGAATGGATTGAAAAATTCCGAAATGGTCGCACAAGCGTTACGCACGATGAAGGAGCCGGACGACCGCCACAAATGAAGAAACCATTGAGCGTTCACTTGAAATGATTTTCTTAGACAGACGATTAACTATTGACGAAGAGGCACATCGTCAGCAAATTAGTCACGCTTCTGCCTACGAAATCATCCACAACAGACTAGGGTTTCATGAAGTTTGTGCAACACGGGTCCCAAGACAACTCGCACAGTTGCATAGACAAACGCGCTTGGACATCTGCAGGAAAACATATGGGTCGCTATGGTAACGAAGGGGCAACTTCTTAGACAGGATCATTACTGGTGACGAAACATGGAGCCATCATTACCAGCTGGAGAGTAAACGGTAGCGTATGGAATGAAAACATTCAAATTCGCCGAGCAAGAAAAAGTTCAGGTTACCTTCCATTCGGAAAGCAGTTCCACTCAGCGACTGTTATATTGACTTGTAAATTATAGATTGCAGCAATCAGTCGTCATTTTTAAATACGAGGGCGGTTCAGAAAGTAACCTCCGATTGGTCACAGTGCGGGTTGTGGGGGGAGTAGCGACGCCATCTGTGCGTTCACGCACTCAACAGGTCAGTCGGCATCAAGCCGTGGTCGAGTGAACGTCGTACCTGCGCTAGTTTAGTTTTTGTGGCAGTTTGAAATGTGTGCTGCAATAGAAAACCCCGCCAAATGTGAAGTGCGTGCTGTCATAAGGTTTTTTACAGCCAAAGGATATTCTGCAGCAGCTATTCATCGTGAGCTTTGTGCCATGTACGGACCAAGAGTTATGAGTGAAGGAGTTGTCCGTGAATGGGTACGTTTATTTAAAAGTGGACGAGAAAACGTTCATGATGAAGAGAGGAGTGGTAGACCATCATTGGTGACTGACGAACTCGTTCAGACAGTTGATGCAAAAGTTCGTGAAAATCGACGTTTCTCAATGTCGGAGTTGTCCACTGGTTTTCCACAGATTTCTAAGACTCTCTTGTACGAGATAGTGACAGCAAGATAGGGTTACCGTAAGTTCTGTGCACGATGGGTGCCCAAAATTCTTACCAACCACCACAAAATTCAAAGAATGGCCTCTGCATTAGAGTTCCTGTCACGTTATGAGGACGAAGGAGAACCATTGTTAAACAGAACCGTGACCGGTGACGAAACCTGGATTAAGTATGTGAACCCTGAGACAAAAGAACAATCAAAGATGTGGGCACATTCAAATTCGCCTACCAAATCAAGAAAAGCCTCGCAAGATTTTTCTGCCAGAAAACTGATGGCAACGGTGTTTTGGGATGCCAAAGGGGTGTTGTTGGTTGAATTCATGGAATGTGGTACGACCATTAATCAAGACGTGTACTGTGAAACAATAAAAAAGTTACGACGGACTATACAGAACAAACGCCGTGGTATGCTGACTTCCGGTATCGTTTTTTTGCACGATAACGCCCGTCCTCACTCTGCTCGCAGAACAACGGCCCTTCTTGAGTCCTTCAAGTGGGACGTTATCAACCATCCACCTTACAGCCCAGACCTGGCGCCAAGTGATTATCACCTCTTCATGCATTTGAAGAAATGGCTCGGGTCACAGCGGTTTGATGACGACGAAGAGCTCAAAGATGCGGTCACAGGCTGGCTCCAGGCACAAGCGGGTGATTTTTATGCAGAAGGAATTTCAAAGCTTGTGAAGAGATACGATAAGTGCCTCAATCGCTATGGAGACTATGTAGAAAAATAGTGCAAAGATGTAGTTGTAAGATGTATATATTAAAATATTTTTATTTAACTTGGTGTATTTTTTTGAATCAACCGGAGGTTACTTTCTGAACGGCCCTCGTATTATTATTCACATCTAGATTTCGTCTAGAAGCTAGCCATTCTCAATGCTAAGAATCATCTGACTATGTATTTCTTGTTCTTAGCATTGAGCCGAAATCTAGATCTGCATAATAATATTTAAAAATTGACGACTGATTGCTGCCATCTATAATTTACAAGTAAAAGTTCAAGTCCCAACCGTCCGCAGGAAAACTGATGCATACGGTTTTTTGGGACGCACAAGGTCCAGTACTGAAACATTAGGGGGGAAAGGGGCACAACAGTAAACAGTGAGATGCTTACTGCCAGGCTAAAGCCTGCAATTCGAAGCAAACACCGAGGATTGCTGTGAAAAGGTGTTGCGTTGTTGCACGACAATGCTGAAACGCTCCAGAAACTCACATCTGAAGTACTGGATCATCCTCCATATAGTCCCGATCTTGCCCTTTCAATCACTTGTTTGGTCCACTCAAACAGGCATTAAGGGGCCGTCGATTTGCCTCGGACGAAGCAGTGGAAGAAGCGGTGCAGTCCTGGCTCGCAGCTCAACCGAGAACCTTCTTTTATGAGGGCATCAGGAAGCTTGTACAACGATGGACCAAGTGCGTTGAAACGCAAGGAGACTATGTGGAAAAATGATGTTCTTGTAAGTTTCCTATTTGATTGATATACTATTTTATACCTGCTTTGCGGTTAATAATTGACTTACACTCGTATGCATGTCTTTGAAATAAATCGTTTTACAACAATAGACCAGTTATTTTGCAGCCATACCTCGTATCTAGGGCTTCGCCAGAACCCCGGCGCTAAGGAAAGAGTACAGAACGCCAATTTGAGAGTCGTGGTATCGAGCCCCTGCAAGGGAACTTTACATTATTTACTTTGCGTACACTGAAAATAAGCCGACATAGTGCTCACTGTCTTGTACTTGACGTGATAGAAACCCTTGCGTCAGGCAATATTAAAGTGATTTCCCCACCACCACCACCACCAAATGCACACGCCTAATGCAACCTGTGATGTCCAGTTTTATCGTCAGCTAAAGAACTTGATGAAAATGATTTTAAAACTGCTCTTATCTCATCGACAGAAGAAAAGAAATCACATGCCGAGATGACCGCATCCAAATAAATTCAATTGCCTATCACCAGTTTTCCTCGCCAACATTTGGCGAATCATGCGTTAGACGTGGATTACTGTCAAATCGCACAATAAGAGAGAACCTTCTTTGAATGTAAACCTATCTTTTACATAAACTTTAAGACAACTATGTAACTGTAAAATTTCGGCGTTTATAACGTATGTAAGATGCCGACAAAATTAATATTTCACTTACACGTTTGTTTGAGTGGTCATCATTCGCAGTAACCTCAGAAATACTCGCTTTGTAAATAAAAACCGTCTTTTCTGGCTGAAATGTATTTCATTTGTTCCAGGAGCATTTCGCCTTTTACTTTAAGACGTCTTCAGTGGAATCTAGAATGATACAGTTTCGTTTAGATATGTGATATTTTTAGATAATAAAACAGTTCACGTGTGGAGCAAATAAAATACATTGCAGCAAGAAACGGCGGTTTTTATTTACAAAACGAATTTTAATGTTTCACTGTACGATTAATTTTACCCAGCAAGTGTAAATCATCAGATTTAAAACAATAAAAATATAAAATTCTGTATACGAAGTTGTCGCGTACGCCTTACAGTTCCTTCCTGGAAATTTAACTGCAATCCTAAATTTTCCTTTGCCATTCCTTTCATAAAAACATGAATAGATACAATATACTGGAAAGAGGTGCTGCTAGGAAGAACATGTGCAAAAAACAAAACCATAAAATGCCTGGCATTTAAATGGCAATACTCAGCATTAATAGACAAGAAGCACTGGAATACCTACACGTAGTCTCTGCCAAAACAGTCTACGGATAGTACGTGGAAAGAAACAACAACACACAAACCCTATTCGCAGAAAATACGGAAAGGTCAACAGAGCGGAAAACTTGAAACATATAGGGAACATGTACAAATTGGTGGATCAAACAAGGCATCCAACAGAAAGCGAACAGAGAAATTTCAGAAAGCGTACAAGCTGACGTGGACACACTGCTACAAAAGAAACGTTTCAAGACAGGCCAGATCCAGGCATTAGAATACAGTTGTACTACCAGAAGCACTACACGCAGCAGAAATGATTACAATCGGAGCAGCAGGCCTCATACAAACAGAAAAAAATAGAAGACAAAATACTCAAAAAAATCTTTGGAGCAGTACACAGAGATGTTACGAAGAGACCAACCAGAGAATTATACGAACGCACGGATTCACATACAAGATCGGAAAACGCCAACTGACATTCTATGGACGCATGTATACAAGGAACAACGACAGAATCGCATAGACGATTTTTGATGTAGTAAACAACTGAATCATAAAAACCAGTAGATTTCAGGAAATAAAAGGCGTAAAACAAGTCGGAATTAGAAGGGAAATAACAAATGAAAAAGACAATGTCAGAAATAAAGTTATGAATACGAATTTGAAGTAAAATAAAGAATAGAACAAGAACATAGTCCAAGAATGAAGGGGATTTTCGGAAGAGAAAAATACGAAAGGAACAAGAAAAAATGAGTAATTATGTGACAGGTGCTAGGTCAGGCTTATAAGGTGGGTAGTCGAGCATTAGGATGGCGTACTTCGCTAGAAACCTCTTTAATAGGCAATGCGATATAAGCAGGTGCGTTGTCTTGATGCAGAATCCATGACTTATTCTTCCACAGTTCGCAAAGAACACTGTTTTAAGAGCAAAAATGTATAGTAATAATAATTTTGACAATAACATTGGTCATTATTTCGGTTTATTTTATGTAGAAGTAGCATAAAAATTTAAATAAAAATGTTTCCATAGGGGGACTCGAACCCAAGACACTCAGAGTTTTATTCTTTCCGCTGTTGGAACTGCAGCCTGGAAACGCTGCAGGTGGGTTTTGCCTCGCTGGGTGCGCGCCAAAAATGCTAATTTTAGGGTTTCGTACCTCATCGGTAAAAACGGAACCCTTATAGAACCACTTCGTAATGCGTCTGTGTTCTGTCTGTCTCTGCGACCGTGAAAACCCTTTTTCTCAGAGCGGGTAAACGTATCAAGCTGAAATTTATGTCACATACGAAGATCTACAGTCCCCTGGCGGTGTAAACTGAAACTTCAAAGTCAAATACAGTCAAAAGATATGGCAGTTTATGTCACGTATGTTGATGCTCGCAAATGCACTCATAAAACCTATACTACACTTTCCGCTAACCTAGAATCGTGAAATTTGGCAAGAAGCAAGATTTCACAGTACACTATAGGAGAAAATCCAAATATTATTAACGTTTGTCATCCGACTGTCTACCTGTCGATCCGTCTGTTAAGACCCCTCTTTTCTCATGAAGGTGTATTCGTATGAAAGTGACATTTATGACACATCTTAAGGTCTGTAGTCACTTTGCGTTATAAAAAAACTTAAGCTTTTAAGCCAATAAAAAACACTACTGAGAATATTTTACAAACAGGAAAAAATTACCTTTATGTCTTCCCATTCTGCAAATCGGTTGCTTTTTAAAGCTAGTACAGGATTTGACAAATAAAAGAGACTTCGTCACTCTGATGTGTTTCCTGTTTCCTTTTTTAGCCGTTAGTCATTTATAATGTTTCCGAAAGTCGTATTCCTATGTTACGGTAGACGAAGCAGCAACTTCTTCCGATTCACTTGGGTAGATTTGCTGCTTATAAACTATACTTTTGAATCTTTGTATGGCTAGCCCGCATGCTGTTGGAACTTGAACATGTAGGTTGTTAAACCTTGGATCCAATGTAGTAGGAATGACTGCGTGGTTATTTAACTCATTAAACACGTATTTTTTCTTCAGCTCCCCCGACAGAAAGTCCTTACATTTTTTTGACTATTAAGATCTGTTTAAATGGTTCAAATGGCTCTGAGCACTATGCGACTTCACATCTGAGGTCATCAGTCCCCTCCTTAAACCTAACTAACCTAAGGGCATCACACACATTCATGCCCGAGGCAGGATTCGAACCTGCGACCGTGGCGGTCGCGCGGTTCCAAACTCAAGCGCCTAGAACTGCTCGGCCACTAAGATCTGTTGACAGACAATCATCTGTGTGGTGTCACCGCCAGACACCACATTTGCTAGGTGGTAGCCTTTAAATCGGCCGCAGTCCGCTAGTATACGTCGGACTCGCGTGTCGCCACTGTCAGTAACTGCAGACCGAGCGCCACCACACGGCAGGTCTAGAGAGACTTACTAGCACTTGCCCCAGTTGTACAGACGACTTTGCTAGCGATGCTACACTGACGAAGACTCTCTCATTTGCCGAGAAGATAGTTAGCATAGCTTTCAGCTACGTCAATTGCTACGACCTAGCAAGGCGCCATAGCATTTGATATTATTCTATGAAGCATGTACAATCAAGAGCGATGTTCTACAATTATGGATTAAAGTTAAGTATTCCAGCAGCTACGTCCTTTTCTTTATAGCATTCATTACGTATCCTGTTTCAGACCTCACGCCAGCCTGCGTGAGCTTAACGCGTGCCTTTCGGCTTCCTCTCATTGTGACTTGGCTGTCTTGCCAAGTCACAACAATCTATATAATTTTAGATATTCTAACATTCTTTAGTGCACACACCTCTGTTGTGACATATTCAAAAGGTTTTAGTAAAGCTGCCGGTTGAGTGTTTCCACCTATTTAGCATTTGGCATGTGAGGTGCTGAAACTAGAAATTAAGATTTCAGGTATCAATTTTTTAGCAACTGTAAGAAGCGTCCCGTCACGAAGAAGACCGAATTCCATCTTGTTTTATCATCAGCAGCAAGTGAACCTTCAGGAGCACTGTTTCTAATTTGATTTTTTTTTTTTTTTTTGTAATTTGTTTGACTGTACAACACTACTTTTAATCCAGTGCACTATTTCTCGAATTTCAGATATAACTGTATTAACGCTAGGTAAGTTTGAAGCCCCTTCAACGAGATTTATCGTATGCCCAAAACGCGACAAATATTTCTCTTCACCAGGAGATGTTCTTGTACCCGCTAACAAAGAACTGGCATTGTCTTTCACCACGACACAATTGTGATGTATTCAGTTTATCAAGAATATATATTCAGCTATATGTCTTTCGTTTAGTGTACGAGTGCGTGGGTATAAAATACCCATTTCGCTGGTATAAGGCCCAAAGTTACTTCTGACCTGTGGTTTTCTTTCTGCTACAGTTCACTGAGTAGTGGCGTATTTAGAAAAATTTGACGCATCGCCATAAAAATTCACAGTTGCAAAACGTTATTTGCACTCTGCCGTGGTCTCATTCATTTTGTTGAATCATGTCCATACTTTGGATTACGGCAGCACCATGACACGATAAAAGCAAATAAACTTGAGCGCAAACTGCACGATTGGAAAGCACAACAAACAATATGACGGACATTGGGCAACACAGGAGAGGGGGTTGGGAGAGACAGTAGCTTAGACAAATCGAATAGTATTTCACTTGCTACTCGGATACATGCGGAAAATAGATTCGATACAAGTACTTTCCTTTCGATACCGATTATCTATCGAAAGCATGATTCGATTCTTACAGTATTCTATACCGAAACAAAAAAGTATCGGATACTTACTTGTATTTTCTTGTATGGGAACATCCCTAAGCTGTCGACATCTTTAATGGTTATTTCTTCCGTGTATTCTCCTTTCAGTTGATTATATGTAAGTTTTGATAGTCTCTCACATATATCTTCTGTAGCTTTCCTCTTTATATTTGTGTGGTTTTGTGACTCTTTAATGTCGCACGTGCATCGTGATGCAACCCCTTTTAAAAAATTTGGAATCGTAAAGCATAACCATTCTGAAGTAGCATTGCCCTTTTTATTCTACTAACTGTAACTCCAACTGCGTCATAGCACAAGGTTACTATGAAATGATTTGCCGCTGGAAACTATGCCAGCAAACTATCACCACAGACCAAGACAAACTGTCACGACACTCATGTTGATTTTTGCTTACAGTGCGATAGTAGCGCTCCAAGCGGACAGAAAGCTACCGTCCTGAAGACTATGTCGGATGAGCGCAAAGAGTATCGTTTATATTGATTTGCAAAATAGTTTATGTATTCCAATAAAAGTCGCTTGTAACTAAGAAATGAGACCAAGTTTGTCTTTCTTTAGTTTCCTAATGACTGTGGGAGGTATGAAACGATACATTACAGGGCAGTTCATTTACGATTCTCTTATAACCTACAAATACATACTGAAAATGGCGTTTTCAAAAATGGCTCTGAGCACTCTGGGATTTAACTTCGGATGTTATCAGTCCCCTAGAACTTAGAACTACTTAAACCTAACTAACCTAAGGACATCACACACATCCATGCCCGAGGCAGGGTTCGAGCCTGCAACCGTAGCGGTCGCGCGGTTCCAGACTGTAGCGCCTAGAACCGCTCGGCCACCCCGACCGGCAGAATGTCGTTTTCTTTTAAGAACAATAAAATGGTTAAGAAAAAAAAAAAGATTTACAGACACTGGCTGCGAGCGGGCATTGATTTAAATCGAAGGGAAAAGTTGAAAATTTGTACGGGACAGGGACTCGAACCCAGGTCTCCTACTTACTAGGCATATGCTGTGATCTCATTGTGCCATCCGGACACAGTGGTCACTGCAATTGCATGACTACCCTAGAACACCTCCCGTCAGCCACGAATTCTCATCTTATACACACACTAGTAATGCAGTGCTCCTTGCCCATTCTCCGCATTACTCATGCCATTTCGCTGACTCCTGTAAGTGTTCGAAAAATGGTCCCACACGAATTTTAAGTTTGCGCCATTGATTTAAATCAACGTCTGCTCGTAACCAATGTCTGCAATACCTTTGTGTCACAATTCAAAATGGCTGCTGGATAAAAAATGGCGTCTGTTCTTTCGGACATTTTCGAAAGAAAAGATATTTATCTCTCTCTCTCTCTCTCTCTGTCTCACACACACACACACACACACACAGATTAGTAATCAGCAGAAGATCTTACCTTTTGCAGAAAAACGTAGTATATCTACTCAACAAAGTGAAATTTTTTCACTGCTACTAAGAATAAAATCAGTGAATGTGGAACGTAGGTAACTTGTATGGAATGCAGGGGATGCAGTACCTACATTATGTAACCTACAAATTAAGCCATCACAACTGTAGCTGAAGGGAAAATCACACGGACGCGATAATAAACGTCAACAGCTATACGACTGTTTCCCAACAAAGAAGAAACCAATTCCACAATTGTTGCTACATCTGAGCCACAAATGGCAAGAATCTTCAACACATTCCATTTTGAAGCAAGAGTAATTACAGTGACAAAAATATTCGTACATTAGAAAGTCGAGTGAAGTGTAAGAGCATGCGAATCATTAGACTGCGCATGGAATTGTTACATCTCAAGAATAGTGCCTAGTGTAAAAAGAACAGCCAACAAGAGAAAAATACACTTGTCATGCATGAAATATGTATTTCATTCTGTTGCTTTCAGTGACGTAAGTTGCATTATACGCATATTCGGAAGTATTTCTCCATGAGCTGTTAACAATATAATAAATGATCAAGTAGAAAGCGTCGGGTGCTCTTTAAGGCTATTCGCAGATGATGCAGCCGTCTATACCAAAGTAGCAACGCCAAAAGATGGTAAGAATTTGCAGAACGACCTGCAGAGAACTGATGAATGGTGCAGGCTCTGGCAGTTGATCCTGAACACAAATAGATGTAAGATATTGTGCATACATAGGGAAACAAATCCACTACTGTACAGCTACACTATTGACGACAAACAGCTGGAGACAGCGTCTGCCGTAAAATATCCAGGGCGACGATAAGTAGAATGACCATATAAAACAAACGGTGGCAAAAAGTGACACCAGATTCATCGGAAGAATCTTAAGGAAATGTAACTCAGCCACGAAAGAAGTGGCTTATAAGGCGCTTGTTCGCCCGATTCTTGAGTATTGTTCATCTATCTAGGATCCCTATTAGGTAGGACTGATAGAGGAGATAGAGAAGATTCAACGAAGAGCGGCGCGTTTCGTCACGGGATCGTTTAGCTGGCGAGAGAGCGCGACGTAGATGCAAAACAAACTCCACTGGCAGACGTTACAAGAGAGGCGTTGCGCATCACGGAGAGATTTACTGTTGAAATTTCCCGACAGCATTTTTCAGGAGTCGTACAACATATTATTTCTCCCCACATACATCTCGCGTATTGACCAGGAGGAGAAAATTCGAGAAATTAGATCCAATACAAAGGCTTACCGACAGGGGCGGTGGCAGGGGGGGGGGGGATATAGCCTCCCCCCCCCTACCCAATGGAGTATCGTATTACACTGGATAAAATGACTTCAGAAATCAGCGAATATATTACTTGAACAGATTCAATCATTTGTTTAATTATTATGTAGCAATATAGGTTGCAGTGTATTTCAAACACATTTTAACAAAAGAATGAGAGCGGCAAGTAGCTTACTATCTAAACCAATTAACTTAAAATGGGTGTCTTATTATTTATTAATATACATTGGGTGGATATTAATGTACCACTTACAATAATCAAGAAAGGTAAATATGTCGGGTATGCCTACCAGCACTTAAATTGTTGACCCCAGACAAAAACCTCGAAATCGCCGGACATCTGGGTCAAATCGTATTATTTTCCCGTGCACACACATTCTGTAGACACGTGTTTACCTTGAACTTCAAAACAGCTACCAAAAATTACTTTAAGAAACACCAAATTTTACCAGTTTGTCGGTGGAGGACCCCAATTCTCCTTTTTGTTAAGCTACATTGCACCCCCCCAGACCCCCTCCCCATTAGCCAGCCCCCCACCCCTGACCGACTTCTAGAATCGCCCCTGACGAAATAAATCTCGGGTGAACAGCCTGGTATGAGTGTGCATAGGACACAATATTTCTGCAATCGACCACGTTGCCATCATTAGGTGCGCTGATGTACTGACCGGCAGTGTCTCGTCTCGTCTCGCAAAAAGTCACGGACATCCTCTGTCCGGAGATGGTGGAGGCTAAGCAGCGGTGCTGCTGTTCCTCCTTTGACAGCTCTGTTGTCGTATGAGTGGCCTCTCGTTCGAATGGGCCTCTGGCTACTTCGCTAGTTTTAGACTAGCGAAGCAGTTGATTGCTGTTAGGTCTTCTGGAGCAGGCTGCCGCCTGCCGGAGCGCCACTCTTCCTTCACCCACTTCTCTGTGACCTCATAGATGTGGTGAAAGGTGGCTACACTGAGCCACTGCGCCAGAGATTGCGCCAAAGAGTATTATTGAGCCGCCTCCACAGTGCCTGTTAAGAACTCGTAGCAGTCAGTGCTTGTCGAGAGCTCGTAGTAGTCAGTGCCTGTCGAGGACTCGGGGTAGTCTGTGCTGAGATGTTGTAGAGAGGAGTGTTTGTTGAGATGTGCTAGTAAGCTGTGCTTGCTGAGATGTGATACTGAAGAGTCTTGTTGAGATGTGGTAGTAGAGAGTCGGTGTGGAGATATATTGTAAGGATTAGAGTGATTTTCATCAATATAAATGAGGTAACAAACTCTGTTTCTTTTTTTTTCATTATTTCAGTGTCCTAAATAATGCGTCATTACAGGTTCAGTCAACAAAGCATCTGGCGTGTGTTCTTGTATTAGAGTGTAATTCTGCTTTCCTTGAGCAATTATGGTATTTCTAATTTTCTTTTATCACGTCAGTATAATTGGTATTTGAAATTTCTTGTCTTATTGAAGAAGAACCGTGCAAGATGTGTACGTTGAGTCATACTTCTACACACAGAACAGTTACTCTTGTGCTTGTTGTTGCGTTGGTTTTATAGTTGCTGGGGACTCAATTAATTAATTGTGTTAACGAAAATTTCATTTCATTCTTTGTTGTTGTTCTTTGCAGTCAGATAGCGTAATAATACTAGTCAGGGCCAACCGTTTACGAAACAGCGTAATCGGACTTACAAAACTAAAATTATTTGCATTATATTTAATTAAGCCCCCATGCACGTGTTTTTTTTTACCTCATTTATATTGATGAAAATCACTCTAATCCTTACAATATATCTCCGCACAGACTCTCTACTACCACATCTCAACAAGACTCTTCAGTATCACATCTCAGCAAGCACAGCCTACTAGCACATCTCAACAAACACTCCTCACTACAACATCTCAGCACAGACTACCCCGAGTCCTCGACAGGCACTGACTTCTACGAGTTCTTAACAGGCAATGACTGCTACGAGTTCTTAACAGGCACTGTGGAGGCGGCTTAATAATACTCTTTGGCGCAATCTCTGGCGCAGTGGCTCAGTGTAGCCACCTTTCAGTGGTCCCAGTCCGAAGGGGTGAAGATGGGGTGGCTGTTCAGCAGTATGAGCTCCTTCCTTGTTACCGCCTCGCGCAGCATGCCACGCGTGTGGCGAAGGTCGCACGGTACGTGAGGGAGTGGTGGTTTCAAAAAATGGTTCAAATGGCTCTGAGCACTATGGGACTTAACATCTATGGTCATCAGTCCCCTAGAACTTAGAACTACTTAAACCTAACTAACCTAAGGACAGCACACAACACCCAGCCATCACGAGGCAGAGAAAATCCCTGACCCCGCCGGGAATCGAACCCGGGAACCCGGGCGTGGGAAGCGAGAACGCTACCGCACGACCACGAGATGCGGGCAGTGGTGGTTTCGCGTGCGCCGGCGTGAAGGGGTACGGGTTGTCCCCGTGAGGGTACGTCCCGTCCTTCAGCGACGCCGCGATCTTCTTCAGGAAGGGCTGCACACTCCGCTCGTCTGGGAGCGGGAGGGGCAGTCCTTCGTCGGTTTCCGCTTCTTCATCGTGCGAAGAAGCGGTCGGCAACTCTTCCTCGGGTGATTCTTCTTCTGCATCTGTCTCCAGGCGAGAAGACAGTGCAGGCGTCCCGACGTCGAGTTCCATGCGAGACGCCGCCTGCATTGCTGCAGGAGGCGAGTCGGTGGACGTCTGGGTGGCGGCGTCTACCCCCTCTGGCCGCCTCACAGGGGCGGCGGGAGCTGGGACAGGCGGCGCCTTCTCGAGAAGCCGCAGCTCCTCCCGCAGCTGTTGAAGCTGTCGGTGGACAGCCACGAGTTCGTCCCTCGTTGCGGCCCTTTCGGCCGCAAGGGCTGCATGTACAGGGTGTTTCAAAAATAACCGGTATATTTGAAACGGCAATAAAAACTAAACGAGCAGCGATAGAAATACACCGTTTGTTGCAATATGCTTGGGACAACAGTACAATTTCAGGCGGACAAACTTTCGAAATTACAGTAGTTACAATTTTCAACAACAGATGGCGCTGCAAGTGATGTGAAAGATATAAAGACAAAGCAGTCTGTGGGTGCGCCATTCTGTACGTCGTCTTTCTGCTGTAAGCGTGTGCTGTTCACAACGTGCAAGTGTGCTGTAGACAACATGGTTTATTCCTTAGAACAGAGGATTTTTCTGGTGTTGGAATTCCACCGCCTTGAACACAGTGTTGTTGCAACAAGACGAAGTTTTCAACGGAGGTTTAATGTAACCAAAGGACCGAAAAGCGATACAATAAAGGATCTGTTTGAAAAATTTCAACGGACTGGGAACGTGACGGATGAACGTGCTGGAAAGGTAGGGCGACCGCGTACAGCAACCACAGAGGGCAACGCGCAGCTAGTGCAGCAGGTGATCCGACAGCGGCCTCGGGTTTCCGTTCGCCGTGTTGCAGCTGCGGTCCAAATGACGCCAACGTCCACGTATCGTCTCATGCGCCAGAGTTTACACCTCTATCCATACAAAATTCAAACGCGGCAACCCCTCAGCGCCGCTATCATTGCTGCACGAGAGACATTCGCTAACGATATAGTGCACAGGATTGATGACGGCGATATGCATGTGGGCAGCAATTGGTTTACTGACGAAGCTTATTTTTACCTGGACGGCTTCGTCAATAAACAGAACTTACGCATATGGGGAACCGAAAAGCCCCATTTTGCAGTCCCATCGTCCCTGCATCCTCAAAAAGTACTGGTCTGGGCCGCCATTTCTTCCAAAGGAATCATTGGCCCATATTTCAGATCCGAAACCATTACTGCATCACGCTATCTGGACATTCTTCGTGAATTTGTGGCGGTACAAACTGCCTTAGACGACACTGCGAACACCTCGTGGTTTATGCAAGATGGTGCCCGGCCACATCGCACGGCCGACGTCTTTAATTTCCTGAATGAATATTTCGATGATCGTGTGATTGCTTTGGGCTATCCGCAACATACACGAGGCGGCGTGGATTGGCCTCCCTATTCGCCAGACATGAACCCCTGTGACTTCTTTCTGTGGGGACTCTTGAAAGACCAGGTGTACCGCCAGAATCCAGAAACAATTGAACAGCTGAAGCAGTACATCTCATCTGCATGTGAAGGCATTCCGCCAGACACGTTGTCAAAGGTTTCGGGTAATTTCATTCAGAGACTACTCCATATTATTGCTACGCATGGTGGATATGTGGAAAATATCGTACTATAGAGTTCCCCAGACCGCAGCGCCATCTGTTGTTGAAAATTGTAACTACTGTAATTTCGAAAGTTAGTTTGCCTGAAAATGTACTGTTGTCCCAAGCATATTGCAACAAACGGTGTATTTCTATCGCTGCTCGTTTAGTTTTTATTGCCGTTTCAAATATACCGGTCATTTTTGAAACACCCTGTAAGTCGGCCAGCGCTTGGTCAGTGGCCGCTTCGACGCGGCACGACGCGCGCCCCTCGCTGGAGCGGGGAGGCAGTGCGACAGACTCGGCGGCAGGCACCGCACAACTTGGTGTGGTGTGCTGCCGACGGTAGCTGCAGCTACGCGAGTTGGCGGCGTGAGGTCCGCCGCAGTTCGCGCATCTCCTGGGTGCTCCGCGTGGTTTGGGGCAGTTACGGGTGTCGTGTGCCGCCGCGCATTTCAAACACGCGACTGCGTTCCGGCAGACACCCGCCACATGCCCCAGCTGCTGGCACCTGTAGCACTGCACACGTTGCAGTTATCGCTGCTTGTGCTTCGGCTTCTGTTGTCGTCGCCTGCGGCCGCGGGAGCTCCCCAAGGCAGTGATCCAGCGCGGCTGCTAACTTGTTGCCTTTGCGTCCTGCCATAACTTGTGGTTGGAACAAAGGCGTGCGCGAGCGACGGCGGTGGGACGATGCTAAGTTCACCGGACTTGGATACGATGTGACGTCATTATGACGTATACACGCTACATCGAAAACGATAGAAACCGTATATCGACTATTCGACTTTTGTGAACTTTCGAGAGGTTGTGACAGGGTAGCGCTGTGCTCTGCACCATTCGTTGACATGTGTTTTGCGTTCCTTGCGTTTAAATCGTGTATTGTACTGTGTTTGTGTCCTGTGCGTTGTTTTTCGTTTGCTCGTCTCTAATTATGTGTTCAGCATTCGAGAGACTAATGAGAGAAAAGCTGAAAGAGTTCAGCATCGATGACGACGGGCAATTGCGTGGTTATTGTGAATCTCAAGCAGAAATTGATGTACTTCTGACCCAGCTGAAGTGCGTCGGTTATTCGTACTCGGCGAGAAGAAGCACTCAGCAGCCAAAATCTTTAGATGCGTCGAGACACTAACCTTTGGTTAAGATTACATTGAGAAATCCACTTCCCCTCGTATTTCATCTCCGGTCAACGATTTTTCTTCAACATATATGCCTCATATTTTTCTTTTTAAGTTCGAAATTCAATCATTCTACACACCAGTCATTACTGGACACTGAGGTACCTGTCTCTGCGGTCCGAGTGTAAAATTACTTGGAATTATGGTTGATAAAAGACTGTCTTGGGATGGACATATAAATTACTTAGTTAACAAACTTGCACGAGTTCTCTTTCAGCTATGTAAATTAAGAAAAAAAAGTCAGCAAGAGTATGCTGCTACAATCTAATATGTACTGACAAGACCAATTGTATGAAACCATACTAAAATATTGATAATAAATAAATATTATTTTCGGCGTAAGCGTTCAATACAACAATCACACAATATAATCTGGTCAGGACACAAGAAGACTTCACTTTTTTACGAAACGTGTTGTCCGTGGTGTTTTCAAGGCCACGGTCAGGAATATTTCTATTAATATCCAGCTCTTTTACTTTTATTTTTGCGAAATACATATACGCTGCCACACTGAGCTGTTATCAGAATCGCACGTGTCAAAACAAACCACTAGCTGACGACAATTTAGAATCTCGAACGTTCGTAAAAGTCGATAGGTGTGTTAATCGACTAAAGCGTGTTACGTCATAATGACGTCACATCATATCCAGGTTGGGTGAACTTAGCATCCTCCACGGCGGTGGGCCGGCGCCATGTATGTACAGGACAATCCCCTTCCCGGTCCTCCCTCAGGCGCTTCCTATGGGTCGGTGCGGTCCAGGTAGCGCGTCCGTTCTCCCGCCGTCTGGGCGCTGCGTCCTAGGTCTTCTCGTTCAAGAGGGTCTGCCGGCGCCGCTCTCGTTATTCTTCCCTCCGCCCCTGAAGTCGGTACACTCCGGGAAATATCCTTCTTCTTCTTAATCCGGGTGGTCGCGGGTTCCCACGCATTGCTAACGATGTAACCGCTGTCACGATTTAGTTGTGGCTCCCTAACTCTGATGTCTGTGGCTTCCTTGATGACACAGTCCCAGTATTTGGAAGTCTGTGTCAGGACTTTGGTTTGGTCATAATCCGTGCTGTGGAGTTCCGACAGGCAATGCTCAGCGATTGCCGACTTACTGGGCTGTTGCAGTCTAGTGTGCCGTTGATGTTCTAGGCATCTGTCCCCAATGGTACGAATGGTCTGACCTATGTATACACTACCGCATTGGCAAGGTATCTGATAAACCCCTGATTTACGTAGACCAAGGTTGTCCTTGACACTGCCAAGAAGGCTCTTGGTTTTGCTTGGAGGACGGAAGATGGTTTTCACTTGGTGTTTACGTAAAATGCGTCCAATTTTTCCGGATAAGGCCCCACAAAACGGAATAATAGCCAAGACCGCCTCCTCCTGAGGTCCATCGGCGTGGGATGTACAGCCTTCCGTATCTACCCTTCCTTGTAACCGTTCCTCCGAAACACGGTCATCAGATGGTCCAATTCTTGTTGGAGACTGTTCCTGTCGGAGATGGTGTGAGCTCTGTGTACAAGAGTTTTGAGCACGCCATTCTTTTGTGCCGGGTGGTGGCAGCTATCAGCATGTAGGTGCAAATCGGTGTGTGTCTTCTTCCTATACACGCTGTGGCCCAAAGTGCCGTCTGCTTGTCTTCTAATCAAAACATGTAGGAAAGGGAGCATCCCATCCGTTTCGATCTGCATGGTAATATTCTCGTGTCTGGAGTTGAGATGTGTGAGGAAGTCTGCCAGTTTATCTTTTCCATGTGGCCAGATAACGAAGGTGTCATCCACATATTTAAAGAAACAGATGGGTTTCAGATGTGCTGATTCAAGAGCTTTCTCCTCGAAATGTTCCATTTACATATTTGCGACAACGGGTGAGAATTGACTCCCCATGGTGACTCCTTCTGTCTGCTCGTCCTATATATACCTGGCGCCGGCCCACCGCCGGTCAGTACATAAGCAAAGCTGATGATGGCAACGTCTTCGATTGACGAAATATTGTGTCCTATGCACACTCATACCAGGCTGTTCACCCGAGATTTATTTCGTCATAAAATACGCCTGGAGAAATTGAAGAATCACATCGCCCCTGCTTACCGACAATCATTCTTCCCACGCACTATTCGCGAGTGGAAGAGGGTTGGAGGGATCACATAGTGTTTAGCTGGCTTGCGGAGTTGACGTAGATGAGCAAGTTGTAGCTGAATTGGTGCGTTTCGGCTGTTTTTACATTTATATCTCTTGTTAATTTATTAGTGCTTCGAACGCAAAATTATAATAACTATTTAGTTAATTAATTAGAAAAAGAACTCAAAACGAACATTAATCTTATGTCTGGCTTTCTCGTCGCTAGGAGCGCCAGCGTCGTTTCAGCTGTCAGACGGTAACAACTTTCACAGCAGTGGTTGTCGCGACTGTGTGTGTTAGACTGTGGCACCTCTCCATGGAGGCTGGGAGGGCTCGAGGCTTCTACATCTACATCTACATGTACATTTATACTCCGCAAGCCACCCAAAGGTGTGTGGCGGAGGGCATTTTATGTGCCACTGTCATTACCTCCCTTTCCTGTTCCAGTCGCGTATGGTTCGCGGGAAGAACGACTGTCTGAAAGCCTCCATGCGCGCTCTAATCTCTCTAATTTTACATTCGTGATCTCCTCGGGAGGTATAAGTAGGGGGAAGCAATATATTCGATACCTCATCCAGAAACGCACCCTCTCGAAACCTGGCGAGCAATCTACACCGCGATGCAGAGCGCCTCTCTTGCAGAGTCTGCCACTTGAGTTTATTAAACATCTCCGTAACGCTATCACGGTTACCAAATAACCCTGTGACGAAACGAGCCGCTCTTCTTTGGATCTTCTCTATCTCCTCCGTCAAACCGATCTGGTACGGATCCCACACTGATGACCAATACTCAAGTATAGGTCGAACGAGTGTTTTGTAAGCCACCTCCTTTGTTGATGGACTACATTTTCTAAGCACTCTCCCAATGAATCTCAACCTGGTACCCGCCTTACCAACAATTAATTTTATATGATCATTCCACTTCAAATCGTTCCGCACGCATACTCCCAGATATTTTACAGAAGTAACTGCTACCAGTGATTGTTCCGCTATCATATAATCATACAATAAAGGATCCTTCTTTCTATGTATTCGCAATACATTACATTTGTCTATGTTAAGGGTCAGTTGCCACTCCCTGCACCAAGTGCCTATCCGCGGCAGATCTTCCTGCATTTCGCTAACAATTTTCTAATGCTGCAACTTCTCTGTATACTACAGCATCATCCGCGAAAAGCCGCATGGAACTTCCGACACTATCTACTAGGTCATTTATATATATTGTGAAAAGCAATGGTCCCATAACACTCCCCTGTGGCACGCCAGAGGTTACTTTAACGTCTGTAGACGTCTCTCCGTTGATAACAACATGCTGTGTTGTGTTTGCTAAAAACTCTTCAATCCAGCCACACAGCTGGTCTGATATTCCGTAGGCTCTTACTTTGTTTATCAGGTGACAGTGCGGAACTGTATCGAACGCCTTCCGGAAGTCAAGAAAAATAGCATCTACCTGGGAGCCTGTATCTAATATTTTCTGGGTCTCATGAACAAATAAAGCGAGTTGGGTCTCACACGATCGCTGTTTCCGGAATCCATGTTGATTCCTACATAGTAGATTCTGGGTTTCCAAAAACGACATGATACTCGAGCAAAAAACATGTTCTAAAATTCTACCTGTTGGTAACTGGATTGCTCAGAAGGTATACGATCTGCTAAGCCTACCTGGTTATTGCAGGCGTGGGTACAGGGCCCTCAACATCTGTTCCAAATAGCTGCAGACACAGGATTAAGATCAGGTGGTTTAATGGGACAATCGAATTGCGATGCCTGTGAACGTGGCTGTTGTCGTAATGGAAGAAGGGAGTATCTACAACACACTCATCACGAAGATACAGAAGAAACGGTGACGCTTGTCACCAAGAAGGGGAGAGTTGCCGGAATTGTACCACTTTTGAGATTTTATTTATAATAGCCTCAACAATCATCATCATCATCATCTACATCAAGAGTTGGGCCTTTTGTCCCAATCTGTCTCCTTTAAAATTGTTCAAGCTGTCCCTTCATTGGTCTTCCTAAATATATTTGCTCCTTGGTTTATATTGTTTTATGGCTTTAGTGATTCTTGTATATGGCATACAGTCTATATGTTCCATCCCTCTTAACTGATACCGTTTTACCATGTCAATTATATTTCGGAAATTCATTTCAGCTCGAAAGTCATCATTTCTCTTTTCATCCATCAAAGAATACCCAGCCACGTATCTACGGAAATTCATTTCCCATGCTGCCACAGGCTTTTTACGTATGTCTCTTCTTAATAGTCCAGTTTTCGCGTCCATAGAGCAGAAATGGTATAGCCACAACTTTAGTAGAGTGTCTCTGCGTGAAGTTCGGCAGGAATAGTTAAGTGGCTCAGTGTTTGCCCTATGTTTAATACTGCTCGTTAAATATTTAAGTGTATTAATTTGCTCTATGATCTACTTGTTAATTTCAATCTGAACTTGCACCGGCTGGTGTCCTAAGAATTCCACTGATTTTGTCCTTGTGATGATACATTCAGATTTTATTCTCGGGCTATTTTACTTAAAGACAGCTTCTTGAAAGGTTTTTCATTCTAACGGTTACTTGCTCGTCAGCAAATAGTAGTGTTCTTACATCCACATTATTAATTTTTAAATGTTTTATTGTCCGTACCCCAGTTTTGGGCACATTGTCGATACATATATTAAAAATAGTGGGCGAGAGGCGATATTTAAACCGTAAGTTATTTAAACAATGACGTCCTGAACTGTAGGATGTTGTTCTTCGTATATGATTTAAAGGAAGGAAATTCTGAGATAAACAAACACACTGTATTTAATTTTCTAAAGTTGTGCAACTCGTACAAATTACAAATCTGGTTTCCTTATTTGTACCAGTGAACGCTTAAATTGCACCGTCCTTATTAACAATGTTCCTGAGCTTGAAGATATGTATTAGTCTAAGTTTAAGGAAATTTTCCATTTTTTAGTTTTTGAATCACAATTTACATACATTACAATACAACTTTATCACTCCTTTTTCCACCCCTCAGAACTTTGCGTGAATCCTCATTTTGTATTTCACGCATCTGATTACTTGTTCCATTCGATCTTCTTTGCAGATTAATTTTTTCATAACGTGGGGCCACAGTCATAATGTATTTCTTTAATGTCAGTACCGCCGTTAGACTGTTGTTTATTTATAGTGTTACATTTACACTTACGCAATCATGATCTCGGCTTCAACGTACCATTATCAAGTGTTATAAATTGCCTGGGATGGCATACTGTCGTATTAAAATACACTATTAGACACACTGTCCAAGAGTCGATATTTCTGGCAGAGCCTACTGTTTTGTTTCATTACTGTGTACTGTGTTCTTTGCAGAAGTCTGTGTATCGTTCATCAGCTTTACGAATTGGTTCTTTTGTGGCTTCTCCGCATAGTCTCCAGTATTTTTCACAGCTGAAGCCGTAGTTCTAGATTTCTTCTCCTCTGATTCGATTAATTTTGTTTTCCATTTTTTTGTGCCTGCATTGATCGTCAGCTCACTAGTTCCTTGGTCTTGAAGTATTGCTTGGAACTTTTGTTGTTTCTCTCGGTTTCGGCGATATTTCTCAGGTTGATAGCTACAGCTCAATTTTTGCTTGCCGTGGCATGTTGTGCATTGAAACTGCGGGGTGATTCGTTTCGTTCTTCAATGTCGAACGCAAGTTTTCTTAAGTCCTGCATGCATTAACCGAACATCCTCTCTTAAAACTGTAAGAATGTCTTTTAATTCACTTTCATCTTAGTAGTGGCCAAAACTTTTTATACCCCAGTTTGCATTTTTATTTTTGTTTTCATCGTGCCTCTTAATAGGTTGCTCAGACGTCTTGTACATGCGTGCACGTTCACTTAATCCGTACTGTTACAGATAAATGCTGCTCATCTGTGCTCCTATCTGTTGCAGTGCGGTAATACAAAATAATTATTTAACTAACAACTTAGCGTAACGAACTTCTTAGAAAATCACTACATCCTTTCTAAACATTACAAGGGCAGTTCAATAAGTAATGCAACACATTTTTTTTCTCGGCCAATTTTGGTTGAAAAAACCGGAAATTTCTTGTGGAATATTTTCAAACATTCCCGCTTCGCCTCGTATAGTTTCATTGACTTCCGACAGCTGGCAGCGCTGTACGGAGCTGTTAAAATGGCGTCTGTAACGGATGTGCGTTGCAAACAACGGGCAGTGAGCGAGTTTCTTTTGGCGGAAAATCAGAGCATCTCAGATATTCATAGGCGCTTGCAGAATGTCTACGGTGATCTGGCAGTGGACAAAAGCACGGTGAGTCGTTGGGCAAAGCGTGTGTCATCATCGCCGCAAGGTCAAGCAAGACTGTCTGATCTCCCGCGTGCGGGCCGGCCGTGCACAGCTGTGACTCCTGCAATGGCGGAGCGTGCGAACACACTCGTTTGAGATGATCGACGGATCACCATCAAACAACTCAGTGCTCAACTTGACATCTCTGTTGGTAGTGCTGTCACAATTGTTCACCAGTTGGGATATTCAAAGGTTTGTTCCCGCTGGGTCCCTCGTTGTCTAACCGAACACCATAAAGAGCAAAGGAGAACCATCTGTGCGGAATTGCTTGCTCGTCATGTGGCTGAGGGTGACAATTTCTTGTCAAAGATTGTTACAGGCGATGAAACGTGGGTTCATCACTTCGAACCTGAAACAAAACGGCAATCAATGGAGTGGCGCCACACCCACTCCCCTACCAAGAAAAAGTTTAAAGCCATACCCTCAGCCGGTAAAGTCATGGTTACAGTCTTCTGGGACGCTGAAGGGGTTATTCTGTTCGATGTCCTTCCCCATGGTCAAACGATCAACTCTGAAGTGTATTGTGCAACTCTTCAGAAATTGAAGAAACGACTTCAGCGTGTTCGTAGGCACAAAAATCTGAACGAACTTCTCCTTCTTCATGACAACGCAAGACCTCACACAAGTCTTCGCACCCGAGAGGAGCTCACAAAACTTCAGTGGACTGTTCTTCCTCATGCACCCTACAGCCCCGATCTCGCACCGTCGGATTTCCATATGTTTGGCCCAATGAAGGACGCAATCCGTGGGAGGCACTACGCGGATGATGGAGAAGTTATTGATGCAGTACGACGTTGGCTCCGACATCGACCAGTGGAATAGTACCATGCAGGCATACAGGCCCTCATTTCAAGGTGGCGTAAGGCCGTAGCATTGAATGGAGATTACGTTGAAAAATAGTGTTGTGTAGGTAAAAGATTGGGGAATAACCTGGTTTATTTCAATGCTGAATAAAACAACCCCTGTTTCAGAAAAAAAATGTATTGCATTACTTATTGAACTGCCCTCGTATGTTACACTAATAACGCTCAACGTATTTTTTAAAGTTCGGTATACGAACAAGTTTCTTAAATTGTACCAGTACAGTAGTGGCATTAATTCTGGACACTTTATTGAAGTGTTCATTCATTTTAAAATAATGATGTATAAGTAAGTTTTGGTACAATAAAATAATGAATTATGCTTTTATTTTTTGTTTATCATTTTTAGAAAATGTGATGCTACAGTTTTTTTTATTGAAATGAAGAAATAGACTTAACTGACAACGATCAAAAAAGGTTTCACTGTTTCATCTGCTTTTGCAACAGTTTGTGATTTTTTTCTGTTCCAACAAATCAATAAACAGCAGCGTGTTATTATTGCTTTATCCAGTGAGAAAAAGTGTTCTGATCATAGTTGTAACTCCAGTAGTAGCAACATATTGTTGTTGAAGTGCAAGCTTTCTTTAGAGTGAGTTGAGCTGACACGTATGACTGATTGAAAACTATGTCTCCTGTTACGAAACGTGCTGACTGGTCACCGAGTAAACGGAATAAGGCAGTAACACTTCGTGAAGAAGGACATAAATGCCATCTTGAAGACTTCAAGGGTTTCTGGTCGAACCGTCAGTCACAAAGTTTGCGAAAAGGTATCTGAACAAAATGAGGAGGCAGAAACCTGTGCAGTGGGCATTAGCACACACGGAATGGACGCAAGCAGAACTGGCTAGAATCATTTGGAGTGACGAGACTAAGATCACTATCTTTAGGAGTGGATAAAAATAACAACACTCGACACTCAATAACCATTCAAAGTATCATAAAATTATAACAACTAAAAAGTCAAGAACGATGACTTATTTCCAAAAGTCGCATAGCTGCATGAAGATGTTTTGTTAGCAGCTACCGGTTTCACATCAGTGTAGACGCATCTTCTTTATCTGTCGAAAATAATATCACACAATCAAATTTTTGAAAGAAATACACAACTACAATGTTGGCAGTCACAAAAAAAGAGAAGTATTAACAATGGTCTACATACTGTAGAAGAACAATTACGGAGACCCAGCTTTCGGAAAGTTGTCCACTTTAAGCGTCAAAGCACACTGGTGGGTTGCGATAATAAAACTGAGCACATCCAAGAGAAGCTTGCCAAATGTACAAAGCTTGACTGCTGAATAAGCCAGGCCTAGGAAAAAGGGGGAGGGGGGGACAAATAATGGATGGGACACTACTGTGAACGAGAATAAAAATGCCTAAGAATTAACTAACGTTTGGGGAAAGTACTATAAGTACACGGGAAATACCATCCAAAAAAATAATACTCTAACACGGAAATGAAACCTCGAGAATGGAAGAAATCTGTAAAATAGCTTACCGGATAATACCACGTAGAATACATTATAAGAACCAATAGACACCAGATTGCTTTATTAGTTCACCTAGTTCTCAATAGTCATCTCTAGCACCACACCCCAAACGCCTCGATTGTGTCCTGATTCGGTTTTCCCACAGTCCACGCATAGAATACTACGCTCCAAACTTACATTCTCAGGAATTTATTCCTCAAATTAAGACCTATATTTGATACTAGTAAACTTCTCAGGGCAAGGAAAGCCGTTTTTGTCAGTGCTAGTCTGCTTTTTTAGTCCTCCTTGATCCGTTCATCATGCGTTATTTTGCTGCCTAGGTAGCAGAATTCCTTAAATTCATCTATCTCGTTACCATCAATCGTGATGTTAAGTTTCTCTCTGTTCTCATTTCTGCTACTTCTCATTACTTTCCATTACTTTCGTCTTTTTTCGATTTACTCTCACTCCATATTCTGTACTCATTAGACTGTTCAATCAATTCAGCAGATGCTACAATTCTTTACATTCACAGGATAGAAATGTCGTCAGTGAATCTTGTCATTGACATCCTTTCACCTTGAATTTGAATTCCACTCTTGACTGTTTCTTTTGTTTTAGTCATTGCTTATTCGATGTGTAGACCGAACAGTAGGGGCAAAAGCCTGCATCTCTGTCTTACACTCTTTTCAATCGGAGCACTTCGTTCTTAGTCTTCCAGCCTTATTTTTCTCACTTGGTTCTTACATATTCGTATGTTATCCTCCTTCCCCTATAGCTTACCCCTGCATTTCTAAGGATCTCGAACATCTTACACCATTTGACATTAGTTCTAACACGAATTGAATGGCGTTTCGCTCCTCAAAATTGGATTACTAGTTTCAGAATAGAGCTCAGGAGTTATCTGTTTTTATTATTATTTATTTATTTGGGCAGCAACGAGAATACAGCCAGCTGTAGTTAAAACAATGCCATGTTGACATAATTGCAAATTTTAAGCCGGCCGCTGTGGTCGAGCAGTTCTAGGCGCTTCAGTCCGGAACCACGCGGCTGATACGGTCGCAGGTTCGAATCCTGCCTCGGTCATGGATGTGTGTGATGTCCTTAGGTTAGTTAGGTTTAAGTAGTTCTAAGTTCTAGGCGACTGATGACCTCAGATGTTAAGTCCCATAGTGCTCAGAGCTATTTGAACCATGGACCCAAACTGTCAACAAGGCACTGTGCAACTTCGTGGTGGCTCCATAATGGTGTGGGCTGTGTTTACACCGAATGGACCGGGTCCCCTTGTCCAACTGAACTGATGACCGACTGGAAACGTTATGTGGGGCTACTTGGAGACGATTTTGCAGCCATTCATCGATTTCGTATCCCCAAACAAAGATGGAACTTTTATGGATGACACTGGGCCATATCGCCTCGTACAATTTTTCGCGGCTGGTTTGAGGGACATTCTGGACAGTTCGGGCAAATGACTTGGCGACCCGACATGAATGCTACCGAATATTTATGAGACATTATCGAGAGGTCAGTTCGTGCACGAGATCCTACACTAGCAACTCTTTCGCAATTATGGACGGACATAGAGGCAACGTGGCTCAATGTTTCTGCAAGGGACTTTTCAACGACTTGTTGAGATCATGCCGCGTCGAGTTGCTACGCTACACCTGGGAAAGAGAATTCGGCACAATATTAGGAGGTATTCCACGGCTTTTGCCACCTTAGTGAATATACATAAAACCGGTAAAGAGAAGTTGCCGGGTTCGATTCCCGGCGGGGTCAGGGATTTTCTCTGGCTCGTGATGACTGCGTGTTGTGTGCTGTCCTTAGGTTAGTTAGGTTTAAGTAGTTCTAAGTTATAGGTGACTGATGACCATAGATGTTAAGTCCCATAGTGCTCAGAGCCATTTGAACCATTTGAACCGGTAAAGAGAAGGAGTTACGCTTGTGGTTACGCGGTTAATCATTCGCAACCAATTTGTTATATGTACAGGACTGCTTGAGCGGCCGTGTGCTTGGTATTCGCCAGTGAAACGTGCTTAATGTCCGCCATTGCCGTGGGTCCTAATCGCAGTGTACAGAAGCGATAATTGCTTCCGGTGTGGGTGGGCGGGGTAACAGCCGTGTCTCAGTCTCATGTGAATGACAGAAGCCACTTCGCATCCATTAAGCTTCACCGAGGTGTACCATGGCCGAAAAGAGACGTTCGGTTTTATGGCCACCATTATTTATAGTGATGGGATACATCTCACTCACAGTTACAGCCGTTTAAGCAGGTTTCTTGTCCGTCGATTCGAGATCCTTATAAGAGATCGGTGTTGGGTGTAACTGATCTCTCAGCGAAGCGGTCAACAGCTTCGCTATGGAGCTTTTTTTATCCTGAGTAAGCGGACATCAATGCCATATGCCCGCGCGTTTGTTATGGCCTCCAACACACCCAAGACAAATCTGTTAACTTATTTATCAGATGCCGGATGCTGTAGTCTCTGCAGCATGCTTTGGAAGTTCTGAGGGTCAGAACGAGCTTGATTGTCTGTTTGCCGCAATAAATGGCATTTCTGACGGCCAGTAGCTCATACGTGTAGATATACTATTCAGGTGGAAGTGCAAACATTTACTAGTTGCCGCTAGAGTGGCTGAAGAAGGCGTATTCCACCCACGCCAAAGGTTTACGGTCCTCCATATAGACGCAAGCCTACTGTGGCCAGTGTCGGGTAAGGAAACACTCTAGGTCAAGATAAATGTTTCGCGGTCGCGTTCTCGCTGCCCGAGCACGGGCTCCCGGTTCGATTCCCGGCGGGGTCAGGAATTTTCACTTGCCTCGACATGACTAGGTGTTTGTGTTGTCCTCATCATTTCATCATTACTCATAAAGTGGCGAGATTGGACTGAGATAGGGTTGGGAATTGGTACGGGCCCTGACAACCGAGCAGTTGAGCGCCCCACAATCCAAACATCATCATCATCACGATTAATGTTTGTCCCCGTTCTGAAACCGGACGAAAAAATTTTGGAAATTTGTGGTAAGGTCTTAAGGGAAAACTACTGAGCTCATCGGTCCCTAGGCCTACACACTACTTAATCTAACTTAAACTAACTTTTAGTTCGCCATCTTGTGTTGTGTGTATAACATCGAAGTAATTTGTGCAGTGATTTACGTTGGCAATCAGTGACAAAATATAATGTGCAATAGTGTAATGTCGATCAACAGCTCCGCCATTACACCAGTGATGCAAGTGAAGCAGCAAGATGATGAAATTGTAAATGATCAACTGTCATATAAAAGCCTTTCACACTATTTTCGTAACACATAATTGATGCAAATCTATTTGCATCCTATACAGGCTGTAATATCACACATAGTCAACCACAAAGAAGAAAACGAGCAGAAGACATCACTGATTTAAATTTCTAGCCATACACTGGTGGGGACCTTCCCCCCAAATGCCACACCAGCAGCTACAGTAAAAAACAATGGATAAAGTGTTCTAGATTAATCTAGTTTAAGACTCTTTAAGTAACAATTCTCTATGTATGTATGTATGTATAAACGCCAGAAGATGGCCGGCCGAAGTGGCCGTGCGGTTAAAGGCGCTGCAGTCTGGAACCGCAAGACCGCTACGGTCGCAGGTTCGAATCCTGCCTCGGGCATGGATGTTTGTGATGTCCTTAGGTTAGTTAGCTTTAACTAGTTCTAAGTTCTAGGGGACTAATGACCTCAGCAGTTGAGTCCCATAGTGCTCAGAGCCATTTGAACCATTTGAACCAGAAGATGAACAGAACATGTTCGAAACGCGTTGCATTATGTTAGATTAAGCATAAAATAAAAATTGACTGGCTGCAGAAACTTGAAATAAATAATTAAAATTACGCTATGGACAACGCACACACCCATAGCCGAGGGAGGACTCGAATCTCCATCAGGGGAGGGGGGGGGGGGGGGGGGGGGTCGGACGAAAAGTACGACACAAGGGCTAGGTTGAAGAAAATACCAAACGAAGAGCAAAAGTACGGGATTTTCGTGTTCTGTAGAACTAGTGGTAAGAGATGTCGCCGCTTCTCATAGCTGCGGGCTGGTGAGGGAGCTCGGTTCGTTCCTCTTCAGAGCCCTAGAATTTAACCACTGCCTAGAGGGAGCCACAATGAGATATCGAAGACCGACTGAAGAGAAATGTGTTGGACAACATTTGCTGTCGTACGGCGAGCGGAATGGCAAGATTTATCTGTTTTGAACAAGAAACCGATGGCAGTCCTATCAGGAAGTTAATGATTTCATGTACAAATAAGGAAATACGTCACATCGGATAAGGAGGAAACAGTTTCGCACCGCCGCGGTACCGATACGAATGAGGAAATGTGGCTGTCATTCTGTCTACATAGTTCACGTGCGTCAAGTGCCGGTTTGTTTGAAAAATAAATCTTTCACCAATCAAGACAAACTGAAACCTCCCCTTAGAAAAATTTATCAATTACTGTACTGGTTAACCCCTTACGTTACTTGATTTTCAAACAGCTGAGCAAAACTGAACGTACTCAGACATCTCACTCTTCACTTATTCTGATCGTCACTAATCCTGACACACAATATTTTTAGCGCAACGCAATCTGACTTTCAATAATCCCTACAAAAGAATCGCCCTGACTAACAATAACCTATACCTTTTATGAATCACTTACCTCACAAAAATCTTCGTTACTCGAACTACTGCAATACAGTGAGCGCCAATACTGCCAGCTAAATAAAAGACTCTAACTACTGAAGGCTCTAACTACTGATAGGCATAGTTAGCAAAGGAAAGAATTTGACAGAGAACACACAATGTATTTACCTTAATATATGCAAGTAGGCTGTTTAGTTTTTTATGTTGGTAACGCCGCGTAGTGCTGTGTATGAAAATCACTGACTGTGCTGTGTGCAGTCTGTGGCTGGTTTGCATTGTTGGAATATTTGCTATTGTAGTGTTGGACCGTTGCATGTGAACAGCGCGTAGCGTTGGGCAATTGGAGATGAGCCGCCAGCAGTGGTGGATGTGGAGAGAGAGATGGCGGAGTTTTGAGAGCGGGCGATCTGGACACGTGTCCATCAGAAAGAGTAAATTTGTAATACTGGATATCATGAACTGGTATATATATATATATATATATATATATATATATATATATATATATATAGGGTGTCCCAGCTATCTTGTCCACCCAAAATATCTCTGGAACAATAACAGCTATTGGAAAACGACTTTCACCGGTATCAATGATCAATGTAGGGCTGGGGCCCATGAATGTACATATTTGGAAACATTCTAAAACGAAAGCATATGTGTTTTTTAACACAAACTGATGTTTTTTTAAATGGACCTCCTATATTTTTTCTTCAGCAACCCATAGCATGACAAAGCACATACACAATGGCGTTGATTGCATCGCAATATTCCCATTACATCCCGAGATATTGAGACGCGAAGTTGACGCTTGAAACACCCGACATGCGCTGCTAGCGCACGTCCTGAGGCTCAGGCGTGAACCCCATGCTGCCCGTAATCGCGATGTGGTTGACATGCGTAATCACACTTGCATACTTATCAAGAGGTCCGAAACGAATAATACGGTCTATCAGTAATTAGTGACTTCAGTAGTTAGAATCTTTTATTTAGCTGGCAGTATTGGCGTTCGCTGTATTGCAGTAGTTCGAGTAACGAAGATTTTTGTGAGGTATGTGATTCAGGAAAGGTATAGGTTATAGTCAGGGCCATCCTTTTGTAGGGATTATTGAAAGTCACATTGCGTTGCACTAAAAAAATATTGTGTGTCTGTTTAGTAATGATCAGAATAAGTAAAGAGAAAAACGTCTGAGTATGTTCAGTTTTGCTCAGCTGTTTGAAAATGAAATAACGTAAGGGGTTAACCAGTACAGTAATTGATAAATTTTTGTAAGGAGATGTTTCATAAACTACACATGCTACTTCTCTACGGAGACTGCAGAGGCAACACTGAGAGGACATAATGTCAAGGCATTCGTGGCCACTTGTTGACAAACAGCCTGTTGACTTCTGTCTTTGCTTCTTCGGCCAACGTTTGTCTGATGATTTTTCTAACGTTTCGCCAGCACGAGTGACTGGCATTGTCAAAACTTCGCCCTTCATTGCTGATGGTGGAATGGAGTCGAGCTCGCGGCCACAGGTTATGCAGGGGGTTTCCCTAAGAGCGTGCAAAAATTTAACTGGACATAAAAGTTGCTCGACTGAACAAGTTGAGTAGGGAATATGGGTTCGAACAAGCCAGCTTAAGGAGATAATAGGAATAAAAACACATTAGTGTGTACTTTTTTATTTACGTTAGTTACAGTTAACTGCAAATACCATCGTTGACATATTGAAAGTACTATTTGTACTGCATCTTACGAAATATACTGAAACTGACGACCATCAACCTCAATGCAAGCGTGACATCGGTGAACAGACTTCTGACACACCCTGACAAATATCCCTTATGTGTTTCGATTCACATGAAAGGGAGCTACAATTCTGGCAATTAATTCCATCTCCATATCCACTGAGGTCCGATACACAAGTGATTTTAGGTACTCCCATAGGAAATAATCAAGGTTGGTTGGTTGATTTGGGGGTAGGGGACCAGACAGCGAGGTCATCGGTCCCATCGGATTAGGGAAGGATGGGAAAGGAAGTCGGCCGTGCCCTTTCCAAGGAATCATCCCGGCATTTGCCTGAAACGATTTAGGGAAATCACGGAAAACTTAAATCAGGGACACGTCGGTTGCCAACCACTGTGCCACCTCCCTCGGTGGAGTAATCAAGGGAAGTAAGATCACGTGACCTCGCAGGCCATGGAATAGGATGTCTCCTTCCAATACAGCGACCAGGAAATACAATACTGCAGTGAGGTGGCGCACCGCCATCCTCTGACGAACAGCCAAGGATACGTTCTCCAACAACTCAGATAGAGCTCCTCTCATGAACAAGTAAAAAACAAAACTTGCATGATGAATTCCTAGTAATCGTCTTCCTTGTTTCCTTGCAGGAAATAAAGAATGTACGTGTAAATAAACGCCGGCCAGGGTGGCCGAGCGGTTCTAGGCGCTACAGTCTGGAACCGCGCGACCGCTCCGGTCGCAGGTTCGAATCCTGCCTCAGGCACGGATGTGCGCGATGTCTTTAGGTAAGTTAGGTTTAATTAATTTAATTTTTTGTAAATAAACAGCACAGGACGTGTAAACTTGTAAGCTGGAAAAGTGAAATGCTAGACAAAGCGGTAGGTAATTTTACTTCCATATCTCCTTAAACTAGCTTCTCTGACACCACGTTCCCTATCTCAAAGTATTCACTGGGACACTCTCTATGTCCTGTTACATTTTTGCTCGTCCTCGCGGAAACACCCTGTCTTTACCTGACGGATCAACGTCCAAGGCCTCTCTCAAATGGTTCAAATGGCTCTGAGCACTATGGGACGTAACATCGGAGGTCATCACTTCCCTAGAACTTAGAACTACTTACACCTAAGTAACATAAGGACATCACACACGCCCATGCCCGAGGCAGGATTCGAACCTGCGACCGTAGCGGTCGCGCGGTTCTAGACTGTAACGCCTAGAACCGCTCGGCCACCTCGGCCGGCTGCCATCTCTGCATAGGGGTTAGTGTTCAGTGAGATCTTCGCATTAACCATTAATAAGCGCTCATCTGCTGATACATTGGGTCGAAAGTTGTACGTCAGATAGCGGTTTTGAAGGACAGAGTAAAAAGACAAAAATAGTGCCGAGGCATGAGCCAAGAGAAAAACTCTGCGAGTGTCATGTCGGGTAGTAAGAGCAGTAGCGGACTGCTTGCTATCTACGACAGATCATGGTAGGTAATGGGTATCACGCAGGTGGATACCTTTGACGTTGCGAGGTGTTGACATTCGGCGTCTGTAGCTGGATTCCGGAGATGAGTTCTCGGTCAGCATAAGAGTCCCTCTAACAGTTCAGTCAGTCATCGGTTAGTGTTCGATAGGTTATATACCGGATGCACAGTGCAGGATAGTGTAGTTGGTTTGTTTGTGCTTTAGTATGCGAGTTTATCGGCTTCCCTGCTATTGCCTGTTGGTTGGCTATGATAGCAGCTGGCATGCCCAGTCAGTATTGCTGACGTGCGGGGTCTTGCCGATGCTGTCTCTTGAGTGTATCCTATCTCGCCATAGGTGATTAGGTCCTAGATAACAGTGTCTTAGGGGACCAGTGGTTGTGATCATAGTTCCCTAGAGTAAGGATGGAAGGATTATTCGAGCGTCAGTTCCTGCATAGTCGTGTGGCGAGTTTTTTGAATACTTCCTTGAGGGTATCAAAACGGTATTTATTGTAAAGATTCGCAGTGCGAGTGTAGCGTGGAGCATTGCTAATGATGCGTAGCGCTTTGTTCTGTATGACATGCAGGACGCGCAGGAGCTGCGCATCCCCAAACGGTAGCTGCGTACGTCATCTGAGGTCTGATCAACGACATATATATGGACCTCGATACCTTCCTATTAAGTGTACTTTCCCTGTTGAGCATATCGTAGAGTTGTTTGGGCCACACGAGCTCTGTGTTGGCAACGTATTTTATGTGGTCCCCCGATGTAAGTTTCCGGTCCAGTGAGACATCCAGGTATCTAACTTTCTCTCGGAAACGTATTGGGCATGCATGTAGCGTTATTCTTTGTTGGCTGCGAGGAAAATTGCGCTTTGCACACAGAGGTCTCCCTAAAGACGATTTCCAACTAGAATAACAATTCAGTGAATGTGAAACAATGATATTGGAGGGGCACTGGAATACCATGCAGAGGGTAAGAAGCAAATCTGCAATGAACGGAGCGAACGAAACAGATGTTGTGGCAATTGTTCCTCATAATCCACATGTCAGCGCCACGGAAATAGCGAGTGCCCGGGGAATAAGTTTTAAGGTGGCGGGACATGGGCAATTACACGTTAGCTTACCAACATTAGTATTAATAATAAAGGGACTGGCAAGGGCATCAGATCATTATTGAATTATGATAAATATGAGGCACCTCCGAGCAGTATTCGCTGCATGTCTTCATGATTAAGTCACTAACTTAAAGCGTTGGTGCAAAGCGTCGGAAGTTGAGAATTGTGGAATATAAAGTCTGCAGCTGGCCGTAGCTCGCCGGGCCGCCGTGGGCGGCAGGTAGCGGTCACCGGCAACGCGGGACAATACGGCGCTTTTGGGGATGGCCCGGCATCCGGAGCCACCTGTGCTGGCCAGCACGAGGCGAAGACGGGAATTTCGTTTGCTTAGGGGCGATATGACCTACTCGATCATTGGGTAGATCTCAGAAATGCCGTTGGAGGGATTTCGGCGATGATAGAGAGTTCGACGTTGGCAGAAATGGGGTATTGTTTCGCCCCGTCTTCGTACGCGTGTGAGGCGGGAGAATTGCGGTGAGAGGGGACTTCGCCTTCAGCCATCGAGCGGTACCGACTTGGAGACGGCGTCTTGGCCATCGTCTTCGAAAGGAGATAAATGGTCTGTGTCGCATCACTGCATCAACGCGTGTTCCGTGCAGAGTTCTGCGGTTAGAGCTCTCTGTGTGCTCAGAAGCGAGATTTTCACCAACGCTTAACCACTTCCACTAATATTCTTGATCTGGTAGTTATCCTTGCTAGATGTCGAGTATTTATCAACGTAGCTTCCGGTAATAGGGGCGCGTAATTGTAAATTGTTAATGTGCCATTCTCAGGAGTGTGTGGGTGGAGAAAGAAATTCACATTTTTTTTTTGTAAATTTTGACAGTTGTGGGGAATATCAAATTAAAATGCTAGTACTACAATCGACTTATCTTAGAAGAAAGATTGAGGAAAGGCAAACCTATGTTTGTAGCATTTATAGACTTAGAGAAAGCTTTTGACAATGTTGATTGGAATACTCTCTTTCAAATTCTGAAGGTGGCAGGGGTAAAATACAGGGAGCGAAAGGCTATTTACAATTTGAACAGAAAGCAGATGGCAGATATAACAGTCGAAGGGTATGAAAGGGAAGCAGTGGTTGGGAAGGGAGTGAGACAGGGTTGTAGCCTAACCCCGATGTTATTCAATCTGTATATTGAGCAAGCAGTAAATGAAACAAAAGAAAAGTTCGGAGTAGGTATTAAAATCCATGGAGAAGAAGTAAAAACTTTGAGGTTCGCCGAGGACATTGTAATTCTGTCAGAGACAGCATAGGATTTGGAAGAGTAGCTGAACGGAATGGCCAGTGTCTTGAAAGGAGGGCATAAGATGAACATCAACAAAAGCAAAACGAGGATAATGGAATGTAGTCGAATTAAGTCGGGTGATGCTGAGGGAATTAGATTAGGAAATGAGACACTTAAAGTAGTAAAGGAGTTTTGCTATTTGGGGAGCAAAATAACTGATGATGGTTGAAGTAGAGAGGATATAAAATGTGACTGGCAATGGCGAGGAAAGCGTTTCTGAAGAAGAGAAATTTGTTAACATCGAGTGTAGATTTCAGTGTCAGGAAGTCGTTTCTCAATGTATTTGTATGGAGTGTAGCCATGTATGGAAGTGAAACATGGACGATAAATAGTTTAGACAAGAAGACAATAGAAGCTTTCGAAATGTGGTGCTACAGAAGAATGGTGAAGATTAGATGGGTAGATCACATAACTAATGAGGAGGTACTGAATAGAATTGGGGAGAAGAGGAGTTTGTGGCACAACTTGACTAGAAGAAGGGATCGGTTGGTAGTACATGTTCTGAGACATCGAGGGATCACCAATTTAGTATTGGAGGGCAGCGTGGATGGTAAAAATCGTAGAGGGAGACCAAGAGATGAATACACTAAGCAGATTCAGAAGGATGTAGGCTGCAGTAGGTACTGGGATATGAAGAAGCTTGCACAGGATAGAGTAGCATGGAGAGCTGCATCAAACCAGTCTCAGGATTGAAGACAACAACAACAACAAATTACAATCGAATTAACGACTTCATTGTAGCTAGCATTTACCCTGTCCCAGTAAGCTTTACATGTACTCTAGTCACTGCACAGCTTGCCCAGACGGGAAGGAAAGAAGGTTTGCAGTCTTCTATGTCAGCGATGGACAAAAGTTTACAAAGTCAGCCAGTCGTCGTTCACATTTTACGTGCTAACAGTTTCCATCGGTAATATATCTCACTTTCTCCAAAAAATTAATGAAGAGTTTGCTGAAGACGTGTTTATTATGTAACTTGCTACTGATATAATGACAATTTCTTCTTTCTTCAAAGAATTCTCTGTCCCGGTGAACCTACCTTTATGAATCATGTAAAGCAGAATGTAAGAATTATGCAATACTAAACAGCAGAGAACCTGCACTGGCTGAGGCAGTTTCAACATCAGAGACAATTGAGTGTGAACTATTGGTGCGGGTTTATTGAAGTCTTCGTGACTAGTCCTTACTTTATTTAAGAAACCTTAGCGGGTTGCAACGTCTTATTGAAGGCTGCCGGCTCACCTAGAGGAACTACTACTTGAAGTTCTACTTGTAGTACATGTGCATAACTGATCTGGCGGAAAGGATGGGAAGCAATCTGCGGTTGTTTGCTGATGCTGCTGCGGTGTACGGTGCGGTGTCGAAGCTGAGCGAGTGTGGGAAGATACAAGACCGCTTACACAAAACTTCTAGCTGGTCTGAGGAACGGCAGCTAGCCTTAAATGTGGAAATATGTAAGTTCATGCGGACGAGTAGGTAGAACAAACATGTAATGTTCGGATACGGTATTACTAGTGTCCTGCTTGACACAGAAAAGTCGTTTAGATGTCTGGGAGTAACGCTGCAAAGCGATATGAAATGGAACGAGCATTGAGAACCGCGGCAGGCAAGGCTAATGGTCGACTTCGGTTTATTGCGAGAATTTAAGAAAGAGTAGTTCACCTGTAAAGGAGACAGCATGTAGGACGCCGGTGCGACCTGTTCTTGAGTACTGCTCGAGTGTTTGGGATCCGTACCAGGTCGGATTGAAGGGAGACATCGAAACAATTCAGAGGCGGGCTGCTAGATTAATTACCGGTAGGTTCGAACAACATTGAAGTGTAATGGAGATGCTTCGGGAACTTAAATGGGACTTGCAGACAACCTTGTAGGTGGTGTAACCACAGCTATGAGTGTTAATCTTGGGTATTAATAACCACTTCAGCTGTATTTTGGTCCTTTATTACTGTACCACTATCGGTTTCGTGGCATTAAAGGCGAAAAATGGTTCAAATGGCTATAAGCCCTATGGGACTTAACTTCTGAGGTCATCAGTCCTCTAGAACTACTTAAACCTAATCTAAGGACATCACACACACCCATGCCCGAGGCAAGATTCGAACCTGCGACCGTAGCGGTCGCGCGGTTCCAGACTGAAGCGCCTAGAACCGCTCGGCCACCCCGGCCGGCCATTAAAGGCGAATCTTCAGGTCAAATGATAAAAACATTTAGAGGGGAAAAGCTCGGAATCTTTTTTCCCAAAACACCGCTAAAGGACAGTATGTCATGGATTAAAAACAGTTTTGCATAGGTGACATTGTGGTCAAATGCAACGGCTCGTCCTGGAGGCCTGGCTAGCATCCGTATTTATGCTCGAGCATGTATTTATCGTGTACCCGCCAGGGTAACCGAGAGCGCTACTAATGCGTTGCTTCCTGGATTCGGGTAGGCGCGCCGGACCCGGGTCGAATCCGCCCGTTGCATTAACGACGAGGGCCGGTATGATGGCCAGCCTGGATGTGGTTTTTCGGCTGTTTTCCGCTAGGTGAATACAGGGCTGGTCCCCACGTTCCGCCTCAGTTACACGACTTACAAACATTTGCAGACGATCGCACTATTTCATAGCTTACACTAGACACAAACAGCTGGGGTGCACTGCTTACGTCACAGGGGGTTCGGGGTGGGGGCAGGGAAGGCATCTGGCCAGCCTCTGCAACTAACACTGCCAAATCCGTAATAACAACACCGACCCCGCGTGACGCAGGACAAGGTCCCAAGTTAGAAGGAAATGTGTTAATCTGACCAACCCTTGCAAATCGCTGAGCGACGACTTTCAGTAAACAGGGTGGCCGCACTGGCCAGCCTATTTTCGTGGAACTGAAATATTTAAAACTACCAACTTTCTTTCTGAGTCCGCCTCGACTGTGAACTGAACATTCGAGTGCTTGCTGTTCATATGATGAAGAGCTAAAGAAAGTGATGTAGGTATGGGTATTCAAATACAGAGATACGTAAACAGGCACAATACTGCGCTGCTGTCGGCAACGCCTACAAAAGATGGCAAGTGTCTCAGCAGTTGTTAGACCGGTTACTGCTGCTACAATGGCAGGTTATCAAGAGTTAAGTGAGTTTGAACGTGGTGCTATAGTCACCGCACGAGCGATGGGACACAGCATCTCCGAGGTAGCGAAGAAGTGGGACCTGTCCCTTACGACCATTTGACGGCTGTGCCGTGAATATCAGGAATCCGGTAAAACATCAAATCTCCGACATCGCTGCGGCCGGAAAAATATCCTGCAAGAACGGGACCAACGACGACTGAAGAGAATCGTTCAACGTGTCACAAGTACAACCCTTCCGCAAATTGCTGCAGATTTTAACGCTGAGCCATCCAACGAAACATCATGGGTATGGGCATTTGTAGCCCCACTCGTGTACCTTTGATAATAGCAAGACACAAATCTTTACGACTCGCCTGGGCCCATCAACACCGACATTGGGCTGTCGATAACTGGAAACGCGTGGTGGGACGAGTCTCGTTTCAAATTGCATCGAGCGGATGGACGTGTATGGGTATGGAGACATCCTCATGAGTCTAGATACGACTCTGACAGCTGACACGTACGTAAGCATCCTGTCTGACCACCTGTATCAATTCATGTCCATTATGTGCATTCCGACGGACTTGGACAATTACAGCAGGACAATGCGACGCCCCAAATGTCCAGAATTGCTACAGAGTGCCTCCACGAACACTGTTATGAGTTTAAACACTGTCGCTGGCCACCAAATTCCCCACACGTGAACATCATTGAGCGTGTCTGTGATGCCTTGCAACGTGTTGTTCAGAAGAGATCTCCGCCACCTCGTACTCTTACGGACAGCCCAGCAGCATTCATGGTGTCAGTTCCCTTCATCACTACTTCAGACATTAGCCGAGTCCACGCTATGTCGTGTTGCGGCACTCCTGCGTGCTCACGGGAGCCTTACACGATATTAGGCAGCTGTACAGGTTCTTTGGCTCTTCACTGTATGATCGATTAACTACGCCAGTGCTTCCGCGTTATGTGGTCAGGCCATAAATGTGTCAACATACGAGGCGTATCTAAGAAACAAGGGTCTGATGCTGCCACAGAGCAAGTACGCATGCGCCAAGGATGGACGACCAATAGCTGTGAAGTGTGAAGCCTTCCAAGTCGAATGCGGCATCTCTGGCACCTGTAGACTAGTCAGTGCAGTCGTGGCCTTCGTTCCTGTCAAATCTGTCGTTTTGTTTTGCCAGAAAAAAATGATAAGTGTAGTAATAGGGGAACTCATACTGAAACCTATATTTTACTATGTCGAAGACTTTATCATGTACGTGAGTTTTGGAGTTGTTCGAGCGTTACCAGAAACAGATGAAAATACCGAAAAAGTGGGTAATCTGTTTCGATCTGACCGTCTGCTGAGTATTTGGTCGGTTGCCGAAACTGTACGGATTGAGAAAGAATGCATAAGGCAAATTCTACGTGACAGACTTAACATGAGAAAAATGTATGCGGGGCTGGTACTAGAGATTCTCAGGAAAGAACAAAAAGAAGCTGTTGTAAATGTTTGTATTGCCACTTTTAATACCATTAAAAATGATCCAGATGGCCGCGCGGTTTCAGGCGTCATGTCATGGACTGCGTGGCCCCTCCCGCCGGAGTTTCGAGTTCTCCCTCGGGCATGGATGTGTGTGTTGTCCTTAGCGTAAGTTAGTTTAAGTAGCGTGTAAGTCTAGGGACCGATGACCTAAGCAGTTTGGTCCTTTAGGAATTCACACACATTTGAACACATTTTGAATAACCGTGAGGACCTAAAATGTGAGAAATTCAGCTTGAAGAATCAGACCCCTAGACAAGAAGAACTGGAGCCAACTCTACGCGAAAGGATAAACAAACTAGAAATTTTATTGTAATCTTCGCTCCGCTCAAATCTTCATTAAAGATTAACGTGGCAAATAGCTGCAACCAGGAAGGAGGGGGAAGATTACGAGATACAAATGAAATATGCGTACAATTGCGTGTGAAACGCGAAATATATGTGACACGTGCTGATAAGTAATTGCTCCTAAACCACTGAGCCGATTACAGCCAAACGTGGTACACATATAACTTCAATGCAATCGAACAAAGAACATCAAATAATGGCTACCTTCCTACCTAGCTGGATAAAAAAACAGACAGAACACGAGTACTCCATTTTTTACACTGTTATTGATCCACCACCTCATGAAAGCAATAAATGGTGCATTCCTTGTTTAGGAAAAGCCTCGCTGAATGTGGCCAGAAACCTAAAATTCAAGAACCTGAAAACACCACTTTATGTACACAACGCAGCTGGGCAAATCAAAGAACCTAAAAAACCAGTTTATGTGCACATTGCAGCTGGGCAAATCAAAGAACCTAAAAACACCACTTTATGTGCACAGCGCAGTTGGACCCTTCTTGCCCAACGGTAGGGGCAGTACTCTAGCTTGGTAAACAGTGGAATATATAAAATAACGTGCAACTGTGGCAAATTCTATATAGGCCAGTCTGGCAAGGCAATATGCACCCGCTATAAGGAACATCACAGGAGTTGGAAACTTACTCTACTTTTACAGACCACCTGTTTAAAGAAAGCCTAACTACTAGGAGACATGCTCGAAATGCAAACAAAAATACAAATGGGCGTACAAACGGGCGTACACGGTCATCAGTCAGAACTTTGTGACCACAGACATACCGTCAATATAGACCCGACCGGGCGATAGCAGCGTCATCTGTAGAGGAATGACTGCTACTCAGACACACGCACGGTGTATGTAGTATCAGTGAATGTGCTGTCCGTTTGTGGAATGGGGAAGGCGCACGATCCCTGTGAGTTTGACCGAGGGCAGATTGAGATGGTCCGGAGGCTGGGCACGAGTATTTCGGAAACTGCACCACTTGCCGGGTGTCCGAGGTGGGCTGCGGTGAGTGCTTTCAACACATGGCGAAACCAAAGTGAAACCACGTCCAGGCGTCTTTTAGGGGAGGCAAGCTGGCGGCGGCTCCGTTATGCCCTGAGGAACATTCATGATGAACGGTTTAAGCATGTCGGACGTAAGTAAACTTGCTTTCGACATAACTGAACGAAACGGATCGTCCCACATTTGGATTCATGCGAAGTGTACAAGGGTGCGGAAAGGGTGAAAAAGTTCTGTTGCAATGCATGCAAATAGAAAGAAATACAGAATGTTTTCTTAAACTTAAACTACTACATATGTTCAGAGTGCTACGATATGCTTTAGGTCCTTATGGTACTCAGAGCCTCAGTTATTTTCTACTTATTTATTTATTTAATCGTATGGCTAGGGCCCCCCGCCGGGCAGGCCGTTCGCCAGGTGCCGGTCTTTCAATTTGACGCCACTTCGGCGACCTGCAGTCGATGAGGGTGATAGGATGATGATGAGGACAGCACGACACCCAGTGCCTGGGCGGAGAAAAGTCCCCAACCCAGCCGGGAATCGAACCCGGGCCCAGAGGGCTACAGGGGACGGACAATTTTCTACTACAGTATGGCAACAGAAAGTGGTTATGGAAAGTAGAGCACCGATAAATTGCATTTAGCTTCAGCAGTGTCTCTGAATTTACTAAACATGTGTAAATTAGGAATCTGGCTTCCTAATTTGTACCTTGTACCATCATTGTAAGCAGGGGCTTCTATTGACAGCAGGTCGGTGGTCGTACTGTTCTGACTGATCAATGTTGAAACGTACCCTTAAAAAATATTATGAATGACTCAGCTAGTAAACTTCTATGTTATTTGATTATCAAACAGCTGATCAAAACTGAACGTACTCAGACATCTCTCTCTTTACTTATTCTGATCATCACTAAATTGACGCACAATATTTTTTTAGCGCAACGCAATTTGACTTTCAATAATCCCTACAAATGGATGGCCGTGACTAACAATAACCTATACCTTTCATGAATCACTTACCTCACAAAAATCTTCGTTACTCGAACTACTGCAATAGAGCGAGCGCCAATACTGCCAGCTAAATAAAAGATTCTAACTACTGAAGGCACTAACTACTCATAGGCATAGTTAGTAAATGAAAGATTTTGATAGAGAACAAACAATGCATTTATAACGTTCAAAAATCATATGTATATCAATTCATGACATTCATCTTTACAAATTTCCTTCTTCTGGCGGACACACGTCCAGATCATCCACTTAAAGTTGAAAGGTGGCATGAGCCCCCTCTCATATTTCTATCTTACGATTCTCCTCTCTAATTGCATGTGGTGAAAAGTTGCTAATCCTTCACACGCGGACTTCCCATGGAGCGTCTCTCATCACCCGGGTGGTCCGGTGACAGGCGGGCTCTGCTAAGCCGACGGGTGTGAGGAAGTCGAGTGAATGCTTTGCAGACGCCGACATTGTCAAAAAGACACGCCCGGAGGGGTCTGAAGTAGCGGCTGGGCTAGAGGTTCCGTTACTTCGCAGAATCTTAGCGAAAACACTTTCTGGCAGGCTACCAGCGAGGCGTGGGAATGACTTGTGTACCCAGGCAGTTGTGGCGGGAAAATTCCCATGCTTTCTGCAAAATAGTAACTGTGATTGGCTTGCTCAGGGCATAGCTCCGTGACATAGCAAAATCAGCGCAGAAATTGGCGCCAAGAATCTCCATTGGTGGAATGGTAGTGCTCCGGCAATGGAGTGGAATTTTCCGCCGGTTTTCGAGTTGCTGATTGGAACGTTTAACCATGGCCACTGTGGTGGGGGCGGGAATGTTCGGTGTTCGGCATTGTACGGGTGCTCTGGGTAGTCGGCTCTCGCCTTTCGGTCGAGGACGTCGAAGCAACCAGCCATCGCCTGCGGTACGCCAGATCGTGTTCTTGCAGTTAAGAAGACAATTTGGTAATGTATGTCCGCAGCACCGGCAGATAGGGATTTTCCTAGGTGATAATCAGAGCTCATCAGAGCGCGCCTGTTCGTCTTTTTCTAACTTTGTTCTGTCTTGAGTAGCAGCAATTAATGTTGGGTTGGCTGTGTGTTTTCTCTTAAGATTTGAGTTGCAAGGAATTGGCTCCACATACCACTTCGTCATAATCCTCACAATCTACTGTAGTTTAGGGACAACTTCACATTCACAGCGTTTGTTTGAGTATCCAATTTGAGTTAATTTGATGTATTGTAAAGGTTTCAAGTGTTTTTGTTTATTATTTTGTGTTTAGTCTTAATAAATCATATTGTTATTTTGTACAAAACTTTCATTCTGTTAATCGGTAGAGCAACCCTATCATTCCTCACTATGTTAATGAAACCTTCGTTTATTTAACTTATTTATCAAATTAAATTATTGCAGGTGCCAAACTCTCTTCTACTCCACTGGCAGGGTTGATTAGAGTCAGTTTGCATATTTTTTTTTTTTATCCTTGTGCAACAGCAAAAGTCGGAGTTAGAATAGGGGGGGCTTAGGGCATCATTTACATATGTGGATTCTAGAAGAATTTAGTGTTAAATACACTTCTAGCCCCGGCACCTCGCAAAGTAACATCTCAAACCTCTGGCATCTCTCTCTCCACATCCACCACTGCTGGCGGCTCACCTCCAACTGCCCTACGGTACGCGCTGTTCACATCCAACTGCTCAACACTACACAAGCGAATATTCCAACAATGAGTCCAACCAGCCACAGACTGCACACAGCGCAGTCAGCGATTTTAGTAAGAGCACTACGTGACGTTACCAACATAAAAACCTAAACAGCCTACTTACAACGTTTACATCTACATCTACATACATACTCAGCAAATCACCGTACGGTGCATGACGGAGAATACCTTCTAGCACAACTAGTCATCTCGTTTCCTGTTCCACCATCGAATGGAGCAAAGATAAAACGACAGTATCTGTGCTTCCACGCGAGCCGTGATTTGTCTCCTATTATCTTTGCAGGCATTAATCGAGATGTACGCTGTAGCAGTAGGATCGTTATCCAGTTCCAGCTAATATCCATTGTATAAACACGCTGAATAGCGTATCGCGCAGAGAGCGCTGTCTTCTCCTCTGTGAGTGGCCGAGCGGTTCTAGGCGCTACAGTCTGGAACCGCGTGACCGCTACGGTCGCAGGTTCGAATCCTGCCTTGGGCATTGATGTGTGTGATGTCATTAGGTTACTTAGGTTTAAGTAGTTCTGAGTTCTAGGGGACTGATGACCTCAGAAGTTAAGTCCCATAGTGCTCAGAGCCATTTGAATCATTTTTTCTCATCTGGGATTCCCATTTGTGTTCACAGAAAATTCCCATAAACTGCCGGCCGCGGTGGCCATGCAGTTGTAGGCGCTGTAGTCCGGAACCGCGCGACTGCTACGGTCGCAGGTTCGAATCCTGCCTTGGGCATGGATGGGTGTGATGTCCTGAGGTTAGTTAGGTTTAAGTAGTTATAAGTTCTAGGGGACTGATGACCTCATATGTTAACTCCCATAGTGCTCAGAGCCATTTGAACCAACCCATAATACTCGCGCGTTGATCAAATTTACTGGTAACAAATCTAGCAGCCCGCCTCTGAATTGCTTCGGTGTCTTCCTTTAATCGGGCCTGGTGGGCATCCCAAACACTCGAGCAGTACTCAAGAATTGGTCACAATTGTGTTGCGTACGACGTCCCCATTTCAGATGACCATACTTCCCTGAAACTCGCACAAAAAACGACAGTCGACCATTCGCCTTCTCCACTACAATCCTTAGTTGTTCGTTCCACTGCATGTCGCTTTGCAACTTTACTCCTAGACATTTAGTCGAAGTGACTGTGTCAAACAGCACGCTACTAATATTGTATTCGACTACAGGCTTTTTTTTCCTATCGTCTGCATCAGCTCACATTTTTTTCGATATTTGTAGCAAGCTGTCACTCACCATCCCAAACATAAGTTCTGACCTAGTCATTCTGTAAACTCTTACATCATTGGAAGACGATAGTTTTCCGTACACTGCAGCGTCTTCAGCGAACTGTCACCTTATTAGTCAGACCGTTTATGTGTATATAGAAAAAGAGCAGTCATAGCACACTTCCATGGGGCGCTCCTGACGATATCTTTATCTCTGGTGAACAGTCGCCGTCCACAACTTAAGAAGTCTTCGCGCCACACACATTTTTGAGAATCCATTGCCCATCCTTGGACGTTTGTTAACAGTCTGCAGTGTGTCATATGCTACAGATGTAGATTACGTTGTGAATTCGAAACAAAGTTGGCGGCATACAAGATGGCAGAACTGTTTCTTCATAGATACGCCGTTGTTTTTCAGCATAGTGAACTCATTATTGTGGCCAAGATAGACACGAAGCCCATGCCCACTACAGTAGTACAAGTTTATATGCCAACTAGCTCTGCAGATGAAGAAATTGATGAAATGTATGATGAGATAAAAGAAATTATTCAGGTAGTGAAGGGAGACGAATACTTAATAGTCATGGGCGACTGGAATTCGAGAGTAGGAAAAGGGAGAGAAGGAAACATAGTAGGTGAATATGGATTGGGGCTAAGAAATGAAAGAGGAAGCCGTTTGGTAGAATTTTGCACAGGGCATAATCATAGCTAACACTTGGTTAAAGAATCATAAAAGAAGGTTGTATACATGGAAGAATCCTGGAGATACTAGAACACATCAGATAGATTATATAATGGTAAGACAGAGATTTAGGAATCAGGTTTTACATTGTAAGACGTCTTCCAGGGGCAGATGTGGACTCTGACCCCAATCTATTGGTTATGAACTGTAGATTAAAACTGAAGAAACTGCAAGAAAGTGGGAATTTACGGAGATAGGACCTGGATAAACTGACTAAACCAGAGGATGTACAGAGTTTCAGGGAGAGCATAAGGGAATAATCGACAGGAATGGGGGAAAGAACTACAGTAGAAGAAGAATGGGTAGCTCTGAGGGATGAAGGAGTGAAGGCAGCAGAGGACCAAGTAGGTAAAAAGACGAGGGCTAGTAGGAATCCTTGGATAACAGGAGAAATATTAAATTTAACTGATGAAAGGAGAAAATTTAAAGATGCAGTAAATGAAGCAGGCAAAAAGGAATACAAACGTCTCAAAAATGAGATCGACAGGAAGTGCAAAATGGCTAAGCAGGGATGGCTAGAGGACAAATGAAAGGATGTAGAGGCTTATCTCACTAGGGGCAAGATAGATACCGCCTACAGGAAAATTAGAGACCTTTGCAGAGAAGAGAACCACTTCTATGAATATCGAGAGCTCAGATGGAAACTCTGTTCTAAGCAAAGAAGGGAAAGCAGAAAGGTGGAAGGAGTTCAAAATGGTTCAAATGGCTCTGAGCACTATGCGACTTAACTTCTGTGGTCATCAGTCGCCTAGAACTTAGAACTAATTAAACCTAACTAAGGACATCACACACAGTCATCACGAGGCAGGATTCGAACCTGCGACCGTAGCGGTCGCTCGGCTCCAGACTGTAGCGCCTAGAACCGCACCGGCGTGGAAGGAGTATATAGAGGGTCTATACAAAGGCGATGTACTTGAGGAGAATATTATGGAAATCGAAGAGGATGTAGATGAAGATGAAATGGGAGATACGATACTGCATGAAGAGTTTGTACTGAAATGCAGGAGGATCTGCAGCGAATTGACGCATGGTGCACGGAATGGCAATTGAATCTCAATGTAGACAAGTGTAATGTGCTGCGAATACATAGAAAGAACGATCCTTTATCATTTAGCTACAAAATAGCAGGTCAGCAACTGGAAGCAGTTAATTCCATAAATTACCTGGGACTACGCATTGGGAGTGATTTAAAATGGCATGATCATATAAAGTTGATCGTCGGTAAAGCAGGTGCCAGACTGAGATTCATTGGAAGAAACCTAAGGAAATGCAATCCGAAAACAAAGGAAGTAGGTTACAGTACGCTTGTTCGCCCACTGCTTGAATACTGCTCAGCAGTGTGGGATCCGTACCAGATAGGGTTGATAGAAGAGATAGAGAAGATCCAACGGGGAGCAGCGCGCTTCGTTACAGGATCATTTAGTAATCGCGAAACGTTACGGAGATGATAGATAAACTCCAGTGGAAGACTCTGCAGGAGAGACGCTCAGTAGCTCGGTACGGGCTTTTGTTAAAGTTTCGAGAACATACCTTCACCGAGGAGTCAAGCAGTATATTGCTCCCTCCTACGTATGTCTCGCGAAGAGATCGTGAGGATAAAATCAAAGATATTAGAGCCCACACAGAAGCATACCGACAATACTTCTTTCCATGAACAATACGAGACTGGAATAGAAAGGAGAACCGATAAAGGTACTCAGGGTACCCTCCGCCACACACCGTCAGCTGGCTTGCGGAGTATGGATGTAGATGTAGGTAGATGTAGCACTGAAAGATCTGAGTTGAAACAAGGCCCCGGGAGTAGACAACATTCAATTGGAACTACTGAAGGCCTTGGGAGAGCCAATCCTGACAAAACTCTACCATCTGATGAGCAAGATGTATGAGACAGGCGAAATACCCTCAGACTTCAAGAAGAATATAATAATTCCAATCCCAAAGAAAGCAGGTGTTGACAGATGTGAAAATTACCGAACTATCAGTTTAATAAGTCACAGCTGCAAAACACTAACGCGAATTCGTTACAGACGAATGGAAAAGCTGGTAGAAGCCGTCCTCGGGGAAGATCAGTTGGGATCCCGTAGAAATGTTGGAACACGTGAGGCAATACTGACCTTACGATTTATCTTAGAAGAAAGATTAAGGAAAGGCAAACATACGTTTCTAGCATTTGTAGACTTAGAGAAAGCTTTTGACAATGTTGACTGGAATGCTCTCTTTCAAATTCTAAAGGTGGCAGGGGTAAAATGCAGCGAGCGAAAGGCTATTTACAATTTGTACAGAAACCAGATGGCATAAGAGTCAAGGGGCACGAGAGGGAAGCAGTGGTTGGGAAGGGTGTGAGACAGGGTTGTAGCCTATCCCCCGATGTTATTAAATCTCTATACTGTGCAAGGAGTAAAGGAAACAAAAGAAAAATTCGGAGTAGGTATTAAAATCCATGGAGAAGAAATAAAGACATTGAGGTATGCCGATGACATTGTAATTCTGTCAGAGACAGCAAAGGACTTGGAAGATCAGTTGAACGGAATGGACAGTGTCTTGAAAGGAGGATATAAGATGAACATCAACAAAAGCGAAACGATGATAATGGAATGTAGTCGAATTAACTCGGGTATGCTGAGGGAATTAGATTAGGAAATGAGACACTTAAAGTAGTAAAGGAATTTTGCTATTTAGGGAGCAAAATAACTGATGATGGTCGAAGTAGAGAGGATATAGAATGTAGACCGGCAATGGCAAGGAAAGCGTTTTGAAGAAGAGAAATTTGTTAACATAGAATATGTCAGGAAGTCGTTTCTGAAAGTATTTCATAGAGTGTAGCCACGTACAGAAGTGAAACATGGACGATAAATAGTTTGGACAAGAAGAGAATAGAAGCTTTCGAAATGTGGTGCTACAGAAGAAGTTGTTGTTGTTGTGGTCTTCAATCTTGAGACTGGTTTGATGCAGCTCTCCATGCTACTCTATCCTGTGCAAGCTTTTTCATCTCCCAGTGCCTACTGCAACCTACATCCTTCTGAATCTGCTTAGTGTATTCATCTCTTGGTCTCCCTCTACGATTTTTACCCTCCACGCTGCCCTCCAATACTAAATTGGTGATCCCTTGATGCCTCAGAACATGTCCTACCAACCGATCCCTTCTTCTGGTCAAGTTGTGCCACAAACTTCTCTTCTCCCCAATCCTATTCAATACTTGCTCATTAGTTATGTGATCTACCCATCTAATCTTCAGCATTCTTCTGTAGCACCACATTTCGAAAGCTTCTATTCTCTTCTTGTCCAAACTATTTATCGTCCATGTTTCACTTCCATACATGGCTACACTCCATACGAATACTTTCAGAAATGACTTCCTGACACTTAAATCAATACTGGGTGTTAACAAATTTCTCTTCTTCAGAAACGCTTTCCTTGCCATTGCCGGCCTACATTTTATATCCTCTCTACTTCGACCATCATCAGTTATTTTGCTCCCCAAATAGCAAAACTCCTTTACTACTTTAAGGGCCTCATTTCCTAATCTAATTCCCTCAGCATCACCCGACTTAATTAGACTACATTCCATTATCCTTGTTTTGCTTTTGTTGATGTTCATCTTATATCCTCCTTTCAAGACACTGTCCATTCCATTCAACTGCTCTTCCAAGTCCTTTGCTGTCTCTGACAGAATTACAATGTCATCGGCGAACCTCAAAGTTTTTATTTCTTCTCCATGAATTTTAATACCTACTCCGAATTTTTCTTTTGTTTCCTTTACTGCTTGCTCAATATACAGATTGAACAACATCGGGGAGAGGCGGGGACTACTCAAGAGGATGTCGTTATCAGGAGAAAGAAAACTGGCGTTCTACGGATCGGAGCGTGGAATGTCAGATCCCTTAATCGGACAGGTAGGTTAGAAAATTTAAAAAGGGAAATGGATAGGTTGAAGTTAGATATAGTGGGAATTAGTGAAGTTCGGTGGCAGGAGGAACAAGACTTCTGGTCAGGTGACTACAGGGTTATAAACAGAAGAAGTATTGAACAGAATTGGGGAGAAGAGGAGTTTGTGGCACAACCTGACAAGAAGAAGGGACCGGTTGGTAGGACATGTTCTGAGGCATCAGGGGATCACAAACTTAGCACCGGAGGGCAGCGTGGAGGGTAAAATTGTAAAGGGAGACCAAGAAATGAATACACTAAGCAGATTCAGAAGGATGTAGGTTGCAGTAGGTACTGGGAGATGAAAAAGCTTGCACAGGATAGGGTAGCATGGAGAGCTGCATCAAACCAGTCTCAGGACTGAAGAGCACAACAACAACACTGTTGCGTAATATTCAACTGTTTCGTTCAGCTGATGATAGCTATTAGGTGATGTGTAGTGTTTAGTTGTTCAGTTTATTTTCAAATTATAGTGCTTTCAACAGAGGAACATATTTTTGTCGTTGAACATGTGTTTCGACAATACGGTAAATATATACAGGGTGAGTCACCTAACGTTACCGCTGGATATATTTCGTAAACCACATCAAATACTGACGAATCGATTCCACAGACCGAACGTGAGGAGAGGGGCTAGTGTAATTGGTTAATACAAACCATAAAAAAATGCACGGAGGTATGTTTTTTTAACACAAACCTACGTTTTTTTAAATGGAACCGCGTTAGTTTTGCTACCACATCTGAACATATAAACAAATATGTAATTAGTGCCGTTTGTTGCATTGTAAAATGTTAATTACATCCGGAGATATTGTAACCTAAAGTTGACGCTTGAGTACCACTCCTCCGCTGTTCGATCGTGTGTATCGGAGAGCACCGAATTACGTAGGGATCCAAAGGGAACGGTGATGGACCTTAGGTACAGAAGAGACTGGAACAGCACATTACGTCCACATGCTAACACCTTTTTATTGGTCTTTTTCACTGACGCACATGTACATTACCGTGAGAGGTGAGGTAAACGTACACACGTGGTTTCCGTTTTCAATTACGAAGTGGAATAGAGTGTGTCCCACTGGAAACGCGTCGACGTATGTGGTATCAGCATGATGGTGCACCTGCACATTCCGCAAGTAACACTAGGCTGACTCTTGACAGGATGTTCGACGGGCGTTTCAGAGGACGTGGAGGACGCGTAAATTGGCCAGCCCGTTCCCCTGATCTTACACCTCTGGACTTCTTTCTGTGGGGTACGTTAAAGGAGAATGTGCACCGTGATGTGCCTACAACCCCAGAGGATATGAAACAACGTATTGTGGCAGCCTGCGGCGACATTACACCAGGTGTACTGCGGCGTGTACGACATTCATTACGCCAGAGATTGCAATTGTGTGCAGCAAATGATGGCCACCACATTGAACATCTATTGGCCTGACATGTCGGGACACACTCTATTCCACTCTGTAATTGAAAACGGAAACCACGTGTGTACGTGTACCTCACCCCTCATGGTAATGTACATGTGCGTCAGTGAAAAAGACCAATAAAAAGGTGTTAGCATGTGGACGTAATGTGCTGTTCCAGTCTCTTCTGTACCTAAGGTCCATCACCGTTCCCTTTGGACCCCTACGTAATTCGGTGCTCTCCGATACACACGATCAAACAGCGGAGGAGTGGTACTCAAGCGTCAACTTTAGGTTACAATATCTCCGGATGTAATTAACATTTTACAATGCAACAAACGGCACTGATTACATATTTGTTTATATGTTCAGATGTGCTAACAAAACTAACGGGGTTCCATTAAAAAAAGACGTAGGTTTTGTAAGTAGGCTGTTTATGTTTTCTTATTGGCAACGTTACGTAGCGCTCTGTATGAAAATCACTGGCTGTGCTGTGTGCAGTCTGTGGCTGCTTTGCATTGTTGTAATACTCGCCATTGTAGTGTTAGGCAGCTGGGTGTTAACAGCGCATAGCGTTGCGCAGTTGGAGGTGAGCCGCCAGCAGTGATGGATGTGGGGAGAGAGATGGCGGAGTTTTGAAATTTGTAAGACTGTCATGAACTGCTATATATAATATGACTATTAAGGTAAATACATTGTTTGTTCTTTATTAAAATCTTTCATTTGCTGACTATGCCTATCAGTAGTTAGTGCCTTCCTTAGTTTGAATCTTTTATTTAGCTGGCAGTAGTGGTGCTCGCTGTATTGCAGTAGTTCGAGTAACGAAGATTTTTGTGAGGTAAGTGATTTGTGAAACGTATAGGTTAATATTAAACAGGGCCATTCTTTTGTAGGGATTATTGAAAGTCAGATTGCGTTGCGCTAAAAAATATTGTGTGTCAGTTAAAGCACAGTCTTGTATAATTCTTCGAAAAGGAGACGTTACATATGGCGACCCTGCCAGGATATATGTAACGTCCCCTTTTTGAAGAATTATACAAGACTGTGCTTTAACTGACACACAATATTTTTTAGCGCAACGCAATCTGACTTTCAATAATCCCTACAAAAGAATGGCCCTGTTTAATATTAACCTATACGTTTCACAAATCACTTACCTCACAAAAATCTTCGTTACTCGAACTACTGCAATACAGCGAGCGCCACTACTGCCAGCTAAATAAAAGATTCAAACTAAGGAAGGCACTAACTACTGATAGGCATAGTTTGCAAATAAAAGATTTTGATAGAGAGCAAACACTGTATTTACCTTGATAGCGTTCAAAAGTTATATATATATATATATATATATATATATATATATATATATATATATATATATATATATATAATTATCTGACATCCATTTAAACAAATTTCCTCTTTCAGACGGACACACGTCCAGATCGTCCGCTCAAAACTCTGCCATCTCTCTCCCCACATCCACCACTGCCCAACGCTTCGCCCTGTTCACATCCAACTGCCCAACACTACAATAGCGAATATTCCAACAATGAGTCCAACCAGCCACAGACAGCACACAGCACAGTCAGATATTTTCAAACAGAGCACTACGTGGCGTTACCAACATGAAAACGTAAACAGCCTACTTACAATGTCTCCTCAGTGACTGTTCCCCTACCAACTTCAGTGCTGCACATGGCACCTATACTGATATCGATCCCATCACCTGCCCTCGTGGCTTTCTGCTGTGCACTATAACACCTCTCTCTCGAACTGCATTGATTCAGTCGTGCAGAGCGTCTCTACCACTATTCTTCATGTTGCTGTCATTGCTGTCCACCTATCCACAACAGCCCTCCCCCCTCCCCCTCCCCGTTGTCGACAGGTACCATGGTGGGCCGAGGACGCAGCAGTCGCTGCCCACGAACGTCGATGAACGCTGCAGCGATCTAAACGACTCCCTTCACAGACCAACCTCCTCGGTTTTAAGTGTCCCCATGATAAAGCTTGCTACCTCACTAAGCGGAGTGGAGCGCTATGTTTCCTCTTTGGGGACATACGCCTCTTTACTGCAGGTTTGGTCCAAGCTCCATAGCCTTTTGGACCGCCAGCAACAGTCAACTGTCCAGGGTTTTATACTCCAAGGTGCTCTGTTTACTGATCCATTGGTCATTGCAGAACACCTTGCAACACACTTTCCGATAGCATTGGTGTCCATATCCTGGTATCTTTCTCCATCAGAAACGCCAAGTTGAACAGACCCCCCTCTGTTTAAACTCCTCCGAACTGAACCCTACAATGATTTCACTGAATGGGAATTCTTGCAGGCTCTTACTTCGTCACATGACACGGCCCCTGGTCCAGATTCCATTCACCAGCAGATGATTCAACACTTGGACATCACCCAAACATCTACTCACGGTCTTCTGAAGCGGTTATTCTGTTTGATGTCCTCCCTCATGGTGCAACGATCAATTCCGAAATGAATGAAAACGAACTTCTCCTTCTCCATGACATCGCATGGCCTCGTACAAGACTCTGCATCAGAGAGGAACTCAGAAAACTTCATTGCACCAATCTTCCTCATCCAGCCCACAGCCAAGATGTCGCACCTCCCGACTTCCATCTGTCTGGCTCTAAGAAAGATGCACTCCGCGGGAGCAGTACGTGGATGATGGAGGGGGGGGGGGGGGGGGTTACTGATGCGCCATAACGTTGGCTCAGACGTCGACCAGTAAAGTGGTACCATGGTGGCATACGGAAAACGGCCGAACGCCGTCGCATTGAACGGCGATGACGTTGAAAAACATGGTTTTGTAGCCAAAAGAGTGAGGAATAATATAGTGTAGTGGAATACTGAATAAAACCACTCTGCTTTCAGAGAAGAAGTGTGTTACATTACTTATTGAACGCCCCTCATACAAGAGACAAGCCCGCTGCATGGAAAGTGTCGGCTTAGGCCCCCGAAGAAGTTCCGGGAAGTTTCTGGGTAATGTTTTTTTTTTATTTTTATTTACAGAAGGTGACTTCTAGCGCCTGGTTTGCTAAGCTGTTGTTGAGGTGGAGGAAAGCTGTCACTTCAGTTTTTGTAGGGTTAGGGCACAATCTCATAATCTCCAATTTCTGTAATAATTACTCACAGAAAGATCCTTACCTAAAGACTGGAAAATTGCTCAAGTCACACCAATATCCAAAAAGGGAAGTAGGAGTAACCCGCTGAATTACAGGCCTTTATCACTAACGTCAATATGCAGTAGGGTTTTGGAACACATACTGTATTCGAACATTATGAAGTACCTCGAAGAAAACGATTTATTGACATATAGTCAGCACGGATTCAGAAAATATCGTTCTTGTGCAACACAACCAGCTATTTATACTCATGAAGTAATGAGTGCTATCGACAGGGGATGTCACATTGATTCCATATTTTTAGATTTCCAGAAGGCTTTCGACACCGTTCCTCACAAGCGTCTTCTAACCAAACTGCGTGCCTACGGAGTATCGCCTCGCTTGTGCGACTGGATTCGTGATTTCCTGTCAGAAAGGTCACAGTTTGTAGTAATAGACGGAAAGTCATCGAGTAAAACAGAAGTAATATCCGGCGTTCCCAAGGAAGTGTTATAGGCCCTCTATTGTTCCTGATCTATATTAACGACATAGGAGACAATCTGAGTAGCCGTCTTATATTGTTTGCAGATGATGCTGTTATTTACCGTCTTGTAAAGTCATCAGATGATCAAAACGACTTCCAAAATGATTTAGATAAGATATATGTATGATGCGAAAAGTGGCAATTGACCCTGAATAAAGAAAAGTATGAAGTTATTCACATGAGTACTAAAAGAAATCAGCTAAATTTCGATTACGCGATAAGTCACACAAATCTGAAGGCTGTAAATTCAGCTAAATACTTAGGGATTACAATTACAAATAACCTAAGCTGGAACGATCACATAGATAATATTGTGGGTAGCCTGTAAATTCAGCTAAATACTTAGGGATTACAATTACAAATAACCTAAACTGGAACGACCACATAGATAATATTGTGGGTAGACCAAATCACAGACTGCGATTCATTGGCAGAACACTTAAAAGGTGCAACAAGGCTACTAAAGAGACTGCTTACACCTCACTTGTCCTCCCTATTCTGGAGTACTGCTGTGCGGTTTGGGATCCGCATCAGGTGGGACTGACGGATGACATCGAAAAAGTACAAAGAAGGGCAGCTCGTTTTGTATCATCGCGCAACAGCGGAGATAGTGTTACAGATATGATACGTGCATTGGAGTAGCAACCATTAAACCAAAGGCGTTTTTCGTTGCGATGCGATCTGCTCATGAAATTTCAATCACCAGTTTTCTCCTCCGATTGCGAAAACATTCTGTTGGTACCCACCTACACAGGAAGAAATGATCATCACGATAAAATAAGAGAAATCAGGGCTCGCACAGAAAAATTTAAGCGCTCGTTTTTCCCGCGTGCCGTTCGAGAGTGGAACGGTAGAGAGAGAGCTTGAAGGTGGTTCATTGAACCCCCTGCCAGGCACTTTATTGTGAATAGCAGAGTAGTCACGTTGATGTAGGTGTGGATTCAATCACGTCAGTTTTTAAGTCAGAAAGCGCGCCTGGGCGATAGTAATACACTACAGATTTTATAAAACTCACATCTCTGTATAATATCTGTTGTGTATTGCAGTGGCCCAAGCACGTTTCGTGACTTAAAAACTGAAATATGAAATAACTGAGTACGCGTGAAGCATATCACAATCACATCTGTGGAAATCGTTATCCAATAACTTTACACGGATTTAGATACGAAAAGCCACGTGTTGACGACATTTCCAACGTATGCTGAAACTGCATAAGCACTTCCCGAACACACTGTACTAACTGCCTGTTGCCCTTAATCCGTGGTTCGTAATATATCATGCGAGAAAAAGGGCAAGCTGAGTCTCGCGCGAGCGATGCTTTCTAAACCGTGTTGATTTGTGGATAAAAGCTCTTGTCACCCACGGAAGTTTATTATATTCAGACATAGAATGTGCCCAAGAATTCCGTAGCTTCTTCCAGATGTGAGAGGGTACCAGACAAAAGGCACCACTATCTACATGTTAAATCAAAAAAATTAAACGTGTGCGGTAAAAAGCTACGAATTTTTCGTTGCAAAGACCAATGTTAAATACTTTTAATAACCGTAGGGCAACCGCTGACACTGACACAATAATGTTCCTAACCACCATTACAGCGTCTTTGTTTGGTTTTTAGGTGCAAGTTCAGTCTTCGTAAGGGGGAAAAAAATATGTTATCCTCCGCAAGGGAAAACTTTTTTTTTAAAAAAACTCAGGCCTCATTATATGCGCTCACTTTATTGGGTTTCTTTTATACTTCGACAAACAGTCGGTGGGTTAGTACGATCTAATTTCCCAGCTCGTTCCGAAGAATACTATTAGCGATCGTTCGTGTTTGAAGAATACGTTTTGGGCTATTGTAATACATTGACTGCCAGTAGCAATCAGATTCTTTACAGAATGGAACGCTTGTGTGCAAAACATCTTTAGACGTCTGAGTGCTTTACAAAGAAGATGATGTGTTAAATATTTGACGTTAAGTTGCAACCTATAGCAACTTTGAAACTGGTTTGCAATTATGTGTAAAGCTTTTTGGAAGTCGCTAAGCGTTCTCATTATCAGACACTGGGTGAGTATAGTCTCGGTAATACGAGCTGCATTTTAAGCAGAGGAAGTGGTACAAATATGGAATACTGTTTTGCTTTTCGTTCACAGATTTCCCAGTTTTTCACATTAAGCAAGTAAAATATCTGTAACACACGCTTTGGGATCTATTTTAATGCTTAATATATTTTCGATTACATACTACGTTATGTAGAGGTTGTAGAGAGTTTCAGGGAGAGCATAAGGGAACGATTGACAGGAATGGGGGAAAGAAATACAGTAGAAGAAGAATGGGTAACTTTGAGCGATGAAATAGTGAAATCAGCAGAGGATCGAGTAGGTAAAAAGACAAGGGCTAATAGAAATCCTTGGGTAACAGAAGAAATACTGAATTTAATTGATGAAAGGAGAAAATATAAAAATGCAGTAAATGAATTAGGCAAAAAGAAATGCAAATGTCTCTAAAACGAAATCGACAGGAAGTGCAAAATGGCTAAACAGAGATGGCTAGAAGACAAATGTAAGGACGTAGAGGCATATCACTAGGGGTAAGATAGATACTGCCTACAGGAAAATTAAAGAGAACTTTGGAGAAAAGAGAAGCACTTGTATGAACATCAAGAGCTCAGATGGAAACCCAGTTCTAAGCAAAGAAGAGAAAGCAGAAAGGTGGAAGGAGTATATAGAAGGAGGAAAATATTATGGAAATGGAAGAGGATGTAGGTGATGATGAAATGGGAGGGATGATACTGCGTGAAGAGTTTGACAGAGCACTGAAAGACCTAAGTCGAGGCAAGAGCCGGGAGTAGACAACATTCCATTAGAACTACTGACAGCCTTGCGAGAGCCAGTCCTGACAAATCTCTACCATCTGGTGAGCAAGATGTACGAGGCAGGCGAAATACCCTCAGACTTTAAGAAGAATATAATAATTCCAATCCCAAAGATAGCAGGTGTTGACAGATGTGAAAATTAGTGAATTATCAGTTTAATAAGTCACGGCTGCAAAATACTAACACGAATTCTTTACAGACGAACGAAAAAACTGGTAGAAGCCGAGCTCGGGGAAGATCAGTTTGGATTCCGCAGAAATGTTGGAACACATGAGGCAATACTGACCCTACGACTTATCTTAGAAGACAGATTAAGGAAAGGCAAACCTACGTTTCTAACATTTGTAGACTTAGAAAGAGTTTTTGACAATGTTGACAGGAATACTCTCTTTCAAATTCTGAAGGTGGCAGGGTTAAAATACAGGGAGCGAAACGCAGTTATAAGAGTCGAGGGGCATGAAAGGGAAGCAGTGGTTGGGAAGGGGGTGAGACAGGGTTGTAGCCTATCCCCGATGTTATTCAGTCTGTATATTGAGCAAGCAGTAAAGGAAACAAAAGAAAAATTCGGAATAGGTATTAAAATCCATAGAGAAGAAGTAAAAACTTTGAGGTTCGCCGATGACATTGTAATTCTGTCAGAGACAGCAAAGGACTTGGAAGAGCAGTTGAACGGAATGGACAGTGTCTTGAAAGGATGATATAAGATGAACATCAACTAAAGCAAAACGAGGATAATGCAATGTAGTCGAATTAAGTCGGATGATGCTGAGGGAATTAGATTAGGAAATGAGACACTTAAAGTAGTAGGTGAGTTTTGCTATTTAGGGAGTAAATAACTGATGATAGTCGAAGTAGAGAGGATATAAAATGTAGACTGGCAATGACAAGGAAAGCGTTTCTGAAGAAGAGAACTTTGTTAACATCGAGTATAGATTTAAGTGTCAGGAAGTCGTTTCTGAAAGTAATTGTTTGAAGTGTAGGCATGTACGGAAGTGAAACATGGACGATAAATAGTTTGGAGAAGAGAATAGAAGCTTTCGAGATGTAGTGCTACAGAAGAATACCGAAGATTAGATGGGTAGATCACATAACTAATGAGGAGGTGCTGAATAGAATTGGAGAGAAGAGAAATGTGTGACACAACTTGACTAGAAGAAGGGATCGTTTGGTAGGGCATATTCTGAGGCATCAAAGGATCACCAATTTAGTACTGGAGGGAAGCGTGGAGGGTAAAAATCGTAGAGGGAGACCAAGAAATGAATACACTAAGCAGATCCAGAAGTATGTAGGTTGCAGTAGGTACTGGGAGATGAAGAAGCTTGTACAGGATAGAGTAGCATGGAGAGCTGCATCAAACCAGACTCAGGACTGAAGACCACAACAACTACGTTAGGAACATTTTTAGATTGGGCTTAAGACAAAGTTTCACATTTTTGGCTCTGCAGATTATGTGGTACAAGTATGGAAGAGTCACGTAAGAATATTCCCAGGTGGGGCTCCTGTTAGTAACAGGCTGCTGCACTTCTTACGGGGAAATATCATCAGGGCGATGCGAAAGTTCCTGTGGCACACATGAAAGTGACAGCGGTCATAAGTGATCCACGCTCTATTTGCCGCTTTCTCTTTCTTGCAATGACGTGGGGAAATTTGCTCTAAACAATGATTAGACCAGTGTAGTCAACATTATAATATATTCTGTCGGTGGAAAGCTGTTTTTCTCCATCTCTTGCGAAGGCAGAGAGAAAAGAATAGCAGAAAAGTATTGCCATGTTTTCTCTTGTGAAACCTAGAGATTTATTAAATGAGGTTGCTGTGACTATTCGAATCGAAATTTACTTTTTTCATAGCTTCAAGAAAAGGTGTAACAACCCTCTTCCAGCCCTTTCACCCAAAAATAGATTCTGGATGTTTTTGACTTTGGAAAACTGCAATGCCATCTGTTGGAGATCCTTTCAGACCAGTCCAAGAAAATTACCTTCCATTGTCATGCTGTATTCAATCAGCTGTTTTTGTTGTTCGAGAGATAGAACAGTTTTTCGTGCAAGTTTGTCCTTCGCGGCTCAATCAGGTGGTAAGTCTGATTTTACTAGCCTAAACAGGGTTGCCCCGGGAATTTGAAAAGTTTTTTCAGCTTTCAGGAGGCCCATCTTCTTTTCTCTGACATTATTAATTACTGTTCGCATAGCAGACTCATCCCACTGCTTACGAGCTCGTGATTACTGAAGCATCACAGAGCAACACAAATATGGAATACTAGGATACAAATACGGAATACTAGGATACAAATGTGGAATACTAGTACTCCATATTAGTGGAACAGCCATACTCCCGAAAATTAAATTTAAATAGGCAACAAACACGCCATTTTACAGCTTAATGTAACAACAAACGTCGGTTTAGAAAATATATTAATAATTCATGTATTATGACGAGAATGAAACTGAAGACCACCAACCTGCAACAATTATTCCTCGTGTTGAAATCGTTAAACGTGGTTTCACTAATTCGTAATGGCTGCCAACTGCAGTACGAATGCATCCGAAAGCCCTCTATAATTGGTGAATACTTTTCAAGCAGCTCACTATAGTACTGCGCTTTTAAGGCAAGAAACCATTGTATTTCGTATTACTACCCCCAATCCACATTTGTACCTCTTCCTCTAATAGCTAGTTTTTCACCATCTCAGCCGGCCGCGGTGGTCTAGTGGTTCTGGGCGCGCAGTCCGGAACCGCGGGACTGCTACGGTCGCAGGTTCGAATCCTGCCTCGGGCATGGATGTGTGTGATGTCCTTAGGTTAGTTAGGTTTAAGTAGTTCTAAGTTCTAGGGGACTGATGACCACAGAAGTTAAGTCCCATAGTGCTCAGAGCCATTTGAACCATTTTTTTTTCACCATCTCACTGTTTATGACGTCTCCCGAACTATGTGTCGTAGTATGATATACTTTTGCAAATACATTCAGACTTATATGCGGATCCCGCCTGCAAAATGTGTTGCGAATAGACTTAGTAATAATGAAGCAAGAAACCACCACCGGAAAACGCTCCTGTCGGAGAAAAAAATGGCTCTGAGCACTATGGGACTCAACTGCTGAGGTCATAAGTCCCCTAGAACTTAAAACTACTTAAACCTAACTAACCTAAGGACAACACACACATCGATGCCCGAGGCAGGATTCGAACCTGCGACCGTAGCGGTCGCGCGGTTCCAGACTGTAGCGCCAGAACCGCTCGGTCACAAGCGGCCGGCTCCTGTCGGAGAACAAAAATGCTCCACTTTAAAAGACTCTTTCCGCTGGTTCCTTTTTTTCCCCTGCTACAGCTGCCCAAGCAAGTACGCATAATATACTGTGAACACAAAGCTGTTTGCTTTACATTTTCTCTGACTACTATTCTCATCGATAGCAATTAATCGAAAACGCACGGCATGTGACTTATTTTAAAAGGGTAAAAATGTTATTAAAAATATTTTATTGAATTTTCACTCTTTCCAGTTTTACATAATTTTTGGCCGCCGTTTCAAATTATTTTCAGGCATGTTTTGGCACTGTTGTACCACTTTGGGCATATTAGTATAGGTGTGAAGTGCCAATTATATAGAGACAGCGAGTCATGATGTTTCATTAGTGAGAAATGCTGACTAAAAAGCGTAGTTTTCTGACCTCGGAACCTTTACGATGATCCTATCCATGTGTTGACTAAGTCAGTTAAAACTACATTTATGCCTCAGACCGGATATTATGAGCATATTTTACGTGCATGACTAGGGAAACTTTAAACCTCTGGATCTACGGAACGGATAATGATATAAAGAAAAAGCTTCAAGGTTCTTCGAGAACGCAATCTTAAGAACACACGCTAAAAATTTTGACGAACAGAAATGATAGAAACGGCCATCCCCACAGCTGGTACTGTTGGTACCCAAAAATATGAACGTTTAAAGAATGCACAGTTAGGATCCGAGCCATTTGCTACGATCAGTTATTAGATAATGGCGGCCTATAGTGCAAAATGTCTGGATTTCGATAACAGATAATAATATCGAAAAAAGTTTCGAAATTCCCAGAAAATACAATCTTAAGAACATACGGCAAAAATTTCGGGGGTGTGGCATGAATACAAATTATAGAAGTATCATCCGTAAAATTCGTACGTTTCGTTCAAAAAAAAGTTTTTCCGGAGTTTTATTAGCGACCGCCCCTGAAAAAATACTGCTTTTATAAGCCGTCGACCTGTTGCAAAAGAACCAACCGATTCGCTCAATTTGCCTGGGCCTGAGGAAGTGTATATTGTTTAAATTTTGAGCCTGTACTCTAGGATAACTACAATATGTCCGTTCTTCCGACAGGTATCAAATGATCCCTAAAACACTTGAACCATTATATCTGTGATGAGATACGCCCCTCTAATACATCACATTTTCGCGCGCGGCTTTTTCAAGCATAAAACGTCATGCCTGATGCGACATGAACAGCGAAAATGTTGTAGGCCTAAGAGATAAATCACCTTTCTTTCGTCATTTTGTGGAGATGGGGTGTTCGACGGGAAAGTGGTGGGGGTGGGGAGGCAGAGGATAAGGTAAAGCGTGAAAACTTTCGTAAAGGTTTCAAATTATGCGTAAAGTTTGTTGGAAGTCCTAATTGTTCTCATCCTCAAATTCTGAATGAATAACGTCTATACACACTTTCTACCTTTTAATATTTTGTGTATTGTGTTAAGCCATTAACGAAGATTATATACCTCCCGATGAGTACATTATAACGGCATTTTAAATTTCTTTATGAGTCAATGATTATATGAGACACTGTAAATCAAATTGTTTTGCCCCTGGAAGCCAATACATAAGCTACTTGCATCTGCAATTATACTCCATGAACCATGAATCGGTCTAGCACTTCGTAATATAGGTTCAGTCGACTGTACTGAATACGTTATGAATATCAAAGATGGCTCTTTCGAGTACTAAATACTAAATACCAAAATATTGTTATGATCTTTGGGAATTTCATTCGTCTACCTAGTATTTGCTTCTTAAACAAATCCTCAATCAGCCGTACTGGAAAAATCAAAACTAGCTAGGAAACATGTTTTTGCAGACAGTTTGTTGTTAAGCATTATATGGAATACTGCAGTAATTTGTTTGTCTGCGATGAAAAATGGGCAAACTGTTAGCTTTTTAAGGTATTATAACTCATTCACTACCGTCTGCCGCACACCGTATTACGTCTTGCAGAGTATTGATATAAGTGTAGATGACTATCTAATGGGCACTGCGATATCTTTACTATATCGAGGAATTGCAGCGCAGTAATGCTAAGTGATCTTCGTGTCGAGTACTTGAAGAGAAATCTAGGTCAGCCTTCGCAATTGGCCATTCGCCAGTTTTCTATTTGCAGCGTAAGCTGCTAGTTACACTGCCCTCGATATAATATCCTAGTCATAGTAGTTACACAGGCGAACAGGAAGGGGCAAAATCCCGCATGAATACAGCGTCACATTAATACACCCGTATTTGAGGCTGTTCGTTCGACTCGAGTGATTCATTATCAGTATCTTCTCCAGTACGTATCTCGTCGCTAGCTGAAATGCGTGCACATTCCTCTTTAACGCGTCGCACATCACAAAAACAGCCTCGTATTCGAAAGCCTGGCCGCTGTCTCGAATGGTAGAGATAACGGCTGCTGCAAACGGGCAAACACGCAACGCTGCGCGTTTCACAACTATCTGTGACGTCAGCAAAGGCTGGCTCGCGCCGATTGGCTGGCGGTCCACGCCAGCATGGGTCGGCAGCCCGGCAACGCACGGCCAAGCGATCCGCTGCGAGCAGTGTAGCGTGCCAGAGAAAATGTTTTCGCCATATTCGAACGGACGCTCTTGTTTAGACACATATTTCTACGCAGAACGTAGTTGCAAGTTAACAAAAGTAACTGGGATATGTATTTACGTATTCGTATTTAAATGCAGGCAGTGATTGCAAAGTGCAGCCGTGCAAGTCACGAAAAGACGTAGTAGAGCATATCGTGCAGTTACGTAAGAGGCTCTGGTGACAAACACAGCTTACTGCGCAGTCTGCCGTTGAGGAGTCAGACAGACGTATAACGTATAACGAGAAATAAATTCAACAAGTCTGAATTGTAGTGTGTATTAAAGAAACATAAACTTAAAATTCGTGGAATTCGTTTCGAAATCGTAGACGCGTTGTTAATGTCGAAAATTATGCGCTTGTTGCTAAGTCGCACACATAAAACTGAAACGGAAAATTACATTGTTGAACAACGATGGTAAAGTTTGAGACTCGGGATTGGCAAGCTACATGATTATTAAGTCTTATTCCCACCGGAGCGAATGGGAGCGAACACAAGAGGCAGCATTCGCAGGCAATTCGCCAGCTTCAACTACCATTCATTTGACGACAATAATCGGCACTCAGGATACAGCACTGTACCACACTATAAAACTAAGAGCCCTGATGCGAAACTCGGACATTCAGACGATAGTTTTGCATTGCGAGTTCACTGTTTCTGAGGAAATAAGGAAGGGTGTCTCAATTTGTAAGTAAACGTGAAATGCGTGGATGCAATGCTCGTAACACTGAACTGCAGCCCCAGCTTTCCTTAACGTTAGTACAAAACTTTGCCAGTATCTCAGTTGACGCTTTTCGTTGGCTTCTCATGATAACTGAGGAGGGAAATTTAAAAGCAGAGCACTAATTACCGACGACCAATATAGCCTAAAGAAAGACTAGCACTTACTCTTTGTTTAGTAGCAACCGCAGACACGTATGTTAGTGATTGTTTCACACATTCAATAGCTGCATTTTTGTCAGGTTTTTTTATACTGTCTGCAGCGAAATACGCGAAGCACTTCAACGTTCTTTTAAAAGTACTTGTAGGGAAGAAAATGTCCACATAATTAATGAAATGTGAAATATATATACGATATGTCACATAGACTACTTGATAAAATCTGCTACATACGGCGTGGTTATAATTACACTTTCATTATTTGAGCAAGCGTAGACGGAAAACTATACACCATATAGGTACCCGACTTTGTCGGCATGCATGCGACAGCTATCGTACCTAATATGTTCCAAAACTCAGTCCACGAAAACGCTATTTTCCACTGCTCATACCTCGGGTCCATTGGTGATAAAAAGGTAGGGTCAAGTTTTTTGGATAACCCTTGAGCTAGGGATCATTTGTATACCCAACAGAAAGATCGTCTTCGCGCCAGTACAGGGTCAAGTATGTAATATTCACAATACTACTGCCTAGGCAAATGGAACAAATCGCAAGGCTCTTTTTGCATTTCATGTCGTCTACGATGGGGTTGATAAACCGTATGGAAGGACCAATAGTTCATGGGTGGTTCCACGGAAAACCCCACAAAAACTGTTTTTTTACTGTATTTCGCCGTTACCGGCGGACCAAAACCCAGACGACGATTCCAAGACGCTATACACAGTAAATGGCTGAAATTTTTACGATATCTTGCTAAGAACCTGTTCTGTAACAAACTTAAAAATTTTCTAAATATCTTTAACCGTTTAGGTCCAAAGTTACCCAACTTCTACACGTAAAACCCGATATTAGGCGATAACTAAATAATAAATAACCGCCGGACGTTGTGGGCGAGCGGTTCTAGGTGCTTCAGTCTGGAACCTCGCTGCTGCTACGGTCGCAGTTTCGAATCCTGCCTCGGGCATGGATGTGTGTGATGTCCTTAGGTTAGTTAAGTTTAAGTAGTTCTAAGTCTAGGGGACTGATGACCTCAGATGTTAAATCCCATAGTGCTTAGAGCCATTTGAACCATTTTTGATAAATAAGCACAACAAACAACTCGAATTTTAAAGGTAGATTCCCTAGGCATTTGTGTAGAAAATCGTCTCTCCGTTTTCAAGAAAATTTATCCATTATCAAGAAACACCCTGGAAACTTGCTTTTTGGATACCAAAACCAGCCACAGCTTCCGAGGCGCCTATGTCAACAAAAGGCTTTAATTCATACGATGTTTTCCTGTAATCTCCACCTCGAACAACGTTGAAATTTTTTTCACATTTTTATCCGTTTCCCAGTTAGGGAGATTCACAATCACCTTACATGTACGCGTAAAATACGCACGAAAAATCATGGTGAGGCGAAAACGTAGTATATACAGTGATGTAGCACAGAGAAATATGCGCCGGCCGTGGTGGCCGTGCGGTTCTAGGCGCTGCAGTCCGGAACCGCGGGACTGCTACGGTCGCAGGTTCGAATCCTGCCTCGGGCATGGATGTGTGTGATGTCCTTAGGTTAGTTAGGTTTAAGTAGTTCTAAGTTCTAGGGGATTGATGACCTAAGATGTTAAGTCCCATAGTGCTCAGAGCCATTTGAACCATTTAGAAATATGCAGTAAAGTGTCTCCGTTATCGTCTCCGAACTCCATGTCGCAGTAGAGAAGGCCATGCAAACTTTTTTGCATGTAAAAACCGGTTTGTAGTGTAAAATTAGTTTTGCGTTATGTCAGGTTCACATACATAAACTAAATTTTCCTGATCAAATATTTCTTTTCATATGATTTACATGGTCTGCTGCAGCAAAAGAAGGGAACCAGAGGAAAAATGATCCATCAGGGCCAAAAAATGTGAATATGTTCCTGTTTATTTAAGAGACTCTGACTGAAAAGTGTGGGTACCAGCTGCATCATTCTTCCTTGCTCAGCACCTATAAAATTTTTGTCATGCAAACATTTTCGAACTTCCAGAATGAGATTTTCACACTGCAGCGCAGTGCGCGCTGATATGAAACTTCCTGGCAGATTAAAACTGTATGCCGGACCGAGACTCGAACTCGGGACCTTTGCCTCTCGCGGGCAAGTGCTCTACCACTTTTTTTTTTATTTAGTTGATCTCATTTCGTTCTATATTGTTCGTTGACTTTGTTCGGGGCGGACGTTCGATGACACGCATTCAAGTTCTTCGATGGTCCGTCCACTCAGTTTCTTTTATTGCAGAGGGTACCTAACCCTCTAACGTAACACGCTGAGCTACCGTGCCGGCACCTTCTGAGCTACCCAAGCACGACTCACGACCCGCCCTCACAGCTTCAATTCTGCCAGTACCTCGTCTCCTACCTTCCAAACTCCACAAAAGCTTCCTTTCTTCCAGGAGTACTAGTTCTGCAGGTTCGGAGAAGACCGTCTATGGAGTTTGGAAGGTAGGAGACGAGATACTGGCAGAATTGAAGCTGTGAGGGAGCGTCGTGAGTCGTGCTTGGGTAGCTCAGAAGGTAGAGCACTTGCCTGCAAAAGGCAAAGGTCCCGAGCTCGAGTCTCGGTCCGGCACACAGTTCTAATCTGCCAGGAAGTTTAATTTTCGGACTTTTTTATGCTGAGAGAGAAGAGGACAGTGGGCAGTGGCGAAGAGCAGGAAAAGTAATAAACACTGGAGTGTAGTAGAGAGTGGTTGTGTTACAGAATGAGTAAAGTAGAAAATGGCATTGTGAGAGAAAGAGAGGAACACAGTGGCAGTGAAACGTAGTCGACAGTGACAGAACAGTGGGAAGAGAGTGAAGGAGACAGTGTCAGTTGGAGAGGAGTAAAGAGAAACAGAAAATGGAAGTGAGTGAGAGCCAGCGATAATGAGAGACAGAGTGTGTGACAGTAAAAACGAGGAAGAGAGACATAGGGAGAAGAGATAGCAATAGTAGGAAGGGACGAAAGAGATATTAGTAGTAAGAGAGAGAAAGAGCGAGGCAGTGAGAGGCGAGAGTAGTAGGAGGACAGAAGAAAGGAGACTGCCGCTGTGAGACAGGGGACAGAGACACAAAGTGATAATGACAATGATTTGGGATGAATGAGTGAGTGAAAAAGTTCGACAAGGAGTGTATGGGGGTGAGCGACTTAACAGTAATGGACTAGTGGGTGAGATAGAGTTACAGTTAGGGGAACTTGTGGGAGTTTGAGATGAGTTGCGTGGTAAAAAAAAAAAAAAAAAAAAAAAAAAAAAAAAAAAAAAAAAAAAAAAAAAGAAAAAAGAAAAAGCGCGAATATGGTGTTGGGGAAGGTAGAATGACCCAGCTGGTACCCCAATTTTCAATGAGAATCTTTTAAATTCCGCTGGTAGGAATGATGTTCATACAGTGCACTGCCGGATTTGCGTTGTTAGTGCCATGACTTACCGTTAGGCGCCGCTAGTGGTACGGCGATGTAAGGTTGAAACACAAGCATCATAACGAACTGCAGTTGCAGGCAGTCAACTTGTGTCAGGACCAGGTGAGCAGGGCTTTACTCGTTAAGATGTTTTATCAAAACAACGGCTATAATGCTTATGCTCTCCACGAGTATCGACGCATTAAAGGAATACGGAGAGGTCCTCTTTCCTGACCGGGATTTAAGAACATGGTTCGGTAGTTCGAGTTAACTGGAGTTTTGGGAATTGGTTTTCGGAGAGGCCGACGGGCAATTGCGCCACAAATTGTTGCCATGGCTGAGAATGCTGGATGCAATGTGCGATGTTTAAGCAACGCACGAACTGTGTCTCGACAGCTGAACTTTCAATAGTCCTCCAGTCGAAGAGTGGCGCGGACAATTGTGAAATGGTATCTTTAGTGCGGTTCCAGGCTGTCGTGAATGCAGATGGTAGTCACATTCAACAACGTTTCTAACCTGGAACGTAAACGTGTTACGCAATTAACAAATGTTATCCTTTCAAGTGGAAACTAATATTGTTTCTTTCCATGGTTTATTCGTTATTTCCCCACTGCATGTCCTTAAAAATGTCCCCACAAATTTTCATTGTCTTGCGATCAAACGTTTTTCATGGAGGGGGCCATCTCATTAAGCGAAAGTTTACTTATAACCATCCTGTACTAACAAACTTGATGAGTCATGGTTGCAAAATAGTGACATGAATTACTTACAAAAAAAGGAAAAACTTGTAGAATCCGACCTCAGGGAAGAACAATTTGGGTTACATAAAAACGTTAAGTGGGTAGACCGATCGCCGCGTCTTTCGATTTGACGCCACTTCGGCGATTTGCGCGTCGATGGGGATGAAATGATGATGATTAGGACAACATAACACCTAGTCCCTGAGCGGAGGAAATCTCCGAGCCAGCCGGGAATTTTTAACAATATCATAAAACTTTATTTCTTGTAACGAAGTACAAAGGTAACAATGAGGTATAAAATTTACGAATTTCGTCTGTTGTTTCAATTTTAACAAGAATTAAATTTTCCTTTTGCATTTTGCTTTTGTTGTTTGGCTTCATGTCAAGAGTTCTTCGCATAGTTCTTCAGAGTTAATTGCTCGTATTCCGTGTTAGGTACACAGTTCGCTACAATCAAAGTCAAATGGTTCAAATGGCTCTGAGCACTATGGGACTTAACATCTGAGGTCATCAGTCCCCTAGGACTTAGAACTACTTAAACCTAACTAACCTAAGGGCATCACACACAACCATGCCCGAGGCAGGATTCGAACTTGCGACCGTAGATTCAATGTCAATTTTGTTCATTTTGCTGCGTGGCAGTGAAAACGGTAACAATAGTGGCAAATATACAGTACAGATTATTACAAAGAAGGAGTATTAGATCCGGGCCCTTAGGATTGACATTCTGTCGCGTTGACCACTCAGCTACCGGGAGCGGACTGGGTTACGTCGAAATTTAGGAACACTAGAGGCCATATCGACCCTATGGCGTGTCTTAGAAGATAGTTCTATAAAGGTAAATCTACGTTTTTAGTATTTATAGATTTGGAGTAAGCTTTCGAGAACTTTGATGAAATATACTCTTTGAAATTCTGAAGGAAGCACAGGTAAAATACAGGGTACGAAATATATTTACAGCCTGTACAGAAAGCAGACTGCAGTTTAAGAGTCAAAGGACATGAAAGAGAAGTAGTGGTTAAGAAGGGAATGAAGCAGGATTGTAGTCTAATTCCAATGTTATTCAATTTAGACATTGAGATAGCACTAAAGAAAGCCAAAGAGAAATTAGGAAAGGATATTAAAGTTCTGGGAAAAGAAATAAACTTTTTTGAGGTTTGTCGATGCCACTGTAATTCTGTCAAAGGCAGCAAAAGATGGTGTAGAAAGGAATGGATGGTGCCTTGAACAGAACTGATACAAGATTGCAATTGAAAGAAAATCAGCCCTCGGTCACTATTTTTAACAAATTAACCTGGTTTCGACACTGCTAGGAGTGTCTTCCTCAGAATTTAAAACAAAGAATGGTCTATATTCTATAACATATTATAATCATACATTTTTAGTCATAATTCTGTGACCATGCTATAGAATATAGACCATTCTTTGTTTTAAATTCTGAGGAAGACACTCCTAGCAGTGTCGAAACCAGGTTAATTTGTTAAAACTAGTGACTGGGGGCTGATTTCCTTTCAATTGTAACTATTCACGGTCTCTGAACGTGCAGCCATGTACAAGATTTTGTAATACAAGATTAATCTGATGCAGCAGAACAAAATCAGGTGATGCAGGACACTAAACGCAGTCGACGAGTTTTGCTATTTGTACAGCGAAGTAACAAATGATGACCGAAGTAGAGAGAATATAAAATGCAGACTGGCGATAACAAGAAAATAGTTTCATGTTAGGTGGCCTTCTGATGGTAGTTGGGTGTATAGCATTCTACTGAAATTAAAACATGGACAGTAAACAGTCCCGACAATATGAGTTTAGAAGGATTTGGTATGTGGTGCTACAGAAAAATGTGAAGATTGGATGGGTACATTGAACTAGTGAAAAAGGTATTTGTAGCACAACGTTACTGAATGAACGGATTGGTTGGTATGATATATCCTATGGCATCAACAACTCGGCAGTTTGATAATGGAGGAATGAGAGTTGTGTGTGTGTGTGTGTGTGTGTGTGTGTGTGTGTGTGTGTGTGTGTGTGTGTGTGTGTGTGTATGTGTGTGTGTTTGTGGAGGGGGGGGGCGGGAATTGGGAGGGGGGGGGGTTGAAGTAGATAAAAACTGCAAGTACTTACGTAGAGATGTAGAGACCTTAACAACTACAATTTTCACTCATTTATTGATATTGTTTTACCGATATCGATTTGTGCTTTCCCTTTTTTTTCTTCCCACAGGTAGCATCAAAGGCGTCCTCTCACAGGACGTGAAAACGCACGAAGTCGAGTAGCCGGTGACGTCACAGCGTGATATTTTCTTATCGCAGGGGAGTGTCATAGGACCGTTGCTAATCATAATATACATAAATGACCTTGTGGATGACATCGGAAGTTCACTGAGGCTTTTTGCAGATGATGCTGTGGTGTATCGAGAGGTTGTAACAATGGAAAATTGTACTGAAATGCAGGAGGATCTGCAGCGAATTGACGCATGGTGCAGGGATTGACAATTCAATCTCAATGTAGACAAGTGTAATGTGCTGCGAATACATAGAAAGATAGATCCCTTATCATTTAGCTACAAAATAGCAGGTCAGCAACTGGAAGCAGTTAATTCCATAAATTATCTGGGAGTACGTATTACGAGTGATTTAAAATGGAATGATAATATAAAGTTGATCGTCGGTAAAGCAGATGCCAGACTGAGATTCATTGGAAGAATCCTAAGGAAAAGCAATCCGAAAACAAAGGAAGTCGGTTACAGTACGCTTGTTCGCCCACTGCTTGAATACTGCTCAGCAGTGTGGGATCCGTACCAGATAGGGTTGATAGAAGAGATAGAGAAGACCCAACGGAGAGTAATCGCGAAAGCGTTACGGAGATGATAGATAAACTCCAGTGGAAGACTCTGCAGGAGAGACGCTCAGTAGCTCGGTACGGGCTTTTGTTAAAGTTTCGAGAACATACCTTCACCGAGGAGTCAAGCAGTATATTGCTCCCTCCCAAGTATATCTCGCGAAGAGACCATGAGGATAAAATCAGAGAGATTAGAGCCCGCACAGAAGCATACCGACAATCTTTTCCACGAACAATACGAGACTGGAATAGAAGGGAGAACCGATAGAGGTACTTAGGGTACCCTCCGCCACACACCGTCAGGTGGCTTGCAGAGTATGGATGTAGATGTAGATGTAGAACGTGGCCAATGAGATGCGAAGCCGTTGCACGTCGCAAGCAGAACATAGCATCCGCCATACTGAATGGCGTTAAACAATGTATTTGATGGGTATTATGTAAACTGAAGGTGAAGGAGGGAGAATGGAAAGGGAAGGAATTGAATTGATGATATCGGCCGCATCGGGACTTTATATCGAATCGGCGGCGACGAGTGAAAATGTGTGCCGAATCGGGACTCGAACCCGTGGTCTCCTACTTACCAGGCAGCTGTGGTAATGACAGCGTCTGTAACCGCTACACGTACTGCCTCGGAACCCTCCCTGCCGATGAGACACCTATCCGCAATTCCTGTCCATGTCCTCAATGCTCACTAATTTTTAGATTCGCACAAGAGGTCTGACGAGAATGTGCATCCACACTGCGGTTGCCAGTCGAGATGAATCATGTATAAAATGCAAATTTGAACCATCAGCTGTTTTTATTTTAAATCCAAATTCTACCGGTTTCTGTCTTGAACCATCTCCACAGATGAGGGGTTAAAATGGTTTAAGCCGGCATATTGCATTAGTCATTCCTTAAAACATGTAGTACGTTTCATGAACTTAAAATGTGGAGTGACATTCCAGATGTAAATATATGACACAGGATTTTAAAAGCAAACATCCAAATACAAATTGTATACAGAGCACTACTGAAGATAAGATCAGGACTTTAAATATTACTTACACAAAATGTTGGTCAAAGATCTTTAAAAGAATGGTGGTTCAAATATGCATTTTATACATTACTTAACGGCTGTCGGCAGTCATCTTCCAAAAACGAGACGAATCAGTTTTCTGAATGCGTGGTATCTGTTCTTTCGAACATGTCCATAACAACAGATACTACGCATTTGGTGGAATTTCTTTCTTGTAGAGTACATGGTACGAATATATACTGTTTGAAAACATCAGCATATTGAGGATCTCTCAGATACGTGTCATTTTAGCATTTGTTATAATAAAATGACAGGAAACTACATGTCGATAGGTAAAGGATTCATGTAGCTGATTTTTTCAGTGTTATTACTTGTGTGCTACGAAAGTATACCATTTCAGTGCTGCGGCACAATGATGATCCATCAAAACCTTGTCTTTTGGTAAAATTTTCATTTTTAATATGAAATAATGACATTTGTGGATATAATCTTTAGACAGTGTATGTCATTTACGGAAACTAAGTTGTTTGTTTAAGCTCTAGCGTAATTGGTAGTGTTGTGGGCTCATGAGGTGTGACGAGAAAAGTAGCATGATGATGTCCACTTTATAACAAAGTTTGTTTTAACCTTTTGTTTTCTATAACATTCTGGGTGTTTCTTACTCATTTAATAGAACTATTATCTCAAAAGTCGATACTATTTGTTCTGAACAATGAATTTTCTGTAATTCTTGCTGCAACGGCCAACGACTGGAGTGTTTCTGCAGTGGCCAGAAATCTTAACGTGAATGCCATTCTGTGTCTAAAAGTAAATAGATATTACACACAGGAAGTTTTCGCTATTATAGAAATTTCCTTAAAATATATATACCCACATCTGGGTATAGCGACTGGCTTGTGATTGTACGTTGTTGGCAGATATGTTCTTCAAACATGATCAGCAGTTTCGAAAAAATATACTTTACCATTCGAATGTCGATCTTGAAGTCAATGTAATGACGTACGTTATTTCGGAATGTTGGTAGTCACTGCAACATCGAGAATACGGATATTACGCATGCGGAAACTGAGATTAGACGCTATACCTTAATCATATTCAATTTAAAACCCAAAATGTGAAGCAAATTCAACTGCGTTAACTAATAAGTTCTATTAGTTTCCATTTCAGAGCGTTGTTGAGCGTTATATAGTGTTCCTCTACGATCAAGATTCAACCTCAGGTCGGCTACTGTTCCTCATATATGTAAACGATGTTCCGTCTAGTACACAACAAGCAGAATTAGGTTTTTTTTTTTTTTTTTTTTTTTTTTTTTTTTAGTTATTGAAAGTATCATTGAGTGGTTTTCTCCTAATGGTCTCACATTTAATTTTAAAAAGGCACAACATATTCAGTTCTGTACATCTAGAGGTACTACACCAGTGATAAGTGTAACACATGGTGAGGATATAATAAATTGGGTGGAAACTTCAAAAGTCTTAGGGGTCCATACTGATGAGAATTCAAATTGGAAAAAACACATTTGAAACTCCTAAAACAACTTTGTGTAGCCACATTTGCACTTAGAATCATTGCAAATCTTGGGGACAGACCAGTAAGTTGAAATATTTTGCATATTTTCATTCAATAATGTCATATGGAATAATATTCTGGGGTAACTCATCTTTTAGAAAGAAAGTCTTCACTGCGCAAAAACGTGCTGTAAGTATAACATGTGGTGCTCTCCCACGACCATCTTGTAGACATCTGTTTAAGGAGTTGGGCATTCTGACTATTGCTTCACAGTACATTTATTCCCTCGTGATGTTAGTTGTAAATATTCCACTACAGTTCAAAAGGAGCAATGAGGTACATAATTACAATACAAGGAGGAAAAATTACCTTCATTACTCCACATTAGGATTGTCTTTAGTGCAAAAAGGAGAGCACAACGCTACAACAATTTTTATCACTTATCGATTGATATAAAATGTCTGACAGACAGCAAAGTAAAATCTGATAACAAATTGAGAAAGTTTCTCCATGACGACTTCTTTTATTCCACAGAAGAATTTCTATTACTGTAATGTGTAAAAGGTGGTGGGTAGGAATTAATAACTTACACCTGTATATCTTTTTCTGTTTGTTAAAAGAAAAGAGAAAACAAAAAGAACTTAGAAATGTTCAGAAGGTGCCTGTATCTTCAAATTAATTTGCAATGTGAATGTAAAATGACTCATTCCACGTCATTACGATGTACCGTGCACAAATGATCTACGGAACACGTAACTAACTAGCTGTTCAAGCCATCGAAAAATACAGAACCTGCTTTGCGATTTCCTCTGCTCTTATTCAAATATCTCTGAGTTAAAATTGTTGGATGTCAGGTCTGCCAGTTATGCAGAACACCGTTTTTTCCAAGTTCCCAAACATATTTCAGCACCTCTGCGCCATCATCAGTGGGTTTCTGCTTTATTTAATCTGTAATGTGAACATTATTACAAAATTATGTGGATATTTAGTTCAAACAACAATTCGTTGCTTTTTGTTAGTACCTCCACACTCTGTTTGCATAGTTTTTCAGGACCACTTGTGTATTATTTATTACATGTAGCTTGTCATCTGCAACAAAAAAGGAAGTGAAAAAGAATATAAGCGCCAAATATCGCGGCAAACTAAACTACGTTTAGAGCATAAATTGATAGGTTAACTGAAATGGCTCTGAGCACTATGGGACTTAACATCTGAGGTCATCAGTCCCCTAGAACTTAGAACTACTTAAACCTAAATAACCTAAGGACATCACACACATCCATGCCCAAGCCAGGATTCGAACCTGCGACCATAGTGGTCGCGCGATTCCGGACTGAAGCGCCTAGAATAGCTCGGCTACAGCGGCCGGCGATAGGTTAACTCCCAACAAAATTTCTCATCAACATGACAAGCTACCTGTGAGTCAAATGAAAACCTTACATTTAAAAAAAAAATATTATTTATTGTGCAGAAGTGTTACACAGCTGTATCACTTTTCAACATAATCTCCCTCACGCTCAATGCAAGTCCTCCAGCGCTTACAAAGTGCACAAATTCCTTTAGAAAAAAATTATTTTGGTACTCCGCGCAACCACTCATGCACCGCGTGACGTACCTCTTCATCAGAACGGAAATTTTTTCATCCCATTGCCTCTTTGAGTGGTCCACACATATGGAAATCACTCGGGGCAAGGTCTGGTGAGTATGATACATGAGGAAGACACACAAATTGCAGGTGTGTGATAGTTTCAGCTGTTGTACAGGCAGTGTGGGGCCTTGCAGTGTCATGTTGCAAAAGGACACCTGCTGACAGAAATCCACGTCGCTTTGATTTGATTGCAGGCCGCAGATGATTTTTTTTTGAGATCTGTATTATGCACGGGTGACAGTGGTCTCTCTAGGCATGTAATGCTCCAAAATGACGCCTTTTTCGTCCCAAAAGAGAGTCAGCATAACCTACCCTACTGATGGTTCTGTTCGAAACTTCTTTGGTTTTGGTGATGAGGAATGGCGCCATTCCTTGTTCGCTCTCTTCGTTTCCAGTTGGTGGAAGTGAACCCAGGGTTCGTCCCTAGTAACGATTCTTGCAAGAAAGCCATCACTTTCTCGTTCAAAGTGCTGAAGAATTTCTTCACGAGCATCAACACGTCGTTCTCTCATTTCAGGAGTCAGCTGCCGTGGCACCCATCTTGCAGACACGTTGTGAAATTGGAGCACATCATGCACAATCTGATGTGCTGACCCATGACTAATCTGTAAACATGCTGCAATGTCATTCAGTGTCACTCGGCGATTTTCCTTCACTATGGCTTCAACTGCTACAATGTTCTGTGAACTCGTTGTGCCTGACCTGGACGAGGAGCATCTTCCACTGAAGTCACACCATTTGCGAACTTCCTGCTCCATTCGTAGACTTGCTTCTGTGACAAACATGCATCACCGTACTCAACCTTCATTCGTCGATGAATTTCAATAGGTTTCACACCTTCACTACTCAAAAACCGAATAACAAATGGTTCAAATGGCTCTGAGCACTATGCGACTTAACTTCTGAGGTCATCAGTCGCCTAGAACGTAGAACTAATTAAACCTAACTAACCTAAGGACATCACACACATCCATGCCAGAGGCAGGATTCGAACCTGCGACCGTAGCGGTCGCCCGGCTCCAGACTGTAGACCCGAGAACCGCACGGCCACTCCGGCCGGCAAACCGAATAACAGAACGCTGTTCTTCCCTGGTGCAAGTCACAAGTGGGGCGGCCATCTTTATACTGATACTGCGACGGAATGTGTGCATCTGTATTATGCTGCCACCTACAGGCCATTCTGCACGCTGTTTGTAGCACGCTTACCAACTTACAGAATAATGGCGAGAAATTTCGATTTGTTATTACAAATTTAAGGTTTTCATTAGACTCACCCTCGTAAATAATACACAGGTGGTCCTCAAAAATAATGCAAATCGAGTGCGAAGGTAGCATTAAAAAGAAACGATTATTGTTTGAACTAAATGTCCACATAGTTTTATAATGATTTAGTAAAAATGTCCACATTACAGATTAAATAAAACAGAAACCCACTGATGATGGCACAGAGGTGCTGAAACATGTTTGGGAAATGGAGAAAAAGGTGTTTTGCATAACTGGCGGACCTTACACCCAACAATTTTAACTGCAAACACAAGGAGCTGCAAATCAAAATGATGAATATCGCTAACGCAGTTATTTTACAAGCGTCCATTATCGTAAATAAACTGTTGGTTTGCGAGCCAAATGGAGCCGACAACATTGAACAACCCGTCACCCGTGTGCCGACCCCGCTCGCACTCGTGAGGTCGGAAATTTCGGCGGCGTGCGCGTCAACATTAGCTGCCTCGTCCCGTGTGAGGACAGTTTAAGGGGGGACGTTGATGAAATTGACCAAAAATGTCGATATTCGATTTATTTTTTATTTGTTAGTACAACTGTTGGACTGTAAGTTCCCAAAGTTTCAATGTTGAAATCGCATCCGAAGCGCCTGAAAATTAATGAAAAGTGTGACGCAGTCTCCCTGCCACGCCCCCGTTTTGAAGCCGCACTTCAATACCAGCTCAGTGAACAACGATTCTGTGTATTACACTACTGGCCATTAAAATTGCTACACCAACAAGAAATGCAGATGATAAACGGGTATTCATAGGACAAATATATTATACTAGAACTGAGATGTGATTTGCGTCCATAGATCTTGAGAAATCAGCACCCAGAACAACCACCTCTGGCCGTAATAACGGCCTTGATACGCCTGGGCATTGAGTCAAACAGAGTTTGGATGGCGTGTACAGGTACAGCTGCCCATGCAGCTTCAACACGATACAACACTTCATCAAGAGTAGTGACTGGCGCATTGTGACGAGCCAGTTGCTTGGCCACCATTGACCAGACGTTTCGAATTGGTGAGAGATCTGGAGAATGTGCTGGGCAGTGCAGCAGTCGAACATTTTCTGTAACCAGAAAGGCCCACACAGGACCTGCAACATGCGGTCGTGCATTATCCTGCTGAAATGTAGGGTTTCGCAGGGATTGAATGAAGGGTAGAGCCGCGCGTCGTAACACATCTGAAATGTAACGTCCACTGTTCAAAGGGCCGTCAGTGCGAACAAGAGGTGACCGAGACGTGTAACCAATGGCACCCCATACCATCACGCCGGGTGATGCGCCAGTATGGCGATGACGAATACACGCTTCCAATGTGCGTTCACCACGATGTCGCCAAACACGGATGCGACCATCATGAAGCTGTAAACAGAACCTGGATTCATCCGAAAAAATGACGTTTTGCCATTCGTGCACCCAGGTTCGTCGTTGAGTACACCATCGTGGGTGCTCCTGTCTGTGATGCAGCGTCAAGTGTAACCACCGTAACCACAGCCACGGTCTCCGAGCTGATAATCCATGCTGCTGCAAACGTCGTCGAACTGTTCGTGCAGATGGTTGTTGTCTTGGAAACGTCCCCGTCTGTTAACTCAGGGATCGAGACGTGGCTGCACGATCCGTTACAGCCATGCGGATAAGATGCCTGTCATCTCGACTGCTAGTGATACGAGGCCATTGCGATCCAGGACGGCGTTCCGTATTACCCTCCCGAACCCACCGATTCCATATTCTGCTAACAGTCATTGGATCTCGACCAACGCGAGCAGCATTGTCGCAATACGATAAACCGCAATCGCGATAGGCTACAAGCCGACCATTATCAAAGTCGGAAACGTGATGGTACGCATTTCTCCTCCTTACACGAGGCAGCACAACAACGTTTCACCAGGCAACGCCGGTCAACTGCTGTTTGTGTATGAGAAATGGGTTGGAAACTTTCCTCATGTCAGCACGTTGTAGGTGTCGCCACCGGCGCCAACCTTGCTGGGAAAAGCTAATCATTTGCATACCACAGCATCTTCTTCCTCTCGGTTAAATTTCGCGTCTGTAGCACGTCATCTTCGTGTTGGAGGAATTTTAATGACCAGTGGTGTACTTTAAACCAAACGTGTGCGGGATACATCTCGGAGGCCGTGATACATACTATTTGGTTTTATAGATCATCTTTCACTCTGTTCCGTATCTTATAAACAATAACAAACTATGAAACGTCCTGGCAGATTAAAACTGTGTGCCCGACCGAGACTCGAACTCGGGACCTTTCCCTTTCGCGGGCAAGTGCTCTACCAACTTTTTTTTTGTTTTCTTTTTTTGGTCGTTATTGATCGTTGTGTTTGGTCGTTGCGGACGTCGCAAGACATCCTTCCACTCAGTTTTTTATTACAGAGGACAACCGGCTCTCTGGCCGAACACGCTGAGCTACCGTGCCGTCATCAACTGAGCTACCGAAGCACAACTCACTCCCGGTACTCACAGCTTTACTTCTGCCAGTACCTCGTCTCCTACCTTCCAAACTTTACAGAAGCTCTCCGCTGCAGAGTGAAAATCTCATTCTGAATAACAAACTAGCTGCATTGTTTCTGACGAAGCAATTCTTTTTTTTTTTGCCTTGTGATACTGATGGAGATTTATACAAGTGTTTGATTCTTTCTTCATTCAGTTATGCCACGATCACAAAGCGTGTATAAAAAACTGGATAAACGTCGGGAGGGTGAAGGTATTAGAAAGAATGTCCTTCAAGATAGGGAATTTTACTCAAGACATCCTGAGGAAAATAAATTTACAGCGCGTCTCTGCAGCTGAAAAGTCAGTTGAAGACCTGGTAAAGAAAAGAAGACAGACAACAGGAAACCAGAAGAGAAGCCTTGAAGGGAAAGACGACCCAGAGTACAAATGTGGTGCTTTCTGAAGAAGTGAAATAAGGAAAAAAGTTAGGTTGAACTTCAAATTGCGTTTCCAGAAAAGTGTGTTTTTTAAAGTTTATGTACCTTTTCCTCAGATTCTGTGAATGCTAAAATTATGAAATTTTGTTCGCATATTTCTGTAAACCTAATAAACATTGTCTCAAGAGCAAATTTTGAAATTCTGGTTGCAAGCTCCGATATGGAGTAAATTACTTGGAATTTTGCATGAGTTTAATTAAAAATTATGAAAATTCTCGTATTTGACCTATTCCAAAAACCTCATGAGAGAAGCTTGCAACATATAAAGAGATGAGATAGAGAAATACTTGTAGAAATCTCATGAATACTTTCTGAGAAAACTTTATTCATAAAAAAGATGAATATATATAATCAAAGGATTTTATTGTAAATGTGTTACTTTCCTGTAAAGCGTGGTACAAAATTTCATTGCCATATCTTCAAAACTGTGGATTTGGTGCATTTTTGAAATAGTGTGTGTTTTTCATCAACGACCCCCCTTAAGCATCTAAGGCTGGACGACTTGACTTGCGTAGCGGCAATTTTGTTCTCGGAAGAGTGTGTAGAATTATGATCAAAAATCAGAGAACAAGCGATTTAAGCGGTTCACGCCAGTTGCTGGCATACTGCAGCGCCTAGCAAGCCGTCAACAAGGCAAGCTGTGCGTAGAACGCACCGCCACGCCTCCGCGATGACTCGTTTGTTGGCGTGGCTGTCGTGTACTTAGTCCGCCGCCAGTATCAAAGTCCTTTCAGTAGTCATTTAGTGTAGCCTCCATACACAGCGTATTAGGGGTATAAAGGCAGATACTGTGATCACTGGCACCGTAACAGGTACCCGCCACACTGTGTTGCTTGTTTGTTCTCTGTGTAGAACAGCCTTCAGACAAACACTTCACATAATTCACTACCTGATATTTTCCGTACGATTATGACTTCACCACTATCACGCCCGCCAGTATCGACTACCCGTTTTGCGTCCATGCATCAACACTTCAACACTTGACCTGCTGCCAAGGCGCCAATAAACAGTAATGGTTTGCTCTTGCCACATGTAGTTGAGGTATAACCAGCCAAAAAACATACTGCTTCTAATAGCTATAATTATTACTCTGCAATAGACATATATGTTGATGTAATACACACTTTCCTCAATTACCAATAAAAGTATCTCCACTTATACCCCTTCCAAGATGACACTCCAGGCGGGTGTAAAATGAATGTGCACAACGGAAAATAATAAACGCTAAAATGAACATTTAGCCCTGTCTGACTACACCCTGAAGCAGATCTTAGGATCTCTTCATTCTATAAATTTTAATCTAAACATAAATGAATAATGAAGGCAACTAATCCTACTAAATGATAAACGTTGTTCCTGCTTATATATATATATATATATATATATATATATATATATATATATATATATATATATATAATGTGCGATTGGACCCATACGGATCACGCAAAGCTTTTCCGATTCAATTTTTTAATTCTCCAAACTTCTCTCATTCTTTCCCCATGAATTCTCTTTCTTTCCTCTGTCCATTTTGTCCCCTGTCTCTTGCAAACTTCATTCTCGGGTTGTACTTTCCAACTATTGATTTTTTGCCTGTATACATTTCTGTTTATAACTTCTGAAGAATTTATTTGTGCATTTGCTAGATCTGTTTTGGTTTCTTGTATCCAGGGTATGGTTTTCAATTTTTCAATGTATATTAAAATTTTGTGGGAGAGTCTGTGTGTTGGGAGTCTGTGGATATGACCGTAAAATTTTAGTCTTCTTTTCCGGATGTCTGCGGCGAGGTTAGATAATTTTTCTGTAGTTTTCCGAGACTGTAACCTGTATCCATCTTCCGTTCTTTTTGGGCCAAGAATCTTTCTGATAATTTTGCGTTCCTCTTTCAGGATGCCTTCCAGGTCGCCTTTTCTATGGAGTGTGAGTGTTTCGCTGGCATATAGTGCTTCGGGCTTGATTACTGTATTGTAGTGTCGTATTTTTGAGTGAATGGAGAGACACTTTTTATTGTAGATGTTGTGGGTTTTCCAGTATGCTCTTTTCAGTTTTTGCAGTCGAACTTTTTGTGCAGTTTTCTCTCCCCCTGTGGGTTCTAGGACCTCGCCTAAGTATTTAAAGAATGGAACTCTCTCAATTTGTCCATATTTTGTAGTCAGTTTTTGAGTTTCAAATTTTGAGCAGACGAATTTGGTATATATATATATATATATATATATATATATATATATATATATATATATATATATATATATACATACAAAGTTTACATTTCATAAGTAAAATGTCCGCAGTTCGTGGTCGTGCGGTAGCGTTCTCGCTCCCCACGCCCGGGTTCAATTCCCGGCGGGGTCAGGGATTTTCTCTGCCTCGTGATGACTGGGTGTTGTGTGCTGTCCTTAGGTTAGTTAGGTTTAAGTAGTTCTAAGTTCTAGGGGACTGATGACCATAGATGTTAAGTCCCATAGTGCTCAGAGCCATTTCCTAAGTAAAATTACTAATCAATTGGCCAACTCTGCCCCTTATTATGACTGCGCGGTCCAGTATCACTAACGCGAAATGACTGACATCATCTACGTACCAAACACTAGAAGACACTACTTTCAAAGATGATCTACGGTGGTGTGGTGTGGTGTGGAATCGCAGTGGAAATAAACTAACGTGATCACAGCTGTTTAGCTTTTATAGCCCTAATAAGCCGAAGCAATTTGCGATATCACCGTATGTACAGCGTCCGGCGCTTAGAAGTGATGGTTTTCGTACTCGTCTGCGACGATGGAAGAACACCAGCCACAAATAAATAGGACAGCAGAACGTGGTCCTCTGACTAATATACTCTAATACTGTCTTCTCCTCTCTGTGTTTTACAGACAAGAAACGCGAACTCCCAGCCACAAGGACGGAGTTCAGACAACGTCTCAACGTAAGTATAGGCACAGGAAGTGCTGTCAATTACTGAACGCTGCGTACTCAACGACGACTTCCAACCCGCAGGTGAAGTCCAGAATCGTATAGGTTCGCAACAGTACAGTTCCTGACTGTTATAACTATAAACTGTACTGAGAGCAAAGACAGCAAGTCCGTCTGTACCAACAAAGCTGATATCGAGCGACCGTCACACACGGGCGCTCACAATGGAAGACTTCTTCTCTCCACCGCTGGCCTCCCAGCAAGGCTCGGCTCCCCACCCTCGTAATTCCGAAAATGAATCATATTCTCTAAACCACGGAATATTCTCCCTCTCTACAGATTCTTCCGAACGCTGACCAACCATATTTTAGTCTTTTATCGTCCAGCGCGGAAAGTTTGCAAGGAAAAACCTATACTCGTACAATGGCACACTTCTGAGTAAAAATACTAGGGGAATAGCCCAGCCTGCATGGTTTCTCAGGTGCCGCTTCTACGTTCATCTCACTTGCGTCCAAGATTTTCGTAGTTAGCCACGTACAATCCGTCCGGTTCCGCTACAAACTGGCCGGTCACGACTCTATTGTGCTCCAGCGCTTAGATGATATGAAATTGTTCAAATGGCTCTGAGCACTATGGGACTTAACTTCTGATGTCATCAGTCCCCTAGAACTTAGAACTGCTTAAACCTAAGGACATCACACACATCCATGCCCGAGGCAGGATTCGAACCTGCGACCGTAGCGATTCCAGACTATAGCGCCTGGCGCCGCTCGGCCACTTCGGCCGGCAGGTACTACGACGTCTGTCTTGCTATTTCCTGGGTTTAAGCATGACCAACACACCTGTGTGGGCCACCCAGGGCTTGAGTTCCGTCTATTACCATACTAGTAGAGGTTGGAACGACAGTGGAAATGAAATGATAAAGACACTCCGTCACTTTTCATGCAATAAGCGTTAACAATTATTTACAAGGCGTACGTGAGAATGTCAGTCTCCTTTAAATATTCATATACACGATGTACTACCTATCAAATAATACCTAATGTGGTTGTAGACCATGGCAAAGTATGTGGATGAGTGCTCGTAAGGTGCGAAATTATAGCCACCTTACACTACAATTCCAATATGCATTATTTCCTCCTAGAGAATCGTACTGTTCTTCATATGTCATACCCTATAGCCCTCTCCTGCCACAGTAATTGCTAATGTTGTGTCTGATTCACTTCCAGTGCTGACTCGCCTTATAGTGGATGTCATATAGCGTTGTACACAATGGTTCCGTCTCCGAATCAAGAGCTTGCCGACATGGTGTTACATGTGGAAAGGCAAATGGCAGCGGGTGAGGGGGAGCAAAGATGTTTCAGGAGACCTATTCCCCGCTGGCAACAGCCACAGCATCAATGTTTGCAAGAGTGTCTCGCCCTTTGTCTGCGGCAGGGTCATTTCAGGAAGCAGTGAAACTTCTTTGTGTTTACTTGAACTGCTGAACCTACTGTCTCGTTACTTATTTTTGTCATTTCAACACTGACATACGAAATTTTCCCCGACAAAGACAGCACAAACTTAACCTATTCATTTATTACTCACAATATACAAGCCCAACGCAATCTGATTGCTCTACAATGACAACATGACTTCAAATAATTAACTCAAAAGCCTGGCCCTGAATTGGAAGAAACCTAACAATAACCCATACTTATCATAAGTCACTTACCTCACAGGAAATCTTCATAACACGAACTACAGCAATTACAACAAGCCGCAACTGCAGCCAGCTAAATAAAATATTCTAACTACTATAGGCTCTAACTACTAGAAGGCATATGGTTGGCAAAAAAAGATTTTGTTGAAGAGCAAACAATGTATTTAGCAGATATTACCTTATTCATGCGACACCAGTTCCAAAAATTACACTACTGGCCATTAAAATTTCTACACCAAGAAGAAGTGCAGATGATAAACGGGTATTCATTGGACAAATATATTATACTAGAACTGACATGTGATTATATTTTCACGCAGTTTGGGTGCATAGATCCTGAGAAATCAGTACCCAGAACAACCACGTCTGGCCGTAATAACGGCCTTGATACGGCTGAGCCTTCAGTCAAACAGGGCTTGGATGGCGTGTACAGGTACAGCTGCCCATGCAGCTTCAACACGATACCACAGTTCATCAAGAGTAGTGACTGGCGTGTTGTGATGAGCGAGTTGCTCGGGCACCATTGACCAGACGTTTTGAATTGGTGAGACATCTGGAGAATGTGCTGGGCAGGGCAGCAGTCGAACGTTTTCTGCATCCAGAAAGGCCCGTACAGGACCTGCGACATGCGGTCGTGCATTATCCTGCTGAAATGTAGTGTTTCGCAGAGATCGAATAAAGGGTAGAGCCACGGGTCGTAACACACCTGAAATGTAACGTCCACTGTTCACAGTGCCATCAAGGCGAACAAGAGGTGACCGAGACGTGTAAGCAATGGCACCCCATATCATCACGCCGGGTGATACGCTTCCAATGTGCGTTCACCGCGATGTCGCCAAACACGGATGCGACCATCATGATGCTCTAAACAGAACCTGGATTCATCCGAAAAAATGACGTTTTGCCATTCGTGTACCCAGGTTCGTCGTGGAGTACACCATCGCAGGCGCTCCTGTCTGTGATGCAGCGTCAAGGGTAACCGCAGTCACGGTCTCCGAGCTGGTAGTCCACGCTTCTGCAAACGTCGTCGAACTGATCGTGCAGATGATTGTTGTCTTGCAAACGTCCGCATTTGTTGACTCAGGGATCGAGACGTGGTTGCACGCTTCGTTACAGCCATGCGGATAAGATGCCTGTCATCTCGACTGCTAGAGCTTCGAACGAGGCCGTTGGGATCCAGCGCGGCGTTCCGTATTACGCTCCAGAACCCACCGATTCCATATTCTGCTAATTGTCATTGGATCTCTACCAACGCGAGCTGCATTGTCGCGATACGATAAACCGCAATCGCGATAGACTACAATGCGACCTTCATCAAAGTCGGAAACGTGATGGTACGCATTTCTCCTCCTTACACGAGGCATCACAATAACGTTTCACCAGGCAACGCCGGTCAACTGCTGTTTGTATATGAGAAATCGGTTGGAAACTTTCCTCATGTCAGCATGTTGTAGATGTCGCCACCGGCCAAAACCTTGTGTGAATGCTCTGAAAAGCTAATCGTTTGCATATCACAGCATGTTCTTCCTGTCGGTTAAATTTCTCGTCTGCAGCACGTCATCTTCGTGGTGTAGCAATTTTAATGGCCAGTAGTGTATACAGTCGTCAATAATTCCACTACCCAAACATTACCAACTACATCCATCATCATTTTAAACTGCATGTTCTACGAACACTGAGTCTCGAAGAAGGACAGATGTCCAAGCCGCTCGCTCGCAAACTGTTAACTGCCGGTCCGACCAACCAGAGAGTCTCTCACTAAGGGCGCAGAGCGCTGTCAGCGATATTAATTACAATCTATAGCGCTGCCAACACACAAACATATAAACAGGCTACTTACAGCAGGAAATCATGAAGGACGTACCCGAAATGTTTGGACACCAGAGTTGGAGAAAAGGTAACACTGTGCTAGGCAACCGCCGTGTCAGTACCTGGCAGTTGGCCCACAAGTACAGGGTAAGCCAGACGACCGTGTGGAACATTTTCCATGACAATTCTTACCACCAGTATCACTTACAGCGTGTGCAGGGCTTACTAGCGACAGACAGGATACAAGATGACTTGGACGGGATTTGTGGTTGGTGTAAGGAATGGCAGCGAACTCTAAATATAGATGAATGTAAATTAATGCAAATTAATAGGAAAAAGAATCCCATAATGTTTGAATACTCCATTAGTAGTGTAGCGCTTGACACAGTCACGTCGATTAAATATTTGGTCGTAACATTGCAGGGCGATATGAAGTGGGACAAGCATGTAATGTCAGTTGTGGGGAAGGCGGATAGTCGTCTTCGGTTCATTGGTAGAATTTTGGGAAGATATAGTTCATCTGTATAGGAGACCGCTTATAAAACACTATTACGACCTATTCTTGAGTGCTGCTCGAGCGTTTGGGATCCCTATCAGGTCGGATTGAGGGAGGACATAGAAGCAATTCAGAGACGGGCTGCTAGATTTGTTACTGGTGGGTTTGATCATCACGCGAGTGTTATGGAAATGCTTCAGGGACTCGGGTGGGAGTCTCTGGAGGAAAGGAGGCGTTCTTTTCGTGACTCGATACTGAGGAAATTTAGAGAACCAGCATTTGAGGCTGACTGCAGTACAATGTTACTGCCGCCAACTTACATTTCGCGGAAAGACCACAAAGATGAGAGAGATTAGGGCTCGTACAGAGGCATGTAGGCAGTCATTTTTCCCTCGTTCTGTTTGGGAGTGGAACAGGGAGAGAAGATGCTGGTTGTGGTAAGAGGTACCCTCCGCCACGCACCGTATGGTGGATAGCGGAGTATGTATGTAGATGTAGATGTAGACCTTCCACATTGGGACCAGTTTTGTCACTTGTTTATTCACCAATTCCGGGATCTGTGCCATCTACCCTATCCATAGATGAGGCCACTTTATGCGCAGTGGTATCTGGGACAGTATGCAGAACCCCTACGGTATGGCGACAACGCATCATCAGCATCGGTGCAGCCGGAATGTGTGTTTCGGGATGATTGGCGACTGGGTTTTGGGACCAGTTTTCCTCCCATATCGCCTAACAGGCCGGTACTATCGGCGTGTTTTGCCTCCCATGCTGGAAGAAGTTCCATTGATGATTCGGAAAGTTACGAGGCTGCTACAGGATGAATCTACAGCCCACTTCGCCGTTAACGTCGACGGATCGGAGGAGAGGGTCCAGTTGCAAGGCCTGCTCGTTCAACCCATGCGGTTTCTGGTTATGTGGCCATCTCAAAAGTATCGTGTATGCAGAGCCCATTCCAGATGTGGAGACAATGAAGCATTGTATTCATGCTGTCTTTGACACTGTTTGGGTGCATCCTGGCCGGTGTGAACGTGCGAGACAGAACATCCTATGGCGTGTACACACATGCGTTGTGGCTGCGTGGCACAGCGCATATTAAACTTCAGTCTCTGTAACAATGTACGATTGAATAAATGGTCTCTAGCATGGAAACCATGCAATTCCGGACATAAGTTCAGTAGACCCTTTTTGTTCCATATCCTCTCACGGATCAGTTCCTAGAGTTTGTACTCAGTGGAAAAAATCACCTTATATGTACAAGGAGAATCTCTATATACAGGGTTATTACAAATGATTGAAGCGATTTCACAGCTCTACAATAACTCTATTATTTGAGATATTTTCACAATGCTTTGCACACACATACAAACACTCAAAAAGTTTTTTTGGGCATTCACAAATGTTCGATATGTGCTCTTTAGTGATTCGGCAGACATCAAGCCGACAATCAAGTTCCTCCCACACTCGGCGCAGCATGTCCCCATCAATGAGTTCGAAAGCATCGTTGATGCGAGCTCGCAGTTCTGGCACGTTGCTTGGTAGAGGAGGTTTAAACACTGAATCTTTCACATAACCCCACAGAAAGAAATTGCATGGGGTTAAGCTGGGAGAGCGTGGAGGCCATGACATGAATTGCTGATCATGATCTCCACCACGATCGATCCATCCGTTTTCCAATCTCCTGTTTAAGAAATGCTGAACATCATGATAGAAGTGCGGTGGAGCACCATCCTGTGGTACGTTTAGCTCCCTGCTTGCTTTATTCGTCGACTTCCGCCGGCTACGCGTGAAACTTGCCCGCACGCGTTCAACTGTTTCTTCGCTCACTGCAGGCCGACCCGTTGATTTCCCCTTACAGAGGCATCCAGAAGCTTTAAACTGCGCATACCATCGCCGAATGGAGTTAGCAGTTGGTGGATCTTTGTTGAACTTCGTCCTGAAGTGTCGTTGCACTGTTGTGACGGACTGATGTGAGTGCATTCCAAGCACGACATATGCTTTCTCGGCTCCTGTCGCCATTTTCTCACTGCGCTCTCGAGCGCTCTGGCGGCAGAAACCTGAAGTGCGGCTTCAGCTGAACAAAACTTTATGAGTTTTTCTACGTATCTGTAGTGTGTCGTGCCCATATGTCAATGAATGGAGCTACAGTGAATTAATGAAATCGCATTTGTGATAGCCCTGTATATTCCATGATGCTACTCCAGGTAGGTGTAAAACGAATGTGCGCAACGGAAATACTGAACGGGAAAATGAAGATTTGGCCCTGTTTGACTACCCCCTGAAGCAGATCTTAGGATCTCTTAATGGTGATCATCGCCTTCTTGCTCTTTAACGTATGAATTACAACATAAACACGAATGAATGATTAAGGGAACCAGTAACTACCAACTGATAAATGCTGTTTCCGCTTAAACATTTATTGTAGATTAAAGCCCCTTTATATTACTAATGATTATATATCAATGGCCAATGGCCATAAAGAGATACAAATGAATTTCCTAACTAATACTGGTACGATTGATCAATTGCTCAAAACTGCCCCTTTTTATGGCTACGTGATCTAATATAAATTACGCGAGACGACTGACATCATCTACGTACCAAACACTTGAAGACATCACTTTCAAAGATGATCTACAGTGGTGTGCAACCTCAGTGGAAATAAAATTTACGTGATCACAGCTGTTTAGCTTTGTAGCCCTAATAAGCCGAAGCAATTAGCAATATCACCACCGTATGTACTGCGTCCGGTGCGTCGGAAGTGATGGTTCTCGTACACGTCTGCGTACAGACACAAAAAAACCCTCATTCAAACACTAGGACGGCACAAGACGGTCCTCTGACTAGTATAATCTAATACTGTCTTATCCTCTCTGTGTTCTACAGACTAGAAATGCGAATTCCCAGTCACAAGGAAGGAGTTCAGATAACGTCTCAACGTGAGTATAGGAAGAAGAAGTGCTCTCAATCACTGAACGCTGCGTAGTCAACAACGACTCCCTACCAGGAAGCGAAGTCCAGTATCGAAGTTCGCAACAGTACAGTGCCTAACCGTTCTAACTTTAAAATCTCCTGAGAGCAAAGACAGCAAGTCCGCCTGTACCAATGATGGCTGATACTGAGCCACCATCAAATGTGGGCTTCCCAGCAAAACTCGGCTCCCCTCCCTCGTAACTCAGAAGGCAAATCATATTCATGAAACCATGGAATATTCTCCCTCTCTACAGATTCTTCCAAATGCCGACTAACCATATTTTAGTCTTTTGTCGTCCAGCACGGAAAGTTTCCAACAATGGTACACTTCTCAGAGCAAAAATCCTGGGAAATAACCCAGCCTGCGATTTCCAAGGTAACGCTTCCTCATTCCTCTCTGCTACGTCCAAGATTTTCCGAGTTTCTGAAGTACAGGGTGATTCAAAAAGAATACCACAACTTTAAAAATGTGTATTTAATGAAAGAAACATAATATAACCTTCTGTTATACATCATTACAAAGAGTATTTAAAAAGGTTTTTTTTTCACTCTAAAACAAGTTCAGAGATGTTCAATATGGCCCCCTCCAGACACTCGAGCAATATCAACCCGATACTCCAACTCATTCCACACTCTCTGTAGCATATCAGGCGTAACAATTTGGATAGCTGCTGTTATTTCTCGTTTCAAATCATCAATGGTGGCTGGGAGAGGTGGCCGAAACACCATATCCTTAACATACCCCCATAAGAAAAAATCGCAGGGGGTAAGATCAGGGCTTCTTGGAGGCCAGTGATGAAGTGCTCTGTCACGGGCTGCCTGGCGGACGATCCATCGCCTCGGGTAGTTGACGATAAGGTTTCATAACTAACCTTTTTCGTAGGACTCTCCATACAGTTGATTGTGGAATTTGCAGCTCTCTGCTAGCTCTGCGAGTCGATTTTCCTGGGCTGCGAACAAATGCTTGCTGGATGCGTGCTACATTTTCATCACTCGTTCTCGGCCGTACAGAACTTTTCCCTTTGCACAAACACCCATTCTCTGTAAACTGTTTATACCAACGTTTAATACACCACCTATCAGGAGGTTTAGCATCATACTTCGTTCGAAATGCACGCTGAACAACTGTCGTCGATTCACTTCTGCCGTACTCAATAACACAAAAAGCTTTCTGTTGAGCGGTCGCCATTTTAGCGTCAACTGACGCTGACGCCTAGTCAACAGCGCCTCAAGCGAACAAATGTACAACTAAATGAAACTTTATAGCTCCCTTAATTCGCCGACAGATAGTGCTTAGCTCTGCCTTTTGTCGTTGCAGAGTTTTAAATTCCTAAAGTTGTGGTATTCTTTTTGAATCACCCTGTATTATCCTTCTGTCCCCACTACAAAACCGGGCGGCCGCCGCTGTATTGTGCTTCAGCGCTCAGGTGCCCAGACAGTCCGCCTTGGCACTTCCTGTGTGAAGCAGGACCAACATACGTGTGCGGGCTTTTCCACCAGGGCTTGAGTCTCACCTGCCGTTTCATTTCCACTGGCGTTCCAACCTCTACTAGTATAGGCAATCATTCATTACGGGGTTTTGATAACACAGACACTCCGTCACCTTCCATGCAATAAGCATTAATAATTATTTACAAGGTGTATGTGGCAATGTCAGTCTTCTTTAAATATTCATATATGCGATGTACAACATACCAAATAATACCTAATTCCTGTTGTAAATCACGGTAAAGTATGTAGATGAGTGCTTGTAAGGTGCGAAATTGTAGCCACCTTTCAATATTTATAGATTCTGGTAATAATAATTTCGTGCAGCTCAATGTCCTGCGACAAGTATTTCTATTGAAGGCCAGTTCGACGATTTGCATCTCCCTAGCCAGTTATCCAACCGGGAAGAGGCGACCTACAGCGACCTACAGTTTAACGCCGTATCCGGACCACCTTTCGTTTCTGGTGAATCTCCACATCATTGAGATATGACTACTAGGTTGAAAAACAGAGATACAAATCTATGGTCCGTCATCGATTCGATGCCGCAATCTGTCAGTTATTACGCACAGTCTATACTACTAGACAACCAAACCCATCTACAGTTCTATTTTGCGAAAATGGAACCTACAGTTTAACATGGAATCCGAACACCGTTTCGCTTCTGGGAAACGTCCACTTCATTGAGAGGCGAATGGTGAATGCTATATTGTGTTCATCATAAGAATAAATATGATAATAATGGCGTGGGACTAGGGCCTCCCGTCGGATAGGCCGTTCGCCTGGTGCAGGTCTCTCGAGTTGACGCCACTTCGGCGACCTGCATGTCGATGGTGATGAAACAATGACGATTAGGAAAACATAACACCCAGCCCCTGAGCGGAAAAAATCTCAGACCCAACCGGAAATCGAACGCGGGCCCTTAGGATTGACATTCTGGGGCGCTGCCCACTTTCTTCCATTTTTTTCTCATTTTGTTCGGTATTGTTCGTTGCGTTTGGTCTGGGCGAACGTCACAAGACATCCGTTCAAGTTGATCGTTGATCTCTTTACTTAGTTTATTTATTACAGAGGGCGAGCAGTCCTCTGACTGAACACGCTGAGCTACCGTGCCGGCAACCACTCAGCTACCGGGGTCGGACAATAAAAGTTTAGATTAGATTAGGTTAGATTTATTTTCATTCCAATTGATCCGTAGTGAGGAGGTCCTCCAGGATGTAGAACATGTAGAAAAACAACAATACATGACAATCATTTACAACTCAAAGAAATAAGCTAATGTACCATTCGACAGGTCCCAAGTGGAATGATCGTCATTTTTTAATGAACACTATATGAAAGGATCATTTTACAAATACTAATGCACTGAATTTAAAATAAAAAAGTTTATTCATTTATAAGCTAATAAACGTGTAATACAACTACTATAATACTTATTTACGATGAAGACATTACTGCATTGAAATGTTGTAGAAGTTAGATTATATATATATATATATATATATATATATATATATATATATATATATATATATCCTCACAAAGATTTAAAGTCACTTAGTCTTGTACAAAAAGGTGTGCATTATTCAGGAACACACATTTTCAATAACTTGCCAGAAGCCATAAAAAGCTTATCAACCAATGAAATTCAGTTTAAGAGAAGCCTAAAGAATTTATTGGTGACCAACTACTTCTACTCCATTGATGAATTTCTCAGTAGAATCAACTGATTTGTATATATATATATATATATATATATATATATATATATATATATATACACAAATCAGTTGGTTCTACTGAGAAATTCATCAACTTGGTAGTTGGTCACCAATAAATTCTTTAGGTTTCTCTTAAACTGAATTTCATTGGTTGTTAAGCTTTTTATGGCTTCTGGCAAGTTATTGAAAATGTGTGTTCCTGAATAATGCACACATTTTTGTACAAGACTAAGTGACTTTAAATCTTTGTGAAGATTATTCTTATTTCTAGTATAGTTTCCATGAACTGAGCTGTTGGTTTGAAAAAGTGATACATTTTTAATGACAAATTTCATTAAGTAATAAATATATTGGGAAGCAGTAGTTAGTATCCCTAGTTCCCTAAACAGGCTTCTGCAGGATGTTCTTGAGTTCACACCACATATAACTCTTACTGCACGTTTTTGTGCCTGGAAAGCTTTAGCTTGGCTTGATACATTACCCCCAAAAAATAATCCTATATGACATTATGGAATGAAAGTAAGCATAGTACGCCAGCTTTTTCATTTTTATATCCCCTATGTCTGAAACAATTCGCATTGCAAACAGAGATTTGTTAAGACTTCAGCAGTTCTGTGGTGTGCTTTTCCCAGTTGAATTTATTATCAAGCTGTAATCCCAAGAATTTAACATTGACATCTTCTTCTATCTGCTTGTCATCGTATGTTAGGCATATACTCGTGGGACACCCCTTACAAGTTCTGAACTGCATGTAGTGTGTTTTTTCTTAGTGGCAAAGAATTGGCTAGGAACCAGTGATTAATTTCCACAAATATTTTATTCGCTGATCTTTCTAAGACTGTACTTGATTTACTATTTATTGCTATGTTTGTATCATCGGCAAACAAAACGAACTTGGCATCTGGTATGTTACTGATGAAAGGTCATTGATATACACAAGAAAATGTAAAGGCCCTAAAATGGAACCTTGTGGGACCGCACATGTAATTAGGTTCCAGTTGGATGATGCCTGATAGCTTGATACATGTCTCTTTCCTGTCTCTTGATGTCTCATGATGTAAACACTACACCATGTATTCTTCCGCGTTTGTTTGAATCTCACTGGGTTTCGTTTCACGTGGATCGGAAGCCAAGCTGCGGCCAGTACTGTCAGGTACGATCATAAGAAAACATTTTGTGGTGCGTTACAAGCAGACAGACTGGGCGATAATGCGGAACAACAGCTTTACTGGCGCGTTTAACTTTGTCAGTACTGGCCAGCCAACTGGTCCAACTAACCTTCAATGATGTGAGTTATTGTATTTCAGACGTAAAAAGCGACGAGCAGAGAAACAATGCAGTTTCGAAGGTCATTTAATTTTTTAAAGAGAATGGAATGATATTCGGCAAAACTTCAGCACTACCCACGCTTCTTAGGTGATCAGACGGAAAGCATAAAATGCTCTCGTTCTCACCTGACATAGTATTTTAATCACAAAAAAGATGATGACACTAACTTAAACACAGTGTAATTTTTCTGAGAGAGCTACATGTGTTGCAAAGGCATACTGCAGGGATTTCAATGTACTGCTGTATACTGAAGCCACTAAAGATATTAATTACAGTCAGTCGTCTGGTGATCTCTTAACTCCTTCCTTACCCGAATCCGAAAAATACATTTCAACTCTGGAACTATGCTACTTTGCTGAGGAGTCGATTAACAGCAGAATCCACGAAGCCACCGAGGCGCCTCATATTCTCCGCTTCTTTTATGACGTACCGTTCTATATCCCGCCAACCTTCGGCAGTGACATGTGAAAAAGCTATATACTTTAGTTCCAGCACGTATGGCAGCTTAACAGTCTTGTTATTTCTCGCAGCAAACTGGGCTCCAGGTCAGTTCTGTTGGATTCATATTTTTATAGTACAATGGCAGAAGTAAAAATGCAGCATTTGTATGTTGTGCTCGATGCTATGAAAATGATTGTTTTTAATGTTTATGATACTTATCAGTTAGTGTGAGACTTCATCTGTGGTATAGAACAATGGGTACAGTCCAAATAAAAAGAATATGGAATTCGTTTTTGTCCTGAAACATTAAATTGTTCCGTTTTCTTAATTTAAGCAACCTTTATTAACAATGTTTCATAAAATATAGCCGGCCGCTGTGACCAAGCGGTTCTAGGCGCTCCAGTCCGGAGCCGCGCTGCTTCTACGGTCACAGGTTCGTATCCTGCCTCTGGCATGGATGTGTGTGATGTCGTTAGGTTTAAGTAGTTCTAAGTCTAGGGGACTGATGTCCTCCGATGTTAAGTCCCATAGTGCTTAGAGCCATTTGAATCAGAAATCTATGTAATGAGAAACAAATGGTTCAAATGGCTCTGAGCACTATGGGACTCAACTGCTGTGGTCATCAGTCCCCTAGAACTTAGAACTAATTAAACCTAACTAACCTAAGGACATCACACACATCCATGCCCGAGGCAGGATTCGAACCTGCGACCGTAGCAGCAGCGCGGCTCCGGACTGGAGCGCCTAGAACCGCACGACCACCGCGGCCGGCAATGAGAAACAAGGAGACGTGCATTATTCATAAAAAATGACGAATTTTACAAGTACGCGAGGTAGGTATTTAAAACACGAAAAACAGAAAAAAAAGATGACCTGGCTGGACTTGAGCCAGCGGTCTACGAACTGCACCAGATTATCAGCCTACTACACTACCGATTCAGCTATGCATCTGGTGTGTATGCATATCTCGACTGTTATCATAAACAATCCCTCGGAAAATTTCAAAGCCGATTTTTTTTTCTGTAAGTTTATGACAAACATTAAGAGCAACCTATTTCTCGGCACTTTTTAACCGTGTTCCACACGCGTGTTTCACTACGGAGAGGGAAGCAGTCTCAGCCATTTTCGCAGTGCGTATTAACATCGCGACAATCTGAGCAAACTGCCACTGTACACGATTTTTGAAATAAAAGCTACATAGCTAAAGCGTGATTCAGAAAAAAGTTGGTGGCTGTTAATACATTAGAATATTTTAAAGCATCATTTAAAGTAACTTAATAATAAGATATATAATACGTAAGTAGGACCTGCTTCCAAGATCATATCAGCACCAGTGTACGTGGGCAAAGGCTTCTGACCAATCTTCACGTTTGTGTTTGTTTACATCAGATTTATTCTTATGATGAACGGAGTACGGATTACACGATAGTGAAAAATCTGTGGTCCGACTGGTACTCGTGTAAGTAGGCTGTTTAGGTTCTTATGTTGGTAACCCCACGTAGCGCTCTGTATGAAAATCACTGACTGTGCTGTGTGCAGTCTGTTGCTCGTTGACATTGTTGGAATATTCGCTATTGTAGGAAAATTGGGGAGTTGGGTGTGAACAGCGCGTAGCGTTGTGCAGTTGTAGAGATGGGCAAACTGAAACACGTAACTGTTTCGAAACAAATGAAACAGTACAATGTAATGTTTCGATACGCTGTTTCAAAACAGTGAAACAGTTTGTGTTTTGTAATCTAATAAAGCTAGACATTTTATCATCTTGAATGTCTACCGTATAGGTATGTCCATATAAACACAAATGAGGTGCGAGAGCGCTAATCATATCGCAGAAAGTATGAAACTATCACTTAGGCGTCTTGGCAGTTTCGTATTTCATGTAGCAAATGCGCTGCTTTCGTGTCGTGTGACTTTCATACTTTTCAATTGGCTGAGGACAGCCATAGCTGAAGACAGAAGAACCACCCCGAACGGAACTAGAGGTGGGAGCGGACTGCAGAAACAACGGATGTGGTACTGGGATTCCCACATTCCGCTAGTATGGGAATATACCCATCCTGCTAATTCCCATGCACACAAAGGGAATCATTGTGGATAATAGGCACAGTGACTATAGACTCACAAATAATGCCAAATAATTCGAATAAATAACAAAATATAACAGAAAAATTTTGTCTTTCAAGGTGTTTCGAACCGTTACTATAAAGTCACCATGCTTCCCAGCCCTTCCCGTTCACCATTACACTATCAGTGATATGTCAAACAGATTGCTTGCAATTATACCTACATTAAATTTATGTATATGTATAATAACTGTCACTCTACGCCTTTTTTTTTTTCAAAATGTTCTAGGCTTACTTGCGTTTCTTAATATGATTACTGTACTTGAACAGAGAAACGCATGTTATAAAAAAAAAGTGTAATTTAACTGAATGATTTTCACATATTTATTATTTTGAATGTGAACAGTATGCGTTGTTTTATTGTTTGGTTAATGTTTATAAAGCAAATGTTACTCCATTTCGGAATAGGACAGTCACCTAGAAACGAAGCTTTATTTTCGGATATCTTAAGCTTCATGCTATTGCTTGTCAAAACGATTTCGACACTCTTGAAAGTGTTTCACAAAGTGGTATGTTGTGTTTCAGTACCTGTGCCGAGCCCGAATCTCGTCCGACACAGAGCGGAATGAAACATCACTGTTTCGATACAATCAGTCCGTTCCAAGCACAGGTGGACTGAAACAGCCTTATTTTGAAACAACGATACAGTTTCTGTGTCTGGCTCGAGATCGAATCTGGTCCGGATATCCGAGACAGGGGCGGAATGAAACACCACTGTTTCGAAACAGTGAACCACAGCCGTTCCGAAACACTGAAACAGTTCCACGTATCGATACACTGTATCGAAACTTAGAAACAGTGGCCAAGTCTATGCAGTTGGGTGTGAGATGCCAGCAGTGGTAGATGTGGAGAGAGAGATTCCAGAGTTTTGAGAACGGACGATCTGGACGTGTGTCCGCCAGAAAAAGGAAATTTGTAAACATGGACGTCATGAATTGATAGATATATATATTATGACTTTTGAACTTTATTAATGTTAATACATTGTTTGTTCTCTATCAAAATCTTTCATTTGCTAACAATGCCTATCAGTAGTTAGTGCCTTCAGTAGTTTGAATCTTTTATTTAGCTGGCAGTAGTGGCGCTCGCTGTATTGCAGTAGTTCGAGTAACGAAGATTTTTGTGAGGTAAGTGATTCATGAAAGGTATAGGTTATTGTTAGTCAGGGCCATTCTTTTGTGGGGATTATTGTAAGTCAGTTTGCGTTGCGCTAAAAATATTGTGTGTCAGTTTAATGATGATAAGAAGCCGCGCGGGATTAGCCGAGCGTTCTAGGGCGCTACAGTCATGGACTGTGCGGCTGGTCCCGGCGGAGGTTCGAGTCCTCGCTCGGACATGGGTGTGTGTGTTTGTCCTTAGGATAATTTAGGTTAAGTAGTGTGTAAGCTTAGGGACTGATGACCTTAGCAGTTAAGTCCCATAAGATTTCACACACATTTGACCATTTTTTTGATGATCAGAATAAGTTGGTTGTTGGTTGGTTGTTTTGGGGGAAGAGACCAAACAGCGAGGTCATCAGTCTCATCGGATTAGGGAAGGATGGGGCAGGAAGTCGGCCGTGCCCTTTCAAAGGAACCATCCCGGCATTTGCCTGGAGAGATTTAGGGAAATCACGGAAAACCTAAATCAGGATGGCCGGACGCGGGATTGAACCGTCGTCCTCCCGAATGCGAGTCCAGTGTGCTAACCACTGCGCCACCTCGCTCGGTATCAGAATAAGTAAACAGAGAAATGTCTGAGTACGTTCAGTTTTGCTCAGCTGTTTGAAGATCAAATAACGTAAGAGGTTTTCCAGCACTGTCATTTTTAAATTTTTCTAAGGGGACGTTTCATTCAATCCCGCGACCTTTTGGCTTTCAGCCATGCGCTAGACTACCGTGTCTGACTCAGATATTTCTCAACCTCCGCCGTTGTCTGGAGTTGCGGTAGCTGCATTGCTAGAAGGCAACACCATCGTTTTCATAGCGGCGGCGGACTTTAATTCATCATAGCTCGGCCAGTTTCCACGAAATATTTATAAATTGTATACACGAACCTTCCTTCTGAACCATCTTTCTGTCAGAACCAGATCAAAATTCTTACAGTAGTCCAGGAGATTACCCCCTGTGTACAGACAGAAGCGAGCAGGGACCTTCAATACATATAAGAGAAGAGACGTGATCCTTTTCTTTACGTGAAACGTCTCCTGTGAAAGTGTGGTACGGTTTACTGGTCTATGTGTAGCAGGGCCATCCAAGGCGTGCCGAACCGCCCGCGGGATGGAAGTGTGGGCCAAGGCTCGGGTGTCCTCGAGAGTACTCAGTACAGCGCGACATTTAATTCAGTACTGCTATTCGGCATTTTTCGATCGGCTCAACTCTCTTCAGTTTGACAATATCGTGACGACAGCGCTGTTTACCATTCGCTGTTCGTTCGTGATATCTAGGACATTCACAATTCCAGTGGCTGTTTGCGCAAAAAGAGGCAGTCTAGCGATCTATCGTCACAAGCCTTCAGAAATGAATGGGAATGGCAGAAGAGAGGGATGAAAATTCTCAGTGTCTGCTATACAGCCGCATAATCGGCGGGTACTGCAAATTTGCTACGAAACAACATTACAATAGCATGCAAGAGAATTTAAAGATTTAGTAGACAATGAAACAGCAAGCAAATTACAAGAATCGACAGACGGGATTCATTGTTCTGTACGTCAAAAAGCAGTGTGTGCTACATTTCCAGGCATGCAGCACGTGAAGATATTGGTGGTACGGACAGCAAAATTTCTGAATTCGCACGCAATATTCCATTATCAGTTGCAACAGTTTTCTAAGGAACTGAACTAAGAATATGGAGACTTTATACACCGAAGTGCCAAAAATAAAATAAAAAACTGTTTGTTGTTGTTGTTGTGGTCCTGAGACTGGTTTGATGCAGCTCTCCATGCTACTCTATCCTGTGCAAGCTTCTTCATCTCCCAGTGCCTACTGCAACCTACATCCTTCTGAATCTGCTTAGTGTATTCATCTCTTGGTCTCCCCCTACGATTTTTACCCTCCACGCTGCCCTCCAATACTAAAATGGTGATCCCTTGATGCCTCAGAATATGTTCTACCAACCGATCCCTTCTTCTGGTTAAGTTGTGCCACAAACTTCTCTTCTCCCCAATCCTGTTCAATACTTCCTTATTAGTTACGTAATCTACCCATCTAATCTTCAGCATTCGTCTGTAGCACCACATTTCGAAAGCTTCTATTCTCTTCTTGTCCAAACTATTTACCGTCCATGTTTCACTGCCATATATGGCCACACTCCATACAAATACTTTTAGAAATGACTTCCTGACACTTAAATCTATACTCAATGTTAACAAATTTTTCTTCTTCAGAAACGCTTTCCTTGCCATTGCCAGTCTACATTTTATATCCTCTCTACTTCGACCATCATCAGTTTTTTGCTCCCCAAATAACAAAACTCCTTTACTACTTTAAGTGTCTCATTTCCTAATCTAATACCCTCAACATCACCCGACTTAATTCGACTACATTCCATAATCCTCGTTTTGCTTTTGTTGATGTTCATCTTATATCCTCCTTTCAAGACACTGTCCATTCCATTCAACTGCTCTTCCAAGTCCTTTGCTGTCTCTGACGGAATTACAATGTCATCGGCAAACCTCAAAGTTTTTATTTCTTCTCCATGGATTTTAATACCTACTCCGAATTTTTCTTTTGTTTCCTTTACAGCTTGCTCAATATACAGATTGAATAACATCCGAGAGAGGCTACAACCCTGTCTTACTCCCTTCCCAACCACTGCTTCCCTTTCATGTCCCTCGACTCTTATAACTGCCATCTGGTTTCTGTACAAATTGTAAATAGCCTTTCGCTCCCTGTATTTTACCCCTGCCACCTTTAGAATTTGAAAGAGAGTATTGCAGTCAACATTGTCAAAAGCTTTCTCTAAGTCTACAAATGCTAGAAACGTAGGTTTGCCTTTCCTTAATCTTTTTTCTAAGATGAGTCGTGAGGTCAGTATTGCCTCACGTGTTCCAGTATTTCGACGGAATCCAAACTGATCTTCCCCGAGGTCAGCTTCTACTAGTTTTTCCATTCGTCTGTAAAGAATTCGCGTTAGTATTTTACAGCTGTGGCTTATTAAACTGATTGTTCGGTAATTTTCAGATCTGTCAACACCTGCTTTCTTTGGGATTGGAATTATTATATTCTTCTTGAAGTCTGAGGGTATTTCGCCTGTTTCATACATCTTGCTCACCAGATGGAAGAGTTTTGTCAGGACTGGCTCTCCCAAGGCCGTCAGTATTTCCAATGGAATGTAGTCTACTTCGGGGGCCTTGTTTCGACTCAGGTCTTTCAGTGCTCTGTCAAACTCTTCACGCAGTATCGTATATCCCATTTCATCTTCATCTACATCCTCTTCCATTTCCATAATATTGTCCTCAAGTACATCGCCCTTGTATAGACCCTCTATATAGTGCTTCCACCTTTCTGCTTTCCCTTCTTTGCTAAGAACTGGGTTTCCAACTGAGCTCTTGATGTTCATACAAGTGGTTCTCTTTTCTCCAAAGGTCTCTTTAATTTTTCTGTAGGCAGTATCTATCTTACCCCTAGTGAGATAAGCCTCTAGATCCTTACATTTGTCCTCTAGCCATGCCTGCTTAGCCATTTTACACTTCCTGTCGATCTCATTTTTGAGACGTTTGTATTCCTTTTTGCCTGCTTCATTTACTGCATTTTTATATTTTCTTCTTTCATCAATTAAATTCAATATTTCTTCTGTTACCCAAGGATTTCTACTAGCCCTCGTCTTTTTACCTACTTGATCCTCTGCTGCCTTCCCTTCTTCATCCCTCAAAGCTATCCATTCTTCTTCTACTGTATTTCTTTCCCTTATTGCTGTCAATTGTTCCCTTATGCTCTCCCTGAAACTCTGTACAACCGCTGGTTCAGTCAGTTTATCCAGGTCCCATCTCCTTAAATTCCCACCTTTTTGCAGTTTCTTCAGTACACCTACCTAATATCGTGTAACACGCAGAATCCATGAATCCTTCATGGCTGTCTATAAACACCTCTTCTGAACAGCATGTTGCAAGGAATCCCAGATATGCTCATTAATATTCATGTCTGGCCAGCGGAAGTGTTTAAACTCAGAAGAGTGTTCCTGGAGCCTACTCTGTAGCAATTCTGGACGTGTGGGGTGTCGCATTGTCCTGCTGGAATTGCCCACGTTCGTCGGAATTCACAATGGACATGAACGAATGCAGGTCATCAGACACGATATTTACGTACGTGTCACCTGTCAGAGTCGTATCTAGACATATCAGGGGTTCCATATCACTCCAAGTGCACACGCCTCACACCATTACGGAGCCTCCACTAGCTTGAACAGCCCCATGCTGGCATGCAGGGTCCATGGATTCATGAGGTTGTCTCCATACCTGAATACGTCCATCCGTTCGATACAATTTGAAACGAGACTCGTCCGACTAGTCAGCATGTTTCCTGTCATCAACAGTCCAATGTCGGTGTTGGCGAGCCCAGGCGAAGCGTAAATCCTTGTGGTGTGCAGTCATCAAGGGTACACTAGTGGGTCTTCTGCTCCGAAAGCCCATATCGTGGAGGTATCGTTGAATGGTTCGCTAACTGACACTTGTTGATGGCCCAGCATTGAAATCTGCAGCAATTTGCAGAATGGTTGCACTTCTACCACGCTGAACGATCCTTTCAGTCGTCGTTGGTCTCGTTCTTGCAGGATCTTTTTCCGGCAGCAGCGATGTCGGAGATTTAATGCGTTACCGGTTTCCTGATATTCACGGTACAATCGTGAAAAGGTCGTACTAGAAAATCCCCACTCCATCGCTACCTCGAAGATTCTGTGTCCCTTCGCTCGTGCGCCGACTGTAACACTAAGTTCAAACTCACTTCGATCTTGACATCCTGCCATTGCAGCAGTAGTAACCGACCTGACAACTACGCCAGAAACTTGTTGCTGACCCCGTGCCATATTCTGCCTGTTTACATGTCTCTGTATTTGAATACGCGTGCCTATATCAGTTTCTTTGGCGCTTCAGTGTATATTACTGAAAAGTACATTGGTTTTCTCAAGGTGTTTGCCTGGAATAATTTTTTGATTTAAAACCCCGTATTGTTGAATTCATGAAGGAGAAAGGAAGGTGTCAGCGAAAACTGTAAACCTCCCATTTAAGTGGACTTGACTGCACTCTGTCCATAGTAAGACATTCCAAGGCGAGAAGTAACTTATTTCTGTTTTGATGGAAATTCATTTAAAAAGACAACTGCGTTTTAGAAGGGACAGATTCATTCAAACACATCTAGAAGGGACCAATTCATTCAAACACAGACCAGTTCCATAAGCTCATTGGCATTAAATAAAACACAGAAGTTTACAGAATTCATTGCGGCCTTGAAAGAATTAAAATAATAGTTGTCTAAACGTTTTGAGGTTACTGCCAATCCTACATCCGTTTCGAGATTGTTTGCCATTTCAGTTGAAGGCGCCGCTGTACACGTGCAGATGTAACTGATTGATCTGCAGCGTAATTTCCGTTTTAAAGACAAATAATTTTAAGTTAAAACTGCCATGCACTTCGACATTGTCTTTATTCAGTTAGAGTTGCCATGTATCGATAATAAGGTTGCAAAAGTGCTACAATATTTGCGTGTGAAAGACTTTTTTGGATTATGAAACTAAATAGGTCGCGATTACGTGGCAACCAGAGTGCGAACATATGTTAAATTGCCTGCATCTTGTGACGTCTCCTGCCAAGACATTTGCAAAATCGGTGTAATATATGTGAAAAAAGAAACATTTATCTTGTATTATTATTACTATTTTATTTCTGTATGAACGGTTGTCTATTATGTAGAGTCTGTAAAAAAGGGAATAAGCATTTTTCATATTTATGTTTGCGCAATATTTTTGTGTCCATATTTTGCAAATAACGGCTGTGGTCGGCGAGTGTGGAAATCGAAGCAGACAATGATAATGGAACAAAGATATTTATTAGCGTTCTAAATTGATTACAAATAGTGGAGGCTGAAATGTTAATCTCTCTGTGTTCTTGTAATAGCCTGTGACGCTCGCTTGAATGCTTGGTTAGCTTTCTTTTGTTCTTTGTTCGAGAAAGACACCACTGGAGGCTGATGTATAAAAAAGGTGTCTACATTTTGTGTTGATTTTTGAATATAGAAATTGTTAAAAACACTTGTAATGATTTATTGCTAGCTTGCCGCGGCAAATTCAAATTATAATTGAATGAAAGAGCTCCATTAAAATTATTTCTGCCAGCTTCCCGGAGACCTCAGAGGAGAATTGTGGATTTTATTATGTCATTTTCAGGTGGACATGGGGAACTGCTATTACAGTCTCAGTGACATAAACAAAATGCGTTAATGAGAGTGGTAGAACTTTAGTTGTGTGATATCACAGACTGCTGTGCTGAAACATGTTGTGGCTGATAATAATATTAAAATCAAATTTCATTTTTGTTTCATGCTCTCATGTTAATGGTGGCAATCAATAGTGCTCATATGTTAAAAAAATTCCACTGCAGATTTTATGTTTAGCGAACATAGCGTGCAAATAAGAGTAATTTTCAGTGAATTTCAAAGATGAAAGTAGAGGAGGACATATTTAATTTAATAATTACAGTAATGATATCGTGTTCCATTCCTAACAGGCCAGATCAGGGTTATATGAAAGTAGTTTGCAAATTAAAGATCATACGTTCACCGCAGGAAATCTTTTAGTGTTGTGCGTATCCCCACATAATAGGTCGAGGTGCACAAAGTTAAAGTTTTTCAACTACAGAACCTGATAGTGAGAATCGCATTGTTATGTTTTGTGCTCGCAACAATAAACAACATACAGTTAATTAAAACGTTATGCAACATAAACTGCATATAAAATCAAAAAGTGCGCGGTGGGGAGACGTGACAGTTTGTTCACATGTCGACATTCTACACCAATAAAAATTATTTTACGTCTTAATTGTGCCAAAAATAATTAAATGATAGTCTTTTTTGTTTATGATCCATGTTGTTGTGTAATATGAGATACGAAACCAAGTCATACGCAGTCCGACTGCATTGCCATCTAAATTTGGCTCGTTTGCAATTTCACCCTTTTTCCTCTCCTCTCGCTCAGACAACGTGGCTTGGCGCTGGGGAAAATATACAGCAAGACTGGATCGTTTGGCACGCGAACAAGGGCATGACACTCGAGCCGAATTCTTGACCGCCCTAAATGTGTAGGGCTGATAGAATTCTAACGACAGGATAGGAAAAGCTGGAGCGAGACCTAACTGTTGTAATGGAGAAAAAGCGCACGTGTTCAAAAGCCGGAAGGCGCCTGGAGAACGTGACAGCTGAGGACAGAGCTCCAGTCAATAGTCAACTGTCACAGTGAGCACGTGTCTGATAGTATATGAAGCTAAGATCTCCTCAAATCCAAGGACATACTGCATGGGATGTTCGTTTTTGGCAGGGACACTGCTGTAACGAAAGCACCTAGAGTAGGCTGGAACGCTGTAAAGTGGCAGCCCCACTACCCAACTATGCTTCCAAAATCTTCGTAAGACGGCCAAGTGGAATCAGCTACGTTAGAGGAGGTATAAGGTGGCTTTAATTTCCCACAAGCACCCATCCACATACACTCCTGGAAATGGAAAAAAGAACACATTGACACCGGTGTGTCAGACGCACCATACTTGCTCCGGACACTGCGAGAGGGCTGTACAAGCAATGATCACACGCACGGCACAGCGGACACACCAGGAACCGCGGTGTTGGCCGTCGAATGGCGCTAGCTGCGCAGCATTTGTGCACCGCCGCCGTCAATGTCAGCCAGTTTGCCGTGGCATACGGAGCTCCATCGCAGGATTTAACACTGGTAGCATGCCGCGACAGCGTGGACGTGAACCGTATGTGCAGTTGACGGACTTTGAGCGAGGGCGTATAGTGGGCATGCGGGAGGCCGGGTGGACGTACCGCCGAATTGCTCAACACGTGGGGCGTGAGGTCTCCACAGTACATCGATATTGTCGCCAGTGGTCGGCGGAAGGTGCATGTGCCCGTCGACCTGGGACCGGACCGCAGCGACGCACGGATGCACGCCAAGGCCGTAGGATACTAAGCAGTGCCGTAGGGGACCGCACCGCCACTTCCCAGCAAATTAGGGACACTGTTGCTCCTGGGGTATCGGCGAGGACCATTCGCAACCGTCTCCATGAAGCTGGGCTACGGTCCCGCACACCGTTAGGCCGTCTTCCGCTCACGCCCCAACATCGTGCAGCCCGCCTCCAGTGGTGTCGCGACAGGCGTGAATGGAGGGACGAATGGAGACGTGTCGTCTTCAGCGATGAGAGTCGCTTCTGCCTTGGTGCCAATGATGGTCGTATGCGTGTTTGGCGCCGTGCAGGTGAGCGCCACAATCAGGACTGCATACGACCGAGGCACACAGGGCCAACACCCGGCATCATGGTGTGGGGAGCGATCTCCTACACTGGCCGTACACCACTGGTGATCGTCGAGGGGATACTGAATAGTGCACGGTACATCCAAACCGTCATCGAACCCATCATTCTACCATTCCTAGACCGGCAAGGGAACTTGCTGTTCCAACAGGACAATGCACGTCCGCATGTATCCCGTGCCACCCAACGTGCTCTAGAAGGTGTATGTCAACTACCCTGGCCAGCAAGATCTCCGGATCTGTCCGCCATTGAGCATGTTTGGGACTGGATGAAGCGTCGTCTCACGCGGTCTGCACGTCCAGCACGAACGCTGGTCCAACTGAGGCGCCAGGTGGAAATGGCATGGCAAGCCGTTCCACAGGACTACATCCAGCATCTCTACGATCGTCTCCATGGGAGAATAGCAGCCTGCATTGCTGCGAAAGGTGGATATACACTGTACTAGTGCTGACATTGTGCATGCTCTGTTGCCTGTGTCTATGTGCCTGTGGTTCTGTCAGTGTGATCATGTGATGTATCTGACCCCAGGAATGTGTCAATAAAGTTTCCCCTTCCCGGGACAATGAATTCACGGTGTTCTTATTTCAATTTCCAGGAGTGTACTTTGCCGTGATCTACAAACACTATTATCTATCATTTGATAGGTTCTACATCGTATATACGAATAAATAAAGGAGACTGACATTGTCACGTACGCCTTGTAAATAATTGTTAACGCTTATTGCGCGAAAGGTGACGGAGTGTCTTTATTATCAGAATGGCGTAATGAATGATTGCCTATACTAGTAGAGGTTGGAACGCCAATGGAGATGAAACGGCAGGCGGAACTCAAGCCCTGGATGGAAGGCCCACACAGGTGTGTTGGTCCTGCTTAGACACAGGAAGTAGCTAGATGGACGTCGTGACACCTGAGCGTGAAGACGCAATACAGGGGCGACCGGCCGCTATTGTAGTAGGGCCGGAAGGATAACCGAATAATACTTCCAAACTCTGCAAATTTTGGACGCAGGTGTGGGGAACGAAGAAGCGGCACCTCGGAAACCACGCAGGCTGGGTTATTTCCAAGGATTTTTACTCGGAAGCGTACCTTTGTACGAGGTTTTTCCTCGCAAACTTTCGGCGCTGAAAGACAAAAGACTGAAACATGGGTGGTCGGCGTTCGGAAGAATCTGTAGAGAGGGAGAATATTCCGTGGCTTCGGGAATATGATTCGTTTTCGGAATTACGAGGGTGGGGAGCCGAGCCTTGCTGGGAATCCAGCGGTGGGGAGACGAGGTCTTCCGTTGTGAGCGCCCGTGTATGACGGTCGCTCGATATCAGCTTTGTTGGTACAGACGGACTTGCTGTCTTTGCTCTCAGGAGAGTTTATAGTTAGAACAGTTAGGCACTGTACTGTTGCGAACCTATACGATTCTGGACTTCACCTGCGGGTTGGAAGTCGTCGTTGAGTACGCAGCGTTCAGTAATTGAGAGCACTTCCTGTGCCTATACTTACGTTGAGACGTTGTCTGAACTCCGTCCTTGTGGCTGGGAGTTCGCGTTTCTCACCTGTAGAACACAGAGAGGGGAACACAGTATTACAGTACGAGGGCAGTTCAATAAGTAATGCAACACATTTTTTTTCTGAAACAGGGGTTGTTTTATTCAGCATTGAAATACACCAGGTTATTCCCCAATCTTTTAGCTACACAACACTATTTTTCAACGTAATCTCCATTCAATGCTACGGCCTTACGCCACCTTGAAATGAGGGCCTGTATGCCTGCACGGTACCATTCCACTGGTCGATGTCGGAGCCAACGTCGTACTGCATCAATAACTTCTTCATCATCCGCGTAGTGCCTCCCACGGATTGCGTCCTTCATTGGGCCAAACATATGGAAATCCAACGGTGCGAGATCGGGGCAGGAGGGTGCATGAGGAAGACCAGTCCACTGAAGTTTTGTGAGCTCCTCTCAGGTGCGAAGACTTGTGTGAGGTCTTGCATTGTCATGAAGAAGGAGAAGTTCGTTCAGATTTTTGTGCCTACGAACACGCTGAAGTCGTTTCTTCAATTTCTGAAGAGTAGCACAATACACTTCAGAGTTGATCGTTTGACCATGGGGAAGGACATCGAACAGAATAGCCCCTTCAGCGTCCCAGAAGACTGTAACCATGACTTTACCGGCTTTTTCTTGGTAGGGGAGTGGGTGTGGCGCCACTCCATTGATTGCCGTTTTGTTTCAGGTTCGAAGTGATGAACCCATGTTTCATCGCCTGTAACAATCTTTGACAAGAAATTATCACCCTCAGCCACATGACGAGCAAGCAATTCCGCACAGATGGTTCTCCTTTGCTCTTTATGGTGTTCGGTTAGACAACGAGGGACCCAGCGGGAACAAACCTTTGAATATCCCAACTGGTGAACAATTGTGACAGCACTACCAACAGAGATGTCAAGTTGAGCACTGAGTTGTTTGATGGTGATCCGTCGATCATCTCGAACGAGTGTGTTCGCACGCTCCGCCATTGCAGGAGTCACAGCTGTGCACGGCTGGCCCGCACGCGGGAGATCAGACAGTCTTGCTTGACCTTGCGACGATGATGACACACGCTTTGCCCAACGACTCACCGTGCTTTTGTCCACTGCCAGATCACCGTAGACATTCTGCAAGCGCCTATGAATATCTGAGATGCCCTGGTTTTCCGCCAAAAGAAACTCGATCACTGCCCGTTGTTTGCAACGCACATCCGTTACAGACGCCATTTTAACAGCTCCGTACAGCGCTGCCACCTGTCGGAAGTCAATGAAACTATACGAGACGAAGCGGGAATGTTTGAAAATATTCCACAAGAAATGTCCGGTTTTTTCAACCAAAATTGGCCGAGAAAAAAAATGTGTTGCATTACTTTTTGAACTGCCCTCGTATATTAGTCAGAGGACAGCCTTCTGCCGTCCTAGTGTTTGAAAGAGTTTATTTGTGGCTGGAGTTCTTTCATCGTCGCAGACGAGTACGAGAACCATCACTTCGACGCACCGGTCGCCGTACATATGGTGATATCACCAATATCTTCGGCTTATTAGGGCTATAAAACCTAAACAGCTGTGATCACGTTAGTTTATTTCCACTGAGGTTCCACACCACCGTAAAAAACGTTCAAACGTCTGTGAAATCTTATGGGACATAACTGTTAATGTCATCAGTCCCTAAGCTTACACACTACTTAACCTAAATTATCCTCAGGACAAACACACAGAGTCATGCCCGAGGGAGGACTCGAACCTCTGCCGGGACCAGCCGCACAGTCCATAACTGCAGCGCATTAGACCGCTCGGATAATCCGACGCTCGTCAACACCGTAGATCATCTTTGAAAGTAGTGTCTTATAGTGTTTGGTACGTAGATTATGTCAGTCATTTCGCGTTATTGATATTAGATCGCGCAGTCATAATAAGGGGCAGAGTTGGGCAATTGATTAGTAATTTTACTTAGGAAATGTAAACTTTTTAATATAAAGGTTTTTTTTAAAAAAATCTGCAATAAATATATAAGCAGGAACAACTTTTATCATTTAGTAGTATTAGTTGCCTTAATCATTCATTTCTGATTCGATTGTAATTTATAGAATCAAGAGATTCTAAGATCTGCTTCCGGGGGTAGTCAGACAGGGCCAAATCATCATTTTAGCGTTTATTATTTTCCGTTGCGCACAGTCATTTTACACCCGCCTGGAGTAGAATCTTTGAGAGGAGGCGGACGAAGACGTATATGACGAACTGGAGAAAGAAAAAGACCAAGGACAATAGTATAGCAGAATATATAACCTTAATAACATACACTGAAGCGCCAAAGAAACTGGTATAGTCTTGCATATGCAAATATAGAGATATCTAAACACGCAGAACACGGCACGCGGTCGGCAATTCCTATATGTGACAACCCATGTCTGGCTCAGTTGTCAGGTCGGTTACTGCTGCTACAGTGGCAGGTTACCAAGATTTAAGTGAGTTTGAACGTGGTGTAATAGTCGGCGTACGAGCGATGGGACACGGCATCTCCGAGGTAGCGATGAAATGGAGATTATCCCGTACGACCGTTTCGTGAACGTACCGTGAATATCAGGAATCCTGTAAAACATCAAACCTGCAACATTGCTGCGGCCGTAAAAAGAACCTGCAAGATTGGGACCAACGATGACTGAAGAAAGTCGTTCAGCGTGACAGAAGTGCAACCCTTCAATAAATTGCTGCAGATTTCAGTGCAGATTTCAACAATTGTCAGCGTGTGAACCATTTAACGAAATATCATCGATATGGGCTTTCGGAGCCGAAGGTCCACTCGTTACCCTTGGTGACTGCACGACACAAAGCTTTACGCCTCGACTGGGCACGTAGACACCGACATTGCACTGATTATGACTGGAAACACGTCTGGTCGGAAGAGTCTCGTTTCAAATTGTATCGAGCGGATGGTCGTGTACGGGTATGCAGGCAACCTCAAGAAGCCATGGATCCTGCACGTCAGCAGGGGACTTCAAACTGGTGGAGCCTTTTTCCGTGTCACTCTGACAGGTGACACGTACATTAGCACCCTGCCAAATCACCTGCATGCATTCACGTCCATTGTGCATTCCGACAAACTTAGGCAATTCCAGCAGGGCAATGCGACGCCCCATATGTCCAGAAATGCTACAGAGTGGCTCCAGGAACACTCTTCGGTGTTTAAACAATTCCGCTGGCCACCAAATTCCCTTGACATGAACATTATTAAGCATATTTGGGATGCCTTGCAAAGTACTGTTGAGAAGAGATCTCCACCCCCTCGTACTCCTACAGATTTATGGACAGCCCTGCAGGAATGATGGTGTCAATTCCCTTGAGGACTGCTGCAGACATTAGTCGAGGCCATGTCACATCTTGTTGCGGCACTTCTGCGTGCTCGCGGAGACACTACACGATATTAAGAGGTGTACCAGTTTCTTTGACTGTTCAGCGTAGAATTTCAGAGGGATAACCACAAAGGAAGGGTAATAACAAAAAGCACTGTAAGAGAGGAGATATAATTTTGTGTTCATTACAGAAATCAGAAAGGAAACGAAAGGAACCCGTGGTCTAGGAAATTACACTATGATACACAGGATGTAAATTCCCTTTACAGATTTTGAGGACATGTTTCTTACGCTAAAACAAAAGAAAAGTGTACTAAAAGTGGACTCTAAAATGCATACCTTAAGAGCAATCAGGATATGTTGAATAGAAGAGATTCGTTTCACAGTAGCGAAGATGAGCAAGTGCTCATAGCCCTTAATGTATGCATTTTATTATATATTGGTCAGTTGCTTTGTTGTAAGGAACCAGTCCTCGAAACCTGAAAAGGGAATTTAGCTACACCCTGTATAGTGAGCAGGAAATCCATAAGAGCGCATGTTGGAGTTGCTGCAGTAATAAATAGACTAGTAGGGTATACACGGATAAACGTACGGGTATGTAGTACAATATGTAACATTACTAGAGGCTATTTAATGATGTAGTAATGTGTGTGTCAGAGTAAGGAGAGAGAAGGAAAATGAGATGTTTTGTGATGGTCTACAGAAAACGCTATTCAAGATAAATAAGAACAACTGTATAGTAATTTGTGGAGTGCAATAATAGGAAGGTAGAGGGTCCGTAATGTAGCAGTAGAGATTACGATGAACAGCAAATTATCATATTTAGAGATTTTGCAAATTCTGACAACTTCAGTGTCTTGTACTTTTTCTAGAAGCACAAAGCTATTCGCAAGTGCACATGGTCCGCTAGAGAATCTAGAATTATGTAACTGACTATTTCCTAGCAAACTAAAAAACAGCTCTTCTCTTTGAGGATCTACGTCTGTATAGGAAGTATGATAGAAATTCTGACCACTCCCTACTTCAAGCAAAACTTACTCTCAAGTATAGAGGATATGAAATACATATACTCCATTGAGCAACCAAGAGAGATATATAAAATATACTTACTAGAACTTGAATCTATCAAGCATCTATACCGAAGATGTCTCAACAATATAATGAGTAGTAGAACATATAGAGATTAGAGTCTTTTAAGGAGAGTATAGAACATGAATGGGAACAAATTAAGAATATAATAGGACGAGGCATCACGTAAAATGAAACAAAGGAAAAGCAAAATAAAGATACATCTTTCGGACATAAGAAATGGAGAAAGCATCTGAAGTAAAGAGAGCGCCGATTATCAAATACCTGAAAAACCGAACACAGGAGAATAATCGAACATACAAGAAGCAGGCAATGGAGGTCAAAAAGCTAAACGATAGAGTTCATTAAGGCTTTTGGCATAACTTGGTAGCCAGAATTGAAAAGGATGTTCACGGGAGGCAAACACTCGCGTACAAACAAGTAAGACACCTGAGTAATGTGGAAAGTAATGTGACGCATATTAATGTAATAAACAACAAAGACTGGCTTCATTATTAGAAAAAAAACGTGGGCTGATCAACATGCAAAATGAGGAAGCCATGGAAGCAAATCCAGATCACAATGAATACAAAGATTGCTCTCAGATAGACTAGAGATAGGCAGTAGGAAGTGACGATGTAAATACTGAACTGATAAAAAAAACCTTTAGTAGAATTTTAAAAAGAAGGTTCCTTAGATTCCTGAATCTTTCCTCTATAAGGAAGGAAAAAAGTGGATGATATCGCTCATAAAATCATTATAGAAGAAGGGTGTAAGAACCGGTTCAGAAAATTATACAGGGAGATATCGTTACCGAATTCTGCGTGTAAGATACATACTACAATAATAACCGAAAGACTGAAGGTCGTAATGGGGTGCATTCTCTCAGAGGAAAAAAAAAAAAAAAAAATCAGAAAAGAAAGAATCTGTACAGAGAATACGTTTGTACTACAACATATTATTATGTTAAGGAACGCACATCCTTCTCATTGATTATACGGGGTGTTCAAAAAGTCTCTTCGCAGTGCCGTGTATTTGTTCGCCCGCCTGGGTTACTTCCCTCCCAGTGGACTCTCCCAACATTCCACTGTTTCGTTTATCTCAGCCACCGTCAGTAGTATCGTTGGGGTGTGTCGTTATGTGTTGACGAGAACGTTTTAGTTCCTTTGTTCGTTTGTTTCGTTTTTGTCACTGTTAAAATTGTGACCATTGAAGCACGTGAGGTTTTAGTCGAACAAGCGTGCAAAGCTGGCGGTAAATACACAGTTTCAGTTCGTCAAACATTTAATTCACTTTTCCCGGAGACAACATTCCCACATCGCGATACTGTGCGAGATTTGATTAACAAATTTCGAAGTACGGGTTCAGTGACAGATGCACCGAGAAGTGGTCGTCCTAACGTTTTATCTGAGGATAAATTACTCGATATTTCCGATAAAATGTCCTTGAGCCCGAAAAAGTCAGTAAGAAAACTCGCCCAGGTAATCGATGAGAAGAACAGTGATGTCAATACCTGCAACACTAGAAGTAAAAAAATGTCCTTCATTACTTATTCTTAATGCTGTCAGTGTCCGAGAAAAGAGTTCAATATGCACCAACAAAAATTTTTGATCATTTGCTCAATAACATAAAATATTTGACAGGTAACGAAGCTAGCTTTAAATTTAATTTAAAATAGTTTCTACTGGACAGTTTCGTCTACTCCATTGCCAAATTTCTAGCCAGTAAAGAAGATTTAGTTGCATGATAAGGACTAAAAATAATAATGTGCTCATTAATGTTAACACTAATCAAGTGCACAGATTCTGCAAACTGATTCGTTCCTTATAATTTCAATAAAAGAATCGTTCAAATGGTCTTTGGAACATGTAACTAATTAACTAAATAAGTGAATAAATACTTTCACATTGACTATAACCAAATCCTCTACGTTTTCTAATTGATTTAATAGTGGAATAATAGAAATGCTCCTTTCTAGTATCAGTCTTTCAGATTTCGCAAACACTACCCTTTTTAAGTGGAACGATGCCTGGTAGCTGCCATCGACAAAGTTCAGTCATGAAAATTGCTCGCCCTAAGTGGAGATCATCAGTCAACTGTCAAACTCTTATTTGGTTTGTCACAGATTAAACACGTTTGTGTTTGTTTTAGATCAGATTTATTCTTATGATGAACAGAGTACAGATTACACGATAGTGAAAAATCTGTGGTCCGACTGGTCCTCGTGTAAGTAGGCTGTTTAGGTTTTTATGTTGGTAACCCCACGTAGCGCTCTGTATGAAAATCACTGACTGTGCTGTATGCAGTCTGTTGCTCCTTGACAATTTTGGAATATTCGCTATTGTAGAGTTGGGAAGTTGGATGTGAACAGCGCGTAGCGTTGTGTAGTTGGGTGTGAGATGCCAGCAGTGGTAGATGTGGAGAGAGAGATTGCAGAGTTTTGAGAACGGACGATCTGGACGTGTGTCCGCCAGAAAAAGGAAATTTGTAAACATGGATGTCATGAATTGATAGATATATATATTATGACTTTTGAACTTTATTAATGTAAATACATTGTTTGTTCTCAATTAAAATCTTTCATTTGCTAACAATGCCTATCAGTAGTTAGTGCCTTCAGTAGTTTGAATCTTTTATTTAGCTGGCAGTAGTGGCGCTCGCTGTATTGCAGTAGTTCGAGTAACGAAGATTTTTGTGAGGTAAGTGATTCATGAAAGGTATAGGTTATTGTTAGTCAGGGCCATTCTTTTGTGGGGATTATTGTAAGTCAGTTTCCGTTGCGCTAAAAATATTGTGTGTCAGTTTAATGATGATCAGAAGCCGCGCGGGATTAGCCGAGCGTTCTAGGGCGCTACAGTCATGGACTGTGCGGCTGGTCCCGGCGGAGGTTCGAGTACTCGCTCGGACATGGGTGTGTGTGTTTGTCCCTAGGATAATTTAGGTTAAGTAGTGTGTAAGCTTAGGGACTGATGACCTTAGCAGTTAAGTCCCATAAGATTTCACACACATTTGACCATTTTTTTGATGATCAGAATAAGTTGGTTGTTGGTTGGTTGTTTTGGGGGAAGAGACCAAACAGCGAGGTCATCAGTCTCATCGGATTAGGGAAGGATGGGGCAGGAAGTCGGCCGTGCCCTTTCAAAGGAACCATCCCGGCATTTGCCTGGAGAGATTTAGGGAAATCACGGAAAACCTAAATCAGGATGGCCGGACGCGGGATTGAACCGTCGTCCTCCCGAATGCGAGTCCAGTGTGCTAACCACTTCGCCACCTCGCTCGGTATCAGAATAAGTAAACAGAGAAATGTCTGAGTACGTTCAGTTTTGCTCAGCTGTTTGAAGATCAAATAACGTAAGAGGTTTTGCAGCACTGTCATTTTTAAATTTTTCTAAGGGGACGTTTCATTCAATCCCGCGACCTTCTGGCTTTCAGCCATGCGCTAGACTACCGTGTCTGACTCAGATATTTCTCAACCTCCGCCGTTGTCTGGAGTTGCGGTAGCTGCATTGCTAGAAGGCAACCCCATCGTTTTCATAGCGGCGGCGGACTTTAATTCATCATAGCTCGGCCAGTTTCCACGAAATATTTATAAATTGTATACACGAACCTTCCTTCTGAACCATCTTTCTGTCAGAACCAGATCAAAATTCTTACAGTAGTTCAGGAGATTACCCCCTGTGTACAGACAGAAGCGAGCAGGGACCTTCAATACATATAAGAGAAGAGACGTGATCCTTTTCTTTACGTGAAACGTCTCCTGTGAAAGTGTGGTACGGTTTACTGGTCTATGTGTAGCAGGGCCATCCAAGGCGTGCCGAACCGCCCGCGGGATGGAAGTGTGGGCCAAGGCTCGGGTGTCCTCGAGAGTACTCAGTACAGCGCGACATTTAATTCAGTACTGCTATTCGGCATTTTTCGATCGGCTCAACTCTCTTCAGTTTGACAATATCGTGACGACAGCGCTGTTTACCATTCGCTGTTCGTTCGTGATATCTAGGACATTCACAATTCCAGTGGCTGTTTGCGCAAAAAGAGGCAGTCTAGCGATCTATCGTCACAAGCCTTCAGAAATGAATGGGAATGGCAGAAGAGAGGGATGAAAATTCTCAGTGTCTGCTATACAGCCGCATAATCGGCGGGTACTGCAAATTTGCTACGAAACAACATTACAATAGCATGCAAGAGAATTTAAAGATTTAGTAGACAATGAAACAGCAAGAAAATTACAAGAATCGACAGACGGGATTCATTGTTCTGTACGTCAAAAAGCAGTGTGTGCTACATTTCCAGGCATGCAGCACGTGAAGATATTGGTGGTACGGACAGCAAAATTTCTGAATTCGCACGCAATATTCCATTATCAGTTGCAACAGTTTTCTAAGGAACTGAACTAAGAATATGGAGACTTTATACACCGAAGTGCCAAAAATAAAATAAAAAACTGTTTGTTGTTGTTGTTGTGGTCCTGAGACTGGTTTGATGCAGCTCTCCATGCTACTCTATCCTGTGCAAGCTTCTTCATCTCCCAGTACCTACTGCAACCTACATCCTCCTGAATCTGCTTAGTGTATTCATCTCTTGGTCTCCCCCTACGATTTTTACCCTCCACGCTGCCCTCCAATACTAAAATGGTGATCCCTTGATGCCTCAGAATATGTTCTACCAACCGATCCCTTCTTCTGGTTAAGTTGTGCCACAAACTTCTCTTCTCCCCAATCCTGTTCAATACTTCCTCATTAGTTATGTAATCTACCCATCTAATCTTCAGCATTCGTCTGTAGCACCACATTTCGAAAGCTTCTATTCTCTTCTTGTCCAAACTATTTACCGTCCATGTTTCACTGCCATATATGGCTACACTCCATACAAATACTTTTAGAAATGACTTCCTGACACTTAAATCTATACTCGATGTTAACAAATTTTTCTTCTTCAGAAACGCTTTCCTTGCCATTGCCAGTCTACATTTTATATCCTCTCTACTTCGACCATCATCAGTTTTTTGCTCCCCAAATAACAAAACTCCTTTACTACTTTAAGTGTCTCATTTCCTAATCTAATACCCTCAACATCACCCGACTTAATTCGACTACATTCCATAATCCTCGTTTTGCTTTTGTTGATGTTCATCTTATATCCTCCTTTCAAGACACTGTCCATTCCATTCAACTGCTCTTCCAAGTCCTTTGCTGTCTCTGACGGAATTACAATGTCATCGGCAAACCTCAAAGGTTTTATTTCTTATCCTGTGGATTTTAATACCTACTCCGAATTTTTCTTTTGTTTCCTTTACAGCTTGCTCAATATACAGATTGAATAACATCCGGGAGAGGCTACAACCCTGTCTTACTCCCTTCCCAACCACTGCTTCCCTTTCATGTCCCTCGACTCTTATAACTGCCATCTGGTTTCTGTACAAATTGTAAATAGCCTTTCGCTCCCTGTATTTTACCCCTGCCACCTTTAGAATTTGAAAGAGAGTATTGCAGTCAACATTGTCAAAAGCTTTCTCTAAGTCTACAAATGCTAGAAACGTAGGTTTGCCTTTCCTTAATCTTTTTTCTAAGATGAGTAGTGAGGTCAGTATTGCCTCACGTGTTCCAGTATTTCGACGGAATCCAAACTGATCTTCCCCGAGGTCAGCTTCTACTAGTTTTTCTATTCGTCTGTAAAGAATTCGCGTTAGTATTTTACAGCTGTGGCTTATTAAACTGATTGTTCGGTAATTTTCAGATCTGTCAACACCTGCTTTCTTTGGGATTGGAATTATTATATTCTTCTTGAAGTCTGAGGGTATTTCGCCTGTTTCATACATCTTGCTCACCAGATGGAAGAGTTTTGTCAGGACTGGCTCTCCCAAGGCCGTCAGTATTTCCAATGGAATGTAGTCTACTTCGGGGGCCTTGTTTCGACTCAGGTCTTTCAGTGCTCTGTCAAACTCTTTACGCAGTATCGTATATCCCATTTCATCTTCATCTACATCCTCTTCCATTTCCATAATATTGTCCTCAAGTACATCGCCCTTGTATAGACCCTCTATATAGTGCTTCCACCTTTCTGCTTTCCCTTCTTTGCTAAGAACTGGGTTTCCAACTGAGCTCTTGATGTTCATACAAGTGGTTCTCTTTTCTCAAAAGGTCTCTTTAATTTTTCTGTAGGCAGTATCTATCTTACCCCTAGTGAGATAAGCCTCTAGATCCTTACATTTGTCCTCTAGCCATGCCTGCTTAGCCATTTTACACTTCCTGTCGATCTCATTTTTGAGACGTTTGTATTCCTTTTTGCCTGCTTCATTTACTGCCTTTTTATATTTTCTTCTTTCATCAATTAAATTCAATATTTCTTCTGTTACCCAAGGATTTCAACTAGCCCTCGTCTTTTTACCTACTTGATCCTCTGCTGCCTTCCCTTCTTCATCCCTCAAAGCTATCCATTCTTCTTCTACTGTATTTCTTTCCCTTATTGCTGTCAATTGTTCCCTTATGCTCTCCCTGAAACTCTGTACAACCGCTGGTTCAGTCAGTTTATCCAGGTCCCATCTCCTTAAATTCCCACCTTTTTGCAGTTTCTTCAGTACACCTACCTAATATCGTGTAACACGCAGAATCCATGAATCCTTCATGGCTGTCTATAAACACCTCTTCTGAACAGCATGTTGCAAGGAATCCCAGATATGCTCATTAATATTCATGTCTGGCCAGCGGAAGTGTTTAAACTCAGAAGAGTGTTCCTGGAGCCTACTCTGTAGCAATTCTGGACGTGTGGGGTGTCGCATTGTCCTGCTGGAATTGCCCACGTTCGTCGGAATTCACAATGGACATGAACGAATGCAGGTCATCAGACACGATATTTACGTACGTGTCACCTGTCAGAGTCGTATCTAGACATATCAGGGGTTCCATATCACTCCAAGTGCACACGCCTCACACCATTACGGAGCCTCCACTAGCTTGAACAGCCCCATGCTGGCATGCAGGGTCCATGGATTCATGAGGTTGTCTCCATACCTGAATACGTCCATCCGTTCGATACAATTTGAAACGAGACTCGTCCGACTAGTCAGCATGTTTCCTGTCATCAACAGTCCAATGTCGGTGTTGGCGAGCCCAGGCGAAGCGTAAATCCTTGTGGTGTGCAGTCATCAAGGGTACACTAGTGGGTCTTCTGCTCCGAAAGCCCATATCGTGGAGGTATCGTTGAATGGTTCGCTAACTGACACTTGTTGATGGCCCAGCATTGAAATCTGCAGCAATTTGCAGAATGGTTGCACTTCTACCACGCTGAACGATCCTTTCAGTCGTCGTTGGTCTCGTTCTTGCAGGATCTTTTTCCGGCAGCAGCGATGTCGGAGATTTAATGCGTTACCGGTTTCCTGATATTCACGGTACAATCGTGAAAAGGTCGTACTAGAAAATCCCCACTCCATCGCTACCTCGGAGATTCTGTGTCCGTTCGTTCGTGCGCCGACTGTAACACTAAGTTCAAACTCACTTCGATCTTGACATCCTGCCATTGCAGCAGCAGTAACCGACCTGACAACTGCGCCAGAAACTTGTTACTGATCCCGTGCCATATTCTGCCTGTTTACATGTCTCTGTAGTTGAATACGCGTGCCTATATCAGTTTCTTTGGCGCTTCAGTGTATATTACTGAAAAGTACATTGGTTTTCTCAAGGTGTTTGCCTGGAATAATTTTTTGATTTAAAACCCCGTATTGTTGAATACATGAAGGAAAAAGGAAGGTGTCAGCGAAAACTGTAAACCTCCCATTTAAGTGGACTTGACTGCACTCTGTCCATAGTAAGACATTGCAAGGTGACAAGTAACTTATTTCTGTTTTGATGGAGATTCATTTAAAAAGACAACTGCGTTCTAGAAGCGACAGATTCATTCAAACACATCTAGAAGGGACAAATTCATTCAAACACAGACCAGTACCATAATCTCATTGGCATTAAATAAAACACAGTAGTTTACAGAATTCATTGCGGCCTTGAAAGAATTAAAAGAATAGTTGTGTAAAGGTTTTGAGGTTACTGCCAATCCTACATCTGTTTCGAGATTGTTTGCCATTTCAGTTGAAAGCGCCGCTGAGCACGTGCAGATGTAACTGATTGATCTGCAGCGTAATTTCCGTTTTAAAGACAAATAATTTTAAGTTAAAACTGCTATGCACTTGGACATTGTCTTTATTCAGTTAGAGTTGCCATGTATCCATAATAAGGTTGCAAAAGTGCTACAATATTTGTGTGTGAAAGACTTTTTTGGATTATGAAACTAAATAGGTCGCGATTACGTGGCAACCAGAGTGCGAACATATGTTAAATTGCCTGCATCTTGTGACGTCTCCTGCCAAGACATTTGCAAAATCGGTGTAATATATGTGAAAAAAGAAACATTTATCTTGTATTATTATTACTATTTCATTTCTGTATGAACGGTTGTCTATTATGTAGAGTCTGTAAAAAAGGAAATAAGCATTTTTCATATTTATGTTTGCGCAATATTTTTGTGTCCATATTTTGCAAATAACGTCTGTGGTCGGCGAGTGTGGAAATCGAAGCAGACAATGATAATGGAACAAAGATATTTATTAGCGTTCTAAATTGATTATAAATAGTGGAGGCTGAAATGTTAATCTCTCTGTGTTCTTGTAATAGCCTGTGACGCTCGCTTGAATGCTTGGTTAGCTTTCTTTTGTTCTTTGTTCGAGAAAGACACCACTGGAGGCTGATGTATAAAAAAGGTGTCTACATTTTGTGTTGATTTTTGAATATAGAAATTGTTAAAAACACTTGTAATGATTTATTGCTAGCTTGCCGCGGCAAATTCAAATTATAATTGAATGAAAGAGCTCCATTAAAATTATTTCTGCCAGCTTCCCGGAGACCTCAGAGGAGAATTGTGGATTTTATTATGTCATTTTCAGGTGGACATGGGGAACTGCTATTACAGTCTCAGTGACATAAACAAAATGCGTTAATCAGAGTGGTAGAACTTTAGTCGTGTGATATCACAGACTGCTCTGCTGAAACATGTTGTGGCTGATAATAATATTAAAATCAAATTTCATTTTTGTTTCATGCTCTCATGTTAATGGTGGCAATCAATAGTGCTCATATGTTAAAAAAATTCCACTGCAGATTTTATGTTTAGCGAACATAGCGTGCAAATAAGAGTAATTTTCAGTGAATTTCAAAGATGAAAGTAGAGGAGGACATATTTAATTTAATAATTACAGTAATGATATCGTGTTCCATTCCTAACAGGCCAGATCAGGGTTATATGAAAGTAGTTTGCAAATTAAAGATCATACGTTCACCGCAGGAAATCTTTTAGTGCTGTGCGTATCCCCACATAATAGGTCGAGGTGCACAAAGTTAAAGTTTTTCAACTACAGAACCTGATAGTGAGAATCGCATTGTTATGTTTTGTGCTCGCAACAATAAACAACATACAGTTAATTAAAACGTTATGCAACATAAACTGCATATAAAATCAAAAAGTGCGCGGTGGGAAGACGCGACAGTCTGTTCACATGTCGACATTCTACACCAATAAAAATTATTTTACGTCTTAATTGTGCCAAAAATAATTAAATGATAGTCTTTTTTGTTTATGATCCATGTTGTTGTGTAATATGAGATACGAAACCAAGTCATACACAGTCCGACTGCATTGCCATCTAAATTTGGCTCGTTTGCAATTTCACCCTTTTTCCTCTCCTCTCGCTCAGACAACGTGGCTTGGCGCTGGGGAAAATATACAGCAAGACTGAATCGTTTGGCACGCGAACAAGGGCATGACACTCGAGCCGAATTCTTGACCGTCCTAAATGTGTAGGGCTGATAGAATTCTAACGACAGGATAGGAAAAGCTGGAGCGAGACCTAACTGTTGTAATGGAGAAAAAGCGCACGTGTTCATAAGCCGGAAGGCGCCTGGAGAACGTGACAGCTGAGGACAGAGCTCCAGTCAATAGTCAACTGTCACAGTGAGCACGTGTCTGATAGTATATGAAGCTAAGATCTCCTCAAATCCAAGGACGTACTGCATGGGATGTTCGTTTTTGGCAGGGACACTGCTGTAACGAAAGCACCTAGAGTAGGCTGGAACGCTGTAAAGTGGCAGCCCCACTACCCAACTATGCCTTCACAATCTTCATAAGACGGCCAAGTGGAATCAGCTACGTTAGAGGAGGTATAAGGTGACTTTAATTTCCCACCTTACAAGCACCCATCCACATACTTTGCCGTGATCTACAAAAACTACACTCCTGGAGATTGAAATAAGAACACCGTGAATTCATTGTCCCAGGAAGGGGAAACTTTATTGGCACATTCCTGGGGTCAGATACATCACATGATCACACTGACAGAACCACAGGCACATAGACACAGGCAACAGAGCATGCACAATGTCGGCACTAGTACAGTGTATATCCACCTTTCGCAGCAATGCAGGCTGCTATTCTCCCATGGAGACGATCGTAGAGATGCTGGATGTAGTCCTGTGGAACGGCTTGTCATGCCATTTCCACCTGGCGCCTCAGTTGGACCAGCGTTCGTGCTGGACGTGCAGACCGCGTGAGACGACGCTTCATCCAGTCGCAAACATGCTCAATGGGAGACAGATCCGGAGATCTTGCTGGCCAGGGTAGTTGACTTACACCTTCTAGAGCACGTTGGGTGGCACGGGATACATGCGGACGTGCATTGTCCTGTTGGAACAGCAAGTTCCCTTGCCGGTATAGGAATGGTAGAACGATGGGTTCGATGACGGTTTGGATGTACCGTGCACTATTCAGTGTCCCCTCGACGATCACCAGTGGTGTACGGCCAGTGTAGGAGATCGCTCCCCACACCATGATGCCGGGTGTTGGCCCTGTGTGCCTCGGTCGTATGCAGTCCTGATTGTGGCGCTCACCTGCACGGCGCCAAACACGCATACGACCATCATTGGCACCAAGGCAGAAGCGACTCTCATCGCTGAAGACGACACGTCTCCATTCGTCCCTCCATTCACGCCTGTCGCGACACCACTGGAGGCGGGCTGCACGATGTTGGGGCGTGAGCGGAAGACGGCCTAACGGTGTGCGGGACCGTAGCCCAGCTTCATGGAGACGGTTGCGAATGGTTCTCGCCGATACCCAAGGAGCAACAGTGTCCCTAATTTGCTGGGAAGTGGCGGTGCGGTCCCCTACGGCACTGCGTAGGATCCTACGGTCTTGGCGTGCATCCGTGCGTCGCTGCCGTCCGGTCCCAGGTCGACGGGCACGTGCACCTTCCGCCGACCACTGGCGACAACATCGATGTACTGTGGAGACCTCACGCCCCACGTGTTGAGCAATTCGGCGGTACGTCCACCCGGGCTCCCGCATGCCCACTATACGCCCTCGCTCAAAGTCCGTCAACAGCACATACGGTTCACGTCCACGCTGTCGCGGCATGCTACCAGTGTTAAAGACTGCGATGGAGCTTCGTATGCCACGGCAAACTGGCTGACTGACGGCGGCGGTGCACAAATGCTGCGCAACTAGCGCCATTCGACGGCCAACACCGCGGTTCCTGGTGTGTCCGCTGTGCCGTGCGTGTGATCATTGCTTGTACAGCCCTCTCGCAGTGTCCGGAGCAAGTATGGTGGGTCTGACACACCGGTGTCAATGTGTTCTTTTTTCCATTTCCAGGAGTGTATATATACGCAGAAACGTTTATCATTTAGTAGGATTCATTATTCATTTATGTTTATATTGTAATTTATAGAATTAAGAGATTCTAAGATCTGCTTTCGGGGGTAGTCAGACAGGGCCAAATCATCATTTTAGCGTTTATTATTTTCCGTTGCACACAGTCATTTTACACCCGCCTGGAGTAGCATCTTGGAGAGGAGGCGGACGAAGACGTATATGACGAATTGGAGAAAAAAAAAGACCAAGGACTTTAGTATAGCAGAATATATAACCTTAATAACATACACTGGAGTGCCAAAGAATCTGGTATAGTCTTGCATATACAAATACAGAGATATCTAAACAGTCGGAACACGGCACGCGGTCGGCAATACCTATATGTGACAACACATGTCTGGCGCAGTTGTCAGGTCGGTTACTGCGGCTACAATGGCAGTATGTCAAGATTTAAGTGAGTTTGAACGTGGTGTAATAGTCGGCGTACGATCGATGGGACACGGCATCTCCGAGATAGCGATGAAATGGAGATTATCCCGTACGAGCGTTTCGTGAACGTACCGTGAATATCAGGAATCCTGTAAAACATCAAACCTCGAACATTGCTGCGGCCGTAAAAGGAACCTGCAAGATTGGGACCAACGATGACTGAAGAAAGTCGTTCGGCGTGACAGAAGTGCAAGCCTTCAATAAATTGCTGCAGATTTCAGTGCAGATTTCAACAACTGTCAGCGTGTGAACCATTCAACGAAATATCATCGATATGGGCTTTCTGAGCCGAAGGTCCACTCGTGTACCCTTGGCGACTGCACGACACAAAGCTTTACGCCTCGACTGGGCCAGTCAACACCGACATTGCACTGATGATCACAATAAATATGTTGTCTGGTCGGAAGAGTCTCGTTTCAAATTGTATCGAGCGGATGGTCGTGTACAGGTATGCAGGCAACCTCAAGAAGCCATGGATCCTGCACGTCAGCAGGGGACTTCAAACTGGTGGAGCCTTTTTCCGTGTCACTCTGACAGGTGACACGTACATTAGCACCCTGCCAAATCACCTGCATGCATTCACGTCCATTGTGCATTCCGAGAAACTTAGGCAATTCCAGCAGGGCAATGCGACACCCCATATGTCCAGAAATGCTACAGAGTGGCTCCAGGAACACTCTTCGGAGCTTAAACAATTCCGCTGGCCACCAAATTCCCTTGACATGAACATTATTAAGCATATTTGGGATGCCTTGCAAAGTACTGTTGAGAAGAGATCTCCACCCCCTCGTACTCTTACGGATTTATGGACAGCCCTGCAGGAATGATGGTGTCAATTCCCTTGAGGACTGCTGCAGACATTAGTCGAGTCCATGCCACGTTATGTTGCGGCACTTCTGCGTGCTCGCGGAGACCCTACACGATATTAAGAGGTGTACCAGTTTCTTTGACTGTTCAGCGTAGAATTTCAGAGGGATAACCACAAAGGAAGGGTAATAACAAAAAGCACTGTAAGAGAGGAGATATAATTTTGTGTTCATTACAGAAATCAAAAAGGAAACGAAAGGAACCAGTGGTCTTGGAAATTACACTATGATACACAGGATGTAAATTCCCTTTACAGGTTTTGAGGACATGTTTCTTACTCTAAAACAAAAAAAGTGTACTAAAAGTGGACTCTAAAATGCATACCTTAAGAGCAATCAGGATATGTTGAATAGAAGAGATTCGTTTCACAGTAGCGAAGATGAGCAAGTGCTCATAGCCCTTAATGTAGGCATTTTATTATATATTGGTTAGTTGCTTTGTTGTAAGGAACCAGTTCTCGAAGTCTGAAAAGGGAATTTAGTTACACCCTGTATAGTGAGCAGAAAATCCATAAGAGCGCATGCTGGAGTTGCTGCAATAATAAATAGACTAGTAGGGTATACACGGATAAACGTACGGGTATGTAGTATAATATGTAACATCACTAGAGGCTATTTAATGATGTACTAATGTGTGTGTCAGAGGGAAGGAGAGAGAAGGAAAATGAGATGTTTTGTGATGGTCTACAGAAAACGCTATTCAAGATAAATAAGAACAACTGTATAGTAATTGGTGGAGTGCAATAATAGGAAGGTAGAGGGTCCGTAATATAACAGTAGAGATTACGAAGAACAGCAAATTATCATATTTAGAGATTTTGCAAATTCTGACAACTTCAGTGTCTTGTACTCTTTCTAGAAGCACAAAGCTATTCGCAAGTGCACATGGTCCGCTAGAGAATCTAGAATTATGTAACTGACTATTTCCTAGCAAACTAAAAAACAGCTCTTCTCTTTGAGGATCTACGTCTGTGTAGGAAGTATGATAGAAATTCTGACCACTCCCTACTTCAAGCAAAACTTACTCGCAAGTATAGAGGATATGAAATACATATACTCCATTGAGCAACCAAGAGAGATATATAAAATATACTTACTAGAACTTGAATCTATCAAGCATCTATACCAAAGATATCTCAACAATATAATGAGTAGTAGAACATATAGAGATTAGAGTCTTTTAAGGAGAGTATAGAACATGAATGGGAACAAATTAAGAATATAATAGGACGAGGCATCACGTAAAATGAAACAAAGGAAAAGCAAAAAAAAGATACGTCTTTCGGACATAAGAAATGGAGAAAGCATCTGAAGTAAAGAGAGAGCCGATTATCAAATACCTGAAAAACCGAACACAGGAGAATAAGCGAACATACAAGAAGCAGGCAATGGAGGTCAAAAAGCTAAACGGTAGAGTTCATTAAGGCTTTTGGCATAACTTGGTAGCCAGAACTGAAAAGGATGTTCACGGGAGGCAAACACTCGCGTACAAACAAGTAAGACACCTGCGTAATGTGGAAAGTAATGTGACGCATATTAATGTAATAAACAACAAAGACTGGCTTCATTATTAGAAAAAAACGTGGGCTGATCAACATGCAAAATGAGGAAGCCATGGAAGCAAATCCAGATCACAATGAATACAAAGATTGCTCTCAGATAGACTAGAGATAGGCAGTAGGAAGTGACGATGTAAATACTGAACTGATACAAAAAACCTTTAGTAGAATTTTAAAAAGAAGGTTCCTTAGATTCCTGAATCTTTCCTCTATAAGGAAGGAAAAAAGTGGATGATATCGCTCATAAAATCATTATAGAAGAAGGGTGTCAGAACCGGTTCAGAAAATTATACAGGGAGATATCGTTACCGAATTCTGCGTGTAAGATGCATACTACAATAATAACCGAAAGACTGAAGGTCGTAATGGGGTGCATTCTCTCAGAGGAAAAAAAAAAAAAAAAATTCAGAAAAGAAAGAATCTGTCAGAGAATACGTTTGTACTACAACATATTATAGTGAAACACAAGAAATGTAGTTAAGGAACGCACATCCTTCTCATTGATTATACGGGGTGTTCAAAAAGTCTCTTCGCAGTGCCGTATGACTGTTAGCCGCGCGTGCTGTATAATTGTTCGCCCGCCTGGGTTACTTCCCTCGCAGTGGACTCTCCCAAAATTCCACTGTTTCGTTTATCTCAGCCACCGTCAGTAGTATCGCTGGGGTGTGTCGTTATGTGTTGACGAGAACGTTTTAGTTCCTTTGTTCGTTTGTTTCGTTTTGAAACGTCCCCTTTGAACAATTATACAAGACTGTGCTTAAACTGACACACAATATTTTGTTAGCGCAACGCAATCTGACTTTCAAAATTCCCTACAAAAGAATGGCCCTGACTAACATTAAACTATACCTTTCACAAATCACTTACCTCACAAAAATCTTCGCTGCTCAAGCTACTGGAATACAGCGAGCGCCACTACTGCCAGCTAAATAAAAGTTTCAAACTATGGAAGGCACTAACTACTGATAGGGATAGTTAGCAAATGAAAGATAATAATAGAGAACAAACAATGTATTTACCTTGATATCATCATATATAAATATAGCAATTCATGACAAATTTCGAAACTCCGCCATCTCTCTCCCCACATCCACCACTGCTGGCGTCTCACCTCCAACTGCACAACGCTACGCGCTGTTCACAGCCAGCTGCCTAACACTACAATGGCGAGTATTACAACAATGCAAAGCAGCCACAGACTGCACGCAGCACAGCCAGTGATTTTCATACAGAGGTGGCGTTACCAATAAAAAAACCTAAACAGCCTACTTACATAGCCCCCATGCTCCCCACAAAAATTTTTACAAAATATTTTTTGGGCAGTGGCCAATAATGATTTGATAAAATTTTTCATAATTACAATAACAAAGAAATCAAATGCACACACTTATTGATATTATGTTGGTCAAAAGCTCAAATTTTCTCACAGTCTATAAAGACAGTCCTGATCATTCATCACAGTGAAACTGCCGTTTCTTTTCTCAAAGTCTGAGCAGTAAAAGACAATGCACACAGAAGTAGTGGATTTCCATGCAGTCTTGAAGAAGTAGTATTGTCTTTCCAACGGAAAGACAGTGCTGACTCTTGACATGCAGACAGGTAATGGGCCACAACATAGCAAACCCACAGCAGAGTCATTCGACGTTTTGAAGAATATTGTAGGTAGGTCATCACAGAACAGACCCACTGTAGTCCTGGTAGAGATTACGGTATTGGTGGGCCACCAGAGGTGCAGACCCACTGCAGGCCTTGTAGAAATAATGGTACTGGTGAGTCAGCAAAGGTGTAGACCCACTGTAGTCCTTGTAGAAATAATGATATTGATGGATCATCAAAGATGTAGACCCACTGTAGTCCTTGTAGAGATAACCAACAGCCATCTGTTGTGACTGTGCAGGTGCACAATCACCATTGAAGAGTCTTGCGGATAATATAGCAAGTCCATAACCACCACTTGTGCGCTCACAAAGAATTTGTTTGACCTGTCCTTAGAACCAGCAATGCTGTTATCCAGTCCCTTGCTGAATTACCAACACACGTGCAAACACTATCAGTCCCTACTTCTCACATATTGTCCATATACTATGACCAACAGAAACATGTGCAGTGAAATGTAACTTAATTTGAAGAACTGGTAACAATTACAATTTGGTAACATGAGAATACAATTACAAAGGTACAAAATACATCATTAAAGAACATAACAATACAGATAACATTTGTAGTAAAACAGGCGTTACAAAAGAATAGAAATAGACATATACGTCAGTGTTACAGGAATTATGACATGAGTACATACATAAAAGATCAGAATAACTTTCGAAACATCAACTTCACACATGAGCATTAACACAAAACAGAATAAATAATGTCTAAGCATATTTACAAGGTAAATAACATATTATTAATGCCAATTATATTCGAGGATAACAGTATTCCTCATCATAGTGAATGTAGCTTAATATTAAAAGAAGAAAAAATTCTATGAAACTACACAGAGACAGAAAGAAAACAAATACACAAGGGTACACAAACATATAGTGGGATAACACCAATAGGAAAGGGCAGGGTTCGTTTTCAGTGTAACATTTGGTACTGCAGTCCAACCCAAAACTTCATATATCTTTCCTCTTATTTCATCCTTTGTTTCCACCAAAGAAAATTCTATCTAAGCATGCTTTCTGTATTTATATGTTCACACATTTCTTACCTCAACATTTATTTCCAAGAAAATCCTACCTAAACCTGTTTTCTGTACTTTTTTTTTTGTATAACTTCTCAATGCATTTCTTCCAATTCATCCAAACTCATTCTCTTAGAGGCTGCCCCCTCTTAAGCTAACTTAAATCTACTGAGCTCAGATGCTAAACTAAGGGACGAGGCAATGCAGCAGCACAAAATAAGTAACACAAACAGCAATGATAAAAAATACAAAAGGCAAAGCAAGCAGCATAAATTACAACTGATATAATGCAATGAGCAGCAAAAATAAAAATAAATCAATAGTAAAACTAGCTTAACAGAGTAATACAAAGTGAAATTTAGTAGCACTATGCCTGGCAAATAGCAGCAGAAATAACTTATATCTAAACATGACATAGCTCAAGCAGAAAAGATATTACAGTAAAAACAACAATGCAGATAAGGGAAGTGTATATTCACATCTTAATGTCTATGTAATTAAAGTGGTGCACCACAAATTATTCTACAAAAGAAATTACCAAGTACTTGAAAAGAAAAATATGAATGCAGTTCCTGTGAAGGTAAATGTCATTTTGTGCCCCCTCATTTTTTTTGAAAAAAATTATTATTTACTCGATCTGTAGACAGAAAATATTTATATTAGTACATCTATAAAATTTTATTTTAACCAATGCTGCAGTGCAGCTAGAAACTAGATATCAAATGAAATAAGCAACTACGAAAAGCAAAGTATAAAAATATCATTCAGTAGTCATGTGACATTTCATAAGTTAGTAGAAACTCTCTCAACTCTCGTAGAAAGACGCTTGTCATAATCAGGTGTGCAGATGTAAAAATATTTCTCGTCATTTCATTAGGCATTTCAGTAAATATCGTAAATTAAGAGCTAGTGTAATCATATGTTTTCAAGTTCGACCGTGTCGTTTTTGCGATGCTTTCTACAAAGGAATGTCAGAAGCGAGGTTAATGGCGTCCCCCTTTTTTTTTTTCTACCTGTGCCGCTGAAAAGGGCTCGCAATAATGGCTTTTCCTCCAGGCAACTGGCACACCTGGCCGCTCGCAACGCATTACGTCACGGTCACTTACCCTTCTTACCGACATATTTACGACAGCAGTTTCCGCTACAGTGACAGTCCCATATAAACATTTCACAGGTCGAAAATTTGCGTAACAAATGTGTAGAAACAAAATCTTGTAAATATAACCGCGTCCAAAAAAAAAAATTCGTCAGCATTGTGATACAGTCACACATTTACACACATTTAATAACTCTTAAAGTACGATTCTTGGTTTCCAACATACTTCCTATTCCTCATATATGGTAGCATCATCTTATTGATCATAAACATACCTCAACAGTATAATACACATCGTCGTCATAATAATATCATAACATCTTAGTAAACTCTCAAAATCGTCCTAGCTTCCTCCAATAATTAAAAAAATTCTCTGCTCATGTCAAAAGTGTCATCTGCCTCAAACGTACTTTAAAAATCATGAATCCATACCAAATACATCATTCAAAGCTCTCATAGTATCACAATGATTCCGAAAAATATGAACAGTTTACAAAGTACAGACAAAATACAGTTTCATAAGTGAGAAGTTACCGAACTGTGTATTGCGTAAACATGTGTCACTGATGTAGTAAAATAAATGTTTGTCTCTCTCAGTTAAATAATCAGATAGCTGTGTAATTTGTGTGTTAGAGAAATAAGGTACCGATGTGTAAAGTTGTATAAGCAAATACCATATTAGCTAGGGTTCCTTGTGGTTGCCACACACATGGTACACAAAGTAAGCGTGTACCCCCCTGAGGATTAATGTAATTATACCCTCAGGTGTTACAGATTACACCAATGGAATGAAATATATCACGGAAAACTTTCTTTGTAATTCAAAAATCTTTAAAAATAAATGTTTTAAGTATAAAATTGATCACTGAAATGCGTGTCCTGTAGCGCTAAATGTGCATCTTGTTGTAAGATAATCTCTGTGGAAGTGTCGTAGTTATTTTCTTCCGAAAGCTAAGTTCTGCAGAAGCCAATGTACTTACCTCATGATAAACAAAAGTGAAATGCTTTGCGTATAGATATCGTAGTTATTATGTTTATTGGCGTGATGAAGAAAGTACTGTACAGTAACGTAATGTTGTGCCACGAAAAAGGCTGTCTCATTGTTGCTATACCACAAAAGTTACTACTAAAACATGTTTTTCTTTCCAGAAGAATTCAGAAAACTGTGCAGATATAAAACAGATACACCGCAAAAGCAACATTGTAAATTGTCACTCATTAGTAGCGTCGTGATAAAAATCATGTAGCTGTCACATAAACTAACCTCTGTGTCATCTGGTATCTCTCAGAAAGCACTTTAAATTCAGAATGTATTTTCAAATAAACCAAAATGTTGCATTAAAATCTCATTAGCAGTACTGGTAAATGTTCTAAGTATGTGAGCCTTATAGTCATTACGTAATTGTGCAACAAACAAGCAAGAATGTACACACACAATAACACTGTGACGTCTGTTTACTATAACAATGCATTCGTCATTTCTGTTTAAATAAGTTCTCTTGGTTCTTGATTGGATATTTAACTTCAAACATTGTTGTATGTTAACAGATTCTAAGTCTGACAAAGCATATTAGTAATGTGAAGCGAAAAATTTTATGACAAAGACTAAGTTAAAAAGCAGATTATCTTTCAATAAACGGTTTTACATGTGAAATGTGGTGTAAACCTTTACTCTTCCTAGTACGCAGAGTTTCAACTGCAAAGCAATTGTCATGTTTTACACGTCAGTAAGGAATGCTAAATCTTTTCTCAAGGTTCGCGTCTTTGTTATTTTTCTCTGATCCAGCCGGCGCACGCGGCTGCCTGCAGTGCGAGTCATTGTCTGTCTCTTTGTTGGCGCGCGTCGTTATTGGGATTAGGAGACCTAACTTCTACAAATTCGCCTTGCCGAGAGGGCCCAGCCGTGTTAGAATCCCGCCAGTTCTGATGAAATTCACGTCTGTCGTTTTGTCGGTAGTTTACATAGTTTCTTGTTTGTCGGTCATGTGGTGGAGAATTTCTCCCTGAATCGTAACTCTGCGCCGAACTGTTGCGTCTGAAGTTATTCTGCCTCCCTTGATAGTATTTATTTTGGTTCCCATATTGTCTGTTTCTCTTATTGTCTCTGTGATAGTCATTACCACGGAGAGGTGATCTTTCCCTGTAGTTATTACTACTCTGCCAACGGTTGTCATATGGGTGGTGTCTGTTTTGGTCACGATTTGCGTTGTAAGAATAGGCTTGTCGTGTCCAGTTATTGCTTCTGTCGTCACGAAATTGTGACGGATGTGACCTGTAGTGATTGTTTTCCTGTTTTCGCATCCCGCGACGGTCTGTGTCAATTTCCAGTTCTTGTAGGAGTCCCTGAAATGCTTCAATGTCGTCTTTGCAACGTCCTGCCAAAATAATATGTCGTAAATGTTCAGGTAATTTGATTAAGCAAATGCGGATGAGTTCTGAGGGGCTGTATGGGTTTGACAGGTACTGATTCTTGTGCAACATGTCTTCAAAATATTTCACAAGAGTGGAGAATTCAGATTGTTCGAAATGTTTCATCATTATGATACCATGTTTTATTCGGTCTTGTGTGGCTTGAGACCAATATGCTGAGAGGAAGGCATGGTAAAACTCTCCTTCACTGTGGCAATCATGAATTACCGATCGCATTCTTACAGCTGGTTCATTCTCTAAGTAGCCACACATAAATTCTAATCTGTGCTCCAATGACCAGTTGGGAGGAAAACAATGAGAGAATTGATGGAGCCATGCTTGTGGATGAATGTCGTTGCCAGAATTTTTAAATGTTTTGAATTTACGTGTAGTAATGAACAGCTTATAGTCAAAATCATCATGTCGGCGAGTCGCATATCGGTCATTGTTAGGTCGTGTCGGCCGTTCCATCTCAAAATTCGGTGCACATTGCCAATTTCTTTCATAACTTCCGAAATGCCCTGTGTTATTATTTTGCGGCTTTTCCGTATTTCTAAGTCCCTCTTCCCGTGTTGGGGCGCGAGTGTCCTCTGAAATACGTAATTCTTGTATTACCTGTGTCAGCTGATCTTGTACTTCCCGGATTTCTCTTTGGTGTTGTGTATTAATTTGATTCTGATTTTGTTTGAATTTTCTTATTTGTTCATACCCTTCTGTGTCAGTGAAGGCTACGGGTCTTGTGTCATTCAGATCATCATCTACCTTTGTAGATAAGTTAGTGACCTGATCCGAAAGTTCGGCTACTTTCTCCGATAGTGTACTTATTTCTTCAGTGTGTTTTTCTGAACCAAGTTTCAGAGTATCTACTGTGTCCTTTAAGCTTTCCTGAGTTTTTGCAAGTTGCGTAACCGAATCGGTAGATGCAACTGAGTCAAATTTAGCTTGCAAGGTCTCATGATTTTCATGAACAATAATTTGCAGTTCTTTTATGGCTGCTTCGTGATTCTGTAATGCATTTTCATGCCGCGAAAAAATAGGTTGAAAATGCTCACAAATTTGTGTTTTTACGTCATTACAGACTTTTTGACATTTCTATTCAATGTTATGTAACTCAGTAGTTAAATCTTCACGTGTTTGTTCAAGTGTTTGTTCCAATGAGTCTAACTTTTTAAGATTTTGTTCCACTGTGTCTAACTTTTGAAGCTTTTGCTGTGTTTGTCTCTGATTTTGTTCCATTGTGTCTAACTGTTGCTGTGTTTGTCTCTGATTTTGTTCCATTGTGTCTAACTGTTGCTGTGTTTGTCTCTGATGTTGTTCCATTGTGTCTAACTTTTCAAGCTTTTGTCCCATTTGTTGCATTAATTGTAATAACAATGCACTGGTGTCTGAAACATGTTCCTCAGTGCTTTTCGGCAGTGAAGTTGCACCGGCAACATTCACATTTTGACAAGTGGAAAATGTGTCTTGACTCATTTGAGAAAACGGTGGGAACGCAAAACCTGAGTCTGCAGTATTTGCAATATTGTGTTCTGTCATTCCCGATTCCTGAGGCGAGCTGTTGCCGACCAATCGATCGATAACGCTTCCCTGTTCACTACCTGTTTCACTGTCTACACCATTGTTTGCCGCCCGCTCCATTTCCCTATGCGCAATTACCAAATTACTACTTTGAACATTAGTTAATTCATTACTCTGCGGCGCTAACACACTGCTTTCGTCTTCACTGTCATTTCTCAGTTTACTTTGGAGCCTAGTATTACGTTTTTCACACGCCATTATTGTCACAGTATTTCACACGATAACACAGAAAAGCGCAATTTGAAGAGCAAAATAAAATAACATAGGAATGGAAATAATGTCTACTTAATTGCCAGCGCAGCTGCGAAATACTTGGTGCAAATCTACATGCATGCCACAACTGTTTTGCTGTACAACAATGAAAAACTACAACTACAAAGGAAATTCTCTCTATAATTACTACAAGAAAAAAAAAAATCAGAAGATTCCAGTGAGGTATCCTGGCAGGGTCGCCATATGAAACGTCCCCTTTGAACAATTATACAAGACTGTGCTTAAACTGACACACAATATTTTGTTAGCGCAACGCAATCTGACTTTCAAAATTCCCTACAAAAGAATGGCCCTGACTAACATTAAACTATACCTTTCACAAATCACTTACCTCACAAAAATCTTCGCTGCTCAAGCTACTGCAATACAGCGAGCGCCACTACTGCCAGCTAAATAAAAGTTTCAAACTATGGAAGGCACTAACTACTGATAGGGATAGTTAGCAAATGAAAGATATTAATAGAGAACAAACAATGTATTTACCTTGATATCATCATATATAAATATAGCAATTCATGACAAATTTCGAAACTCCGCCATCTCTCTCCCCACATCCACCACTGCTGGCGTCTCACCTCCAACTGCACAACGCTACGCGCTGTTCACAGCCAGCTGCCTAACACTACAATGGCGAGTATTACAACAATGCAAAGCAGCCACAGACTGCACGCAGCACAGCCAGTGATTTTCATACAGAGGTGGCGTTACCAATAAAAAAACCTAAACAGCCTACTTACAGTTTTTGTCACTGTTAAAATTGTAACCATTGAAGCACGTGAGGTTTTAGTCGAACAAGCGTTCAAAGCTGGCGGTAAATACACAATTTCAGTTCGTCAAACATTTAATTCACTTTTCCCGGAGACAACACTCCCACATCGCGATACTGTGCGAGATTTGATTAACAAATTTCGAAGTACGGGTTCAGTGACAGATGCACCGAGAAGTGGTCGTCCTAGCGTTTTATCTGAGGATAAATTACTCGATATTTCCGATAAAATGTCCTTGAGCCCGAAAAAGTCAGTAAGAAAACTCGTCCAGGTAATCGATGAGAAGAACAGTGATGTCAATACCTGCAACACTAGAAGTAAAAAAATGTCCTTCATTACTTATTCTTAATGCTGTCAGTGTCCGAGAAAAGAGTTCAATATGCACCAACAAAAATTTTTGATCATTTGCTCAATAACATAAAATATTTGACAGGTAACGAAGCTAGCTTTAAATTTAATTTAAAATAGTTTCTACTGGACAGTTTCGTCTACTCCATTGCCAAATTTCTAGCCAGTAAAAAAGATTTAGTTGCATGATAAGGACTAAAAATAATAATGTGCTCATTAATGTTAACACTAATCAAGTGCACAGATCCTGCAAACTGACTCGTTCCTTATAATTTCAATAAAAGAATCGTTCAAATGGTCTTTGGAACGTGTAACTAATTAACTAAATAAGTGAATAAATACTTTCACATTGACTATAACCAAATCCTCTACGTTTTCTAATTGATTTAATAGTGGAATAATAGAAATGCTCCTTTCTAGTATCAGTCTTTCAGATTTCGCAAACACTACCCTTTTTAAGTGGAACGATGCCTGGTAGCTGCCATCGACAAAGTTCAGTCATGAAAATTGCTCGCCCTAAGTGGAGATCATCAGTCAACTGTCAAACTCTTATTTGGTTTGTCACAGATTAAATTAGATTAGATGTCATTCCTTTCAACGAACACATAGTGGGGTAATCTAAGATTACAACAAGTCAGAAAAACAAGAATACACAATAAACATTTACGAAGGATTTCAAGATCTCAACTGAAATGGTCCTTGTGGGTATGAAGTAAATAATAAAAGAATATTAAACATATTTTCATTTAAAAGGTAATAAATAAATTGTCATGAAACATGTAAATGTTCAATACACTGAAGTGTGTATGATAATTCTAAGACAATTCTAGCCATGCATACTCAAATAAAATAATCTTTAAACGGCCATCAGCAGCAACTAAATAACTAACTGCAGAAAATTGTCAAAATTTTAACGCTGTATTATCTAGGCACCTATCTAGAAGTACAATTTCCCGTTTTCAAACATCTTTATCCGTTATCGAGTCACGTTTTCCACGACTGTTACGTACAGCGAAGGCTGTAATTTTTCCGACATATTCCTAAGATCCCGATCTCGAATGAACTAAAAAAAAATGTTGATATCTTTATTCATTTCCAAGGTACGGAGGTTCAAAGTTGCCCTACTTATACAAGTAAAACACGCACGTAAGATGCGGCCTGAGGTGGAAATGTAGTTTATAAAGTGACGTAGTAAGGAGAAATGTGCTGTAAAGTGTCTTCGTTATCATAAGAAGGGTTCTGGGAACTCCATGTTGTAAAGCATGTAAAATCCGGTGTGAGATCTAAAATTAGTTTCGCGTTATCTCAATTTCACATAAGTATACTACAAAAATTTTACTGATCTGTGAAGTTGTTTTCATATGAGTGACATTCCCTGCTGTGGCAGGGAAGAAGAGAACCAGCGGAAAAATGATCCAATCAGAGCACAAAAGGTGAATATATTCCTGTTCAAATAACTCATTTTACGTTCCGCAGCACCTTTAACATTTTTCCAAAACAATCTGGCATGCTAACATATTCGCGCTTTCTTATGCATGGAGAGAAGAAGACAGTGGCATGAGAAAGAGACAAGTGGTAGAGCACTTGCCCGCGAAAGGCAGAGGTTCCGAGTCCGAGTCTCGGTCTGGCACACAGTTTTAATTTGCAAGGGAGTTTCATATCAGCGCACACTCCGCTGTAGAATGAAACTCTCATTCTAGTTTAAGAGTTATTTTAACAACACTGGTAACAATCTAGCTAGATAAAATTTTTCACACACAGCCGGAGGGGATAACATAAAAAACAAACAACGACGGAAATACAATAAATTCCCAAAACAAACGCCAGAAGGGCTGATTTTAAGGAACAGCAAACAATAACCACTAAAGCTTAAATGGCTGATTTTTAAGAAATAGCAACTACAACCAACGGTGCCTGAAGGGCAAATCAAAGAAATGCAATTAAAAACTCAATAATTAACTAGTTAATTAAGTTAATTTTGAAACAGGCCTGAAGGGTTATCTTAAACACAGACCATTTGACAACAGGGTATTTGACTGAGTAATTAACAAGACACTTTAAACAGAAGCAAAAGGCTTAACAAAGGAATCACAGCAATATGTAGACTTCAAAATTTCCACAGTTATTACGAGGGTGTGCCAAATGAAAGTCTTAAATTTGTAATAACAAATCGAAATTTCGCACTGTTATCTTGTAAGTTGGTAAGCTTGCTACACACAGCATGTAGAATGGCCTGTAGGTGGCAGCATAGTGCAGATGCACACACACCGTCGCAGTATCAGTATAAAGATGGCGCCCCCCTTGCGACTTGCACCAGGGAAGAACAGCGTTCTGTTATTCGGTTTTTGCATAGAGAAGGTGTGAAACCTGTTGAAATTCATCGACGAATGAAGTTTCAGTACGGTGATGCATGTTTGTCATAGCAGCAAGTCTACGAATGGAGTAGGAAGTTCGTAAATGGTGTGACTTCAGTGGAAGATGCTCCTCGTCCAGGTCAGGCACAACGAGTTGTGACGCCACAGAACATTGCAGCAGTTGAAGCCATAGTGAAGGAAAACCGCCGAGTGACACTGAATGACATTACAGCATGTTTACAGATTAGTCATGCGTCAGCACACCACATTGTGCACGGTGTGCTCCAGTTTCACAAAGTGTCTGCAAGATGGGTGCCACGGCAGCTGACTCCTGAAATGAGAGAACGACGTGTTGATGCTTGTGAAGAACTTCTTCGGTGCTTTGAACGAGAAGGTGATGGCTTCCTTGCAAGAATCGTTCCTGGGGACTAAACCTGGGTTCACTTCCACCAACCGGAAACGAAGAGAGCGAGCAAGGAATGGCGCCATTCCTCATCACCAAAACCAAAGAAGTTTCGAACAGAACCACCAGCAGGGAAGGTTATGCTGACTCTCTTTTGGGACGAAAAAGGCGTATTTTGGAGCATTACATGCCTAGAGGGACCACTGTCACCAGTGCATCATACACAGATCTCCTAAAAAATCAGCTGCGGCCTGCAATCAAATTAAAGCGACGTGGATTGCTGTCAGCAGGTGTCCTTTTGCAACATGACAATGCAAGGCCCCACACTGCCCGTCCGACAGTTCCAACAATCAGAGACCTGCATTTTGAGTGTCTTCCTCATCCAACATACTCACCAGACCTTGCCCCAAGTGATTTCTATATGTTTGGATCACTCAAAGACGCAATGGGAGGAAAGAAGTTCCGTTCTGATGAAGAGGTACGTCACGCGGTGCATGAGTGGTTACGCGGAATACCTAAAGAATTTTTTTCTATAGGAATTTATGTACTTTGTAAGCGATGGAGGACTTGCATTGAGCGTGTGGGAGATTATGTTGAAAAGTGATACAGCTTTGTACCACTTCTGCACAATAAATAATATTTAAAACAATATTTAAGGTTTTCATTTGACTCTCCCTCGTAATTACAATCGGCAATAAAATAACTGAGGATATGGTTTTCAACTCTAAATCAGTGCGAGCTGCTTCACATTTCGTTCATACGTAACCTGGCCGGAACGCTACAGCCGGCTCGCAAACCGCCAGTTTAGCGTGGCCGTGTCCACAAGTCTGCAACAGGCTTAAACATTCAATTACCAGCCGGTACTGACGATTAAACGCAATAATAACAGAAATGAGAACCTAAACTGAATTATGCTGGCCCCACTTTAATAAGTTGACGCCCCCAAGGAAATATTTTGTTGCTGAAATACAATTTCGCGACCCCAGCATCCAAGTAAACGAACACACGTGAGATACAAACACGACAGACAAATCATACACAGCGAACACTCTCTCCGTGAAGTTGTTAAAGAAACAGAGTATAAAATCTCTTAATACAGGGAGGAGCAGATTGAGGCGACACAGAGATCAGATCAATGAGCACAGTCAGGCAATTCAAAATGAGTAACGATTAACTAGAACGGTTTGCGATAGCGGAAGGAGGATGTGGCACACACTTTCGTTGTAGTCTGCAGAAGCAAATAATAACTGTGTACAATGTAGTGTTGGCAGAAGAGCCAACACTGTTTCTAGAGGAGGCCGAAATGCACGCGTTTAATTACACGCTGACTGGCGTGAGGTCTGGAACAGCACAATATCTTGAGAATTGCAAATAAAGTACGTAGATGATGTAATACTTAACTTTAATCCACAATTGTAGAACATCTCTCCCGATGATACATGCTTCACATAATAAATATCAATTGAATACGGCGCCTTGCCAGGTCGTAGCAAATGTAGCTGAAGGCTATGCTAACTATCGTCTCGGCAAATGAGAGCGTAGTTGTCAGTGAACCTTTCCTTGCAAAGTCGGCTGTACAACTGGGGCGAGTGCTAGTACGTCTCTCTAGACCTGCCGTGTGGTGGCGCTCGGTCTGCGATCACTGACAGTGGCGACACGCGGGTCTGACGTACACTACCGGACCGCGGCCGATTTAAAGGCTACCACCTAGCAAGAGTGATGTCTGGCGGTGACACCACATACAACGTAGCAGCAGGATACTGATATAGCAAAACCGAAATGGATAGCCTCTAACGAATACGGCCTATGTGTATCACGCAAATACCGAGGTCATCATTTCATAATTCCTTACGGGTTGCAATTCGCCAGTTGCACCGTGTCAACAGCCAGTACTAAAACCTCCACAAGCAACGGCGAACGGCGTAATCGTTCCTCTCCAGCCAGGCTGGGCATGTTTACTTCCTCATACAAGCCACTACTTCCCGCTAAAAGCACACACCGTGCAACCTACTCGCTATAACGTGCCAAACCCAAATGCCAATGACCGTTCGCATTGACAGACGAGGCGCGACTCTCTACTGCACACCCCTCCAAAGACTCTCCCCCTGCGCTCGCTAACCTCTCTGACAAAGATCACTAGCCGTAATTAGGAAAGATGAACTAGGCTATCGCTGATGGCACAAACACAACTTAGAAGTAGATATTGTCTGAGTGATGCGGCAGCTTAAATCACTTAATAAAAGTAAGTCTTCCGTTCCAGACTGTATACCAATTAGTCGCACAGGCCACATCAGTATTCAAGAAAGACAATAGGAGTAATACATTAAACTACAGGGCCATATCATTAACGTTGATATCAGGCAGGTTTTTGGAACAGGCATTATGAACTACCTCGAAGAGAGCAGTCTATTGACGTACATTCTGTTGTGTCTAGACAAGACAGCCTAGACACAATGAGAGGAAGCCGAAAGGCACGCGCTAAGCCAAAGCAGGATGGAGTGAGGTCTGAAACAGGATACGTAATGAATGCTATAAAGAAAAGTACGTAGCTTCTGGAATAATTAACTATAATCCATCCTTTTGGTACATCTGGAGATTGTGGCGACACAAGTGAGACTCTTTAGATACATGCAATGTTACTAATGGCGCCTTGCTAGGTCGTAGCCATTGACTCAGCTGAAGGCTATTCTAACTATCTGCTCTGCAAATGAGCGAGGCTTCGTCAGTGTGCATCGCTAGCTACGTCGTCCGTACAACTGGGGCGAGTGCTATCCCGTATCTCGAGACCTGCCTTGTGGTGGCGCTCGGTCTGCGATCACACAGTGGCGACACGCGGGTCCGACATGTACTAATGAACCGCGGCCGATTTAAAGGCTACCACCTAGCAAGTGTGGTGTCTGGCGGTGACGCCACACATTCAACACTGATTTAGAAAACATTCTTGTGAAATACAACAAGCTCCTTACTCACACGAAGCGTTGAGTGCTATCGAAAAGGAATTTCAAATCGATTCCGTATTTGTACATTTTCAGAAGTCTTTTGACACCGTACTAGTAAGCGGCTCGAAATCAAATTCAGTGCTTATGGAATATCGTGGCTGAGCGGTTCTAGGCGCTACAGTCTGGAACCGCGGGACCGCTACGGTCGCAGGTTCGAATCCTGCCTCAGGCATGGATGTGTGTGATGTCCTTAGGTTAGTTAGGTTTAAGTAGTTCTAAGTTCTAGGGGACTGATGACCACAGCAGTTAAGTCCCATAGTGCTCAGAGCCATTTGAACAATTTTGGAATATCGTATCAGTTATGTGACTGGATTCTTGACTTCCTGTCAGAGACGTCACAGTTCGTAGTAACTGACGGAAAGTCATCGAGCAAAACAGGAGTGATTTCTGGCGCTTCTCAAGGTAGCGATATAGGCCCTCTACTGTTCCTTATCTATATAAACGATTTAGGAGGCAATCTGAGCAGCCGTCTTAAATTGTTTGCAGTTGACGCTGTCGTTTATCGACTAGTAAAGTCATCAGAAGATCAAAAAGTGCAAAATTATTTAGAAAAAATGTCTGTACGGTGCAAAAATTGGCAACTGACCCTAATAATGAAAAATGTGAGGTCATCCACACGAGCGCTGAAAGGAATCCGTTAAACTTCGCTTACACGACAAATCAGTCAAATATAAAGGCTGTGAATTCAGCTAAATACTTAGGGATTACAATTACGAATAGCTTAAATCAAAAAGGACACACAGCAAATGGCAAAGCTAAGACTGCGTTTCACTGGCAGAACACTGAGAAGCTGCAGCAGATCTACTAAAGAAACTGCCTACACTACTCTTGTCCATCCTCTTTTAGAATACTGCTCTCCGGTGTGGGATCCTTACCAGATGGGATTAACGGAGTACATCGGGAAAGTTCAAAGAAGAGGAGTTCGTTTTGAATTATTGAGAAATAGGGGAGAGAGTGTCACGGATATCGTACAGGATTTGAGGTGGATATCATTAAAAGGAAGGCGTTTCTCGTTGTTGCCGGATCATCTCACGAAATTTCAGTCACAGTCTTTCTCCTCTGAATGGGAAAATATTTTGTTGTCGCCGACCTATATAGGGAGAAACGATCACTGAGCCGTGCTGCGGCTCGCGTTGGAGCTGTTCGTAGGTTTCCACCATCTGTTGGAGGCCAGACCATATGCTTTAGTTGGATGGTTGCGGTTGTTCGTCTTCTTCTCATTTTGACTGGCGCCACTCGTTTCGCAAGCGTTGCCTGTCCGCTAGTGGCAGTGGCGGGTGTCGATATGTAGTAAGTGTCGCCCTATCTTTGGGGCGAAGTCGTTGTTTCTCCGTGTCGTGAGTGTGGCAGTTTGGTTGGGGACTCAGGAGGAGCTAGGTCTGCACAGTGCGGGAACACGCCGGGACCGCTGGTAGCACGCATGGACTGCCGGATGGAAGGGCTGTGTTCACGAGAGTGCACGACCTCGTCGTACACTGGATTCAGCAAGCTTTAAGATCAGAGCATTTCAATCCAAGTAGAGACACCTCCACCATTGTGAGATCTTGCGATTCTCCAGTGACTTTGGTTCGTGTTGCTGCTCTTAGTGTCGCCGAGGTGAAGAGCAGCGAGTGGAGTGCTTGGGGAAGGCGGACCTGATTAGCTTTCCTGGACTTCTAATTACTATTTATTGCGTTCAACTTGTTACAAATTGTTAAGTTCAACCAGAGGTATTTTTTCTGCCTGGTGGCCACTAACACCCCAGTTACCTGCCCTGGGGGTTAGTGTATGTAACGGCAGTCTACGTTTCCTCACCTTACCGCTGCTGTCCGGTAAGGCGTGTCGTTTTGACAGCTTTCTTGATTGTAGGCTGTTTGTGATTCTTCTACTCTGGTGGTAGTGATTCCTTCTCGTTCCGGGCGCTCTAAACACAGTATTCTGGGGGCGTAGTACGATCCGCCGGTTCCAGCTTTGGCATATTGTTCCATTCTTGCATTTGGTTTATCGGACGTCAGGTAGCTTCAGCAAGATTATCATTAGTCATTCGTTAGACCGCCACTAGTCTGAATTACCATCTTATGAAGTGAGTGCAACTCTTGGCTGCCTATCTCATCGCTCGTGAATGCTACCGGACCTTCTCAGAGATCGATTCCTGGAGCACCGTCTGTGACTGGTCCTTGTGTTTATTATTGTATTATTTATTACCATACCTTGTAATGCCTACATTAAAGGTTATGTATGTCTCGTTAATACGAGGTGCATTCAAGTTCTAAGGCCTCCGATTTTTTTTCTAATTAACTACTCACCCGAAATCGATGAAACTAGCGTTACTTCTCGACGTAATCGCCCTGCAGACGTTTTTCACAACGCTGACGCCATGATTCCATGGCAGCGGCGAACGCTTCTTTAGGAGTGTTTTGACCACTGGAAAATCGCTGAGGCAATAGCAGCACGGCTGGTGAATGTGCGGCCACGGAGAGTGTCTTTCATTGTTGGAAAAAGCCAAAAGTCACTAGGAGCCAGGTCAGGTGAGGAATCACTTCAAAGTTGTTATCACGAAGAAACTGTTGCGTAACGTTAGCTCGATGTGCGGGTGCGTTGCCTTGGTGAAACAGCACATGCGCAGCCCTTCCCGGACGTTTTTGTTGTAGTGCAGGAAGGAATTTGTTCTTCAAAACATTTTCATAGGATTCACCTGTTACCGTAGTGCCCTTTGGAACGCAATGGGTAAGGATTACGCCCTCGCTGTCCCAGAACATTGACACCATCATTTTTTCAGCACTGGCGGTTAGCCGAAATTTTTTGGAGGCGGTGAATCTGTGTGCTTCCATTGAGCTGACTGGCGCTTTGTTTCTGGATTGAAAAATGGCATCCACGTCTCATCCATTGTCACAACCGACGAAAAGAAATTCCCATTCATGCTGTTGTTGCGCGTCAACATTGCTTGGCAACGTGCCACACGGGCAGCTGTGTGGTCGTCCGTCAGCATTCGTGGCACCCACCTGGATGACACTTTTCGCATTTTCAGGTCGTCATGCAGGATTGTGTGCACAGAACCCACAGAAATGCCAGCTCTGGAGGCGATCTGTTCAACAGTCATTTGGCGATCCCCCAAAACAATTCTCTCCACTTTCTCGATCGTGTCATCAGACCGGCTTGTGCGCGCCCGAGGTTGTTTCGGTTTGTTGTCACACGATGTTCTGCCTTCATTAAACTGTCGCACCCACGAACGCACTTTCGACACATCCATAACTCCATCACCACATGTTTCCTTCAACTGTCGATGAATTTCAATTGGTTTGAAACCATGCAACTTCAGAAAACGAATGATTGCATGCTGTTCAAGTAAGGAAAACGTCGCCATTTTAAGTATTTAAAACAGTTCTCATTCTCGCCACTGGCGGTAAAATTCCATCTGCCGTACGGTGCTGCCATCTCTGGGACGTATTGACAATGAACGCGGCCTCATTTTAAAACAATGCGCATGTTTCTATCTCTTTCCAGTCCGGAGAAAAAAAAATCAGTGGCCTTAAAACTTGAATGCACCTCGTAGTTCTGGTCGCCTTCTGGAATAAATCTAGCAGTGTAAGGGTTGTGTTACAAGGCTGCCATCATCTTATTTTACCCGTTTGGTGGTCAGCTGCATGTTTGTTTTAATTAACCTTTGCTTGTATTTGCCGTTTTACAGCAGGTTTCTAAATTTTGTGTATAACTGCCGTTCCTGGCGTGTAAGGCCTTCAGCCGTGATTGTGGTCATTTGCTTTAAAAAAAAAGTGTGGTATTCTTTTATTTACTGTTGAGTCTGGAATTACTGTTTTACTGTGTGTAACTGTAAGGGGCAACCAATAGTAACTGATGACGGCCCCATCCACAATCGTAACCGAATCCTGCCTTCCCTTGACTACCAGGTTTCAATCATCATAATAAAATAAGGGAAATCAGAGCTCACGCGGAAAGATACACACTATGTGATCAAAAGTACCTGGACACCCCCCAAAACATACGTTTTTCATATTAGGTGCATGGTGCTGCAACCTACTGCCAGGTACTCCATATCAGCGACCTCAGTAGTCATTAGACATCATGAGCGATCCTCGGAATTCACGGACTTCGAACGTGGTCACGTGATTGGGTGTCACTTGTGTCATACGTCTTTACTCCAGATTTCCGCACTCCTAAACGCCCCTGGTTCCACTGTTTTCAATGTGGTAGTGAAGTGGAAACGTGAAGGGACACGTACCGCACAAAAGCGTACAGGCCGACCTCGTCTGTTGACTGATAGAGACTGTGGTGTCACCGCCAGACACCACACTTGGTAGGTGGTAGCCTTTAAATCGGCCGCGGTCCGTTAGTATACGTCGGACCCGCGTGTCGCCACTATCAGTGATTGCAGACCGAGCGCCGCCACACGGCAGGTCTAGAGAGACTTCCTAGCACTCGCCCCAGTTGTACAGCCGACTTTGCTAGCGATGGTTCACTGACAAAATACGCTCTCATTTGCAGAGACGATAGTTAGCATAGCCTTCAGCTACGTCATTTGCTACGACCTAGCAAGGCGCCATTACCAGTTACTATTGATACTGTAAAACATGTACCGTCAAGAGCGACGCTCATCATTAATGGATTAAAGTTAAGTATTCCACCAGCTACGTCCGTTTTTCTAAAGTCTAAATTCCTTGTCCTGTTCCAGACCTCACGCCAGCCTTCGTGAGCTAAAACGCGTGCCTTTCGGCTTCCTCTCATAGTGTGTTGGCTCTCCTGCCAACCTACAACAGAGACCGCCGACAGTTGAAGAGGGTCGTAATGTGTAATAGGCAGACATCTATTCAGACCATCGTACAGGAATTCCAAACTGCATCAGGATCCACTGCCAGTACCATGACAGTTAGGCGGGAGGTGAGAAAACTTGGATTTCATGGTCGAGAGGCTGCTCATCAGCCACGCATCACGACGGTAAATACAAATCGACGCCCCGCTTGGTGTGAGGAGCGTAAACATTGGACGATTTAACAGTGGGAAAACGTTGTGTGAAGTGACGAATCGCGATACACAATGTGGCGATCCGATGGCGGGGTGATGGTATGGTGAATGCCCGGTGAACGTCATCTGCCGGAGTGTGTAGTGCCAACAGTAAAATTCGGAAGCGGTGGTGTTATGGTGTGGTCGTGTTTTTCATGGAAGGGGCTTGTACCCCTTGTTGTATTGCGTAGCACTATCACAGCACAGGCCTACATTCATGTTTTAAGCACCTTCTTGCTTCCCACTGTTGAAGAGCAATTCGGGGACGGCGTTTGATCTTTCAACAAGATCGAGTAGTTATTCATAATGCACGGCCTTTGGCGGAGTGGTTACACGACAATAACATCCCTTTAATGGACTGGCCTGCAGAGAGTCTTGACCTGAATCCTATAGAACATCTTTCGGGTATTTTGGAACGCTGACTTCGTGCCAGGCCTCACCGACAGAAATCGATACCCTCCTCAGTGCAGCACTCCGTGGAGAATGGGCTGCCATTCTCCAAGAAACCTTCCAACACCTGACTGAACCTATGCCTGAGAGAGTGGAATCTGTTATTAAGGCTAAGGGTGGGCCAACACCATACTGAATTCCAGCATTACCGATGGAGGGAGCCTCGAAATTGTAAGTCATTTTCAGCCAGGTGTCCGGATACTTTTGATCACATAGTGTAGATATTCGTTTTTTCCGGGCGTTGTTCGAGAGTGAAATAATACAGAATTATTGTGAATATTGTTCGATGAACCCTCTGCCAAGCACTTATGTGTGACTGATTTGCAGAGTAACCATGTTGATGCAGATGTAGATGAATATGGCAGAAAGTCACGTTTAGCAGCTTGTTTTTAGTGATCGTGATAAAATACATTTAACTTCTGATGGTTATAAATTCAAACCTTACAGAAGAGTTCTAGGAACTGAAGAACGTGGATGGCGATGCTGTAGAAAAGATTTATAGAAGGCAGCGAAAAATTATTTTCGCGTTTGGAAGGCACTCATGACCACACATCAGTTGCAGAACAATTATAAACAGGAGAATGTTATCGGATTCTGTTAACAGCAAAAGGCGAAGCTTTAGCTGAAAGACCATCAGAGCTTATACACAAAGAATTAGATAATTAGATGACAATCCAGCAACCTTGAACATAACGAGGAATGATGTAAGGTGTATTCGCAATAATATTAATCACGCTCGTTTGAGGTATATGCAAAAAATCCGCGACAGTAGTTGAGATTGTCTTATCGCGGGTGGACGTAACGACTACAAAAGACGAAGCCTTTGTGCTTAATAATGATGTGGAAAACGTACATGTTGTTTTTTCATCAGAGCTTGTACACAAAGAATTAGATAATTAGATGACAATTCAGCAACCTTGAACATAACGAGGAATGATGTAAGGTGTATTCGCAATAATATTAATCACGCTCGTTTGGGGTATATGCAAAAAATCCGCGACGGTAGTTGAGATTGTCTTAACGCAGATGGACGTATTGACTACAAAAGACGAAGCCTTTGTGCTTAATAATGATGTGGGAAACGTACATGTTGTTTTTTCAACCGACTCCAATCTACAATACCTATGCAGCAAGAAGCTATGTTGATGGATCTACCTTTCAATATGCAACAATGCACTTTTTCCAGTTTTTCACGATCCGCAGTTACTCTGGAGGTTCTTACATATAATTAGAGTTCAATGTTGTAAGAGATGAGAAAAAAGGAAAGCTATTAGAAGATTATACAATGTGTTCAAGACGAATCTAGGAATTAACTGACTTTGAAGAGTGCATCTGTGAGAGTATGAAGGTTGTCTTACCACTAGTGAAGATTACTGTTTGTCCGTTTCGGCTGGCTCCAGCTTGTTAAGTACAGCTTACTCCACCGTATTACTTTGGAACCGTAAATGGCCATAAATAGTATAGAATATTGTTGGCGTTTTTCAAACGGTATAGAATACAGTTATTTGTAAAATTTCGTTCTTCCTAAAATTATCTATATTGGGAACGTTCAGTAAGTAATTCAACAAATGTTTTTTTCGGCCAGCTTGAGTTGAAAAGATGCACAATTTGTTGTGGGACGTCGTGTAATACTCCCGCTTCGACGTCTATACCTCCATGAAGTTTCGACAGGCGACGGCACTGTACGTAGCCTTCAAACGGCATCTGTGAAGGAGATGCTTCTCAAAAAACAAAAAAAAAGAAACAAAAAAAATGTTCAAATGTGTGTGAAATCTTATGGGACTTAACTGCTAAGGTCATCAGTCCCTAAGCTTACACACTACTTAGCCTAAATTATCCTAAGTACAAACACACACACACACACACACACACACACACACACACACACATGCCCGAGGGAGGACTCGAACCTCCGCTGGGATCAGCCGCATAGTCCATGACTGCAGTGCCCCTAGACCGCGCGGCTAATCTCGGGCGGCGGAGATGCTTCTAAGTAAAGAGCTGTCATTGACTTTCTTTTGGCGAAAAACCAGAGTATCGTAGATATTTATAGGTGCTTGGGAGACCCTACAGTGAACAAAAGCACGGGGAGTCGTTGGGCGTCTATCATCATCGTAACAAGATCGCGCAAACCTGTCCCATCTTCCAGCCGGCCGGCCGGCCGGCCGCTCACAGCTGTGATTCTTGCAATACTGGAACGTGCGGATACTCTCACTCGAGTTGACTGACAGATCACAGTTAAGTGCCTCGTTGCACAACTGGACGTCTCTGTTGATACTGCTGACACACGCGTCCAGGAGTTGGGGTAGTCAAAGGTGTTTTCCCGCTGGAATCCATCTATCTGGTCCAATAGAGAATGTACTCCACTGGAAGCAGTACGTGAATGATGCAGAGGTTATTGATGCAGCAAGACGTTGGCTTGAACGTAGACCAGTAGAGTGGTACCACGAGGGCATAAGTGCCAGTAAGAAGGCGTAAGGCCATCGTATAGAACAGAGATTATGTTGAAAAATGTGGTTTTGTAGCCAAAAGAGTGGATAATAACACGGTGTATTGGAATACTGAATGGAACCAAGCTGCTTTTAGAAAAAGATGCGTTACATTACTTATGAAAAACCCCACGTATATGATTCATACTTCCTAGGGTTGTATACATTATGTAAAACGCGCACCTTAAAAAAGCTTTTGCGTTTTAAATTTCCACAAAGGTTAGTTTTCTAAATATTACATGCCCAAAAAAATAATAAAAAACCACTTGATTTGGCTTCGATGTACAAAGACTTGAACAGAGGAAAAGACTAGTGGCTGCTTGGGTACTTAAATAGTCAAAATGTTCCTGATGTTTCTTCTAACCTGGTCGGGAGAGAGCCAAAAGACCAAAAACATTGCTGATGAAAGAGTTGCCTAAAGCTTTCATTCCCGTTTTAATGCTTCGTGTGAATTTCCTCATAGAAACATCTTCACGTCTGTGGAAAGTCCGAAGCACGGACAAAGCACTGGTTCCTCAAAGCGGACTCAGAAACCAGGTATAGGCAGAAATTAGTTTTACTCAGAAATAGTGAAATCGGCAGATTAGGATTTGTAAAGTGCGTTTCATACAAAGCAAGTGTGAGTAGAACATATGTTACGAGGGTTGGAACTTAGATAGTGGCAACTACACTCCTGGAAATTGAAATAAGAACACCGTGAATTCATTGTCCCAGGAAGGGGAAACTTTATTGACACATTCCTGGGGTCAGATACATCACATGATCACACTGACAGAACCACAGGCACATAGACACAGGCAACAGAGCATGCACAATGTCGGCACTAGTACAGTGTATATCCACCTTTCGCAGCAATGCAGGCTGCTATTCTCCCATGGAGACGATCGTAGAGATGCTGGATGTAGTCCTGTGGAACGGCTTGCCATGCCATTTCCACCTGGCGCCTCAGTTGGACCAGCGTTCGTGCTGGACGTGCAGACCGCGTGAGACGACGCTTCATCCAGTCCCAAACATGCTCAATGGGGGACAGATCCGGAGATCTTGCTGGCCAGGGTAGTTGACATACACCTTTTAGAGCACGTTGGGTGGCACGGGATACATGCGGACGTGCATTGTCCTGTTGGAACAGCAAGTTCCCTTGCCGGTCTAGGAATGGTAGAACGATGGGTTCGATGACGGTTTGGATGTACCGTGCACTATTCAGTGTCCCCTCGACGATCACCAGTGGTGTACGGCCAGTGTAGGAGATCGCTCCCCACACCATGATGACGGGTGTTGGCCCTGTGTGCCTCGGTCGTATGCAGTCCTGATTGTGGCGCTCACCTGCACGGCGCCAAACACGCATACGACCATCATTGGCACCAAGGCAGAAGCGACTCTCATCGCTGAAGACGACACGTCTCCATTCGTCCCTCCATTCACGCCTGTCGCGACACCACTGGAGGCGGGCTGCACGATGTTGGGGCGTGAGCGGAAGACGGCCTAACGGTGTGCGGGACCGTAGCCCAGCTTCATGGAGACGGTTGCGAATGGTCCTCGCCGATACCCCAGGAGCAACAGTGTCCCTAATTTGCTGGGAAGTGGCGGTGCGGTCCCCTACGGCACTGCGTAGGATCCTACGGTCTTGGCGTGCATCCGTGCGTCGCTGCGGTCCGGTCCCAGGTCGACGGGCACGTGCACCTTCCGCCGACCACTGGCGACAACATCGATGTACTGTGGAGACCTCACGCCCCACGTGTTGAGCAATTCGGCGGTACGTCCACCCGGCCTCCCGCATGCCCACTATACGCCCTCGCTCAAAGTCCGTCAACTGCACATACGGTTCACGTCCACGCTGTCGCGGCATGCTACCAGTGTTAAAGACTGCGATGGAGCTCCGTATGCCACGGCAAACTGGCTGACACTGACGGCGGCGGTGCACAAATGCTGCGCAGCTAGCGCCATTCGACGGCCAACACCGCGGTTCCTGGTGTGTCCGCTGTGCCGTGCGTGTGATCATTGCTTGTACAGCCCTCTCGCAGTGTCCGGAGCAAGTATGGTGGGTCTGACACACCGGTGTCAATGTGTTCTTTTTTCCATTTCCAGGAGTGTATTAATTCATAACGGATACAAAAGAGTTACATGTTTGCATCTGTTACTGTCCTTCAAAGTAGTCAGCAGCGTTGTGTAGAACCCGTTGCCAGCGAAGTGGAAGGCGTAGTATACCGTCAGCAGAGCCTGTTCTGTTGATGGTGCGAATGGAGCTGTCTGCTGCCTGTCGAATCTGTGGAACAGTTCTGAAGCGAATGCCACGAAGTGGTTCCTTCATCTTCGGAATCAAATTAAAGTCACAAGGACTAAAGTCCGGGGAGTATGGTGAATGGTACAGTACTTCCCGGTCCCATCGACGGAACAGAGCTTGCGCTGTATGCGCCCGCGCATTGTCCTGCAAAATGATGGTTGGGTTGCGCAGAAAGTGTCGCCGCTTCTTTCGCAAAGCATTATGGGTCGCCGCGAAAGTCGGAAGTGCGTCAGAGCCCCAGTACGGTGAAAGTTATGGTGATTCTCGTGTACGACTGTGATGGTCTTATACTAACGCATTACGTTCCTCCACGGCAGACCGTCAATGCCCACTATTACAGGTCGTTTTTGGAGCATCACCTGCGACCAGCTTTGCGAAAGAAGCGGCGACACTTCCTGCGTAACCTACCAATCATTTTGCAGGACACTGCGGGGGCGCATACAGCGCAAGCTGTGGCTGCTCTGTTCGGTCGATGGGACTAGGAAGTACTGTACCATCCACCATACTCCCCGGACATAAGTCCTTGTAACTTTAATTTGATTCAGAAGATGAAGGGACCACTTCGTGGCATTCGCTTCAGAACTGTTCCAGAGATTCGACAGGCAGCAGACCGCTCCATTCGCACCATCAACAGAACAGGCTCTGCTAACGGTGTACTACGCCTTCCACATCGCTGGCAACGGGTTCTACACTGCGCTGGTGACTACTTTGAAGGACAGTAACAGGTGCAAACATGTAACTCTTCTGTATCCGTTGTGAATAAACTGTTGCCACTATTTAAGCTCCAACCCTCGTAAAATAAATGCAGTTGTTTTCAGGAAATATTTTCAAGTGTGGAATTTGTAATGAAATCTTTGTATTTGCGTATAATTTGTTTTATTTTACATCTTTCTTATTAGCCTAGTATTTACAGTATTCCCTAAGAACGTTGGATATAGTAGAGGCCGTCGTATACTTGCTCCAATCAGATTTAGGAGAGTTTGCCGAGTTTGTGCAGCTAGTCTTCCACGAACAGGTAGAAAGAAGTCGCCGAGTTGTCGCGTGCGGGGCTGCCCGTATCACCCGATGGCGGGCAGAGCCTCCTCCAACACAAGCGTCCTATTTCCTGTTCAAAAATGCTCAAATGTGTGTGAAATTTTATGGGACTTAATTGCTAAGGTCATCAGTCCCTAAGCTTACACACTACTTAACCTAACTTGTCCTAAGGACAAACATACACACACCCATGCCCGAGGGAGGACTCGATCCTCCGCCGGGACCAGCCACACAGTCCATAACTGCAGCGGCCTAGACCGCTCGGCTAATCCCGCGCGGCCTTATTTCCTGTGGCGTGGCCATATCTCTAACGTCGATTTGCAATAGAATTTTGGAACATATACTGTATTCGAACGGTATGAATTACCTAGAAGAAAACGATTTATTGACAAATAGCCAATATGGATTCAGAAATATATCGTTCTTGTGAAACTCAACTAGCTCTTTATTCTCACGAAGTAGTCAGTACTGTCGGCAGGGGATGTCAGACTGATTCCAAGTCTGTAGGGTTACAGAAGGCTTTTGACCCCATTTCTGATAAGAGACTCCTAATCAAAATTAGTGCCTGTGGAGTATCGTCTCAGTTGTGCGACTGGATTGGCGATTTCCTGACAGAAAGGTCACAGTTTGTAGTAAGTGACGGAAAGTCATCGAGTAAAATTGAAGTAATATCTTGCGTTCCGCAAAGAAGTGTTATAGGCCGCCTGTTGTTCCTGATCTCATGAAAGATACAGAAGTCAATATGAGCAGCCCTCTTAGATTGTTGTCATATGATGCTGCCAATTACCGTCTCGTAAAGTCATCAGATTCTCAAAACGAATTGCAAAATGATTTAGACGAGACATCCATATGGTGCGAAAAGTGGAACTTAATTCTAAATAATGAACAATGTGAAGCTATCCACAAGAGAATTAAGAGTAATCTCCTAAATTGTGGTTACACGATAAATGACTCAAATGTAAAAGCTGTGAATTCAACTAAATACTTAAGGATTACAGTTACTCGTGCCTTATGTTGGAATGATCAATAGAAAATGTTGTGAGGAAGACAAAGCAAAGATTGCGATTTATTGGCGGAACACACACACAATGCGCTGTGTGGGATCCACATGAGATAGGATTCACGGAGGACTTCGGAAAAGTTCAAAATAGGACAGCTTGTTTTGCATTGCTGCGAAATACCGGAGAAAGTGCCACAAGATATGATACGCGAATTGGGTTGGCAAAATTTAAAAGAAAGGCCTTTTTCGTTGGGGCAAGATCGTCTCACGAAATTTTAATCGCCAACTTTCCCGTCCGACTGCGAAATATTCTGTTGGCACCCATCTAAATAGGGGGAAATGATCATGGTAATAAAAAAAGAGAAACAGAGCTCGCACATGGAAAGATCTAAGTGTTTGTTTTTCCCTGCGCGCTTTTCGAGAGTGGAACGGTAGGGAAATAGCTTGAAAGTCGTTTGACGAGCTTTCTGCCAGACAGTTATTGTGAAGTACAGAGTAATCACGTAGATATAGACGTAGAAAATAAGATCTGCGAATGGTCGTCCGGCAGTACGAACTGTAGGCGGCACAGAACATTTAACAGGGGTGGTGAACAATAATGTTATTGGTTGGAATAAGAACATAAGCTAGCCAGTAATTCAGCGGATTGCCGGCCATTGTGACCGAGTGGTTCTAGGCACTTCAGTCCGGAACCGCGCTGCTGCTACATTCGCAGGTTCGCATCCTGCCTCGGGCATGGACGTGTGTGATGTCCTTAGGTTAGTTAGGTTTAAGTAGTTCTAAGTCTAGGGGACTGATGACCTCAGATGTTAAGTCCCATAGTGCTCAGACCATTCTTGAATTCAGCGGATTACTCCGGTTTCCTTTCTTGGGTATTGGCGTGACCTTTGCGACTTTCTGGTCTTTAGGTGTGGACCTTTCGACTAGCGGACGGTTATATAAGATTGCTAACAAGGGAACCTCCCCATCGCACCCCCCTCAGATTTAGTTATAAGTTGGCACAGTGGATAGGCCTTGGAAAACTGAACACAGATCAATCGAGAAAACAGGAAGAAGTTGTTGGGAACTATGAAAAAAATAAGCAAAATACACAAACTGAGTAGTCCATGGGCAAGATAGGCATCATCAAGGAAAATGTGCGCTGAGGAGCGCCTTGGTCCCGTGGTTAGCGTGAGCAGCTGCGGAGCGAGAGGTCCTTGGTTCAAGTCGTCCCTCGAGTGAAAAGTTTAATTTTATATTTTCAGACAATTACCAAAGTTCAGCCACTCACACATAATCAACTTCGCTCTCCAAAATTCCAGGACATGTTCAGATTTGCTTGGACATATGCAGGATTTGACGGTCTACACACGGAAAAATTTGAAAACGTTAAAAACATATGTTTCGGCAGAGCACAAGGAAAACTGTGCGACTGCAAAACTGTAGCATTCATTAGTTGCAGTTTATGTGACAAACTCTTATGTTTTCATCACTTTTTTGGGAGTGATTATCACATCCACAAGAAAACCTAAATCGGGCAAGATAGAAGAATATTTTTACCCATTCGGCAAGAGTACAAGTTAGGTGGGTCGACAACATATTCCTGTCTTGTGACGCACATGCCGTCACCAGTGTCGTATAGAATATATCAGACGTGTTTTCCTGTGGAGGAATCGGTTGACCTATGACCTTGCAATCAAATGTTCTCGGTTCCCATTGGAGAGGCACGTCCTTTCGTCTACTAATCGCACGGTTTTGCGGTGCGGTCGCAAAACACACACACTAAACATATTATAGTGAACAGAGACGTCAATGAACGAACGGACAGATCATAACTTAGCGAAAATAAAAAAAGTAAACTATTCACCCGGGGGAAGCCTTGAACCAAGGACCTCTCGTTTCGCAGTTGCTCACGCTAACCACGGGACCACGGCGCTCCTGGGCTCAGACTATCCTTGATGGTGCCTATCCTGCGCATGGACTACTCAGTTTGTATATTTCGCTTATTTTTTTCATAGTTCCACACAACTTCTTCCTGTTTTCTCGATTGATCTGTGTTCAGTTTTTCAAGGCCTATCCACTGTGCCAACTTATAACTAAATCTGAGGGGGGTGCGATGGGGAGGTTCCCTTGTAAGTATGGTGTTATTGCATCAGCATACTTTCAAAGGGAGCTAACTGTTATACTATCTGGACTACAGACCTTGCCTTTAGTGAGTAATTTATGCTACTTCGCTACTGTACACCGAGAACATCTACATCCAAGTTACTCATGTTAGTATTCTTCTTGATTCTAATTCTGGAATATTTACTTCAACTTGTTTGACGAAGGAATTTCGGGTAGCAGTATTTAGTAACATTACCATTGCTATCGCGCGTTGAAGTTACTGATTTTGGATGGAATTCACTCACTGGACAAACTCCACGTCGACAGTTAACAACAGATATCCTGTGTTCTGTCCATTTGTCACCCTCTTTCTCTGCTAGAATTTCCTTCCGCTTCAAGCCTTAACACACTTCCTTTTGGTCTAGACAGCATACAATAATGCTGAAAGGTATTCACAGCAAGTGGCAAAATGCATGTGGCATTGCATGTTGGTATCTCGCGTCCTGTATAGGCAACCAACTGTCCCCTTAGACCTGTGATGTGATAGCGCGTCCCTTCTACTCAAAAGCATATAAAAGCCGTCTGACGTACAATAGCGTGGGTAATAAATTAATCTGTTCTGACAAGTCAAAGATCCAATTATACCTTGTACTTCTAAGACTGTTTTAAATCTTTGATATAATTTTGTTCTTCAACTTAAGAAACAATCGAGGAATGCACAGCCTCCTTCGTGTCACTTTTCTTCTTCCGTCTGCCTCATGTAAGACTCATTTCTTTCGTCCTTATAATTTTACCAGTGATAAGAATAATACTTAAATTCATTTATACCTAGAAATCCTTTTACTAATGATGTTTTCAGAATTTGTGTCTGTTTCATTTCTATAAAAACATCGGAAGTGATTGGTTTGGTGACGTGTGGATTGCGCTGCATCCACGTGCCTTTACATGCACATTTGTATTTTTCATAAATCGAACCTTGCTAGCAAAATTTCTTGTCTTCTGATTATTGCTTTTCTTATTTCCGGCAAGCTAAGTGACACAAGTCAAAAAAATATCAAGTTTAAATTTTTATTACTGAAAATATGTCTAAAAGTCCCCAAGGTGCACGAAAAACGTCATATCATTAACTCGCAGTTTGTCCAGTTCAGGACTTTTGTGTCGGTTTTGTTGTAGGCCGCTTCTTAATTCACCACGGCAAGAACAGTGCCACGTTGACTTTGCAGACAGCGACATGCATCATTCACAAGGAGAGACGCATTCTGATTTGTGCAACTTTCCACGTATCTAATTTTTAATATACTGAGTGTTACAATGTCTGTGTTTATTCAGTGTCTGTATCTTACATCAGAGTGTCTTACAGCTGCTGTAAATATTACGAAATTCCGTGCTCTGCAGTACTACGTGCGCGCGCGCTCACACACACACACACACACACACACACACACACACAGACACGAACACAAACAAGAAAGAAATTGCTGCTATAAAGAAAGCTGATCTTAAATCCTTTTTCTCGGCGAAAAGTATTGCTACATAATTAGCGGTCATATGTTTTCGGAAACTGTCTCCTTAAATTGTACCTAATTGATGTTCCTTATTGAATGGTATTAATCTTCATAAATTACAGTTTTGCATTTTGCATTCTTTAACACAAGTTTCAACGTTTTTTCGTTTTGTATTTTAATGTAAGTACTAATTTTACTGGCAAAATTATTTACCTGAAATTTAAAGAACGCTTATGCTATTTCGGTATTAATTTTACAGAATGTTTTGAGACGATGTTACTCAAGAACTGCATTGTTGACTTGTGTCACTGCTCTCGACGGAGTGCGATATTACCATGGTTTCTCGTCACCATGCTTTCCTGCCCCCCAACAACGACTCTGCACCTGACTGCAATGGAAACATCTAACGCAGGAGTTTCATTTTGGACAAGAGGGAGTTTTCAGTTTAATCAAAGTTCAACTCCTGATACTTTTTGTTTGACTCATCAGTCTTCTGACCTGCTTGATGCGGCCGGCTAAGAATTCCTCTCCTGTGACAAGCTCTCCGTTTTAGAGCAGCACTTGCAACCTACGTCCTCAATTATTTGCCGCTAGCTTCCCTACCACTTTCAGGATTCTGACGTTCCACGCCCAGGCTCGTAGAACGTCATACTTTCGTCGGTTATTCAATCTTTTTCTACGCTAATACATCGATTGCGCAGTCAAAGAAACATTTTAACAGAGGCTGAACTGAGCGTTCCGCTTCGATCTAAATAAAAAATATGACAGTAAAAACCTTTGTAGATGTTCAAATTTTATCGTACTACTACTTGTAACGTGAAAGAGTAAAGTGTAGTGTTGACAGATTGCCAACACTACGCACATTATTTAAGAGAGGCGGCCATTAAGCAAGCAGGCGGACTTGATGGTCTGAAACAGGATACTTCATAACTGCTATAAAGAAAAGTACGTAGCTGCTGGAATACTTAACTTTAATCCACCATTTGTATACAGCGTTCTTGATGAGACATTTCATACGATAACTATCAAACTATCAATTGCTATGGCGCCTTGCTAGGTTGTAGACTTTGACTTAGCTGAAGGCTATTCTAACTATCTGCTCGGCTAATGAGCGATGCTTCGTCAGTGTAGTCGCTAGCAAAGTCGTCCGTACAACTGCGGCGAGTGCTAGTCCGTATCTCGAGACCTGCCTTGTGGTGGCGCTCGGTCTGCGATCCCTGACAGTGGCGACACGCGGGTCCGACATGTACTAATGGACCGCGGCCGATTTAAAGCTACCACCTAGCAAGTGTGGTGTCTGGCGGTGACACCACATAAAGAAGGTCGTCTTTTAGCCGTAAAAGTGAGCGGTCCTGCCAGCGTGCAGACAACAGTTATTAATTACTGAAATTCAGGTAATTTACGTTCGATACTGTAAATCGGCAATTTATTGTTATGAAAGAGTTGAACGGTGCAGGAATTGTCTCAAAGGAAGTAGAAAAGTAATGAGTGTTATTTGTGATAAAGACGTGAACCAAGAAGCGAGCACAGGACAGGCTGAAATCTGATCGCACCAACACAGTCAGAAAATTACTTATGTAAGTTATACTGTTTATAAATAAGCCCTAATTGCTTGTAAGAATTGTTTGAATATATTTAGTGTTTACCAGATTTCTTATTCTATTCTTTTCCATTTTTTTACCTCCATGTTATTTTTATAAATGTCAACCAGCAACCGGCCGGTGTGGCCGCGCGGTTCTAGGCGCTTCAGTCTGGAACCGCGTGACCGCTACGGTCGCAGGTTCGAATCCTGCCTCGGGCATGGATGTGTGTGATGTCCTTAGGTTAGTTAGGTTTAAGTAGTTCTAAGTTCTAAGGGACTGATGCCCTCAGATGTTGAGTCCCATAGTGCTCAGAGCCATTTTTTGTCAACCAGCCTTTACTACAGCAGAGAATAACGCGGCACAGAATGCCGTTCCTTCTTTTCTATACTCATAGCCGCCCTATTTGGTAATGATTTCATTTTCAAATGCAATTTTTTATTGCTCATTGTTAAATGTCCCTTAGGTAATTATAAAATTCGTATTGATTACGTAAAGGAATCCGGGTTGTTCTTTACCAAATAATAGAAGCCTTTGCGTAATCCAAAAGTAGCCTCCGTCGGACAACGATCAGGAGCCGACCAGAAGGCGGACGTCTTCGGGCTCTTTCGTGTTACCTGTGGCAAAGCTGTGCCAAACGGGGAACACGACATTCTAGTATGAAACACAATACATATATAATTATCACATTAAAATTGAAAAAATTAAAATACATTTAACTTAATTTTTTTCTTTTATCATGCTAGAAACTGCACACACGTACTAACAGAGTTCTTTATTTACTTAAACACATAGCTGCTACTTAACTTGTGGTACAATCTTTTCAATATTAGTCAATGTTAGCCTCACTGTCGGTGAAGTACAAGTCCCGCTATGGGGTGAATCCAGACCCTCAGCAGACATAGGACGAATGCCTTTCTTCATACCCTTGAGTATCCGGGACTTCTGCAGGGCTCCTGGCGCACCGTCAATATTCTTGTAAAAGCTTTACCAGCAACCCGCGATCATTCTTGGAGATAGCCTGTTTGGCCGTCTCGTACCCAAACTGAGAAACAGCCGTGTGCCGCGCGTCATTGGTCTGCATATTCTGACGCTTACAGCACCACCTACTGGTCAAATTTTCGTAAATTCGTTTTTCCCCCTGCGTCAATAATATGCTGACCAGATCTGCCGTTATTCTGAGCAGTGGTACTCTTTCTACAGCGTTTTGAAACTGGAACTTAAATGATTGAAACCCTTACAAAACAGCGTCAAACTGCTGATTGCTTCACAAATTGGTTAATGTGTTAAATACAGGGTGCAGATTTTAAGTTTACAAACCAGAAGAACTCGAAAAATAGGCTTCACACGAAAAAACGTGTAGAATCCAAAGTTGATTATTTTTGAGGGGGGACATCTGCTGGTGCTAAAATTAGCCCGCCACACCAGCTCCCTGGGGCTGGGGCGGGAGACAACTTTAGAATTTCAAATAGGAACCCCCATTTTTTATTGCAGAATCAGATTCTACGTAAGAAACTACGTACATTTTGTCTTAAACATTTGTTTTGATTGTTGGTAGTTGACGCTGTAATTCAAGAAAGCCCATGTTCTCATTTTTGCGTGGAAAATGGTTACGGATTAATAAAAAATACTTATTAACTTCGTAAATTTTGGTTCGCTAAAAGTAAAACTCTCCCTCTCTCCCCATAGGGTGGGGTTTGAGAAAGAGGAATTGGAGTTTTACAAATGTTGACTCAAATATTAACTTTACCGCAGATTCGGATAAGTTTTGTTTGTTTCGTGGTCGTGAGTCCACACAACTTTTAATTATCGAACAAATCATCTGACTAGCTAACTAACTAACCAAACGAAGTAAATAAGTAAAATTAGAAGGAAGGTCAGCATTGGCCGTAATTTTGATGATTTATTAACAGCAAAATCGACTTTCCATCACATAATAGATTTTGCTGTTAATAAATCATCAAAATTACGCCCAATGCTGACCATTCCTTCTAATTTTATCTATCATATGGTCGTTGTGCACACAGCACTCTATGCAGTCGCCAATCAATTAAATAAGTATTTTTTTATTTATCCGTAACCGTTTTCCATGCAAAAATGAGAAAATGGATTTTCGTGAATTACAGCGCCAACTACCAACAATCAAAACAAATGTTAAAGACAAAATATATGTAGTTTTTTTATATAGAATCTGATTCCGCAATAAAAAATGGGAGTTCCCATCTCAAATTTTAAAGGTGCCTCCCACCCCACTCCTAGGGGGCTTGGTTGGCGGGCTAATTTTAGCACCAGCAGACGTCCCCCTCGAAAATAATCAACATTGGATTCTACATATTTTTTCGTGTGAAGCTTATTTTTCGGATTATTCTGGTTTGTCAACTTAAAATTTACACACCGTATTTGCCTGTACGCACGTAAGCGAGGAAAACTTTAGGTTTGAAATTATGCTTAAAGTGTGTTAAAAGTCACTAAGTGCTCTCGCTCACAAATACTGGATGAACGCAGTCTGGATATTTGTGTACCGTCATTTACGATGACTGAAGACAAACGGACAGTTCCTAATTGTCTTACTGTGTAAAAATTTAACACAAAATTATACATCTTTATGAGTAGATTATGACAGAATTTTAATGTTTTAAAGCCGGTCAATAATTATGTTGGACACTGGAAATCAGAATGTTGTTGCCCGTGGGAGCCATAACATAGAACAACTGAATTAATAATAACTGAAATTTAATAATAAAGATTAATGCGGGGTGTATCCCCTCTTCGGCTTCACCTCGACTTGAACCCTGTTGTTAGGCGGCCGCTGTGGCCGAGCGGTTATAGGCGCTTTAGTCCGGAACCGGGCGGCTGCTACAGTCGCAAGTTCGAATCCTGCCTCGGGCATGGATGTGTGTGATGTCCTTAGGTTAGTTAGGTTTAAGTAGTTCTAAGTCTAGGGGACTGATGACCTCAGATGTTAAGTCCCATATTGCTTAGAGCCATTTGACCGCTGCTGGGAGCACATTGGATGAGAGGTATCTTTGTGTGGAGGAATGGTAGCCCATTCTATCTCGAGAGCTGATCCCAGAGAAGTTAGTGATGTCTGGACAGGTCATTCTAGTTTCTACATCTACATGGATACTCTGCAAATGACATTTAAGTGCCTGGCACAGGATTCATGGACCACCTTCACAATTCTCTATTATTCCAATCTGCTATAGCGTGCGGAAGGAACGAACACCTATATCTTTCCATACGATCTCTGATTTCCCTTATTTTATCGTGGTGATCGTTTCTCCCTATGTAGGTCGGCGTCAACAAACTATTTTCGCGTTCGGAGGAGGAAGTTGGTGATTGGAATTTCGTGGGAAGATTCCGACGCAACGAAAAACGCCATTCTTTTAATGATGTTCAGCCAAATCCCGTATCATTTCTGTGACACTCTTTCCTATATTTCGCGATAATACAAAACGTACTGCTCTTCTTTGAACTTTTTCGATGTACTCCGTCAGTCCTATCTGGTAAGGATCCCTCACCGCGCAGCAATATTCTAAAAAAGGGCAGACAAGCGTAGTGTAGGCAGTCTCCTTAGTAAATCTGTTACTTTTAAGTGTTCTGCCAATAAAACGCAGTCTTTGGTTAGCCTTCCCCACAACATTTTCTATGTGTTTATTACAATTTAAGTTGTTCGTAATTGTAATACCTAGGTATTTAGTTGAATTTACAGCTTTCAGATTAGACTGATTTAACGTGTAACCGAAGTTTAACGAATACCTTTCACCACTCAATTAGGATCAACTGCTAATTTTTGCACCATTCAGATATCTTTTCTAAATCGTTTGCAATTGGTTTTGATGTTCTGATGACTTTATTAGTCGATAAACGACAGCGTGATCTGCTAACAACTGAAGACGGCTGGTCAGATTGTCTCCAAAATCATTTATATAGATATGGAACAGCAAAGAGCCTGAATCTTCCTGGCAGATTAAAACTGTGTGCCGGACCGAGACTCGAACTCGGGACCTTTGCTCTACCAACTGAGCTACCCAAGCACGACTCACGCACCTTCCTCACAGCTTTAGTGCCTCGTCTCCTACATTCCAAACTTTACAGAAGCTCTCCTGCGAACCTTTCAGGACTAGCACTCCTGAAAGAATGGATATTGCGAAGACATGGCTAAGCCACATCTTGGCGGATGTTTCTAGAATGAGATTTTCACTCTACAGCAGAGTGTGCGCTGATATGAAACTACCTCTCAGATTAGAACTGTGTGCCGGACCGAGACTCGAACGAGAGACCTTTGCCTTTCGCGGGCAAGTGCTCTTGAGCAAAGGGCCTATAACACTACCTTAGGGAACGGTAGAAATCATTTCTGTTTTACTCGATGACTTTCCGTCAGTTACTACGAACTCTGACCTCTCTGGCAGGTAATCACAAATCCAGTCACATAACTGAGACGATATTCCATAAGCACGCAATTTCACTACAAGCCACTTGTGCGGTAGTGTCAAAAGCCTTCCGGAAATCCAGAAATGCGGAATCGATCCGAAATCCCTTGTCAATAGCACTCCTAAATGTGTTCCTTTGGGCTCAGGTCAGTACTCTGAGTGCTCGCCAGTACACTTCAAAAGTTTCACTGTCCAGAAATTATTGCCTCACAGAGGCTGGCTTGTGATACTGTGCATAGTGACTGTCCACTGGTGCCGTACGCTGCCTAGAACGTCACTCCACGTTGGCTACAGAAATGTATGCCGTATGACAGGTTGCTCGACCACTGTACCCCATTCTTTCGGACTCCCTACGTGCAGACAGTGTGCTAGCTGGACTACTGAATGCACTTTGGCTCTCACGGATGATTCTTTCTTCTGATTTAATGCGACTTTTTACAGTCGCCTCTACAACGCTCGTCGATTATCACCGTCAGTACATGAGATCTGATTTGTCGTGGTTTATCTGTGGTTGTTCCTTCGCATTTCCTGTTCACAGCCTCTAGCCGTGCATGGCTCGTGTTCCAACCATCACCTATTTTGCACCATGTCTTTAACGTACTTCCACCTCACTACGTTAATTTACACTACTGGCCATTAAAATTGCTACACCACGAAGTTGACGTGCTACAGAAGCGAAATTTAACCGACAGGAAGAAGATGCTGCGATACGCACATGATTAGCTATTCAGAGCATTCACACAAGGTTGGCGCCAGTGGCGACACCTACAACGTGCTGACATGAGGAAAGTTTCCAACCGATTTCTCATACACAAACAACAGTTGACCGGCGTTGCCTGGTGAAACGTTATTGTGAGAAATACGTACCATCACCTTTCCGACTTTGATAAGGGTCGGACTGTAGCCTATCGCGATTGCGATTTATCGTATCGCGACATTGCTGCTCGCGTTGGTCGAGATCCAATGACTGTTAGCAGAATATGGAATTGGTGGGTTCAGGAGGGTAATACGGAACGCCGTGCTGGATCCCAACAGCCTCGTATCACGCAGTCGAGATGAGAGGCATTTTATCCGCATGGCTGTAACGGATCGTGCAGCCACGTCTCGATCCCTGAGTCAACAGATGGGGACGTTTGCAAGACAACAACCATCTGCACGAACAGTTAGACGACGTTTGCAGCAGCATGGACTATCAGCTCGGAGACCATGGCTGCGGTTACCCTTGACGCTGCATCACAGACAGGAGGGCCTGCGATGGTGTGCTCTACGGCGAACCTGGGTGCACGAATGGCAACACGTCATTTTTTCGGATGAATCCAGGTTCTGTTTACAGCATCATGATGGTCACATCCGTGTTTGGCGACATCGCGGTGAACGCACGTTGGAAGCGTGTATTCGTCATCGCCATACTGTCGTATCACCCGGCGTGATGGTATGGGATGCCATTGGTTACATGTCTCGGTCACCTCTTGTTCGCATTGATGGGACTTTGAACAGTGGACGCTACATTTCAGATGTGTTACGACCCGTAGCTCTACCCTTCATTCGATCCCTGCGAAACCCTACATTTCAGCAGGATAATGCACGACCGCATGTTGCAGGTCCTGTACGGGCCATCCTGCATACAGAAAATGTTCGGCTGCTGCCCTGGCCAGCACATTCTCCAGATCTCTCACCAATTGAAAACACTGGTCAATGGTGGCCGAGCAACTGTCTCGTCACAATACGCCAGTCACTACTCTTGTTGAACTGTGGTATCGTGTTGAAGCTGCATGGGCAGCTGTACCTGTACGCGCCATCCAAGCTCTGTTTGACTCAATGCCTAGGCGTATCAAGGCCGTTATTACGGCCGGAGGTGGTTGTTCTGGGTACTGGTTTCTCAGGATCTATGCACCGAAATTGCGTGAAAATGTAATCACATGTCACTGCTAGTATAATATATTTGTCCAATGAATAACCGTTTATCATCTGCATTTCTTCTTGGTGTAGCAATTTTAATGGCCAGTAGAGTAAATTACTGCTGTCACTGAGCTGCTGCTTTGTCTGATCGTGAGCGGCGTTAGCAGCACGTATCGATATATCCCCTCTCGTAGTATCTTTGCTCGACTGCTATTACCTCTCATTCGTTGTCTGTCGTAGACGAGCTCGGATCGCGAGTTCGGATAGCGTTTTCGGGTCTGCCAGGCAGTTGGAACGTGTCTGGGGCGCAGTCCGGACCTGCCAGTCGGGAGTTGCAATGCGGCACTAGTGCAGTCAGGTTGGAGCATCAGTGAGGTCTGCGTCGGCATGGCTCGCCCGACTCTTGCTGCCAAGCATCACTTGAGTTGGGCCACGGTCTTGGTGGGTCGTCGGTCGGTCGTCTTACTGGACGACGCGTTTTGGCTCACCGGTCATTCATGGGTCAGCTGTGTGTGTGTGTGTGTGTGTGTGTGTGTGTGTGTGTGTGTGTGTGCGCGCATCGACTTCCGAATTGTCTTCGTGTGTGCTCAGTTATTGTTGGGTGTCATCGAGGTCTTCGTGCAAGAGTTTATCAGGTTGTGTGTGTAGTTCGCCTTATTTCCTTTGACAAGTCTTTTTAAACGCTGTCGGCGTACTGCCACTGAGAGATAGGTCGTCTCATCGGCCGACGTGTAACTGGTTCTCCAGGTGCTTCTGGGGCCTTTCAGTAACCATCTTGTGGAACTTGGGTCGGTCCTTTCCTGGTGCAGGGATGTCGTTTGGCCAGGGGGCGTGTTTCCTCTGCATGGTTGGGTCCGAGCCAGTATTTCCGCCGTCGTCTGTCTGGAAGTGTGTGGGAGACGCACCAGCAGTGTAGTCGCGACGGAGCAGCAGTCACGGACGGACCAGCAGGCAGCCGGACGGTTGCTGCGGACCAGGGAAGACATCTCCGCGCGGTGCAGTCGCTGGGTCCGCTGCCGGTCCCTGCGCAGTGTCGGGGAGTGTGTGGAGCTGTCCGATCGCTACGAGCTTCGTGGTTCACCGACCCAGGACGCCAAACTTGAGTGGTGTTTTAAGTACCCAAGTCTCGACCATTCATGTTCTGGTTCGTTTCCGTGGTTCGCTGATTGGGAGGTCTTACTGTGAGCAACACCGAGTGTTTATGCATATTTGACTGTGGATAATTACGTCCGTAACATTTTGTGTTTGAGTTCTCATGTACCGATTTGTGGCAAGCGAGTCGTTGTGTCGGTCGGTCCGTGGCTGTCCCCTGGTTGGGTTCCGATGGATCAAGTGTAGTTGGGCTCACCACCTGTCTCGCCTAAGTGAACGAGGGCAGACCGACCTCCCTAGAGGCTTCTAGAGTGCCGTTGTCTTTATTGTCTTTCCCACAGGTGTTAATGATCTCTTTTCAGCTACTTAAAAATTAAGGTTTATGTTAATTTTTCTTAAAAAATTTGCAAAATTAACTGTGGACTTTCAGTCTTGCAACTTTACTTTTAATTATGTTTCAAGCTCAAACATTGCTGCCTTCTGCCTTTAAAGGATGATGGAAATATATTTTAAAATTGTGAAACTTAATTGTGGCCTTCAGCCATTTGTATTGCACCTTGCATATGTTTGTTCTATCTGCTTTGCCTTGAGGCTTTCCACATAGTCGTGATATATATTTTTTTATTTGCTTTTTAATTGCATTTTTAGCTTGTTGGTGTTTAAGATTTCTTGTTTTTAAAGATTGTGAGCTTCTGCCTTTAAAGGTCAATGGTAATATATTCTAAAATTTTGAAAGTTAATTGTGGCCTTCAGCCATTTGTATTGCGCCTTGCATATGTTCGTTTTATCTCCTTGCATTGAGCCTTTCCACCTAGTTGTGACAGATGTTTTTTTAAGTTATTTTATTGCTACTTTAATTGGATTTTTATCTTGTTGATTTGTTAAGATTTCTTGTTTGGAGGCCTTCAGCTGTGAATGAGTTGCATTGGGTAAAGATCCGGCTATGTGCCGCTTTGGTTGTAAATGTGTTATTAAATCACAATAAATTACAATTAGAAGGTGAAACTGACCCCAACCTTATTTGGCCCTATCCACAATCCTAATTACCTGTTCTACCAAGCGAGTTGAGCGGGTGTTTCAAACCTCATCACCAACAGTAGATTTGGGCAGCTTTAGAAGTCTTGAAACGTCCCCCATTCAGGTGTCATCTAATGACTATCCCCTGAGGGACCCAGCCTGCTTCTACGGATCTCTGCTGTCAACATAATACTGCCCGCTCCCTCTCTGCACAACATAGAGGTGTCCAGATACTTTTGACCAGATAGTCTACTTGGTTGAGAAGGGTACCAGACTGACACTTTTAGCCGTTGGCCAGCGACCACTAGAAAATACCGCCTTTTTGTTCTCACCCCATGCTACTACCATTATACGCCGAAGCGCCAAAGAAACTGGTATAGGCAAGCGAATTCAAACACAGAGAATACGGCGCTGTGGTCGGCAACGCCTGTATAAGGCAAGCGTCTGGCGCAGTTGTTAGATCGGTTACTGCTGCTACAATGCCAGGTTATCAAGATTTAAGTCAGTCTGACCGTGGTGGTATGGTCAGCTCAGGAGCGATGGGACGCAGAATCTCCGAGGTAGCAATGAAGTGGGGATTTTCCCGTACGACCATTTCACGCGTGTACCGTGAGTATCAGGAATCCGGTAAAACATCAAATCTTTCGCTGCGGCCGGAAAAAGATCCTAAGAATGGGACCTGCGACGACTGAAGAGAATCGTTCAACGTGACAGAAGCGCAACCCTTCTCCAAATTGCTACAGATGTCAGTGCTGGTCCATCAACAGGTGTCAGCGTGCCAACCATTCAACGAAACACCATCCATATGGGCTTTCGAAGGCCCACTCGTATGCCGTTGTTGACTGCACGACATAAACTTTACGACTCGCTTGGGCCCGTCAACACCGACATTGGACTGTCGATGACTGGAAACATGTTGCCTGATCGGACGAGTCTCGTTTCAAATTGTATGGACGGGACGGACGTGTAACGGTATGGAGCCAACCTCGTGAATCGATGGACCGTGCATTTCAGCAGGGGACTGTTCAAGCTGGTGGAGGCTCCGTAATGGTGTGGGGCGTGTGCAGTTGGAGTGATATGGGACCCCTGATACGTCTAGAAACGACTCTGACAGGTGACGCTTGCGTAAGCATCCTGTCTGAACACCTGCATCCATTCATGTTCAGTGTGCATTCCGACGAACTTGGGGGCCGGCCGGGATGGTCGAACGGTTCTAGGCGCTACAGTCTGGAACCGCGCGACCGCTACGGTCGCAGGGTCGAATCCTGCCTTGGGCATGGATGTGTGTGATGTCCTTCGGTTAGTTAGGTTTAAGTAGTTCTAAGTTCTAGGGGACTGATGACCTCAGAAGTTAAGTCCCATAGTGCTCAGAGCCATTTGAACCATTTGACGAACTTGGGAAATTACAACAGCACAATGCGACACCCCACACGTCCAGAATTGCTACAGAGCGGCTCCAGCAACACACTTCTGGCTTCAATCACTTCCGCTGGCCACCATACTCCCCATACATGAACATTATTGAGCACATATGGGATGCCTTGCAATGTGCTGTTCAGAAGAGATCTCCACCCTCTCATACTCTTGCAAATTTATGTACAACTAAACTCCTCCCGAATAGGCTACGAAGGCCCAACGGTACCGACCGGCCGCCGTGTCATCCTCAGCTCATGTGCGGCACTGGATACGGATACGGAGGGGCATGTGGTTAGCACACCGTTCTCCTGCTCATATGTCAGTTTCCGAGACCGGAGCCCCTACTTCTCAATCAAGTAGCTCTTCAATTTGCCTCGTAAGGGCTGAGTTGACCCCGCTTGCTAACAGCGCTCGGCAGACCGGATGGTCACCCATCCAAGTGCTAGCCCAGTCCGACAGCGCTTAACTTCGGTGATCTGGTGGGAACCGGTGTTACCAGTGCGGCAAGGCCGTTGGCTGTGGATTTATGTCCAGCTCTCCAGTTTTTCCTCCAGCACTATTCCAGACTTTAGTCCGAGACCATGCCACGTCATGTTGTAGCATTTCTGCGTGCTCGCGGGGGACCTACACGATATTAGGCAGGTGCACCAGTTTCTTTGGTTCTTCAGTGTAAATATAACTGTAATTGAAAACGAATACAGATTACATTTAAAAGCTGTGCGAATTTATCTCCTGTAGTGTTCAACCTTTCGGCTGTACCTAGAATGGAAAAGTTGTCTCTTTGGTAACGTGTGGAAGACTCCGTGCAGGCCAGTCCATTATAGCGATTTTATTGTCATGTAACCACTCCGCCACAGGCCGTGCATTATGAACGGTTGCTCGATCGTGTTGAAAAATGCAGTCTCCATCGTGGAATTGCTCTTCAACAGTGGAAAGCAAGAAGGTGCTTAAAACATCAATGTACACCTACGCTGTGATAGTGCCACGCAAAAAAAAAAAACAAGGGGTGCAAGCATCCTCTATGGAAAACACGACCTCACCATAACACCACCTCCTCAGAATTTTACTGTTGGCACCACACACACTGGCAGATAACGTTCACCGGGCATTCGCCACACGCACTCCCTGACATCGGATCGCCACATTGTGTACCGTGATTCGTCACTTAACACAGCGTTTTTCCATTGTTCAGTCGTCCAATATTTACGCTCCTTAAGCTGGCTTTACACTAGCAAGTCGCTTGCAGAAGTTATTGCTGCAAGTTATTGCTAGCCGCTTGCAGCTGTGTTTACGCAGCAGCAGAAGAATTAAGCAAGATCTTCCGCAAGTTCTTTGAAAGAAACTTGCGTCAGTGACTTGCTGCTACTGTTTACATATGCTTTCAGTACCACTACGAGTGTCAGCCGAAGTGTAAAATGACAAATAGGCGGGTGAGATACGCTGTAGCTATTGTAATTGTAATGAAAAACGTGAAAAAGAAAAGGAGAAGTATTTGAGTTAGAGAGTGGATAATGAGAAGATCGCAAAATGGTGCCTATAATAAACTTTTGCAAGAACTTAGTATCGAGGGCATGGATACTTTTGAAAACTTTTGAAGAACGTCCTCAAATGATTTGGAGTATTCGTTGATGTTAATAACGCCCGTTATATCAAAACGAGACACACACTTCGGTACTGCTATTTCAGCAAAGGAACGTTTACTAGTCACTCAATGATTTATAGCTACTGGTGCGCTACGAATAAAATAGGCATTTCATTTATTTATGTTTGAATTTTGAATTTTGAAATCTTTTCTTTGTAGGAGACTCATACAAGTCCCTAATGTACTTGTTTCATATTCCCGTCAGCACGATTTCTCTGATCGTACCCGATGTATGTAGAGCCATTTTTTAACGTCTTGAAAAGGGAAAATTATTTGAAGGTATGTGAAAACACAACAATGAAATTAATTTTTTATTGAAATAAACTGCTTTTTACAGAATGATATGCTTATAAAAATGTTTTTTTTTTCTAATGCTCATAAAATGGAAAGTGACAAGCTAAGTAAATAGAACATGTAATAATTACACATCGTCTTTTTCTAGACTCCTAAAACAACAAGCGGGTGTATGCAGGTGGCAAAGGGGTTGTGTCTTCAAGTTATGCTACTTTCTATGTACTTCTTTTATAGATGTGTCGAATATCGACGAGATTTCATTTAATGCGCTCATCTTCTTCACTCTGTCCTTAAAGTCTCGGTTATGCACGTTCCGTATTTCGGGGTAGCTCTCCACGGCTTCAATAAAATGTTATGTATCCTGCTTCATCCATTCCCGTTTCTCCTCCATTTCTGGAATTTGTTTGCATATAATACGTAAGACGGTTGTATAAAATTAAGTCACCACATTAAGTAAAATGTTAAATATGAGTGTTATGCAGACGACATACTTACTATATTTGCGCTTCCTACTTGCAGGAAATAGAAATAAATCCTAAAAGCTGCAAGTTACTTGCAGATACTCCTTGCGTGGTGTTCACACTGGAAGCACTTCCGCAATAAATTACTGCGGTCGCAAGTCGAGTTGGCGATATGTTTACACTCGCAAATCGCGCGGCAAGTTCCTTCGCGCAAGTAAATTGCTGCAATAACTTGCTAGTGTAAACCGAGCATTACACCAAGCGAGGCGTCGTTTGGCATTTACCGAGGTGATGTGTGGCTTAGGAGCAGCCACTCGACCATGAAATCCAAGTTTTCTCACCTCCCACCTAACTGCCAAAGTACTTGCAGTGGATTCTGATGCAATTTGGTCTGGATAGATGTCTATTAGACATTACGACCCTCTTCAACTGTCGGCGGTCTCTGTCACTCAACGGAAGAGGTCGGCCTTTACGCTTTTGTGCTGTACGTGTCCCTTCACGTTTCCACTTCACTATCACATCGGAAACAGTGGACCTAGGGTTGTTTAGGAGTGTGAAAACCTCGCTTACAGACATATGCCACAAGTGACACCCCATCACCTGACCACGTTCGAAGTCCGTGAGTTCCACGGAGCGCCCCATTCTGCTCTCTCACGATGTCTAATGACTACTGAGGTCGCTGATGTGGAGTACCTGGCAGTAGGTGGCAGCACAATGCACCTAATATGAAAAGAGTATTATTTGTGGTTGTCCGGATACTTTTGATCATATGGTTTATGTTGGACTAGCATTTTAAACCTTAACGGCTCGCACTGGAACCACGGAGAACCCCTTCAGAAATCATATCTTATCTCAGCCCTCCACCTAATTTCCACCAACCTTCCGTAAAAGCGCGTCTGTAATTCTCCGACCATAACTCTTTCTGGTTTCCCCACCGTTAATTATGAACTTCCTTACAATCCTGTCCTGCAAATGCACTTTCTCAGAAACCTCTTCCTCAAACTACGGACGATCTTTGGGGAGGAATTCACTCACTGAAAACGCTACATTGCTTTTTATGCCATGGCTTCGTCTGTCATGTGTTACTTTGCTTTCAAGGTAGCAGAATTCCTTAACTTCATCTTCTTCATGGTCCCATTTTCTGCTACTTATCATTATTTTCTTTCTTCGGTTTACTCTCAGTCCATATTCTGTGCTCAATAGACTGTTCATTTTATTCAACAGGTCTGCAATTCTTCCTTACTTACATTCAGCGTAAGAAAGCTAGCAGTCAATCCTGTCACTGATATCCTTTCACTCTGAATTTTAATCCAATTTTTGAACCTAACTTTCATTTCCGCCGTTACCTGTTCGATCTATAGTTTGTTCAGTATGACTATTCCAGTCTTACACCATTTTTGACCCAAGCACTTTGTTCTTGGTCTTCTGTTATTATCAGTGCCTCGTGCTGTTTGTAGGTTATCCATACTTCCCTGTAGCTTAGTCCGATATTTCATAGAATTTCGAACGTATCGCACCATTTTATACTGTCTAACATTTTTCTCTAGGTTGACATATCCTATGGACGTCTTTGGCTTTCCTCAAATCTTGCTTTCATTAAGCGTAACTTCAGGAACTGCCCTTCCGATGTCTTCAGCTTTCGTAAATCCAAAGTGATCGGCATTATTATAATAATAATAATTATTATTAGTAACAGTAGTAGTAGTAGTAGTAGTAGTGTAAGTAGGCTGTTTATGTTTTCTCTATGTAAGTAGGCTGTTTATGTTTTCTCTATGTAAGTAGGCTGTTTATGTTTTCTTATTGGCAACGTTACGTAGCGCTCAATATGAAAATCACTGGCTGTGCTGTGTGCAGTCTGTGGCTAGCTTTGCATTGTTGTAATACTCGCCATTGTAGTGTTCGGCAGCTGGATGTGAACAGCGCGTAGCGTTGCGCAGTTGGAGGTGAGCCGCCAGCAGTGGTGGATGTGGGGAGAGAGATGGCGGAGTTTTGAAATTTGTCATGAACTGCTATATTTATATATGATGATATCAAGGTAAATACATTGTTTGTTCTCTATTAATTTCTTTCATTTGCTAACTATCCCTATCAGTAGTTTGTGCCTTCCATAGTTTGAATCTTTTATTTAGCTGGCAGTAGTGGCGCTCGCTGTATTGCAGTAGCTTGAGCAGCGAAGATTTTTGTGAGGTAAGTGATTTGTGAAAGGTATAGTTTAATGTTAGTCAGGGCCATTCTTTTGTAGGGAATTTTGAAAGTCAGATTGCGTTGCGCTAACAAAATATTGTGTGTCAGTTTAAGCACAGTCATGTAGAATTGTTTAGAGGGGACGTTTCATATGGCGACCCTGCCAGGATACCTCACTGGAATCTTCTGATTTTTTCTTTTAGTTTGTGTAATTAGTGTAGATTTTGTTTATTGCTAGCGCGTAATTGTAGAGAAAATCTCCTTTGTAGTTGCAGTCTTTCATTGTTGTACAGTAAAACAGTTGTGGCATGCATGTAGATTTGCACCAAGTATTTCGCAGCTGCAATTAACTAGATATTATTTTCAGTGCTATGTTAATGTGTTCTCTTATTTTTGATCTTCAAATTGTGTTTTTCTGTGTTATGCACATTTAGCGCTACAGGACACGCATTTCAGTGATCAATTTTATACTTAAAACATTTATTTTTAAAGATTTTTGAATTACAAAGAAAGTTTTCCGTGATATATTTCATTCCATTGGTGTAATCTGTAACACCTGAGGGTATAATTACATTAATCCTCAGGGGGGTACACGCTTACTTTGTGTACCATGTGTGTGGCAAGCACAAGGAGCCCTAGCTAATATGGTATTTGCTTATACAACTTTACACATCGGTACCATATTTCTCCCACACAGAATTACATCAGTGACACATGTTTACGGAATTACACAGTTGGGTAACTTCACACTTATGAAATTGTATTTTGTCTGTACTTTGTGAACTGTTTATATTTTTTCGGAACCATTGTGATACTATGAGAGCTTTGAATGATGTATTTGGTAAAGGGATTATGATTTTTAAAGTATGTTTGAGGCAGATGACACTTTTGACATGAGCAGAGAATTTTTTTAATTATTGGAGGAAGCTACGATGATTTTGAGATTTGACTGAGGTGTTATGATGTTATTTTTACGACGACGATGTGTATTATGCTGCTGAGGTATGTTTACGATTAATAGGCTGATATGAAACGTCCCCTTTCAACAATTTTTCATACGACTGTGCTTAAACTGACACACAATATTTTTAGCGCAACGCAATCTGACTTTCAAAATTCCCTACTAAAGAATGGCCCCGACAAACATTAAACTATACCTTTCACAAATCACATACCTCACAAAAATCTGCGCTGCTCAAGCTACTGCAATACAGCGAGCGCCACTACTGCCAGCTAAATAAAAGATTCAAACTATGGAAGGCACTAACTACTGATAGGGATAGTTAGCAAATGAAAGATATTAATAGAGAACAAACAATGTATTTACCTTGATATCATCATGTATAAATATAGCAGTTCATGACAAATTACAAATCTCCGCCATCTCTCTCCCCACATCCACCACTGCTGGCGGCTCACCTCCAACTGTGCAACACTACGCGCTGTTCACAGCCAGCTGCCTAACACTACAATGGCGAGTATTACAACAATGCAAAGCAGACACAGACTGCCCACAGCACAGCCAGTGATTGTCATACAGAGGTGGCGTTACCAATAAAAAACCTAAACAGCCTACTTACATAGAGAAAACATAAACAGCCTACTTACATAGAGAAAACATAAACAGCCTACTTACATAGAGAAAACATAAACAGCCTAAGTCAGATTGCGTTGCCCTAACAAAATATTGTGTGTCAGTTTAAGCACAGTCATGTAGAATTGTTTAAAGGGGACGTTTCAGTAGTAGTAGTGGTACATTGAGACGGAAATGATGAAAATAAGACTTGATATATAAATAATCAGTACGCATGTGACAGCATGCGCTACCTATGTTGCAAAACACAGCGCATAAAAATGAAATTCTGCCAGGACCAACATGTCAGGTTCTACTGTGGATATGACTGTGGGGTCAAGCGCTTTTAGTAGCCGATGGGCTAGGTGCCATTTGTATACCCAACAGCAGGATCGTCTTAGCACCACTATTCTACAGAACAGAGTCAAAGTATGAATATTAACCACTTACTCTTGTTTAGGCGAATGGAGCAAATCGTTTGGTTCTTTTCGCATTTCATGTGACCTACTGTGGGCCTTTAGGAACTTTTCGTTAGTTCACGGGCGGCTGTTTAAAAATAATGTTTGTGATTTTTTCGTAGCAAAACCGATCCACGGATTCCAAGACTACCTTGTACAGCAAATGGCTGAAATTTTTACGATGTATTCCTACGATCCCGATATGGAACGACCTCGAAAATGGTCTTCATATGTTTATCCGTATCCGAAATACATACGTTCAAATGTACCCTACTTCTACAGGTAAAATATGGTATGAATCGAGATCTAAATAATAAATAGCTGCAGCGAATTGCTCAAATCTTAACGTTATATTTCTTAGATATTTATCTAGACGGGCCGTCTTCCCATTTTCAAAAATCTTTATTAGTTCGTGGGCGGTGCCTTAGAAAACTTCAAAAAGCGTTTTTTACCATTTTCTCGTACCAAAAAGGAGCCGCGTATTTCAAGGCGGATATGCACAGCATATGGGTGTAATTTTCGTCGTATATTCCTGAGATTCCATTCTCGAACAACTTTGAAAATGTTCTCGCTATCTTTATCAGTTTCCGGGATACAGAGGTTGAAAGTTACCTGGTGAGAGTCAAAATCGATCCACGGATTCCAAGACTGCTATGTACAGCAAATGGCTGAAATGTTTACTATATATTCCTAAGATTGAAAGGTTAAATAAATAACCACAGAAAATGTCTCAAATTTTAAGGGGCTCAGGAACGCCCTATACTTGCAATGTTCAAATAACGCTTATAAATTACATCTTTCCTCACAAAGTATTTGATGTAGGAAGTTGAACTTTTTACAGATTATTTATTGGAATATGGGCTACAACTTAACACAGGGATTTTACAAAATTTTAGTTCAGTTATTAAAGATGATTTTTTTTTTCAATTGTAATGAAAATTCACAATATTTTTTTGCAATTTTTTATTTATATATTGAAAAATATACAGTTTTTTGGAAAAAGGCTGTGTTAAATTATGCAGAAGGTACTGTGTAACATTTACTGAAAGTTTGAAACAAATATGTTTGGAAGATCCTTAGAAAACATGTAATTAGTATGAGAAAATAAAAGTTTTGGGAATCGAGCGACAAAGATTGGATTAACTTTTTAGTGCATTCCAGGTCCATAGGATGGATTATCTTCATCCTCTGCAAACTCCTCCTCCAGCTTCCTCTTGTTCCTCCTCCCGTTTACTCTTGCTTGTATTTCTAGACTCTTTACAGCCTTGTCTGCAGCCCGAAGGCGTTCCTTGTCTAAAGCAAGCATCGCTCGTTGTTGTGTTCGTAGATTTTGCTACCATTTTCTTCAGTTGCAGTTACTGCAACACTGTTCCAAACTTATCACATTTCAGTTGTATTTCACTAGCAAGTCCTACGTGCTTTATTATGGAGAGTTCCAGACCAACTTCACTACAATGAATACATCTTACACAGTTTGAAAAAATTCCTTTGAGAACCGACATATCAAATATTTCATTCACATCCGATTCGCCCATAAAACATTCATAGTTTTCACTCATTGAACTAAGCTTCTTCTGTGAAGTATTTTCTTTCCCACTTTGACTGCTATGGGCAGGTGTACTTGAGAGGTTAGGTTCACTCACTTGGTTATCGTCTTTATTGTTTACAGTAATAACACATACCTTTGGCTTTCCAACATTTCTCCTTTTCTTAAAAGCCTTCAGAGGATTTCTAATAACGTTACTTTTACTCATTATTATACTTCAACAAAACAGAGACTCAAGAAACAGAATTAATTACGAATATTTTCGAGATAACGACAGAGTAAATAAACATGAAACAATCGACAATCACACCAGCGATATATATTGAACCGTCACAGGTTAGCCACAACACATACTTTATCTCACATCACTAAAATGTACCTGATGAACACGGACGTTAATAATAACACCATTTGACAGCAGTTTAACAGCGCCACAGTGGGTCACGCCCATGTAGAACACATTTCAAAAAAGTTTAAAAATAGTTGTAGTCTTCGGAATTGAATAAATTATATATCTATTAAAAGGTAATAGTCTGCAGATTCAGAAAACGCAAAAAAGTAAAAATTGAACTTTTCATGATTTTGAGCCTTTCTGGAGCCCCTTAACGATATATTACCTAGGCAGTTATCTGGAAGTGCCATCTTCCCGTTCTCAAAAATCTTTGGCCTTTGTCAAGAAACACTGCAAAAAGATGGTTTTTGGGTACCAAAACCGAGCCGTGGTTTCCCAGGCGGCTACGCACAGACAATAGCTGTAATTTTTATGATATATTCCTAAGTTTCTGATCTGGACCAAAACTGAAAATTTTTTGATATCTTTATTCGTGAAATAAGTTTTACGTTATTTAAATTCATATAAGTAAACTATTAAAATTTTATTGGCCCACAAAGTACTTTTCATGTGCGTGATATCACTGCTGTGGCAGGGAAAAGAAGGGAACCAGGGAAAACTGCTCATATCGGAGCACAAATAAGGAAAATACGTACCTGTTTCAAAGACTTTGACTGAAAAGGGAGCTACCAGCTGCCTCATTTTACCTTCCACAGCACCTTCAAAAAAATTTCCTAAAAATTTTGTAATGCAGAAATATTCGTGCCTTTTTATGTAGAGAGAGAAGGAAACAGTAGCAGGGACGAAAAATTAATAAATCCTGGAAGATAAAGCCAGTGATTGTGGCATAGGAAAAGTGAAGGAGACAATGGCAGTGTGACAGAGAAAGAAGGAAACTATGGCAGTGGAACATAGTTGACAGGGACAGAATAGCGCCAGGAAAACAGTGAAGGAGGGAGTGCCAGTGAGAGAGGAATAAAGAGAAGGAGAAAGTGGAAGTGGGTGAGAGCTAGTGATAATGAGAGACAGGATCTCTGACGATGATGAGGAAGAGAGAGATGGTGACAATGGGAAGGAATGGGAAAGAATGAGTGAGATAGTAGCAGTAAGAGAGAGTAAGAGGGAGAGAGTGACAGTGACTGGAGATAGTAATAGTAGGATAGAACGTAGGACACCGTGGCTGTGAGACTGGAGACAGTGAGGAAGTTACAGAAAGAGACTGATTGAGTGTGAGAAAGGGCAAGTGGAAGTGCACGCGTATGAGCGATTCATAGTGATGGACTAGTTGGTGTGAGAGATGAGTTTCGTGTTAAAAAGAGCGCAGATATGTTTGCGTACCAAAATTTTTCGGAAAATTTTTTAAAGGTACTGGGGAAGGTAAAACAAGACAACTGATTCCTCACATTTCAGTCAGTCTACTACATACGAACATACTCGCCATTTTTTTGCTTCGATTGGAGAATTTTTGCCTCTGGGAGACACTATGTCTAAAGGTAGCAATAAATAAATAAATGTTTGGGGATATTAGATGAGTATTTTGGTATAACAGATCTGAGGTGTACGGTGGCTTGTTATACATTAGTACTCTGTTTATCACCAGAATCACCGAAACGTAGCTGGCCGGGGTGCCCGAGTGGTTCTAGACGCTACAGTCTGGAACCGCGCGACCGCTACGGTCGCAGGTTCGAATCCTGCCTCGAGCATTGATTTTTGTGATGTCCTTAGGTTACTTAGGTTTAAATAGTTCTAAGTCCTAGAGGACTGATGACCTCAAAAGTTAAGTACCATAGTGCTCAGAGCCATTTGAACCATTTGAACCGAAACGTACAACACGCAACACAGAGTAATGCAAGAACTGTCAGACATGGGTTTAAGTATGTATATTGTATGTTATGATTTTCACATTGTTGTATCATATTATTTGCAATTCTGTTCTTTAGCTATTGTTGTACTTATTGTATGATGAACGATGTTTGTCCTTTAATATTTTGTCGTTTCTGTAAGAGCGTATGTACGAAGGTTGCTCAGGAAGTAACTCACCGCATTTTCTGCTTCAACAATTCTTTATTGAACATAATGAGAATTACAGACACAAAAGACTGGTGTTTCATCTACATACCCTCCTTTTCCACGTTCTATGGCCTTCCTCCAGCGCGAAACAAGGGCGGTACCAAACCTCGTCACTGTGAGAACCTCCTCTGGTGACTGACAGATGCAGCGCCAACTGGCGAGTGGTAATGAGTCTGTCCTCGTTCATGACAACGTCAACTCGCTGCAACAAGTCAGGTGTGACAACCCTGGATGGTCTCCCCGACCGCTGCAAATCGTGGAGCTCCGCCGAAACGCCTTCTGATGACCTCACTCTCCGTGCCCAGTCACTAACTGTACTTCCGTCGACTGCAGATGCCTCATAGACTTTGCCCAAGCGCTTGTGAATATTCCCCACAGTTCCTTTCTCTCCAGGGTCAAATTCAATGACGGCACCTTGCTTGTAACGTACATCACCGCAGGCGCCATTTTGAAACTGTCCTGCAGCTACGCTATCTGTCGGAAGTGAGGGAAACTTGGCGCGCTCACTTAGGAGACTTCAAACAATACATACGTAACGTTTCGCATTCGTAGCATTGTTTCCGGCTGAGAAAAAAAATGCGGTGCATTACTTTCTGGGCAACCCTCATTTTTTTGTCATAATGTTGCTGTATTGTGCTGTTTGTAATTCTGAACAAATGTCAATGTTATCACTGCCTTCGGCTCTCTGGTGTTTCAGTAAATGAGCTTTTAAAGAGTGTGTTTATAGGCTAACTTCGTCATTTTGCGCTATTTTGTTTTTTTGTGATTTTGTTTGTGTGGCACTTCATAACCGTTGTTGGCTGTATGGTTCTTGTAGCCAAAAGCCAAAATAAAGAAAAAAAGAACCCTCAGACATAGGCGAACGTCAGCACAGCCGTCGTACTGCTTATCTACTGCAATATGAAATGAAATCTGACGAATTGTGAGATCAGTATTGTGATCCAAACGTCAAATTTCCGGGGCAGAGCAACTACGGACTCCATCGAAATAAAGCTGTCAGAAAACCTAATAAAAAAGAATGGAGGTCTCAAATGATATAAGGTTTAGGGTACGGCACTCGGTTATTAAGATTTTAAAAACTGAAGAACCTTCGGCTGCAGATGACGATTAGGTAAATCGCCAAAACGTTGCGACAACACGACCTCACGAGACGCCTGATAACCCGAGAAGATCTCACAGATCTCGTAAATACGAGGTGTGGCTATAAAATAACGGGACTATTGCTGTAAAACATTTTATTTAAAAAACATAGATATTTAATTATTTTTACCCGCCATATACTTTCTCTATCCCTACATTGGCGATGAGAGTTTTCCATTGATGGAAACAGTGCTGGAAGTCTTTCTCTGTGAACTCCTTGATGATGCGTGAGACCTTTTAATGCCGACTTAACCTTGCGGAATAGATAAAATTCACATGGTGCTAGGTCAGGCGTATGAGGTGAGCGGTTTCACACTGGGACGCTGTACTCGTTACAAATATCTTAACAGACGATGCGGTAAATAATGGAAATGTCGTGTGGCTAGGGCCTCCCGTCGGGTAGACCGTTCGCCTGGTGCAAGTCTTTCGATTTGACGCCACTTCGGCGACCTGCGCGTCGATGGGGATGAAATGATGATGATTAGGACAACACAACACCCAGTACCTGAGCCGGGAATCGAACCCGGGCCCTTAGGAGTGACAGTCTGTCACGCTGACCATTCAGCTACCGGGGCAGACGATGCGGTATGAGCCGGTGAATTGTCATGATGCAGAACAATGACTCGTTCTACCAAAATTCGAGTGGTTTTTTTCCTTATTTTCTCATGGAGTTGAGCAATAACCTCAAGGTAGTAATGCTGATTCGCACTTTCACCTTCAAGATCCCACTGAAGACACACTATTCCATGAAATGTCGAAAAAAGCACCATCATCGCTTTGATTTGCTCTTTCGAGCTTTTTTCGCTGTCGGTGAAGTTTGCCCTTTCCAGCGCTTGGATTGACGCTTACTTTCTGGCACATAAGTGAAAAATGGAGATTCCTCACATATTATCACTCTTTCCAAAAAAAGTACCATCATTTTCAGTGGTATTCCAAGTGTCGGTACTATCATTTTCAAGAGCTTCTTATTATTCTATCGTGAGAATTTTCGGTAATAGTTTCACATACACTTTACTCATATTAAATTGGTTATGTAACATTTACCTTACGCATTCATTCTCAGTTCCTATAGTTTCGGGAATCGATAGAATACTCAACCAATGGTCAGATGGAACCAGACTGCATACTTTTTCAAGATTTTCATTCGTTTTTGATGCTGAAGGGCATCCCAGAAATTAGTCATCATCAGCGTCTTCTCAGCCAGCTTGGAAACGTTTGAACCACTGAAAAACTCGCGTTCGTGATGAACATTCTTCGCCATTCTTTCTTTTAGTAACAGATAGGTTTCCGTAGTAGTTTTTCCAGGTTTCATGTGAAACTTCACGACAATACTTTAATCTGTTATTACGACTATTATCTTTCTGGCAAAACAAAATAACAGCTTTTATAGAACAGAAGGCGACGCCCATACTGAATTGTCTAGAGATACCAGAGATGCCACATTCCCCTGAGAAAGTTCCACGCTTCACAGCTATTGGTCGTTCGTCTTTGGCGCATGCGTACTTTCTCCGTGACATCAACAGTCACGTTATTTTATAGCCAGAGATTGTAATATATACAACAAATAAGTGAAGACGTCGGATACACGTGCTGCTTTGAGATTAGTGCAGGGGAATAATTCTTCGCGGGCTTCATCTAGCTCGTCAAAAGACAGGGCTAATAATTCGGGCTCTGCTACTGATATGAATTACCTCGAAGAAAACTGTCTATTGACACACAGTCAATATACGTTTAGAAAATATCGTTCCTATGAAACACAACTAGCTCTTTATTCACATGAAGTGTTAAGTGCTATTGACAAGGGATTTAAGATCGATTCAGTATTTCTGGATTTCCGGAAGGCTTTTGACACTGTACCACACAAGCGGCTTGTAGTGAAATTGCGTGCTTATGGAATATCGTCTCAGTTATGTGACTGAATTTGTGATTTCCTGTCAGTTCGTAGTAATTGACGGAAAGTTATCGAGTAAAACAAAAGTGATTTATGCCTTTCCCCAAGGTAGTGTTATTGGCCCTTTGCTGTTCCTTATCTATATAAACAATTTGGGAGACAATCTGAGCAGTCGTCTTAGGTTTGCAGATGACGCTGTCGTTTATCGACTAATAAAGTCATCAAAAGATCAAAACAAATTGCAAAACGATTTAGAAAAGATGTCTGAATGGTGCGAAAATTGGTAGTTGACCCTAAATAACGAAAAATGGGAGGTCATCCACATGAATGCTAAAAGGAATTCTTTAACCTTCGGTTACATGATAAATGAGTCTAATCTAAAAGCCGTAAATTCAACTAATTACCTAGGTATTACAATTAGGAACAACGTAAATTAGAAGGAACACATAGAAAATGTTGTGGGGAAGGCTAACCAAAGACAGCGATTTATTGGCAGGACACTTATGAGAAAAATGTAACAGACCTACTAAGGAGACTGCCTACACTATGCTTGTCCGTCCTCTTTTAGAATACTGCTGTGCGGTGTGGGATCCTTACAGATAGGACTGACGGAGTACATCGAAAAAGTTCAAAGAAGGGCAGCACGTTTCGTATTATCGCGAAATATGAGCGAGAGAGTCACAGAAATGATAACAGTATTTAGGCTGGACACCATTAAAAGAATGGCGTTTTTCGTTGCGGCGGAATCTTTTCACGAAATTCTAAGCACCAACGTTCTCGTCCGGATGCGAATATATTTTGTTGACACCGACCTACATAGGGAGAAACGATCGCCACGATAAAATAAGGGAAATCAGAGCTCGTACGGAAATATACAGGTATTCGTTCTTTCCGCGCGCTATACGAGATTGGAATAATAGTCAATTGTGAAGGTGGTTCGATGAACCCTCTGCTAGGCACTTAAATATGATTTGCAGAATATTTCATGTAGATGTAGGGTCAAGCGTTTTGGATAGCCCATGGGCTTGGGAGCGTTTGTATAACCAACAGAAGGATCGTCTTAGCATCACTATCCTACACAACAGGGTCAACTTATGAATATTGAACACTTACTGCTCATGAGGCAAATGGAGCAAATCGTTCGGTCCTTTTCGAATTGCATGTGACCTGTGGTGGGTATTAAGGAGCTTTTCATTAGTTCACGGGCGGCTGATTAGGAAACCCCCCAAAAAGGTTTATTTTTTGCCACTTTTTCGTAGTAAAACCTGTCCTCGGATTCCAAGACTGCTTTGTTGTTGTTGTGGTCTTCAGTCCTGAGACTGGTTTGATGAAACTCTCCATGCTACTCTATCCTGTGCAAGTTGATCCAGCTCCCAGTACGTACTGCAGCCTACATCCTTCTGAATGTGCTTAGTGTATTCATCTTTAGGTCTCCCTCTACGATTTTTACCCTCCACGCTGCCCTCCAATACTAAATTGGTGATCCCTTGATGCCTCAGAACATGTCCTACCAACCGATCCCTTCTTCTAGTCAAGTCGTGCCACAAACTCCTCTTCTCCCCAATTCTATTCAATACCTCCTCATTAGTTATGTGATCTACCCATCTAATCTTTATCATTCTTCTGTAGCACCACATTTCGAAAGCTTCTATTCTCTTCTTGTGCAAAATATTTACCGTCCATGTTTCACATCCGTACATGGCTGGACTCCATACAAATATTTTCATAAACGACTTCCTGACACTTAAATCTATACTCGTTGTTAACAAAGTTCTCTTCTTCAGAAACGCTTTCCTTGCCATTGCCAGTCTACATTTTATATCCTCTCTACTTCGACCATCATCAGTTATTTTGCTCCCCAAATAGCAAAACTCCTTCATACTTTAAGTGTCTCATTTCCTAATCTAATTCCCTCAGCGTCGCCCGATTTAATTCGACTTCATTCCATTATCATCGTTTTGCTTTTGTTGATGTTCATCTTATACCCTCCTTTCAAGACACTGTCCATTCCGTTCAACTGCTCTTCCAAGTCCTTTGCTTTCTCTGACAGAATTACAATGTCATCGGCGAACCTCAAAGTTTTATTTCTCCTCCGTGGATTTTAATACCTACTCCGAATTTTTCTTTTGTTTCCTTTACTGTTTGCTCAATATACAGATTGAATAGCATAGGGGAGAGGCTACAGCCCTGTCTCACTCTCTTCCTAACCACTGCTTCCCTTTCATGCCCCTCGACTCTTATAACTGCCATCTGGTTTCTGTACAAATTGTAAATAGCCTTTCGCTCCCTGTATTTTACTGCCATGCACAGCAAATGGCTGAAATTTTTACGCGACCTTGAAAATGGTCTTGGTCAGACTAGTCAGAGCACAGGTGACGACACAGAAAATGTTCCTCACAGCTTCCAGGTATTTGTCGGCGGAGTTCGCGTTCACACTGCATTCACGCGTACATAAACAGGTTCTACATTACTTACGTTTCCGCGCAAAACTGCATAGAGTTCAGCTCTCCCGCGCACCCTGGCGACGCACTGGCGAACTGACGTGTCCAGCGTCGTGTTTTCCCGTCGCCGCCCGTTGCTTCCGCACTTCCGCGTCGCCGTTGCACCACGTTGCGTCTCATTTCGCGGGCAGCCGACATCGGCGCTCATGTCTCAATGTGTCGACCTGTTGCGCAACTATGTCCTTGTTATCTGATTTCGCGGTGTCTTTTCTTTCGGACATGTGTGAAAGAATGCCCGAAAGAACAGACATGTCTGAAAGAGTAGACACCACGCGGAATCCGCAGCTGTTATGTAAACTGAAGGTGGAGAGGGGAAGAAAAGAAAGTAAAGGAAAGGGATCACTGCTGTCGACTGCATCGGGACGTTACACGGAATCAGTGGCGATGAATGAAAATGTGTACTGGACCGAGTTCGAACTCGGGATCTCCTGTTTACTAGGCAGGTGCGCCGTTCGGAACGCAGCTTTACTACAGCTGCGCGGCCTACCTCAATGGGAATGTGGACCGCCCGTGAGGCGTGCTGAGATAGTTACGCAATTGCGCTAATGCAGTGCCGTAGATGGCAGAGTGGTTAACACACCTGCCTAGTTCGCAAGAGGTCTCGGGTTCGAATCCCAGTCTTGTACAGAATTTTCACTCATCGCCGCTGATTCCGCGTAATGTCCCGATGCAGCTGACGGTAGTAATCCCTTCTCTTTTCTTTACTTTCCTTTCTTCCCCTCTCTACCTTCAATTTACATATCGCTCCTGGCTGTTACGGTGTGCTATGTTTGTCACCACTCTTCTGAGTGGTTTGATGTGTCATGTCACGAATTCCTCTCCTGTGCCAACCATTTCATCTCAGTATAGCACTTGTGTCCCACGCCCTCAGTTATCTGCTGCTTGGTTTCCAAACTCCGTCTTCCTCTAGTTGCTTTGTCTGTATGTAATCCTCTTCTGGAGCGGGAAGGACCGCCTGGTCCCCGGCACGGATCCGCCCGGTGGACTTGTGCTGTCGAGGTCCGGTGAGCCAGCCAGTCTGTGTGTGGTTTTTAGGCGGTTTTCCATCTGCTTCGGCGAATGCGGACTGGTTCCCCTTATTCCGCCTCAGCTACACTATGTCACCGATTGCTGCGCAATTAAGTTCTCCACGTACACGTACACCACCATTCAAAAAATGGCTCTGAGCACTATGGGACTTAACTTCTGAGGTCATCAGTCCCCTAGAAATTAGAACTACTTATACCTAACTAACCTAAGGACATCACACACATCCATGCCCGAGGCAGGATTCGAACCTGCGACCGCAGCGGTCGCGCGGTTCCAGACTGTAGCGCCTAGAACCGCTCGGCCACTCCGGCCGGCACACCACCATTACTGTACCACTGAAAAAGAGGGGCTACACTCGCCTGGTGTGAGACGTTCCCTGGGGCGATCCACCTGGGGCCGAACTGCACAGTAACCCTGAAAGAGTGGTTCTGTGTGGGGCGGTGGAGGGGTGAAGTGGACTGCGCTAGTCGTCGTGGGGTTGTGGACCACTGCGGCTGCGACGGAGCCTCTCCGTCGTTTCTAGGTACGCGGTTAACATACAACTCTAGTACAGTGGTTCCAAACTTGGGCGCAATTATCCTCTGATGGGTAAAATGAAATTTCCTAAGGGGTAAAAACAAAAGAATTCGATTGTGTTATCGTTACGAGACTAAACTATTTATTTAAAGGTCATTATCATTATTACTATTTTGTAACTCTGTAATAATTGATTAATAAATTACCTTTTAACGTTCTTCAAACACGCGTATTGGCCCATAACACAATTTGAGTGAGGTTAAAGATTATGCAACGAATGTATGAATATCTTATGCTGACAGTACATTTTTTACACGCAAACTTTTTACTTTGTGCCACGCAACTATGACAGTAAAACTGAGATACAGGGTGTTTCAAAAATGACCGGTATATTTGAAACGGCAATAAAAACTAAACGAGCAGCGATAGAAATACACCGTTTGTTGCAATATGCTTGGGAGAACAGTACATTTTCAGGCGGACAAACTTTCGAAATTACAGTAGTTACAATTTTCAACAACAGATGGCGCTGCAAGTGATGTGAAAGATATAGAAGACAACGCAGTCTGTGGGTGCGCCATTCTGTACGTCGTCTTTCTGCTGTAAGCGTGTGCTGTTCACAACGTGCAAGTGTGCTGTAGACAACATGGTTTATTCCTTAGAACAGAGGATTTTTCTGGTGTTGGAATTCCACCGCCTAGAACACAGTGTTGTTGCAACAAGACGAAGTTTTCAACGGAGGTTTAATGTAACCAAAGGACCGAAAAGCGATACAATAAAGGATCTGTTTGAAAAATTTCAACGGACTGGGAACGTGACGGATGAACGTGCTGGAAAGGTAGGGCGACCGCGTACGGCAACCACAGAGGGCAACGCGCAGCTAGTGCAGCAGGTGATCCAACAGCGGCCTCGGGTTTCCGTTCGCCGTGTTGCAGCTGCGGTCCAAATGACGCCAACGTCCACGTATCGTCTCATGCGCCAGAGTTTACACCTCTATCCATACAAAATTCAAACGCGGCAACCCCTCAGCGCCGCAACCATTGCTGCACGAGAGACATTCGCTAACGATATAGTGCACAGGATTGATGACGGCGATATGCATGTGGGCAGCATTTGGTTTACTGACGAAGCTTATTTTTACCTGGACGGCTTTGTCAATAAACAGAACTGGCGCACATGGGGAACCGAAAAGCCCCATGTTGCAGTCCCATCGTCCCTGCATCCTCAAAAAGTACTGGTCTGGGCCGCCATTTCTTCCAAAGGAATCATTGGCCCATTTTTCAGATCCGAAACGATTACTGCATCACGCTATCTGGACATTCTTCGTGAATTTGTGGCGGTACAAACTGCCTTAGACGACACTGCGAACACCTCGTGGTTTATGCAAGATGGTGCCCGGCCACATCGCACGGCCGACGTCTTTAATTTCCTGAATGAATATTTCGATGATCGTGTGATTGCTTTGGGCTATCCGAAACATACAGGAGGCGGCGTGGATTGGCCTCCCTATTCGCCAGACATGAATCCCTGTGACTTCTTTCTGTGGGGACACTTGAAAGACCAGGTGCACCGCCAGAATCCAGAAACAATTGAACAGCTGAAGGAGTACATCTCATCTGCATGTGAAGCCATTCCGCCAGACACGTTGTCAAAGGTTTCGGGTAATTTCATTCAGAGACTACGCCATATTATTGCTACGCATAGTGGATATGTGGAAAATATCGTACTATAGAGTTTCCCAGACTGCAGCGCCATCTGTTGTTGAAAATTGTAACTACTGTAATTTCGAAAGTTTTTCCGCCTGAAAATGTACTGTTGTCCCAAGCATATTGCAACAAACGGTGTATTTCTATCGCTGCTCGTTTAGTTTTTATTGCCGTTTCAAATATACCGGTCATTTTTGAAACACCCTGTATATACGTCACATATACTTTAACATTTCATCAAAATGCCTTCTCTGAGTTGTAGGTAGTTCGCACAATTGAGCAGAGATTGCTTCGTTATTCATCTGACTGCAGATAATCCATCTAATTGACGGCATGGCACAACAGAATCTTCGTAATGGTTACTAAATGTCTGCAGAGCTTTCACAGTGTTACTATTATTAGTTGTAGTTATCAGACTTAAAGCCTGGGCAGCCTAAGGTCTTCCAGTTTCTACCAGTTCAGAAGAAAGGAGTCCAGAAATGAAGTAATTTACATACAGTAAGTGTAACGCACGCGTTTTAATTCAGTTGCTTTTAAATGCGGGTGTAGAGCGTGTGTGAGGCAAGAGTCTCTAGCGAGAGGAGTGGTGCAGACGAAGCGTACCTTGTAACAAGTGTCTACCCTCAATGTGAACAGTTAACTTTATTGTTTGAAGAGGAGTTACAGGCAGCACTAGCGATACACTGCTACGTGATTCATCTTCCTATAAAAATGTTGTTAGAAATAAGCAGAATAATTAGTTCACGATATACTAAAACAGCCACTGAAACTATATTTTGTAATTCTAAAAATAAAAGTGTTCAAACACAATTGTTTTTCATTCTACACTTCAGTTATTCACTGATATTGATAATTTTATTTGTGTGTGTGGGGGGGGGGGGGGGTGCCAGGTAATATCAGCTTGCACTCAGGGGTAACGGCCTCAGAAAGGTTGGGAAACACTACTCCAGTATCATGGAAGTTACTTCTGGCCAGCTTCAGGAGATATGAAAGTGAACTTGTTTATCACTTTGTCTAACATTACTGTTTTCCATCTAATTACAACTGAGTACCAGTTTACACGTGCTGTGCTTTTTATTTACGTGTACATTCTTTATTTCCTGCAAGGAAACAACGAGGACGTGCCTGATTAGTAGGAAGTCATATTACAGGTTTTCTTTACTTTACTTTTCCTGAAGATGGTTCTGTTGTATCGTATTCTATACCGTTAGTGAGAGGACGCGGATACAACACGACGGTCCACTGCCTCACTTCAGTGTGGATGTCCGCAACCACATCAGTGCTGTATTTCACGATCTCTGATTCGGAAGGGGCCTATGCCATGGCCTGCAGGGTCACCTGACCTCAATCCCCTTGATGATTTCCTATGGGGAATATCTAAAGTCACTAGTGTGTGAGACTCCAGTGGATATGGAAACTGCCGTCCGCTGTGACCGAGCGGATCTACGCGGTAGAGTCCGGAACCGCGATGCTGCTACAGTCGCAGGTTCGAATCCTGCCTCGGGCATGGATGTGTGTGATGTCCTTACGTTAGTTACGTTTAAGTAGTTCTAAGCCTAGGGGACAGATGACCTCAGACGTTAAATCCCATAGTGCTTAGAGCCATTTGAACCATATGATATGGAAATGATATTGAAACTTGCTGGCAGATTAAAACCGTGTGCCGGACCGAGACTCGAACTCGGGACTTTTGCCTTTCGCGGGCAAGTGCTCACATCAGCGCACACTCCGCTGTAGAGTGAAAATTCCATTCTAGAAACAACCCCCAGGCTGTGGCTAAGCCATGTCTCCGCAATATCCTTTCTTTCAGGAGTGCTAGTTCTGCAAGGTTCGCAGGAGAGCTTCTGTAAAGTTTGGAAGGTAGGAGACGAGGTACTGGCGGAATTAAAACTGTGAGGACGGGGCGTGAGTCGTGCTTGGGTAGCTCAGTCGGTAGAGCACTTGCCCGCGAAATGCAAAGGTCCCGAGTTCGAGTCTCGGTCCGGCACACAGTTTTAATCTGCCAGGAAGTTTCACATCAGCGCACACTCCGCTGGAGAGTGAAAATTTCACTCTGCAAATCTGCTCAACGAGGATATTTGTCAGGGCGCGTCAGAATCTTGCTCGCCGATGTTGTGTTTGCATTGACGTTGATAGCCGTCTGTTTCAGCACATTTTGTAAGACACAGAACAAACGGTACGCTCATTGTGTCTATGATGGTATTTGCAGTTAACTGTAACTTATGTAAATAAAGCGTACACAGTAATGTGATTTTATTCCTATTACCTCCTTGTGCTGGCTTCTCCGAGGCCGGGCTCGCTGCCTCAAATTGTTTAGTGGAGTATCCTCTATGTGCTATAAAATTTTTGCAGGCTCTTACGCAAACACTCTGCATATTCCTTCTGTGTCATATTCTGCGGAGGACCTCCTCGCTCCTTACTTATCAGTCGATCAAAGTTTTCCACATCGTTCTAGAGCAACACATCACAAATGCTTCGATTCTCTTGTATTCCGGTTTTCTCACAGTCCATGATTCGCTACCATAGATCGCTGTGCTGCAAATGTATATTCCTAGAAACTTCTTCCTCAAATCTAGCGGTGTGTTTGATATTCAAAAAATGGCTCTGAGCACTATGGGACTTAACATCTGTGGTCATTAGTCCCCTAGAACTTAGAACTACTTAAACCTAACTAACCTAAGGACATCACACACATACATGCCCGAGGCAGGATTCGAACCTGCGACCGTAGCAGTCGCGCGGTTCCGGACTGCGCGCCTAGAACCGCTAGACCACCGCGGCCGGCTGTGTTTGATGTTAGTAGACTTCTTTTGTGCAGGAATGCCCTCTTTGCCTGTGACAGTTTACTTTTGATGTTCTCCTCGCTTCATTCGTCATGCGTTATTTGGCATCGAAGGTAACAGAATTCCTTCACTTCACGTTCATCAATTTTCATACGTTGCTTGCTAGTCTCATATTTGCTGCTCCACACTACTTTCGCCTTCCTTCTGTTTACTCTCAGTCCATATCCTGTACTCATTAGACTGTTCATTCCGTTCAACAGATCCTTCAGTTCTTCACTTCCACTGAGGACAGAAATATTATCACTGAATCTTACTGTTGATACTCGTATGCTTTCATCTTGAAAATAAATCTCATTCTTGAACTTTTCTTGTATTTTCACCATTTCTTCTTCGAAGTGTGGACTGAACAGTGGGGACAGAAGACTACATCCCTGTCTTATACCCTTTCAAATCCGAGCACTTACTTTTTCCTCTTGGTTCTTGTATATCTACACTATTATACAGTACGAAAACAAGTTGAATTTTAACATTCTTCCCAAAAATTTCGAAAATTACTTCAAATTTTCAAAAAATGGTTCAAATGGCTCCGAGCACTATGGGACTTAACATCTATGGTCATCAGTCCCCTAGAACTTAGAACTACTTAAACCTAACTAACCTAAGGACAGCACACAACACCCAGCCATCACGAGGCAGAGAAAATCCCTGACCCCGCCGGGAATCGAACCCGGGAACCCGGGCGTGGGAAGCGAGACTTCAAATTTTTATTGAGTACTCTAATAAACGATGGGACGAATAATGGCTACATATTTTTAATATTTATGGTATATAAATATATACGTACAGTGTTGCAAAAATCTCGAAAATTTCTTGACCGATTTGTTATAAATTTTTAAAAGTTACTGTAAAAACTTTTGGACGGACAAGTGCCACATATTTTAATGTATATATTTTTAATGTACATATATGTATCTAGTATATGGTATGTAAATATATATGTACTATATAACAGTAAAACTTTAGCAAATACACTCCTGGAAATGGAAAAAAGAACACATTGACACCGGTGTGTCAGACCCACCATACTTGCTCCGGACACTGCGAGAGGGCTGTACAAGCAATGATCACACGCACGGCACAGCGGACACACCAGGAACCGCGGTGTTGGCCGTCGAATGGCGCTAGCTGCGCAGCATTTGTGCACCGCCGCCATCAGTGTCAGCCAGTTTGCCGTGGCATACGGAGCTCCATCGCAGTCTTTAACACTGGTAGCATGCCGCGACAGCGTGGACGTGAACCGTAGGTGCAGTTGACGGACTTTGAGCGAGGGCATATAGTGGGCATGCGGGAGGCCGGGTGGACGTACCGCCGAATTGCTCAACACGTGGGGCGTGAGGTCTCCACAGTACATCGATGTTGTCGCCAGTGGTCGGCGGAAGGTGCACGTGCCCGTCGACCTGGGACCGGACCGCAGCGACGCACGGATGCACGCCAAGACCGTAGGATCCTACGCAGTGCCGTAGGGGACCGCACCGCCACTTCCCAGCAAATTAGGGACACTGTTGCTCCTGGGGTATCGGCGAGGACCATTCGCAACCGTCTCCATGAAGCTGGGCTACGGTACCGCACACCGTTAGGCCGTCTTCCGCTCACGCCCCAACATCGTGCAGCCCGCCTCCAGTGGTGTCGCGACAGGCGTGAATGGAGGGACGAATGGAGACGTGTCGTCTTCAGCGATGAGAGTCGCTTCTGCCTTGGTGCCAATGATGGTCGTATGCGTGTTTGGCGCCGTGCAGGTGAGCGCCACAATCAGGACTGCATACGACCGAGGCACACAGGGCCAACACCCGGCATCATGGTGTGGGGAGCGATCTCCTACACTGGCCGTACACCACTGGTGATCGTCGAGGGGACACTGAATAGTGCACGGTACATCCAAACCGTCATCGAACCCATCGTTCTACCATTCCTAGACCGGCAAGGGAACTTGCTGTTCCAACAGGACAATGCACGTCCGCATGTATCCCGTGCCACCCAACGTGCTCTAGAAGGTGTAAGTCAACTACCCTGGCCAGCAAGATCTCCGGATCTGTCCCCCATTGAGCATGTTTGGGACTGGATGAAGCGTCGTCTCACGCGGTGTGCACGTCCAGCACGAACGCTGGTCCAACTGAGGCGCCAGGTGGAAATGGCATGGCAAGCCGTTCCATAGGACTACATCCAGCATCTCTACGATCGTCTCCATGGGAGAATAGCAGCCTGCATTGCTGCGAAAGGTGGATATACACTGTACTAGTGCCGACATTGTGCATGCTCTGTTGCCTGTGTCTATGTGCCTGTGGTTCTGTCAGTGTGATCATGTGATGTATCTGACCCCAGGAATGTGTCAATAAAGTTTCCCCTTCCTGGGACAATGAATTCACGGTGTTCTTATTTCAATTTCCAGGAGTGTATCTTGAAAATTTCTTCACCAATTTATTTCAGATTTTTAAAAATTACTTCAACACACGTTGGGATGGACGTAGCCTACATATTTTTTATTATATATGGCATACAAAGTCAATGGCCTTGCCGCAGTGGTAACACCGGGTCCCGTCAGATCACCGAAGTTAAGCGCTGTCGGGCTGTTTTAGCGCTTGGATGCCTCACCGTTTGTCGAGAGCTGTTGGCAAGCGGGGTGCACTCAGCCCCTGTGAGGCAAACTGAGTAGCTACTTGACCGAGAAGTAGCGTGTCCGGTCACGAAGCCTGACAAGGTCGGGAGAGGGGGGGGGGGGTGGCGGAGTGGGGGGGGGGTGTCCACTCGCCCATCCGTATCGCCATCCGGTGACGCCGACGCCTATGGACTGAGGATGACACGGTGGCCGGTCGGAACCGTTGGGCTTCAAGGTTTGTTAGGACAGTGTTTTTATATGGTTTATAATCATATACATTTAGTATGTAAGGGGGAAACGTAATTGCAAAAATGTCGAAAAATTTTTGACCGATTTACTTCAGATTCTTACAGGAAATTCTAATGAACATTCATACGAATAAACTGTGTATTTTGTCATGTAATTTACGGGAATGCAGCCGGGCGGGGTCGTTCACAACCACATTTCGGCAGGAGCACACAGTACCATTTTGTGGCAAAACAACAGTCTACAGGTTTTCTGCTGAAACCAACTGCGAGAAAGATAACGCTGTGCTGCGAAAATGGCGGTCTCGTTTTCCTTATCGTAGTCCGTTTCAGACTACGATAACAGGGCATTTAAACCATATCTCCCAAAATGTATTCTTTCTCTTTGTATACCTGTATAATTTTAGACAAAAATTGTATGCACAACTAGATGCTGATTTGTCTTCTTTCTCGCAATCTGTTTTAGCAGAAAGTTGTAATTACGGCTTATGGGCTTATGATTAGAATACTACTACGTAATCTGAATAATCCGAAACTTTGTAATGCGAAAAGCTGCTACTGAAGTTACTGTACTCCCAGATCCATCAGCAGGAGAGGTTCTGTATCAAGGATCCGAACATACACTCCTGGAAATGGAAAAAAGAACACATTGACATCGGTGTGTCAGACCCACCATACTTGCTCCGGACACTGCGAGAGGGCTGTACAAGCAATGATCACACGCACGGCACAGCGGACACACCAGGAACCGCGGTGTTGGCCGTCGAATGGCGCTAGCTGCGCAGCATTTATGCACCGCCGCCGTCAGTGTCAGCCAGTTTGCCATGGCATACGGAGCTCCATCGCAGTCTTTAACACTGGTAGCATGCCGCGACAGCGTGGACGTGAACCGTATGTGCAGTTGACGGACTTTGAGCGAGGGCGTATAGTGGGCATGCGGGAGGCCGGGTGGACGTACCGCCGAATTGCTCAACACGTGGGGCGTGAGGTCTCCACAGTACATCGATGTTGTCGCCAGTGGTCGGCGGAAGGTGCACGTGCCCGTCGACCTGGGACCGGACCGCAGCGACGCACGGATGCACGCCAAGACAGTAGGATCCTACGCAGTGCCGTAGGGGACCGCACCGCCACTTCCCAGCAAATTAGGGACACTGTTGCTCCTGGGGTATCGGCGAGGACCATTCGCAACCGTCTCCATGAAGCTGGGCTACGGTCCCGCACACCGTTAGGCCGTCTTCCGCTCACGCCCCAACATCGTGCAGCCCGCCTCCAGTGGTGTCGCGACAGGCGTGAATGGAGGGACGAATGGAGACGTGTCGTCTTCAGCGATGAGAGTCGCTTCTGCCTTGGTGCCAATGATGGTCGTATGCGTGTTTGGCGCCGTGCAGGTGAGCGCCACAATCAGGACTGCATACGACCGAGGCACACAGGGCCAACACCCGGCATCATGGTGTGGGGAGCGATCTCCTACATTGGCCGTACACCACTGGTGATCGTCGAGGGGACACTGAATAGTGCACGGTACATCCAAACCGTCATCGAACCCATCGTTCTACCATTCCTAGACCGGCAAGGGAACTTGCTGTTCCAACAGGACAATGCACGTCCGCATGTATCCCGTGCCACCCAACGTGCTCTAGAAGGTGTAAGTCAACTACCCTGGCCAGCAAGATCTCCGGATCTGTCCCCCATTGAGCATGTTTGGGACTGGATGAAGCGTCGTCTCACGCGGTCTGCACGTCCAGCACGAACGCTGGTCCAACTGAGGCGCCAGGTGGAAATGGCATGGCAAGCCGTTCCACAGGACTACATCCAGCATCTCTACGATCGTCTCCATGGGAGAACAGCAGCCTGCATTGCTGCGAAAGGTGGATATACACTGTACTAGTGCCGACATTGTGCATGCTCTGTTGCCTGTGTCTACGTGCCTGTGGTTCTGTCAGTGTGATCATGTGATGTATCTGACCCCAGGAATGTGTCAATAAAGTTTCCCCTTCCTGGGACAATTAATTCACGGTGTTCTTATTTCAATTTCCATGAGTGTATTTACCGAATTTTTTAAGCAATTTAATTTCTTAAATAAGTTTTCGTTATCTATAACAATAAATAAGGCTGAAGATCACGGAGAGGGGGTAATAGGAAATGGGCAGAGAGAGTGGGGGGGGGGGCGGATGGACATAAATAGGGGGAAGGAGAAGATGGGTAAGTAGTGGAGGACAAATGACGATATTTGGTTTGTGGGGCGCTCAGCTGCGCGGGTCTCAGCGCCCATACAAGTGCGGAATTTTTCCAATGTTCAGTCTCGCCACTTTCTGAATGATGGTGAAATGAAGAGGACAACACAAACACCCAATCCCCAGAAGGAGGAAATCCCTGAGCTGGTCGGGAATCGAACCCAGCACACTGTGATTCAGAGAGAACATGGCTATCCACTAGACCACGAGCAGCGGACAGCAGGAAGGAAGAGGTGGAGAGAGATAGGGGGAGGAGGAGTTTGTCAGAGTGAGAGAGATAGACAGAGAGAGAGAGAGAGAGAGAGAGAGAGAGAGAGAGGTAGGGGGAGTAGGAGATTGACAGAGAGAGAGAGGGAGGGAGAGAGAGAGAGGAGGGGGAGGGAGGGAGGTGACGGACATGTAGAGGAGGAGGAGGAGATAAACAAAGACGACGAGAGGAACAAGGAGTGGATAAACAGGAAAGAAGAGGGGGCAGAGAGACGGTGATGGAGATGGAGCTCAGAACATACGAGGGCGTGCTGAAAGATAATGCCTCCGAATTTTTTAACCTGTCTCACTATTGGTTGAGGTGTTACACATCATGCATGTTACTCAGTCAGCTTTCTCGCTTCGCTGAAGCAAGCTGCAACCATCTGCCGCTGCAGGGCTCCGAATTGTACCGTACAACATGTGGGCGTGTATCGTAACTACGACGGTGCTTGAGAAGCAGCGTCCTGGAGTTGAGTTTCTAACGGTCCACACTTGGAGCACACTTTCCTTCGGCATGCCAGTGCCGAACCAACACGAGGGCTGCGAGGTCTGCAACAATCCGACGACTTGCACTCGCTGTCATCAAGTTCCTAGTGCTGCGAATCTAGGAATTTTCCTTTGTGGTATCAAAGGACACGAAAACTACCAATGAGATCGCCCCAGGTTGGGTGCCAAAAATGCAGTGAACTCGAGAAATTGTTCGTGACATTGTATAACAGGAAAATTACCACTGGGATCGCCACGCACTGGGAACCAACTTTTGACTGATATCAATGATTAAATGAAATCAAGAACAAAAGATTAAGAGGTTAAAGGGTTGATGCATGAATGGAACATATTACCGGGATGATTAAAACATAAAAGAAATGTATTTATTATAGTACCGTTGTAAGGGGTTCATTTCTGTTTGCTAGCGCACTGAGCAGATGTAATTTCGATGGATTGCTCACGCGCCGCCTGCGATATGGAATATCTGTGCTACAACACAATCGGAGGTCGGAGCAGTGTTGGCAGTAAGTCGAGTTTAGTAGCTCGCAGAAAGTAGTCGTGTTTTGTAGCTCGCAGAGAGCACTTGAGTTCTGGAGTTCTGGACAGGGCAGTCCAGCTGTTGACTTGTGTTGGGCCGGTCGTGCAGAACTATGGCAGTGCCTGAGCGATGTAGTACAACGTAATAAAAAATATATATTATTGTTCTTTGTTGCCGCGCGCATATGTTAATTGCCACAACTGATTTAACCACAATTGTAATGTTAAAGTCCCATGTAATTCCTCGCAGAAATGTTTCAATAATAACTTTTGTTCTGAAGAAAACTTCTGCCACTCATTTATCTGAGTTTGAAGATTTTACGAATTTTTCCTGTGTATACTCACGTTGATTAAGCAAAAGAAAATCATTGGTTTCCCTACAAATGAAAATCTAGTGGCCAGCATTGCACTGGGCTGTGCCAAAAATTTGTTATAGGAGCAGATATACAGGGTGAGTCACCTAACGTTACCGCTGGATATATTTCGTAAACCACATCAAATACTGACGAATCGATTCCACAGACCGTACGTGAGGAGAGGGGCTAGTGTAATTGGTTAATACAACCCATACAAAAATGCACGGAAGTATGTTTTTAACACAAACCTACGTTTTTTTAAATGGAACCCCGTTAGTTTTGTTAGCACATCTGAACATATAAACAAATACGTAATCAGTGCCGTTTGTTGCATTGTAAAATGTTAATTACATTCCGAGATATTGTAACCTAAATTTGTCTCTTGAGTACCACTCCTCCGCTGTTCAGTCGTGTGCATCGGAGAGCACCGAATTACGTAAGGAACCAAAGGGAACGGTCATGGACCTTAGGTACAGAAGAGACTGGAACAGCACATTACGTCCACATGCTAACACCTTTTTATTGGTCTTTTTCACTGACGCACATGTACATTACCATGAGGGGTGAGGTACACGTACACACGTGGTACCCGTTTTCAATTACGGAATGGAATAGAGTGTGTCCCGACATGTCAGGCCAATAGATGTTCAATGTGGTGGCCATCATTTGCTGCACACAATTGCAATCTCTGGCGTAATGAATGTCGTACACGCCGCAGTACATCTGGTGTAATGTCGCCGCAGGCTACCACAATACGTTGTTTCATATCCTCTGGGGTTGTAGGCACATCACGGTACACATTCTCCTTTAACGTAGCCCACAGAAAGAAGTCCAGAGGTGTAAGATCAGCAGAACGGGCTGGCCAATTTATGCGTCCTCCACGTCCTATGAAACGCCCGTCGAACATCCTGTCAAGGGTCAGCCTAGTGTTAATTGCGGAATGTGCAGGTGCACCATCATGCTGATACCACATACGTCGACGCGTTTCCAGTGAGACACACTCTATTCCACTCCGTAATTGAAAACGGAAATCACGAGTGTACGTGTACCTCACCCCTCATGGTAATGTACATGTGCGTCAGTGAAAAAGACCAATAAAAAGGTGTTACCATGTGGACGTAATGTGCTGTTCCAGTCTCTTCTGTACCTAAGGTCCATCACCGTTCCCTTTGGATCCCTACGTAATTCGGTGCTCTCCGATACACACGACTGAACAGCGGAGGAGTGGTACTCAAGCGTCAACTTTAGGTTACTATATCTCCGGATGTAATTAACATTTTACAATGCAACAAACGGCACTGATTACGTAGTTGTTTATATGTTCAGATGTGCTAACAAAACTAACGGAGTTCCATTTAAAAAAACGTAGGTTTGTGTTAAAAAACATACTTCCGTGCATTTTTGTATGGTTTGTATTAACCAATTACACCAGCCCCTCTCCTCACGTACGGTCTGTGGAATCGATTCGTCAGTATTTGATGTGGTTTACGAAATATATCCAGCGGTAATGTTAGGTGATTCACCCTGTATATAGATAGCGTTATCCGGCGACATCATTGTGAGGTAAGAATTTTTCAGTTTATTCAGGATGATTTCACAGGGTTATGACGCAGCGCTGCTGACGTCAAAACTTATTAATCTCAAAAAAAAAAAAAAAAAAAAAAAAAGAGAAGGTTCAAATGACTCTGAGCACTATGGGACTTAACATGTGTCATCAGTCCCCTAGAACATAGAACTACTTAAACCTAACTAACCTAAGGACATCACACACATCCATGGCCCAGCCAGGATTCGAACCTGCGACCGTAGCGGTCAGCGGTCGCGCGGTTCCAGACTGAAGCGCCTACAACCGCTCGGCCACTTCGGCCGGCTGTTAATCTCGATATACAGTCAGTCTTTAATGGAAGGACACATTAAAACTTGAAATTTTATTATTGTAAAGAAATTTTTCTATTGGGAACTTAAACGAGATTTTTCTGTTGGGAGGTTCACCGTTTACACAAAACAATACGAAATTAAACATCTCACGGACGGTTTGACTGGGCCGGTACGGCGCGTCGCCTGGCAACTGTGCGAAGTGAGTCGGCAGCCCTCATCAGAAACCGCGGCGCAGCGGCGAGGCCCAGATATGATCTCCGAGTTGTCTGCCCGATGTCGGTTGCGTGGCCGAAGCTGTGATACGACGGTGTCGGAAGGCAGATGTTACTGGTAGATGGCAGAGCGTCCATGTCCTATCGCTTCCGCGTCTTCTCGTCGGCTGCAATCTTCACTCCTCATCCACCTCGCAATCCACCGATTTCTCGAAATTTTTCTGCTCTCGACGTTGTCATGGGCGGACCAGATTCTCAATGCCACCCAATAACTGGTCACCGTTTTATGGCCACGCCTCCCAGTGCAGGGTGAAAATTCCTTATAGTGCGTGACTCGTGAATTGGTGTCTTTCTCGCGACTTCGCTTTATTACCATGCCTTTCTGCATTCCAAAGCTGTTGTGCAACTTGTTTGTAGCCGCTATCTCTGCGTGACGCTTGGACAGACTCATGTTTGAGCTTCGTCTCAGAGTCTGTAAGTAAGCTGTTTAGGTTTTTATGTTGGTAACGCCACGTAGCGCTCTGTATGAAAATCACTGACTGTGCTGTGCGCAGTCTGTGTCTGGTTTGCATTGTTGGAATATTTGCTATTGTAGTGTTGGCAGTTGGATGTGAACATCGCATAGTGTTGCGCCGTTGGAGGTGAGCCGCCAGCAGTGGTGGATGTAGGAAGAGAGATGGCAGAGTTTTGAGAGCGGACGATCTGGACGTGTGTCCGTCAGAAAAACGAAATTTGTAAGGCTGCATGTTCAAATGGTTCAAATGGCTCTGAGCACTATGCGACAATTTCTGAGGTCATCAGACGCCTAGAACTTAGAACTAATTAAACCTAACTAACCTAAGGACATCACACACATCCATGCCCGAGGCAGGATTTGAACATGCGACCGTAGCGGTCGCTCGGCTCCAGACTGTAGCGCCTAGAACCACACGGCCACTCCGGCCGACAGACTGTATGTCATAAACTGATATATGTATTATGACTTTTGAACACTATTAAGGTAAATACATTGTTTGTTCTCTATGAAAATCTTTCATTGCTAACTATGCCTATCAGTAGTTAGTGCCTTCTGTAGTTAGAATCTTTTATTTAGCTGTCAGTATTGGCGCTCGCTCTATTGCAGTAGTTCGAGTAACGAAGATTTTTGTGAGGTAAGTGATTCATGAAAGGTATAGGTTACTCACGGCCATTCTTTTGTAGGGATTATTGAAAGTCAGATTACGTTGCGCTAAATATATTGTGTGTCAGTTTAGTGATGATCAGAATAAGTAAAGAGAGAAATGTCTGCGTACGTTAAGTTTTACTCAGCTGTTTGAAAATCAAATAACGTAAGGGGTTAACCTGCACAGTAACTCATAAATTTTTCCAGGGGGAGGTTTCAAGTCTTCTGGCTTCCGTGATTTACGAGGAATGTACTTTTTGCCTGGACAAATCTTTTTAATAGAAGGCTGACTTCTTTCACACGCCTCCCTGTGCAAATTCTTCATGCTTTGTGTACGCTCCTTCCAAATGTGGGAAAACTGCGCCCAGTGAATTTTGCGCGCAACCAGAAATCTATGAAATCTTCACCCATTACTTGCTCCTTTAGCGCCACGGCTTAGCTGCGCCCTGACAGTCGTAATTATTTTGAACTACCTGCTCCCCAGACTCGGCCGAACTGCGCCCCGATAGACCTCCTCTACCATAGCAGCCGACTCTCTGAACAAACAGCCTTAGTACCGCTCTAGCTGTCGTCGGGCTGACACCGGTTGGCTTGTGTATTTCTGTTGCAATTGTCAAACTACCATTCACGTTAAGCTATGTAAGTATGAAGGTTATTCTTTCTTAGGAAGAGAACGAAAGGAGAAGGGTCTGTGACGTGCCGTTGTTCAAGACACAAAGCTATTAATTGCCGAGGAATGCTAAAAACTATGGATTCGACGGTGCTTTTTTTTACTCGAGCATCAACTTGGAGCTCCGCATGATACTCTGATGAAAGAAGACTTAAACCATGCCACGAAAAGGGCACGAGAGGAAGAGACTTCCATTTACAAACTACACTACTGGCCATTAAAATTGCTACACCACGACGATGACGTGTGCTACAGACGCAAAATTTAACCGACAGGAAGAAGATGCTGTGATATGCAAATGATTAGCTTTACAGAGCATTCACACAAGGCTGGCGCCGGTGGCGACACCTACAACGTGCTGACATGAGGAAAGCTTCCGACCGATTTCTCATACACAAACAGCAGTTGACCGGCGTTGCCTGGTGAAATGTTGTTTGATGCCTCGTGTAGGGAGGAGAAATGCGTACCATCACGTTTCCGACATTGATAAAGGTCAGATTTTAGCCTATCGCGATTGCGCTTTATCGTATCGCGACATTGCTGCTCGCGTTGGTCGAGATCCAATGACTGTTAGCAGAATATGGAATCGGTGGGTTCAGGAGGGTTATACGGAACGCCGTGCTGGATCTCAACGACCTCGTATCAGTAGCAGTCGAGATGACAGGCATCTTATCCGCATGGCTGTAACGGATCGTGCAGCCACGTCTCGATCCCTGAGTCAACAGATGGGGCCGTTTGCAAGACAACAACCATCTGCACGAACAGTTCGACGACGTTTGAAGCAACATGGACTCTCAGCTCGGAGACCATGGCTGCGGTTACCCTTGACGCTGCATCACAGACAGGAGCGCCTGCGATGCTGTACTCAACGACGAACCGGGGTGCACGAATGACAAAACGTCATTTTTTCGGGCGAATCCAGGTTCTGTTTACAGCATCATGATGGTCGCATCCGTGTTTTGCGACATCGCGGTGAACACCCATTCGAAGCGTGTATTCGTCATCGCCATACTGGCGTCTCGGTCACTTCTTGTTCGCATTGACGGCACTTTGAACAGTGAACGTTACATTTCAGATGCGTTACGACCCGTGGCTCTACCCTTCGTTCGATCCCTGCGAAACCCTTCATTTCAGCAGGATAATGCACAACCGCATGTTGCAGGTCCTGTACGGGCCATCCTGCATACAGAAAATGTTCGACTGTTGCCCTGGCCAGCACATTTTCCAGATCTCTCACCAATTGAAAACGTCTGGTCAATGGTGGCCGAGCAACTGGCTCGTCACAATACGCCAGTCACCACTCTTGATGAACTGTGGTATCGTGTTGAAGCTGCATGGGCAGCTCTGCCTGTACACGCCATCCGAGCTCTGTTTGACTCAATACCCAGGCTTATCAAGGCCGTTATTACAGCCAGAGGTGGTTGTTCTGGGTACTGATTTCTCAGGATCTATGCACCCAAATTGCGTGAAAATGTAATCACATGTCGGTTCTAGTATAATATATTTGTCCAATGAATACCTATTTATCATCTGCATTTCTTCTTGGTGTAGCAATGTTAATAGCCAGTAGAGTATATTCAGAGCAGCTGGATTACCTGCATAGGCGTGCTTATGATGTTGACCCTGATATGCCAGAGCAGCAAGCAACTAAGCGAACTTTACGCTACCACCGGACAAAATCACAGGGAAACGAAAGAGGTCCGCGGGCAGGGGAAGAAATGAACCTCAAGGCAGACTGAGAAGCTATGAGTTTTCTTTTAAGCGACGACATATTAGGAAGAAGGATAACAGTTTTTAGCGGAAGAGTAGGGAGCGAGGCTCTAAGAAGTAAACAAGCCTTCCTTATGGACAGTACTTTCAAGTGCAGCAGCAAACAGTTTTCGCAAGTATACACCACTCACGCCGACTTTCGGAGAACCAATAATGTGACAAACATATATCCAGTTGCCGTTGCTTTATTGCCCAACAAGATAAGAGAGACATACATCCGTCGTTTCCGAAATTCGGTGGAAAATATTCCAGAATGGAATGACCGCGGATTTCGAATCAGCGGCGATTTCTGCGACTGAAGTTGTACTACCGTCAGCCGAAGCGCATGGACGTTATTTCCACATGAAAAAGTCTTTCTGCAGAAAAATGCAGTATCTGGGACTTATTCGTAAGTACAAAGAAAATAAAGACGTAAGACAACAGTTTTACATATGTACGAAAGCTAAATCTCTAACCATAAGCCGGCCGTAGTGGCCGAACGGTTCTAGGCGCTACAGTCTGGAACAACGCGACCGCTACGGTCGCAGGTTCGACTCCTGCCTCGGGCATGAATGTGTGTGATGTCCTTAGGTTAGTTAGGTTCAAGTAGTTCTAAGTCTAGGGGACTGATGACCTCAGATGTTAAGTCCCATAGTGCATAGAGCCATTTGAACATCAGACTGTCAGACTGTCGTTTACGCAGTGGCGTAGCTAAATAGTTTGGTACCCGGTGCAGATTTAATTTCACCATAGCGTTAACCTATTTCCTGATGCCTTCGAGCATCTTGCAGCATTTTACTTTATCGAAAGCTTATTCTAGTTCGACAGATCCCACGCACGTGTCTTGATTTTTCTGAAGCCTTGCTTCCATTATCAAGGGACGCCGTAATTTTGTCTCTGGTGCCTTTTTTGGGTCATCAGTTTTTTGACTGCTTTGATGCGAACCGGCACGAATTCCTGTCCTGTGCCAGTGTAGCATTTGCAACCTACGTCCTCAGTTATTTGCTGGATGTATTCTAATGTCTGTCTCCCTCTACAGTTTTTGCCCTCTACAGCTCATCAAGTACCATGGACGTCATTCCATGATGTCTTGACATATGTCCTATCTTCCCGTCCCTTCTCCTTGTCAGTGATTTCCTCTGGTGCCTTTATCTGTCCTAAATCCAAACTGACGTATCTAACAGATCATAAATTTTCTTTTCCGTTCTTTTGTGTATTATTCTAATGTATTCAGCAACTTTGTGTAATCAGTTCTTAAACTAACTGTGCGGTAATTCTCGCATTTGTTTGCCTTTGCTATTTCAGGGGATGTATGAATGATGGTTTTTTGAAAATGTGATGGAATGACTACGCTCTCATAGATTCTATATACCAACTTGAACAAACGTAAGATGTCGACATCCCCCAGTTATCGTAGAAATTGCGAAGGAACGTTATTAATTCCTTCTGCCTTATTTGATCTTTTAGAAAGATCTGTTAAATTTTGATAGCACATACTGTATTTCTTCGACATGGAGTCCCACATACTCCCCAACCACGTCATCAAGCAAGCCCTCCCGGTCGTAGAAGCTTTCAGTCTAAAATGGTTCAAATGGCTCTGAGCACTATGGGACTTAACTATTGTGGTCATCAGTCCCCTAGAACTTAGAACTACTTAAACATAACTAACCTAAGGACATCACACACATCCATGCCCGAGGCAGGATTCGAACCTGCGACCGTAGCGGTCACGCGGTTCCAGACTGTAGCGCCTAGAACCGAACGGCCACTCCGGCCGGCTTTCAGTCTATTCTTTCCGCCTATCCGCTCTCTCCTCTGCGTTTAACAGTGGAATTCATATCGCATTCTTAAAGTTAGCACCCTCGCTTTTAATATCACCGAAATGCTTGATAAGAAGTCACTATTCCGTACGCATTTTAGTTTCTGGACGGTTACTTTACATTACATAAGCGTTTATGTTAATGTTAGAAATAGACGAAACTCCATAGCAACATAAGGCAGCCGGCCGGGGTGGCCGAGCGGTTCTAGGCGCTACAGTCTGGAACCACACGACTGCTGCCTCGGGCATGGATCTGTGAGATGTCCTTAGGTTAGTTATGTTTAAGTAGTTCTAAGTTCTAGGGGACAAATGGCCTCAGAAGTTCATAGTGCTCAGAACCATTTCAACATAAGGCACATAATTATGTGTGCATCTTCACTTTCGAAAAGCATTTGATTCGCTTATTAATGGAAGTAGTGTCATTTGGAGCGTCTGTCGTAATTTGTGGGTGGACTGAGGATTTGTTGGTACGAAGGACACAACATGTTATCTTGGATGGAATCACTGACAGATGTAGAAGTAACTTCCCCAGGGTAGTGTATTGGGATTCTTGATGCACTTCCTGTTATATATTAACGGCGCGGGATGCAACATTAATGGTAACCTCAGAGTTTTTGCAAATGATCCAGTTAACTATAATAAAACAGTCTGATAAAAGCTGCACACGTATCAAACCAGATTTTGATAAAATTTCAAAGGGTTAAGGAGAGTTGCAAATTGCTTTGAACGTTCAGTTATCTACGACTATTCAGCTCATGAAAAGAACATAGTATCTTACGACTACATTATCAAAAAATAGATCAATTCATAGAAATGCATGGATGTAAGAAGTTGTAGCGGTAATAGAATAATCAGAAAAGTTAAATGGTATGTAAAGCAGGTGGATGATTTCGATTCATCAGTAGGATCCTGGGATGATGCGGTCTAGAAAGGAATATCTTAGAATATTGCTCAGGGATATGAGGACCGTACTAACAGGCCTATAAGCGGATGTTAAATGTATGCAGGGTGTTCCCGTAAGAGCGTGCAAAAATTTAACGGGACATACAGGATGCTCCACTGAACAATTTGAGATAGGGACCTTGGGTCGGAGAAGCCAGCTTAACGAGATAATAAGAATAAAATCACATTACTGTGTACTATTTTTAGCTACAGTTAACTGCAAGAAACATCATTGACACAATGAACGTACCATTTGTACTGTTGTTGTTGTTGTGGTCTTCAGTCCTGAGACTGGTTTCATGCAGCTCTCCATGCTACTCTATCCTGTGCAAGCTTTTTCATCTCCCAGTACCTACTGCAACCTACATCCTTCTGAATCTGCTTAGCGTATTCATCTCTTGGTCTCCCTCTACGATTTTTACCCTCCACGCTGCCCTCCAATACTAAATTGGTGATCCCTTGATGCCTCAGAACATGTCCTACCAACCGATCCCTTCTTCTGGTCAAGTTGCGCCACAAACTTCTCTTCTCCCCAATCCTATTCAATACTTCCTCATTAGTTATGTGATCTACCCATCTAATCTGCAGCATTCTTCTGTAGCACCACATTTCGAAAGCTTCTATTCTCTTCTTGTCCAAACTATTTATCGTCCATGTTTCACTTCCATACATGGCTACTCTCCATACAAATACTTTCAGAAATGACTTCCTGACACTTAAATCAATACTGGATGTTAACAAATTTCTCTTCTTCAGAAACGCTTTCCTTGCCGTTGCCAGCCTACATTTTATATCCTCTCTACTTCGACCATCATCAGTTATTTTGCTCCCCAAATAGCAAAACTCCTTTACTACTTTAAGTGCCTTATTTCCTAATCTAATTCCCTCAGCATCACCCGACTTAATTAGACTACATTCCATTATCTTTGTTTTGCTTTTCTTGATGTTCATCTTATATCCTCCTTTCAAGACACTGTCCATTCCATTCAACTGCTCTTCCAAGTCCTTTGCTGTCTCTGACAGAATTACAATGTCATCGGCGAACCTCAAAGTTTTTATTTCTTCTCCATGAATTTTAATACCTACTCCGAATTTTTCTTTTGTTTCCTTTACTGCTTGCTCAATATACAGATTGAACAACATCGGGGAGAGGCTACAACCCTGTCTTACTCCCTTCCCAACTTCTGCTTCCCTTTCATGTCCCTCGACTCTTATAACTGCCATCTGGTTTCTGTACAAATTGTAAATAGCCTTTCGCTCCCTGTATTTTACCCCTGCCACCTTTAGAATTTGAAAGAGAGTATTCCAGTCAACATTGTCAAAAGCTTTCTCTAAGTCTACAAATGCTAGAAACGTAGGTTTGCCTTTCCTTAATCTTTCTTCTAAGATAAGTCGTAAGGTCAGTATTGCCTCACGTGTTCCATTTGTACTGTGACTTACAAAATGTGCTGAAACTGACGGCCATCAACCTCAATGCAAGCATGATATCGGCGTACAAGGTGCTGACGCACCCTGACAAATATCCCTGGAGTGTTTCGAATCACACCACAGATAGCTACAGTTCTGGCAACTAATTCCATCTCCATATCCACTGGAGTCTCATACATAAGTGATTTTAGATATCCCCATAGAGAATAATCAAGGGGATTCAGACCAGGTGACCTTGCAGGCCACGGAATACGACGTCCCCTTCCAACCCAGGGACCGGCAAATACAGCATTGAGATGGTTGCGGACATCCACACTAAAGTGAGACGGTTGATGCATGTTAGGAAATGGTTCCTGTAGAGCCTTTCAGCAGTGAGAGCATTACAACGTACTTCCCCATACACAAGGTGCATTCACTGAGTGCTGCTAAACTCTATTGGTACTGCTCCATCGTATTTTACTGTACGCCTCTCAATAGCACTGAGTAATGAATGGGTCTGTCGTTGATTCATAGCACGTTCTGTCATGGGACAATGTAAATCCGATACGACAGAGCAACCTTATGGACAAGTAAACTAAACAAAACCTGCATCATGACTTCCTAGCAATCAGCCTCGTCGTCCTTGTTTCCTTGCAGGAAATAAGGACAAAAAATGGCTCGGAGCACTATGGGACTTAACATCTGAGGTCATCAGCCCCCTAGAACTTAGAACTACTTAAACCTAACTAACCTAAGGACATCACACACATCCATGCCCGAGGCAGGATTCGAACCTGCGACCGTAGCAGTCGCGCGGTTCCAGACTACAGCGCCTAGAACCGCATGGCCACCACGGCCGGCAGGAAATAAGGAATGTAAATGTAAATAAGCAGCGCTGTACGTGTAAACTTGTACGCAATGTAGTTGTAAGTAAGCTGGAAATGCTAGACAAAGCGGTGGACAAGTTTACTTTCCTATCTCCTTAAGATGGCTTCTCCGAACCAGGTTTCCTACCTCAAATTGTTCAGTAGAGCATTCTCTGTGTCCTGTTGCAAAAAAATGGCTCTGAGCACTATGGGACTCAACTGCTGTGGCCATAAGTCCCCTAGAACTTAGAACTAATTAAACCTAACTAACCTAAGGACATCACACACATCCATGCCCGAGGCAGGATTCGAACCTGCGACCGTAGCGGTCGTGCGGTTCCAGACTGTAGCGCCTTTAACCGCACGCCCACACCGGCCGGCTGTCCTGTTGCATTTTTGTACGCTCTTACGGAAACACCTGTAGAGAGAAAGGTAGTGCATATACCCAGAGAGAAGTTTAACACACAGGAGAACGTCACAAAGAATCTGAGAAGCCTCAATTGGCAGATGCTTCAAAACAGACGGCAACTATCCGGCAGGAGTCTACTTAAAAGCCTTCATGACCCAGCATTAAATGAAGAACCTCGGAAATATGAGACCGGAGTTTCTCCCAGCTTATACAATGTTTACGTACCTAACGGCAATGCCTTGAAAATGGCAGGGAGCGCTCCTGTCGAAATAACGGCGGTTGTCAACAATGTCACCCGCCGGTATTCCCATGAGTTATTTCACCGCTAGGATATACTTCAACCCCTAGGTATCGACCCAACAGGTTCTCGCGAAGACAACATTGGACTAAGTACAGTGAGCGCAGAGGCATTATAAATGGTCATTTTCCCTGCATTCCGTGAGGCAAATCGCAGAATATACGAGAGGAAGTCAAAAAGTAAAAGTACTTCTGAGAAAAGGAATATTTATTCTAATTATAGAAAACTGCAATACACACACATCAAAAAAGTTTTGCGTCACCCCGATTACCAGAACACCTGAAGATAGACGTTGACTGTGGATACTGTATCACAGACACACTACCTTTGACTGTTCAGAGATGTCACTAAACCTGCCCAAAGACGTAAACAACCATGCGTGAGCAGCGCCTGTTAGACGGAGGGGGTCCGCAGCCAGTCACTTCCAGTCATTCCACCAGGAAGGAGGTACGCGGCTCGTGTTGTCTGTAGTTCAACCGTGCCTAGACAGTCAATACCGCGGTTCGATCGCGTCCGCATTGTTACTTTGTTCCAGAAAGGGCTCTCAACAAAGGAAGTGTCCAGGCGTTCCAGAGTGAAGTAAAGCGATGTTGTTCGGACATGGAGGAGATACAGATAGGCAGAACTGTCGATGACATGCCTCGCTCAGGGCGCCCAAGGGCTACTACTGCAGTGGATGACCGCTACCTACGGATTATGGCTCGGAGGAACCCTGACACCAACGTCACCATGTTGATTAATGCTTTTCGTGCAGCCACAAGACGTCGTGTTACGACTCAGGTTGCATGATGCATCACTCCCGACGTCCATGACGAGGTCCATCTCTGCAACCACGACACCCTGCAGCGCGGTACAGATGGGCCCAACAACATGACGTATGGACCGCTCAGGATTGGCACCACGTTCTCTTCACCAATGATTGTCGCATATGCCTTCAACCAGACAATCGTCGGAGACGTGTTTGGAGGCAACCCGATCAGGCTAAACGCCTTAGACCGACTGTTCAGCGAATGCAGCAAGGTGGAGGTTCCCTACTGTTTCGGGGTGACATTATGTGGGGCCGACGTAAGCCGCTGGTGGTCATGGAAGGAGCCTAACGGCTGTATGATACGTGAATCCCATGCTCCGACCGATATTGCAACAATATCGGCAGCATATTGGCGAGACATTGGTGTTCATGGACGACAATTCGCGCCCCCATCGTGCACATCTTGTGAATGTCTTGCTTCAGGATAACGACATCGCTCGACTAGAATGCCAGCATGTTCTCCAGACATGATCCCTATCGAAAATGCCTGGGATAGATTGAAAAGGGCTGTTTATGGACGACGTGACCCAAAAACTACTCTGAGGCGTCTACGCCGAATCGCCGTTGAGGAGTGGGGCAATGTAGATCAACAGTGCCTTGATGAACTTGTGGATAGTATACCACGACGAATAGAGGCATGCGTCAATGCAAAAGGACGTGCTACTGGGTATTAGAGATATTGGTGTACACGGCAAACTGGACCACCACCTTTGAAGGTCTCGCTGTATGGTGGTAGAAGATGCAATGTGTGGTTTTCATGAGGAATAAAAAGGAAGGAAATAATGTTTATGTTGAAAAAAAATATGGTTCAAATGGCTCTGAGCACTATCGGACTTAACGTTTGGGGTCATCAGTCCCCCAGAACTTAGAACTACTTAAACCTAACTAACCAAAGGATCTCACACACATCCATGCCCGAGGCAGGATTCGAACCTGTGTCCGTAGCAGTCACGCGGTTCCGGACTGAAGCGCCTAGAACCGCTTGGCCACCGCGGCCGGCTGTTTATGTTGATCTCTATTCCAGTTCTCTGTACAGTTTCAGGAACTCTCGGAACCGAGGTGATGCAAAACTTTTTTTGATGTATGGACATTATTTTTCTACATAATTTCCCTGCACATTTCCAACGTTTCACATGTTTTTTGATTCCGTCGGAAAAAAAGTGTTTGGGTTGCACCTGTAACCGATTTTGCACAACATTAAAGACTTCTGCATCGGTTGCAAGTCTTCTTCCCCTGATCGCTTCCTTCGATGGTCCAAACATATGGAAATCGCTTGGAGCCAGGTCTGTACTGTATGGCGGGTGTTCCAGCAATTCGAATGCCAACTCCTTTATTGCTTCGGCTGCAGAATGTGGCCGAGCATTGTGTTGCAGCAGGATGGCACCTTTTTACTGTTTTCCGCGACGTTTGAATCTGATTGCAGGTTTCAGTTTAGTTGGCGACGTATCACAATAGTTCTTACTGTTTTCCTCCTGGGGTGAAACGAACGGCTACCACACCTTCCATGTTCCACAATAGCGTTAGCCTAATCTTACCAGCTGATGGTTGGCGTTTAAATTTCTAACCTTCTGGTTATGATTGGTACCGTGCGCGCAGCCTTTCTTTCCTGTTCGTGAAAATGCTCCCATGCTTCGCCTACAGTAACAATTTGCTGCAAAAATCCAACTCCTTCGCCATGATAACGGACCAGACGTTTACGAGGCATGTCCATCTTCTGCGCTGACAGTTCTTTCAGTATCCACCTAACACACACTTCCCGAAAATTTAGCCTACCGTGTAAGATGCTATACGCTGAATCATGGCTGATATGTTAAGTAATGGCGATTTCGTCCATTGTGATTCGCGTGTTTTCCATCACCATACCCTCAAAAACTTCCAAATTTTCCTTAGTTGCTGACATCGATGGCCTGCCTTCCAAAATTGAAGCGGTGTATCCATTCGCAGATGTTTCTTAAATGGTTCAAATGGCTCTGAGCACTATGGGACTTAACTTCTGTGGTCATCAGTCCCCTAGAACTTAGAACTACTTACACCTAACTAACCTAAGAACATCACACACATCCATGCCCGAGGCAGGATTCGAACCTGCGACCGTAACAGTCCCGCGGTTCCGGACTGTGCGCCTAGAACCACTAGACCACCGCGGCCGGCAGATGTTTCTTAGCGATAAACATCTGTCACCACACTGCGTTTCCATTCAACGATTACTTTCTGCAGGTTTAACATCTTCCGCAAACGAAAAGCGAATCACTGCATTCATTTCTTCTTTGGAGCACAGCGACAATCGAGTTGCCATGTTTCACGGTCTGCTGCAATACAGCGACTAACGCGGAAGTAAGAGTGAGACGTGTGGAATTGTTGCAGACGACAGTACTTCAACCCTGGATAGTCCGCAGCTCGTGGTCGTGCGGTAGCGTTCTCGCTTCCCACGCCCGTGTTCCCGGGTTCGATTCCCAGCGTGGTCAGGGATTTTCTCTGTCTCGTGATGACTGGGTGTTGTGTGCTGTCCTTAGGTTAGTTACGTTTAAGTAGTTCTAAGTTCTAGGGGACTGATGACCATCGATGTTAAGTCCCGTAGTGCTCAGAGACATTTGAACCATTTGAACCAACCCTGGATACTAGCACCGTTATCGGGAACTACAGTGAGAAATTGCAAAAGTCCCACTACTTTTGACTTCCCCTTATAGGTGAAGATCTAGTTCTGCACGCAGCAAGCCACCTTATGGTGCATGGCGGAGGGTTCTTCGTGTACCACTGTCACTCCTGTGCCGTGAAATTAGATTTCACAGCACGGTTGACTTCCTTCCCACTCAGGGGAGTTTCCCGCACTAGTAAAATGCCTGGCTGCGTTGACGTTTCGGACCAGAAATCAGTGTCCTGCAAACCATGGCTGCTACGACAGATGGACAGGTGATGTGGAGCTCTATGCTCGGAGTGGAATGTAATTGTACATTCGCAGTTTTAAATTTGGTGTACTTTTCCTCATTTTTATCCCTCAGTTGTATATGCACTAAACAAACTAGCGAGAAATCTAAAATTACTGATAGCTATTCGGTGCTACTTACGTTCAAGTTGTGCTTAAGAAACTCCATTTGGCAGCAAAAAATGTCTGCTGCTATTTTTGTGACCCCATTGTACAAGTAGACTTAAGATTAAACGGTAGTCAACGTTGGTTGTAAAGTACATGGTCAAGATAATTATCATTATGCATTAAATATTGAGAAATGTACTGAAGCTTTCCTAGCAAAATTAGTAGAGCAAGTCCATACCATAAGCTAGTGGGATAATGTGGTTTATCTTCAATACATTTATACAGATATTTTAAATGTAAATATTATTCTACGCCCATACATTACTTCAATGTTGAATAACTGTTCGTCTAAACCAAGTAAAAAGATCAACTAATTTCATAAACACTTCTCTGTTAACGTTTGGTGTAGGACACAAAACACATTTTTCTATGCATATGTATCATTGGTACAGGTTTTTCGATGACATCTTCATCCCAGTGAAGTTAAAACTACGAAGATTTATTCAGTCTAAAAGTGAAAGGTAGATAACTACCACATGTAGGGTCATGACTTTGTACGTCCGTCTCGTGAAAATTACTTGCCCATCTTTTGTTTGCTTTGAAGATAAGCTTTTTAAGCGTACAGTGGTAATATAATTAATGTTGTAAATCACTGAAGAGGGTGGCCTATATGATCGTCACGTATTCAGTATTAATTTGATAGCGCTTGTTGTTTTCGTTTGCCACAGGAATATTGTTAGTGCTCTCCCGCCCACAATACTTTGGTGCAGACATTCCCTGCTACCACAATTATTTCCAAAATGACAAATAGTAATTATTACTACTTAATCCTATTAATAAAATATAAACATCTTTCATAAATTGTGGTTTGACAACAGACAATAGAAAATACACGTCTTACAGACTCATCACCGAGATATGCACCTGTCGCGGCAGGCAAGTCACTGCCTTTGCAGACCACTGCCGCACAATGTACCAGGTGGAGACTACCAACAACCTCGCTGAAAAGTTAAAGTGGTACCACAAGTAACTCGCACCCTCGCCAGCGACGAAACGGACGAGTTGATGAAGCCAGTTACGCCCTGCGAAGTCCACGATGGAGTCAACAAAGGTGCTCTGAATAAGTCACCTGGTGTCGACAGATTGCCGAAAGAATTTTTTTGCGGTAATGGCGTCACGGTGGACGACGATCTTTCGCGAACTGATGACGATGGAGAACGCCGTACCGCCGTGCTTCGTCACGGTAACTACACTACTGGCCATTAAAATTGCTGCACCACGAAGATGACGTGCTACAGACGCGAAATTTAACCGACAGGAATAAGGTGCTGTGATATGCAAATAATTCGCTTTTCAGAGCATTCACACAAGGTTGGCGCCGGTGGCGACACCTACAACGTGCTGATACGAGCAAAAGTTTCTAACCGATTTCTCATACACAAACAGCAGCTGACCGGAGTTGCCTGGTGGAACGTTGTTGTGATGCCTCGTGTAAGGAGAAGAAATGCGTACTATCACGTTTCCGACTTTGATAAAGGCCGGATTGTAGCCTATCGCGATTGCGGTTTATCGCATCGCGACATTGCTGCTCGCGTTGGTGGAGATCCAATGACTGTTAGCATAATATGGAATTGGTGGGTTCAGGAGGGTAATACGGAACGCCGTGCTGGATCCCAACGGCCTCGTATCACGCAGTCGACAGGCATCTCATCCGCATGGCTGTAACGGATCGTGCAGCCACGTCTCGATCCCAGAGTCAACAGATGGGGACGTTTGCAAGAAAACAACCATCTGCACGAACAGTTCGACTACTTTTACAGCAGCATGGACTATCAGCTCGGAGACCAAGGCTGCGGTTACCCTTGACGCTGCATCACAGACATGAGCGCCTGTGATGGTGTACTCAACGACGAACGTGGGTGCCCGAATGACAAACCGTCATTTTATCGGATGAATCCAGGTTCTGTTTACAGCATCATGATGGTCGCATTCATGTTTGGCTACGTCGCCGTAAACGCACACTGGAAGCGTGTATTCGTCATCGCCATACTGGCGTATCACCCGGCGTGATGGTATGGGATGCCATCGGTTACACGTCTCGGTCACCTCTTGTTGGCATTAACTGCACTTTGAACAGTGGACGTTACATTTCAGATGTATTACGACCCATGGCTCTACCCTTCATTCGATCCCTGCGAAACCCTACATTTCAGCATGATAATGCACGACCGCATGTTGCAGGTCCTGTACGGGCCTTTCTGGATACAGAAAATGTTCGGCTGCAGCCCTGGCCAGCACATTCTCCAGATCTCTCACCAATTGAAAACGTCTGGTCAATGGTGGCCGAGCAACTGGCTCGTCACAATACACCGGTCACTACTCTTGATTAATTGTGGAATCGTGTTGAAGCTGCATGGGCAGCTGTACCTGTACACGCCATCCAAGATCTGTTTGACTCAATGCCCAGGCGTATCAAGGCCGTTACTAAGGCCAGAGGTGGTTGTTATGGGTACTGTTTTCACAGGATCTATGCACCCAAATTGCGTCAAAATGTAATCATATGTCAGTTCTAGTATCATATATTTGTCCAATGAATACCCGTTTATCATCTGCATTCCTTCTTGGTGTAGCAATTTTAATGGGCAGTAGTGTATTATACCGACCCACAAACCGACACGGAGAGTGACGACAGCACATTACCGTCCGCTCACTCTGCATAACGCCGACCATAAAATTTTTATACGTCCTGCTGGCAGGATGCCGCAAGATCCTACCTATAGTTCTATCCCTGGAACAGACATTCCGGGTGGCTCAGGTAATATACACTCCTGGAAATGGAAAAAAGAACACATTGACACCGGTGTGTCAGACCCACCATACTTGCTCCGGACACTGCGAGAGAGCTGTACAAGCAATGATCACACGCACGGCACAGCGGACACACCAGGAACCGCGGTGTTGGCCGTCGAATGGCGCTAGCTGCGCAGCATTTGTGCACCGCCGCCGTCAGTGTCAGCCAGTTTGCCGTGGCATACGGAGCTCCATCGCAGTCTTTAACACTGGTAGCATGCCGCGACAGCGTGGACGTGAACCGTATGTGCAGTTGAGGAACTTTGAGCGAGGGCGTATAGTGGGCATGCGGGAGGTCGGGTGGACGTACCGCCGAATTGCTCAACACGTGGGGCGTGAGGTCTCCACAGTACATCGATGTTGTCGCCAGTGGTCGGCGGAAGGTGCAGGTGCCCGTCGACCTGGGACCGGACTGCAGCGATGCATGGATGCACGCCAAGACCGTAGGATCCTACGCAGTGCCGTAGGGGACCGCACCGCCACTTCCCAGCAAATTAGGGACACTGTTGCTCCTGGGGTATCGGCGAGGACTATTCGCAACCGTCTCCATGAAGCTGGGCTACGGTCCCGCACACCGTTAGGCCGTCTTCCGCTCACGCCCCAACATCGTGCAGCCCGCCTCCAGTGGTGTCGCGATAGGCGTGAATGGAGGGACGAATGGAGACGTGTCGTCTTCAGCGATGAGAGTCGCTTCTGCCTTGGTGCCAATGATGGTCGTATGTGTGCAGGTGAGCGCCACAATCTGGACTGCATACGACCGAGGCACACAGGGCCAACACCTGGCATCATGGTGTGGGGAGCGATCTCCTACACTGGCCGTACACCACTGGTGATCGTCGAGGGGACACTGAATAGTGCACGGTACATCCAAACCGTCATCGAACCCATCGTTCTACCATTCCTAGACCGGCAAGCGAACTTGCTGTTCCAACAGGACAATGCACGTCCGCATGTATCCCGTGCCACCCAACGTGCTCTAGAAGGTGTAAGTCAACTACTCTGGCCAGCAAGATCTCCTGATCTGTCCCCCATTGAGCATGTTTGGGACTGGATGAAGCGTCGTCTCACGCGCTCTGCACGTCCAGCACGAATGCTGGTCCAACTGAGGTGCCAGGTGGAAATGGCATGGCAAGCCGTTCCACAGGACTACATCCAGCATCTCTACGATCGTCTCTATGGGAGAATAGCAGCCTGCATTGCTGCGAAAGGTGGATATACACTGTACTAGTGCCGACATTGTGCATTCTCTGTTGCCTGTGTCTATGTGCCTGTGGTTCTGTCAGTGTGATCATGTGATGTATCTGACCCCAGGAATGTGTCAATAAAGTTTCCCCTTCCTGGGACAATGAATTCACGGTGTTCTTATTTCAATTTCCAGGAGTGTACAAACGGCCACAGGAGAATGTCGTGGTCTAATTGTACTGGCCGCGGCGTGAAGACTCTGCTCTGCGGTCGTTGTGATTGTTTTTGACAGCGCGTTCGACAAGAGGCGGAATTGTTTTCTGTTCTCAGTAATGAGCTGAATGGGTTTTCCACCCGTCTTTATCGACGTCATACAGCGCCTGTGCGGCACCACCGAATCGCTGATTCAGGTCAACGGCCGTGTAGCGGGACCAGTGGCGATCCGGCGTTCCGTACGGCAAGGCTGCCCACTTTCGACCCTACTCTATGCCATGAGCCTGGAGCCACTCATCGGGAGTCTGACGAGTCACCTTTCTGGTCTCAATCTGCGACAGCACAGTTTTCGGTGTCGCGCGTATGCGGACGACCTCCTCCTCTTGGTCCGCTCACGGTGCTCGATTTGATATCAACGAAGGGAACTGCAGCGGGCAGTGACATGAATGTGGTTAAATCCACGACGATGTCCATTGGACGCTGCCTCTCACACGACTACTTAGCACCTCTACCGTGCGTATAGAAACTACCATATCTTGGTATCATTTTCACCTCCACTGTGCGCCGATCCGCCGGCATCAATTTTAGGCGTGCACTCCAAATTATGCGCACGGCGGTGAGACAAAATCTCCTCCTCCCACTCGATTGTTTACACCATGTCTGAACCGTAAAATTACTACTGGTTCACCAAAGGTTATTAATCACAATTACTACACAAAATATAAATGGGAAGTTGGTGCCAAAGAATAACTGGTGAAATTACACACAATTTTCAGTAACACTCTTTATTCAAATTTGGTGCAAGACTATACGATATTTTAAAAAACACCAACAATCATTTAACCAATAAGTCACAATTTACGATAGGGAAGGACTTTTAAATTATTAAATTATTATAAAAAATTTCACCCCAGTAAAAGGCAAGTACAGGCAAGCTATTTAACGGATACAACATGACGCTGTATAATATTTCAAGCTCAGCTAAATTACAGGTGAATTTCATTCCATTAATAAATGAATACAATTTGAATATATGGCTTCACTTTTGGGCAGACAAATTTCCCATTGGTTACAACAGCGGTAGCTACGGCCGACCACAACAGCCTGACTTATTAAATGGCGCAGAATTCGAACCTGTCTGCAACAAATAAAGACAATCCTGTTTACAAAAGTTCTCAAAATAGAAAAACCAAAACGCATGAGTCATGCACACGGGGGGAACACTCACAGTTAATAACATTAACATTTCCAAAATACATAAAAAACAAATTTTACAAATTTCTGCCACTTAACTTACGGCAAAGACACACGCTCGCAAGGTAGGACTTGCGAATCTTTACAACATTCTCATTTCAAGGCAACAATTTCTACTCGTAATGAAATGGGAAGCTTTTGCATGGCAAGAAAACACACTAATAACCAGCTACCTGTATAAAACACGTAAGCACGTTTAGTAAAAGCCTTAAAAGGTATTGAATTAGAAAACACGCAACAGCTTTTGCTGACTAGAAACAATATAAAAAAATCCACTACGGCGTACATTAACAACCTTGCCTGATTATAGCCAAATATACATAAACACAAATTTACGTAAGCTACAGCTTCCAGATGAGCAGGAATTCGTAATGCAATTCACTAGTTCTTACCACGAGGCAAAAGGAAATTTTCTTCTTTCTTAGAGTACCTTTTACACGTGAGTCTAGTAATACTAGTTATGGCAGCCGAGAGAATGGATCAGGTCTTAGTGCCTTGCATTTTAAACAGTACAGTCATTGGTGCCTTAGACGTTCACAGACATGGCAGATGCTAACAGTCGAATAAACCCGTAGGTAAGTTGGGAGGGGAAAGAAGCAATCCGAACCACAGATTTACTCTGACTCCTCCCCCTTTCGTCCTCAGAAGCGGACAAACGGACCACCCTTTCTAATATTACCACCTTCCCGCGCGTGGGCAGACGAGAATGAATGGCGGGAAACCCCCCAAAAAATACGGCTGGTATAATTAACAAGAATAAGTAAATTTAATTCAATTAAAGTTCATAAAAACTGATAACAATGAATACTCAACTTCCGGTGCCTTACGTCTCCCAGGACTGAACCAACGCAGCACCTCCAAATGCTCTGCCGAGCCGCCCGCTGCCAGCCGTTCCAACGGACGCAGGAAGGCGCGCCGACATTCAGAACCTCCTCGCCGGTCGACAGCATTCGGCCGAACTGCAGATTAGACCCCTCGCGGCCCCACACTCAGGAAGATTCCTTGCGCGACGAGCAGTTAACGCCCCATACCACGGAGCCGCTGCTCGCGTCGCTTACGCTGAAGCCGCGGTCTGCGTGCTGTCCCTCTAGCACCGGCAGAGAAGTCGCTTCTCGATGCCCCGACTGCCGACTCTGCACGAGAGCCCGTACAGCCACTTCTTAAACCCACACGAACAGCCCACTTTTCCCCTTTCCCGCTGCAGGGAGACACCGAAGCCTTCAACTGCGACAACGGCGCCACCGCCAGAAAACGGAGGGCGACTGCTTCACGCTACGCGCTGCGGCGCGCTTTTCAAAGCTAACTTTACTACGGCTCAATGTCCAATACCTCAATCAACATGTGGCGTCCAGAATGGTCCACATCGCACAACACTCCCGCTGCCATCGACTATTGGGCGCAGCCTCCAGGCTGCTTTCGGATACGTTCTTACGGCTGGTACTCACTTTGAGATCCGTTAGGCCGGTATTACACTATCAAATTTCTTTGTCCAAAATCTTTGTCAAAGATATTTGATAGTGTAATAGGGACTTTGTCACATGTCGTCCAATATTTGATCAAATCTAGGGCCTCGCTGTATATTTGATCAAAGAAACCGCTTGTCTTCTGTTCACTGCAATGTGACATGTTACCACATGGAGCGCTAGCATCGCTGCAGCGTTCTGTCGTCTGTAGTGTGTTTATAACCATTGCTGGTAAATACAATTGGTGTGTGCCGACAACTACAAAATTACTAGAGATGTATGAAGCTGATGAGGCGCTTTACAACGTGAGGCACCCTGAATACAAAAATAGATTAAGAAGATTGGAGACGAGACATGTCCTGACCTTACCTAAGCTAACATAACATAACCCTCTCCTGTAGCAAGGAGTCGGAGCCTGTCTTCTGAAGATGTAGCAGTTCTTAAGTGAATATTGTGCTTTGTGATATGAGGATACACTTCATTGAGCACATACAGAAATGTATGCTCATCCATTCTTAAGTAATTGATGTACGACTTGACGTCTTCCACTGTAAGCTCACGTAACAAGTTTTGTTGAATGCTTTTATCGTGTCGTCGTAAAACCCACGGCTTCACCCAGATTAGATTAGTTTTTCGTTCCATAGATCCGTGCTGAGGAGATCCTCGTGGATGTGGAACATGTCGATTTTTTTAAGCTGAAATAACAATACTAATAGTATGAATAAATACAATACATCATTTGTTTCTATTAAAAATTTCGCCAATGGAGTAGAAGGAGTTGGCCAGTAGTAAGTCTTTCAGGCTCCTTTTAAACTGATCTTTATTTCTAACTAAATTTTTTATGTTTGCTGGCAAATTATTGGAGATGAGTGTTCCTGAGTAGTGGACCCCTTTTTGAACTAAAGTAAGTGCTTTTAAGTCCTTGTGCAGATCATTTTTGTTCCTGGTATTGTATGTATGAACTGAGTTGTTTGTTGGAAAAAGAGATATATTATTTACGACAAATTTCATTAAGAAGTAAATATACTGAGAGGCAGTAGTTAGTATACCCAGTTCTTTGAAGAGGTTTTTGCAGGAGGTCCGTGAATTTACTCCACAAATAATACGTATTACACGCTTTTGGACCTTGAAAACTTTTGTTTGACTTCAAGATTTACCCCAAAATATTATCCCATATGACATTATGGAATGAAAGTACGCAAGCTTTTTCATTTTTATGTTGCCTATGTCTGCTAACACTCGAATTGCAAATACAGATTTGTTAAGGCCTTTCTGCAGTTCTGTGGTGTCCTCCTTCCAACTGAATTTATTATCAAGTTGTAATCCCAGGGCTTTTAAGACTGTCAACCTCGTATGTATGGTTCCATTTTTCCCCCCACTTCTTTTCCGCATGTCAACACAATGCAATTGGAGTACGTAGAACTGCTGCGGTTAATAACAAGTTGTTGTCAGCCATCTTGAACTGTGACGAAAAATTTGATGACAGTGTAATACCCCTTGTAGCGGTACGTCAAAGATCTTTGTCAAATATATTGGACGGAAGATTGGATCACATCTTTGATCAAATCTTTGACAAAGAAATTTGATAGTGTAATACCGGCCTTACGAAACGCTCACCCTCCCCCCGCGAGCGGGATGCCTCGACCTTGTCAATATGCGACTCCGTGCGGCGTCCTTGTACATGTCCACCATGCACAAGCAGTGGAACGGAAGCACCTCCCATACGTGCAGCTTTCTGGAAATTCTTGTGCCCGCGACCATAACGCCACCAGTACCAGTCGGACACATCAAGCACCATCTGTCATCGTCGACTCCAGCTACGCTCAAACACACTTCCAGAAGACGCTCTCCGACTTGAAGATTTTTACACCCCACTGCTTCGTTACATATGCAGCAACAACATCGAACTCAGACATCCATCGAAGCGGTGGCCCACGGTTTGGCGTCATATCCACCAGCTTTTCCTTCCCTCCAACGTCTGGACAACATGGTACCAAGTTGCATCTGGAAAAGTCGCCACAAATCAACGTCTTCACGCCGTCGTACTAACGTAGTGCCCGGATTGTTCAATTTGCCATCTCAAGGATGACGATGTCGACCAACTGACTTGTGTGGCCACCAGCGACGTCTGGAAGTTCGTTGCCGGTAACCTCCGCTTTCCGCCAGATTCGATCGACCCATGCACTATTATCATTCCTGAGGATACTTATTTCTCCGCCACCGAAAATGATGCGGTTGTATGGGTCAAGAGGTGGACGATCACCTACATGTTTAATGACGGCGACAAATAACAATTTGACCTCTGGGCGTGCTTACAAACCGCCCAAGGTGAAGCCGAGCACAGACCGCGCTACCGCGCCTTCTTCACCAGTTACCAACACGCGATCTTTACGTCTCTCCCGCTCAGATGGATGGTGCCACGCGGACGACACTCCCCTCCCCCCCCCCCCCCCCCCACCGCCTGCTGACATCTGAGACTCTGCGCGCTACTTTCTACACTACTGGCAATTAAAATTTGCTACACAACGAAGATGACGTGCTACAGACGCGAAATTTAACCGCCACGACGAAGATGCTGTGATATGCAAATGATTAGCTTTCCAGAGCATTCACATAAGGTTGGCGCCGGTGGCGACACCTACAACGTGCTGACATGAGGAAAGTTTCCAACCGATTTCTCATACGCAAACAACAGTTGACCGGCGTTGCCTGGTGAAACGTTGTTGTGATGCCTCGTGTAAGCCGGAAAAATGCGTACCATCACGTTTCCGACTTTGACAAAGGTCGGACTTTAGCCTATCGCGATTGCGGTCGAGATCCAATGACTGTTAGCAGAATATGGAATCGGTGGGTTCAGGAGGGTAATACGGAACACCGTCCTGGATCCCAACGGCCTCGTATCACTGTCGAGATGACAGGCATCTTATCCTCATGGCTGTAACGGATCGTGCAGCCACGTCTCGATCCCTGAGTCAACAGATGGGGACGTTTGCAAGACAACAACCATCTGCACGAACAGTTCGACGACGTTTGCAGCAGCATGGACTATCAGCTGCGGTTAACCTCGACGCTACATCACAGACAGAAGCGCCTGCGATGGTGTACTCGACGACGAACCTGGCTGCACGAATGGCAAAACGTCATTTTTTCGGGCGAATCCAGGTTCTGTTTACAGCATCATGATGGTCGCATCCGTGTTTGGCGACATCGAGGTGAACGCACGTTGGAAGCGTGTATTCGTCATCGTCATACTGGCGTATCACACAGCGTGATAGTACGGGGTGCCACTGCTTACACGTCTCGCTCACCTTGTAACCTCCCCACCGCAATTTTTAAAAGAAAGAAAATTGACAATACTCAATAGTAATGGGAGCCAAGTGTAACCTCCCCACAAAAATTTTAAAAGAAAATAACGATACTAATTAGAAATGCTGATGGACATGGCTCTATGCGTAACCTGCCTACAATCAAATGTACTGACAATGGCAACAAATGTGAAATTCGCAATCTGACTCAATTATAAATCCTTCAAAAAATTAAAGTCCATTCAGTGACAAGAAAATTCAATTAAACCGAAATATCGGTTTTTGGCCCTGTGTAAAACAATCAGAATTAAAGTCTTACCTCAGAATAAATCGATGTCACATATCTGCTCTTGTTGTTGCGCACCGCTTGGAGGAACTGCATTGCAAATAATAATATTCTCTTTTTTTGTGATTTTAGTGGAATTTTTCTTCAAAAGAAGTGGAATGAAATGGGAAGTGCAACGAGATCTTTAGTTCAAAAAAAATTAAACTTTTGAGAAAATGCTTTTGAAATAAAAAATTATTATTGGGAGACTTGTTGGAGAATAATTACAATAAATAAAATTTTTCATTATCTAATGATTATATTAATTAACAGTATACCTTATTCCTCATCTTGACCATTGTTGCCGACCGCCTACATCACACAACCGCACTGGGCTGCTACTACTGACCGACCGCTCTGCATGACGACTACAGACTGAGTACTGCTCTCAACTAGACAGAGCTACAGACTCGCAACGACTGAACTGACAGACTCGCAACGACTGACCGACTGCTACTCTGCATAGCGACAACTAACTCGCAAAGACCACTACTGACTGAGAACCGCTCGCAACACTCGCGCGGTCAAGCGCATACTCTCTGGTCACAGATGCTACAATGCCTCGCCATCGCTGCTGCGTTACATACGTGTTTCATAACCCTCCACTCGGGGGGCAAAAATTTGGCAGCGATGGTGAGTCATTTGGACTTGCCAAGCGCGGCAAAATTTTTCTTTAATTAACAAAATCCTACAACTTACAGAATATTTAAATGTTGTGCACACGCACTAAGTACAAAATATATCAGACAAGGACAAAATGTGAATACTAAACATAGTAGCAAATCAGAAAAAAGTATATACAAACTTTTTGACAGATAAAGTGCACAGGCACTGAAAAAATTCTTTAGCATATGCAGAACAAATAAACAGACTGGCAAAAAATTATGTTGACAAGTGTACATGCACTGAAAAATGTCTTTAGCATTTTCACAACAAATAAACATAATGGCAAAAAAAATTCATGTCCAAAGTGCACATGCACTGAAAAATGTCTTTAGTATTTTCACAACAAATAAACATAATGGCAAACATCATGTCGACCAGTGACATAAGTGTACTCACACTGGAGTTTAGCGAATCGAAAAATGTATAACCTATGAACATAAATGATGTTACCAAAAAAAATTTTTTCTTTATGTGACAAGAATCAGGATAGGAAAGGGAAGGATTGCATCATGGTTGTAGCACTTTAGATTGCACACAGCTGCTCTGAAAGTCCATATCTTTCCACAGTAGTACAACACCAAGTGACACAACTTGAAGTTCTTTTCCCATCAGAATTTATCAGTGTAGCCAAGACACTGAACTGTCGTAGTAATGTTCCATGTTTTCATTTTGGCAGTACATTAGGTACACCAAACAGTGGGACCATAATAATGTCTTCATCGCTCATGGTGGTGGACAGCATGTCGTGTCAACACCACACTCTTACAAGGCACACCAACGTAGAATTAGTGCAAAACCAAATATAGTGCTCCATGATCACTGGGATAAACAGGACAAATGGACATTGCAGTAATTCAGGGTAGTCAGCTTATGAGGTGAAGGACATCAAGTCACATAATATTGACAATTACAGTCTTCATTGATAGTTCGTGGCATTCATAGCCCAGTTATTGAACATTTCTGTACCAAGTATGTAGTATTACAGAAAAATGTTCATTAATTGTTTTACATAGAATCAGTAGCCTTCTTTTCCTGGTTACAAAATATTATGAAATAATCGCACTCTTTTCAGTTACAGAGTATAATTAAGAATCATTAACCTTTTCCTAATTACAGTTAATTAATCATTTGTCATTAATTAATTATTTGTCTAATTACAGTTAATTAATCATTTGTATAATTACAGTTAATTAATCATTTGTCGTTAATTAATCATTTGTCTAATTACAGTTAATTAATTAATCATTTGTCATTTCAATATACTAAGAATTATTAGCCTTAATTAATTACAAAGCATTATTAAACAGTACCATAGTTAATTAATTATGTGTCATTCCAATCTATTAAGAATCATTAGTCTTTTCCTAATTACAAAGCATTATGAAACAGTCACATTCATTTCCAACAACAAAGTATGAACATTGAAAACAAGAGTTAATTAATGGCATAATTAATAACAATTTCGTTGATTGACATTAATTATTGGCACTCAGTGGCCATCAAGTATTGAATAGAATAAAACATAGTTCATCATTCAGTATTATTCAGATCATTACAAAGTCATTATTAAAAATCAGTTAATTACAGTCAAATCATTAGTAATCACAGGCATTACAATAAACAGTGGCAGTTATTAGCTAGTGACAAAGCATTATTTTGAATATAGTCTCATTAAGAGGTCATTACTCGAGTGACATGCTATTCAGAGTTGATCAGTATTATTCAGAATTATCATAAACTAGTGACATTATGTGGGACTGGTAATACATTTTTTTGGTAGCAATGCATTGCGTTGGGATCGATAATTAATTGCTGAGGCATAATACTTTTTGCTTTTGACCTATTGCTGCAAATGAGGATAGGTAACGTCATTCGTCATGAGTCAGCTGTAGCAAGATTATGTAACAAGGCAGTACATGTGATCACATTTATAAATGATAAACACAAATGGGTAAAAAATATAAAAATGCAAGTACTAGAACAGGTATAATAAGTAACAGGTTTAGTAAGTGTCATGAAAAACTTCTCCTGGAAAAAATACAAAAATGGATTATTGACCTGAAAGAAGAAACGCACACTATGCTGAAAAGTAGTGAACTTCGAATTAACAAGTAGTGAAATGTGTATAAAATGTGTTCCATAGCTGTCCTTTCCAAAACTTTCAGTCATCCTACTATGCAATGTAACACCTGCTGTCAAAGCAAACTGCAACAAATACTTAAATAACTACGTAGCATAAATACATAACTTCAACATTATCCTCATCTGTAAAGAAAAAACTTCATTATCCATCACTTCATTATCCATATTATCATAACTTCATTATTATCACCACCTGTAAAGAAAAACTTCATTATTCATAATACCATTCCCTTCATCATTATTCATCAGTATTCACTATCATCTGCAAAAAATCACTTCATTACTCATTACATAACTATTCCTTATCTCTAGCATATTTCATCACTAAAAATAAGATGTGTAGTTCTCTCTGACAGCCTGCATCAATCACCTTGTATTCTGAAAGAAAAAATTAGTTAAGACTGCTATTCTGTGATGAGTATAGTATAGTCTTGTTAATGCTTGTTAATCCTGATCCCTTTACTCTTCCTCATAAAGTTATTGCATCTCCTTTCGTTTATTCCGTAGGTGAAATTCCCATTTATGTTAAATTTATTTCTTAGAATCATCATTCCTTTCTGAAATTGATGAACAAAGATTAATGTCTTGCATTTAAATCCTATACCCACTAAATAATGACTGGTTTATGGTGACACAATTAACCATACAGCATAACATGACAGAAAACGTAATATGTCCAAGACATTGACAGTGTTCGGATGCGAAAAAATGTACACAGAATAATACAATGCAGTAGCAAAAAAAATGTGAAACAGTCACGATGTTGAGATGTCATAAGGCAAAAAAAAAATGTCAAAGTCGACTGGTGTGTGTTATATCTTAACTATTTCATAGTGCATACAAACAAAACTGGAGTACAGTCATATACACAAAAAATGGAAAATGTGCACGGTCTGATGTGTAACGACAAGAAAAGCGACCTGCTAACCTTACCTTGCCGGGCACTTGCCAAGAAAAAAAAATACGATAATTATCAATAAGTAGTCACATAAATATAATTGCAGAAATAGTCGTAAATGTGTAAATTCATCTGGAAAAATATGCACGGTCTGATGTGTGACGACAAGAAAAGCGACCTGCTAACCTTACCTTGCCGGGCACTTGCCAAGAAAAAAAAATACGATAATCATCAATAATTAGTCAGGTGAATTAATTGCATTAGTAAATGGCATCATAGTGTGTTGAATCATACAGTGGTCTCACTCAATAAACGGTTTAATGTTTGAGATATGGTGATTGCCTTTCGATTTTCTGGTTCTCAAAGTTTCGACGTGTACAACATTGGGGTGAGGGATGCTGCGAATCCGATACGGACCTGCGTATAGAAGTTCAAATTTACTGCACTTACCTTTTAATTTACTGGATAAATAGTGTGTACGTATCAATATCTTCTGTCCAACGTGAAAGTCGCGGCGTGTACAAACCTGTTTTTGCTGTCTTCTCCGGCGCTCTGCGGCACGTTTGATGTTGTTCAGCGCAATGTCAATTATTTCGTGGTGTCGTAGGCGACGATTTTTGGGGAATTCTATTAATTCTTTAATTTTGTTCGGTGGTTCAACGTTTTTCAGTATAACAGTCGGAGATAGCATAGTGGATTCATTTGGAATGGAATTAATTACATCTTGGAATGAGAGTATGTGTGTATCCCAATCAATATGTCTTTTGTGGCAGTATATTCTGCACAGCTTACCAATTTCCTTCATTAATCTTTCACAAGGGTTCGAAGAAGCGTGGTACTTGGATATATAGATCGGAGAAATGTTTCTAGCTCGTAACATGCGTGTCCATATACTACTACGAAATTGAGATCCATTATCAGAAATTACTTTCATTACATGCCCTACATGAGATAGAAAATGTTTTATAAATGCATTTGAAACAGTTTTAGCAGTAGCTTTGCGTAATGGAGTGAAAGTAACAAATTTTGAAGTGAGCTCAACAGCGACAAAAATGTAGCAAAAACCTCTGTTAGTTCTCGGAATCGGACCAAAAATATCTACTGCGGCCATGTGTCTTAATTTCACAGGTATAATGGGATATAAAGGAGGAATATGTGAAGTGGTGTCTGATTTAGCTTTCTGGCAAATTTTACAAGACGCTAAAACTCGTCGTATACGTTTTTCCATGTTGGTAAAATAACAGTTCTGTCTCAGTATAAGAAAACATTTTCTTGCTCCGTAATGTGCGTAACTTAAATGAGTGTACCAAATTAGTTTGTTAACCAGTTCGTCAGGAATGCATAATAACCAAATGTTGCTGTCAGGATGAGAGCGGCGAAACAGAATGTCATTGCGTACAGTGTAGTGGTTCCTAATCGTAACATTTTTCCTATCTTGCCAAAGGTGTTTAATTTCTTTCCACACATTGTCCTTATTTTGTTCTTGTGCTATGTCCTGTAATGACGATGAAATAAAATTTTCAAATGCAACCTGCTGAATGTACATGACACTGAAATTTGCTTTGCAGAAGTTGGTTGCTACGTCTTGCTGATTGTTACTGAGAGAACGCGATAGTGCGTCTGCTATAACATTTTGCGTACCGGGAATGTGAACTATTGTAAAATTAAATTCCTGTAAATATAGTTTCCATCTGCTTAACCTGTCGTGAGTGAATTTAGCTGAAAGTAAAAATTGTATCGCTCTATGGTCTGTGTAGACGGTGGTATGTCTGCCATAAAGAAAGTGCCGAAATCTCGTAAAAGCCCAGACAACGCATAATGTTTCCAATTCTGTAACAGAGTAATTTCGCTCAGCAGGTGACAGAATGCGGCTTGCAAATGCGATGTTTTTGATTACTATTGAACCATCTTCTTCAATTTCCTGGAAAATGTGTACGCCTAAAGCAGTGTTAGAACTGTCGGTGGCAATGGAAAAATTTCTAGTAAGATCTGGGTGCGATAATAGTGGAGCATTCAACAAAGCATGCTTCAAATAACATTCTCGTGAGCAAAATTCTGCTTGTCAAAAGTAATGTTTGCGTTACTGTAGTATGCAATCTGTGCTGTATCTGGTTAAATTCTATCGTACGTGTTATTATTTACGGGAGAATGTTGTGGCATATCCACTGTATGAACTGTTCTGTTATTTCATACTGACGTGTTACGCTATGGATGACACCTATTGTCTGGATCATTCATGATAATGTGTTGTTGCTAATGTTCTTGCTGCTGAAAAGATCGACTGTTATTAAATGTACGCTGAAAATTGTGCTCATCATTTTTACGTCTGTCATGATAGTAATTTCTATACGGCGCATTGCGATACGAGTTGAAATAGTGTGTTATTTGTACGTAGTTATTTCTTTGCTGCCATGCGTTACTATTTGTTGGATCTGGGACTATACGTGCACGCGGCGAAACATTAAAGTTTGGTTGACCTTGTAGACTGCATTGTTGGTTAGGTATGCTAAGCGGCTGACTTTCATGCTATTGTGGTGAAAAACATCTATTGTTACAAAAATATGGTTCCGACTGCTCAAAATTTTATACATACTGATGATTACGATTTTATCTGTAATTAAAATTACGGCGGTAGTTGTCATTACGGGAGTGCCTACTGAATATTGTCACATTCGGTAAAAGTTTGTCACATCGGATATTCATTACATGTTTCTTAATACTACAAAGAGCAATAGTTAAAGAGCAGTTTGGATAGATATAAAGGATAGTAGAAGAGAAGGCAGCAGTGCATAAAACTAAAGATGAAACAGCACTACTACAGCTCGGGGCCCTATGCTCGCTACGGCACATATTCATTAAAGCGTAATGAATCCTCTGAGGTCATTTACGCACTGCAAATAAATTTTAGTTTTTGTGTTACAGGCAATAGCGGTAAAATTTCAAAGGCAAATTGTTGTATCCGTGCTAATTCAAGTTTCCTCATTACAGGCAATGCTGATGAAAATACAATAGCAATTTGTCGCTTCAGGTTCAAAGCTAGTTTCTCCATTACAGATAATAGCGGTGAAAGTACAAAAATAAATTGTCGTATACAGTGCAAATCGTGTATCTGTGTTCTGCCATTATTAAATTCCTTACATTTTCTTACAAATGCAAACTGCTTATTATCAACGTTCTCGTCACTGAATTTGAGAACACGTTCGGGTTTGTGTGTGAATCTGTTCGTCTCTGTCATTTCGGTTTTCAAGTTGCGTAGCTTTTCAGATTTTAATTCGCGTGGCTTTTCGGATTTTAAGTCGCGTAGTTGCTGTAAATTGCTCACATTATACACGCTGCGTGAGTCTGACAAATGTTCATAAAGTGGCGTCTGTTGTGGTATGTTATTAACTGAAATGTTTTTCATTTCTGTTACTTCTTGTTGTAAATTTGATAACTTCCGACGTAACGTGTTGTTAGATGAATCGATTTCATTAATTGTCTGCTGTAAATTTTGAAATTCAGGTGTTTGGATAAAAGAAACCGGTGCAGTATCGTCTGATTTATTGTCATTAGTATTTTCGATAACATCAATACGACTGGCCAATTCATCACATTTTTCAGTCAGTATTTTAACCTGATCATCGGTTTTAGCATCAGACGCATTAATCTGTTTTTGCAACTTGCGCGTAGTTTCGCTCAGTTTTTTAACATCAGCTTTGATGACATCGCAATCCTGTGTTAGATCTAGTTGTTCGAATCTATCTGTCACTGTTTGAATATTTACTGTGTGTGTATCTGTTTTTGATTTAAGGTCAGAAATTTCATCCCGTAATTCCGCGTTCAATTGTTCTATGGTATTAATTTTGTCGGACACTGTAGTAATATTATTGTCTACATACGTCTTCGCTTTCGCGAATATTTTACGTTTGTCCTCTTGTCTCTGTGCAGTGATTGTTTCCATGACTTGTCGTTTTACTTTGTTTTGATCTTGAATAAATCTGCGGAAACGCGTATCACTGTTCTGTATGTGCTGATTAAAGCGCTCGTTAATCTGAGTGTTCTGCTGTTCGAATTTCGTGTCTATCTTTGCGTCCATAGTGCGCGAAAGTTCTACCGTCATTGCTCTAAACTCGTCCCGTAATTGTGCAGCTTTTTCAGAGCATTGTTTAGCGACTCCGCTAATTTCGTCTCTGAGTGTATCTGTCGCGGCTGTTTGCATTTCCCTTAATTCTTGCGCAACAGACTTTATTTCTTCGCTATTTTTTTGTGAACAAGCCTCAATTTCCACGCGCAACTGTTCCTTAGTGTCATGACACTGCGCGGCAACAGCTTTAATTTGTTCACTAAGCTGTCTGTTATCTTCCCTAAGTTGTTTGAAATTTTCGTTATTATTGTCAAGTTTTTTATTTAACTGTTTATTCTGCTCACTAAGGTTGTCTTGTTTTTCGTTCTGTTCGTTCTTAAACTGTAGCATTATTGCTATAAATTGATCCAAAGTAACATTACCTACTCCATTATCTGTGCTGTTTGATTGTGTACCTCGAATTGTCGCGCTTTGTGTGACCATTTGGTCATTCTGCAATTTACAAAAAGGATTATCAGTCGGACCTACACTGTCACTCACTATTTCGGAATTAAATAAATCCGTCGTACTTTGTGTATCCTGTTCATTTTCATTAGACAAATTTGTCTGTACATTACTTGGATTTTCTAAATCGGGTGTGTTAAGCTCGGCAGCGCTCATTACTATAGAGCGTCCCGCGTCATCAATTGTCGTCAAATTAACAGACGAGACAATTGAGTTCGTTTGTCCATCATTAAGACAAAAGTCATCATTAGTGGTTGGAATGCACTGATTGTTAGTGAACGCAGGATTGTCACCATTACGTTGCGTATCACAATTACTATCGGTCACGTTGTTTAAGTCGGTAATTTCATTCACAATACTTCGCGATACACTATTCACAGTCTTTCGCGGCATTTTTACAATAGTCAAAATTTTTCACAAAGCAAATAAGCACAATGCAAAAGCAACACACAAATACAACAAAGCAGCAAATTGCCGTTGACCTGTAGAAAGAAAGTCACAAGATTAATAAAAGCGTAGCGCCAAATCCTAATTATCTAAGCAAATAAGAGCAGATATCTGACTGTCGCTCAAAAGACTCTCAACGAAATACGATCCTGGCAGGGTCGCCAAGTGTAACCTCCCCACTGCAATTTTTAAAAGAAAGAAAATTGACAATACTCAATAGTAATGAGAGCCAAGTGTAACCTCCCCACAAAAATTTTAAAAGAAAATAACGATACTAATTAGAAATGCTGATGGACATGGCTCTATGCGTAACCTGCCTACAATCAAATGTACTGACAATGGCAACAAATGTGAAATTCGCAATCTGACTCAATTATAAATCCTTCAAAAAATTAAAGTCCATTCAGTGACAAGAAAATTCAATTAAACCGAAATATCGGTTTTTGGCCCTGTGTAAAACAATCAGAATTAAAGTCTTACCTGAGAATAAATCGATGTCACATATCTGCTCTTGTTGTTGCGCACCGCTTGGAGGAACTGCATTGCAAATAATAATATTCTCTTTTTTTGTGATTTTAGTGGAATTTTTCTTCAAAAGAAGTGGAATGAAATGGGAAGTGCAACGAGATCTTTAGTTCAAAAAAAATTAAACTTTTGAGAAAATGCTTTTGAAATAAAAAATTATTATTGGGAGACTTGTTGGAGAATAATTACAATAAATAAAATTTTTCATTATCTAATGATTATATTAATTAACAGTATACCTTATTCCTCATCTTGACCATTGTTGCCGACCGCCTACATCACACAACCGCACTGGGCTGCTACTACTGACCGACCGCTCTGCATGACGACTACAGACTGAGTACTGCTCTCAACTAGACAGAGCTACAGACTCGCAACGACTGAACTGACAGACTCGCAACGACTGACCGACTGCTACTCTGCATAGCGACAACTAACTCGCAAAGACCACTACTGACTGAGAACCGCTCGCAACACTCGCGCGGTCAAGCGCATACTCTCTGGTCACAGATGCTACAATGCCTCGCCATCGCTGCTGCGTTACATACGTGTTTCAACCTCTTGTTCGCACTGACGGCACTTTGAACAGTGGACGTTGCATTTCAGATGTGTTACGACCCGTCGCTCTACCCTTCATTCGATCACTGCGAAACCCTACATTTCAGCAGGATCATGCACAACCTCATGTTGCAGGTCCTGTACGGGCCTTTCTGGATACAGAAAATGTTCGACTGCTGCCCTGGCCAGCACATTCTCCAGATCTCTCACCAATTGAAAACGTCTTGTCAATGGTGACCGAGCAACTGGCTCGTCACAATACGCCAGTCACTACTCTTGATGAACTGTGGCATCGTGTTGAAGCTGCATGGGCATCTGTACCTGTACACGCCATCCAAGCTCTGTTTGACTCAATGCCCAGGCGTATCAAGGCCGTTATTACGGCAAGAGGTGGTTGTTCTGGGTACTGATTTCTCAGGATCTATACACTCAAACTGCATGAAAATGTAATCACATGTCAGTTCTAGTATAATATATTTGTCCAATGAATACCCGTTTATCATCTGCATTTCTTCTTGGTATAGCAATTTTAATGGCCAGTAGTGTATGTCGTAACCCACTGTGGAGTAGGCGCATGGACGCGCGCCTCCTTTCTTTTATGCGCTCTACCAGAGGACGGTGGTCATCGCCCCTATCTCTACTGCCCCCTCCTCTTTGGCTTCTACCCTCCTTTCGGGCGCGTATTCCCGTTACTGGTGCCAGGGACACTTTGGGCAGGCCTCGCATGTTGAACCCTGCCCCCTCTGTCTCCACGCTCCATCTGCCGGGCAGTTGTGTGCAAGTTATACCGCCCCACCTTTTCCGTTTTTGTCTGTTGCCTCACACCTCTTAGCTTACTTTGGTATTATTATTTTTTCCGACTCCTTGTTAATAAAAACATTTGCTCGCCTTGTTTGATTGTAATGTATCGTGTTGCTTCCGCCGGTAGGATGGCATTTCTGTTGTATTTATGCTTGTGCAAATAAAGATATTTTGTTTAGTTACCCTGTTCCCGGTCAAAAAAACTAGAGGGGAGTGATTCAGGGATGGGAAGGAGCAGGCATCGTGGCCAGGTCTCGGGTTCGACACCAGCCCACCCTGTCTCCACCAGCTCAATACTGACCACTCTACCATAAAAACAAAAAAAAAAAAGGTTGTCGAACGCTTCCCCGCGAAAGGCAAAGGTCTAGAGTTCGAGTCTTGGTCCTGCACACAGTTTTAATCTGCCAGGAAGTTTCATATCAGCGCACACTCCGCTACAGAATGAAAATTTCTTTCTGACTACTGTCTCACAATCTAAAAAATGCGTTACTAAATTACATTTAAACCAAATTTACCACTGAATAAATACTAACTGCGAAATCCTGCCTTAGAATTGAGTGGAGCCTGTAACGCTACCGCCCTGCTCGGACGTACGTTAACTCTATAAAGCCTGTACTGCAATAAGTTCACGGGCTTCACCTTATAAACAAGGATTTTAGTACATTAGTTGACCGCGTGTACCTAATAGAAGCAAGATCGGACTTATACTCAGTCAATAACTACAGTGATGCATCAAGCAAATGTAAAGTATAATTACTCTTTCGCATGGACAAGAAGTACACACAATAGATGCTACCTATAATTAATAATTCGGTCGCCAGCCTACTTAGGCAATGAGTGAGTTTTTCCTTGTACAAGTGGGTGCATGTACAAGCATAACTACACGTAGTAACGTTGCGTTATATGGCAAAGTTTGGAACCAAAAAAAAAAAATCCACTGAACTAAAGTTTTCTCCTTTTGTATTAATTTGGACGAGCTAAAATTACACAACACCACACAGTAATGATTACTACGAACTGCATTTTGTATGTTGAGCAAACTGAAATCGGGCATAGATTGCCCTAGCATCGACAATCTTGAAAGTACACACACAATATCACTATTAATGACGGAAAAACACTAATGCACTTAGGATTAATATAGAATTTAGCTTTACTGGTCAAATCTGATCAGTACATTTCAAGGTTTGAAAGAATGGACAAGAGAAGGGGGGGGGGGGCCCTGAAACTGTTATGGTCGTTATACTGAAACTATTAAGTACTGAAGGCAATTTTACACTCAAATTTAGCAATCTATGGATAACTACTCCTTTGTCTTACTTCTGAATAATTTAACTGTCATTATTTCTGTCTCAGATTAATTAAATAACATCGCTAACCCAATTCAAAAAACTCTCTTCCAATTTAGTCATGCTTTTGTTCTTTACCAACATTTGCAATAACACACAGAACTTTATGGCATAGATTAATCTGCTGAAAATTTTTATTAACACTAACATTAAACTTTCAGTTCAGGATACTCGGGTTGCACAATACGAGGTAAGGACCCTGTCTAGGACAGTGATCAGGATCAGTAATGGCTAAGGCAATTCTGGTAAAAGTCACGTTATTATTGAACAGTTAGAAACAGTTTCGACACTGGTCCACACAGATACACTTCTAAAGATGAAATAAATGTTTGACCTGTGCAAGTCGGTGCGGCGGATGGCGGGCAGCGAGATAGCGAGAAACACGGCACACATGCAAGCTCGGCTAAGGCTCTCGCTGCAGCGGCACTTTTCTTCTTCTTAGCGTCGTTATCTTTCCAACTTTGTGCCTCAGAATATAGCCATGCCAAGTAGTCGTCGGAATCGGTTCATCCGAGGCTCAATGGAATCCACTTTTCCTGGGTAGCCTCCTCGGTACAATACGTGTACTTCCGAACGATGCCCAACTCCGACTATTGCTCGCCTCCGACTGTAATACTGTGTCCGTTGTGCCGAACCGCGCCGGTGTGCGTTTTCCCGCCTCGCCTGCCTCCACCTTTTCTAGCTCCCCTACAGGTAGGGTATTCACCACAGGTTTTCTACTACACATATCCTAATGCATTACCTACGTATGGACCAAGTGTATAAATTACAATTTTCACATCTTACAATAGTTTTAACAATAAATACACTTCCCTTTGATTACCTCATTATTTGAAATCTAATATAAATAATAATATTCATTTCAAAAGTTGCTCACAGTCTCTTTAACATAACGATACGAACCGAAAAAAAAGTTCAAAACATTGCTTACATTAATTTATCTAAATTCATAAAGGAAAAAAATTATTATATGTACAGTTGTCGTTACAAGCCATTTCTGCATCATTACATCGCATTTACGATACTTGAATATATGAACCCTGTTTCCAGCTGTGTAATTCAGGCCGGCCGGAGTGGCCGTGAGGTTCTAGGCGCTACAGTCTGGAGCCGGGCGACCGCTACGGTCGCAGGTTGGAATCCTGCCTCGGGCATGGATGTGTGTGATGTCCTTAGGTTAGTTAGGTTTAATTAGTTCTAAGTTCTAGGCGACTGATGACCTCAGAAGTTAAGTCGCATAGTGCTCAGAGCCATTTTTGTGTTTTCACATTACCTTTTGGCACAAAGCGTTTCATACCGTAATAAAGAAGAAGATGAAACTGCACGAACTTATGTTGCGCTAAACTCAAGCAAACACGATTTTCTAACACGCAATACGATTTCTGTGTACATAAATATCAATCTCTTAACGACCGTATAGCACAACGAGCCTTTTATACACAGCGCATTGTTGATAACAACGCAAGACAACTTCACTTTCGCCGTTTCTGGCTGGCAACTTCGCTTTCTCTCCGTTGTTCAGCCTTTGTATCTAGGTGGTGTTGCTTCCAGCTACGTTTGCCAACTCTGTCTTTCAAAAATCTGAGAAGTGAAATAAGAAACCAAGGAAAATCAAATATTTTTTAGTTAAAATTACATTTTTTAACGCTGCGTGCGCCTTGGAGAGGCACTGGATTAACTGCAATAAAACCATCAAACACTTTACAGGTTAATTTGAAATTAGTGATCACCTGTATTAAGGATTTAAAATGGCGCTCATCTACATGTACATTTACTTTTATACTCCGCAAGCCACCCAACGGTGTGTGGCGGAGGGCACTTTACGTGCCACTGTTATTACCTCCCTTTCCTGTTCCAGTCGCGTATTGTTCAGCGGGAAGAACGACTGCCGGAAAGCCTCCGTGCGCGCTCGAATCTCTCTAATTTTACATTCGTGATCTCCTCGGGAGGTATAAGTAGGGGAAGCAATATATTCGATACCTCATGCATAAAAACACCCTCTCGAAACCTGGACAGCAAGCTACACCGCGATGCAGAGCGCCTCTCTTGCAGAGTCTGCCACTTGAGTTTGCTAAACATCTCCGTAACGCTATCACGCTTACCAAATAACCCTGTGACGAAACGAGCCGCTCTTCTTTGGATCTTCTCTATCTCCTCTGTCAACCCGACCTAGTACGGATCCCACACTGATGAGCAATACTCAAGTATAGGTCGAGCGAGTGTTTTGCTTATGAACTACATTTTCTAAGGACTCTCCCAATGAATCTCAACCTGGCACGCGCCTCACCAACAGTTAATGTTATATGATCATTCCACTTCAAATCATTCCGTACGCATACTCCCAGATATTTTTCAGAGGTAACTGCTACCAGTGTTTGTTCTGCTATCATATAATCATACAATAAAGGATCCTTCTTTCTATGTCGATTGCTCGTTAACAATGGTAAAAACACGTTCAGCGGTGACGTTTGCAATGGGGTATATAAAGTGAAAGTGACTAGTTTTGTTTTATTTCTTTTCCAGAGTCATCTTAACATTTTTTTTTTTTCAAAATTTACGTTCTTTGTTTTACTCGCCACAACTTCACGAACTTCTCATAGAATACAGTAAACACTGTACAATTTATCCCCATTTACCGGCAAGTTAAAAGAAACACTCAGATCCTGTAATTCTTCACGCTCAGTTTCTTCATTCATTGTCAAAATGTTCATTTTGTCGTGCCACTTATTCAAATAAGCCAAACAACGCTCCAGATATTTGTCTGCAACTTCTCCAAAAGCATTTTGATCACTAACCGTCAACGTCCTCACGCATTGCATCGCTGACTATCTATAAAACTTGTCATTTTTTTCTGTTAGTAATTTTGGTTAGCAGTTCTGTCAGAATCATATGTAATTCAGTGCACGTAACATAGTCACTTCCCAGTTTTTTAATGGAGATTTCAAGAATTTGCGTTACATTGTGAACAAGATAATGGAAGAAAGGTGTCATGTATAAACGCTTTTCAAATTACTGCTCCACATTCATCTCCGACTTCTTCTTCTTCTTCTTTCGATTTCGGCCATCTTTGGACCACGTTCAACAATTCACTTGCCCGGCTTTTTGATCTTTTTTTCTCTCTTCCCAATATTTCCTCATCATTTTCGAGTGGTTCCTCCTCCGCTCTTCCGACCATTTCCTGTTATTATTCTTTAGTTTCGTTTCTTCTGGAAAACACTTAATTTCGTTCACTATTTGTCTAAACTTTTCCCTGTCCCTGATTGACTCACGGGTGACATTAAAATAGGCCAAATCCTTTTTCACCATCTGTATCCATTTATTGTTGGTTTTTTCGTTCCTGTTACTATGTTCAAACACTTTTCTTGTTAGTCTGTTTCCATCCATCCTCGACAGGTGACCATAAAACGTTAGTCTGCGTTTACGCATTGCCTCACTCACTTTCTCAATAGTTTTGTATATTTCCTTATTACTCTTTAGCTTGTACTCTTCTCCAATCTTTCTCGGTCCTAATATTTTTCTCAAAATTTTCCTTTCTTTCTTTTCCATGTTTTCTATTTCCCCCTTTTTGTTAAGAGTTAGGCACTCCGATGCATACAGGCATTCTGGTCTAATGACAGTTTTATAATGTCTTAATTTAGCTTGAATCGAAATGTTTTTTTTGTTATATATGTCTTTGGTTTTTTGAAAAGCAAATTCCATTTTCCTTGCTCTCGCCTGGTTTGCACTCTTGTCTAAACCATTCACTTGAATTATTTCACCTAAATACTTAAATTTTTCTACTCTCTTAATATTGCCGTATTTAGTAATAAGATTTTTCTTGTTATTTCTATGATTAGACATATACACGGTTTTTTCAAATGAAATCTGCAGTCCAGCTCTGGCCGAAACTTCTTGTAGTTTCTCCAGGTAGTTCTGAGCTATTTCTTCGTTTTCTGTAATTATTGCCAGATCGTCTGCAAAAGCTAAACAGTCCACTTCTATTTTTTCTTTTTTTGTTCCAATTCTGATGTCATTCTTGGTGCCTTTGAGTTCTTCTTTCCATATTCTCAATATCTTTTCCAGTACGCAGTTGAAGAGGATTGGGGATAAACCATCACCTTGTCTAACACCTGTTTTAATTTCGAACTTCCTTGAAATTTCACCCATAAATTTAACTTTGGCCTTACTGTTTGTTAGCGTCTGTTTGATAATTTGAATTGTTTTCGTATCGACCCCAAATTCTTCCAATACTTTCAGTAATGTTTCTCTATCTACCGAGTCGTATACTTTTTTGAAATCTACAAATACTATTGCAAATCTCTGGCCTCTTGAGATTCTGTAACGAATTAGTGTTTTCAGGTTAAATATTTGTTCAACACAGGATCTACCTTGTCTAAAACCTGCTTGATATTCACCTATTTTTTTATCCAGAACTGGCTCCACGATTTGAAGTAATTTCCTTGACAAAATTTTGTATCCTACTGGTAGTAGCGAGATCCCTCTATAATTATTAACATTCATCTTATCCCCCTTTTTGTGTAGTGGGTGTATCAGGGCACACTGCCAGTCTTCAGGAATTCTTTCTTCGTCCCAGATCTTCTTAAACATATGTTCCAAAACTTGTGGGAGGTTGGTATCCATTATTTTTAGGATTTCTGGTACTATGGAGTCTTCACCTGGGGCTTTATTGTTTTTTAGACTGTGTATTATGTGTTTTATTTCTTCAGCGTCTGGAGGTTTTGACTCGGTATTAGTATTTCGGTGGTTTTCAAAACTCATTTTATCTTTGGGTGGTTCACAATTTAGTAGATTCTCGAAATATTTTGCTAATATTTCACAATTAGTCTTGTTTGTCAAACCTAGCTTGTTCTCTTCATCTTTAAAACATAAATTTGGGGATTGGTATTTGGTTAGCTGTTTTCTAAAAGTTTTGTAGAAATCTCTAGAATTATTTCTTTTAAAGTCTTCCTCAATCTGTTCTAGGTTATCCTGAAATTGTCTTCTTTTTTTATTACGGAAAAGCTTAGCTGTTTCTCTTCTCTGGATTTTAAAATTGTCAAGATCTTGAGGATCTTTTGTGGAGTTCCATTTCTGCCACAATTTCTGTCTCTTCTCCAGGTTCTCATCACATTCATTGTCCCACCATGGATGTCTTCTTACTCTTTTCACGAGACAATTTTCTTTTGCTATTTCAACTATTTCGTTTTTGATCTCCTCCCATCCCGCTTCCTTATTTATTGTGGATATGCCATCGCTATCTTTGTGCAATGCTCTTTGAAACCGTTGTTTAATTTCTTCATTTTTTAACGTTTCTGTGTTATATTTTGGAATTTTGTAAAAGGTTTTCTTCTCTTTTCGAAATGGGAGTGGTCTGAATTTAATCGTAGTCAAATAGTGGTCTGAATCAACATCAAGGCTTTTCAGCACTTTAGTGTTTTGAATTTCTTCTTGACAATGAAGTGAGATAGCCACATGGTCAATTTGGAATTCTCCGAGAAGTGGATTTGGTGATCTCCATGTTTTAGTTTTTCGGCTCAGCTTTTTGAAATGTGTTGTCATTATTTTCAAGTTGAAATGCCTACATACCTCTATAAGCCTTTCTCCATTTTTTGAAGTTCTTTTGTGACCTGGGAAGAGGCCTACTGTTCCATGGTATTTTTTCTCCCTTCCTATTTGTGCGTTAAAATCGCCTACTAACATTTTTATGTTCTTCTTTGAGCATCTATCCAGTTCCATTTCAAGTATCTCCCAAAATTCTTCAACTTTCTCCGGGTTATTTTTGTTGTCCTGGTTTATGGGTGCATGGCAGTTGATTATAGAGTATCCTTTGTTTTTACATTTAATCTCAAGAATGGATAGTCTCTCAGAACTCGAGTAGAAGTTAGTAACTGAATCTAAAATTGAGTGATGTACCAGAAATGCTGTTCCCAGGTATGGCATTTGTTTCATTAAGATTTTACCTGGTTTTCCTTTAAATAAACGATAGTTTTCAAAATCTAAAGCAGTTTCATCTAAAAACCTTGTTTCTTGTAATGCACATATTAAAATTTCTTTCTGGTTCAGCTTTTCAATCAATAATTTCAATTTTCCTACTTTAATTAGAGAGTTTACATTTAGGGTTGCAAACATAGTTGCTTTCTTAAATTTCAGTGTTGAGGGCTGCATACATGTTGGTTGGGGTCCTCCAAAATCCTTTGACCCCTTTGCATTGTTTCTACGAACAACGGAGGATTTGCCATTCGGTCTACCTCTTGGAGTAGTGTCTATCTTTGACGACGTTCCCATCATGCTTTGCAGTAATTGTTGGATAATAAATTGGGGGATCGGGTTGCCCCGAATCCGAAATTAAAACCAAGGTAGTAAGCCCTGGAGTTAGCTCTTCCGCTCTCTCTGCCGTTGGGAAATTGTTCCTCTTCCGCCATTGAGACCGTTGGCTGGGTTTCACCTAGTAACCCTAGGCAGGGGCCCTATGACAGGGTGCTACCATCTGGAGCCGGACGGACCCTGGTTTTTTTACGAGGTTGTTACTCCTCCCCCTCCACACTTCCTCATCCTCTTGTTTTTAGATGGGCCCAGGCTTGGGACCGGCTGCCTCAAAACTGGCCAATTGAAAAGAGGTCTGTCTAAAGCTGGAAGCAAGGAGAGCCTCCGTGCGGGCACATGGCAAATAACAGATTTGAACTCTAGATGAGCGAAATCAAAGAATTCATTAAGCTTCGCATTTCGCTTCGCAAATATGGAAAATTCGGTTATCTGCAGGGATCGAGACATGGCTGCACGATCCGTTACAGCCATGCGGATAAGATGCCTGTCATCTCGACTGCTAGTGATACGAAGCTGTTGGGCCTTGGCCTTGGGATCCAGCACGGCGTTCCATATTCTGCTAACAGGCATTGGATCTCGACCAACGCGAGCAGCAACGTCGCGATACGATAAACCGCAATCGCGATAGGCTACAATCCGACCTGTATCAAAGTCGGAAACGTGATAGTACGCATTTGTCCTCCTTCCACGGGGCATGACAACAACGTTTCACCAGCGCCAACTTTGTGTGAATGCTCTGAAAAGCTAATCATTTGCATATCACAGCACCTTATTCCTGTCGGTTAAATTTCGCGTCTGTAGCACGTCATCTTCGTGGTGTAGCAATTTTAATGGCCAGTAGTGAATGAACAGCATTCCAGGGGGCGTTTTCCATCAAGATAACACTCGCCCACATACCGCTGTCGTAGCGCTACGGAGTATCGATGTGGTGCATTGGCATGTTCGATCACTACATCTATCTCCAATCGATCATATATGATAGATCATCGGCCGACAACTCCTGCGTCATGCACAAACAGAACTGACCGCCAAGTGGAACAGGCACGAAACTCTATGCCACAAGCTGACATCCGGAACCCGTACAACACACGCACGCTTACATGATTGCATTCAACTTTGTCGCGGTTACACCGGTTATTAATGTACCATAATTTCACATTTGCCGTGTATTATCCCGCGCTTGCAATGGTAATCACTTAAATACGCTGCCTAGACAAATGTATTCTCGAAATTTCATTGTTGTTGTTGTGGTCTTCAGTCCAGAGACTGGTTTGATGCAGCTCTCCATGCTACTCTATCCTGTGCAAGCTTCTTCATCTCCCAGAACCTACTGCAACCTACATCCTTCTGAATCTGTTCAGTGTATTCCTCTCTTGGTCTCCCTCTACGATTTTTACCCTCCACGCTGCCCTCCGATACTAAACGGGTGATCCCTTGATGCCTCAGAACATGTCCTACCAACCGATCCCTTCTTCTAGTCAAGTTGTGCCACAAACTTCTCTTCTCCCGAGTCCTATTCAATACTTCCTCATTAGTTATGTGATCGACCCATCTAATCTTCAGCATTCTTCTGTAGCACCACATTTCGAAAGCTTCTATTCTCTTCTTGTCCAAAATATTTATCGTCCATGTTCCAGTTCCATACATGGCTACACTCCATACAAATACTTTCAGAAACGACTTTCTGACACTTAAATCTATATTCGATGTTAACAAATTTTTCTTCTTCAGAAACGCTTTCCTTGCCATTGCCAGTCTACATTTTACATCCTCTCTACTTCGACCATCATCAGTTATTTTGCTCCCCAAATAGCAAAATTCCTTTACTACTTTAAGTATCTCATTTGCTAATCTAATTCCCTCAGCATCACCCGACTTAATTCACTCTACATTCCATTATCCTTGTTTTGCTTTTGTTGATGTTAATCTTATATCCGCCTTCAGAATTTGAAAGAGAGTATTCCAGTCAACATTGTCAAAAGCTTTCTCCAAGTCCACAAATGCTAGAAATGTAGGTTTGCCTTTCCTTAATCTAGCTTCTAAGATAAGTCGTAGGGTCAGTATTGCCACACGTGTTCTCATATTTCTACGGAATCCAAACTGATCTTCTCCGAGGTCGGCTTCTACTAGTTTTTCCATTCGTCTGTAAAGAATTCGCGTTAATATTTTGCAGCTATGACTTATTAAACTGATAGTTCGGTAATTTTCACATCTGTCAACACCTGCTTTCTTTGGGATTGGAATTATTATATTCTTCTTGAAGTCTGAGGATATTTCGCCTGTCTCATACATCTTGCTCACCAGATGGTAGAGTTTTGTCAGGCCTGGCTCTCCCAAGGCTATCAGTAGTTCTAATGGAATGTTGTCTACTCCCGGGGATTTGTTTCGACTCAGATCTTTCAGTGTTCTGTCAAACTCTTCACGCAGTATCGAAATTTCATTACTCTACATTAATTATTTTTGGTGTTGGGACTTTTTCCCGTCAGTGTATTTGGAAGCTTTGACGTGAGTATTTTCGCTGTTATATTCTAAATAAAACATTAAAGCCGGTTCGGAAAGCCCAACGTACACAACCGAAGTGTAAAGTCAACGATTACACAAGCTTTGACAAAAGTTTCTTGCACAATACTCTCTTTAGTGCTTGCATTAAAAAACGAGATGATTTCACCGCTGAATGTAAAGTACACAGAAACGATATGACAGTGAAACACAAAAAAGAGCTCTGATAGTGAATTAGGAAATAAGAAACGTTATTTACATCTCAAAGACAAAACTACGATGCCATCAGTTTCTAGTTGTTTCTTGAAAAACATTCACAGGAGAAAATTTACTTGCCGCAGAAGGTATTTCGGTATATCATGCAGTTAAACAGTACCACAGTTCTCAAGTGAAGACTGTAATGATAAGTCGTTTCCTACGTTATTTCCTGGTTCACAACTAAAGCTACATCTGTTTGTGAAAATGTCATAGTCCCAATGTCGCGAGTAACTCTGCTATCGAACTGTATGATACGACGTACTTCTCAGCTGGCACAGATCCTACTAACAAAGAAAATTTTAAAAGTTTTCCGGCAGGAGTGCTAAATTTTTCACTGAGGCTGCCTGGGGTAGCTGCGAAGTCTAGGGCCCCTTGCCACGGATCGCCCCCCCCCCCCCCCCGGTCGGAGGCTCTCGATTCCTCCCTCGCCGTGGGTATGTGTGTGTGTGTGTGTGTGTGTGTGTGTAGTACTGCACGAATTTTTGTAATATGTGCAGCAGTTGTAAGTGTCAGAAAAAGACATTGCGATGTAAGATACACTATATAAGGACAGACATTATAACAATCAGTATATTAAAAATTAGGTACGTGAATAGTTTCACAACTCAGAATGCGCCGCTCATTGTGAGTGGTCCATGCTCGCCTGCCAATAGCGAGGACGACGGGATACTCATTGACTCACTGTTCCCCACCACCATGGGTGTGCGCGTTGTCCTTAGGGTAAGTTAGTTTAAGTAGTGTGTGAGCCTAGGGATCGATGACTCAGCAGTTTGGTCCCATAGGAACTTAGCACAAACTTCTAATTTATTTTTTCCCTGAGAGGTGGTCTGAAACTAAATTTACTTGGCAATTATCAAGAGTCTGCTGAAACTAGTACGCTATCAAAATACATATCTGTGAAGTTTTACTGGAAAACGGCTTATCCTGGGCGTCAGTACCTTCGTTATCCGCAGATATCAGCTCGGTCACCATGGCTGCGGTTACCCTTGACGCTGCATCACAGACATGAGCGCCTGCGATGGTGTACTCGACGACGAACCTTGGTGCACGAATGGCAAAACGTCATTTTTTCGGATGAATCCAGGTTCTGTTTACAGCATCATGATGGTCGCATCCGTGTTTGGTGAGATCGCGGTGAACGCAGATTGGAAGGGTGTATTCGTCATCGCCATACTGGCGTATCACCCGGCGTGATGGTATGGTGTGCCATTGGTTACACGTCTCGGTCACCTCTTGGTCGCAGTGTCGGCACTTTGAACAGTGGACGTTACGTTTCAAATGTGTTACGACCCATGTCTCTACCGTTCATTCGATCCCTGCGAAACCCTACATTTCAGCAGGATAATGCACGACCGCATGTTGCGGGTCTTGTACGGGCCTTTCTGGATACAGAAAATGTTCGACTGCTGCCCTGGCCAGAACATTCTCCAGATTTCTCACCAATTGAAAACGTCTGGTCAATGGTGGCCGAGCAACTGGCTCGTCGCAATACGCCAGTCAGTGCCCTTGACGAACTGTGGTTTCGTGTTGAAGCTGCATGGGCAGCTGTGCCTGTACACGCCATGCGAGCTCTGTTTGACTCAATGCCCAGGCGTATCAAGGCCGTTATTACAGCCAGAGGTGGTTGTTCTGGGTACTGTTTTCTCAGGATCTATGAACCCAAATTGCGTCAAAATGTAATCACATGTCAGTTCTAGTATAATATATTTGTCCAATGAATACCCGTTTATCATCTGCATTTCTTCTTGGTGTAGCAATTTTAATGGCGAGTAGTGTAAATGGCACCAGAAAAAGTCGAAACACCAGAGTGTCCTACAGATTTGCAGTCAGGGTGCGTGGGATAACCACGAAATTTCTCCTGCTGTCATACTAAATCTCACTGCAGACCACAGCTCCAAATATAGGTCCAATGTGTCTAGCACGCAGACAGGTTGGTTGCAGGTTTTAACTTGCCTCCTCCCTTCCAAAACGCAGGCACCGAAGCAGAAGCAGCTTTTATCAGAAAACAATTGACCTCCATCCTGCCGGCTTATGAGCTCTCGCTTGACACCACTGAACTCACATATGGCGGTTGAATGAACGTTACACGGCATGTGGTTCGGAGCTGTCAGTGAAATAACTGATTTGAAACAGTGATGCCAACTGCTGCTCAGATCGCTGCTACAGATGCAGTACGATACGCCAAACCCATATGCCGAATACGATGGTCTTTCAAATGGCTCTGAGCACTATGCGACTTAACTTTTGAGGTCATCAGTCGCCTAGAACTTAGAACTAATTAAACCTAACTAACCTAAGGACATCACACACATCCATGCCCGAGGCAGGATTCGAACCTGCGACCGTAGCGGTCACGCGGTTCTAGACTGAAGCGCCTTTAACCGGACGGCCACACCGGCCGGAAACGATGGTCTTTCCTCTCCCTACTGCCACATGACCGTTCGGAGCCCGATCTTCTTGCGATCATACATTCTCGAGACCACCGATGCCAGCAATCATGTATAGTAGCTACATTCCTTCTACTTCTTTCTGCAACATCGCAGCAGGAACATCCAGCTTCTTGTAGCCCTAGTACACGACCTCGTTCGAACACAGTGAGGTGCTTATAATGGCGTCTTTGTCGCCTTAAAAGCGCTCTTGACCACCGTCAACTCACCAAGTGCAATCTCAAAGGCAACTAACGCTCATAAACGGTACAGTGTGTGTTTAAATCAAACCTGATTTGAATCCTCATAACGGCATTAATAGCGGCTGTAGCGAAAGCAGACGTAGAAACACGCCTACCAACTACCGCTCAACGAGCACAAATCCTTCTTGGTGTAGTGATTTTTTTATCCTCCGGTGTACAAAATGATTCCAGTACCGGCCATTGACTAGTTACAGAAACAAGATCGGTGGCGAATGCTGGAGCGTTTCCCATTCAGAACTGCCAAAGGACAAGCTCGCGTGCGAGCCACGTACCAAATAGCGGCAGTGGTGTAATTCTGACGCTGAAGTGTGTAGAAGTTGGCACTAATGGGCATCAGGAGACAGGCGCCAGACGACGTTCATTCAGTGTCCCCAATGATTTCGACACGCCAAGGGATCTTCTGGACCAATCACCAATATAAAGTGCATGAACTATAGGTTTGTTGTTTTTTTAAGCAAAATCTGAAACGTCGCTGCGAATCAGCAACTGCATAAATCTGAGGAGGTTGAAAAATGAGCCAACCAGTTGCAAACCAAAGATTTACTCTACTGGCCATTAAAATTGCTCCACCAAGAAGAAATGCAGATGATAAACTGGTATTCATTGGACAAATATATTATACTAGAACTGACATGTGATTACGCGTTTCTCCTCCTTACACGAAGCATTACAACAACGTTTCACCAGGGAACGCCGGTCAACTGCTGTTTATGTATGAGAAATCGGTAGGAAACTTTCCTCATGTCAGCACGTTGTAGGTGTCGGCACCGGCGCCAGCCTTGTGTGAGTGCTCTGAAAAGCTAATCATTTGCATATCACAGCATCTTCTTCCTGTCGGTTAAATTTCGCGTTTGTAGCACGTCATCTTCGTGGTGTGGCAATTTTAATGGCCATTAGTGTATTAGACGTTGTCCTAGGTTTCGATACTGCTAAAAATATGCTCCAGAAGGAGCAGACATTGTTACATCACATGGAAATCTAACACCATGTGGGGTAACAACGCCTACTCCTCCTGAAGAGGATATTTTTAGAAATATCGAGAAGGGCTAGTAAACCTTTGTTTCGCAACTGGTTGGCTGATTTTTTCAACCTCCTGTTAGTTTTTTTTTTTTAGGTACGGCAGACGCTTGTGCGATCACAAACTTCAGGAGATTTTAGCTACGTTCCTGATGCTGGTAGATTTCAAAAAAATTAATAAATAAATAAAAAATAAAAAGACATTCGCTTATCTCCGCGAGAATCCCGGAAATCCAGGAGTGTTAGCTGGAGCTGAAGTTGTAATGCAACATTTCGGTGTCTGTGTTGTTATGAGGAACGATTCAATGTTCCTTCAGATATGCCTGCTTGGACGCTTTGAATTTCGCATACAGGGGATAACATAATGTGTGTATGTGTATGTGTATGTGTATGTGTTGTGACACAGGAATGACGTTAGCAAGTTTGGGTCTGGCTGTGGGTCGTGCATGGAGTGCGCACAAAATAACTTGGCCAGTAGATGCGCAATTATCAGGGTACAGATAGGGAGAGCGGTAGTGGTGGGGGATACGAGCAGGCGCTGTAGGGGAAATGCTGAGTGCTGGAGAGGAAGTGCCGTTCTAAACTGAAGCCCACAGTTTTTTGTAAATATTAAGTGAATCCCCTGCACGACGACGCTTGCATGGTGACCAATCAAACCGCTCTCTGCATTGGTTAGTATTTGAAAAGAATTCCGCCGAAAATGCGTACAACAAAATGACTCGTTAACCATTTGCAACTTTCATAAAAATGTAATGAGTAGCGAAATTTGAGTAAAACCTAATTTTCTCTTGTTTTCATTTTAAAATTTGCTTCTTTTGGCAAAACACAGCGATGTTTACATACAGGCATGTTGTGCAGTCACAGTTGCGAGAGAAAAAATGGTTCAAATGACTCTGAGCACTATGGGACTTAACATCTGAGGTCATCAGTCCCCTAGAACTTATAACTACTTAAACCTAACTAACCTAAGGACATCACACACATCCATGCCCGAGGCAGGATTCGAACCTGCGACCGTAGCAGTCGCGCGGTTCCTGACTGAAGCGCCTAGAACTGCTCGGCCACCGCGGCCGGCCACAGTTGCGAGAGAATTGTGAAGCTTGGTTTTGCTAAGTGAGGAACTTGGAAGAGTAAGGTCAGTAACAAGAGTAACACAAAAATGACTTCTTTTACCAATGAGTTTCTGTAAAATCGAATGAGAAAGGCTGCAGGACGTGCTCCTCGATTTTGTTATTTTAGCATATCGCCAACCGGCCAAAAGAGGCTAAACAATGTTGGCCTCTCCTTACGAGCAAAGGAAAAAAATCGCCCAGCGCTTTGGACGAAAACTGATCACTGTGCATCGGCCACCTTTTCCTGCATGGACTAAAATGTTGGGAATACATTTCGTGTATATCGTGAGGTTGCAGTCCCTCTGTTGTCCCAGATCACTGACCACCTCACCCAGGCCAGTCCGCCACTACGGGCAACGTCGGGCACTACGCCGACGCTTGGTCCCAAAATGTGTCACAGGTTTGCCTGCTTGAGCTGGGAATGGCGCTGCTGCAGCTAGCACGCCCCCAATCACGCCCACTGGCCAAGCTGTGGGCGCGCGCCACAGCAGTGTCCCTGCGCCCGGATGAATGGGAGGAGCAGCAATACGCTAGGCTGCGCTGACGCTTCAGACCGGAAATTGCCATTGGTGACCATACCCACAGGGTTTTGTTTCTGTTGTTTTATGTTATGCGGAACAGAGTGTGTTGAGAGGTGCATCGAACCAGCCTTCGTAGAAAAAAAAAGAAAGTCTATGCAGGATACGACTTCTTTTGTTCAGAAGGGGAGGCTACACGCGTTTGCCCACGTTTTGGCGGGTCGGCGATGACAGAATCTAGGGGCACGACCTGCAGCCTTTCTCAAACGATTTTACAGAAACTACAGGGTAGTTCGTTCATAATGACCAGGCCAAATATCTCACGAAATAAGCGTCAAACGAAAAAACTACAGAGAACGAAACTCGTCTAGCTTGAAGGGGGAAACCAGATGGCGCCAGGGTTGTCCCGCTAGACGGCGCTGCCATAGGTCAAACGGATATCAAGTGCGTTTTTTAATAGGAACCTCCATTTTTATTACATATTCGTGTAGTACGTAAAGAAATATGAATGTTTCAGTTGGACCACTTTTTTCGCTTTGTGATAGATGGCGCTGTAATAGTCACAAACGTATAAGTACGTGGTATCACGTAACATTCTGCCAGTGCGGACGGTATTTGCTTCGTCATACATTACCCGTGTTAAAATGGGGACCGTTTACCAATTGCGGAAAAGGTCGATATCGTGTTGATGTATGGCTATTGTGATCAAAATGCCCAACGGGTGTGTGCTGTATATGCTGCTCGGTATCCTGGACGACATCATCCAAGAGTCCGGACCGTTCGCCAGATAGTTACGTTATTTACGGAAACAGATAGTGTTCAGCCACATGTGAAACGTCATCCACGACCTGCAACAAATGATGATGCCCAAGGAGGTGTTTTAGCTGCTGTCGCGGCTAATCCGCACATCAGTAGCAGACAAATTGCGCGAGAATCGGGAATCTCAAAAACATCGGTGTTAACAATGCTACATCAACATCGATTGCACTCGTACCATATTTCTATGCACCAGGAATTGCATGGCGACGACTTTGAACGTCGTGTACAGTTCTGCCACTGGGCACAAGAGAAATTACGGGACGATGACAGATTTTTAGCACGCGTTCTATTTACCGACGAAGCGTCATTCACCAAAAGTGCTAACGTAAACCGGCATAATATGCACTATTGGGCAACGGAAAATCCACGATAGCTGCGACAAGTATAACATCAGCGACCTTGGCGGGTTAATGTATGGTGTGGCATTGTAGGATGTAGGATAATTGGCCCCCTTTTTCTCGATGGCAATCTAAATGGTGCACTGTATGGTGATTTCCTACGTAATGTTCTACCTATGTTACTACAAGATGTTTCACTGCATGACAGAATGGCGATGTACTTCCAACATGATGGATGTCCGGCACATAGCTCGCGTGCGGTGGATTGGTCGTCGAAGCACCATACCATGGCCCGCACGTTCACCGGATCTGACGTCCCCGGATTTCTTTCTGTGGGGAAAGTTGAAAGATATTTTCTAACGTGATCCACCGACAACGCCTGACAACATGCGTCAGCGCATTATCAATGCATGTACGAACATTACGGAAGGCGAACTACTCGCTGTTGAGAGGAATGTTGTTACACGTATTGCCAAATGCATTGAGGTTGACGGACACCATTTTGAGTATTTATTGCATTAATGTGGTATTTACAGGTAATCACGCTGTAACAGCATGCATTCTCAGAAATGATAAGTTCACAAAGGTACTTGTATCACATTGGAACAACCGAAATAAAATGTTCAAACGTACCTACGTTCTGTATTTTAATTTAAAAAACCTACCTGTTACCAACTGTTCGTCTAAAATTGTGAGCCATATGTTTGTGGCTATTACAGTGCCATCTATCACAACGCGAAAAAGTCGGCCAACTAAAACATTCATATTTCTTTACGTATTACACGAATATGTAATAAAAATGGGGGTTACTATTTAAAAAAACGCAGTTGATATCCATTTGACCTATGGCAGCGCCATATAGCGGGCCAGCCATAGCGCCATCTGGTTTCCCCCTTCAAGCTAGACGAGTTGCGTTCTTCGTTAGATGTTTATTTCGTGACTTATTTGGCTCGGTCACTGTCAACGGACCATCCTGTATTCTGTAAAAAAAAGTATAATTTTTGCTTTACTTGTAGCTTTGTACGTCAGGTTCATTATTATGTATGGATCGTTGTTGTGATATTTGCAGGTGAGTAAGACATTGCGCGAAATTCGAAAAAGTTTGCAATGAAAAGTAGAAGTTGCTATGATTCTGCGTTTGTAAATATCACATAATGTGCTGCTGCGTATGAAATTTAGCTAACATACTGAATTTTTCTTTAGACTTAAGTGGAGGTCTCTGTCTGTTACCAATCTCGAGAAAATTGATCGGATGTAGTACATTCATTATCTATCACGCCACGCCAGAGTAAGAAATCCACAACATTCCCCATATTTCATAAACGGTTTGAAATAGTTAAATGAGATTTTGGTAAATTATAGCACACAAAGAAGGCAATTTTTTGCTTTACTACACACGTTTTCAATGGGTAGCTCAGTTGGTAGAGCACTTGCCCGCGAAAGACAGAGGTCGCGAGTTCGAGTCTCGGTGCGTCACACAATTTTAATCTGCCAGGAAGTTTCATGTTATAGTATTGCTTGCCGGATCGTTTGGCTTGAATATATTACGATTAATGTACTTCACTCTCCAGTTTACAGGCTATCGCAAGCGTTTGAAAGCTAGCGATATTATCTGGGAAGTATATGCCACAGACGAAAAAACCATAACTGCTCCACTTTCAAAGCCACGAACTGATTAATATCTCAGGACAGACTTTTTTACAATCTGTCCAGGCTGCTGCAGGATGTTCCAGAGAGGGGCCAGAAGGAGCACATTGGAAGCAGAAGTATAGCAGGAAAGCGTCAAGACCTTCAGTAACTGAAAGATAATATAATGTTGTTGTTGTGGACTTTATTTCTGAGACTGGTTTGATGCTGCTCTCCACGCTACGCTATCCTGTGCAAGCTTCTTCATCTCCCAGAACCTACTGCAACCTACATCCTTCTGAATCTGTTCAGTGTATTCCTCTCTTGGTCTCCCTCTACGACTTTTACCCTCCACGCTGCCCTCCAATGCTAAATTTGTGATCCCTTGATGCCTCAGAACATGTCCTACCAACCGATCCCTTCTTCTAGTCAAGTTGTGCCACAAACTTCTCTTCTCCCCAATCCTCATTAGTTACGTGATCTACCCACCTTATCTTCAGCATTCTTCTGTAGCACCACATTTCGAAAGCTTCTATTCTCTTCTTGACCAAACTATTTATCGTCCACGTTTCACTTCCATACATGGCTATACTCCATACAAATACTTTCAGAAACGACTTCCTGTCACTCAAATCTATACTCGATGTTAACAAATTTCTCTTCTCCAGAAACGCTTTCCTTGCCATTGCCAGTCTACATTTATATCCTCTCTACTTCAACCATCATCAGTTATTTTGCTCCCCAAATAGCAAAACTCCTTTACTACTTTAAGTGTCTCATTTCCCAATCTAGCTCCCTCAGCATCACCCGACTTAATTCGACTACATTCCATTATCCTCGTTTTGCTTTTGTTGATGTTCACCTTATATCCTACTTTCAAGACACTGTCCATTCCGGTCAATTGCTCTTCCAAGTCCTTTGCTGTCTCTGACAGAATTGAAATGTCATCGGCGAACCTGAAAGATTTTATTTCTTCTCCACGGATTTTTATACCTACTCCAAATTTTTCTTTTGTTTCCTTTACTGCTTGCTCAATATACAGATTGAATAACATCGGGGAGAGGCTACAGCCCTGTCTCACTCCCTTCCCAACCACTGCTTCCCTTTCATGCCCCTCGACTCTTATAACTGCCATCTGGTATCTGTATAAACTGTAAACAGCCTTTCGCTCCCTGTATTTTACCCTTGCCACCTTTAGAATTTGGAAGAGAGTATTCCAGTCAACATTGTCTAAAGCTTTCTCTAAGTCTACAAATCCTAGAAACGTAGGTTTAGCTTTCCTTAATCTTTCTTCTAAGATAAGTCGTGAGATCAGTATTGCCTCACGTGTTCCATTATTTCTACGGAATCCAAACTGATCTTCCCCGAGGTTGGCTTCTACTAGTTTTTCCATTCGTCTGTAAAGAATTCGTGTTAGTATTTTGCAGCTGTGACTTATTAAGCTGATAGTTCGGTAATTTTCACATCTGTCAACACCTGCTTTCTTTGGGATTGGAATTATTATATTCTTCTTGAAGTCTGAGGGTATTTCGCCTGTTTCATACATCTTGCTCACCAGATGGTAGAGTTTTGTCAGGACTGGCTCTCCCACGGCCGTCAGTAGTTCCAATGGAATATTGTCTACTCCGGGGGCCTTGTTTCGACTCAGGTCTTTCAGTGCTCTGTCAAACTCTTCACGCAGTATCATATCTCCCATTTCATCTTCATCTACATCCTCTTCCATTTCCATAATATTGTCCTCAAGTACATCGCCCTTGTATAGACCCTCTATATAGTCCTTCCATCTTTCTGCTTTCCCTTCTTTGCTTAGAACTGGGTTTCCATCTCAGCTCTTGATATTCATACAAGTCGTTCTATTATCTCCAAAGGTCTCTTTAATTTTCCTGTAGGCGGTATCTATCTTACCCCTAACGAGATAGGCCTCTACATCCTTACATTTGTCCTCTAGCCATCCCTGCTTAGCCATTTTGCACTTCCTGTCGATCTCATTTTTGAGACGTTTGTATTCCTTTTTGCCTGCTTCATTTACTGCGTTTTTATGTTTTCTCCTTTCATCAATTAAATTCAATATTTCTTCTGTTACCCAAGGATTTCTACTAGCCCTCGTCTTTTTACCTACTTGATCCGCTGCTGCCTTCACTACTTCATCCCTCAAAGCTACCCATTCTTCTTCTACTGTATTTCTTTTCCTCATTCTTGTCAATTGTTCCCTTATGCTCTCCATGAAACTCTGTACAACCTCTGGTTCTTTCAGTTTATCCAGGTCCCATCTCATTAAATTCCCACCTTTTTGCAGTTTCTTCAGTTTTAATCTACAGTTCATAACCAATAGCTTGTGGTCAGAGTCCACATCTGCCCCTGGAAATGTCTTACAATTTAAAACCTGGCTCCTAAATCTCTGTCTTACCATTATATAATCTATCTGAAACCTGTCAGTATGTCCAGGATTCTTCCATGTATACAACCTTCTTTCATGATTCTTGAACCAAGTGTTAGCTATGATTAAGTTATGCTCTGTGCAGAATTCTGCCAGACGGCTTCCTCTTTCATTTCTCACCCCCAATCCATATTCACCTACTATGTTTCCTTCTCTCCCTTATCCTACTCTTGAATTCCAGTCACCCATGACTATTAAATTTTCGTCTCCCTTCACTACCTGAATAATTTCTTTTATCTCATCATACATTTCTTCAATTTTTTCATCATCTGCAGAGCTAGTTGGCACATAAACTTGTACTACTGTAGTAGGCGTGGGCTTCGTGTCTATCTTGGCCACAATAATACGTTCACTATGCTGTTTGTAGTAGCTTACCCGCACTCCTATTTTTTTTATTCATTATTAAACCGACTCCTGCATTACCCCTATTTGATTTTGTATTTATAACCCTGTATTCACCTGACCAGAAGTCTTGTTCCTCCTGCCAGCGAACTTCACTAATTTCCACTATATCTAACTTTAACCTATCCATTTCCCTTTTTAAATTTTCTAACCTACCTGCCCGATTAAGGGATCTGACATTCCACGCTCCGATCCGTAGAACGCCAGAACAGATAATGTAATATCCTTACGTAAAAGTTGGGTGGAAGCAGTGAAAGAAGAATGTATTATTTTCGTATATATCAGTCTATCTGTGAACTCATGACAATCATTTGAAAGTGGCAGTCTATTCAAAAGGAGTTTCGGTAACAGAAAATTGTGATGTGGATCCCTTAGCGTTTTCGTATAAAAATATTATTTGGAAATTTGTGAATATTTTACTAAAGTCCTACTATATATTTAAAAATGACCCAGATATTTCTAACAACTCATGCACACGGAAATATGCATTTTTTCAAAAACACAATAGGCAGTTCAGTTGAAAAGGAATGGACTTGCCTAAAAAGGACAACCAAAGAACGTAGCAGGTAATAAGATGAAGTGAAATGTGAACAAAAGGGAAATGCTCAGTTTAAGGGCACATACACCATACAAAAGTTATCTATCCGTGAAATTAAAAGCAAAGTTGTCAACATAAAGAGTGGATGAGGAAATCCATTGCTAAACGCAGAACAGTTTCTTGAGGTCCTCAACAGAGGGAAGATTTATTGGCAGTACACTTACAAGGGAACCTCCCCATCGCACCCCCCTCAGATTTAGTTATAAGTTGGCACAGTGGATAGGCCTTGAAAAACTGAACACACATCAATCGAGAAAACAGGAAGAAGTTGTGTGGAACTATGAAAAAATAAGCAAAATATACAAACAGAGTAGTCAATGTGCAACATACATAACATCAAGTAATATGTGAGCTCAGGAGCGCCGTGGTCCCGTGGTTAGCGTGAGCACCTGCGGAGCGAGAGGTCCTTGGTTCAGGTCTTCCCTCGAGTGATAAATCTTCTTTCTTTATTTTCGCAAAGTTGTGATCAGTCCGTTCGTTCATTGACGTCACTGTTCACTGTAATAAGTGTAGTGTCTGTGTTTTGCGACTGCACCGCAAAAGCGTGCGATTAGTAGACGAAAGGACGTGCCTCTCCAATGGGAACCGAGAACATTTGTTCGCAAGGTCATAGGTCAACCGATTCCTCCACAGGAAAACACGTCTGATATATTCTATACGACACTGGTGACGGCATGTGTGTCACATGACAGGAATTTGTTGTCGACTCACCCAACTTGCACACTTGGCGAATGGGTAAAAAGATTCTTCTACCTTGCCCGATTTAGGTTTTCTTGTGGATGTGATAATCACTCCCAAAACACTGATGAAAACATAATAGTTTGTCACATAAACTGAAAATAAAGAATTAAACTTTTCACTCGAGGGAAGACTTGAACCAAGGACCTCTCGTTCCGCAGCTACTCACACTAACCAAGGGACCACGACGCTCTTGTGTTTATGTTATCCTTGATGTTGCTTATCTTCCACATGGACTACTCAGTTTATATATTTTGCTCATTTTTTCACAGTTCCACACAACTTCTTCCTGTTTTCTCGATTGATCAGTGTTCAGTTTTTCAAGGCCTATCCACTGCGCCAACTTATAACTAAATCTGAGGGGGGTGCGGCTGGCCAGTGTGGCCACGCGGTTAAAGGCGCTTCAGTCTGGAACCGCGCGACCGCTACGGTCGCAGGTTCGAATCCTGCCTCGGGCATGGATGTGTGTGATGTCCTTAGGTTAGTTAGGTTTAAGTAGTTCTAACAAGGGGAGGCCGCCAATTGTGAAATTCAGATTCGATTCATACTGCGCATAATAAAAGCTCATGGCCAAAGGTGCAATGTGGCAAAGCACCAAGATGCACTTCTCAGCCGTTGTCGAGAAAATCGACAGTTAAAAGAAACCGTTGCGGTGAAATACTCTCTACGATTAATAAATTTCTACAGCGTCGTGGCGCAGCGGTAAGCGCTCGGGTTCGTAATCCGAAGATCGCCGGATCGAATCTCGCGCCATGCAACTTTTTTTATTATTATTAGTTTTTTGTAATTCATATATATATATATATATATATACTATTAATGAATTGCTTATGCATGTTGGTGAAGGCGGATCGCTCTCCAATTGTACCGCCTCCATTTTTCCTTTTTTTTTTTAACAGCTCTCCCGTCCGCACTGATTTTCGACGATGTTATAAGTTGCGCTAGGGACCGCATCTACCTTCTTTCGAAGTTAGCACGCAACTACGCTGTTATGCGGCGGCTCGTTTCGGCCCATTCAACATCTGTCCTTCAAGTGTAACGATTGAGTAACGGAGTTTATATTTCATACCTGCCACAGCAAATTTGTGTTCGTGGTGTCTCTATTCTAATTCGAACGTTTGACTTACGCTATACATATTCGTTTCGGAATATCGTTTCTACGTCTTCCGTTAACTATACGTGGATAACATTATGAAGATAATTAATAACATTTGTGAAATACAACTTCGTTTGCGGAAAACATAATGATGTTCGAAGTCGCCAGTTTTTCCACGACAAACGACTTTCAACAGCTTATTATATGCATAATTGTTGCAACTGATTGCCGGGAATTATATATATATATATATATATATATATATATATATATATATATATATATATATATATATATTTGAATCACAAAAAACAAATACTAAAAAAAAAAGTTGCATGGCGCGAGATCCGATCCGGCGACCTTCGGATTACGAACCCGAGCGCTTATCGCTGCGCCACGACGCTGTAGAAAACTACTCATCGTTGAGAGTATTTCACCGCAACGGTTGCTTTTAACTGTCGATTTTCTCGACAACGGCTGAGAAGTGCATCTTGGTGCTTTGCCACATTACACCTCTGGCCATGAGCTTTTATTATGCGCAGTATGAATCGAATCTGAATTTCACAATTGGCGGCCTCCCCTTGTAAGTTCTAGGGGACTGATGACCTCAGAAGTTAAGTCCCATAGTGCTCAGAGCCATTTGAACCATTTCTGAGGGGGGTGCGATGGGGAGGTTCCCTTGTTAGAAAATGTAACAGATCTTTTAAAAACACTGCCTGCACTAGGCTTGTCCACCCTCTTTTGGAGTACTGCTGCGCGGTCTTACATGCTTACCGGATAGGATTCATGGAGAGCACCGAGGAAGTCCAAAGAAGAGCAGCGCGTTTTGTATTATCACGAAATAGGGGAGAGAGTGTCACTGACATGATACATAATTTGGGGTGGATATCATTAAATAAAAGCGTTTTTCATCTTCGCACCAAGTTTCGATCACCAATTTTCTCCAATTGTTGACGTCGAACTACAATGGGAGAAATAAGCGAAATCAGAGCTCGCACGGAAAGATATTGTTCGTTAATTTCCGTAGACTGGAATAATTGAGAATTATTGTAAAGGTGGTTAGATGAACCCTCTACCAGGCACTTAAGTGTGATTTGCAGAGTATCCATGTAGATTTAGATGTACAATTCGGAGCTCTCTAGCGACAGAAGGCTCCAAATATGTAGACATGAAAAGTAAAGTGTAGAATTTGATTATTGTTTATTTTATTTAAGAAGCTTAAAAGTTTCAGATAAATGGCGTTACTTTTCTGCACGCCCTCGTAGTTGGGAGTAGACTTAAGGAGAGAATGCTCGAGTCTATGCTGTATGTTGTCTGAATGTGGTTCTCAGTTAAAGTACGTTTCGATTGTGATTATACGTGTTTGGATATTCTATTTCATCTGTCTCGCCGGCCGGAGTGGCCAAGCGGTTGTAGGCGCTACAGTCTGGAACTGCGCGACCGCTACGGTCGCAGGTTCCAATCCTGCCTCGGGCATGGATGTGTGTGATGTCCTTAGGTTAGTTAGGTTTAATTAGTTCTAAGTTCTAGGGGACTGATGACCTCAGAAGTTAAGTCCCACAGTGCTCAGAGCCATTTGAACCATTCATCTGTCTTGTCTCAGCTTTGCACAGCAGCGTTGTGTTGATCTTTTTGTAGCCTTATTTTGGGCTAGGACAAGCGTGTTGATTAGTTTGACAGAAAGAGTAGTGGAACTGACGAGGGAATTCAGCTAATATTTTGATGTCGATAGTAGATGAAGGTGAGGTGAGAGGAGGCAAGGGTTGAAAATAATTGTACAGAGGAGAGTTCAGAAGGAAATCTGACAAAGCGTTGAGAGAGTAGAGAGATAAACAGCGAGGAAACATGTCAGTCCAAAAATCTGATAGGGAACGAAATGTTAATGCAATATTATGTCCGAGGCAATACAGATCGTAAGAGCCGCAGCTCATAGGGCATGTCAATACGAAATTTTCAGAGATACGACAAAGCTTTGATTTCAAACAGGCGCGGGAAGAGCCTAATCGCAAATTTGTGGACAAAAACACTGTGACGGTAATTCCAGACGCGCAGTGACTGTTGCCTAGAATGGCGACCAACCAGGAAATGAGCGGATGTTAGTGGTGCCAGACACAGGGAAGCAGGTAATGTGCGACATCTGTCGAGTAATCGCTGATAGTGCAGTTGACACTGACTGTAATGAAGTTAGTGTTGCCCTTCATCAGGACACTTATTTGTCACCGCAAGACAGAGTTGTGCCGCAGTGTGAAATTGCAGACGGACGTAGCAGCATGTACAGGGTGTTTCAAAAGTGACCGGTATATTTGAAATGGCAATACAAACTAAACGAGCAGCGATAGAAATACACCGTTTGTTGCAATATGCTTGGGACAACAGTACATTTTCAGGCAGACAAACTTTCGAAATTACAGTAGTTACAATTGTCAACAACAGATGGCGCTGTGGTTTGGGAAACTCTATAGTACGAAATTTTCCACATATCCACCATGCGTAGCAATAATATGGCGTAGTCTCTGAATGAAATTACCCGAAACCTTTGACAACGTGTCTGGCGGAATGGCTTCACATGCAGATGAGATGTACTGCTTCAGCTGTTCAATTGTTTCTGGATTCTGGCGGTACACCTGGTCTTTCAAGTGTCCCCACAGAAAGAAGTCACAGGGGTTCATGTCTGGCGAATAGGGAGGCCAATCCACGCCGCCTCCTGTATGTTTCGGTTAGCCCAAAGCAATCACACTATCATCGAAATATTCATTCAGGAAATTAAAGACGTCGGCCGTGCGATGTGGCCGGGCACCATCTTGCATAAACCACGAGGTGTTCGCAGTGTCGTCTAAGGCAGTTTGTACCGCCACAAATTCACGAAGAATGTCCAGATAGCGTGATGTAGTAATCGTTTCGGATCTGAAAAATGGGCCAATGATTCCTTTGGAAGAAATGGCGGCCCAGACCAGTACTTTTTGAGGATGCAGGGACGATGGGACTGCAACCTGGGGCTTTTCGATTCCCCATATGCGCCAGTTCTGTTTATTGACGAAGCCGTCCAGGTAAAAATAAGCTTCGTCAGTAAACCAAATGCTGCCCACATGCATATCGCCGTCATCAATCCTGTGCACTATATCGTTAGCGAATGTCTCTCGTGCAGCAATGGTAGCGGCGCTGAGGGGTTGCCGCGTTTGAATTTTGTATGGATAGAGGTGTAAACTCTGGCGCATGAGACGATACGTGGACTTTGGCGTCATTTGGACCGCAGCTGCAACACGGCGAACGGAAACCCGAGGCCGCTGTTGGATCACCTGCTGCACTAGCTGCGCGTTGCCCTCTGTGGTTGCCGTATGAGGTCGCCCTACCTTTCCAGCACGTTCATCCGTCACGTTCCCAGTCCGTTGAAATTTTTCAAACAGATCCTTTATTGTATCGCTTTTCGGTCCTTTGGTTACATTAAACCTCAGTTGAAAACTTCGTCTTGTTGCAACAGCACTGTGTTCTAGGTGGTGGAATTCCAACACCAGAAAAATCCTCTGTTCTATGGAATAAACCATGTTGTCCACAGCACACTTGCACGTTGTGAACAGCACACGCTTACAGCAGAAAGACGACGTACAGAATGGCGCACCCACAGACTGCGTTGTCTTCTATATCTTTCACATCACTTGCAGCGCCATCTGTTGTTGAAAATTGTAACTACTGTAATTTAGAAAGTTTGTCCGCCTGAGAATGTACTGTTGTCCCAAGCATATTGCAACAAACGGTGTATTTCTATCGCTGCTCGTTTAGTTTTTATTGCCGTTTCAAATATACCGGTCATTTTTGAAACACCCTGTATGTGGCAATCCAGGCTCGCCACTAATCGGCGGTATTGAGGTGCCTGATCTAGGAATGTGTGGCATTACAGTGTGAAATGTGCCCTCTCCATAGAGAAAGTTCTTCAAATCAAAAACCTCCAGCCAAAAGACGCTGAGAAATACTAATAATTTAGTAGTTTCACGTGCGTATTTCGCGGTGTGAACAAGGCACATTCCAATGGCGACGTGATTATCTTTTATGCTTACAACCTGCATGAATGCCTTTTGCAAAAAACCTTTTGTCATCCTAAAAGATAAAAAACATCGCTAATAATTACTACTATCGCCATTTAAAAAAAAAAAGGTAATATCTTAGGCCTTCGCATTTTGGTTGTCTGCCGTAATTGGTAAGTGACTCTCGACCGTGAAAGTATAATGAAATTCTGTGACTGAAAAAATGCAATGAAATGAATGTATTCGAACTTCGATATTGGCGAAGACAGATTATTTCTCTGTTAAGAGGATAACGAAAGAGCAAAAATGAAGCACGAATCGGACAGTCAAACCCTTTGAAGAAGCCCTGTGATAAATCATAACACATGTCATCCAAACCATGTTGTTCAAATAAAGTGTTTCATCTGGTTTGACGAGATTAAACAGTTAGACTATTAATGCCAACTTAATATTTTCAACTTATTATTCTGTGAGCATGCAATGTACGAAGTTACGTATTACTTCCACAATTGCGACATAGAGATAGAGTAAGTACAGGGGTGACAAGTGAAGCTAAGAAATAATTATGATGAAAGAAATATGGTGTGTGGCTAGTGTCTCGGGTGCATCTTCTTAGCAGTATACGTTGATATTCAGAGGTGGAGGAATTAAAATTTTGCTTTTGCAAAAAATAAAAATACTCCACGACATATTTTAGTTGTTTATTAAAAAGTAGCGCTGTAACTGTCACATGTATCGACACAGTTACAGAACGTTTTATTTGACGCAGTGTCGGCGAATTAATTCCTCACCGACTGCAGATCGTTGACACAGAGGATATACACTGAAGCGCCAAAGAAACTGGTACAAGCATACAGATTCAAATACAGACATACGTAAACGGGCAGAATACGGCGCTGCGGTCGGCAACGCCTATGTAAGACAACAAGTGTCTGGTGCAATTCTTAGAACGGTTAGTGCTGCTACAATGCTAGGTTACCAAGATTTAACTGAGTGTGAGCGTGGTGTTATAGTCGGTGCACAAGCGATGGGGCTCGGGATTTTGCTGTACGACCATTTCACGAGTGTACCGTGAATATCAGAAATTGGGTAAAACATCAAATCACCGACATCGATTTGGCTGGAAAAAGATCCTGCAAGAACGGGACCAACGATGACTGAAGAGAATCGTTCAACGTGACAGAAGTGCAACCCCTCAGCAAATTGCTGCAGATTTCAATGCTGGGCCATCAATAAGTGTCAGCGTGCGAACCATTCAATGAGGGGGGTGCGATGGGGAGGTTCCCTTGTTAGAAAGCTGGCTGGTTCCAAGTTCAGAGTGGGGTAACATCATCGATATGGGCTTCCGGAGCTGAAGGCTCACTCGTATACCCTTGATGACTGCACGACACGAAGCTTCACGCGTCGCCTGTGCCCGTCAACACCGACATTGGACTGTTGATGACTGGAAACATGTTGTCTGGTCGGACGAGTCTCGTTCCCAATTGTATCGAGTGGATGGACGTGTACGGGTATGGAGACAACCTCATGAATCCATGTACTCTGTATGTCAGCAGGGGCTGTTCAAACTGGTGGAGGCTCTGTAATGGTGTGAGACGTGTGCAGCTGGAGTGATATGGGACCCCTGATACACGACTCTGACACGTGACACGTACGTAAGCATCCTGTCTGATCACCTGCATCCAATCATGTCCATTGTGCATTCTGACGGGCAATTCCAGCAGGGCAATGCGACACCCCACACGTGCAGAATTGCTACAGAGTGGCTCGAGGAACACTCTACTGAGTTTAAACGCTTCCGCAGGCCACTAAACTCCCCAGACATGAACATTATCGAGCATACCTTGGATGCCATGGATTGCAGCTGGAGTGATATGGGACCCCTGATACACGACTCTGACACGTGACACGTATGTAAGCATCCTGTCTGATCACCTGCATCCAATCATGTCCATTGTGCATTCCGACGGGCAATTCCAGCAGGGCAATGCGACAGCCCACACGTGCAGAATTGCTACAGAGTGGCTCGAGGAACACTCTACTGAGTTTAAACGCTTCCGCAGGCCACTAAACTCCCCAGACATGAACATTATCGAGCATACCTTGGATGCCATGGATTGCAGCTGGAGTGATATGGGACCCCTGATACACGACTCTGACACGTGACACGTACGTAAGCATCCTGTCTGATCACCTGCATCCAATCATGTCCATTGTGCATTCCGACGGGCAATTCCAGCAGGGCAATGCGACACCCCACACGTGCAGAATTGCTACAGAGTGGCTCGAGGAACACTCTACTGAGTTTAAACGCTTCCGCAGGCCACTAAACTCCCCAGACATGAACATTATCGAGCATACCTTGGATGCCATGGATTGCAGCTGGAGTGATATGGGACCCCTGATACACGACTCTGACACGTGACACGTATGTAAGCATCCTGTCTGATCACCTGCATCCAATCATGTCCATTGTGCATTCCGACGGGCAATTCCAGCAGGGCAATGCGACAGCCCACACGTGCAGAATTGCTACAGAGTGGCTCGAGGAACACTCTACTGAATTTAAACGCTTCCGCAGGCCACTAAACTCCCCAGACATGAACATTATCGAGCATACCTTGGATGCCATGGATTGCAGCTGGAGTGATATGGGACCCCTGATACACGACTCTGACACATGACACGTACGTAAGCATCCTGTCTGATCACCTGCATCCAATCATGTCCATTGTGCATTCCGACGGGCAATTCCAGCAGGGCAATGCGACACCCCACACGTGCAGAATTGCTACAGAGTGGCTCGCGGAACACTCTACTGAGTTTAAACGCTTCCGCAGGCCACTAAACTCCCCAGACATGAACATTATCGAGCATACCTTGGATGCCATGGATTGCAGCTGGAGTGATATGGGACCCCTGATACACGACTCTGACACGTGACACGTACGTAAGCATCCTGTCAGATCACCTGCATCCAATCATGTCCATTGTGCATTCCGACGGGCAATTCCAGCAGGGCAATGCGACACCCCACACGTGCAGAATTGCTACAGAGTGGCTCGAGGAACACTCTACTGAGTTTAAACGCTTCCGCAGGCCACTAAACTCCCCAGACATGAACATTATCGAGCATACCTTGGATGCCATGGATTGCAGCTGGAGTGATATGGGACCCCTGATACACGACTCTGACACGTGACACGTACGTAAGCATCCTGTCTGATCACCTGCATCCAATCATGTCCATTGTGCATTCCGACGGGCAATTCCAGCAGGGCAATGCGACACCCCACACGTGCAGAATTGCTACAGAGTGGCTCGAGGAACACTCTACTGAGTTTAAACGCTTCCGCAGGCCACTAAACTCCCCAGACATGAACATTATCGAGCATACCTTGGATGCCATGGATTGCAGCTGGAGTGATATGGGACCCCTGATACACGACTCTGACACGTGACACGTACGTAAGCATCCTGTCTGATCACCTGCATCCAATCATGTCCATTGTGCATTCCGACGGGCAATTCCAGCAGGGCAATGCGACACCCCACACGTGCAGAATTGCTACAGAGTGGCTCGAGGAACACTCTACTGAGTTTAAACGCTTCCGCAGGCCACTAAACTCCCCAGACATGAACATTATCGAGCATACCTTGGATGCCATGGATTGCAGCTGGAGTGATATGGGACCCCTGATACACGACTCTGACACGTGACACGTACGTAAGCATCCTGTCTGATCACCTGCATCCAATCATGTCCATTGTGCATTCCGACGGGCAATTCCAGCAGGGCAATGCGACACCCCACACGTGCAGAATTGCTACAGAGTGGCTCGAGGAACACTCTACTGAGTTTAAACGCTTCCGCAGGCCACTAAACTCCCCAGACATGAACATTATCGAGCATACCTTGGATGCCATGGATTGCAGCTGGAGTGATATGGGACCCCTGATACACGACTCTGACACGTGACACGTACGTAAGCATCCTGTCTGATCACCTGCATCCAATCATGTCCATTGTGCATTCCGACGGGCAATTCCAGCAGGGCAATGCGACACCCCACACGTGCAGAATTGCTACAGAGTGGCTCGAGGAACACTCTACTGAGTTTAAACGCTTCCGCAGGCCACTAAACTCCCCAGACATGAACATTATCGAGCATACCTTGGATGCCATGGATTGCAGCTGGAGTGATATGGGACCCCTGATACACGACTCTGACACGTGACACGTACGTAAGCATCCTGTCTGATCACCTGCATCCAATCATGTCCATTGTGCATTCCGACGGGCAATTCCAGCAGGGCAATGCGACACCCCACACGTGCAGAATTGCTACAGAGTGGCTCGAGGAACACTCTACTGAGTTTAAACGCTTCCGCAGGCCACTAAACTCCCCAGACATGAACATTATCGAGCATACCTTGGATGCCATGGATTGCAGCTGGAGTGATATGGGACCCCTGATACACGACTCTGACACGTGACACGTACGTAAGCATCCTGTCTGATCACCTGCATCCAATCATGTCCATTGTGCATTCCGACGGGCAATTCCAGCAGGGCAATGCGACACCCCACACGTGCAGAATTGCTACAGAGTGGCTCGAGGAACACTCTACTGAGTTTAAACGCTTCCGCAGGCCACTAAACTCCCCAGACATGAACATTATCGAGCATACCTTGGATGCCATGGATTGCAGCTGGAGTGATATGGGACCCCTGATACACGACTCTGACACGTGACACGTACGTAAGCATCCTGTCTGATCACCTGCATCCAATCATGTCCATTGTGCATTCCGACGGGCAATTCCAGCAGGGCAATGCGACAGCCCACACGTGCAGAATTGCTTCAGAGTGGCTCGAGGAACACTCTACTGAGTTTAAACGCTTCCGCAGGCCACTAAACTCCCCAGACATGAACATTATCGAGCATACCATGGGTGCCTTGCAATGTAATGTGCTGTTCAGAAGAGATCTCCACCCCGTATTACTCCTACGGATTTATGAACAGTTCTACAGGATTCATGGCGTCGATTCCCTCCAGAAGTACTTCAGACATTAGTCGAGCCGATGCCACGCCGTATTGTGGCACTTCCCACACGGTATAATGCAGGTGTACCAGTTTCTTTGGCCATTATGTTACAGGACCGCTGCTAGGCTAGTTGTGCACAAGAGGCAATAAGCTCTTTTCCAATATATTTAATCCAGACAATAATCACCCAGTAGGAAATAGAACATGAAGGTCAGTATTCCTTAAAACAATCCGCCATACAATATTAAGTCTGTTTGAAATAAGGTCTATTACTGAAGTATATGAATTTTAGTTGAAAATCTTCCCAGTTATATAGCATTCACCAGGTCGGTCAACAGAACGAATAGCAACATCTGCTACAAATTTTACCACGCGCTTACATTTAAAAATAATAAGTGAATGGGAATATGTGAATCAGACTTTGTGTGGCTTTCTCAATGGAAATATAGTATGTATTATTTCTATTTTGTTAAAGTATTCCCGGCGGGGTCAGGGATTTTCTCTGCCTCGTGATGGCTGGGTGTTGTGTGATGTCCTTAGGTTAGTTAGGTTTAAGTAGTTCTAAGTTCTAGGGGACTGATGACCATAGATGTTAAGTCCCATAGTGCTCAGAGCCATTTTGTTAAAGTATTTATACAACCTAATTGTACACAATAATCACTCAGCCTCTATTATAAAATTTGTTTCTGGTAAAACTTTCGACGGCAGCTCGATATGTCCAGGTAATGTAGGAAATGCTGTGAAGGGATTTGTGTGCACGGCAATTTTCCCTTTCCGTCCCAACAAAATATCATTACACAAATTGCTTCCTTCTTCCACATTCCTGAATGATGTGTCCTGTTACCAGTGAATTAGAAGTTAATCCAGGCCCTTAGAAATCTCCTATTCCCTCAGGAAAATATCGTTACCATCATCATTTTCTTCTGCTTTGCCAACCCCAACAAAAGCCACCTGGTACCACAAGTGCGAGGAGGGAGAAAAATTCAGCTTACCATCTGTCTTCACCAGTTCATCCCTATCTTGCAAGAAGGAAGAGAAAATTGCGTTTTGAAAACTCCCAAAGAAAGAAGGTCAAGAGTTGCCGAAATGCGTTGGATGTTAAAGAGACAATTTCAAACCCAGAAAAGGATTTGATAGCTCTCGATCTTCCACCATAATCGAGTCCATCAACATGAGGTGGCAAATATGAGGTACCAAGGAGGTGGAAACGTGGGTTCTACTATGCCAAGACTGCTTGGTTGCTACAACAGGAAAACACAATTAATTAGCAGGAGTACGAAATAAGAAAGTATTTATTACTTAACTTTCCTGTAGTCCATGATCAGTTCGTTGACAATTATAGAAGACGCGACTAGACTAAGCGTCTGTATAATAAGTTACGAGTCATAAATCTTGCAGTGACGAATTAATCTCTCGTGATCTTGAATGTCGAAAACGGTGAATTTGAAGACTAACTTGGAACTGGGCTGCAAAGACTTGATGGCAGCAATGACTGAGCTGCAGACGATGACTAACATCGGCGATGGCTGACCACTGAGTGCGGCTACGAACTGTATGTAGACTGGCACAACTGCACTACTCTCCTGCTGCACATGAAGTGGCCTAGCGGCGATCTTAAGCACTGCGACTGGCTGTGTACTCTTTGGCTAACACAGCCAGCCGTTCTCCTGTTCTGTTTATCCAGAGAATCGCATCCGGCGGATCGATCTCTCAGGCGGCGGCGTGGGCGTGTGGCTGACGACATCACAGGATTCATCATCACTTGAAGCTGAGTCGGAGGAATAAAACACACCTTCTGAATTCTGTATCATCAATGGATGACTGGATCATCTGCGAGAAGTGCAAGAGTGATTTCACTGAATTTGTGTGGAGGCTGCTGGTCGCAACCAATTCCGCAGCGGGAAATATATATATCAACTACTGGAATAGTTAAAAAGTGTAATCTTCCATATTGTGTGTAATTCTATCACAGTTTACAAAGATTCACTGGAAGTGAAACATGGACGGTAAATAGTTTGGACAAGAAGAGAATAGAAGCTTTTGAAATGTGGTGCTACAGAAGAATGCTGAAGATTAGATGGGTAGATCACATAACTAATGAGGAAGTATTGAATAGGATTGGGGAGAAGAGAAGTTTGTGGCACAACTTGACCGGAAGAAGGGATCGGTTGGTAGGACATGTTCTGAGGCATCAAGGGATCACCAATTTAGTATTTGACGGCAGCGTGGAGGGTAAAAATCATAGGGGGAGACCAAGAGATGAATACACTAAGCAGATTCAGAAGGATGTAGGTTGCAGTAGGTACTGGGAGATGAAAAAGCTTGCACAGGATAGAGTAGCATGGTGAGCTGCATCAAACCAGTCTCAGGACTGAAGACCACAACAACAACAACGTAGCCTCATTTACGATTCAAAGAGCCCCACAAAATTTAAAATTTTTCCGTTGTTTCAACATTTTAAATTTTGCTATTTCAAAAGTGGTTCACATGGCCCTAAGCAGTATGGGACGTCTGACGTCATCAGTCCCCTACACCTAGAACTGCTTAAACCTAACTAACCTAAGGACATCACACACATCCATGACCGAGGCAGGATTCGAACCTGCGACCGTAGCAGCAGCGCGGTTCCGGACTGAAGCACCTAGAACTGCTCGGCCACAGCGGCCGGCAAGAAAAATTTGCAGTAGGAATTAAAATCCATGGAGAAGAAATAAAAACTTTGAGGTTCACCGATGACATTGTAATTCTTTCAGAGACAGCAAAGGACCTGAAAGAGCAATTGAACGGAATGGACAGTGTCTTGAAAAGTGGATATAAGACGAACATCAACAAAAGCAAAACGAAGATAATGGCATGTAGTCGTATTAAATCAAGTAACGCTGCGGGAATTAGGTTAGGAAATACTTAAAGTAGTAAATGAGTTTTGCTATTTGGGAGTCAAAATAACTGATGATGGTCGAAATAGGGAGGATATAAAATGTAGAGTGTCAACGGTAAGAAAGATATTTCTGAAGAAGAGGAATTTGTTAACATCGAGTATAGATTAAAGTGTCACGAAGTCGTTTCTGGAAGTATTTGTATGGAGTGTAGCCATGTATGGAACTGAAACGTGGACGATAAGTACTTTTGCAAGAAAAAAATAGAAACTTTCGAAATGTGGTACTACAAAAGAATGCTGCAGATTAGATGGGTAGATCACGTAACTAATGAGGAGGTATTGAATAGAATTGGGGAGAAGAGAAATCTGTGGCACAACTTGACTAGAAGAAGGGATCGGTTGGTAGGACATGTTCTGAGGCATCAAGGGATCACCAATTTAGTATTGGAGGGCAGCGAGGAGGGTAAAAATTGTAGAGGGAGACCAAGAGATGAATGCACTAAGCAGATTCAGAACGATGTAGGTTGCAGTAGGTACTGGGAGATGAAGAAGCTTGCACAGGATAGAGTAGCATGGAGAGCTGCATCAAACCAGTCTCAGGACTGAAGACCACAACAACAACAACGCGCCTAACGTTGTTCAGGCATCGCATGGAGGTGTGCTATGCAGGCTACACGTTTTTGTGACCGCCGTTACTTATTTCTAGAAGACTCTGTTCTCCAGACTGCCAAGTACACGCCAGGCTTTCTTATCGCCCATGTGTTTTACCTTCGTTACATACAAAAAATGGCTCTGAGCACTATGGGAGTCAAATGCTGTGGTCATAATTCCCCTAGAATTTAGAACTACTTAAACCTAACTAACCTAAGGACATCACACACATCCATGCCCGAGGCAGGATTCGAACCTGCGACCGTAGCCCGTTATATACATTCCATGTTAGATTTTATTATAGCAAACGATTTTTTCAATGCTCACAATACATACGGGGTATTTCAGAAGTTATGGTCAATAATTCACAAATGGAAAGTAGCGGCCAAAAGTAGCTAAAAAGCTCCAATAAACTTGGGTTCGCAAGTCAACAGTTGCCAAGGTATCGCATTATTCGAGTTGGGGACCAAATGTACACGTCCCTGGTAGTTACGCTGGTATCTCAAGGTTTGGTGTCGGCTGTTTGTTTACACATGCGCAACTACGAGGTCAGTTCAATAAGTAATACAACACATTTTTTTCTGAAACAGGGGTTGTTTTATTCAGCATTGAAATACACCAGGTTATTCCCCAATCTTTTAGCTACACAACACTATTTTTCAACGTAATCTCCATTCAATGCTACGGCCTTACGCCACCTTGAAATGAGGGCCTGTATGCCTGCACGGTACCATTCCACTGGTGGATGTCGGAGCCAACGTCGTACTGCATCAATAACTTCTTCATCATCCGCGTAGTGCGTCCCACGGATTGCGTCCTTCATTGAGCCAAACATATGGAAATCCGATGGTGCGAGATCGGGGCTGTAGGGTGCATGAGGAAGAACAGTCCACTGACGTTTTGTGAGCTCCTCTCGGGTGCGAAGACTTGTGTGAGGTCTTGCGTTGTCATGAAGATGGAGAAGTTCGTTCAGATTTTTGTGCCTACGAACACGCTGAAGTCGTTTCTTCAATTTCTGAAGAGTAGCACAATACACTTCAGAGTTGATCGTTTGACCATGGGGAAGGACATCAAACAGAATAACCCCTTCAGCGTCCCAGAAGACTGTAACCATGACTTTACCAGCTGAGGGTATGGCTTTAAACTTTTTCTTGGTATGGGAGTGGGTGTGGCGCCACTCCATTGATTGCCGTTTTGTTTCAGGTTCGAAGTGATGAACCCATGTTTCATCGCCTGTAACAATCTTTGACAAGAAATTGTCACCCTCAGCCTCATGACGAGCAAGCAATTACGCACAGATGGTTCTCCTTTGCTCTTTATGGTATTCGGTTAGACAACGAGGGACCCAGCGGGAACAAACCTTTGAATATCCCAACTGGTGAACAATTGTGACAGTACTACCAACAGAGATGTCAAGTTGAGCACTGAGTTATTTGATGGTGATCCGTCGATCATCTCGAACGAGTGTGTTCGCACGCTCCGCCATTGCAGGAGTCACAGCTGTGCACGGCCGGCCCGCACGCGGGAGATCAGACAGTCTTGCTTGACCTTGCGGCGATGATGACACACGCTTTGCCCAACGACTCACCGTGCTTTTGTCCACTGACAGATCACCGTAGACATTCTGCAAGCGCCTATGAATATCTGAGATGCCCTGGTTTTCCGCCAAAAGAAACTCGATCACTGCCCGTTGTTTGAATCGCACATCCGTTACAGACGCCATTTTAAAAGCTCCGTACAGCGCCGCCACCTGTCTGAAGTCAATGAAACTATACGAGACGAAGCGGGAATGTCTGAAAATATTCCACAAGGAATTTCCGGTTTTTTCAACCAAAATTGGCCGAGAAAAAAATGTGTTGCATTACTTATTGAACTGCCCTCGTACTTCCCTTTTCCTTTCAGTGCACCGTGCCGTGCTGTCCTCACAATCAGTTACGAACGTGAAGGCACCACGGACAGAGGTTACACCAATGAAGAATACCCTGACGTGCAGTTCATGTATGGCAAAGTGAATGGCAGTGCCCTTCAGGCTGCACGATTGTATGAAGAAGCTTTTCACCTTCGCAGGCACCCCGACAGGCGTGCCAGTTACATCGGCGCCATAGAGAAACTGGGAGTTTCGCACACCATGTACGAGAAGGTCGACCCACATCTGTAGCCGGCTGCGGTGGCCGAGCGGTTCTAGGCGCTTCAGTTTGGAACCGTGCGACTGCTACGGTCGCAGGTTCGAATCCTGCCTCGGGCATGGATGTGTGTGATGACCTTAGGTTAGTTAGGTTTAAGTAGGTCTAAGTTCTAGGGGACTGATGACCTCAGATGTTAAGTCCCATAGTGCTCAGAGCCATTTTTTGAACCACATCCGTAACACCCGATACTGGGGCAAGCGAGTTAAGCATTGTACACGAACGTCTGAGTACTTCACCAAGGAGGATTGCTACCCAAGAGCGTGTCCCGAGTCGTAGCACTGTGTGGTGGGTTTTACATCGGCAAGAACTCTGTCCATATCATCTGCAGCGAGTGCGAGCCCTCAACAATGCAAACTTCCTCCTAGAGAGAATTTCTGCCAATGGGTCCAGATTCTATACCAGTTAGGTTCCTCTCACGGTATGCTGATACAATAGCTCCATATTTAGCAATTATATAAAACCACTCGCTCACAGGAAGATCCGTACCTAAAGACTGGAAAGTCAACCAATACACAAAAAGGGAAGTAGGAGTAATCCGCTGAATTACAGGCCTATATCACTAACGTCGATTTGCAGTAAGGTTTTGGAACATATACTGTATTCGAACATTATGAAGTACATCGAAGAAAACGATTTATTGACACATAGTCAGCACGTTTTCAGAAAATATCGTTCTTGTGAAATACAACTACCTCTTTATACTCATGAAATAATATGTGCTATCGACAGGGTATGTCAAATGGATTCCATATTTTTAGATTTTCAGAAGGCTTTCGACACCGTTCCTCACAAGCGTCTTCTAACCAAACTGCGTGCCTACGGAGTATCACCTCAGTTATGCGACTGGATTCGTGATTTCCAGTCATAAAGGTCACAGTTCGTAGAAATAGACGGAAAGTCATCGAGTGAAACAGAAGTAATATCCGGCGTTCCCCAAGGAGGTCTTATAGACCGTCTATTGTTCCTGATCTGTATTAACGACATAGGAGACAATCTGAGTAGCCGTCTTAGATTGTTTGCAGATGATGCTGTCATTTACCGTCTTGAAAAGTCATCAGATGATCAAAACGACTTGCAAAATGATTTCGATAAGATATGTGTATGGTGCGAAACGTAGCAACTGACCCTGAATAAGTAAAAGAGGACTAAAAGAATCTCCTAAATCTCGATTACGCGATAAGTCACACAAATCTGAAGGCTGTAAATTCAACTAAATACTTAGGGATTACAATTACAAATAACCTAAACTGGAACTATCACATAGATAATATTGTGGGCAGAGCAAACCAAAGACTGCGATTGATTGGTAGAACACTTAGAAGGCGCAACAGGTCTACTAAAGAGACTGCTTACACCACGCTTGTCCGCCCTATTCTGGAGTATTGCTGAGCGGTGTGGGATCCGCATCAAGTGGGGCTGACGGATGACATCGAAAAAGTACAGAGAAGGGTAGCTCGTTTTGTATTATCGCGAAATATGGGAGATAGTGTCACAGACATGATACGTGAATGGGGGTGGCAATCATTAAAACAAACGCGTTTTTCGTTGCGACGGGATCTTCTCATGAAATTTCCATCACCAGTTTTCTCCTCCGATTGCGAAAACATTCTGCTGGCACCCACCTACATAGGGAGGAATGATCATTACGATAAAATAAGAGAAATCAGGGCTCACACAGAAAAATTTAAGTGCTCGTTTTTCCCGCGGCCCATTCGAGAGTGGAAAGGTAGAGAGACAGCTTGAAGTTGGCTCATTGAACCCTCTGCCAGGCACTTTACTGTGGATAGCAGAGTAATCGCGTAAATGTAGATTTAGATGGGTGCAACAACGGTGTACCCTGAATCCCCTGTTTGTAAGCAGTATTCTGTTCACCGATGAGGCTGCATTTACCGTAACTGTCGCATTTGGGCCGATGTCAATCCTAATGCAACACACGTATCTCCACATAAGCAACGTTGTTTCTTGAACGCCAGGGCGGGACAGCTCGGAGACCAAATAATTGGACCACACTTCCTACCTAACCGGACAACAGTACATGCGGTTCCAGCGGAGTGTACTTCCATATGTACATGATGATGTCCCACTGAACCTACGGCTGAACATGTGGTTCATGCATGACGGTGCTCCAGCACATTTTCATTTACGAGTGAGCCGGCTTCTAACTCGAACGTATGGTCTACACTCGATAGGTAGAGTAGGGCTTTGCCATGGCCCCCGATGTCTCCGGTTTTAAATCTCATGGATTTCTGTGTGTGGGGTCATGTCAAAAGCCCGGCCTACGCTACCGGGGTCAACTCTCTTGAGGAATTACGCTTGCCGATTGAAGCAGCCTTACCGCATTTACAGAATTCCCCTGGACTGCCTGAGAGGATTCGCAACTCATTTCAGAGACGACTTCAATGTTGCATTCAGAAGCACGGACAACATTTCGAACACCTACTTTAACGTTTAGCGATGCGGTGTGTTCCTAGACACTGATGAACCGCAAAAGACAATGTGTTGTTTCTCGACAACGGCTGATTTCTGGACCTATGTTTATTGGAACTTTTTAGCTACTTTTGGCCTGTACTTTCCATGTGTGAATTATTGGCCATCGCTTCTGAAACATGCCTTTCTCATTTACCTCTTCTCTGAGCTTCCCTTGACAATGACTACATGACCACTGTCTTGCACTGCGAGGTTCTGTGGAATAACAGCCCCGACGATCAGAATTTCCAGGTGCAGGAATCCAGGTACACATTGCCCATGCCTTACTGACACTCTGCGTTCACTTTCGCTCTCATGACATGCGGAAAAGAAACAAAATTCCCACACAAAATACGGCCCAAACTAATATCTGCTTACTAAAATACCAAAAATACTTGCTCAAGGGCAAGAGTATCCATCGTCGGATAGAGAGACAGAGGGTGTAACACGTTAGTATCTTCAGTAACTCCTCAATGCGTCTAACTCCAACTACCACTCCGCGTTCGAAGTCTGTTACATCTGTCTATAACGTTTCCTGGTAAAACATGCTTTATAGCTGTGCAATTACAATTATATATATATATATATATATATATATATATATATATATATATATATATATATATATATATAGGCACTGATAACGTCTGTTGACTCTGAATAATAATAGAATAGACACAATTATGTTATATTTTGTATTTGTAAAGGATTAAGTACTGGATTTTTGAAATAATATCTGTGTCGGCGAGTTCTGAAACCGCCACAGAGATTTCATGACAATCAGCCATTGTATAAATACACTAGTGGCCATTAAAATTGCTACACAAAGAAGAAATGCAGATGATAAACGGGTATTCATTGGACAAATATATTATACTAGAACTGGCATGTGGTTACAATTTCACGTAATTTGGGTGCATAGATCCTGAGAAATCAGTACCCACCTCTGGCCGTAATAACGGCCTTGATACGCCTGGGCATTTAGTCAAACAGAGCTTGGATGGCGTGTACCGGTGCAGCTGCCCATGCAGCTTCAACACGAAACCACAGTTCGTCAAGGGCAGTGACTGGCGTATTGTGACGAGCCAGTTGCTCGGTCACCATTGACCAGACGTTTTCAGTTGGTGCGAGAGCAGTCGAACATTTTTTGTATCCTGAAAGACCCATACAGGACCTGCAACATGAGGTTGTGCATGATCCTGCTGAAATGTAGGGTTTCGCAGGGATCGAATGAAGGGTAGAGACACGGGTCGTAACACATCTGAAATGTAGCGTTCACTGTTCAAAGTCCCATCAATGCGAACAAGAGGTGACCGAGACATGTAACCAATGGCACCCCATACCATCACGCCGGGTGATACGACAGTATGGCGATGGCGAATACACGCTTCCAACGTGCGTTCACCGCGATGTCGCCAAACACGGATGCGACCATCATGATGCTGTAAACGGAACCTGGATTCATCCGAAAAAATGACGTTTTGCCATTCGTGCACCCAGGTTCGTCGTCGAGTACACCTTCGCAGGCGCTCCTGTCTGTGATGCAGCGTCAAGGGTAACCGCAGCCATGGTCTCCGAGCTGATAGTCCATGCTGCTGCAAACGTCGTCTAACTGTTCGTGCAGATGGGTTTTGTCTTGCAAACGTCCCCATCTGTTGACTCAGGGATCGAGACGTGGCTGCACGATCCGTTAAAGCCATGCGGATAAGATGCCTGTCGACTGCTAGCGATACGAGGACGCTGGGATCCAGCATGGCGTTCCGTATTAGCCTCCTCAACCCACCGATTCCATATTCTGCTAACAATCATTGGATCTCGACCAACGCGAGCAGCAATGTCGCGATACGATAAATCGGAATCGCGATAGGCTACAATCCGACCTTTATCAAAGCCGGAAACGTTATGGTACGCATTTCTCCTCCTTACACGAGGCATCACATCAACGTTTCACCAGGCAACGCCGGTCAACTGCTGTTTGTGTATGAGAAATCGGTTGGAAACTTTCCTCATGTCAGCAAGTTGTAGGTGTCGCCACCGGCGCCAACCTTGTGTGAATGCTCTGAAAAGCTAATCATTTGCAAATCACAGCATCTTCTTCCTGTCGGTTAAATTTCGCGTCTGTAGCACGTCATCTTCATGGTGTAGCAATTTTAATGGACAGTAGTGTAGTAGTGTAAAAATAATAATGTCGTTGTCGTCTTCTTGGAGTCACGTAGAGAGGGGGAACCTGTGACGCTATGTTTAACACATAGGTAGCTTTCATTTTTCAAGATTGTAAGCAGGACGCCATTAGGCGCTGACTATAAAGAAAGGTGTGTGAACTTGTTATTATTCGAGTTTTAAATATAGTTATTTAATGAGAACTCGCATGGTATTATTAGAAAGCTTGCCTGGTATTTTAGCCATTTATTTGAGACATTTTCAGCTTTTCAAGTAGTGTTCGTGGTGTAGAGCTGCTACACGGCGGAAAGAGCCTCCGCCGCGGCAGATTCTACATCTACATCTACATGACTACTCTGCAATTCACATTTAAGTGCTTGGCAGAGGGTTCATCAAACCATAATCATAATATCTCTCTACCATTCCACTCCCGAACAGCGCGGGAAAAACGAACACCTAAACCTTTCCGTTCGAGCTCTGATTTCTCTTATTTTATTTTGGTGATCATTCCTACCTATGTAGGTTGGGCTCATCAAAATATTTTTGCATTCGGAAGAGAAAGTTGGTGACTGAAATTTCGTAAATAGATCTCGCCGCGACGAAAAACGTCTTTGCTTTAATGACTTCCATCCCAACTCGCGTATCATATCTGCCACACTCTCTCCCCTATTACGTGATAATACAAAACGAGCTGCCCTTTTTTGCACCCTTTCGATGTCCTCCGTCAATCCCACCTGATAAAGATCCCACACCGCGCAGCAATATTCTAACAGAGGACGAACGAGTGTAGTGTAAGCTGTCTCTTTTGTGGACTTGTTGCATCTTCTAAGTGTCCTGCCAATGAAACGCAACATTTGGCTCGCCTTCCCCACAATATTATCTACGTGGTCTTTCCAACAGAAGTTGTTCGTAATTTTTACACCCTGGTACTTAGTTGAATTGACAGCCTTGAGAATTGTACTATTTATCGAGTAATCGAATTCCAACGGATTTCTTTTGGAACTCGTGTGGATCACGTCACACTTTTCGTTATTTAGTGTCAACTGCCACCTGCCACACCATACAACAATCTTTTCTAAATCGCTTTGCAACTGATACTGGTCTTCGGATGACCTTACCAAACGGTAAATAACAGCATCATCTGCGAACAACCTAAGAGAACTGCTCAATTTGTCACCCAGGTCATTTATATACACTCCTGGAAATTGAAATAAGAACACCGTGAATTCATTGTCCCAGGAAGGGGAAACTTTATTGACACATTCCTGGGGTCAGATACATCACATGATCACACTGACAGAACCACAGGCACATAGACACAGGCAACAGAGCATGCACAATGTCGGCACTAGTACAGTGTATATCCACCTTTCGCAGCAATGCAGGCTGCTATTCTCCCATGGAGACGATCGTAGAGATGCTGGATGTAGTCCTGTGGAACGGCTTGCCATGCCATTTCCACCTGGCGCCTCAGTTGGACCAGCGTTCGTGCTGGACGTGCAGACCGCGTGAGACGACGCTTCATCCAGTCCCAAACATGCTCAATGGGGGACAGATCCGGAGATCTTGCTGGCCAGGGTAGTTGACTTACACCTTCTATAGCACGTTGGGTGGCACGGGATACATGCGGACGTGCATTGTGCTGTTGGAACAGCAAGTTCCCTTGCCGGTCTAGGAATGGTAGAACGATGGGTTCGATGACGGTTTGGATGTACCGTGCACTATTCAGTGTCCCCTCGACGATCACCAGTGGTGTACGGCCAGTGTAGGAGATCGCTCCCCACACCATGATGCCGGGTGTTGGCCCTGTGTGCCTCGGTCGTACGCAGTCCTGATTGTGGCGCTCACCTGCACGGCGCCAAACACGCATACGACCATCATTGGCACCAAGGCAGAAGCGACTCTCATCGCTGAAGACGACACGTCTCCATTCGTCCCTCCATTCACGCCTGTCGCGACACCACTGGAGGCGGGCTGCACGATGTTGGGGCGTGAGCGGAAGACGGCCTAACGGTGTGCGGGACCGTAGCCCAGCTTCATGGAGACGGTTGCGAATGGTCTTCGCCGATACCCCAGGAGCAACAGTGTGCCTAATTTGCTGGGAAGTGGCGGTGCGGTCCCCTACGGCACTGCGTAGGATCCTACGGTCTTGGCGTGCATCCGTGCGTCGCTGCGGTCCGGCCCCAGGTCGACGGGCACGTGCACCTTCCGCCGACCACTGGCGACAACATCGATGTACTGTGGAGACCTCACGCCCCACGTGTTGAGCAATTCGGCGGTACGTCCACCCGGCCTCCCGCATGCCCACTATACGCCCTCGCTCAAAGTCCGTCAACTGCACATACGGTTCACGTCCACGCTGTCGCGGCATGCTGCCAGTGTTAAAGACTGCGATGGAGCTCCGTATGCCACGGCAAACTGGCTGACACTGACGGCGGCGGTGCACAAATGCTGCGCAGCTAGCGCCATTCGACGGCCAACACCGCGGTTCCTGGTGTGTCCGCTGTGCCGTGCGTGTGATCATTGCTTGTACAGCCCTCTCGCAGTGTCCGGAGCAAGTATGGTGGGTCTGACACACCGGTGTCAATGTGTTCTTTTTTCCATTTCCAGGAGTGTAGATCAGGAACAGCAGAGGTCCCAGGACGCTTCCCTGGGGAACACCTGATATCACTTCAGTTTTACTCGATGATTTGCCAACTGTTAGTACGAACTGCGACCTTCCTGACAGGAAATCACTAATCCAGTCGCACAACTGAGACGATACCCCATAGGCCAGCAGCTTGATTAGAAGTCGTTGGTGAGGAATGGTGTCAAAAACTTCCGGAAATCTAGAAATACGGACTCAACTTGAGATCCCCTGTTGATAGCGGCCATTACTTCGTGCGAATAAAGAGCTAGCTGCGTTACACTAGAACGATGTTTTCTGAAACCATGCTGATTGCGTATCAATACATCGTTCCCTTCGAGGTGATTCATAATGTTTGAATACAGAATATGCTCCAAAGCCCTACTGCAAACCGACGTCAATGATATAGGTCTGTAGTTCGATGGATTACTCCTACTACCCTTCTTAAACACTGGTGCGACCTGCGCAATTTTCTGATCTGTAGGTACAGATCTATCGGTGAGCGAGCGGTTGTATATGACTGCTAAGTAGGGAGCTATTGTATCAGCATAATCTGAAAGGAACCTAATCGGTATACAATCTGGAGCTGAAGACTTGCCCGTATCAAGCGATTTGAGTTGCTTCGCAACCCCTAAGGTATCTACTTCTAAGAAACTCATGCTAGCAGCTGTTCGTGTTTCAAATTCTGGAATATTCCATTCGTCTTCCCTGGTGAAGGAATTTCGGAAAACTGCGTTCAATAACTCCGCTTTAGCGGCACAGTCGTCGGTAACAGTACCATCGGCACTGCGCAACGAAGGTATTGACTGCGTCAGATGGTTCAAATGGCTCTAAGCACTATGGAACTTAAGTGCTGAGATCATCAGTCCCCCAGAACGTAGAACTACTTAAACCTAACTAACCTAAGGACTTCACATACATGCATGCCCGAGGCAGGATTCGAACCTGCGACCGTAGCGGTCGCGCGGTTCCAGGCTGCAGCGCCTAGAACCGATCGACCACCAGCCGCCGTCTTGACTGCGTCTTGCCGCTTGTGTACTTTACATACGACCAGAATTTCTTCGGATTTTCTACCAAATTTCGAGACAATGTTTCGTTGTGGAACCTATTAAAGGTATCTCGCATTGAAGTCCGTGCCAAATTTCGCGCGTCTGTAAATTTTAGCCAATCTTCGGGATTTCGCGTTCTTCTGAACTTCGCATGCTTTTTCCGTTGCCTCTGCAACAGCGTTCGGACCTGTTTTGTGTAACATGGGGGATCAGTTCCATCTCTTACCAATTTATGAGGTATGAATCTCTCAATTGCTGTTGCTACTATATCTTTGAATTTGAGACACATCTCGTCTGCATTTGGATAGTTAGTTCGGAAGCAATGGAGATTGTCTCTTAGGAAAGCTTCTAGTGACACTTTACCCGCTTTTTTAAATAAAATTATTTTGCGTTTGTTTCTGGTGGATTTGGAAGAAACGGTACTGAGCATAGCTACAACGACCTTGTGATCACTAATCCCTGTATCAGTCATGATGCTTTCTATTAGCTCTGGTTTTTTTATGGCTAAGAGGTCAAGTGTGTTTTCGCAACCATTTACAATTCGCATGGTTTCGTGGACTAACTGCTCGAAATAATTTTCGGAGAAAGCATTTAGGACAATCTCGGAAGATGTTTTCTGCCTACCACCGGTTTTGAACAAGTATTTTTGCCAACATATCGAGGGAAGGTTGAAGTCCCCACCAACTGTAACCGTATGAGTGGGGTATTTATTTGTTACGAGACTCAAATTTTCTCTGAACTGTTCAGCAACTATATCATCGGAGTCTGGGGGTCGGTAGAAAGAGCCAATTATTAACTTAGTTCGGCTGTTAAGTATAACCTCCATCCATACCAATTCGCACGGAGTATCTACTTCTACTTCACTACAAGATAAACCACTACTGACAGACACAAACATTCCACCACCAATTCTGCCTAATCTATCTTTCCTGAACACCGTCTGAAACTTCGTAAAAATTTCTGCAGAACTTATTACAGGCTTTAGCCAGCTTTCTGTACCTATAACGATTTCAGCTTCCGTGCTTTCTATTAGCGCTGACAATAAGGGCAATTATACCGCAACAAGCGGTCAGGTAGAAAGTGAATTTAAAATTGTTTTTTTACAGCAGTTCGAGATCGGAGTACAAAACAGCAGATTTTACGATGTGTGTCACAGGCGGACGCGGGCTGCTAATATTGTAAACAGTGTCAGAGTTAAAATACTTTCATGTTCCAAAAGGAAATCTTGCTATGCAAAAATTCTGGACTGGTGAAAGTTCTACAAAAATCATTTTCTGGTTAATAATGACAGTCTCATGCTCTAGTGTTAGCCATGGCACTGATTAATTATCAATGTTGAAGAATCCATTGCAAGATTTGAGGTTCTTTAAGCATTGCGTACGGTAACTTCATTTTTGATAACAGAAATAATTTCAGAACCTTTTTACGATAGTTGTAGCAGAGATGGATATGTTGTGCATTCAGTTGAGTTACAGTAACAAAACTGTTCATTTAATAAAAAGCCAGTTCCAGTACAATAATAATTAATCTCACTTTTTCGTAACATACAATTAACCAAAGTAAACCATTGTACAGAAACAACAGTGGAGCGCGAAACGCCGTGCGGCCAAAATCACGCACGCTTGCAGCCTTTTCACGTGAACCACCTGGGTACAAATGACCGCTCCGACAATGCACTGCCCTGTTATACCTGTGTACGCGAAACTATCGCCATCTGTATATATGCATATCGTTATCCCATCACTTTTGCCACCACGATGTACAAGCAGCATAAAAGAGGACACCCACAAAATTACAGACAAGCACCTGAAACGTCTGTTTGTTGCTGAATTCATGAGTATATTCTAACTCCGATGACAGAAAAATTTCCTTGGGAGGGAAAAACTTGTGCACAAAATCAGCACGGGGTTAGAAACCATCTCAGCTTGCCCTCTTCGCAGATTGCCAATCACGGATTAAAGGCAACAGTCAGATTCAATAATCCTAGATATCCAGATAGCGTTTCACTCGGTGTGCACTGCAGACAGTTAAAAGAGGCACGAGGATACGGAATAGGTTCCCAGGTATATGAGTGGCTCAAAGAAGCCAGTACATTGTTATCTACGGCGAGTGATTATCAGAGACAATGATACAGCTAGGAACGTCGCTCGAGAACTGTGATAGGCATAAATGAATTTACGATGCAGTCATCCACCGCTTAGTGCTAAGTTTTAAAAACATTCTTTACAAATTTTGTGAAAATCCTCTAAAAGACTTATGGAAACTGCTTTAGATGTTGATAATCCTTTATTCCCAGATTATACACAACCGGTTTCGCGATATATTAATAACACCTTCATCTGAGACGTGCACTTGAGTCCTATTGTAGGGATGGCGAATGCTCGACTTCAGTTTATTGGGAAGATTTTGAAAAAGCGTAACTTATTTACTAAGGACACAGTGTACGGAAAACTTGTGCGAGCCGTTCTTCAGTACAGTTCGAGTGTTTGGGATCCACACCAGGTCGGATTAAAGGGAGATATCAAAGCAATTCAGAGACGTGCCACTAGATTTGTTAACGGCGGAATCTTTCAGCACACGGCTAATACGGAAATACTCCGTGAACTCAAAATGGGATCCTCAAGAGGGAAGAGTTCTCATTTTCGCGAAACAGAGAATCACAATTTGCGCCGGACTGCAGATTGATTTTCCCGTAATGAACATACATTTCGCTCAAAGGACCGTGAAGATGCAGAGAGGAGGGATCATATAGATAGGCGTTTTACCTTAGTTACGTTTGCGTGTGGAGGACGTAAGGGAATGACTAGCAATGACGCACCGCATAATGGCATGTGTATTGTGTATGTAGATGCAGATAAAATTGTTTTGTCAACAACCACGCCTTTCTCGTAATATTGACCTCAGGATATATAAACGATCGTAAAGCGTCTCTGTCATGGTTTATTCGTGGTTATTCACTACATAAAACATAAGTTAACCATGCCGTTCCCGGAACTGTCCAGATAGAGTTTAGCCACGTAGGAATAAGAACATGAACAAATAAAAAACGTACTGCCCGTTGTTACTTAATGTCGCCATAGCAACAATTAGACGTTCCGTTTCCCCGGAAATGAAATCTCAACAGAGCTCAGAGGGTATATAACGCAAAGGGCGGGAAGAACGTTCGGAGCAGTCAGTCGAGGAGAGGGGTCAGAGCAGGACATCTGCGCTTCTACACGTCTGTTAGTCTTCATGTCAGTGAGCCTACACGTCTGCAGTTCTACAAGTCAGTGGATCTATATATCTGTGCAAATACGTACGTGCAAGTTAACACATTTGCAAGTGCACAAGTCTGTGAATGTAAGCATCTGCGAGTGTGTCCAACTGTGAAGCAACAAATCTACGAGACTAGATGTCAGCGAGCCTTCACCTCTCCGAGGCTACACGTCTGCGAGTCTACACACCTGCGAGCCTGCATGTATCAGAGTTTCCACGTCAGTGATTTTAAAACATCTTCTTATACTGTGTACCTGCTTGGCTAAACGTGATCGCATGAACTATACATTTGCTTCATCTATATGTGACTCCTTAGTATACGTGTTCACACTTACAGTACATGTGCCTCTTTAGTATACGTGTTCGCGCTTGCAGTCCATGTAACTCCTTAGTATACGTGTTCACCCTTAAAGTACGTGCGCCTCTCTAGTAGAGAGTATGTGCAGCATGTGTGTTTCTTTAGTATACATGTTCACGCTTGCAGTACGTGTGCCTATTTAGTATACATGTTCATGTTTACAGAACATGTGCCTCTCTAGTATACATATTCACGCTTGCAGTACATGTGCCTCTTTAGTATACGTATTCTCACTTGCAGTACATGTGACCCTATAGTATACACATGAACGATACCAGCACATATGCACCTTTAGCATACACGTTCACACTTGCATTACATGTGCAGTTTCTGTATACATGTTCACGCTTGAAGTACATGTGCTACTTCAGTATACACTTTAACGCTTCCAGTATATGTGCATCTTTAGCATTCACATTCATGCTTCCAGTTGCCATTTTTGTACATACATTCACACTTGCAGTACATCTGATGCGTAGTTTACATGTCTGCTCAGTCAAAACATATGATCTACGTTTACACATGTTTGCTTAATACACATGTGCCACCATGGTCCACACGTGATACCATAGTCCACACATGCCACCATAGTCCACACGTGCCACCATAGTCCACATGTGCCCACTCAGTCCACACGTGCCCACTCAGTCCACACGTGCCCACTCAGTCCACACGTGCCCACTCAGTCCACACTTGCCCACTCAGATCACACGTGCCCACTCAGACCACACGTGCCCACACAGTCCACACGTGCCCACTCAGACCACACGTGCCCACTCAGACCACACGTGCCCACTCAGACCACACGTGCCCACTCAGACCACACGTGCCCACTCAGACCACACGTGCCCACTCAGCCCACACGTGCCCACTCAGACCACACTTGCCCACTCAGACCACACTTGCCCACTCAGACCACACTTGCCCACTCAGACCACACGTGCCCACTCAGACCACACGTGCCCACTCAGTCCACACGTGCCCACTCAGACCACACGTGCCCACTCAGACCACACGTGCCCACTCAGACCACACGTGCCCACTCAGACCACACGTGCCCACTCAGTCCACACGTGCCCACTCAGACCACACCTGCCCACTCAGTCCACACTTGCCCACTCAGACCACATGTGCCCACTCAGACCACACGTGCCCACTCAGTCCACACGTGTCCACTCAGACCACACCTGTCCACTCAGACCACATGTGCCCACTCAGCCCACACGTGCCCACTCAGTCCACACGTGCCCACTCAAACCACACGTGCTCACTCAGACCACACGTGCCCACTCAGTACACACGTGCCCACTCAGTCCACACGTGCCCACTCAGTCCACACGTGCCCACTCAGACCACACGTGCCCACTCAGACCACACGTGCCCACTCAGACCACACGTGCCCACTCAGACCACATGTGCCCACTCAGACCACACGTGCCCACTCAGCCCACACGTGCCCACTCAGTCTACACCTGCCCACTCAGACCACACCTGCCCACTCAGACCACACGTGCCCACCCAGTCCACACGTGCCCACTCAGACCACACGTGCCCACTCAGACCACACGTGCCCACTCAGACCACACGTGCCCACTCAGTCCACACGTGCCAACTCAGACCACACGTGGCCACTGAGTCCAAACATGCCCACTCAGCCCACACGTGCCCACTCAGACCACACGTGCCCTCTCAGTCAACATGTGCCCACACAGTACACACATGTCCGCACAGTACACACTTGCCCGCACAGCCCAAAGGTGCCCGCACAGCCCACACGTGCCCGCACAGCACACACGTGCCCACACAGCCCACACGTGCCCACACAGCCCACACGTGCCCGATCAGCATACACGTGCCCGATCAGTCCACAAGTGCCCGCACAGCCCACACGTGCCCCTTCAGTCCACACGTGCCCCCTCGGACCACTGCTTGCAGAACATGTGCCTCTCTAGTATACGTATTCACACTTGCAATACATGTGCCTCTTTAGTATACATATTATCACTTGCACTACATGTGACTCTCTAGTATACACGTGAACACTGCCAGTACATATGCAACTTTAGGATACATATTCACACTTGCATTACATGTACAGCTTCTGTATACATGTTCACGCTTGAAGTACATGTGCTACTTCAGTATACACTATAATGCTTCCAGTATATGTGCATCTTTAGCATTCCCATTCATATTTCCAGTTGCCCTTTTTGTACACACATTCACACTTGCAGTACATCTGATGCGTAGTTTACATGTCTGATCAGTCAACACATATGATCTAAGTTTACACATGATTGCTTAATGCACACAAGCGCCCATGGTCCACACGTGATACCATAGTCCACACGTGCAACAATAGTCTACACATGCCCACTCAGACCACACCTGTCCACTCAGTCCACACTTGCCCACTCAGACCACACGTGCCCACTCAGACCACACGTGCTCACTCAGACCACATGTGCCCACTCAGACCACACATGCCCACTCAGACCACACGTGCCCACTCAGCCCACACATGCCCACTCAGACCACACGTGCCCACTCAGTCCACACTTGCCCACTCAGACCACACGTGCCCACTCAGACCACACGTGCCCACTCAGACGACACGTGCCCACTCAAACCACACGTGCCCACTCAGCCCACACGTGCCCACTCAGTCCACACGTGCCCACTCAGTCCACACGTGTCCACTCAGACCACACCTGCCCACTCAGACCACACGTGCCCACTCAGACCACACGTGCCCACTCAGACCACATGTGCCCACTCAGACCACACGTGGCCACTCAGCCCACACGTGCACACTCAGACCACATGTGCCCACTCAGTCCACACTTGCCCACTCAGTTCACACGTGCCCACTCAGACCACACGTGCCCACTCAGACCACACGTGCCCACTCAGCATCACATGCCCACTCAGTCCACACGTGCCCACTCAGTCCACACGTGTCCACTCAGACCACACCTGCCCACACAGTCCACACCTGCCCACTCAGACCACACGTGCCCACTCAGACCACACGTGCCCACTCAGAACACACGTGCCCACTCAGAACACACGTGCCCACTCAGCCCACATGTGCCCACTCAGTCCACACGTGCCCACTCAGACCACACCTGCCCACTCAGTCCACACGTGCTCACTCAGACCACACGTGCCCACTCAGACCACACGTGCCCACTCAGAACACACGTGCCCACTCAGAACACACGTGCCCACTCAGTGCAAACGTGCCCACTCAGTCCACACGTGCCCACTCAGACCACACCTGCCCACTCAGTCCACACTTGCCCACTCAGACCACATGTGCCCACACAGACCACACGTGCCCACTCAGCCCACACGTGCCCACTCAGTCCACACGTGCCCACTCAGACCACACGTGCCCACTCAGACCACACGTGCCCACTCAGACCACACGTGCCCACTCAGACCACACGTGCCCACTCAGACCACACGTGCCCACTCAGACCACACGTGCCCACTCAGACCACATGTGCCCACTCAGCCCACACGTGCCCACTCAGTCCACACCTGCCCACTCAGACCACACCTGCCCACTCAGACCACACCTGCCCACTCAGTCCACACGTGCCCACTCAGACGACACGTGCCCACTCAGTCCACACGTGCCCACTCAGTCCACAAGTGCCCACTCAGTCCACACGTGCCCACTCAGTCCACACGTGCACGCTCAGACCACATGTGCCCACTCAGTCCACACGTGCCAACTCAGTCCACACGTGGCCACTCAGTCCACACATGCCTACTCAGCCCACACGTGCCTGCTCAGTCCACACGTGCCCTCTCAGTCAACATGTGCCCGCACAGTACACACATGTCCGCACAGTACACACATGCCCGCACAGCCCAAAGGTGCCTGCACAGCCCACACGTGCCTGCAAAGCACACACGTGCCCACACAGCCCACACGTGCCCACACAGCCCACACGTCCCGATCAGCATACATGTGCCCGATCAGTCCACACGTGCCCGCACAGCCCACACGTGCCCCCTCAGTCCACACGTGCCCCCTCAGACCACTGCTTGCAGAACATGTGCCTCTCTAGTATATGTATTCACACTTGCAATACATGTGCCTCTTTAGTATACATATTATCACTTGCACTACATGTGACCCTCTAGTATACACGTGAACACTACCAGTTCATATGTAACTTTAGTATACACATTCACACTTGCATTACATGTGCAGCTTCTGTATACATGTTCACGCTTGAAGTACATGTGCTACTTCAGTATACACTTTAATGCTTCCAGTATATGTGCATCTTTAGCATTCACATTCATATTTCCAGTTGCCCTTTTTGTACACACATTCACACTTGCAGTACATCTGATGCGTAGTTTACATGTCTGATCAGTCAACACATATGATCTAAGTTTACACATGATTGCTTAATGCACACAAGCGCCCATGGTCCACACGTGATACCATTGTCCACACGTGCCACCATAGTCCACACATGCCCACTGAGTCCACATGTGCCCACTCAGTCCACACGTGCCCACTCAGACCACACCTGTCCACTCAGTCCACACTTGACCACCCAGACCTCACGTGCCCACTCAGACCACATGTGCCCACTCAGACCACACATGCCCACTCAGCCCACACGTGCCCACTCAGTCCACATGTGCCCACTCAGACCACACGTGCCCAATCAGACCACACGTGCCCATTCAATCCACACGTGCCCACTCAGTCCACACGTGCACGCTCAGCCCACACGTGCCCACTCAGATCACACGTGCCCACTCAGCCCTCACGTGCCCGATCAGTCCACACGTGCCCACTCAGTCCACGCGTGCCCACTCTATCCACACGTGCACGCTCAGACCACACGTGCCCACTTAGCCCACACGTGCCCACTTGGTCTACACGTGCCCACTCAGTCCACACGTGCCCACTATGTCTAAACGTGCCCGCTCAGACCACACATGTCCGCACAGTACACACTTGCCCGCACAGCCCAAAGGTGCCCGCACAGCCGACACGTGCCCGCACAGCACACACGTGCCCACACAGCCCACACTTGCCCACGCAACCCACACGTGCCCTATCAGCATACACGTGCCCGATCAGTCCACACGTGCCCGCACAGCCCACACGTGCCCCCTCAGTCCACACGTGCCCCCTCAGACCACTGCTTGCAGAACATGTGCCTCTCTAGTATACGTATTCACACTTGCAATACATGTGCCTCTTTAGTATACATATTAGCACTTGCACTACATGTGACCCTCTAGTATACACGTGAACACTACCAGTACATATGTAACTTTAGCATACACATTCACACTTGCATTACATGTGCAGCTTCTGTATACATGTTCACGCTTGAAGTACATGTGCTACTTCAGTATACACTTTAATGCTTCCAGTATATGCGCATCTTTAGCATTCACATTCATATTTCCAGTTGCCCTTTTTGTACACACATTCACACTTGCAGTACATCTGATGCATAGTTTACATGTCTGCTCAGTCAACACATATGATCTAAGTTTACACATGATTGCTTAATGCACACAAGCCACCATGGTCCACACATGATAACACAGTCCACACGTGCCACCAGATGCCCACAGATGCCCACTCAGTCCACATGTGCCCACTCAGTCCACACATGCCCACTCAGTCCACACGTGCTCGCTTAGTCCACACGTACTCGCCTAGTCCACAAGTGCTCGCTTAGTCCACAACTTGCTCGATCAGTCCAAACGTGCTCGCTTAGTCCACACGTGCACGCTTAGTCCACACATGCTCCCTTAGTCCACACGTGCTCGATTAGTCCACTCATGGCTGCTTAGTCCACAAGTGCTCGCTTAGTCCACACATGCTCGCTTAGTCCACACATGGTCGTGTGGTCCACACATGGTCGCTTAGTCCACACATGCTCGTTTAGTCCACACATGCTTGCTTAGTCCACACGAGCTCGCTTGGTCCACACCAGCTCGCTTAGTCCACACGTGCTCACTTAGTCCAACGTGCTCGCTTAGTCCATACGTGCACGCTTAGGCCACACATGCACGATTAGTCCACACGTGCTCGCTTAGTCCACACGTGTTTGCTTAGTCCACACTTGCTCGCTTAGTCCACACGTGCTCGCTTAGTCCACACGTGCTCGCTTAGTTCACACGTGCTCACTTAGTGCACACTTGTTCGTTTAGTGCACACTTGCTCGTTTAGTGCACACTTGCTTTTTAGTCCACATTTTCTCGCTTAGTCCATACGTGCTCGCTTAGTCCACTCGTGCTCGCTTAGTCCACACGTGCTCGCTTAGTCCACTCATGCTCGCTTAGTCCACACATGCTCACTTAGTCCACACGAGCTCGCTTAGTCCACACCTGCTTCCTTAGTCCACATGTGCTCGCTTTGTCCACACACGCTTGCCTGGTCCACACATGCTTGCTTAGTCCACATATGCTCACTTGGTACACACATGCTCGCTTAGTCGACACATGTCTGCTTAGTCCATATGTGTTCGCTTAGTCCACCCATACACATGCCCACTTAGACCAAAGATACACAAGGCGCTTAGTGCTCACATACACATGCTCGTTTAGTCCACACTTGCTCGCTTAGTCCAAACGTGCTCGCTTAGTCCACACGTGTTCGCTTAGTCCACACGTGTTTGATTATTCCACATGTGCTCGATTAGTCCACACGTGCTCGATTAGTACACACGTGCTCACTTGGCCCACACGTGCTCGCGTAATCCACACGTGCTCGCTTAGTCCACAGGTGCTCGCTTAGCCCACACGTGCTCGCTTAGTCCACATATGATCACTTAGTCCACACATGCTCGCTTACTGTACACATGCTTGCTTAGTCCACACATGTTCGCTCTATCATGGAAACACATGCTCGCTTAGTCCAAACATGCACATGGCGGTAGGTGCACACATACACATGCTTGCTTAGCCTACACATGCTCGCTTAGTCCAGACGTGCTCGCTTAGACCGGAAGTGCTCACTTAGTCCACACGTGTTCACTTAGTCCACACGTGCTCGCTTAGTCCAGACGTGCTCACTTAGTCCACACGTGTTCACTTAGTCCACACATGCTCGCTTAGCCCACACGTGCTCGCTTAGTCCACACGTGCTCGTTTAGTCCACACGTGCTCGCTTAGTCCACACGTGCTCGCTTAGCCCACACGTGCTCCCTTAGTCCACACGTGCTCGCTTAGTGCACACGTGCTCGCTTAGCGCACACGTGCTCGCTTAGTGCACACGTGCTCGCTTATTCCACACGTGCTTGCTTAGTCCACACGTGCTCGCTTATTCCACACCTGCTCACTTAGTCCACACGTGCTCGCTTAGTCCACACATGCTCGCTTAGTCCACAGATACACATGCTCGCTTAGTCCAAACATACACATGGCGCTAGGTGCACACTTACACATGCTCGCCTAGTCTACACATGGTCGCTTAGTCTACACATGCTCGCTTAGTCTACACATGCTGGCTTAGTCTACACATGCTGGCTTAGTCCACACATGCTCGCTTAGTGCACACATGCTCGCTTAGTCCACACATGTTTGCTCTGTCCACAGATACACATGCTTGCTTAGTGCAAACATACACATGGCGCTAGGTGCACACATACACATTCTCGCTTAGTCTACACGTGCTCGCTTAGTCCACACGTGCTCGCTTAGTCCACATATGCTCGCTTAGTCCACACGTGCTCGCCTGGTCCACAAGTGCTCGCTTAGTCCACAAATGCTCGCTTAGTCCACACATGCTCACTTAGTCCACACATGCTTGCCTAGTCCACACATGCTCGCTTAGTCCACACGTGCTCACTTATTCCACATGTGCTCGCTTAGTCCACACGTGCTCGCTTAGTCCACACGTGCTCGCTTAGTCCACACCTGCTCGCTTAGTCCACACATGCTCGCTTAGTCCACCCATGCTCGCTTAGTCGGCACATGCTCGCTTACTGTACACATGCTTGCTTAGTCCACACATGTTCGCTCTGTCACGGATACACATGCTCGCTTAGTCCAAACATGTACATGGCGCTAGGTGCACACATACACATGCTCGCTTAGTCCACACATGCTCGCTTAGTCCACACGTGCTCGCTTAGTGCACACGTGCTCGCTTAGTGCACACGTGCTCGCTTAGTGCACACGTGCTCGCTTATTCCACACGTGCTCGCTTATTCCACACATGCTCGTTTAGTCCACACATGCTCGCTTAGTCCACAAGTGCTCGCTTAGTCCACACCTGCTCGCTTAGTCCACACATGCTCGCTTAGTCCACACATGCTCGCTTAGTCCACACATGCTCACTTATTCCACACGTGCTCGCTTAGTCCACACGTGCTCGCTTAGTCCACACGTGCTCGCTTAGTCCACACGTGCTCGCTTAGTCCACACCTGCTTGCTTAGTCCACATGTGCTCGCTTAGTCCACACATGCTAGCTTAGTCCACATATGCTTGCTTAGTCCACATATGCTCGCTTAGTCCACATATGCTCGCTTAGTACACAGATTCTCGCTTAGTCCAAACATACATATGGCGCTAGGTGAACACATACACATGCTCGCTTAGTCTACACATGCTCTCTTAGTGCACACATGTCCGCTTAGTCCACACATGTTCGCTCTGTCCATGGATACACATGCTTGCTTAGTCCAAACATACACATTTCGCTAGGTGCACACACACACACATGCTCGCTTGGTGTACACGTGCTCACTTAGTCCACACGTGCTCGGTTAGTCCGCACGTGCTCGCTTAGTCCACATGTGCTCGGTTAGTCCACACGTGCTTGCTTAGTCCACACGTGCTCGCTTAGTCCATACGTGCTCGCTTAGTCCACTCGTGCTCGCTTAGTCGACACATGCTCGGTTAGTCGACACATGCTCTCTTAGTCCACACATACTGGCTTAGTCCACACATGCTTGATCAGTCCACACATGCTCGCTTAGTCAACACATGCTCGCTTAGTCCACATGTGCTCGCTTAGTCCACTCATGCTCGCTTAGTCCGCACGTGCTTGCTTAGTCCACACCTGCTCGCTTAGTCCACATGTGCTCGCTTAGTCCACACGTGCTCACTTAGTATATGCTCGCTTAGTCCACACCTGCTCGCTTAGTCCAAACATACACATGGCTTTAGGTGCACACATACAGATGCTCGTTTAGTCTACACATGCTCGCTTAGTCTACACATGCTCCCTTAGTCTACACGTGCTCGCTTAGTCCACACATGCTCGCTAAGTCCACACATGCTCGCTTAGTCCACGGATACACATGCTCGCTTAGTCCAAACATACACATTGCACTAGGTGCACACATACACATGCTCTCTTAGTCTACACATGCTCGCTTAGTCTACATACGCTCGCTTAGTCCACACATGCTCGCTTAGTCCACACGTGCTTGCTCAGTCCACTTATGCTCGCTTAGTCCACACGTGCTCACTTAGTCCACAAATGCTTGCTTAGTCCACACGTGCTCACTTAATCCACACATGCTTGCTTAGTCCACATGTGCTCGCTTAGTCCACACGTGCTCGCTTAGTCCCTACGTGCTCGCTTAGTCCACACATGTTCGCTTAGTCCACGTATACACATGCTCGCTTAGTCCAAACAATCACATGGCGCTTGGTGCACACATACACATGCTGACTTAGTCTACACATGCTCGCTTAGTCCACATGTGCTCGCTTAGTCCACACGTGCTCGCTTAGTCCACACGTGCTCGCTTAGTCCACACGTGCTCGCTTAGTGCACACGTGCTCGCTTTGTCCACACATGCTTGCTTAGTCCACACGTGCTCGCTTAGTCCATACGTACTCGCTTAGTCCACACATGCCTGCTTAGTCCACGGATACACATGCTCACTTAGTCCAAACATACACATGGCGCTAGGGGCACACATACACATGCTCGCTTAGTCTACACATGCTCGCTTAGTCTACACATGCTCGCTTAGTCTACACATGCTCGCTTAGTCCACACATGCTCGCTTAGTCCACACATGCTCGCTTAGTCCACACGTGCTCGCTTACTCCACATGTGCTCGCTTAGTCCACATGTGCTCACTTAATCCACGTGTGCACGCTTAGTCCACACTTGCTCGCTTAGTCCACACGTGCTCGGTTAGTCTACATATGCTCGCTTAGTCCACACGTGCTCGCCTAGTCCACACGTGCTCGCTTAGTCCACACGTGCTCGCTTAGTCCACACGTGCTCGCTTAGTCCACACGTGCTCACTTAGTCCACACGTGCTCGCTTAGTCCACACATGCCTGCTTAGTCCACGGATACACATGCTCACTTAGTCCAAACATACACATGGCGCTAGGGGCACACATACACATGCTCGCTTAGTCTACACATGCTCGCTTAGTCTACACATGCTCGCTTAGTCTACACATGCTCGCTTAGTCCACACATGCTCGCTTAGTCCACACGTGCTCGCTTAGTCCACATGTGCTCGCTTAGTCCACATGTGCTCGCTTAATCCACGTGTGCTCGCTTAGTCCACACTTGCTCGCTTAGTCCACACGTGCTCGGTTAGTCTACATATGCTCGCTTAGTCCACACGTGCTCGCCTAGTCCACACGTGCTCGCTTAGTCCACACGTGCTCGCTTAGTCCACACGTGCTCACTTAGTCCACACGTGCTCGCTTAGTCCACTCGTGCTCGCTTAGTCCACAGGTGCTCGCTTAGTCCACAGGTGCTCGCTTAGTCCACAAGTGCTCGCTTAGTCCATACGTACTCGCTTAGTCCACACATGCCTGCTTAGTCCACGGATACACATGCTCACTTAGTCCAAACATACACATGGCGCTAGGGGCACACATACACATGCTTGCTTAGTCTACACATGCTCGCTTAGTCTACACATGCTCGCTTAGTCTACACATGCTCGCTTAGTCCACACATGCTCGCTTAGTCCACACGTGCTCGCTTAGTCCACATGTGCTCGCTTAGTCCACATGTGCTCGCTTAATCCACGTGTGCTCGCTTAGTCCACACTTGCTCGCTTAGTCCACACGTGCTCGGTTAGTCTACATATGCTCGCTTAGTCCACACGTGCTCGCCTAGTCCACACGTGCTCGCTTAGTCCACACGTGCTCGCTTAGTCCACACGTGCTCGCTTAGTCCACACGTGCTCACTTAGTCCACACGTGCTCGCTTAGTCCACTCGTGCTCGCTTAGTCCACAGGTGCTCGCTTAGTCCACAGGTGCTCGCTTAGTCCACAGGTGCTCGCTTAGTCCACAAGTGCTCGCTTAGTCCACAAGTGCTCGCTTAGTCCACACGTGTTCGCTTAGTCCACTCATGGCTGCCTAGTCCACAAGTGCTCGCTTAGTCCACACATGCTCGCTTAGTCCACACATGGTCGCTTAGTCCACTCATACTCGGTTAGTCGACACATGCTCTCTTAGTCCACACGTGCTCGCTTAGTCCACACCAGCTCGCTTAGTCCACACCTGCTCGCTTAGTCCACACCTGCTCGCTTATTCCCCACGTGCTTGCTTAGTCCACATATGCTCTCTTAGTCCACACATGCTCGCTTAGTCCAAACATACACATGGTGCTAGGTGCACACATACACATGCTCACTTAGTCTACACATGCTCGCTTAGTGTACACATCACTCATTAGTTCCTATATGGAACCTGAGCTCACGCTTGCTTTATTATTTCATACATGTTTGCTGAGTTCACACATGCTTGCTTAGTCCACATGTCCGTTTTTAGTCCACGCATATGCCTCCTTACTTGACAGATGTCTCCTTTTATTCATAATTATCTGTTTTGTTCGTGCTCAGCTTTGTAAAGTTTCCTCCTGGAAGTTACACTACTACTGGTGGCCAACTTCTTCAGCAGTGATGAGTAGGACGACATCGACGACGACTGCGCATTAACATAGTCAATTTGTTTCGCTAGGTGTTTATTGACTTAAATATGGTGTCTCAGTTCTGACCAAGGTTTTTTGGGAGGTTTTCCTTGGTTGTAAGGCAAATGCCAGAACTGCAAATACCCTCCCATTACTGTAGTGAATATTGATGTGAAAGATTAAATAAATATTGAAGCCTAACTTACGTTGTTTTAATTGAAATTTTTAATATAAAGATTAATGAAATGATAAAATCAATCCTTGATGAAAACAGTGCTTGATAGGATCATTCCTGTTTTGTGGGTGATACTTATGGAATGGTAGAGCATTTCTGAATGAAAAACATATTGCTGTTATCGTGGTTCTTAACGAGAGTGGTAAACTGACGTAAGCTAATTGATGGGTTGAACATTTGGAGAGAGATAACCCAAATAAGGCTGAAATACATGTAGATGAAAAACAAATTACAATACAAACCGCAGAAATGGTGTCCCAGTGTTTCGTTCTCGTTTGTCGTTGGTATTTCGACTGAACCTCCTCTGCTGATTAGTGGTCAGTGTTTTTTTCTTTTTTTAAAGATTTGTTTAGAGAATAGATTGCCAATTGTTCAACTGTTAAGCAATCGTCGAATAATCGAGAGTTAACTTTGGATTATTGAATCCTTGGGAGCCACGCTATTTCTGGAAAATAATTTGTTTCATCAGAAGAAAAGTCGGCGAAACTTGACGCTCGATTTGTATGTTAATCACAGGCTTGTTTTCTTTAACAAATGGATTTGTTTTGTGGCGGTAAGCAGAGAGTCCAGCGGGAGCGAAACTAACATCTTTGAATGTTTACATCTGTTCTTTTGTTAGAGCGTATTGAACAGACAAATACTACTTAGTTGACCATAAAGAAATTTTTGGTGTGTCTTGAGATGTGGCTCGTCATACAATTTAATATCCCACAGTGGGATGTCACAATGAAGAAATTCGTTACACGTTGGTTTTGATCGAAACACATTTTTTTACATTTCCTCAGTGAGGAATGGAATAGTCTACTTGCAACACCGTCTCCTCCAACATACGCTGATGAACACAAAGAACACGTTGCCCAGTATCCTCGACCATGTCGGCTTGTAGAACCCGTTCTCAACTAACTTAGTTATATTCTTTGTTCGAATGGCGCTTTTTAAAATACACAGGTTTCCACAAATCGAAAGAGGAAGGTAGCACAGCTACCTTAAAGACGCGGTTGGCCTCACCTTATTTGTGTTGGTACCTACTATTAGGAGGGATGCAATTTTAAATACACAAGAAAAGACTAATAAATTGGATCTGAAAAATTTCTCATGCTTGTTTATATACTTGTGGCATGAATAAATAGAAAATGAGGTGAACGTAGAATGCATTCAATAACATACAAAAGTATTCTACTTCCATTATTTTTAAGAAAGAATTGCTGTGGGGCTAAGAAACACATACCTGTCAAAGGGGTGGGGTTGAAAATATCGCGTAGCCCACGACGCTTGAATACTCTACTTTAATGATAAAGTATTTGAATATGAGAGCAGTTAGTGACTTGGAACACGCTTTACACGTAACTACAAACCCTTACGAAAGTTTTCTTGCTGATAACCCTCACAAAATGAAAGGAAAAAAAAATGTATAGCTTACTACGTCTTCGTTGTTCATGCAGTAAAAGTGTCACATAAAGTATGACGTTTTAAGTATCGCTTCACATATTGCAGACAGTATTTACATGTACCATTGACTTTATTTAGAAAAATATATCAATCTATGACACATACACTATGTGATCAAAAGTCGTCGACACTCCCAAAACACATACGTTTTTCAAATTAGGTGGATTGTGCTGCCACCTACTGCCAGGTACTCCATACCAGCGACCTCAGTAAATGGTTCAAATGGCTCTAAGCACTATGGGACTTAACATCTGAGATCATCAGTCCCCTTGACTTAGAACTACTTAAACCTAACTAACCTAAGGACGTCACACACATCCATGCCTGAGGTAGGATTCGAACCTGCGACGGTAGCAGCAGCGCGGTTCCGGACTGAAGCGCCTAGAACCACTCCGCCACAGCGGCCGGGGACCTCAGTACTCATTAGACATCGTGAGAGCAGAATGGGTTCCTCTGCGGAACTCACGGACTTCGAACGTGGTCAGGTGATCAGGTGTCACTTATGTCATACGTCTGTACACGAGATTCCACACTCCTAAACATCCCTAGGTCCACTGTTCCCGATGTGATAATGAAGTGAAAACGTAAAGGGACACGTACAGCACAAAAGCGTACAGGCGGGACCTTGTTTGTTGACTGACAGCGACCGCTGACAGTTGTGTTATAGGCAGACATCGTCTATCCAGACCATCACACAGGAATTCCAAACTGGGTCAGGATCGACTGCAAGTACTGTGACAGTTAGGCGGGAGGGAGGGAGAAAACTTGGATTTCATGGTCGAGCAGCTGCTCATAGGCCACACATCACGCCGGAAAATGCCAAACGATGCATCGCTTGGTGTGAGGAGCATAGACATTGGATGTTTGAACAGTGGAAAAGCGTTGTGTGGAGTGACGAATGATGGTACACAATGTGGCATTCCGAGGGCAGCGTGTGGGTTTGGCGAATGCCCGGTGAACGTCATCTGCCAGCGTGTGTAGTGCCAACAGTAAAATTTGGAGGCGGTGGTGTTATGGTGTGATTGTGTTTTTCATGGAGGGGTTTGCACCTCTTGTTGTTTTGAGTGGCATTATCACAGCACAGGCCTACATTGATATTTTAAGAACCTTCTTGCTTCCCACTGTTGAAGAGCATTTCGGGGATGGCGATTGCATCTTTCAACACGATCGAGCACCTGTTCATAATGTACGACTTGTGGCGGAGTGGTTATACGATAATAACATCCCTGTAATGGATAGGCCTGCACAGAGTCCTGCCCTGAATCCTATAGAATATTTTTGGGAGGTTTTGGAACGCCGCCTTCGTGCTAGGCCTGACCGACCGACATCGATACCTTTACTCAGTGGAGCACTCCGTGAAGAATGGGCTGCCATTCCCCAAGAAACCTTCGAGCACCTGACTGAACGTATGACGGCGAGAGCGGAAGCTGTCATCAAGGCTAAGGGTGGGACAACACCATACTGAATTCCAGCATTACCGATGGAGGGCGCCGCGAACTTGCAAGTCATTTTCAGCCAGCTATCCGGATAGTCTTGATCACGTAGTGTATTTCAGGATATCTGACGTCATAAACTGGGATGTGCGAAAAACTTCCGCATCATGAGTGACGTTTATATCTATTACTTCATTGTAACTATATTCACAATGCATATCGCGTTCTGTGTCCACATACACCGCTGAATCTACTTAGGAAAACATATCGTTGTACGACTCCATAGTTCAGGAGAAATCATAAACACTAAGATGCATGAGAAACTGTTGCATCATGGTTCAAATGGATCTGAGCACTATGGGACTTAACATCTGAGGTCATCAGTCCCCTAGAACTTAGAACCACTTAAACCCAACTGAGCTAAGGACATCACACACATTCATACCCGAGGCAGGATTCGAACCTGCGACCGTAGCGGTCGCGCGGTACCAGACTGAAGCGCCTAGAACCGCTCGGACACCTCGGCCGGCGAGACAAGGGAAACGCTATATGGCAGTCCCAATGGACAGAATAGGAGACAGCTAAAAAAGGCACGTGGGAAAAGGGCTAAAAAACACGCCATACAAAATGGAGGTCCAAAACTAAAAATTAAATGGCCTTCGTCATACTGCTTCGGCGGATACAAAGTGAAACGCGGTCGACAGTCCGCGCATCATTCCCGAAAACGGCTGATAAATCAGACGGCAAACCCAAGCGGGAACGTAAAGGGGTTAAAAAATGGGCATTCCAGCAGGAAGTGGCGGACAGTTGAAATTTGGGCGCAATGCGCACAAAGTGGGGATAAATTCTAGTGTGCGATACCATCCGTCGGTTTTGACCAATGATGTCATACGTAAGGCAAAGATGCTGCAATGAACAACCTATGAATGGAACGGATTATACTCGTAAACAAATGAATGTAGTATGCCATAAAATAATACATGTAATGCGACTATTATTTACGCGCTAATTTCATTTAAACGAGTTGAAGATGACTGATATAAAAAAGAACACGAGAGCAATTACGAGTGCATGTCTTATGTAATATAATAGAATAGCGTTGTATAGAACCTGTTGCCAGCGATGTGGAAGGCGCAGTATACCGTTAGCAGAGTCTGTTCTATTATATTTTCCACACGTACTGCAAAACCGATCTAAATAATGGATCGTCGAATAGTTGGAATCGGTAAGTAGAAGCAACCTATGTAGGAGGCCATTTCTAGTTACCGATTCCAATATTACTGTTTGTTGCGCAAAAATCTTATAACATATCAGAAACGTGCGTAAAAAATGAACTTTTTAGTGAACTACAGAATACGACTAGACTTTCAAAAAATGAAAGTCTTTACACACATTACTGCACACGCAAAGAAATAAAACGCAAAAAAGACCAAACCTTGTAACCGATAACTATACTACACGAAAGTCACACCAGCTGCAGTAGCTCCAAATAACACTCAGTAAAATCGATACACCAGGCGTGACAGTAAAAATAAGACAAGTGTAGCAAAAACATCAAAAAGGAAAACATAATAGAGGCTACATAAAAAGAAACTTACCGCATATGAACTTCCAAAGGAGTCAAAGATCGAGGCTGACAAGAACGAAATAAGAACATAACAAGAAAGAGTAATGTTAGAAGGTCAAACTGTAACGAAAGAAGCAAAATCTAGAATAACTGATGAACAATAATAAGAAACACAAAGTCCAGGCACGAATAAGGTACCACTCAAATCAGTTCTTCCTGCCGTCAATCACACGCAAAATTTTAAAATAATAAAAAGAATGAAACCACGAGTCAATCATATAAACCCTACGGCAAAGACACAGCAATACCCCTCGGCCTACCATTGTAACCAAAAAATTTTAAAACGACAGAAAATCCTTCCTCCAGAGAAACCATAAAAGTAGCACTCGCACAATACAATCCTTCTCTTTCCCTGCAATGACGCCCAATGATTGCAAAAATTTTATAGCTGATTTCCAGTCACTCATTTTGTGAAGCAGAATTTTCACAGTAAAAACAACTGACTCATCCATAACGAACAGCGTGAGAAGACCTTATAAATCACGACTACTTATAAATCACGACTACCTTCATTAACAAAAGCTGCCGAAAACAAATTACGAGATGAAAACAAAACAATCTACATCGAATTTTTAATATACAAGCGCAACGAGGAAATCCAGAGAAATCATTTAACGTTCATCGACAGCAATCTGCGGCACAAACAAAATAACATCACACATTACGTCATTGGTCAAAGCTGACGGGTGGTATCGGACACTAGAATTGAACCCAAAGTGGTGGGGCAGCGCCACTGAGCAATACGCAGACGAGTTAAGACTATTTCCTCCCGTCGGGAGGCCCGAGAGGAGGCCATCCAAGGCGCCGGTAGAGACTTCATTCCAGTGATGGTAGTGTACTGGTGTTCTGGAGATGAGAAACGTTTATTTATGGTTGAAATGAAATTTTTAGTAATAAAACGAACTGTCATTCAGTGTACAAAAAGTACATAAAACATGAGTGACCTCACTGTGATATATATGAAAAGCAATATCGATATTTCATGACAATCTATGTTTTGTCATAAAGGTACTGAGAACAAAGAAAACGACAGAAATAGATTTTCATAATTTTTTTTACTCTGGTTCGAATCTTCGAAACGAGAAAGACGTAGAGGGAGATAATGTATCTTGTAACGTATTCTTGCTGAATACATGCTGTTATTGATAACCCAACCACTTATTTCAGTAGCAGTAGCATCCCTACATATATGAAAAATTAATTGTTTCTGTAGAGATTAATGACGTGCAACACGGCGCGAGTTGTAATTAGCATTGTTGATCGCCATTTGCAAGTGGTATCGAGATCAAAACAGATTATTGTGGATGCCGCTTCACGACTATCTCTTGTTTAAGTGACGAGATTTTCACAGTTATGAAAGTGCTCAGCTTTGAATTAATAATAAGTTTACTAGCAAAGGCTGTTTCTCCATGCGAACCTACGAAAGTATAGATTATTATTCATGTGAAAAAATATTCCGCTAGAACCCTGAGATATTTCCAAAAGCAAACGATTAAGGTGGTCCACAGCGAGCTGTTACTAATTTATTTTACATTTATACAGACCAAAAAAATTGGAAATTTGTGGTAAGTTCTACGGGACAAAACTGCTGAGGTCATCGGGGGGGGGGGGGGGGGGGGCAGCCGCGCGAACCGTCGCAAGGCACCCGAGACCGCACTGCTAGCCCGCGCGGCTTTATACAGATATTCCAAAGCGATTTATTTATCGGGCGCTTGAGTATATCAAAAATAAAATTACTTGTCCTTGGAATGAAGTTTTAGAGAATATGTTGTTTGTAGCCTCATGTGATTTTATTAACAAGACAAGTATACACACACACACACACACACACACACACACACACACACACACACAAACGGATACACACCCAAATACAGATGAAAAAAATCACTACAGTAGGTCACCGGAATACTGTCGTTTCTGATTTTAATGTGTATGCCTAGGGCAGGATGGTTCAAAATGGCTCTGAGCATTATGCGACGTAACTTCTGAGATCATCAGTCGCCTAGAACTTTGAACTAATTAAACCTAACTAACCTAAGGACATCACACACATGGGGCAGGAAAGTAGTAATTTATGTGTAGCGCTATAATGTGCAGATAGACAATTGGGATGTCACATTATTTAATTTCACGTCGAGAAATTCAGTGAGTGCAATTAGCCGATAGTCCACTACACATACACATTTGTTTTTAATACACGTAACGTGTATCCACAGGGCATGTGGCCTGTATTTGAAGAAGTGTCATGATGATCTCTCCATTGGCAAAAGATTCCGGAATAGTCCCCCATTCGGATCTCCGGGAGGGGACTGCCAAGGGGGAGGTTACCATGAGAAAAAGATTGAATAATCAACGAAAGGATAACGTTCTACGAGTCGGGGCGTGGAATGTCAGAAGCTTGAACGTGGTAGGGAAACTAGAAAATCTGAAAAGGGAAATGCAAAGCCTCAATCTAGATATAGTAGGGGTCAGTGAAGTGGAAGGAAGACAAGGATTTCTGGTCAGACGGGTAATATTAACAGCAGCAGAAAATGGTATAACGGGTGTAGCATTCGTTATGAATAGGAAGGTAGGGCAGAGGGTGTGTTACTGTGAACAGTTCAGTGACCGGGTTGTTCTAATCAGAATCGACAGCAGACCAACACCGACAACGATAGTTCAGGTATACATGCCGACGTCGCAAGCTGAAGATGAACAGATAGAGAAAGTATATGAGAATATTGAAAGGGTAATGCAGTATGTAAAGAGGGACGACAATCTAATAGTCATGGGCAACTGGAATGCAGTTGTAGGGGAAGGAGTAGAAGAAAAGGTTACAGGAGAATATGGGCTTGGGACAAGGAATGAAAGAGGAGAAAGACTAATTGAGTTCTGTAACAAGTTTCAGCTAGTAATAGCGAATACCCTGTTCAAGAATGACAAGAGGAGGAGGTATACTTGGAAAAGGCCGGGAGACATGGGAAGATTTCAATTAGATTACATCATGGTCAGACAGAGATTCCGAAATCAGATACTGGATTGTAAGGCGTACCCAGGAGCCGATATACACTCAGATCACAATATAGTAGTGATGAAGAGTAGGCTGAAGTTCAAGACATTAGTCAGGAAGAATCAATACGCAAAGAAGTGGGATACGGAAGTACTAAGGAATGACGAGATACGTTTGAAGTTCTCTAACGCTATAGATACAGCAATAAGGAATAGCGCAGTAGGCAGTACAGTTGAAGAGGAATGGACATCTCTAAAAAGGGCCATCACAGAAGTTGGGAAGGAAAACATAGGTACAAAGAAGGTAGCTGCGAAGAAACCATGGGTAACAGAAGAAATACTTCAGTTGATTGATGAAAGGAGGAAGTAAAAACATGTTCCGGGAAAATCAGGAATACAGAAATACAAGTCGCTGAGGAATGAAATACACTCCTGGAAATGGAAAAAAGAACACATTGACACCGGTGTGTCAGACCCACCATACTTGCTCCGGACACTGCGAGAGGGCTGTACAAGCAATGATCACACGCACGGCACAGCGGACACACCAGGAACCGCGGTGTTGGCCGTCGAATGGCGCTAGCTGCGCAGCATTTGTGCACCGCCGCCGTCAGTGTCAGCCAGTTTGCCGTGGCATACGGAGCTCCATCGCAGTCTTTAAAACTGGTAGCATGCCGCGACAACGTGGACGTGAACCGTATGTGCAGTTGACGGACTTTGAGCGAGGGCGTATAGTGGGCATGCGGGAGGCCGGGTGGACGTACCGCCGAATTGCCCAACACGTGGGGCGTGAGGTCTCCACAGTACATCGACGTTGTCGCCAGTGGTCGGCGGAAGGTGCACGTTCCCGTCGACCTGGGACCGGACCGCAGCGACGCACGGATGCACGCCAAGACCGTAGGATCCTACACAGTGCCGTAGGGGACCGCACCGCCACTTCCCAGCAAATTAAGGACACTGTTGCTCCTGGGGTATCGTCGAGGACCATTCGCAACCGTCTCCATGAAGCTGGGCTACGGTCCCGCACACCGTTAGGCCGTCTTCCTCTCACGCCCCAACATCGTGCAGCCCGCCTCCAGTGGTGTCGCGACAGGCGTGAATGGAGGGACGAATAGAGACGTGTCGTCTTCAGCGATGAGAGTCGCTTCTGCCTTGGTGCCAATGATGGTCGTATGCGTGTTTGGCGCCGTGCAGGTGAGCGCCACAATCAGGACTGCATACGACCGAGGCACACAGGGCCAACACCCGGCATCATGGTGTGGGGAGCGATCTCCTACACTGGCCGTACGCCACTGGTGATCGTCGAGGGGACACTGAATAGTGCACGGTACATCCAAACCGTCATCGAACCCATCGTTCTACCATTCCTAGACCGGCAAGGGAACTTGCTGTTCCAACAGGACAATGCACGTCCGCATGTATCCCGTGCCACCCAACGTGCTCTAGAAGGTGTACGTCAACTACTCTGGCCAGCAAGATCTCCGGATCTGTCCCCCATTGAGCATGTTTGGGACTGGATGAAGCGTCGTCTCACGCGGTCTGCACGTCCAGCACGAACGCTGGTCCAACTGAGGCGCCAGGTGGAAATGGCATGGCAAGCCGTTCCACAGGACTACATCCAGCATCTCTACGATCGTCTCCATGGGAGAATAGCAGCCTGCATTGCTGCGAAAGGTGGATATACACTGTACTAGTGCCGACATTGTGCATGCTCTGTTGCCTGTGTCTATGTGCCTGTGGTTCTGTCAGTGTGATCATGTGATGTATCTGACCCCAGGAATGTGTCAATAAAGTTTCCCCTTCCTGGGACAATGAATTCACGGTGTTCTTATTTCAATTTCCAGAAGTGTAAATAGGAAGTGCAGGGAAACTAAGACGAAATGGCTGCAGGAAAAATGTGAAGACATCGAAAAAGGTATGATTGTCTGAAGGACAGACTCAGCATACAGGAAAGTCAAAACAACCTTTGGTGACATTAAAAGCAACGGTGGTAACATTAAGAGTGCAACGGGAATTCCACTGTTAAATGCCGAAGAGAGAGCAGATAGGTGGAAAGAATACATTGAAAGCCTCTATGGGGGTGAAGATTTGTCTGATGTGATAGAAGAAGAAACAGGAGTCGATTTAGAGGAGATAGGGGATCCAGTATTTGAATCGGAATTTAAAAGAGCTTTGGAGGACTTACGGTCAAATAAGGCAGAAGGGATAGATAACATTCCATCAGAATTTCTAAAATCATTGGGGGAAGTGGCAACAAAACGACTATTCACGTTGGCGAGTAGAATGTATGAGTCTGGCGATATACCATCTGACTTTCGGAAAAGCATCATCCACACAATTCCGAAGACGGCAAGAGCTAACAAGTGCGAGAATTATCGCACAATCAGCTTAACAGCTCATGCATCGAAGCTGCTTACAAGAATAATATACAGAAGAATGGAAAGGAAAATTGAGAATGCGCTAGGTGACGATCAGTTCGGATTTAGGAAAAATAAAGGGACGAGAGAGGCAATTCTGACGTTACGGCTAATAATGGAAGCAAGGCTAAAGAAAAATCAAGACGCTTTCATAGGATTTGTCGACCTGGAAAAAGCGTTCGACAATATAAAATGCTGCAAGCTGTTCGAGATTCTGAAAAAAGTAGGGGTAAGCTATAGGGAGAGACGGGTCATATACAATATGAACAACAACCAAGAGGGAATAATAAGAGTGGATGATCAAGAACGATGTGCTCGTATTAAGAAGGGCGTAAGACAAGGCTGTAGCCTTTCGCCCCTAATCTTCAATCTGTACATCGAGGAAGCAATGATGGAAATAAAAGAAAGGTTCAGGAGTGGAATTAAAATAGAAGGTGAAAGGATATCGATGATACGATTCGCTGATGACATTGCTATCCTGAGTGAAAGTGAAGAAGAATTAAATGATCTGCTGAACGATGGTTCAAATGGCTCTGAGCACTATGGGACTTAACATCTGTGGTCATCAGTCCCCTAGAACTTAGAACTACTTAAACCTATCTAACCTAAGGACATCACACACATCCATGCCTGAGGCAGGATTCGAACCTGCGACCGTAGCAGTCGCGCGGTTCCGGACAGCGCGCCTAGAACCGCTAGAGCACCTCGGCCGGCGATCTGCTGAACAGAATGAACAGTCTATTGAGTACACAGTATGGTTTGAGTGTAAATCGGAGAAAGACGAAGGTAATGAGAAGTAGTAGAAATGAGAACAGTGAAAAACTTAACATCAGGATTGATGGTCACGAAGTCAATGAAGTTAAGGAATTCTGCTACCTAGGCAGTAAAATACCAATGACGGACGGAGAAAGGAGGACATCAAAAGCAGACTCGCTATGGCAAAAAAGGCATTTCTGGCCAAGAGAAGTCTACTAATATCAAATACCGGCCTTAATTTGAGGAAGAAATTTCTGGGGATGTACGTCTGGAGTACAGCATTGTATGGTAGTGAAACATGGACTGTGGGAAAACCGAAACAGAAGAGAATCGAAGCATTTGAGATGTGGTGCTATAGACGAATGTTGAAAATTAGGTGGACCGATAAGGTAAGGAATGGGGATGTTCTACGCAGAATCGGAGAGGAAAGGAATATGTGGAAAACACTGATAAGTAGAAGGGACAGGATGATAGGACATCTGCTAAGACATGAGGGAATGACTTCCATGATACTAGAGGGAGCTGTAGAGGGCAAAAACTGTAGAGGAAGACAGAGATTGGAATACGTCAAGCAAATAATTGAGGAAGTAGGTTGCAAGTGCTACTCTGAAATGAAGAGGTTAGCACAGGAAAGGAATTCGTGGCGGGCCGCATCAAACCAGTCAGTAGACTGATGACAATATATATATATATATATATATATATATATATATATATATATATATATATATATATATATACTCCTGGAAATGGAAAAAAGAACACATTGACACCGATGTGTCAGACCCACCATACTTGCTCCGGACACTGCCAGAGGGCTGTACAAGCAATGATCACACGCACGGCACAGCGGACACACCAGGAACCGCGGTGTTGGCCGTCGAATGGCGCTAGCTGCGCAGCATTTGTGCACCGCCGCCGTCAGTGTCAGCCAGTTTGCCGTGGCATACGGAGCTCCATCGCAGTCTTTAACACTGGTAGCATGCCGCGACAGCGTGGACGTGAACCGTATGTGCAGTTGACGGACTTTGAGCGAGGGCGTATAGTGGGCATGCGGGAGGCCGGGTGGACGTACCGCCGAATTGCTCAACACGTGGGGCGTGAGGTCTCCACAGTACATCGATGTTGTCGCCAGTGGTCGGCGGAAGGTGCACGTGCCCGTCGACCTGGGACCGGACTGCAGCGACGCACGGATGCACGCCAAGACCGTAGGATCCTACGCAGTGCCGTAGGGGACCGCACCGCCACTTCTCAGCAAATTAGCGACACTGTTGCTCCTGGGGTATCGTCGAGGACCATTCGCAACCGTCTCCATGAAGCTGGGCTACGGTTCCGCACACCGTTAGGCCGTCTTCCGCTCACGCCCCAACATCGTGCAGCCCGCCTCCAGTGGTGTCGCGACAGGCGTGAATGGAGGGACGAATGGAGACGTGTCGTCTTCAGCGATGAGAGTCGCTTCTGCCTTGGTGCCAATGATGGTCGTATGCGTGTTTGGCGCCGTGCAGGTGAGCGCCACAATCAGGACTGCATACGACCGAGGCACACAGGTCCAACACCCGGCATCATGGTGTGGGGAGCGATCTCCTACACTGGCCGTACACCACTGGTGATCGTCGAGGGGACACTGAATAGTGCACGGTACATCCAAACCGTCATCGAACCCATCGTTCTACCATTCCTAGACCGGCAAGGGAACTTGCTGTTCCAACAGGACAATGCACGTCCGCATGTATCCCGTGCCACCCAACGTGCTCTAGAAGTTGTACGTCAACTACCCTGGCCAGCAAGATCTCCGGATCTGTCCCCCATTGAGCATGTTTGGGACTGGATGAAGCGTCGTCTCACGCGGTCTGCACGTCCAGCACGAACGCTGGTCCAACTGAGGCGCCAGGTGGAAATGGCATGGCAAGCCGTTCCACAGGACTACATCCAGCATCTCTACGATCGTCTCCATGGGAGAATAGCAGCCTGCATTGCTGCGAAAGGTGGATATACACTGTACTAGTGCCGACATTGTGCATGCTCTGTTGCCTGTGTCTATGTGCCTGTGGTTCTGTCAGTGTGATCATGTGATGTATCTGACCCCAGGAATGTGTCAATAAAGTTTCCCCTTCCTGGGACAATGAATTCACGGTGTTCTTATTTCAATTTCCAGGAGTATATATATATATATATATGCATTACATGGCGGACATATCAATGACTTTCTGGCCGTTTCTTTTTTTGTTTTTCATTCACGTATAAAGCGAGAATGAAAGACTGTACCTTTGCCCCAATACGTTCCATAGTGTCTCTTACATTGTTTACATGACTCCTATCCGGAAGGATTTCATTTCAGTTATTGCATATTTAAAGACCTGCTGCCTAATATTTTAAAAGCAAGTCGTAAATCTTACAGTTTTACATGCAATAGTACATTGTTCCCCATTGATAGTGATTCACTGTAAATAATCTACTACAGTTCAAAAGGTGCAATGATGTACATAATTACAGTATCAGAAGGGAAAAAGACGTTCATGACTCCACGTTAAGGTTGTCTTTTAACATGAAAGGCGAACTGGTCACTTTCCCCATGATATAAAATGTCTGAAAGACAACAAAAGTAAAATTTGAAAAGAAACTGAAAAAGTTTCTCCTGGACAACTCCTTCTCTTCCCTAGAAGAATTTCTATTACTGTAATGTGTAAAATGTGGTGGGTAGGTATTACTAACTTATATCCGTAAATTAAAAAGAAATTTCAGCATGTGGTCATATTCACAAATTAATTTGTGACGTTAATGACTCGTTCCACATCATTACGATTAATAGTGCAGAATGATCCATGGAACATGAAACTAACTAAATAAGTAAGTAATAAAATGAGTTAAAGCGAAAATTAAATTATTTCATTAGGGACTGAAAATCCTCTAAGTCAAGATCACAAATAATTTTTTATTTTGGTTACTAGTTTCAGCTACACACGAGCCACCTTCAGATCATAGAAACATTGATTATTGTACTTGAAATGACTGCTTAACACATCGTTAAAATCTTTTTTTTTAAACTGACAATATCCATACAGAACGGATAGGTAAAGTAACTTTACATCGTTCCTAGCCAATCAGTTAGAACGAAGATCATAAAACGTAGTAACTGCTAACTTGAATCATTATTTGATTTATCTTATAGCAGAGATCATGATGAGTGCGTTATTATAACACGGCGTACGAGAATGATATTGCAGTTGATGACTATTATAACGATCAAGAAACACCAGATTTGAAATGCACACATTGTAAATACACTACTGGCCATTAAAATTTCTACACCAAGAAGTAATGCAGATGATAAACGGGTATTCATTGGACAAATATATTATACTAGAACTGACATATGATTACTTTTTCACGCAGTTTGGGTGCATAGATCCTGAGAAATCAGTACCCAGAATAAACACCTCTGGCCGTAATAACGGCCTCGACACGCCTGGGCATTGAGTCAAACAGAGCTTGGATGGTGTGTACATGTACAGCTGCCCATACAGCTTCAACACGATACCACAGTTCATCAAGAGCAGTGACTGGCGTATTGTGACGAGCCAGTTGCTCGGCCACCATTGACCAGACGTTTTCAATTGGTGAGAGATCTGGAGAATATGCTGGCCAGGGCAGCAGTCGAACATTTTCTGTATCCAGAAAGGCCCGTACGGGACCTGAAAAATGCGGTCGTGCATTATCCTGTTGAAATGTAGGGTTTCGCAGGGATCGAATGAAGGGTAGAGCCACGGGTCGTAACACATCTGAAATGTAACGTCCACTGTTCAAAGTGCCGTCAATGCGAACAGAGGTGACCGAGACGTGTAACCAACGGCACCTCATACCATCACGCCAGGTGATACGCCAGTATGGCGATGACGAATACACGCTTTCTAGTATGATAAAAAAATGAGTTAAATATATTTGAATTTTTTTCAATTTTATTCCGATAATTATATATATATTGTGTTTCATACTAGAATGTCGTGTTCCCAGTTTGGCACAGCTTTGCCACAGGAGACACGAAAGAGGTCGAAAACATCCGTCTTCTGGTCGGCTCCTGATCGTTGTCAGAAGGAGGCTATTTTTTGATCACCCAAAGGCTTCTATTATTTGGAAAAGAACAACCCGGATTTCTTTACGTAATCAGTATGAAGTTTATAATCACCTAAGGGACCTTTAACAATGAACAATAAAAAAATTGCATTTGCAAATGAAATCATTAATAAATGGGCCAGCTATGAGTTGTATAGAAGACAAGGAGCGGCCTTCTGTCTACGACCAGGATGCCGCATTATTCTCTGCTGTAGTAAAGGCTGATATTTACGAAAATAATATGACATGGAGGTAAAAAAAATTAAGGAAAAGAATAGAATAAGAAATCTGGTAAACACTAAATATATTCAAACAGTTCTTACTAGCAAATTAGGGCTTATTTATAAACAATATAACTTACATAAGTACTTTTCTAACAGTATGGTGCGATCAGATTTCAGCCTGCCCTGTGCTGTCTCCTTCGTTTACGTTTTTGTCATGAATTATAGTCATTACTTTTCTCCTTCGTTAAAGACAATTATTGCACTGTTCAACACCTTCATAACAATAACTTGCCGATTTACAGTTTCGAACATAAATTACTTGAATTTTATTAATTAATAATGTTGTCTGCACGCTGGCAAGACCGCTCACTTTTCTAGCTTAAAGTCGACTTTCTTTACGTTTTCACATTACCAGCAGAAGTACATTAAAATCTGAAGATCTGCAAAAGTTTTTTAATGTCATATTTTATTTATATCGAAGCGGAACGTCAGTTCAACCTCTGTTAAAATGTTTCTTTGACTGTATTGTCGTTCGCGCTAGATGCGCATCTTTACAGTTATGTAAATTATATAAAACAAATGTCTTTCAAAGAATATGTCTCATTTCATCATTTAATATACAGATAGGTGAATGCCTTTCCAAGGGTACTCAAAGCTTTCATACGACGGAAATCCCAATAATAAAACAGCTTCCAATGTGCGTTCATCGCAATGTCGCCAAACACGGATGCGAACGTCATGATGTTGTAAACAGAACCTGGATTCATCCGAAAAAATGACGTTTTGCCGTACGTGCACCCAGGTTCGTCGTTGAGTACACCATCGCAGGCGCTCCTGTCTGTGATGCAGCGTCAAGGGTAACCGCAGCCATCGTCTCCGAGCTGATAGTCCGTGCTGGTGCAAACGCCGTCGAACTGTTCGTGCAGATGGTTGTTGTCTTGCAAAGGTCTCCATCTGTTGACTCAGGGATCGAGACGTGGCTGCACGATTCCTTACAGCCATGCGGATAAGATGCCTGTCATCTCGACTGCTAGTGATACGAGGCCATTGGGATCCAGCACGGTGTCCCGTATTAACCTCCTGAACCCACCGACTCCATATTCTGCTAACAGTCATTGGATCTCGACCAACGCGAGCAGCAATGTCGCGATACGATTAACCGCAATCGCGATAGGCTACAATCCGACCTTTGTCAAAGTGGTAAACGTGATGGTACGCATTTTTCCGTCATCACAACAACGTTTCACCAGGAAACGCAGGTCAACTTCTGTTTGTGTATGAGAAATCGGTTGGAAACTTTCCTCATGTCAGCACGTTGTAGGTGTCGCCACCGGTGCCAACCTTGTGTGAATGCTCTGAAAAGGTAATCATTTGCATATCACAGCATCTTCTTCCTGTCGGTTAAATTTCGCGTCTGTAGCACGTCATCTTCGTGGTGTAGCAATTTTAATGGCCAGTAGTGTACGTGAGCCAGTAGGTGGATTGGGGCACGCTATGCGGGCCCAGTTGCCATCTTCTTTTGTCTTTACGTCCCTCAACTTTCTCAGTCCCTGATGCCACTGTCTGCTCCACATCAGTATGCCAGTTGCGTGGTGGCCTACGACTTTTTCTCCACTGGACTGGTATCCGTCGTAGTACCCTGTTTGGTATTGGGTCTTCATTCATCCTGGCCGGCCGGAGTGGCCGTGCGGTTCTAGGCGCTACAGTCTGGAACCGAGCGCCCACTACGGTCGCAGGCTCGAATCCTGCCTCGGGCGTGGATGTGTGTGATGTCCTTAGGTTAGTTAGGTTTAATTAGTTCTAAGTTCTAGGCGACTGATGACCTCAGAAGTTAAGTCGCATAGTGCTCAGAGCCATTTGAACCATTTCATTCATCCTGTTCGCACGGTCAAACCACATCGGCTGTTTTTGTTGGATGCCGTCACAGATATGTCTATCCATTTTCATACTAACTGACAGTAAAGTGATGAGAAAATGTCCACTCTGCCCCGACTATTTCGCTTTTATTAATTGAATTGATAAGCACTACAAAATGACGAAATGGTTTTTCTTTTCCTTTACTTGCCACTTTCATAGTAACGTCGCTGTTCTCTCCGAGCTCACCTTCCAAAATAAATTCATTCCTATCGTGAAGACTCGAATTAGCATCACTGTCACGCATCTAAAGAGTAGCATAGCCTTCATGAGCTTCTCTCGGGCCGAAGTTCCCCTCTGATATTTTCAGAAGTTCGATTTTGAAAGTTTGGAAGATTTTTCCTTGCTATTTCCGCATTCTAGGAGCTCCTGCTTCTCAGCGATGTCAGTCAGAAATCTTGTCCTTCCTCTTTTTCTTCCATGCTGATCTGTGGTCTTACGTGTGGTTGCTTTTGGACGATGTCGAATTTTCTTCGGCGATACCAAGAGTCTTGAACTTTTTCAACAGCTACCATTTGGATAGGAAAATAGCAATGCGGGTAAGCTACTACAAACGGTATAGTGAACGCATTATTGTGGCCACGATAGATACGAAGTCCACACCTACTACAGTAGTACAAGTTTATATGCCAACTAGCTCTGCAGATGACGAAGAAATTGAAGAAATGTATGATGAAATAAAAGAAATTATTCAGATAGTGAAGGGTGACGAAAATTAAATAGTCGTGGATGACTGGAATTCGGTAGTAGGAAAAGGGAGAGAAGGAGACGTAGTAGGTGAATATGAATTGGGGCTTAGAAATGAAAGAGGAAGCCGCCTGTTAGAATTTTGCACAGAACACAAATTAATCATAGCTAACACTTGGTTTAAGAATCATAAAAGAAGGTTGTATACATGGAAGAACCCTGGAGATACTAAAAGGTATCAGATAGATTATATAATGGTAAGACAGAGATTTAGGAACCACGTTTTAAATTGTAAGACATTTCCAGCGGCAGATGTGGACTCTGACCACAATCTATTGGTTATGACCTGTAGATTAAAACTGAAGAAACTGCAAAAAGGTGGGAATTTAGGGAGATGGGACCTGGATAAACTGAAAGAACCAGAGGTTGTACAGAGTTTCAGGGAGAGCATAAGGGAACAATTGACAGGAATGGGGGAAAGAAATACAGTAGAAGAAGAATGGGTAGCTTTGAGGGAAGAAGTAGTGAAGGCAGCAGAGGATCAAGTAGGTAAAAAGACGAGGGCTAGTAGAAATCCTTGGGTAACAGAAGAAATATTGAATTTAATTGATGAAAGGAGAAAATATAAAAATGCAGTAAATGAAGCAGGCAAAAAGGAATACAAACGTCTCAAAATTGAGATTGACAGGAAGCGCAAAATGGGTAAGCAGGGATGGCTAGAGGACAAATGTAAGGATGTAGAGGCTTATCTCACTAGGGGTAAGATAGATACTGCCTACAGGAAAATTAAAGAGACCTTTGGAGATAAGAGAACCACTTGTATGAACATCAAGAGCTCAGATGGAAACCCAGTTCTAAGCAAAGAAGGGAAAGCACAAAGGTGGAAGGAGTATATAGAGGGTCTACACAACGGCGATGTACTTGAGGACAATATTGTGGAAATGGAATAGGATGTAGATGAAGATGAAATGGGAAATACAATACTGCGTGAAGAGTTTGACAGAGCACTGAAAGACCTGAGTCGAAACAAGGCCCCCAGAGTAGACAACATTCCATTAGAACTAGTGACGGCCTTGGGAGAGCCAGTCCTGACAAAACTGTACTATTTGGTGAGCAAGATGTATGAAACAGGCGAAATACCCTCAGACTTCAAAAAGAATATAATAATTCCAATCCCAAAGAAAGCAGGTGCTGACTGATGTGAAAATTACCGAACAATCAGTTTAATAAGCCACAGCTGCAAAATACTAACACAAATTCTTTACAGACGAATGGAAAAACTAGTAGAAGCCGACCTCGGGGAAGATCAGTTTGGATTCCGTAGAAATACTGGAACACGTGAGGCAATACTGACCTTACGACATATCTTAGAAGAAAGATTAAGGAAAGGCAAACCTACGTTTCTAGCATTTGTAGACTTAGAGAAAGCTTTTGACAATGTTGACTGGAATACTCGCTTTCATATTCTAAAGGTGGCAGGGGTAAAATGCAGGAAGCGAAAGGCTATTTGCAATTTGTATAGAAACCAGATGGCAGTTATAAGACTCGAGGGACATGAAAGGGAAGCAGTGGTTGGGAAGGGAGTAAGACAGGGCTGTAGCCTCTCCACGATGTTATTCAGCAAGCAGTTATTGAGCAAGCAGTAAAAGAAACAAAAGAAAAATTCGGAGTAGGTATTAAAATCCATGGAGAAGAAATAAAAACTTTGAGGTTCTCCGATGACATTGTAGTTCTGTCAGAGACAGCAAAGGACTTGGAAGAGCAGTTGAACGGAATGGACAGTGTCTTGAAAGGAGGATATAAGATGAACATCAACAAAAGCAAAACGAGGATAATGGAATGTAGTCGAATTAAGTCGGGTGATGCTGAGGGAATTAGATTAGGAAATGAGACACTTAAAGTAGGAAAGGAGTTTTGCTATTTGGGGAGCAAAATAACTGATGATGGTGGAAGTAGAGAGGATATAAAATGTAGACTGGCAATGGAAAGGAAAGCGTTTCTGAAGAAGAGAAATTTGTTAACATCGAGTATAGATTTAAGTGTCAAGAAGTCATTTCTGAAAGTATTTGTATGGAGCGTAGCCATGTATGGAAGTGAAACATGGACGATAAATAGTTTGGACAAGAAGAGAATAGAAGCTTTCGAAATGTGGTGCTACAGAAGAAGTATTGAATAGGTTTGGGGAGAAGTTTGTGGCACAACTTGACCAGCAGAAGGGATCGGTTGGTAGGACATGTTCTGAGGCATCAAGGGATCGCCAATTTAGTATTGGAGGGCACCGTGGAGGGTAAAAATCGTAGAGGGAGACCAAGAGATGAATACACTAAGCAGATTCAGAAGGATGTAGGTTGCAGTAGGTAGTGGGAGATGAAGAAGCTTGTACAGGATAGAGTAGCATGGAGACCTGCATCAAACCAGTCTCAGGACTGAAGACCACAACAACAACAACAACAACCATTTGAAGGCAGACTTACAACTGGAGTAATAGGCCTACTTCTGTTGTATTAATGGTGTGTGTTATATCTGACCTGTTTATATCATTATTAGTATTTTATGTTACATTTCCAACTACTGTATCTTTTTTATCATTATACTGTAAAGAGAACTTTCCTTTCAAGAGTCTGTCTAGGGATGATGTATTGTTTTGATGCTGCCAGAGCTTTCATGCCACACTGTTCACAGCTTTCTTTATTTCTTCAGCAGGTGTTAGACCACAAGTTGTTTATCTGTCCCTCTCTGGCGAGACATTTTTGTTTTCTGCATATATTCAAACTGTGCCCCCCAAAAAGTTGGTCACTCTGCCCAATAATCCATCAACACAAATAAGCACATTTGTTCTGTCACAAACCGACGTTATAATTTTGTATTTAATGTAGTATGAAGAAACAATACCTATGACAACAGCTTTCATTCTCAAGATTTGGTTTCTACAAAATTAAAAAAAAGTCCCTACTGCAGACGTAACAAAATTTGCAGATGAAGATAGCAAAACACAAGTCACAATTTCAATATTCCAGCATTATTTGGTCATCTATTTTCCACAGTCTTCTAAATGCTACGAGAGAGTAGACTACGTGTGGCATCTCAAGATATAAAAGGCAATGTCCTGACTCATTGACTGACTGACTGGCTGACTGAGTGATCATAGCCCAGCCGAGACCGCTAAGGATAGAAACTTGAAATTTGGAGGTGTGGATCTTATACTGTAGGTATCAGTTCAAAAGGGACTGTCAGAAATTCCATTCCTAAGGGGGTGAAATAGGGAATGACAGGCTATTTTATAGTATTTCGCTATTAAGGGAATTTTGAAGTTGGAAATAGGAAAACTGGTATTTTGTTTCTCAGTGTAGTGTCCTTTTTGAAATATTAAGGACAATACATATGAAATTACTAAAAAAGGAGACTGAATAATATTAAATGCACGGAAACGTCAAATTTAGTACGAAAATTTATCAGATTGATTTCAAGGAAATATTATATAGATCGTAATGTAAAAAAAAGACATTAAATGTAATGGATGAAATCGTAGTGTATAACGTATAGACGCAATCATTACGATATTTGTACTTAAATATAAACTGAAAAAAAGACAATGAATTTTTCTTCTGCTGTTAGTCTGTTGTCTGTAAGATACGATCGTTATTGTATTGGGGAGATTACGTATAGCGATAGCATTTGTTCTGTTTGTTCTCTTGCTTAACCGATTAATTCGAGTGTATCCTGTGCTTGGTGAAAATACATAAAAGTGAGTGCATTATGTCATCAGAAAACCCATACAAGCACCTCTTCATAGAGTGTTAATTGAAAAAGAAATTATTTAGCATTTTCCAGTTACTGAGAAGCGAGGAGCGGTGATCTTTGACTGGTAACAACTGGCCGCCATTACGCGGCATGTTTAAAATTGCTATTTGTGCAGATTACTTCAATAGCCAGAGTAGTAAAAATCATTCCAAGTCATTAAGTTATTTAAAGTGGAAAAGTTCAATAATGTTATTTTGGCAAAAACTAAATATTTTCAGAGATGCAATTACTTCTAGGTCAGTGGACTTGGCCGGAATTCCATTGCGCGAAGAGCATTTGAAATAAATTGTACGGAGCCAGGCGCTCAAGTAAATCATAACTTAACATTTATTTTGGTCACCTAGAAATCAATTTTCTTATTATGGCCTCTATTGTTTTTTATGTAACAGTCAATACTAATAAATCAATATATCAAATAAACAATTACAGTAAAGAGACGAAATATCAGTCAGAAAATAAAAAAAAATCTAGTTTCAGCATTTTTGGAAATTCAGTCACTAAGGGGGTAAAAAAGTGGTTGAAGGCTTTTTTGAAAATAAATCATTATTAAAGAACTACTAAAGCATTTTTTAAAGCTACATCTATGAAAACTGGAATTTGACACCTTATGGAAATTTAAATAAAACATACGTGTTTCAGTGTTTTTGGAACATCAACCCCTAAAGGAATGAACATTTCTAAGAAAATATTTCGTTACATTAAAAAAATTTTAAGCCAAATTTATGAAAATTAGTATTTCACTTGTCGGTTAGATATAAAGCAATATTTGTTAGTGGATGGAAGTTGCTATGGAAATATCTTCACAAGCACGCAAAGAGCATGATTAACAACAACTCTGGAATCCAACTACCAGAATCGCTTTTTGGTTAGAAGCACATTCGGAAAAGACAATGCTTATATGGCAGTACTTAGCGTAAAAAACCTAGAAACTGTTGCAGTTTGTGTAAACATTAAAAATTCGATTGAAGAGAAACAAAACAAAAAATCTGCAGGTCATACAGTCTACGCGAGAGCTAGGGTGGTATATTTTATACAAGCAATCGGTCCCTGTGCTGCGCTGCTTACTCGTACTACGGCCCAGCCTCCCCTACTGCAGTGAAGAGGTGACTCAAACTTGTTGAAGGAGCGGAGGGCGTTAAATAATAAATGTTAGTAATTTAGAAGAAAATAAGAGAAGGATAGGGAAGGGACGATATGCAGATCATTTACTGTTAAGACGAAATATAACATTTAAATTACGGTTCATATTGTCGCTGTTCCATGTGGGAGGACCTCGGCAGAAAAAATGAGCCTGCCTCATCTGAAGTATCATACAAAATTATATTTTCTAATACAGGGTGGTTCATTGATAGTGACCGGGCCAAATATCTCACGAAATAAGCATCAAACGAAAAAACTACAAAGAACGAAACTCGTCTAGCTTGAAGGGGGAAACCAGATGGCGCTATGGTTGGCCCGCTACATGGCGCTGCCATTGGTCAAACGGATATCAACTGCGTTTTTTAAATACGAACCCCCGTTTTTTTATTACATATTCGTGTAGTACGTAAAGAAATATGAATGTTTTAGTTGGACCACTTTTTTCGCTTTGTAATAGATGGCGATGTAGTAGTCACAAACGTACAAGTACGTGGTATCACGTAACATTCCGCTAGTGCGGGCGGTATTTGTTTCGTGATGCATTACCCGTGTTAAAATGGACCGTTTACCAATTGCGGAAAAGGTCGATATCGTGTTGATGTATGGTTATTGTGATCAAAATGCCCAACGGGGGTGTGCTATGTATGCTGCTCGGTATCCTAGACGACATCATCCAAGTGTCTGGACCGTTCGCCGGATAGTTACGTTATTTAATGAAACAGTAAGTGTTCAGCCACATGTGAAACGTCAACCACGACCTGCAACAAATGATGATAGCCAAGTAGATGTTGTAGCTGCTGTCGCGGCTAATCCGCACATCAGTGACAGACAAATTGCACGAGAATGCGGAATCTAAAAACGTCGGTGTTGAGAATGCTACATCAACATGCATCAGGAATTGCATGGCGACGACTTTGAACGTCGTGTACAGTTTTGCCACTGGACACAAGAGAAATTACGGGACATTGACATTTTTTGCACGCGTTCTATTTAGAGACGAAGCGTCATTCACCAACAGCGGTAACGTAAACCCGCATAATATGCACTATTGGACAACGGAAAATCCACTATGGCTGCGACAAGTGGAACATCAGCGACCTTGGCGGGTTAATGTATGGTGCGGCATTATGGGAGGAAGGATAATTAATCCCCATTTTATCGATGGCAATCTAAATGATGCAATGTATGCTGATTTCCTACGTAATGTTCTACCGATGTTACTAAAAGATCTTTCACTGCATGACAGAATGGCGATGTACTTCCAACATGATGGATGTCCTGCACATAGCTCGCGTGCGGTTGAAGCGGTATTGAATAGCATATTTCATGACAGGTGGGTTGGTCGTCGAAGCACCATACCATGGCCCGCACGTTCACCGCATCTGACGTCCCCGGATTTCTTCCCGTGGGGAAAGTTGAAGGATATTCACGATCCACCGTCAACGCCTGACAACATGCGTCAGCGCATTGTCAATGCATGTGCAAACATTACTACTCGCTGTTGAGAGGAATGTCGATACAAGTATTGCCAAATGCAGTGGGGTTGACGGTCATCATTTTGAGCATTTATTGCATTAATGTGGCATTTACACATAATCACGCTGTAACATCATGCGTTCTCAGAAATGATAAGTTCACAAAGGTACATGTATCACATTGGAACAACCGAAATAAAATGTTCAAGCGTACCTACGTACTCTATTTTAATTTAAAAATCCTACCTGTTATCAACTGTTCGTCTAAAATTGTGAGCCATATGTTTGGGACTATTACAGCGCCTTCTATCACAAACCGAAAAATTGGTCCAACTAAAACATTCATATTTCTTTACGTCTTTACGTACTACACGAATATGTATAAAAATGGGGGTTCCTATTTTAAAAAACGCAGTTGATATCCCTTTGACCTATGGCACTGCCATCTAGCGAGCCAACCATAGCGTCATCTGGTTTCCCCCTTCAAGCTAAACGAGTTTCGTTCTTTGTAGTTTTTTCGTTTGACACTTATTTTGTGAGACATTTGGCCCGGTCACGATCAGTGGACCACCCTGTATAACTAAGGGCCTGTATAACTAAGGTAGTTGACTCGACAGACGTTGTCCTACCAATATTTCAATCAGTTTCTTTGTGATTGTTTTGTGAATTTGTGAAAAGATACTGGAAATATGTAAACAAAGCAAAAATGAGAAAAATCGTATTTTTGAATGATAATTGTATCTATCAACGATAGTGGCCATCGATATTCAGTTTGAGGAATACTTTCAGAAATACAGACTGGGAAATTTTAGGTGCAAGATAAATTGTATCCGCATTACAACGCTGAAATAGTGGAAACGGTTGATGTGCGTGAAATGTGACCGACTGGTAACGATGCGGTTTTGTACCAGAATTTAAATCTCAATTAAGTCAGAATTTCATGTCAAACAAATGATTTATTTTCTTCCATTAAATTTGAAACCACAATGAACCTCAGGATGTTTTATTTACATTTCGATTTCGATTACCAGATCGATGTTCAAGTATACAAACAAAACAAAGAAATACTTTGTTTAGATTTTTGCTATGACATCATCACTTCGTTCATTGCAATGCTTTGTGATAATGGAGATTTTTTGTTCTGCCGTCGCGAGTAAACAAAGAAAGGTGACGGTTTTCCAGGACGGGAACAGGCGACGTTGAATTGACCATACGAGAAGCATAGATTTTCGAGTTTAATGCTGCAAAAACTTAAAGACTGTCCTTGTGTTCTGTTATTGTGATTGCGTTTAAAATCGAATGAAATGTCGGCAGGAATCATTGGTATGCTTAGAGTTTGCTTGTTTGTTTGTTTTGCTTTAAGGAGCAAAAACAACTAGGGTCATATGCACCCATGTCAGAACCGCAGACCACAAAGACGAAAAAGCAGTTAAAAATGGTTCAAATGGCTCTGAGCACTGTGGGACTTAACTTCTGAGGTCATCAGTCCCCTAGAACTTAAACCTAACTAACCTAAGGACATCACACACATCCATGCCCAAGGCAGGATTCGAACCTGCGACCGTAGCGGTCACGCGGTTCCAGACTGTAGCGTCTAGAACCGGCAGCAGTTAAAAGCGTCTACACGTTAAGCTCAAGAAAGGAAAGACAGCTAAAAAAAAAGGGACTTGGAGAAAGGTCCATACAAAACGCCATTGAGACAACGGAGGTCCTGAACTAAAGATAAAATGCTGTATTTTTGGATTTGTGTTAGGAAATGTATGGAATCTGTTCCTGTACAAGAAACCAATGACGAAAATGGCTGTAGTGGCGGGAGCAATGGCTTCAACATAGTCCAGGGGTTTTATTTACTGTAACCAGAGTGGGCGGGGCCTGCCGCCATCTTAAGTAGACCAAAACATTAGCAGACTACTGTTTACGACTGGGCCTTGTTCATTACTTCTCTCGTGCCCACGAAACAGATATTTTAAATACTAAAAGTTACAGCGCTTGTATCAATAACAGAGTCACGAACGCAATTACAAACGTTTTTCTGTCTTGAATGCGTATTTGCTCTAACAACACAGACATTTGGTTTCGTTAACGTAACTTCCTTTCTGTTGATATATTTCGAATAACCAGGAAGGGAAGGATGTATTGGACAAAGGATGCTTTCGTAATCCATTTAATTTTACTTTTACTGTATTTGTATCGACAGCAAATGAAACTGAAACTCCCAAACCATGCTTGTTTGCTTACTGGTACTACTTCTTTTTCGTTACATTTTCAGCTTTCAACTCGCAATCAAATGTTTGGTGTCCACGTTTGCAAAACTCGTAGCTACGTGTTATTAAACGTATGTAACGAAGAAAGAAGCAAGGCATTCTGTCGTATTTGTTCATGTCAACAAAGTGAACGATTATTGAAATGTCAAAGAAACAGAACTGCATAGAGGATGCTTTATTATATTGTCAATGGATTAGTCTCACTGTAGTTTGTAAATCTTCTCACTTTGAAATCATACCTATGATGGCGTATTTGGTTGTGTGGCCAATAACAGCAATTTACAGGGTTAAAAAAAAAGATATAACTTTTTTGAACGTTTTTCAACATAGTGCAACGGTAAATATGCTTACACCCAGTAACATGAATATTTTGCTTTAACATCTATATAAGTGATTTTTTTAAGAAATTATAGCCTAACCTGAGTAACATGTAAATCTAGCTTTCCAACAGTAGCATAGTTGCTCCTTTTCGCGGACTATTTATCGCCAGTACTCTGTCAATTTTTCAGGAATAACCAGACATATGAATGTATGTCTACCTTGATCATCTCCTTCTTTTACTTCTGAATTTCATTTTGAGGTTTTCAAAGCATATAAGTGTCTACAATGCTATGTCACACAACAATAGCTTGTTTCAAGGACCATATACCATTTGTACGAGCAATCGTTATGATATGGAACGAGTCATATTATATTAACATCAATGTTAATTTTTTTTAAAAGTATGCCTCCGTGCTGATTGTTTATTATTTTTTTGTTTTTTAACTAAAGACAGGCACGTGCTAGTCAGTAATTCTTACCCAAACAATTTACACATTACAACAGTAGTCTTCTACCGAATAGGATGAGTTGTCAAAGTTTAACGTTTTCAGGTTAGCTTCAAATTTTACTTTTATGTCTAGCAGGCATTTTATATCATTTGATAACCGATCAAAACTTTTGCTTGCAGCATTGTGAACTCCTTTGTGTGGTACTGTAATTATGTACATCATTGTTCCTGCTGAAGTCAGTGGATTATTTACAATAAACTTCATGGCGGAATAAACATACTGTGAAGCGGATAGATTGCTACTCACACGCCGAGCACCAGGCAGGCACGACGAAAAGAGTGTTCACGTAAGTTTTCGGCCAAGCCCTTCTTTAAAAAGGAAGCAAAGGATACAAACATATACACAAGACTCGCAGACACACAGCCGCTGCCTCCGGGTGTTCTAGTCAGAATCTTTTTTAAAGAGGGAGGGAATGTGAACAATGATTAACTACTAGCGGAAAGAAAATCAGTCGGCGCTGTCACGTAGCCATGTTTTGTGCGGGGACGAGACCGTTGATACAGTGTGACTCGGATGTAAAGAAAAAAAAATAGAGGGTAGTAACAAAGAAAAACATCACTGGTTCGTGAGATACAAGAAATGTGAGTCCTTTGAATTCGGATACGAGCATGAAAGTCTTTAGATATCTACAACGGTCGAAACCTGGCAGAAAATCCAAAGAGATTCTGGTCGTATGTGAAGTATGTTAGCGGCAAGAAACAATCAATGCCTTCTCTGCGCGATAGCAATGGAGATACTATCGAAGACAGTGCTACCAAATCAGCATTACTAACAGCCTTCCGAAATGCCTTCACAAAAGAAGACGAAGTAAATATTCCGGAATTGGAATCGAGAACAGTTGCCAACATGAGTAACGTAGAAGTAAATATCCTCGGAGTACTGAAGCAACTTAAATCACTTAATAAAAGCAGGTCTTCTGGTCCAGACCGTATTCCAGTTAGGATCCTTTAGGAGTATGCTGATGCATTAGCTCCATACTTAACAATCATATACAACCGTTCGCTCGACGAAAGATCCGTACTCAAAAACTGGAAAGTTGCACAGGTCACACCAATATTCAAGGAAGGTACCATAATCCACTAAATTACAGGCCCATATCTTTAACGTCGATATGCAGCAGGCTTTTGGAAATGAGGCGGCCGATATAGCGGCCAAGGCTGCAGTCTCTTTCCTTCGGCCAGCTATTCGCCTATTCGCATGATTCCCTTCGCCGATCTACGGAATGTTTTACGTCGTCGTGTTGCTCTTTTATGGCACGCACGTTGGTCGACACTTCCCAATAATAAATTGTGGGACGTGAAAGCTCTTCCCTGTGCTTGGACCTCTTCCTCCCGAACTCGTCGTCGGGAGGAGGTAATTTTAACTAGAGCCCGGATAGGGCACTGTCTTTTTAGCCATCGACATCTTTTAAGTGGCGATTCTCCCCCACTCTGTCCCCACTGCTCTCAACTGTGGACGGTGAGACACCTTTTACTTGAGTGCCCCTATTTCACTCCATTACGCGCCCGTCTACAGCTGTCGCCTGATACATCTTCCATTTTAGCAGATGACACGCGATCAGCCGATCGTGTTCTCGAGTTCATTAGTGCCAGTGAGATGACGTCAGTCATTTGAAGCTCTTTTTGGAGACAAACAAACCCCCTTCTATAGTGGTTTTTTAAGCTTTCCTTCTGTTTTTGGTTTCCCCACTTTTTTGAGTTTTGCTCCCATTGCTGCTGGTTTCCAGTTTCGTTTTTTTAGCTTTTCCTAAGTCACAGACCGGGCGCTAATGACCGTAGCAGTTTTGCGCCCTAAAACTATAACAAAAAAAAGGCTTTTGGAACATATATTGTGTGCGGATATTATGAATTACCTCTAAGAAAACAGTCTATTGACACACAGTCAACATGTATTTAGCAAACATCGTTCCTGTGAAACACAACTAGCTCTTTATTCACATGAAGTGTTGAGTGCTATTGACAAGGGATTTCAGATCGATTCCGTATTTCTGGATTTCCGGAAGGCTTTTGTCACTGTACCACACACGCGGCTTGTAGTGAAATTGTGTACTTATGGAATATCTTCTCAGTTATGTGAATGGATTTGTGATTTCCAGTCAGAGAGGTCACAGTTCGTAGTAATTGACGGAAAGTCATCGAGTAAAATAGAAATGATTTCTGGCGTTCCCCAAGGTAGTGTTATAGGCCCTTTGCTGTTCCTTATCTATATAAACGATTTGGGAGACAATCTGAGCAGCCGTCTTAGGTTGTTTGCAAATGACACTGTCGTTTATCGACTAATACAGTTATCAGAAGATCAAAACAGATTGCAAAACGATTTAGAAAAGATATCTGAAAGGTGCGAAAATTGGCAGTTGACCCTAAATAACGAAATGTGTGAGGTCATCCTTAGTCAGGAAGAATCAATATGCAAAGAAGTGGGATACGGAAGTACTAAGGAATGACGAGATACGTTTGAAGTTCTCTAACGCTATAGATACAGCAATAAGGAATAGCGCAGTAGGCAGTACAGTTGAAGAGGAATGGACATCTCTAAAAAGGGCCATCACAGAAGTTGGGAAGGAAAACATAGGTACAAAGAAGGTAGCTGCAAAGAAACTATGGGTAAGAGAAGAAATACTTCAGTTGATTGATGAAAGGAGGAAGTACAAACATGTTCCGGGAAAATGAGGAATACAGAAATACAAGTCGTTGAGGAATGAAATAAATAGGAATTGCAGGGAAGCTAAGACGAAATGGCTGCAGGAAAAACGTGAAGACATTGAATAAGATATGATTGTCGGAAGGACAGACTCAGCATACAGGAAAGTCAAAACAACCTTTGGTGACATTAAAAGCAACGGTGGTAACATTAAGAGTGCAACGGGAATTCCACTGTTAAACGCTGAGGAGAGAGCAGATAGGTGGAAAGAATACATTGAAAGCCTCTATGAGGGTGAAGATTTGTCTGATGTGATATAAGAAGAAACAGGAGTCGATTTAGAAGAGATAGGGGATCCAGTATTAGAATCGGAATTTAAAAGAGCTTTGGAGGACTTACGGACAAATAAGGCAGAAGGGATAGATAACATTCCAACAGAATTTCTAAAATCATTGGCGGAACTGGCAACAAAACGACTATTCACGTTGGTGTGTAGAATATATGAGTCTGGCGACATACCATCTGACTTTCGGAAAAGCATCATCCACACAATTCCGAAGACGGCAAGAGCTGACAAGTGCGAGAAATATCGCACAATCAGCTTAACAGCTCATGCATCGAAGCTGCTTACAAGAGTAATATACAGAAGAATGGAAAAGAAAATTGAGAATGCGCTAGGTGACGATCAGTTTGGCTTTAGGAAAAGTCATTTTGTTCCAAAAAATGCCCCAATAATAATTTTTACAATATAAAGTAACTTTTTAAAAGAAAAGCATTCATTTCAATTTAAAGAATATTTCCAATGCATGATCATTCCTTCCAAGAATCAGAAAAAAATATACGCCAGCATTGCACGATGCTGTGCCAAAAAAATTTCTACATAAGAGCAGATATATATTCGCAGTTTTTATTGAGGTAAGAATTTTTCCTTTTTTTATTCAGAATACAGGGCCGAGGCGCAGCGCTGCTGTCGTCATAAAATTTACCAGGTTACTGAATTTTTTTTTAATTACTTTATATTATGAAAATTATTATTGGGGCATTTTTTTGGAACAAATTAAATGACAATTAACATACATTATTAGATATGCGCAAGGCTGCTTCTTTACCTTCTACAACAATACTCATCCTGCAGAGTCCCGACCAGAGCAGACTGCTGACACGCGCAGGCACGCGCCGACTACTGCAGACTCAAGACTAGCACGGACGGAAGACTACTGCGGACTGACTACTACTGCCGACTGATGCCGACTCGCGCCGACTAGCGACAAGCAACAACTAACTACATACTACTCTCTGGTCAGAGATTCTGTCATGCCTCGCCCATCGCCGGCAATGCATACGTCTTACAAGCTGTTCCCCTGGAAGACACCGATCCGCACCTTCCCATCGGCATGATGAAGAAGGTATTGGGGTTCGTCAGACCACGCAACGCTCTGCCACTGCGCCAACGTCCAGTGACGACAGTCACGTGCCCATTTCAGTCGTAGTTGCCGATGTCGTGGTGTCAACATCTCCACATGCATGAATAGTCGGCTGCGGAGGCCCATCAAAATGGTTCAAATGGCTCTAAGCACTATGAGACTTAGCATCTGAGGTCATCAGTCGCCTAAACTTAGAACTACTTAAACCTAACTAACCTAAATATATCACACACACATCCGTGCCCGAGGCAGGATTCGAACCTGCGACCGTAGCAGCTGTGTGTGGAGGCCCATCGTTCAGACAGACTTGAACTCTGCCCAGCATTAAGGTTTGATGTTAGTTTCGCCACAGTTCGCCGCCTGTCCTGTTTTACCAGTCCGCCCAGCCTACGACGTCCTTCATCCGGAATGAGAGATGGCCGCCCAACCCCACGACGTCTGAATGTAGTTTCACTTTGGTTTTGCCACTTGTTGAAGACACTCACCGCAGCCCTCCTCGAGCACCCGACAAGTCGTGCAGTTTCCGAAACACTCGTGCCCAGCCTCCGGACCATCACAATCTGCCCTCGGTCAAAAACACAGAGATCGCGCGCCTTCCCCATTCTACAGACGGACAGCACGCTCTCTTACACTATACCCACCGTGAGTAGCACCAACACCGACTCAAAGGAAGGCCTCGGCGCTTGTTGGTGACGTCACGTCAGCTAGGCACGGCGAACGCCAGGTCTGTTGCAGGCGTACTCATAATGGTGCTGTCTCCCTCTCTGACACAGGAAAATGTGAAACTATTGGCGCTAGTTGACCGACACACATTGTTCTGAGAGATTTCTGCAATCAGTTAATTGTGCAGTTCATTACACTTCTTAACAAATAGTGTACTCCTGAACTTAAATTTCCAACTGTTTTAAGGATTGACATACAAAAACAACTTCGTGGTCCAGCAGCAACAGAATTCGTGCTACTTTACCTTATTTGTAAATCTGAGGAAGTTACGTTTGTACTGGGTTGCTTTTACAAGAAACTGTGAACACATTGGTGCTCTTCTTTAGGTATCTTGGGTGACTATGGGGTGAGGAGCACTGAATGTTAATGAAATACCTTGCGATTGTACACGTTGGGGGAGGGGTGGGCAACAGAAGAAGAGGCAAAAGAGAGATACTTGTTTTATCAAATAACATTTTTTTATCTTATAAAGTTTCTCCTTTCAGTTGCAAGAGGGGAATATTTATCTTTTGTAATGTGCATGTTTAAAAAAGTTTAAGCTCAGCAGTATTTTCCATGTATGAAGCTATTTTGTTTCCGGGCGTTTAGAATTCCTTTCGTTGAAAACGACTGTAATCTAATGACTGGCAATAGATGGACATTTACACATGTAAATTAGTTCACATTAGGGGGTTGGGGTAAGTTTCGATAACAAAATGGATCAAGTAAATATAGTTACTTGAATGTAAAATTTCCGAAGTTTGCAATGGGGCAAAGCATCTACTCATATTGATCTACGTTTGTTTCGACAGGATTCAGTAATACAGAACTATGATCTTCATTTGTAGCTTTACGATAGTAAGGAAATCTTTCGTCTAAATAAACCTGCAGAATCTAAAACAACACCAAACTTTTTGTCCAAAAATAAGAGATTTATAGTGATAAGCACGCCCAGGCGTTTCTGCCTGCAAGAGACCTGGCGTTCGCCGTGCCTAGCTGACGTGACGTCACCAACAAGCGCCGAGGCCTTCCTTTGAGTCGGTGTTGGTAGCAGTCATTCCTCGCCAGGTGCTATCGCCTGTACGGGTTTATATCGATGGTAGGTCGGTGGTCCTGGCTGATGAATCTATATTTCTCATGCCTGTACTATGAGTTTACATTCTGTTGATTTCAGCAGTATAAGCTGCAAATATTCACACATTCCAAACTATTTCTTCAGGAATAAAATGTAGCTTATGGCACTGATTCAGTGAGAATCAGCTGTTTTTTCGTTTATTTCATGGTAATTCACGTCTCTCGATAATTTAATAAAGTTTCTGGCACAAAAGTGTAATAACTATTTCGTTAATTACGAGGAGAAAGAATTAAAAACAAACTTTAATCTTAAGGCTGCTTTCTTGCTGCAAGGGAAGACAATATTGTTCCAACTGTCAGACGGTAATAATTTTCACAGCAGTGAGTGTCGTGACTCTGTATGTTAGACTGTGGTAGCAGTAAAGGTTTGCCACACAGTGAGCTTGTCTTTTCTTAATACGTGGCGCTATATGTAGAACTCATGGTCGACGGACACGATTCAAAAAGATGCATTGTTGGCGGGAGAGACCGCACTTTAACATTCGTAGAAAGTCAGTAGTAAGCGAAATAAGAATCGAGTCGGTAGCAGGTCAGAAGCGAGAGGTTGAGACGAGCGGTGTGCCTGCCAGCCACCAGCTATGATTTACAAGAGATTATAAACGGATGTGCAGAGACATCAGCTAACTATTGTTATAAGAGGAACTAATATTATTGAATTAATTTTTTGAGAAACTCAAGACTACTGAAGGTATGTTTGCGCATTGCTAGTCGTAAGATTATTGTAGAAAGTAAGTCCCATTTGAACGTTTCAAAAACCATTTCATTACCAACAGTAAATATTTAAAGAATCGTTTTCAGAATATAATAATTTTTTGCCAGCAATATTGCATTACTGATTATAATCCATTTTATTGTTGTCAAGAAAAAGTTTAACTATGAATTACGTAACTTCAGTCAAATTAATTAAAGAATAACGTCAGCTTTGGTAATAAATACAGCCACTTATTATGACAGCCCACCAGCACCTAATAGAGTATAGTAAAACAGAGTAAGTATATTCATGTCGCAGTTCGATGTGACAGTCAGATGGCGATCCAGTAACAGTAAAAAAAGGTAAGGAACAGTGTTGGGTTATTGCAGGTAACGACTGAGGGCCACGACGACGACACATTCTATGTTTCGTCGACATAATCAGCAAATCACTTTTAATAAGCAGCATTTAAATTTGAATGCGAAGATTGCATTTATTATTATTGAGAAAGAGAATTAATTTCAAAGGGAAGATTTCACTTGTTATTATTAAGAAAGAGATATAAATCCTAAGGGAAGGTTTCATAGGTTATTGTAGAAGGGAAGATTGCGTAACAAAAGAGATATAGAGGAGACGGGAAGGCTTTACTGTATACTGGGCCGAGATAAAAAAAATACCCTTTTCTCTTTTCTTCCGAACTCATAACGAGTAACCGGATGCGACCCGAATTCAAAGCACCCACTGTCCTTAGAGTAAACCCGGCGCCAGAACTTGACCCAGGTCAACCGGTGAGCAGTCGGTAGCAAAGGCGGCACGAACCGCGGAATTGATGATGATGGTTGATCTGTGGGGCGCTCAACTGGGTTGTTATCAGTGTCCGTAGGTGCTTGGAATGCACCTACTTTACTGACCCCATTTGGAAGGCTGTGTACAGGCCCGGAGGGCAATTTCAGGGGGCGCCAAATTCATATTCTTCAAGAAACAAAACCTTGTTTCACAAAGCGTCCAGCGTACATTGATCTGTTCATATGATTTTGAAATGCAACTCTGTTGATTTTGGAACATTTCGCATATGGTTAAAATGGCTCCGAGCACCATGGGACTTAACTTCTGAGATCATCAGTCCCCTAGAACGTAGAACTACTTAAACGTAACTAACCTAAGGACATCACACACACCCGTGCCCGAGGCTGGATTCGAACCTACGACCGTAGCGGTCGCGCAGTTCCAGATTGTAGCGCCTAGAACCGCTCGGCCACTCCGGCCGGCAACATTTCTCAGCACATTCTAAGTTGATCGCCATACAAAAGAGAAATTTATTAGCTAATAGGCAATAAAGAGTGCAAATTTTCTGAAGAGTTATTACTCTCCGGGTCACAAATAATCCCACCCAAGATAGGGGAAATGGTTCAAACGGCTCTAAGCACTATGGGACTTCAGCGGAGAATAAGTTTTGACAATGGCAGGAACAGTTACAGAATTAGTGATAACAAGATTGTTTTTTAGGACGAGAAAGTTGACGAAACGGGGACATCAAAGAAATTATATGGAAGAATATGACGATTCCAAATTTATACACAAATTTCATACTATTATTTTCCGATCTCATGCTTGAGAAACTGGAGTGTGTGAATGAAATGTGTCACTACTTCCTAACATAAAACTTTTTCCTTGTAGCAGGCCTAATAGACATTTGATATTGATGCTTCGTGAATTACATTCTGTCGTGTTATTTACGTAAAAATACACAAAAATGACCATTCGTGCGAAAACAGTCTTGTATTTTTGGCGTGTTCTATAATTTCTGCGACATTAGACAGGGCAATTTCGTTTTATCTAGCAGACAGTGACAAAACAAGCGTAACGAAATCGAGAAACCACACCACTCTTGGGAACTATTCGTATTAAAAGATTTTTCGGTGTTAGACATTGACATTTTCGTTTTTCATGCAGCAACACGTTTGACGAACTTTGGTGTGGTAGTAGAGTCTTTCGCAGAAAGGAAAGCACGCCGTGTAAAGCTGTATCAAGATTAGAAAGAAAAAATGCTGGGACCTAAGGATTGAAGAAATGTGTACTGCCTTGCTTGTCTCTTGGATTTACTGGTTTCATGTTTCCTATCTTTAATTCTGTCACACAAAAGAGAAATTTATTAGCTAATAGGCAATAAAGAGCGCAATTTTTCTGAAGAGTTCTTATTCTCCCAGTCACAAATAATCCCACCCAGGAGAGGGGAATGGGTTTACTCCGCCACCTGTTTGAGTGTGGAGAAATGGACTGATGACCCTGTAGTCTGGTATCTTTTTCTCCGATCCAATACAAACGTTTGAAATTCTTCCAATCGATCTGTGGCATGAATCAGCAAACCAGTCTTTAATAGTATTAGTTGAAAACAGTCTTGGTTGCAATTTTAGTACATCAGGCCAATATCGCCTTAGTTAACCTCAGTAAATACTTTATAGTTGGACACGAGTGACTCCAGGACTTGCACAACGCGTTCACGTTCACAGTAGCAAAAAATAGAATAAGATGCCAACTACTTAGGCCCTATCTTATTCTATTATTTGCTCCTGTGAAGGTGAACGCGTTGTGCAAGTCTTGGAGTCACTCGTGTCCATCCAGAAAGTATTTACTGAGGTTAACGAAGGCGATGTTGGTCTGATGTACTCGACGATGCCCTTTAGCTACACTGTCTAAAGGATCGTACTAAGAAATATCAAATTAAGATCAGCCTGAAGACGCCTAAATATGGTGAAACGCTTAGTTGACAAAAAAAAAAAAAACTAAAATTGAAACCAAGACTGTTTTCAACTAATACAAACGTATGAATTTCACAGAGCGGAATATAGTGACGTGCGATAGAAGAATGCTTTGTGAAGAGGCGTGGGACTGTACTTCGTCAAACATAAGACCAAATAACATGTCTTACATTTCCTCAAGCATGTATGTTTTATAACACACATCAAAAAAGTTATGCGTCACGCCGGTTCCCACAACTCCTGAAGATACACATTGACTGTGGGTATTGTATCACAGACACAGTCGCTTTGATTGTTCATAGATGTCACTAAAACCGGCCAAAGATGTAAACAACCATGTACGAGCAGCAACTATTAGATGGAGGGGGTCCGGCAGCCGATCAGTTCTAGTCATTCCACCAGGAAAGAGGTACACGGCTCGTGTTGTATGTAGTTCAACCATGCCTAGACGGTCCATAATGCGGTTATATGGCGTCCGCATTGTTACTTTGTGCCAGGAAGGGCTCTCAACAAGGGAAGTGTCCAGCCGTCTCTGAGTGAACCAAAGCGATGTTGTTCGGACATGGAGGAGATACTGAGATACAGGAACTGTTGATGACATGCCTCACTCAAGCCGCCCAAGGGCTACTACTGCAGTGGATAACCGCTACCTACGGATTATGGCTCGGAGAAACCCTGACAGCAACGCCACCATGTTGAATAATGCTTTTCGTACAGCCACAGGGCGTCGTGTTACGACTCAAACCGTGCGCAAGAGTCTACATGATGCGCATCTTCTGTTGTGTCTAGACAAGACAGCCTAGACACAATGAGAGGAAGCCGTAAGGCACGCGCTAAGTTAAAGCAGGGTGCGTGAGGTCTGAAACAGAATACGTAATGAATACTATAAAGAAAAGTACGTAGCTTCTGGAATACTTAACTTTAATCCATCCTTTTTGGTACATCTGGAGATTGTGGCGATACAAGTGAGACTCTTTAGATACATGCAATGTTACTAATGGCGCCTTGCTAGGTCGTAGCCATTGACTTAGCTGAAGGCTATTCTAACTATTTGCTCTGCAAATGAGCGAGGCTTCGTCAGTGTAGTCGCTAGCTACGTCGTCCGTACAACTGGGGCGAGTGCTATTCCGTATCTCGAGACCTGCCTTGTGGTGGCGCTCGGTCTGCGATCACACAGTGGCGACACGCGGTTCCGACATGTACTAATGGACCGCGGCCGATTTAAAATTACCACCTAGCAAGTGTGGTGTCTGGCGGTGACACCACATCTTCACTATCGACGTCCATGGCGAGGTCCATCTTTGCAACCACGACACCATGCAGCGCGGTACAGATGGGCCTAACAACATGCCGACTGGACTTTTCAGGATTGGTGTCACGTTCTCTTCAACAACGAGTATCGCATATGGCTTGAACCAGACGATCGTCGGAGACGCGTTTGGAGGCAATCCGGTCAGGCTGAACGCCTTAGACACACTGTCCAGCGAGTGCAGCAAGGTGCAGGTTCCCTGTTTTGGGGTGGCATTATGTGGGGCCGACGTACGCCGCTGGTGGTCATGGAAGGCGCTGTAACGGCTGTACGATACGTAAAATCCATCCTCCGATCTGTAGTGCAACCATATCGGCAGCATATTGGCGAGTCATTCGTCTTCACGGACGACAATTCGCACCCCCATCGCGCACATTTGTGAATGACTTCCTTCTGGGTAACGACAGCGCTCGACTAGAGTGGCCAGCATGTTCCCCAGACATGAATCCTGTTGAACATGCCTGGGATGGACTGAAAACGGCTGTTTATGGACGACGTGACCCAACAATCACTTTGAGGAGTGGTACAATCTGGATCAACAGTGCCTTGATGAACTTGTGGATAGTATGCCACGACGAATACAGGCATGCATCAATGCAAGAGGACGTGCTACTGGGTATTAGAGGTACGGGTGTGTACAGCGATCTGAACCACCACCTCTGAACGCTCGCTGTAAGGTGGTACAATATGGAATGTGTGGTTTTCATGAACATTAAAAACGGTGGAAATGATGTTTAAGTTCATCTCTATTCCAATTTACTGTACGGGTTCCGGAACTCACGGAACCGAGGTGATGAAAAAAAATTTTTTTTGTGTGTGCATGTGAAGGTGCTATGATGTTCTCGGTGCACAGTGTGCCGTGGCGGCGGTAAGCTTGTGTGCATAGGCTTGTCGCTCGCTTTTGGAAGGATTTCGCGCTATTATGGTGACTTGTGTGGAGTTCGGATGTACGAATCGTTCTGACTGTGATGAGAAATCGAAGGGAATAACATTTCATGTGTAAGTTGTCTCGTTATGTGTGATTTTACAACTTCATTGTGAATGAACGTGTGCTACATCGGTACTTGTACTATAGCGTGTTTTTCTCCTGTATGATTTTAGATTTCCTAAAAATGAAAGTCGGAAAGCTCTGTGGGAGAATGCCGTGAGGAGGAAGAATTGGCGTGCGTCTAAATGGAGCACTATATGTTCTCATCATTTCCGAGAAGAGGACGTAGACCGAACTTCCCTTTCAACAGTAAGGCTCAGAGAAAATGCTGTACCATCAGTTTTCCCTACACACCCAAAAGTTTGCAAAAGGTATGTTAATTCAAAGAATTAAATTCTTAGTTTTCAAGTTCACGTTTCAGTATAATACGTACGTATCGTCGATAATCGAAGTGTTGAGTAACTCACTTTGTCTTCATCATGTACCAAATTAAAAGCTAACACTACATTAACTGGCGTAAAGTATAGGCCTAAACAGGACGCTGTGTAGATTTGCCATTCTATGTACCGTATTTCAGTAAATATTGGCGGTAATGAACAGTGTTTCCCAGTAGTGTAACGTAACTGAAATATGCCAGTACATATTACAAACAAGATGTATTTATGGGGCTTTGGAGGGAGGGTATAGCTAACTTAGTTTTCAGTTTCTATCATTTAGTTTGTGATACACGTTTATTACTGAATTAACAAAATTGTATAGTTTACATTGAAGGCTAGCTATTCGTAATATTACATTAAAAACCATTTTTAATCACAAGAAACGCGGAGTTTCGCCTTTACGAGATTTTATTTTAAACAAAAACTTTGAAACAACCAATCTGATGACGTTACATGCGTTTATGGTGCAATTAGCGACTGTAATACACGCAGCGCTATAGCACACTGGCAATGTTTTGGTCAGAGTGTCATGGCGGCAAGCCACGCCCCCATGGCTTCAAAACGTAGTACGGCTGGGATACGTAGCGCCATCTCCCCTTATTCTTACCTCCATGGTATTCCCGATCGATTCTCGATCGTTGGGCCTCCGAGTGGTGTTTCTTTCTCGGTTGCTGGGCGCCTCCTGGCGGCGGGTGGCGCCGTCTCTGCCAGGTGGCTGTGTGCGACGACTGTCAAGTTTGGGCGCGGGCGGCGCGAGCGTTGCCTTTTGCGTCGGGCGGTGGGTCCCTCCGCGCTGTCGCTGTCCGGGGTTGGTGTTACTTGCTGCTCCCCGGGTCGGTGGTTCGAGTCGTCACCTGATTACCAGCTTTCCTGCCCTGTCTGACTGCTCCTTGCTGAGATCTGGGTGACGATACTCATGCCGGATCATCTTTCTCGAGGCGATATCCCTGGACCGCGCTTCGGCAGGAGCTTGTGGCTGTGCTGCTCCCGGATATACACTCCTGGAAATGGAAAAAAGAACACATTGACACCGGTGTGTCAGACCCACCATACTTGCTCCGGACACTGCGAGAGGGCTGTACAAGCAATGATCACACGCATGGCACAGCGGACACACCAGGAACCGCGGTGTTGGCCGTCGAATGGCGCTAGCAGCGCAGCATTTGTGCACCGCCGCCGTCAGTGTCAGCCAGTTTGCCGTGGCATACGGAGCTCCATCGCAGTCTTTAACACTGGTAGCATGCCGCGACAGCGTGGACGTGAACCGTATGTGCAGTTGACGGACTTTGAGCGAAGGCGTATAGTGGGCATGCGGGAGGCCGGGTGGACGTACCGCCGAATTGCTCAACACGTGGGGCGTGAGGTCTCCACAGTACATCGATGTTGTCGCCAGTGGTCGGCGGAAGGTGCACGTGCCCGTCGACCTGGGACCGGACCGCAGCGACGCACGGATGCACGCCAAGACCGTAGGATCCTAGGCAGTGCCGTAGGGGACCGCACCGTCACTTCCCAGCAAATTAGGGACACTGTTGCACCTGGGGTATCGGTGAGGACCATTCGCAACCGTCCCCATGAAGCTGGGCTACGGTCCCGCACACCGTTAGGCCGTCTTCCGCTCACGCCCCAACATCGTGCAGCCCGCCTCCAGTGGTTTCGCGACAGGCGTGAATGGAGGGACGAATGGAGACGTGTCGTCTTCAGCGATGAGAGTCGCTTCTGCCTTGGTGCCAATGATGGTCGTATGCGTGTTTGGCGCCGTGCAGGTGAGCGCCACAATCAGGACTGCATACGACCGAGGCACACAGGGCCAACACCCGGCATCATGGTGTGGGGAGCGATCTCCTACACTGGCCGTACACCACTGGTGATCGTCGAGGGGACACTGAATAGTGCACGGTACATCCAAACCGTCATCGAACCCATCGTTCTACCATTCCTAGACCGGCAAGGGAACTTGCTGTTCCAACAGGACAATGCACGTCCGCATGTATCCCGTGCCACCCAACGTGCTCTAGAAGGTGTACGTGAACTACTCTGGCCAGCAAGATCTCCGGATCTGTCCCCCATTGAGCATGTTTGGGACTGGATGAAGCGTCGTCTCACGCGGTCTGCACGTCCAGCACGAACGCTGGTCCAACTGAGGCGCCAGGTGGAAATGGCATGGCAAGCCGTTCCACAGGACTACATCCAGCATCTCTACGATCGTCTCCATGGGAGAATAGCTGCCTGCATTGCTGCGAAAGTTGCATGCTCTGTTGCCTGTGTCTATGTGCCTGTGGTTCTGTCAGTGTGATCATGTGATGTATCTGACCCCAGGAATGTGTCAATAAAGTTTCCCCTTCCTGGGACAATGAATTCACGGTGTCCTTATTTCAATTTCCAGGAGTGTAGTTTACAGGGGAGTACTTTTCCGTCCTCGGAAGTTTGCTGCTGTTTGTGTGTTTCAGCGTGCTATGGCTAAGAAGATTATCTTCGTTGTTATGACTGTGTCGGAACCGTGGGCAAACCACAGTATTCGTGTTTCTCAGTATTCTGTGGGGTGATGTACCTTAGTGTGTTTTTCTTGGCGTTCTATTGTGCTGTTGCAGAACTTTGTTTAACCTTTTCCCTCCTTACTCTTCCGCAGGTTGCCTTTGGATCCTGTGGCCTGTAATTTCGCTTCTGCCAAGTTCTGGGGTTATGGGGAATAATTGATTAAATTATGTTTTGGAATTTATGGGATTCTGTGTGTTTCTCTGGGGTTTTTGCTGGCCTGTGCCCGTACGATTTCCCGTTTCCTCGCCCGGGCGTCGTACGTAAGGTTTAAGGTGAGTGAATTTTTGTAGTTCCAGTCCAGTGGTTCGGTGGGCCTCGTGACGAATTATTTTTTTTTTTTTTTTGCACCCTGCCTGTCCTATCTCCCTGGCTTAAGGTTGGCTCCTCTGTGCCCGTGCGCGAGTGTGTATGTGGGCGACGGTGATCGTTTCCTGACTTGTTTACCGTTTCTTGCCGACTTCTCTGCATAGACTGCCGAATCTGTAATTTGGTCTATGCCATGTTATAGTTGCTTCAAGTTGGTTCGCACACTCCCCTCGGTAATGACATCTGCGCACCTGTAGATTGAATAATGTTTTGAACTATTGTAAGCTGGCGGTTGTCACCGTATGTGTTAAATTTTAACTTGTATTTGAGTTTTGATGTAACTGAGCTAATTTTATCTTACCTACTGCTGCGATGTCAGATATGTTACGGTCTAGGGCGCTGCAGTCATGGACTGTGCGGCTGGCCCGGCGGAGGTTCGAGTCCTCCCTCGGGCATGGGCGTGTGTGTTTGTCCTTAGGATAATTTAGGTTAAGTAGTGTGTAAGCTTAGGGACTGATGACGTTAGCAGTTAAGTCCCAGAAGATTTCACACACATCTGAACTTTTTTTTTCATAAATGTTAAAACCTACACTTGGGTTCCTAGTAAACTTTTATGTTGATAACTGGTGCAGCATTTTAGTGTAATGATATATCTTTTATGTTTTGGGGAAATTTTATCCTGGCAAATCCTTGGGGTTAAATTGTGCAACTTGTGTCTATGATCTATGGAAATGTTGGGGTGGATTGCACTTTCTCATTAGGCCTATCACTTATTGTTTTACTAAAGGCATTAAGGGATATTTGTTGAAATTTTTTTTAAATAATTAACAATCATAAATTTAATCTTACCTGTGAAGCCATATTTGTGGAGAGTTGTTATTTAAATTTCATTGTCCTCCCAGCTTGCCCTTTGCTACTGTATTAAAGGTGTTTGTTGTTTTGACTAATCGCAGCTGCTTGCCTTGAAGAACTACAGCTGTTTTGAAAGATTGAGAATTAGTGTAACTGTTTACTCCAATAAAGCCACCCTGTTAAAAGAAAAATTTTGGCGCTACCATTTGTTTCCCCCTTTTTCCCCTTCCACGGCTCACACAGTACTGTGACCCTGCCTAGTGCTGCTCAGATGTGGTCGACTGCAACCTTCATAAACGAGTATTCCTTTCCTCACGTTCTTATCCCATACACCAATTTGCCACTGTCATATCCGAATGCGCCAAAAATCTGGTTACTGGACAGTTCGACCAGCCGCCAAAATAGTGGTCCTCTACGAGGCCCTTTTCGATCCCTGTCAGATGCTGATGCAATACGCGGCACTTCACGCACCTTACGTACGCTAACAACCTGATAACTACTCTAAACACGAACAACTATAATGCATGCAGGTGGTCTTTCTACACATCACAAAGAACTGTAACCGTAATAATTTAGAGTTTTCTGTATTTGATGGAAAGTTATCGCGTGAAAAAGCGTTCGCTAAGGCAGGTTATAGGCCTGCAGCTCTTCTTAAATCTGTAAACCTGTAAACACACCAGAGAAGCATTTCTGACTATCCAGGTGATAATGGAAACAAAACTGGAGAAGAATCAAGACACGTTCATAGGGTTATTCGATCTGGTAATAGCTTTTGACAATGTAAAATGTTATTAGATGTTCGAAATTTTAAGAAAAATAGGGGTAAGCTAGAGAAAGAAATGAGCAATGTACAATATGTACAAGAACCAAAAGGCAACAGTAAGACTGGAAGAACAAGAACCAAGCAGTCGGATTAAAAGGCGTATAAGGTAGGGATGTCGTCATTCCCCCCAACTGTTTAATCCATACAATGACGGAATGGAATAAACAGTTTAATGAGAACAGAATATGGATTGAGAGTAAATGGAAGAAAGACGAAAGTAATGACAAATACCGGAAATGAGAACAGAATTGTGCGTCACGAAGTAGATGAAGTTAAGGAATTCTGCTATCTAGGCAGTAAAATAACCATTGACGGACGGAGCAAGGAGGACATCAAAAGCAGACTAACAAAGGCAAAAAGGGTATTCCTGACCAAGAGAAGTCTACTAGCATCGAACATAAGTCTCAATTTGAGAAAAAAATTTCTGAGAATGTACGTTCGGAGCACGTCGTTGTATGGTAGTGAAACATGGACTCTTGGAAAACCGGAACAGAAGAGAATCAAAGAGTTTGAAAGAAGAATGTTGAAAATTAGGTGGACTGATAACGCAAGAAGAAAACAGGTTCTCTGCAGTACAGGCGGCGAAAGGAGTATATGGAAAAAAATGACAAGAGGGAGAGACTGGGTGATAGGACATGTGTTAATACGAGGGCCATTCGATAATTAAAGAGACAAATTGGTCTGGGGGAAAAACTGTTACTAGGGCAAATTTGGTACTTTTATGGCTTTAAGTTGGCATCACTGAGATGATTACTGATCAGCTGATGTATCAACATTGTTTGGTTTATAACCTCAAAAATGCATTTCAAGATGGCGAGTCCGTTTGAAACGTCCACATTAGTTTAACAACGTTCTGTTATTCGTTTTTTACTTGCTGAAGGCGAGAAACCAGTGAATATATACTGTTGAATGCCTAAAGTTTATGGTTAAGGTTGTACGGATCTTGCAAATTTTTACAAGTGGGTAGAGAAGTTCAAAAATTGTTGCGACTCAGTGGCTGACGAACACCTTTCTGGCCGACCAACTCCCCCTCTTGAAAGTCGAATTGATGACATTTTCCGTGCTGACCGCGTGTGATTGTGCAATGATAGTTGATAAGGTTCAAGTTAGTTCAAGAAAGGCTTTGAGCTCTATGGGACTTAATATCTGAGGTCATCAGTCCCCTAGAACTTAGAACTACTTAAACCTAACTAACCTAAGTACGACACACACGTCCTTGCCCGAGGCAGGATTCGAACCTGCGACCGTAGCGGTCGCGCGGTCCCAGACTGAAGCGCCTGGAACCGCTCGGCCACTCCGGCCGGCTTCAAGTTAGTACTGGTACAGTTCATAACATTATCTGTAACAAGCTGAAGTACCGCAAAACATGTGCAAGATGGGTCCTAAAGGGGTTGACGCGGTTACACAAGGAAACAAGTTTGAAAGTGTGGACTGAGCTAAAGGAACATTATGAAAGAGAAGGATAGCGCTTCCATAGGAAAATTTTCATTTGTGACGAAACTAGGGTTCAGTATTATGAGCCAGAATCAAAAAAACAAAGCACGGAGTGGAAGCACACCAACTCACCTGTCAAGAAAAAAATTCAAAACTCATCATCTGGAAAACTCATTTTGATGGTGTTTTGGGTTGCTGAATGTGCCATTTTCATGATTATCTCTAAGAGCAGCGTACAATGTGCAGCCGATACTATTCGGATTTGCTTTAAACCAGGGTGAGGTCAGCCGTGAGAGAGATGGTGGGGATCTCAGAGAAGAGGTGTGATTCTCCAGCAAGACAATGCACGTCTTCATATTGCTCAACTAACTTGTCAAACCATCGACAAAATGGGCTAGGAAGTAGTGCCTCATCCCTCTTACTGTCATGATTTAGCACCTAGTGCTTACATTTGTCTGCTGCACAAGGTTCCAGGACAACGAGGACGTGAAAAAGTCTGTGGGAAATTGGTTCAAACATCAAGATGAAGAGTTATTTGCACCCGGAATAAAAAAGCTTGTAGCCTGTTTGAACAGGTGCATAAATGTTCAAGGGGATTATATTGAAAAGCAGGAAAAGTATTTTCTCCAGACCAATTTGTCTCTTTAATTATGGATTCAGGTTACCTAATCAACAAGGTTGAGGTTACGGATATGAAAGTAGCTAGGATGATTGCAGGTACTAGTAGATGGGAACAATGGTTCAAATGGCTCTGAGCACTATGGGACTTAACTGCTGTGGTCATCAGTCCCCTTGAACGTAGAACTACTTAAACCTAACTAACCTAAGGACGTCACACACATCCATGCCCGAGGCAGGATTCGAACCTGCGACCATTGCGGTCACGCAGTTCCAGACTGTAGCGCCTAGAAACGCACGGCCACTCCGGCCGGCTGGGAACAATGGCAGGAGGGTGTTCACAATGAGGAAATCAAAGAAAAACTGGGAATGAACTCTATAGATGTAGCAGTCAGGACGAACAGGCTTAGATGGTGGGGTCATGTTACACGCATGGGAGAAGCAAGGTTACCCAAGAGACTCATGGGTTCAGCAGTAGAGGGTAGGAGGAGTCGGGGCAGACCAAGGAGAAGGTACCTGGATTCGGTTAAAAATGATTTTGAAGTAACAGGTTTAACATCAGAAGAGGCACCAATGTTAGCACTGAATAGGGGATCATGGAGGAATTTTACAAGGGGGCTATGCTCCAGACTGAACGCTGAAAGGCATAATCAGTCTTAAATGATGATGATGATGATGATGATGATGATGATGATGAATTATTGAATGACCCTCGTACATTAGGGAATGACCTCCATGGTGCCAGAGGGAGCTGCAGAGGGTAAACACTATAGAGGAAGACTGAGATTGGAATACATTCAGCAAATAATTAAGGACGTAGATTCCAAGTGCCAACGGCCTTGCCGCAGTGGTAACACCGGTTCCCGTCAGAATACCGAAGTTAAGCGCTGTCGGGCTGGGCTAGCACTTGGATGGGTGAGCATCCGATCTGCCGAGCGCTGTTGGCAAGCGGGGTGCACTCAGCCCTTGTGAGGCAAACTAAGGAGTTACTTGATTGAGAAATAGCGGCTCCGGTCTCGGAAACTGACATCCGGCTGGGAGAGCGGTGTGCTGACCACATGACCCTCCATATCCGCATCCAGTGACGCCTGTGGGCTGAGGATGACACGGCGGCCGGTCGGTACCGTTGCGCGCTCCAAGGCCTGTTCGGGAGGAGTTTAGTTTTTAGTTTTAATAAGTTGCAAGTGCTTCACTGAGGTGAAAAGTTTGGCACAGAAGAAGATTTCGTTGCGCGCCACTAGCCAGAAGACTGACGACCGAGATAAAAGAAGTAATCAAAAGATAAATACAAAATGATTTAAGAAAGATAGCTGTGTGGTCTGAAAATCATCAGCCGACCCTTAGGGCTAAAAAGCGTGTGGTTCTCCACATGAGTACTAAAAATAATCCGATAGATTTGCGTTATACGACAAATTACATAGTTTTCAAGGTTGTCGATCGAACTAAATACATAGGGGTTACAATCACAAATGACTTAAATTAGAACCACCATATAGTAAATGTTGTGCAGAAGTCGTTGCAAAGAATGTATTTCATTCGTGGAATACTTAGAAGACGCAACGACTCAACTAAACAGGCTACTGGGACTATGCTTGTCCGTTCTCAGCTGGAGAGCAATGGATATTGTCACACGGGTGGCAATGGCTCGCATGAGTATTTCCAGTCTGTGCGCGTCCTCGGCCACTGAGGTAGGTTCACTGTATTTAATAATTCAGAAATAATCACGGCCCGCATCTCGTGGTCGTGCGGTAGCGTTCTCGCTTCCCACGCCCGGGTTCCCGGGTTCGATTCCCGGCGGGGTCAGGGATTTTCTCTACCTCGTGATGGCTGGGTGTTGTGTGCTGTCCTTAGGTTAGTTAGGTTTAAGTAGTTCTAAGTTCTAGGGGACTTATGACCACAGCAGTTGAGTCCCATAGTGCTCAGAGCCATTTGAACCATTTGAAATAATCACGGAGAAACTAAACTGGTTTGTATAGTCAAAAATACTGGGTATTACATATACTTCGAGAAATGTTATTTTGAACAAAAAAATTGTTTAAAAACAGAAAACATGTAAACTTCAACGGCACGAATTTGTCTACTTTTTTTCGACTCTTGTCACCCAGAAGCTGGATGGCAGATTTAAAACATTGTTTCCTTATACTGATCACGAATTTACGGAGTCACACCCTCTGCCTGTTGACATTGATGTGAGGCACAGATTCACTGTTGCTGCAAGATTCTAGACATTTCATGGAATCCTATTCGTCTCATTATTCGCAACTGCTGAGTAATGAAGGATATAATGCACAGAAATAATACGCACTACAGATCACAGAACCAGAGCAACTAGTGAATCAGGTACTTTCTGGAGAAGAATGCGATTATTATGCGATCTCGCACCACAAAAGCAGAATACGTGGGCTGCGTCATACCCATAGCACGATTTGGGGACTTTATAGAAAGGGCCATGAATGCTAAAAAACTGATGAAGTGAAGAGCCGGAGGTTAAAGCTGTTCGACCAAAATTGCCTTCGGCTCCGTTATTTCAAAAGTGATGATGGTAGGATAGCCACTGTACATCCGTGAGCATGTGTGGTCGTTCATACGTGTTAGAGGTTAGGTGCTTATTGAACCTCGTATAAAAACGCTACCGTATTTTGGAGTTATTTGGAACACTTTTGAACTCTGAAGCCATCCTGCATTCCAACAATGAATGGAAACACAATAAAAATGTATTCCAAACTTTGGGGCAAGATCCCAGTTGAGCTTTTCAGTAGATAATAGAATTATACACTACTTCAGCAAAGGTACCCGGACATCCCCAGAAATTTACGTTTTCATATTAGGTGCATTGTGCTGCCACCTACTTCCAGGTACTCCATATCAGCGACCTCGGTAGTCACTAGAGAGAGAGAGCAGAACAAGGGTGCTCTGTGGAACTCACGAACTTCGAACGTAGTCAGGGACTGGGTGTCACTTGTGACATACATCTGCATATAAACATCCCTACGTCCACTGTTTCCGATGTGAAAGTGAAGTGCAAACGTGAAGGGACACGTACAGCACAAAAGCTGTAAGTAGGCTGTTTAGGTTTTTATATTGGTAACGCCACGTAGCGCTCTGTATGAAAATCACTGGCTGTGCTGCGTGCGGTCTGTGGCTGGTTTGCATTGTTGGAATATGCTATTGTAGTGTTGGGCAGTTGGCTGTTAACAGCGCGTAGCGTTGCGCAGTTGGAGGTGCGCCGCCAGCAGTGGTGGATGTGGGGAAGAGAGATGGTGGAATTTTGAGAGCGGACGATCTGGACGTGTGTCCATCAGAGACAGTAAATTTGTAATATTGGATATCATGGACTGATACATATAATATGACTATTGAACAATATTAAGGTAAATACATTGTTTGTTCTCTATCAAAATCTTTCTTTTGCTAACTGTGTCTATCAGTAGTTACTGCCTTCAGTAGTTCTAATCTTTTATTTAGCTGGCAGTAGTGGCGCTCGCTGTATTGCAGTAGTTCGAGTAACGAAGATTTTTGTGAGGTAAGTGATTTGTGAAACGCGTAGGTTAATGTTAGTCAGGGCCATTCTTTTGTAGGGATTTTTGAAAGCCAGATCGCGTTGCGCTAAAAATATTGTGTCAGTTTAAGCACAGTCATGTATAACTGTTCAAAGGGGACGTTTCATATGTCGACCCTTAGCCGAGGATACCTCACTGGAATCTTCTGATTTTTTCTTGTAGTCTGTGTAATTAGTGTAGCTTTCGTTTATTGCTAGCGCGTAATCGTAGAGATAATCTCCTTTGCAGTTGCAGTCTTTCATTGTTGTACAGTAAAACAGTTGTGGCATGCATGTAGATTTGCACCAAGTATTTCACAGCTGCGCTTGCGATTAACTAGATATTATTTTGAGTGCTATGTTAATGTGTTTTCTTATTTTGCTCTTCAAATTGTGCTTTTCTGTGTTATCGTGTGAAAGACGTGATAATTATGGCGTGTGTAAAACGGAACACTAGGCTCCAAAGTAAACTGAGAAATAATAGTGACGACGAGCGTAGCTTATCAGCACCACTGTGTAATGAATTAACAGACATTCAAAGTAGTAATTTGGCAATTGTGCATAGGGAAATGGAGCGGGCGGCAAATAATGGCATAGACAGTGAAACAAATAGTGAACAGGGAAGCATTATCGATCGATCGGTCGGCAACAGCTCGCCACAGGAATCCGAAATGACAGGACACAATCTTGCAAATACTGTAGATTCAGGTTTTGTGTCCTCACCGTTTTCTCAGGTAAGCTGAGACGCATTTTCTGCTTTTCAAAATGCGAACATTGCCGCTTCAAATGCACTGCCGAATAGCACTGAGGAACATGTTTCAGACACCAGTGCATTGTTATTACAGTTAATGCAACAAATGGGAGAAAGGCTACAAAAGTTAGACACAACACTTGAACAAAATCAGAAACAAATGGGACAAAATCTTCAAAAGTTAGACACAATGGAACAAAATCTCCACACCACGCTTGTACAAACACGTAAAGATTTAACTACTGAGTTACATAAAATCGAATCGAAATGTCAAAAAGTCTGTAATGATGTAAAAACACAAATTTGTTAGCATTTCCAACCTATTTTTTCGCGGCATGAAAATACATTACAGAATCACGAAGCAGCCATAAAAGAACTGCAAACTATTGTTCATGAAAATCATGAGGCCTTGCAAGCTAAAATTGACTAAGTTGCATCTACCGATTCGGTTACGCAACTTGCAAAAACTCAGGAAAACTTAATGGACACAGTAGATACGATTTCAACACAAATGGACACTCTGAAACTTGGTTCAGAAAAACACACTGAGGAAATAAGTACACTATCGGAGAAAGGAGCCGAACTTTCGGATCAGTTCACTAACTTATCTACAAAGGTAGATGATGATCTAAATAACACAAGACCTGTAGCCGTCGCTGACACAGAAGAGTATGAACACATTAAGAAATTCAAACAAAATCAGAATCAAATTAATACGCAACACAAAAGAGAAATCCTGGAAGTACAAGATCAGTTGGCACAAGTAATACAAAAATTACATATTTGAGAGGACACTCGCTCTCCAACACGGGAAGAGGGACTTAGAAATACGGAAAAGCCGCAAAATAACAACACAGGGCATTTCGGAAATTATGAAAGAAATTGGCAAGGTGCACCGAATTTTGAGATGGAACCGCCGACACGACGTAACAATGACCGATATGCGACTCGCCGACATGATGATTTTGACTATGAGTTGTTCATTACTACACGTAAATTCAAAACATTTAAGAATTCTGGCAACGACATTCATCCACAAGCATGGCTTCATCAATTCTCTCATTGTTTTCCTCCCAACTAGTCATTAGAGCACAGATTAGAATTTATGTGTGGCTACTTAGAGAATGAACAAGCTGTAAGAATGCGATCGGTCATTCACGATTGTCATAGTGAAGGAGAATTTTATCATGCCTTCCCCTCAGCATATTGGTCTCAAGCTACACAAGACCGAGTAAAACATAACATCATAATGATGAAACATTTCGAACAATCTGAATTTTCAAGTCTTGTGAAATATTTTGAAGACATGTTGCACAAGAATCAGTACCTGTCAAACCCATACAGCCCCTCAGAACTCATCCGCATTTGCTTAATCAAATTGCCTGAACATTTACGACATATTATTTTGGCAGACGACATTGAAGCTTTTCATGGACTGTTACAAGAACTGGAAATTGACACTGACAATCGCGGAATGCGAAAACAGGCGCACAACAATTACAGGTCACATCCGTCACAATTCCGCGATGACAGAAATAATAACTGGACACGACAAGGCTATTCTTACAACGTAAATCGTGACCAAAACAGACACCACCCGTATGACAACTGTTAGCAGAGTAGTAATAGTTACAGAGAAAGATCGCATTTCCATAGCAATGAATATGACAGAGACAGTAATAGAAACAGACAATATGGCAACCAGAACTAGTATTGTCACGGGAGACAGAATAATGTCACATGCAACAGTCCACCGTGCAGTGATAATTCAGGGAGAAACTTAAACGACAAGAAAGAAACTACAGTAACTACCGACATGACGACAGACGATATAACCATGACGACAGACCTGAATTTCATCAGAACTGGTGGGATTCAAACAGGGCTGGGCCCTCTCGGCAAGGCGAATTTGTAAAAGTTAGGTCTCCTAATCCCAGTAACGATGCGCGACAACAAAGAGACAATAGGCAATGACTCGCACCGCAAGCAGCCATGTGCACCAGGCTTAGAGAGAAATAACATAAACGTTAACCTTGAAAAATAAATTTAGCATTTCTTACCGACGTATACATGATAATTGCTTTGAAGCTGAAACTCTGCGCAGTGGAAAGGGTAAAAGACTGCACCACATTTCACATGTAAAACCGTCTATTGAGAGATAATCTGCTTTTTAACTTAGTCTTTGCCATAAAATTTTTCACTTCACGCTATTAGTACAATTTGTCACACTGAGAAACTGTTAACACGCAACAGTGTTTTGAAGTTAACTATCCAGTCTAGAACCTAGGGAACATACTTAGTATTTACGAGTGCATTGTTATAGTGAACAGACGACACAGTGTTATTGTGTGTGTACGTTCTTGCTCGTTAATTGCACGATTACGTAACGACTATAACGCTTACATGCTTAGAACATATACTACTAATGAGACTTTAATGCAACATTTTGGTTTACTTAAAAAGACATTCTTTATTTGAAGTACTTTCTGTGGGTTTAAAGATGACTTAGCATTTGGTTTCTTTGACAGTTACACAATTATATCACGATGCTGCTAATGTGTGACACAATTTACGTTGTTGCTTTTGTGCTGTATCTGCTTTTTCTGAATTCATCTGGAAAGTAAAACATGTTTTAGTAGTAACTTTGTGGTATAGCTACAACAAGACAGCCTTTTTTGTAGCACAACAATACGTTACAGTGTAGTACTTTCTTGATCACGGTACTGTACGTAATAACTACGATATCTATACGCATAGCATTTCGCTTTTGTTTATTACGAGGTAAGTACATTAACTTCCACAGAACTTTGCTTACGGATGACAATAATTACAACACTTGGCACATTTTTTACCCTTAAGTAATGACAGAGATTATCTTACAACAAGACGCACAGTTTAGCGCTACAGTACACGTATTTGAGCAATTAATTTTGTACTTAAAACATTTATTTTTAAAGATTTTTGAATTACAAAGAAAGTTTTCCGTGATACATTTCATTCCATTGCTGTAGAGGGTATAATTACATTAATCCTCAGGGGGTACACGCCTACTTTGTGTACCATGTGTCTAGCAAGCACAAGGAGCCCTAGCTAATATGGTATTTGCTTATACAACTTTACACATCGGTACCATATTTCTCTAACACATAAATTACACAGCTATCTGATCATTTAACTGAGAGATAAACATTTTTTTACTACATCAGTGACACATGTTTACACAATTACACAGTTGGATAACTTCACACTTATGAAACTGTATTTTGTCTGTACTGTGTGAACTGTTCATATTTTTTTGGAACCATTGTGATACTATGAAAGCTTTGAATGATGTATTTGGTATGGGATCATGATTTTTAAAGTACGTTTGAGGTAGATGACACTTTTGAAATGAGCAGAGAATTTTTTTTAGATTTTAAAATATTCAGAAAGCTATGCGGTTCTGGCGCTGCAGTCTGGAACCGCGGGACTGCTACAGTCGCAGGTTCGAATCCTGCCTCGGGCATGGGTGTGTGTGATGTCCTTAGGTTAGTTAGGTTTAAGTAGTTCTAAGTTCTAGGGGACTTATGACCTAAGATGTTGAGTCCCATAGTGCTCAGAGCCATTTGAACCATTTTTAAGGAGTAGTGGTTAGGGACTCTGACTTGTGAAAAAGGATGATGGAAACCAAGAATCGTACTTTAAAGAGTTATGAAATGTGTGTAAGTGCGTGAATGTATCACAATGCCGATGATAATTTTTTGGACACTATTATATTATAAGGATTTTGTTTCTATACATTTGTAACGCAAATTCTCCACCTGTGAAATGTTATATGAGACTGTCACTGTAGTGCAAACTGGTGTCGTAAATATTTCGATAAGAAAGTTAAGTGACCACCTTCACGTAATGCGTTGTGGGCACCCAGCTGTGCGACAGTCGCCTGGAAAAAAGCCATTAGTGTGTGTCTTTCAGAGGCACAGGTGGAGAAAAAAGGAGGCCATTATCCTCGCTATTGACATTTCTTTGTAGATAGCATCACAGTCATGACACACTCAAACTTGAAAACATATGATTACACTGTGGAGCTCGTAATTTATGATATTTACTAAAATGCTTAATGAAATGATGAGAAACATTTTGTATCTATTGTCTTTGTAGTTGAGAGATTGCTCATTTTGTTTAATATCTAGTTTCCAGCTGCACTGCAGCATTGGTTAAAATAAAATTTAATAGATGTACTAATATCACTATTTTCTGTCTACAGACCCAGTAAAGAGTAATTTTGTGATGTACTTTTGTAGAAAAGAGAGCACAAATAGACATTTCCCTTCACAGGAATTGCATAAATAATTTTTTAATGACTTGGTAACTTTCTTGCAGAGTAAGTTATCGTGATGCATCACTCCAGTGTTAAGATGTGACATAGGTATTAGAAATGGCCATTTTTAGTGTAATATTTTTTCTGCTTGAGCTTTGACATGTTTAGGTATAAGTTATTTCATTTGCTGCTGCTGTTTGCCAGGCATAGTGTTACTGAATTTCACTTTTTATTACTCTGTTAAGCCAGTTTTACTACTGATTTATTTTTCTTGTTTGCTGCACATTGCCTTATATTAGTTGTAATATTGCAATTGCTCTGCTAATTTATTTTACTGCTGCTTGCTTTGCCAATTTGAATTTTTTGTCATTGCTGTTTGTGTTAATTTGTTATGTGCTGCTGCATTTCCTTGTCCCTTGGTATATATATCTGAGCTCAGTAGATTTAAGTTAGCCTAAGAGGGGGCAGACTATATAAGAAACTAACTATGATGAATTGGAAGAAATGCACTGAGAAGCTATAAGAAAATGGTTTGGCCAAAAAAGTATTTTGAAAAGAGGATATGAACAAAAAAGTAGAGTTTAGGTAGGATTTTCTTGGAAATAAATGATGAGGTAAGATAATAGAAAATAAATAATGAGGTAAGAAATATGTGAACATATAAATACAGGAAGCATGCTTGGATAGGATTTTTTTGGTGGAAACAAATGTTGAAATAAGATGAAAGATCTATGGAATGAAGTTTTGGGTTGGACTGCAGTACCAAATGTTACACTGAAAACAAACCCTGCACTTTCCTCTTGGGTTATTCTGCTATATGTTTGTGTACCCTTGTTTATTTGTGTTTTTCCTGTCTTTATGTGTTTAGCTGATGAGAGTTATATTGTAGAATTTTTCTAATACTCAGCTACATTCACTATGATGAGGAATACTGTTATTCTCAAATATAATTTGCATTAATAATACGTTATTTACTTTGTAAAGATGTTTATTCTGCTTTGTTTTAATGCTCACGTGTGAAGTTGATGTTTCAAAAGTTATTCTGATCTTTTATGTATTTTCTTATGTCATAATTCCTGTAACACTGATGTATATGTTAGTTTGATTCTTTTGTAAAGCCGTATTACTACAAATGTTATCTGTATTGTTATGTTCTTTAATTATATATTTTGTACCTTTGTTATTGTATTCACATGTTATAATATTGTAATTGACACCAGTTCATGAAATTAAGTAACTTGTAAGCATTCATTTCACTGCACACATTTCTGTTGGTCATAGTATATGCAGAATATGTGAAAAAAAGAGGACTGTTAGTGCTCCGACGTGTATTGAAAATTCAGCAAGGGACTGGTTAACAGCATTGCTGGTTCTAAGGACAATTCCAAAAACTTTGTGAGTGCACAAGTGTTGGTTTATGGACTTGCTATATTCTCCACAAGACTCTTCGATGGTGATTGTGCACCTGCACAGTCGCAACAGATGGCTGCTGGCCATCTCTACAAGGGCTACAGTGGGTCTGCACCTTTGATGATCCACCAATACCATTATTTCTACAAGGACTGCAGTGGGTCTGCACCTTTGATGACACACCAATACCAGTATTTATACAAGGACTGCAGTGGGTCTGCACCTCTGGTGGCCCACCCCTACCAATATGCTTCAAAACTTCGACTGACTCTGCTGTGGATTTGCTCTGTTGTGGCCCATTACCTGTCTGCATGTCAAGAGTCAGCACTGTCTTTCTGTTGGAAGGACAACGCTACTTCTTCAGGACTGCATGGAAATCCACTACTTCTGTGTGGATTTTCCTTTACTGCTCAGACTTTGAGGAAAAAAACCGCAATTTTACTGTGATGAATGATCAGGACTGTCTTTATGGACTGTGAGAAAATTTTAGCTTTTGACCAACATTGTATCAATAAGCGTGTGCATTTGATTTCTTTGTTATTGTAATTGTGAAAAAATTTTAACAAATATGTATTGGCCAGTGGCCAAAACAATTTGTAAAATTTTTTGTGGGGAGCATTGGGGCTATGCAAGTAGGCTGTTTAGGTTTTTATATTGGTAACGCCACGTAGCGATCTGTATGAAAATCACTGGATGTGCTGTGTGCAGTCTGTGGCTGGGTGGCATTGTTGGAATTTGCTATTGTAGTGTTGGCCAGTTGGCTGTTAACAGCGCGTAGCGTTGCGCAGTTGGAGGTGAGCCGCCAACAGTGGTGGATGTGGGGAAGAGAGATGGTGGAATTTTGAGAGCAGACGATCTGGACGTGTGTCCATCAGAGACAGTAAATTTGTAATATTGGATATCATGGACTGATATATATAATATGACTCTTGAACAATTTTAAGGTAAATACATTGTTTGTTCTCTATCAAAATCTTTCTTTTGCTAACTGTGCCTATCAGTAGTTACTGCCTTCAGTAGTTCTAATCTTTTATTTAGCTGGCAGTAGTGGCGCTCGCTGTATTGCAGTAGTTCGAGTAACGAAGATTTTTGTGAGGTAAGTGATTTGTCAAACGTATAGGTTAATGTTAGTCAGGGCCATTCTTTTGTAGGGATTATTGAAAGTCAGATTGCGCTGCGCTAAAAATATTGTGTGTCAGTTTAAGCACAGTCATGTATAATTGTTCAAAGGGGACGTTTCAAAGCCTACAGGCCGATCTTGTCTGTTGACCGAAAGAGACCGCCAACAGTTGAGGAGGGTCGTAATGTGAAATAGGCAGACATCTGTCCACACCATAACACAGGAATTCCAAACTGCATCAGGATCCACTGCAATTACTATGACAGTTAGGCGAGAGTTGAGAAAACTTGGATTTCATGGTCGCGCAGCTGCTCATAAGCCACACATCACGCCGGTAGATGCCAAACGACGCCTCGCTTGGTGTAAGGAGCATAAACATTGGACTATTAAACAGTGGAAAAACGTTGTTTGGAGTGACGAATCACGGTACGCAATGTGGCGATGCGATGGCAGGGTGTGGGTATGGCGAATGCCCGGTGGACGTCATTTGCTAGTGTGTGTAGAGTCAACAGTAAAATTCGGATGCGGTGGTGTTGCGGTGTGGTCGTGTTTTTCATGGAGGTGGTTTGAACCCCTTGTTGTTTGGCGTGGTACTATCACAGCAAAGGCCTACATTGATGTTTTAAGCACCTTCTTGCTTCCCACTGTTGAAGAGCAATTTGGGGATGGCGACTGCATCTTTCAGCACGATTGAGCACATGTTAATAATGCACGGCCTGTGGTGGAGCGGTTACACGACAATAACAGCCTTATAATGGACTGGCCTGCACAGAGTCCTGACCTGAATCCTGTAGAACACTTTTGGGATGTTTTGCAACGCCGACTTCGTGCCAGGCGTCACCAACCGACATCGATACCTCTCCTCAGTGCAGCACTCCATGTAGAATGGGATGCCATTCCCCAAGACACCTTCCAGTACCTGATTGAACGTATGCCTGCTAGAGTGGAAGCTGTCACCAAGGCTAAGGGTGGGCCAGCACCTTACTGGAATCGAGTATTGCCGATGGACGGCACACGAACTCTTAAGTCATTTTCAGCCAAGTGTCGGGATACTTTTGATCACATAGTGTACTTAAATATCTGCTGTTGCAAAAACAGGAAAAAACGGGTGTTTCAAGCTTCGCATTGATATAGGGTTTCTTGAAACACTTCCGTTTCTGACGTAAGATCGGATGGTAAAAGCGTCAGGTGTAGGTAGTAACATTGTGCAAACGTTTTTGAAAACCTACAAATCCGAGGACTCTTGAACGTAGCGATTAAACTTTAGTAATTCTGTCACATGTGGCGGTAGCTATGGCATTTTAATCTGCTTCATAGCTTTAAAGGCTAAAGAATGCCACTAGCCACAAAAGTTTTTTTATTTATTTAAACAGCTCAACCTCTTTGAGGCTGCTTCTTTGAGCGTTCATCGCACTTTAGGGATACCACAGTAAAATGATTTTCATTTATATTGTGAAGTTCTGAACAGGTGTATTTTATAATTTTTTTATCGGTGATTTTTGAAGTGAATTCTAGATTATTATTTTACTGTAATCATCAATGCATCAGTGATCATCTTCATGATTTTAAGTTGTTTCAGATTTGCGCATGGAATGATAAAATTTTTTTTAAAGAAGCCTGGTGTGACATCATGACTGTTTTCATGACATTATGAGAAAAATGGGTTCATATGGCTCTGAGCAATATGGGACTTAACATCTATGGTCATCAGTCCCCAAGAACTTAGAACTACTTAAACCTAACTAACCTAAGGACATCACACACATCGATGCCCGACGCAGGATTCGAACCTGCGACCGACCGTAGCAGTCACGCGGCTCCGGACTGAGCGCCTAGAACCACTAGACCACCGCGGCCGACTCATTATGAGAGATTTCATAAGTTGGCTTGTAGAAAAGATGTCAAAGGTAAATTTTCAAGGCTCAATCGTCGAAAACATATCTGGAGGCTGGTAACTGCATTTATTTACTTGATTTACTTGCTAAAACTACACGTTATCGTATTGTACGGGATGAACTGGTTTAAACTAGGGAACTGGTTTAAAAAAGAAACTGGTTTAAAAAATTTTGTTTCAAAGGCCCCAGTCAAATCATTAAAAGTTTTCTCCCATACAACTTCGGCTGTGCCAATGTAACACAAGTTTCCAGCGTTTTCGGAAACGAAGCAGATCTGTCCGGTTGAAGCTGCTGACATCAGCCCTGTGCTGAAGATTCACGGCCATCGGTTTAACCAATAGCGTGTTTGGGAGGCAGGTCACCTGTTTGAATGCTGGATGGTTCTGCAGAGAAGAACACAGTCCCTTCGTTCTCTAGTGATCGAGACCTCGAGCAGAACAGACGTCCATCATCGGAGACAGAGCCTTTGGCTCTGCGCCCCATGACAGGCCATCAACAGAACTTAACATGAATCGCCTCCCGTTGCCCACTTTATTTAGTTTGCTCCACCTCCTAGACGGTCCGACACCTGGCAACCTCTTACCCTAGGCGCGCTCCTCGTATCCCGACTTCATTTTAAGCAGTTTGCGAGGTGCCTGGGTGGAGAAGAGTTTGTACCTCTCTAATTCAGACGAATTTTGCATGAGAACTTGCACTCGACCCTCTTCTTATCTACCACCTAATTAATTATGCCCGCAACGGTAACGGAAGTAAATGATGGTGGACCCTGCTAGTTGGTAAAATAAGGAGTGCACACTCACAATAATGTAATAAAATCGTTATCTACTCAAAAAAGAGAGCTTTATCATAATAAGCAACAGGAAAAGGGATTCTGCCTATATCTGCGGATTAAATATCACAATGAAATTTATTATATATCAGAACATAAATGTACATGATTGTCGACACACACACAGTAGGTTAGAGCATAGGGTATACTGAAAAATTATGAGGATAAGAGTTGGCTCGAGAACAAGGGCTCCTACTCTCTGTGATGCAACAGACTGGCGACAATGACCGAAGCTCCTAATGAATCAAATACTAATCGCCCGAATATATAGCAGTATCGCAATTAGTAGTGAGAGGTCAAATGGGATCACATGGAGACACAAGCAAGGTGGATCTGTACCAAGGCGATCGCGCATGCTGTTGAGGGACTCAGTATAAAATTGATAAGGTCCTACAATGCCGGAGCCCCAAAATACTGTACCAGGACTGAAATCTGCAGCACGTCGTCGGTAGGCAGCGACCTGATGATGTAGGCGCTGCAGCAACTCTGTGTCAACCCCTGGCCGCGAAGGCTGTCCGAGAAGTTCTTCCGAAAACGAGCGACCAAGTCGCAAGACTGTCCGACTCCGAGGAGATCAGATCCCCGATCCCCTCTGTGATGTGATGCAAGCAGCGAAGCCTGCATTGCTCTACTCGCTACTCTCCTCGAAAACCGCGAATCAGCATTCAGTTCTGATGCCAAAATTCGCCCACACTGTCTCGGAACATCATTCACACCAATAGCGACCGTTCCCTCCAATTTCGAGCAGGGCTTTATGACGTCAACCAGCCTCAGTTGACCAATCATACCTCTGCTATTCAGCTGAGGGCACTAAACTTGCCGTTTGACCGGCTACGAAAACAACCTGCCTAGACCACCGGCCATCTGGTGCCAGACAGTCGCACCCAGCAGCGCACGGTCCACAAGTACTCTTAGAATCATGAGGACAGTGCAGTCAGTCGGTGCCAGCAATCTTCTTTCCGGACGCGCCGGAACGGTAAATACAAAATCTGCGGCGACACTCAGATATCTCGCAGGTCGTTTCGCCCTGCATACAATAGGCGAAACTCGCCCGACGTCAGTCGTTCCGCCAGGCGCTGAAGCCTATTGTACGAACCCCTCAGAATTCAGGGAAGTGCAGCCCCCAACCGGAAACGCAGTGTGCCACATCATCCGATGCTCGCCTCACACAGGCCACCCAGGGAAGTAAAACAACATGTTTAGGACTCAAGTGAAAAGTATTTTTTGAGCTCTCAGTACAAATACTCTCATTACAATAACCTTATTCGGTCTGTTACTACCGTGCAATGACATAGAGCATTAATAAAATTGATGAAAATGAGAGGAGACATGCAAAAGAGGGCATCGAACCTCTCAAGTTTCCTATTCTATCATTTAACGTCAGCCCTAGAAGTCCACCTAATAATTCCTGACCCCTCAACCACCAAAAATGGTTCAAATGGCTCTGAGCACTATGGGACTTAACATCTATGGTCATCAGTCCCCTAGAACTTAGAACTACTTAAACCTAACTAACCTAAGAACATCACACAACACCCAGTCATCACGAGGCAGAGAGAAAATCCCTGACCCCACCGGGAATCGAACCCGGGAACCCGGGCGTGGGAAGCGAGAACGCTACCGCACGACCACGAGCTGCGGACCCTCAACCACCCGTTCATTGTTGTCAGAAGCCAGATGCCACAACCTCCCTATCCCTGCACCTGTACAGTTTGATTCTTCAAAACCACACACAAAACCAAATATTGCGCGTACCATGATGACAACAATATAACTTCAGATTGTATACAGTCACCCCGCTGTTTCAAGTAATCCCATTTTATGGTACCAATTTCTACATCGTATTCAAAAAATAAAAAGCCTATCATGCTATTTAATCCTTTTACAGAATTTTGGTTAATTGATTTTGCGGAGGGAACCAGACAGCGAGGTCATTGGTCCCTTACCCGGCCAGGGTGGCTGCTATGGTCGCAGGTTCGAATCCTGCCTCGGGCATGGATGTGTGTGATGTCCTTAGGTTCGTTCGGTTTAAGTAGTTCTAAGTTCTAGGGGACTGATGTCCTCAGAAGTTAAGTCCCATAGTGCTCAGACCCATTTGAACCATTTCATCGGTCCCTTCGGATTAGGAAAAAATGGAGAAGGAAGTCGGCCGTGCCCTTTCAAAGGAAACAACGTGGCATTTGGCAGGAGCGATTTAGGGAAATCACGGAAAAACTAAATCAGGATGGCTGGATGCGGAATTGAACCGTCGTCCTCCCGAATGCGTGTCCAGAGTGCTAACCACCGAGCCACCTCGCTCAGTTTTCTACACACGTATACACGAAGCATCATTGGCTATACATGAACGTAAGTATAACCCTCGCAGCAACTATTCAAAGCACGTCCTGTGATTTTTTTCAGAATGAACCACAGTTCAAACATTTAACAGAAGGCATATTATGCAGAGATGTACTAGGTCATGCATACAATCGCCTGACAGGATACTTCGATGTCGCCTCAGTCTTCATATCATTTTTATAACACGTGCGAAACTCTCCGAACTTATACACTCCTGGAAATGGAAAAAAGAACACATTGACACCGGTGTGTCAGACCCACCATACTTGCTCCGGACACTGCGAGAGGGCTGTACAAGCAATGATCACACGCACGGCACAGCGGACACACCAGGAACCGCGGTGTTGGCCGTCGAATGGCGCTAGCTGCGCCGCATTTGTGCACCGCCGCCGTCAGTGTCAGCCAGTTTGCCGTGGCATACGGAGCTCCATCGCAGTCTTTAACACTGGTAGCATGCCGCGACAGCGTGGACGTGAACCGTATGTGAAGTTGACGGACTTTGAGCGAGGGCGTATAGTGGGCATGCGGGAGGCCGGGTGGACGTACCGCCGAATTGCTCAACACGTGGAGCGTGAGGTCTCCACAGTACATCGATGTTGTCGCCAGTGGTCGGCGGAAGGTGCACGTGCCCGTCGACCTGGGACCGGACCGCAGCGACGCACGGATGCACGCCAAGACCGTAGGATCCTACGCAGTGCCGTAGGGGACCGCACCGCCACTTCCCAGCAAATTAGGGACACTGTTGCTCCTGGGGTATCGGCGAGGACCATTCGCAACCGTCTCCATGAAGCTGGGCTACGGTCCCGCACACCGTTAGGCCGTCTTCCGCTCACGCCCCAACATCGTGCAGCCCGCCTCCAGTGGTGTCGCGACAGGCGTGAATGGAGGGACGAATGGAGACGTGTCGTCTTCAGCGATGAGAGTCGCTTCTGCCTTGGTGCCAATGATGGTCGTATGCGTGTTTGGCGCCGTGCAGGTGAGCGCCACAATCAGGACTGCATACGACCGAGGCACACAGGGCCAACACCCGGCATCATGGTGTGGGGAGCGATCTCCTACACTGGCCGTACACCACTGGTGATCGTCGAGGGGACACTGAATAGTGCACGGTACATCCAAACCATCATCGAACCCATCGTTCTACCATTCCTAGACCGGCAAGGGACCTTGCTGTTCCAACAGGACAATGCACGTCCGCATGTATCCCGTGCCACCCAACGTGCTCTAGAAGGTGTAAGTCAACTACTCTGGCCAGCAAGATCTCCGGATCTGTCCCCAATTGAACATGTTTGGGACTGGATGAAGCGTCGTCTCACGCGGTCTGCACGTCCAGCACGAACGCTGGTCCAACAGAGGCGCCAGGTGGAAATGGCATGGCAAGCCGTTCCACAGGACTACATCCAGCATCTCTACGATCGTCTCCATGGGAGAATAGCAGCCTGCATTGCTGCAAAAGGTGGATATACACTGTACTAGTGCCGATATTGTGCATGCTCTGTTGCCTGTGTCTATGTGCCTGTGGTTCTGTCAGTGTGATCACGTGATGTATCTGACCCCAGGAATGTGTCAATAAAGTTTCCCCTTCCTGGGACAATGAATTCACGGTGTTCTTATTTCAATTTCCAGGAGTGTATGTCGGGTAACACAAAAATAGCGCTGATTATACCGCAGTTTATGAAACGGAGCAAAATTAGTTTGATTTCAAAATGTTAACTTTGTCATTTTTGACTCTGTCTTAGCCCCAAGTAATATTCGATTTGCCCTGTCTTACCTTCTTACCTCTTGCGTGAAATTATGTCTCTGCTACCTTTCACATGCGAACATGCACACGTTTTGGGTTTGAACACGTCAACACTCATAATCAGGTACAGGACTTTTTTTCGATCAGGTGATCAATCGGTTCGGACGAGTAATGGGACGGAGCGTTGCCCTATCAAAAATCCTTTGAAACTTAGTAGCACCCATTATTTTGGATCGAAGCGGAGGCCACTATAGCATCTAAAATCCGCCCTTGCTCACTCTTACAGCAATACTAAGTAAAATATTTCATTCAGCACGAGCAGAAAGCTCACGTCCAAGCTTACCCGTATCGTAAGGGCAACAAGAAGCAGACAGAAGCGGTTCCAGGTGAGTTCCAGGGACGACGTATAGGAGGTGAGACCATAACGGGAGTAATGCTGTGACAGTAAGTATGCGTGCGACAAAGATGAACGACCAATAGCTGTGAAGCGTAAAGCCACAGACACATGTCACTAGACTGCCAAAGATGTAGCTTTTACTGAAGCCTGATGCCTGGTGAGGTAAGATGGCTGCGACAGGAAGTTTGGTATGCCTACAATTTTCTGAAGGGAAATGACGTAGACCAGTGTCAGCTGCAAAGCGATTCAGAAAAGATTGCTGTATGATGTGGCAGATGGCAGTTGACGCTAAATAACGAAAAGTGTGAGGTGATCCACACGAGTTCCAAAAGAAATCCGTTGGAATTCGATTCTCGATAAATAGTACAATTCTCAAGGCTGTCAATTCAACTAAGGACCTGGGTGTTAAAATTACGAACAACTTCAGTTGGAAAGACCACACAGATAATATTGTGGGGAAGGGGAGCCAAAGGTTGCGTTTCATTGGCAGGACACTTAGAAGATGCAACAAGTCCACAGCTTACACTACACTCGTACGTCCTCTGTTAGAATATTGCTGGGCGGTGTGGGATCCTTACCAGGTGAGATTGACGGAGGACATCGAAAGGGTGCAAAAAAGGGCAGCTCGTTTTGCATTATCACGTAATAGGGGAGAGAGTGTAGCAGATATGATACGCGAGTTCAGATGGAAGTCATTAAAGCAAAGACGTTTTTCGTAGCGGCGAGATCTATTTACGAAATTTCAGTCACCAACTTTCTCTTCCGAATGCGAAAATATTTTGTTGAGCCCAACCTACATAGGTAGGAATGATCATCAAAATAAAATAAGAGAAATCAGAGCTCGAAGAGAAATGTTTTGGTGTTCGTTTTTCCCGTGCGCGTTTCGGGAGTGGAATGGTAGAGAGATAGTACGATTGGGGTTCGATGAACCCTCTGCCAAGCACTTAAATGTGAATTGCAGAGTAATCATGTAGATGTAGATGTAGACGTTGTAAGGTTTACGAGGTGGTTGAAACATATTCTACAATTGAACAAGTATCTGCATACTACACTCCTGGAAATGGAAAAAAGAACACATTGACACCGGTGTGTCAGACCCACCATACTTGCTCCGGACACTGCGAGAGGGCTGTACAAGCAATGATCACACGCACGGCACAGCGGACACACCAGGAACCGTGGTGTTGGCCGTCGAATGGCGCTAGCTGCGCAGCATTTGTGCACCGCCGCCGTCAGTGTCAGCCAATTTGCCGTGGCATACGGAGCTCCATCGCAGTCTTTAACACTGGTAGCATGCCGTGAGAGCGTGGACGTGAACCGTATGTGCAGTTGACGGATTTTGAGCGAGGGCGTATAGTGGGCATGCGGGAGGCCGGGTGGACGTACCGCCGCATTGCTCAACACGTGGGGCGTGAGGTCTCCACGGTACATCGATGTTGTCGCCAGTGGTCGGCGGAAGGTGCACGTGCCCGTCGACCTGGGACCGGACCGCAGCGACGCACGGATGCACGCCAAGACCGTAGGATCCTACGCAGTGCCGTAGGGGACCGCACCGCCACTTCCCAGCAAATTAGGGACACTGTTGCTCCTGGGGTATCGGTGAGGACCATTCGCAACCGTCTCCATGAAGCTGGGCTACAGTCCCGCACACCGTTAGGCCGTCTTCCGCTCACGCCCCAACATCGTGCAGCCCGCCTCCAGTGGTGTCGCGACAGGCGTGAATGGAGGGACGAATGGAGTGTCGTCTTCAGCGATGAGAGTCGCTTCTGCCTTGGTGCCAATGATGGTCGTATGCGTGTTTGGCGCCGTGCAGGTGAGCGCCACAATCAGGACTGCATACGACCGAGGCACACAGGGCCAACACCCGGCATCATGGTGTGGGGAGCGATCTCCTACACTGGCCGTACACCACTGGTGATCGTCGAGGGGACACTGAATAGTGCACGGTACATCCAAACCGTCATCGAGCCCATCGTTCTACCATTCCTAGACCGGCAAGGGAACTTGCTGTTCCAACAGGACAATGCACGTCCGCATGTATCCCGTGCCACCCAACGTGCTCTAGAAGGTGTAAGTCAACTACCCTGGCCAGCAAGATCTCCGGATCTGTCCCCCATTGAGCATGTTTGGGACTGGATGAAGCGTCGTCTCGCGCGGTCTGCACGCCCAGCACGAACGCTGGTCCAACTGAGGCGCCAGGTGGAAATGGCATGGCAAGCCGTTCCACAGGACTACATCCAGCATCTCTACGATCGTCTCCATGGGAGAATAGCAGCCTGCATTGCTGCGAAAGGTGGATATACACTGTACTAGTGCCGACATTGTGCATGCTCTGTTGCCTGTGTCTATGTGCCTGTGGTTCTGTCAGTGTGATCATGTCATGTATCTGACCCCAGGAATGTGTCAATAAAGTTTCCCCTTCCTGGGACAATGAATTCACGGTGTTCTTATTTCAATTTCCAGGAGTGTATTTGAATTTAACATGTTATTGTAGAATCGGGTTATGAGGAGGACATTAACTTATATATACACACGTTTAAAGCTTATAGTAGCTTTCGAAAGAACACATAGATGAATAAATACTCGTGACAACAACGAATAACAGTTTCTTCTGATGAGAGCACTTTCGTAACGAACGTACTATTCGAAGAAAAGGCGAAGCTGATGAAAACTTGCTAAAACACCTCATTAAGCTATGCCCATTGATACTAGATTTACTAAGCCCTATAACATACATAGAAACTATTTAAACACTGCCAGTATTTCAGATAGGAGAAGCTTAGTTAGGCCTACATACAACAAAAAAGCATAAATATGTAAGATACTTTTAATTACTCTTGAGACATCCTCCTTGCCTTGTATCTTCCGTCTGATCTACGAAAAATTCAAGGCAAACACGACGCATGTATTTACCACTGGGTGAAAACTCTAATGATAACAAACCTTGTATAGCTAAGATCGCATACATACTTATTTATTTTTTACAACTGCTTTCGGCAGGCTCTGCTGTCATCTTCCGGTCTTCATATTTTTTTTTTTTTGCAAAACTTGTTCATTGTGAGTTGGAACCTCATGCCTAGTAGTCATAGTAGTATATAAAATGATGATTGTTAGTTCCTAAAACACAAAATACAGCAAAATGTACGATAGCACATTCGTTTACTTTAGTTTGACATATTCCGTTCATGTTAGGTTAGATTCACATGTTTCACTTATTTATGCGATCACGACTATGGGAAGTTTTTTCACCACGTAAAAGAGATCTCTCCTCATTTCTCAACACCATAAATTCCAGTCTAAAGATAACGTATCTGTATCAGTTCATCCGTATTTCTTACGGCTGTTTCAACAGTAAATAAACAGCGGTTTACACGTCCTTTGTGCTCGCCGCCATATCGTCCCAGTACGAGGTGCATTCAAGTTCTAAGGCCTCCGACTTTTTTTCTAATTAACTACTCACCCGAAATCGATGACACTGGCGTTACTTCTCGACGTAATCGCCCTGCAGACGTACACATTTTTCACAACGCTGACGCCATGATTCCATGGCAGCGGCGAAGGCTTCTTTAGGAGTCTGTTTTGACCACTGGAAAATCGCTGAGGCAATAGCACCACGGCTGGTGAATGTGCGGCCACGGAGAGTGTCTTTCATTGCTGGAGAAAGCAAAAGTCACTAGGAGCCAGGTCAGGTGAGTAGGGAGCATGAGGAATCACTTCTAAGTTGTTATCGCGAAGAAACTGTTGCGTAACGTTAGCTCGATGTGCGGGTGCGTTGTCTTGGTGAAACAGCACATGCGCAGCCCTTCCCGGACGTTCTTGTTGCAGTGCAGGAAAGAATTTGTTCTTCAAAACATTTTCGCAGAATGCACCTGTTACCGTGGTGCCCTTTGGAATGCAATGGGTAAGGATTACGCCCTCTCTGTCCCAGAACATGGACACCATCACTTTTTCAGCACTGGCAGTTACCCGAAATTTTTTTGGTGGCGGTGAATCTGTGTGCTTCCATTGAGCTGACTGGCGCTTTGTTTCTGGATTGAAAAATGGCATCCACGTCTCATCCACTGTCACAACCGATAAAAGGAAAGTCCCATTCGTGCTGTCGTTGCAAGTCAACATTGCTTGGCAACATGCCACACGGGCAGCCGTGTGGTCGTCCGTCAGCATTCGTGGCACCCACCTGGATGACGCTTTTCGCATTTTCAGGTCGTCATGCAGGATTGTGTGCACAGAACCCACAGAAATGCCAACTCTGGAGGCGATCTGTTCAACAGTGATTCGGCGATCCCCCAAAACAATTCTCTCCACTTTCTCAATCGTTTTGTCAGACCGGCTTGTGCGAGCCCAAGGTTGTTTCGGTTTGTTGTCACATGATGTTCTGCCTTCATTAAACTGTCGCACCCACGAACACACTTACGACACATCCATAACTCCATCACCACATGTCTCCTTCAACTGTCGATGAATTTCAATTGGTAACACACCATGCAAATTCAGAAAACGAATGATTGCCCGCTGTTCAAGTAAGGAAAACGTCGCCATTTTAAGTATTTAAAATAGTTCTCATACTCGCCGCTGGCGGTAAAATTCCATCTGCCGTACGGTGCTGCCATCTCTGCGACGTATTGACAATGAACGCGGCCTCATTTTAAAACAATGCGCATGTTTCTATCTCTTTCCAGTCCGGAGAATAAAAATCGGAGGCCTTAGAACTTGAATGCACCTCATAAAATGCTGCTGGCTTCTCTGACACCAATGATACTGTATAAAGCATTGGCAGTCTAGTATGTCTCTGCCTAAAGTCTTCCCAAACGAATGTGACATCTCTGCTAGATGTCGCCAAATCGGTGTAGCCGTAGCCTTAGATTGTGTAAGAGCTGTTATTTTGCTTTGCCGGAAAAATGATAAGTGTAATAATAGAGAACAAATTCATCTTGTGCTGGAACAGCTTGATCATCAGCAGGACTCAGCGAAAAGAGTCTGTACGTCGTTAATAATAATCCCCCATTCCTCCGCAGCTGTTCTTCCACATTCGGAAAGCCACTTCAATCTTGAGTTCATGATACGTCGTTTGTATCAGGAATATGAAAAATGGCGACGGCAAATAGCCTGACAAAAACCGAATACCTGGTAGTGAACACTGACTATTTGAAGTTCACGTCAGTGATGGAGCAGTTTTGGAACAGGTTGAAAAATTTGCATATGTAGGGGCACATATTGACAAAAATAGACTGGGCATTACAGAATTAAAATTCAGAATACTACAAAGCAGAAAAGTAATAGGGTGTATGAATTCTTTTTGATGAGACAAGAACACCTCCAAGAACAATAGGAAAAGAGTGGATAGCCTAATGGTTGAACATTTCTATGCTCTGGGTCAAAACTATGGATTTTAAATGCTGATCTGAAATGAAGAATATGTTGTATATGAGGCGGAACTATGGGCCTCATGGAAAAAGAGTGATCCGGCTGAGTCACGCAATTTGACTCTTAGTCCGATCACGAGGTGTGGCCATTAATTGGACGCGTTTACCACGTAGGCTGACATGAAGATCAATGAACTGTACTTGACGGGATATATCTGGAACATATCAGACAAAAAACGAAAAAGGTTAGGTAACATCTCACAACAAGAAGCGATACAACAATTAGATGAAAAGAAGTAGAAATTACAAGCATTGGCCAAACGACTTAGAAGGTACAAAAAAGATTAGAAAGTTAGTAGACAGGAATACACTTAAATACTTAGTTTTAATTCAGCATCAACTGTGAACGTCGATCTTGATTTAGTACAATAATATTTACAAGTGCAGTTATGGACTGAACTGCTAGTACTTCTTTACAATTGATTGTTTCACACATATAGATCAACTGTCAATGCATAAACTGTACGTGGCGCCTGGCTAGATCGTAGCTACTGACTTAGTTAACTAGCGTCTCTGCAAATGAGATCTCTGAAGCTATAACGAGTGAACCATTCCTATTAAAGTCGGCTGTAGAACTGGCCAGTGCGCTAGCTTGTCTCGTAAGGCCAGCCGAGTGGCGGCGCTCGGTCTGCTAGCGTCGACAGTGGCGACTCGCGGGTCCGATGTGTACTGACGGACCGCGGCCGATCTGAAGCCTACAACCTGCCCAGTGTGGTGCCTTGCGGTGACACCACAGAATAACAGCTGTGGAAATGGGTTATTAAAGAAGGAGAGCCAGAACAACAAGGGTCGCAAAGAAAACTAACGACGAAGTGGGAGCTCGAACGAAGACAGATAAAATACTGATAGACAGAATTGAAAGAAAATCTCTAAAGTGGTACGGACATATGTTGAGACTGCCGGATCATCGATGGCCAAAGAAAATTTTTCAATGGAAATCACGTGGTATACGTAAATGCAGGAGACCACAACGTTCTTTGAATGATCACATCAAAGGAATAATGGAGCGTCGCAGGATATACGCAAGTAGGAGGCACTTCACAGAGAGGCTAGGCAGAAGATAACAGGAATACAAGAAAATGTTATTATTAATTGATCTTTGTATTAATTAATCCCATAATAATAATAATAATAATAATAATAATAAACCCCGTGCAGGCCCGGGAAAAGAATAGGCCTCCGGTATGTTCTGCCAGTCGTAAAAGGCGACGAAAAGAACAAACCACTAATAGGGCTAACCCCCCTTTTAGTGTGATTAGTTGGTTCAGGACAGAACTAAAGAAGCCTCGGACAAGCGTCGTCATGGTCGGGGACGACGCTTGAACCCTATGCCCGCCCGCAATGGTAACGACACTGCTAGCCAACTGGAAAATGATTTAAATCCAAATAGAGGTGTTTTGCAGGATATGCTTCCTGCAACCACCCTAGAAGGAAAACAAAGACAGAGGATGAGATGGTCAGATGAAGTTAATCGACACCTCAAGTTCTGTTATTACCAAGCAACAAACCTAGGAACCAACACAACTGGATACAGATCACAAGTATACACAGCATTTATTACCAGATACCCGGAATTAAAATTTTTAACAGAACAACGACTAGCTGATCAGATCCGTGTAATAATAAAAAACAACAGGATACCCCAGTCAGAATTAGAAAACATCAAACAACAAATACTGGAACAAAATTGTGTGCAATCAGAAGAAGAAGAAAATACAGTAATGGACTCAAACATCCCAGAGAAAACAAACAAAGAACAAAATGCGTCAATAACACAATCAGAGGAAAACGAAATCTTAAGACAGCCAGCAGAGCAAGCACAAAAAGAACACGAAGTGACACACATATTAGATATAGAAGAGAAATTTCAGCTGACATATATAGAATACAAAGACACAAATACAGACATTAGACCAATCTTGCATAGACCACCAAATAACCCACAAGTCGAAACAACAATAACAACTATCAACACAATCATACACAACAAAATAAATGAAAATACAACTATGGAAGAGTTACAACTACTGGTTTATGTAGGAGCACTCACTACACTAAATATACGCAGTAGGCAGAGATCAGAACCAACCAACACACAGAAGAAACCCACAAAACCAGCGTGGCAACACAGGCTACAGATCAGAATAAAAAAACTGAGAAAAGACATCGGACAGCTAACACAATTCATAAGAAATGAAATATCAGACAAAAAACGAAAAAGGTTAGATAACATCTCACAACAAGAAGCGATAGAACAATTAGATGAAAAGAAGCAGAAATTACAAGCATTGGCCAAACGACTTAGAAGATACAAAAAAAGTGAAAATAGAAGGAAACAAAACCAAACATTCAACACAAACCAAAAGAAATTTTACCAGACATTAGATAACACACACATTAAAATAGACAATCCACCAAACATAACAGACATGGAACACTTCTGGAGCAACATATGGTCAGACCCGGTACAACATAACAGGCATGTACGGTGGATACAAGCAGAAACAGACACATACAAGATGATACCACAAATGCCTGAAGTGACAATTTTGCAACATGAAGTCACCCGAGCAATTAATTATACTCACAGTTGGAAAGCCCCTGGAAAAGATAAAATAGCAAATTTCTGGCTAAAGAAGTTCACCTCAACACATTCACATCTAACTAAATTATTTAACAGTTACATTGCAGACCCATACCCATTCCTTGATACACTTACACATGGAATAACTTATCTGAAACGTAAAGATCAAGCAGACACAGCAAACTCAGCTAAATATCGCCACATTACATGCCTACCAACAATAAACAAAATATTAACTTCAGTCATTACACAAAAATTAATGACACATACAACACAGAACAAAATTATAAATGAAGAACAAAAAGGCTGTTGCAAAGGAGCACGAGGATGTAAAGAGCAACTGATAATAGATGCAGAGGTGACATATCAAGCTAAAACTAAACAATGGTCGCTACACTATGCATACATTGATTACCAAAAAGCTTTTGATAGTGTACCCCACTCATGGTTACGACAAATATTGGAAATATACAAAGTAGATCCTAAATTGATACAGTTCCTAAAAATAGTAATGAAAAATTGGAAAACCACACTTAATATCCAAACAAATTCAAATAATGTCACATCACAGCCAATACAGATTAAGCGTGGAATATACCAAGGAGATTCATTAAGTCCTTTCTGGCTCTGCCTTGCTCTGAACCCACTATCCAACATGCTAAATAATACAAAGTATGGATACAATATTACTGGAACATACCAACACAAAATCACACATTTGCTATACATGGATGATCTAAAACTACTGGCAGCAACAAATCAACAACTCAGCCAATTACTAAAGATAACAGAAGTATTCAGCAATGATATAAATATGGCTTTTGGAACAGACAAATGTAAGAAAAATAGCATAGTCAAGGGAAAACACACTAAACAAGAAGATTACATATTGGATAACCACAGCGACTGCATAGAAGCGATGGAAAAAACAGATGCCTATAAATATCTAGGATACAGACAAGAAATAGGAATAGATAATACAAATATTAAAGAAGAACTAAAAGAATAATATAGACAAAAACAAAAATACTGAAAACAGAATTGACAGCAAGAAACAAGACAAAAGCTATAAATACTTGTGCTATACCAATATTGACCTACTGATTTGGAGTAGTGAAATGGAGTAACACAGACCTAGAAGCACTCAATACACTTACACGATCACAATGCCACAAATATAGAATACATCACATACATTCAGCAACTGAAAGATTCACATTAAGCAGAAAGGAAGGAGGAAGGGGATTTATCGACATAAAAAACCTACATTATGGACAGGAAGACAATTTAAGAAAATTCTTTATAGAACGAGCAGAAACTAGCAAAATACACAAAGCAATCACTCATATAAATACACTCCTGGAAATGGAAAAAAGAACACATTGACACCGGTGTGTCAGACCCACCATACTTGCTCCGGACACTGCGAGAGGGCTGTACAAGCAATGATCACACGCACGGCACAGCGGACACACCAGGAACCGCGGTGTTGGCCGTCGAATGGCGCTAGCTGCGCAGTATTTGTGCACCGCCGCCGTCAGTGTCAGCCAGTTTGCCGTGGCATACGGAGCTCCATCGCAGTCTTTAACACTGGTAGCATGCCGCGACAGCGTAGACGTGAACCGTATGTGCAGTTGACGGACTTTGAGCGAGGGCGTATAGTGGGCATGCGGGAGGCCGGGTGGACGTACCGCCGAATTGCTCAACACGTGGGGCGTGAGGTCTCCACAGTACATCGATGTTGTCGCCAGTGGTCGGCGGAAGGTGCACGTGCCCGTCGACCTGGGACCGGACCGCAGCGACGCACGGATGCACGCCAAGACCGTAGGATCCTACGCAGTGCCGTAGGGGACCGCACCGCCACTTCCCAGCAAATTAGGGACACTGTTGCTCCTGGGGTACCGGCGAGGACCATTCGCAACCGTCTCCATGAAGCTGGGATACGGTCCCGCACACCGTTAGACCGTCTTCCGCTCACGCCCCAACATCGTGCAGTCCGCCGCCAGTGGTGTCGCGACAGTCGTGAATGGAGGGACGAATGGAGACGTGTCGTCTTCAGCGATGAGAGTCGCTTCTGCCTTGGTGCCAATGATGGTCGTATGCGTGTTTGGCGCCGTGCAGGTGAGCGCCACAATCAGGACTGCATACGACCGAGGCACACAGGGCCAACACCCGGCATCATGGTGTGGGGGAGCGATCTCCTACACTGGCCGTACACCACTGGTGATCGTCGAGGGGACACTGAATAGTGCATGGTACATCCAAACCGTCATCGAACCCATCGTTCTACCATTCCTAGACCGGCAAGGGAACTTGCTGTTCCAACAGGACAATGCACGTCCGCATGTATCCCGTGCCACCCAACGTGCTCTAGAAGGTGTAAGTCAACTACCCTGGCCGGCAAGATCTCCGGATCTGTCCCCCATTGAGCATGTTTGGGACTGGATGAAGCGTCGTCTCACGCGGTCTGCACGTCCAGCACGAACGCTGGTCCAACTGAGGCGCCAGGTGGAAATGGCATGGCAAGCCGTTCCACAGGACTACATCCAGCATCTCTACGATCGTCTCCATGGGAGAATAGCAGCCTGCATTGCTGCGAAAGGTGGATATACACTGTACTAGTGCCGACATTGTGCATGCTCTGTTGCCTGTGTCTATGTGCCTGTGGTTCTGTCAGTGTGATCATGTGATGTATCTGACCCCAGGAATGTGTCAATAAAGTTTCCCCTTCCTGGGACAATGAATTCACGGTGTTCTTATTTCAATTTCCAGGAGTGTACATCGGCTACACCACTGCAATTTCATAACCACTTCTACAATCCTTTAGATCACATAACATCAACAGATACGAAGAAATAAATTGGAAAAAGAAAACACTACATGGCAAGCACCCGTATCATCTGACACAGCCACACATCGATCAAGACGCATCCAACACATGGCTAAGAAAAGGCAATATATACAGTGAGATGGAAGGATTCATGATTGCAATACAGGGTCAAACTATAAACACCAGATATTACAGCAAGCATATTATTAAAGATCCCAATACCACAACAGATAAATGCAGACTTTGCAAACAACAAATAGAAACAGTAGATCACATCACAAGCGGATGCACTATACTAGCAAATACAGAATACCCCAGAAGACATGACAATGTAGCAAAAATAATACATCAACAGCTTGCCTTACCACATAAACTTATAAAACAACATGTTCCCACATACAAATATGCACCACAAAATGTACTGGAGAACGATGAATACAAATTATACTGGAACAGAACCATTATAACAGATAAAACAACACCACATAACAAACCTGACATCATACTCACCAATAAAAAGAAGAAATTAACACAACTAATCGAAATATCCATACCCAATACAATAAATATACAAAAGAAAAGAGGAGAAAAAATTGAAAAATACATCCAAGTGGCTGAGGAAGTCAAGGACATGTGGCATCAGGATAAAGTTGACATTATACCAATTATTCTATCAACTACAGGAGTCATACCACACAATATCCACCAGTACATCAATGCAATACAGCTACATCCAAACTTATATATACAACTACAGAAATCTGTAATTATTGACACTTGCTCAATTACCCGAAAGTTCCTAAATTCAATGTAACATATACCGTACAGTTAAAAGGAAGTCATGCTTGATCAAGGTCCGCGTCACTTTCCATTTTTGACCAGACATAACGTCTGAGAAAAGAAAGAATAATAATAGAAACTAAACTCCGTCCTAACAGGCCATGAAGGTCCAACGGTTCCGACCGGCCGCCGTGTCATACTCAGCTCACAGGCGTCACTGGATGCGGATATGGAGGAGAATGTGATCAGCCCACTGCTCTCCCGGCCGTACGTCAGTCTCCGAGACCGGAGCCGCTACTTCTCAGTCAAGTAGCTCCTCAGTTTGCCTCACAAGGGCTGGGTGCATCCCGCTTGCCAACAGAGCTCGGCTGAGCGGTGTCGCGTAATCCCCACCGCACACCCTTTTTACTTTTTTATATGGCATAATATTTTAATTAATTTTATATTGCTTATTGTTGCGAGCACGACAGATAAAATATGATTCTCAAGGTTAGCTTCTGCAGTTGAAAATATTTTAACTTTATGCACTTTGACCTATTATGTGGCGGGGTGGCCGACCGGTTCTAGGCGCTTCAGTCTGGAACCGAGCGACCGCTACGGTGGCAGGTTCAAATCCTGCCTCAGGCATGGATGTGTGTGATGTCCTTAGGTTAGTTAGGTTTAAGTAGTTCTAAGTCTAGGTGTCTGACGATCTCAGATGTTAAGTCCCATAGTGCTCAGAGCCATTTGAACCATTTTGAACCTCGCTGTTTGGTCCCCTCCCCCAAATTAACCAACCACCTACTTATGATCCGGAAGCTAAGCGCCAATCCATGCACTGGAAGGGCCCAAATAAGCGATAAAGCTCGAAAGAGTAAATGAAGATTCAAAGCGATAATGATTGTTTTTTTTCGATATTCATGGACTTGTGTTTCTTCTCTGGGTCCCTGAAGGTAAAACTATTAATCGATATTACTATCTTGAGGTTTACGCCTAACATCGTTAGAAAATTAGGAAAAAAGACCCGAATTGTTGAAGAACGAGTCATCAAGACAACGGGCACGGGCTCGTACTGCTTTGTCTGTTAAGAGGAATCTAACGGAGGAGAGTATCAGAGGGTTAGATCACCCATCTTATTCGCCCGACCTAGTACCACGTGACTTACGTCTATTCTCCAAAGTCAAATCTGCATTAAAAGTCACAAAATTTTGGTCCGTTAAAGCGGTGGAAGGAAAAGTGGGACGCGACATCACATGACACAAAGGAACACTTCCAGCACCGTTTCCATTAATGGAAAATTCAGTGGAGCGTTGTAGGGATGCAGGAGCGAAATATACTGAGAGCGACAGTGACTAAATAGGTACGTTTTAGAGATAAAATTTTTAGAGCAATATTTCCGCTGGTTTGTTGCCACACCTCCTCGTTGTAATGCTTCTTTGCGACAGAGCTAGTGGCTACTCGCTTTCAAACAAAAAAGTCATTTGTAACTAAAAGAGCAAATTCGCGAAGGTTCTTCTGACTGTAAACGCATTGACTCAGTGGAAGCATCAGAATTCTGATAGATATTGATGATTATCAAAAGTCAGTTTCCGACCTGAAGGCCACCCCAATTTACGAGCGGTGCGCTGATAGGACACTTCCTGGTAGACTGAAACTGTGTGCCGAGCCGTGACTCGAACTCTAGACCTTCGCCTTTTGCGGGCAATCACTCCACCGACCGAGCTGCCCATCCACGACTCACGACTCTTCGTCACAGCTTTATTTCCTCCAGTATATCTTGCACTTTACAAACTTCACAGAAGCTCCGCCGCGTAACTTCCACGACCAGTGTTGCGAGTTAGGCAGAGCTGGTCTTGCAAGTAGGCAGGGGAGCTTCTGTGAAGTTTAAAAGGTAGGAAATGCGGTACTGGCGAGGAAGACGTGAGGAAGAGTCGTGATCCATGTGCTTGGGCGGCACAGTCGACAGAGCACTTGTCCGCGAAAGGTTGAGTTTCCGAGTTCCGAGCCTCGGTCCGGCTCACAGGCCGGCCGCGGTGGTCTCGCGGTTCTAGGCGCGCAGTCGGGAACCGCGCTACTGCTACGGTCACAGGTTCGAATCCTGCCTCGGGCATGGATGTGTGTGATGTCCTTAGGTTAGTTAGGTTTAAGTAGTTCTAAGTTCTAGGGGACTGATGACCACAGCTGTTAAGTCCCATAGTGCTCAGTGCCATTTGAACCGGCTCACAGTTTCAATATACTAGGATGTTTCGAACAGATTTAAGTCTTCTGAGGTTTCCATGCACCACGTCAGGCGAATGCCGGAACGGTTCCTTAAAAAAGTGGCGTCACATTTCTTTCTCTCCCTCAGCCAGTGCTCAAATTATTTCGTAGTGAAATGCGAAACAAAAATTTCCACCGTGTGCAACTACATGCTTAAATGAAATCATGAAAGGTACGTAATTCGAAATCTTATCGCCAAACGAAATTTACGGTTAAAGAAAACATTTTTACTGGCAACAAAGGACACAAACCAAAGATAAATTAAAATAAGACTTCATGCAGCCCATTCAAAAGTTGGTAGGAGAAGAAAGTAATACAGCCTCACTTACCAAAAATCATTAACACAGTAGCGGACCGCTTTATTGTCGATCTTTGTAAACTCAGGAAAATACTGGCAGGTCCAGGAATAACGAGGATTGTTTCTGGGAAACAGAAACAGGTCACAAATGGAGGAGCACTGAATTTACGAGCGGTTACGTCTATAAAGATTTAGGTGTTCGATCCTTCTCCAGCTAAACATGTGAAAAGGTAAATCATTTTCAACTGGTAAAAAAGTAGGGTGCCTACATCTATGAAGACACATAACATACTTAGGCCTTTCCTTATCAGACTACGCACAAATTGGTGCCGTTGCGTTTACAGGTTTATTGACCAACAGAAACAAACCAAAACTTGATATTTTCATCATTTTATAATTGTTTTTTAAATGATTTTTTTTCAAAATCATATCGTGTACTGCCTTTGTAACATGGAGTGTTTTTGAATACACAAATCAGTTTAGTTTCTTCTTGGTTATTTCTGAATTATTAAATACACTCCTGGAAATGGAAAAAAGAACACATTGACACCGGTGTGTCAGACCCACCATACTTGCTACGGACACTGCGAGAGGGCTGTACAAGCAATGATCACACGCACGGCACAGCGGACACACCAGGAACCGCGGTGTTGGCCGTCGAATGGCGCTAGCTGCGCAGCATTTGTGCACCGCCGCCGTCAGTGTCAGCCAGTTTGCCGTGGCATACGGAGCTCCATCGCAGTCTTTAACACTGGTAGCATGCCGCGACAGCGTGGACGTGAACCGTATGTGCAGTTGACGGACTTTGAGCGAGGGCGTATAGTGGGCATGCGGGAGGCCGGGTGGACGTACCGCCGAATTGAGGTCTCCACAGTACATCGATGTTGTCGCCAGTGGTCGGCGGAAGGTGCACGTGCCCGTCGACCTGGGACCGGACCGCAGTGACGCACGGATGCACGCCAAGACCGTAGGATCCTACGCAGTGCCGTAGGGGACCGCACCGCCACTTCCCAGCAAATTAGGGACACTGTTGCTCCTGGGGTATCGGCGAGGACCATTCGCAACCGTCTCCATGAAGCTGGGCTACGGTCCCGCACACCGTTAGGTCGTCTTCCGCTCACGCCCCAACATCGTGCAGCCCGCCTCCAGTGGTGTCGCGACAGGCGTGAATGGAGGGACGAATGGAGACGTGTCGTCTTCAGCGATGAGAGTCGCTTCTGCCTTGGTGCCAATGATGGTCGTATGCGTGTTTGGCGCCGTGCAGGTGAGCGCCACAATCAGGACTGCATACGACCGAGGCACACAGGGCCAACACCCGGCATCATGGTGTGGGGAGCGATCTCCTACACTGGCCGTACACCACTGGTGATCGTCGAGGGGACACTGAATAGTGCACGGTACATCCAAAACGTCATCGAACCCATCGTTCTACCATTCCTAGATCGGCAAGGGAACTTGCTGTTCCAACAGGACAATGCACGTCCGCATGTATCCCGTGCCACCCAACGTGCTCTAGAAGGTGTAAGTCAACTACCCTGGCCAGCAAGACCTCCGGATCTGTCCCCCATTGAGCATGTTTGGGACTGGATGAAGCGTCGTCTCACGTGGTCTGCACGTCCAGCACGAACGCTGGTCCAACTGAGGCGCCAGGTGGAAATGGCATGGCAAGCCGTTCCACAGGACTACATCCAGCATCTCTACGATCGTCTCCATGGGAGAATAGCAGCCTGCATTGCTGCGAAAGGTGGATATACACTGTACTAGTGCCGACATTGTGCATGCTCTGTTGCCTGTGTCTATGTGCCTGTGGTTCTGTCAGTGTGATCATGTGATGTATCTGACCCCAGGAATGTGTCAATAAAGTTTCCCCTTCCTGGGACAATGAATTCACGGTGTTCTTATTTCAATTTCCAGGAGTGTATAACTGACCCGTGCTGCGGCTCGCGTTGGCGCTGTTTGTAGGTTTCGGTCCTCCGTTGGGGGGACAGACGGTATCGTTTAGTTGACATGGTTGTGGTTGTTTACCTTCTTCTCGTGTTGACTGGCTTCAAATGGTTCAAATGGCTCTGAGCACTATGGGACTTAACATCTGAGGTCATCAGTCCCCTAGGACTTAGAACTACTTAAACCTAACTAACCTGAGGCCATCACACACATCCATGCCCGAGGCAGGATTCGAACCTGCGACCGTAGCAGTCGCGCGGTTCCGGACTGAGCGCCTAAAACCGCTAGACCACCGCGGTCGGCTGTTGACTGGCGCCATTTGGTTTCGCAATAGTCGCCTGTCCACTAGTGCTGCGGCTGTTATCGATATGTAATAACTGTGGCCCTATCTGTGGGGCGACGTCGTGGTTCTTCCAGGTCGTGTCGTGGTGCAATTCATTTGGGAACTCAGGAGGAGCGACGTCCGCGGAGAGCGTCAACACACCGGGACCGCTGGCGGCGCGCACGGACTGCCGGATCGAAGGCCCGTGGTCAGAAGGGCGCACGACCTCGTCCTAAACCGGATCCTGCAGCCTTTAAGATCAGTGCACTTTAATTCAAGTAGAGAAACCTCCACCACTGTGATCGTCGGTAAAGCAGATGCCAAACTGAGGTACATTGGAAGAATCCTAAGGAAATGCAGTCCGAAAACAAAGGAAGTAGGTTACAGTACACTCGTTCGCCCACTGCTTGAACACTGCTCAGCAGTGTGGGATCCGTACCAGATAGGGTTGATAGAAGAGATAGAGAAGATCCAGCGGAGAGCAGCGCGCTTCGTTACAGGATCATTTAGTAATCGCGAAAGCGTTACGGAGATGATAGATAAACTCCAGTGAAAGACTCTACAGGAGAGACGCTCAGTATCTCGGTACGGTCTTTTGTTAAAGTTTAGAGAACATACCTTCACCGAAGAGTCCAGCAGTATATTGCTCCCTCCTACGTATATCTCGCGAAGAGACCATGAGGATAAAATCAGAGAGATTAGAGCCCACACAGAAGCATACAGACAATCCTTCTTTCCACGAACAATAGGAGACTGGAATAGAAGGGAGAACCGATAGAGGTACTCAGGGTACCCTCCGCCACACACCGTCAGGTGGCTTGCGGAGTATGGATGTAGATGTAGATGTAGATAACAGAACGCAGCATGTCATTCTCAATGGAAAGAAGTCTTCAGAAGTAAGAGTGATTTCAGGTGTGCCGCAGGGGAGTGTCGTAGGACCGTTGCTATTCACAATATATATAAGTGACCTTGTGGATAAAATCGGAAGTTCACTGAGGCTTTTTGCGGATGATGCTGTAGTATATCGAGAGGTTGTAACAATGGAAAATTGTACTGAAATGCAGGAGGATCTGCAACGAATTGATGCATGGTGCAGGGAATGGCAACTGAATCTCAATGTAGACAAGTGTAATGTGCTGCGCATACATAGAAAGAAAGATCCTTTTTCATTTAGCTACAATATAGCAGGTCAGCAACTGGAAGCAGTTAATTCCATAAATTATGTGGGAGTAGGCCTTAGGAGTGATTTAAAATGGTATGACAATATAAAATTAATCGTCGGTAAAGCAGATGCCAGACTGGGATTCACTGGAAGAATCCTAAGGAAATGCAATCCGAAAACAAAGGAAGTAGGTTACAGTGCACTTGCTCGCCCACTGCTTGAATACTGCTCAGCAGTGTGGGATCCGTACCAGATAGGGTTGATAGAAGAGATAAAGAGGATCCAACGGAGAGCAACGCGCTTCGTTACAGGATCATTTAGTAATCGCGAAAGCGTTACGGAGATGATAGATAAACTCCAGTGGAAGACTCTACAGGAGAGACGCTCAGTAGCTCGGTACGGGCTTTTGTTAAAGTTTCGACAACATACCTTCACCGAAGAGTCCAGCAGTATATTACTCCCTCCTACGTATATCTCGCGAAGAGACCATGAGGATAAAATCAGAGAGATTAGAGCCCACACAGAAGCATACAGACAATCGTTCTTTCCACGAACAATACGAGACTGGAATAGAAGGGAGAACCGATAGAGGTACTCAGGGTACCCTCCGCCACACACCGTCAGGTGGCCTGCGGAGTATGGATGTAGATGTAGACATCTTGCGATTCTCCAGTGACTTGGGTTTGTGTTGCTGCTCGTAGTTCGCCAAGGCGAAGAGCAGCGAGTGGAGTGCTTGGGGAAGGGAGGTCTGATTAGCTTTCCCCGACTTCTGATTACTGTTTACTGCGTTCAACATGTTACAATTTGTTAAGTTCAACCAGCGGTATTTTTCCTGCCTCACGGCCACTAACGCCCCAGTTACCTGCTCTGGAGATTAGTGTATGTAACGGCAGTGTACGTTTCCTCGCTTTGCCGCTGCTGTCCAGTGAGGCGTGTAGTTTCGACAGCTTTCTTGATTGTAGGCCGTTTGTGATTCTTCTACTCTGGTGATAGTGATTCCTTTCTCATTCCGGGCGCTCTAAGCACAGTTTTCTGCGGGCAGAGTTCAGACTGCTGGTTCCAGTTTTGGCGTATTTTCATATCTTTGCATTTGGTTTACTGGACTTCAGGTAGCCTCAGCAAGATTATCATTAGTCATTCGCTGGATTGCCACTAGTCTGAGTTACCATTTTGTGAAGTGAATGCAACTCTTGGCTGCCTATCTCATCGCTCGTGAAAGTAGTGTTTCGTCGGACCTATTCAGAGGTCGATGTTGGCGCACCATCTGTGACTGGCCCCTGTGTTTTATTATTGTATTTGTTGTTTTATTGTATGTTTCTAAATTTTTTATATAATTGCCATTATTGGCGTTACAGCAGGTTTAAATGTTTGTACTACCAACTTAATCATCATTTTGTCTCACCTGTTTGGTCTGTCTTTTTATAGTAAACTTTGCTATTACATTGCTGTTTTACAGTCTGTTTGTTAAAATTTTTTATACATCTACATCTACATGGATATTGTTTAGATCACTTTGAAGTGCCTGTCAGAAGGTTCATTGAACCACCTTCACATTTATCTATTATTCCAATCTCGTATAGCGCGCAGAAGGAATGAACACCTACGTACGAGCTCTGATTTCCCTTATTTTATCGTGGTGATCGTTTCTCCCTATGTAGGTCGGTGTCGGTGTCGGTGTCAACAAAATATTTTCGCATTCAGAGGAGAAAGTTGGTGATTGGAATTTCGTGAGAAGATTCCGTCGCAACGGAAAACGCCTTTCTTTTAATGATTTTCAGCCCAAATTCTGCATCATTTCTGTGGCATTCTCTCCCATATTTCGCGATAATACAAAACGTGCTACCTTTCTTTGAGCTTTATCGATGTACTCTGTCAGTCCTATCTTGTAAGGATCCCACACGGCGGAGCAGTATTCTAAAAGAGGACGGACAAGCGTAGTGGAGGCAGTCTCCTTAGTTGGTCTGTTACATTTTCTAAGTGTCCTGCCAATAAAACGCAGCCTTTGGTTAGCCTTCCCTACAACATTTTCTATGTGTTCTTTCCAATTTAAGTTGTATTTTGTAATACCTAGGTATTTAGTTGAAATTACGGCTTTTAGATTAGACTGATTTATCGTGTAACCGAAGTATAACGAGTTCCTTTTATCACTCATGTGGATGACCTCACACTTTTCGTTATTTAGGGTCAACTGCCACTTTTCGCACCATTCAAATATTTTTTCTAAATCGTTTTGCAATTTCTTTTGATCGAATACGGAATCGATCTGAAATCCCTTGTCAATAGCACTCAGCACTTCATGTGAATAAAGAGCTAGTTGTGTTTCACAGAAGCGATGTTTTCTAACCCCACGTTGAGTGTGTGTCAATAGACCGTTTCCTTCGAGGTAATTCAAAATGTTCGAACAAAAAATATGTTCTAAAATACTGCTGCATATCCGCGTTGACGATGTGGTCCTGTAATTTAGTGGATTACTCCTACTACCTTTCTTGAATATTGGTGTGACCTGTCCAACTTTCCAGTCTTTGGGTACGGATCTTTCGTCGAGCTAACGGTTGTATATGATTGTTAAGTATGGAGCTAATGCATTAGCATACTCGGAAAGGAACCTAATTGGTATACAGTCTGGACCAGAAGACTTGCTTTTATTAAGTGATTTGCTTCACTACTCCGAGGATATTTACTTCCACATTACTCATGATGGAAGCTATTCCTGATTCGAATTCTGAAATATTTACTTTTTCTTCTTTTGTGTAGGCGTTTCGGAAAGCTGTGTTTAGTAACTCTTTTTGGCAGCACTGTCTTCGATAGTATCTCCATTCCTGTCGTGCAGAGAAGACATTGATTGTTTCTAACATACTTCATATACGACCAGAATCTCTTTGGGTTTTCTGCCAGGTTTCGAGACAAGTTTCGTTGTGGAAACTGTTATAAGCATCTCGCATTGAACTCCGCGCTAAATTTCGAGCTTCTGTAAAGATCGCCAATGTTGGGAATTTTGCGTCTGTTTGAATTTGGCATGTTTGTTTCGTTGTTTCTGCAACAGTGTTCTAACCCGTTTTGTGTACGAAGGAGAATCAGCTCCGTCGTTTGTTAATTTATTTGGTATATCTCTCGATTGCTGCCGATACTATTTCTTTGAAATTAGGCCACATCTGGTCTACACTTATGTTATTAATTTGGAATGAGTGGAGATTGTCTCTCAGGAAGGCGTCAAGTGAATTTTTATCTGCTTTTTTGAACAGGTATATATTTCGCTTGTTTTTCAAGGATTTGGGGATTACAATATTTAATCTCGTTACGACAACTCTGTGTTCACTAATCCATGAATCGGTTTTGATGCTCGTTATTAATTCAGGATTATTTGTTGCTAACAGGTCAAGTGTGACTTCACAACCGTTTACTATTCGCGTGGGCTCATGAACTAACTGCTCGAAATACATTTCAGAGAATGCATTTAGCACAATTTCGGAAGATATTTTATGCGTACCTCCGGAATTAAACATGTATTTTCGCCAACACATCGAGGGTAATTTAAAGTCACCATCAACTATTATCGTATGAGTCGGGTACGTGTTTGAAATAAAACTCAAGTTTTCTTCAAACCTTTCAGCAACTGTATCATCTGAACTGGGAGGTCGGTAAAAGGATGCAATTATTATTTTATTCCGGTTGGCAACAGTGACCTCTACCCATACTAACTCACAGGAAGTATCTATTTCAATTTCGTGACAAGTTAAACTACTTTGGACAGCAAAAAACACGCCACCGCCAACCGTGTTTTCGGCTGATCTTATATCCGGATTTAGCCAGCTCTCAGTGCCTAAGATTGCTGTTCTTGGCGTTAAAGGCCTTTAGCCATGACTTTGGTTACTTGTCTTAAAATTCTAATTGGTATCACATTGGCTTGTTTTTAAAACACTATTTGCTGTGTCTGTATTTTATGCTCATTTGCGCCGGCCGAAGTGGCCGTGCGGTTAAAGGCGCTGCAGTCTGGAACCGCAAGACCTTTACGGTCGCAGGTTCGAATCCTGCCTCGGGCATGGATGTTTGTGATGTCCTTAGGTTAGTTAGGTTTAACTAGTTCTAAGTTCTAGGGGACTAATGACCTCAGCAGTTGAGTCTCATAGTGCTCAGAGCCATTTGAACCATTTTTTATGCTCATTTGGTAAATTCTAATGCACTGAAAGCACTATTATTCCTTCATTGATAACGTGTGATATCTAATTTACTGCTGAGTCTGGAATTATTAACGTTTTAAAATAATTGTGTCTAATTGCAAAATGGAACCAATAGTAACTGATTGCGGCCCCATCCACGATCGTAACCGAATCGTGCCTTCATTGATTTCCAGGTTACATTAACGTACCCGCCTCTGCGTTGGAAGACTTATCGCGTAATCGAAATTTAGCTGATTTCTTTTAGTACTCATGTGACTAACTTCACACTTTTTCTTATTCAGGGACAATTGTCACTTTTCGCACCATACAGATATCTTACCGAAATGATTTTGCAAGTCGTTTTGATCATCTGATGACTTTTCAAGACGGTAAATGACAGCATCATCTGCAAACAATCTAAGACGGCTACTCAGATTGTCTCCTATGTCGTTAATATAGATCAGGAACAATAGAGTGCCTATAACACTTCCTTGGGGAACGCCGGAAATTACTTCTATTTTACTCGATGACTTTCCGTCTATTACTACGAACTGTGAGCTTTCTGACAGGAAATCACGAATCCAGTCGCACAACTGAGGCGATACTCCGTAGGCACGCAATTTGGTTAGAAGACGCTTGTGAAGGAAGGTGTCGAAAGCCTTCAGGAAATCTAAAAATATGGAATCAATTTGACGTCCCCTGTCGATAGCACTTATTACTTGATGAGTATAAAGAGCTAGTTGTGTTTCACAAGAACTATATTTTCTGAATCCGTGCTGACTATGTGTAAGAGAGAAAATGTAAATGTAGTTCACCATTTGTACAAACATAGGAACTACAGTAAATGCATAAGTGAATCCATGTTTGGAAAAAGGTAAAACATCATGATACGTACCCAGGTTTCACAGAACTGTGTAATAAGGCACACAAACACGACGAAAACTAACGTAGCCTACAACACGACTCGAACCACACAGCTGACTGCAGACCGCATAATGGTAGGTAGAGTACTGTGAGTAAGACATCACAATACGCTACAATATGAGTATAAAGAGTGTGTTGTGTTTCACAAGAACGATATTTTCTGAATCCTTGCTGACTATGAGTCAATAAATCGTTTTCTTCGTGGTACTTCATGATGTTCGAATACAGTGTATGTTCTAAAACTTACTGCGAATCGACGTTAGTGATATAGGCCTGTAATTCAGCAGATTACTTCTACTTCCCTTTCTGGGTATTGGTGTGACTTGAGCAATTTTCCAGTCTTTAGGTACGGATGTTTCTGTGAGCGAGTGGTTGTATATAATTGTTAAATATGGAGCTATTTTATCAGCACACTCTGAGAGGAACCTGACTGGTATACAATCTGGACCGGATGCCTTGCCTTCATTAAATGATTTAAGCTGCTTTGCTACACCGAGGATATCTACTTCTATGTTTCTCATATTTGCGGTTGTTCTTGATTGGAATTCGGGAATATTTACTTCGTCTTCTTAGGTGAAGGAGTTTCGAAAAACCGTGTTTAATAACTCTGTTTTAGTGCCACTGTCACCAGTGACTTCATCGTTGTTATGGCGTAGTGAAGGCATTGATTGTGTCTTTCCCCCTTGTGTGCTATATGAATGACCAGAATAGCATCTCTTTGGGTTTTCTGCCAGATTTCGAGATAGAATTTCGTTGTGGAAATTATTAAACGCGAAGTTGCTTTGACATCAACCATCTCTACTGGGTGCCACACATTTTTCGTCACACAGTGCACTTCCCTGAAGGATAACAGTAAATAATGAGAGAAACGCAGGCAGTTCGAATTTCCCAGTGGGATCAGACGAAAGTAGTGTTTCTCCGAAAAAACAAACTGAAAATGAAGGAGAGCTGAAAGTGTTTATTGTTTGTGATGATTATCTTTCAGAGTAATAGGAGAAAACAGAAAAATTATTCAAGAAATGACTGAACACAAGCACCTGAACATCTTTTCCTTCACATAAATACTCACATAAGGTGACAATTATAGAACTGTATGAAAAAAAATCGTCATAACTTGCGGACGGTTTGTGTTAGGACGTTCAAACTCAACGGTTGGGCGCAGGGCATGATGGGAATTAGTAAGGGCTGTATGGTTTGGTTTAGCGACGAAACCCTCTGAATACATGGCACTCCTTTTTGTGGGGCTATATTAAAGACAAGCTGTACAGCAATAACCCCCGAATCATCGCTTAGCTCAAAACAGCCATTCAGGAGGTTGGTTCAAAAGGCTCTAAGCCCTATGGGACTTAACATCTGAGGCCATCAGTACCCTAGAACTTAGAACTACTTAAACCTAACTAACCTAAGGGCATCACACACATCCATGCCCGAGGCAGGATTCGAACCTGCGACCGCAGCAGCAGCGCGGTTGCGGACTGATTCGCCTAGAACTGATCGGCCACAGCGGCCGGCCATTCAGGAGGTCGTCGACAGCATCGACGTTCCGACACTTCAGTGGGTCATGCAGAATTTCGCTATTCGTCTGCGCCACATAATCGCCAATGATGCTAGGCACGTCGAACATGTCATAACCAAAATGTAGCGACTCTTACGTGTTTAATGAAGTGTGTTCACGCTGTAGTTTGTAACTAATTTACGTTTTTTCCCCCGTATACTTCAATAATTGTCAACCAGTATTTGCGTCGATCAAATGTAATCTGACGTATCGTAAACATTATTCGAAACCTCTTTCATATACCTTATCTGAAAAGTACCCTCTTCACCATTTTCATTTGGCACTTCACTCATACCATTAGGCAATCGAGATAAAGCATCTGCCACATAATTCTCAGTACCTTTAACATAGTAAATATCGTAATCAAATTGTTGTAGGTACAAAGCCCAACGAGTCAGCCTACCATTAAGTAAACGGCAATCTTTAAGAAAAGTTAAAGCTTTGTGGTCAGTATGTATAATGAGCTTATGGCCCCACAGATAATTTCTAAATTTCTTTAGCCCCCAGATAATGGCTAAAGCTTCCTTTTCCGAAATAGTGTAGTTCCTCTCGTATTTTGTTAGAGTTCTACTTGCAAATGCGATAGTCCTGTGTTCGATTTCTTTATCATTACAGATTTCTTGGAAAACTTCTATACCAATTCCATAAGCACTGCTGTCGGTACTCATATGGAAAGGTTCTGATAGTATGGGGTGATGCAAAACATTGTCATTCAAAAGTTCGTTCTTCAATTTTTCAAAATCTCTCATGCACCCTTCAGTCCACACAAAAGCACTATTTTTCTTAAGTAAATTATTCAGATGAGGACTATTAAAAACTTGCCCCATGACGAACTTTCTATAGAATCCACATAAACCTAAAAAGGCTTTCAACTGTTTTCTATTTCTAGGAGCCGGACATCCTGATATTGCACTTAACTTTTCCGGATCCTTGCCAATGCCATTTGTAGTAATAATGTCCCCCAGAAACTTTATTTCTGATTTCACAAATTCACATTTCTTCCACTTAAGTGTCATGCCCCCTGCTTGTAGAGCAACAAAAACTTTCCGCAACAACTCGCAATGCTCTTGCCATGCTTCTGTAGCAATCAGTAAATCATCTACATAAATGGTTAGCCGGGAACTCAGTTCTCTCCCTAACACAAAGTCCAGTGCCCTAATAAATACTGCCACAGAAGTGCTAAGCCCAAACGGCACTACTTTATACTGATAGCATTTCCCGGCGAATAGAAAAGCGGTGTATTTACGGGATTCTTTACTTAATGGGATTTGCCAGTATCCGGCTGTCATATCCAGACTGGTTAAATACTTTACGTTATAAAATTTTTGGAGCATTTCGTCCAGATTTTCAGGTCTGTCTATTTCCTTCTTTACAAGTTTGTTCAAAGTTCTAGCGTCGATAACTACTCTCACTCCCCCATCCCTTTTGTTCACTATGATAAGGGGACTGTTATACTCGCTGCTACTTCGTTCGATTACCCCCCACTCTATCATTTTATCTATTTCCACTTGAACAGCCTGCCTCTTTGATATGGGTATCGAAAACGGTCTTACGAAGAAAGGTTTATGCTCTATGGTCTCAATCTGGTATTCAAAATTCTTAACTAGGCCAGGTTTGTCCGAAAATACGGGGTGGTTACTATCTAAAATTTCAAGTAATTCTGCTTTCTGTTCGGGAGATATTCCCTCTAAATTTTCCACCATTACCTTAAATTCCTGCCCCTGCTTGTCACTCTCACTTAATATTCTCTGGACATGGTACACCTCGTACTTGCTTGTCAACCCATCATTCCCTTGGTCGATCTCCAACAACAAAGAATCGATTTCTGAATCAAACACTTTCCCACGTTCCTCCAAAATTAATTCCAAATTCCTAAATGTACTATTTATTTTGATCACTCCCTGGCTACAGTCAATAATAACCTTTTCTTTATCCAACCAATCTATCCCCAAAATCATTTCAGTACTCAAGTCTGGCACAACCAAGAAATCATGTTCAAAATTTTGTCCTTTTATACTAAATTCAACCAAAATCTGGTTCTTTACCGGCTTGCTAGCCTTACCAGTTGCACCAACAATTTTTACACCTGTCACTGACATAATTACTAGCCCAGGCTTATCACAAATATGTTCGAAAAATGACTGAGAAACTGCACTTATCTGAGACCCAGTATCAAGAAGTACTTGCAATTCCACGTTATAAATTTCAATTGGTATTATAGTTTGTTTAACCGTCGAATGTTTTTCATTACCGTGGTCTTCCTTGAGCAAATCCGGGTCGACAATAACATCGTCCCAAGATATGCTTTTAACATTCATTTCACATATATCTGGCGGTTTCTTGGGTTCCGGAAGTTCAAAGTTATTAATTACCTGAACTCTTTGCGAAATAAACCCTGAGTCGTCTGGTGGTTCTTTCTTTCTTTGTTCTGTTTCAACGTCTGGATTTTGTTTTGATACGTCGTCATCGTTAGGTACAATATCGCAATTAACTGTGTCCCCTTTATTTTCACTGATTTTCTCATATCCTCTTTCAGTAAAAGTATATTCATTTTCCTTTACACCTGAAAATTCATCTTCACTAGAGTCATCACTACTCTCTTCCTCAACATCAGATTCACTTAAGTACGCTACTTTTGCACAATAGGGAGAGTTAGTACATTCATTTTCGTCTGTATTTGCGTATCTTTCATCATCTGAACTATCGTCGGAATCCGACCATTCCGGATCGCTTTCAGGTTCTAACATAAAAGCTTTTCTGAGACAGGCACTAAGTTCTTCCTCGGTATTGTTGTCAGGTTTAGATTTTAATTCAATCTCCTCTTTTGGCAAAACGGCCTCATCCTCAGCTTTATTCACATCCACTGTGACTTCATATTCGGTGTAATTCTCGTGGACTTTAATTACTTTCAGGTAATCATCTACCCCTTCTACACGGTGCCTCTCGGTAGCAGCTCGTACTATTGGCGGACTGTTAGCAGAAGTTATTTCTTCGTCAATGCTGAGGATTTCATCCTCCAAATCCTTCCTATCATTAACCTTCCTCCTATCGGCAGCACGCGTACTTTGCGCGGCGCTATTTATTCTCCCCTCTTCAAATTTGGGCCACGTCACTTTATGGACGTCCCTACTATCTCTCTTTCCACCAACTAATCTCTTCGCCTCATACTCCCTTTTAAAATCCTCCCACTCACATTGCTTTAGGCCCTTGTACAGATCATCGATCTGCACACGCCAATCAGTTACTTCTGCTAATTCATCCTCGCCTTTTATCTCATTGCAAACACTACTAACCGCACCTCTCTGTGTATTCACAGTTTCATTTATTGTTTCCTTTGCCGCGGAATTATTACTCGTAAAATTTTCATTAGCTCTGACTGCTACGTTCGTACCTACTGCTGCCGTATTGCTAGCGGCTTCTTTCCGAACAGATGTTCGGCTAGGCTGGGCCGTTGCCCTCTGATGCTCCACTCGCCTGTTAACATGTAGTGCTCTGTGCGGCAGCGATGATTCATTCTGGCTCGCACCTGATGCTTGTTTCGCCACAACACGTCGCGGTGTTCCATGCTTGTCCCTAGCCTGTCTCATTACATTACGGTCGGTCCGGTATCTTTTCTTGAATCGGGGCCGGTATGTATTGTCCGCTTCCGTTTGGCCCACAACGTTCGCGGAAATTAGTTTCCCGCGCCACTTGTAACACTACCGCCCTACTCGGACGTAGGTTAGCTATATAAAGCCTATACTGTAATAAGTTCACGGGCTTCACCTTATGAACCAGGATTTTAGTACAAAAGTTGACCGCGTGTACCTAATAGAAGCAAGATCGGACTTATATTCAGTCAATAACTACAGTGATGCGTCAAGCAAATGTAAAGTATAATTACTCTTTCGCACGGACAAGAAGTACACACAGTAGATGCTACCTGTAATTAACAATTCGGTCGCCAGCCTACTTAGGCAATTAGTGAGTCTTTCCTTGTACAAGTGGGTGCATGTACAAGCATAGTAACATGTAGTAATGATGCGTTATATGGCAAAGTTTGGAACCCGAAAAATCCACTGAACTAAAGTTTTCTCTTTTTTTTTGGTACTAATTTGGACGAGCTACATTTACACAACACCACACAGTAATGATTACTACGAACTGCATTTTGTATGTTGAGCAGACTGAAATCGGGCATAGATTGCCCTAGCGTCGACAATCTTAAAAGTACACACACAATATCACTATGAATAATGGAAAAACTCTAATACATTTAGGATTAATACAGAATTTAGCTTTACTGGTCAAATTTGATCAGCACACATCAAGGTTTGAACGAATGAACAAGAGCAAAAGGGGGAGGCCCTGAAACTGTTATAGTCGTTATTCTGAAACTATCTAGTACTGAAGGCAAATTAACACACGAAATTATCTATCTCTGGATAACTACTCTTTTGTCTTACTTCTGAATAATTTAACTGTCCTTATTTCTGTATCAAATTAATTAAATGACATCGCTAACTCAACCCAACAAAAACTCTTTTGTTCTTTACCAATATTTGCAACAGCACACAGAACTATAGATTACTTTATGGCATAGATTAATCTGCTGATAATTTTCATTAACACAAATATGAAACTTTCAGTTTAGGATACTCGGATTGCACAATACGAGGTAAGGATCCTGTCTAGGTCAGTGATCAGGATAAGTCATGGCTAAAGCAATTCTGGTGAAAGTCACGTTATTATTGAACCATTAGAAACAGTTTCGACACTGGTCCACACAGATACACTTCTAAAGATGAAATAAATGTTTGACCTGTGCAAGTCGGTGCGGCGGTTGGCGGGCAGCGAGATAGCGGGCAGCACGGCACACATGCAAGCACGGCTAAGGCTCACACAACATCGGCACTTTCCATCTTCTTAGCGTCGTAATCTTTCCAATTTTGTGCCTCAGAATATAGCCATGCCAAGTAGTCGTCGGAATCGGTTCATCCGAGGCTCAATGGAATCCACTTTTCCTGGGTAGCCTCCTCGGTACAGTACGTGTACTTCCGACTGTTGCTCGCCTCCGACTGTTATACTGTGCCCGTTGTGTCGAACCGCGCCAGTGTGTTTTTTCCCGCCTCGCCTGCCTCCACCTTTTCCCGCTCCCCTACAGGTAGGGTATTCACCACAGGTTTTCTACTACACATATCCTAATGCATTACCTACGTATGGACCAAGTGTATAAATTACAATTTTCACATCTTACAATAGTTTTAACATTAAATACACTTTCCTTTGATTACCACATTATTTGAAATCTAACATAAATAATATTCGTTTCAAAAGTTACTCACAGTTTCTTTAACATGACACGAAAAGAATCGAAAAAGAAATTCAACACATTGCTATTATTAATTTATCTAAATTCATAAAGAAAAAAATTCTTCTACGTATAATTCTCGTTACACATGCCCCTGTTTCCAGAAAATTTTCTTAAGTCCAAATTTTATGGGAACACTAAATCTTACAATTATACAGTGGTTCTGAATATTTTACTTAATAGTCCAAAAAGATTTACACTACATATTTCCTTTTGCTCACTGTATATAGGTTTACACTTTTTTAATACTTCAAGAATACTGACTTGTCATTTCCTCAAGTGCCTTTCGAACAGTCCAACTTCCCATCACAACCTCACTAAAATAGCAATTTACTTATTTTTTCTAAATTTCTCAAAGAAATAATTTAAAATTCTGGAATACAAACATTTAACTACAAAAACAATTTCATATTTTGTGTACACTATAAGAAAATTCATCGCTGCATGCTTTGAATAGCAGTCCATTTTCTTACTTACTAAACAAAACACACACACATATATTCAGAAAATTAACTACATATATTTGCTGCCTATTATGCGGATTTGGGCAGTCCTTTTCACTTCATATTGTGACATCTCCTGGATCATATTTACAATATTCCATCGATTATTTATCTGCCCTCATTGGTATTTGTTAGTCCTTCATATTATGGTTCTTACACTGCCCATTTTCATTTTGACAGTCCCATCTTTTATCTGGCTGATAGCATTAATCCTTTCTTTTCAGTCCTTTTCTCCATACATTTTTACAGTTACAGTACAATTGGTAATCTGAAACTCACATAACTACACTAGCACACTTTCAAGGGTATACAGACATTTACCAAGATTAGATACATTTAGAATAACTTGGGTTCAGCATAAGATACAGCACATTTACTCGTTCCTAGGTACATACAGTTTCAGGTCCACATTATTTCTTACACCTAAAGGTCTTTTGGATTTTGGGTAGATCAGGTAGTAAGCATTGTCGTGTGGAATATTCTGTATTAGATATGGTCCATTATAAATATATTTAAATTTTGAAATTTCATGGTTTAGTTCACTAGACTTTTCGTGGGTTTTTAAAAGAACATAATCTCCAATTTTAAATTTTGAAACTTTTAAATTTTTATTGTGTCTTTTAGATCTAGATTTAGCTTTTTGCTTTGCCCTTTTTATCACCAATTCTTTCATTTGATCCAATCCCAAACTTGTACAAGGTGGAAACTCTAGTTTTTCTTCAATTAAACTTTTACTACTTTTGCCTAACAAAATTTCTTCCGGTGGAAATCCTGTAGTTTCATGATGTAATGTTCATGACATTCTCAAAATCCGATATAAACCTGCCCCAGGCTCTAATTCAACAAAACAATAATTCACTTTCAGATAACACTGAGTTACAGTAATAATAAAGTCATGCATAATAATAATAATATATACAAATACAATATACATATACATACGTATAAGAATTTTTTTCTTTATGAATTTAGATAAATTAATAATAGCAATGTGTTGAATTTCTTTTTCGATTCTTTTCGTGTCATGTTAGAGAAACTGTGAGTAACTTTTGAAACGAATATTATTTATGTTAGATTTCAAATAATGTGGTAATCAAAGGAAAGTGTATTTAATGTTAAAACTATTGTAAGATGTGAAAATTGTAATTTATACACTTGGTCCATACGTAGGTAATGCATTAGGATATGTGTAGTAGAAAACCTGTGGTGAATACCCTACCTGTAGGGGAGCGGGAAAGGGTGGAGGCAGGCGAGGCGGGAAAACGCACACTGGCGCGGTTCGACACAACGGGCACAGTAATTACAGTCGGAGGCGAGCAACAGTCGGAAGTACACGTACTGTACCGAGGAGGCTACCCAGGAAAAGTGGATTCCATTGAGCCTCGGATGAACCGATTCCGACGACTACTTGGCATGGCTATATTCTGAGGCACAAAATTGGAAAGATTACGACGCTAAGAAGATGGAAAGTGCCGATGTTGTGTGAGCCTTAGCCGGGCTTGCATGTGTGCCGTGCTTCTCGCTATCTCGCTGCCCGCCAACCGCCGCACCGACTTGCACAGGTCAAACATTTATTTCATCTTTAGAAGTGTATCTGTGTGGACCAGTGTCGAAACTGTTTCTAATGGTTCAATAATAACGTGACTTTCACCAGAATTGCTTTAGCCATGACTTATCCTGATCACTGACCTAGACAGGATCCTTACCTCGTATTGTGCAATCCGAGTATATTAAACTGAAAGTTTAATATTTGTGTTAATGAAAATTATCAGCCGATCAATCTATGCCATAAAGTAATCTATAGTTCTGTGTGCTGTTGCAAATATTGGTAAAGAACAAAAGAGTTTTTGTTGGATTGAGTTAGCGATGTTATTTAATTAATTTGAGACAGAAATAATGACAGTTAAATTATTCAGAAGTAAGACAAAAGAGTAGTTATCCAGAGATTGATAAATTTGTGTGTTAATTTGCCTTCAGTACTAGATAGTTTCAGTATAACGACTATAACAGTTTCAGGGCCCCCCTCCCCCTTTGCTCTTGTTCATTCGTTCAAACCTTGATGTGTACTGATCAAATTTGACCAGTAAAGCTAAATTCTATATTAATCCTAAATGTATTAGAGTTTTTCCATTATTCATGGTGATATTGTGTGTGTACTTTTAAGATTGTCGACGCTAGGGCAATCTATGCCCGATTTCAGTCTGCTCAACATACAAAATGCAGTTCGTAGTAATCATTACTGTGTGGTGTTGTGTAAATGTAGCTCGTCCAAATTAGTATCAAAAAGAGAAAACTTTAGTTCAGTGGATTTTTCGGGTTCCAAACTTTGCCATATAATGCATCATTACTACGTGTTACTATGCTTGTACATGCACCCACTTGTACATGGAAAAACTCACTAATTGCCTAACTAGGCTGGCGACCGAATTGTTAATTATAGGTAGCATTTACTGTGTGTACTTCTTGTCCATGCGAAAGAATAATTATACTGTACATTTACTTGATGCATCACTGTAGTTATTGACTGAGTATAAGTCCGATCTTGCTTCTATTAGGTACACGCGGTCAACTTTTGTACTAAAATCCTTGTTCATAAGGTGAAGCCCGTGAACTTATTACAGTACAGGCTTTATATAGCTAACCTACGTCCGAGTAGGGCGGAAGTGTTACAAGTGGCTTCCCGGTGACAGGACATCCAGTTGTTGTCAGTTACAAATTAATGTAAATACCGAACAGTGGATGTTCAGTGGCATGAATAGCAATAAAGTTCAGTAAAAGAAACTGCAGTGTGGGTCAAGTATAATAGTGTGGTATAGTTGGCATTTAGTATGGACAGAAACGTAGACGGGGTAGATGCGCCGAGCGAAATGGAGAATGCGGCTGGCAGTAGCCGGAGTTTACGCGGCCAGATAACAGATGGCGTTAGCGAAAGACAGTTGGCGTACATACAATACCACGAACATGTCAATGAACAGATTGAAAGGTTGAGATCGCCTCGGACACAGCAAGGAATAAAACAGGAAGTAGAAAGTGACTTTGTAGATGATAGTGGTTATGTGAATGAATCCACTGACATGTTTGATTCTCCACAGATAAAGAAAGAACCGAAAGAAACTTTTGAAGTAGGATCGGAAAACACCGATTCCGTAGAACAAAACAGTGTGAAAATTTTAAGCATAAACGATTTATTTGAACAATTAACCAAACAAATTTCAGGACAGAGTGAGCAGATCAAAACACAGAATGATCAGCTTAAAACACATGTTGATCAGCAGCTCACAACACAGAATGAGCAGCTTAAAACACAGAATGAGCAACTTCAAAAACAAGTCGGCAATCAGGTTAATCAACTTAAAACACACGTTGACAAGCAGCTCAAAACACAGGGACACCAGCTCAAAACACACGTGGATCAAATTAAAGCACAGGTCGAAGGACAGGGAATTAAAATTAGTAAACAAATAGAACAAGTAGAACAAAAAGTGGGTAATTTAAGTTCTGTGGTAAATACACTGAAATTTGAAATTGATACCATTAACAAAAATATGGATACTATGCAGGAGGAAATTGGAAACATTAAAAGTAGATTCGATGTTGAAATTCTCAACATCCAAGAGAAAGTAGAACCTCTGGTTGAAACTAAGGTAGACGAAAACGTTTTCGGTCTTAAGACTGATATCGTGAACGAATGTCAACACGGGATATCACAATTGAAAAAGATAGTTTCAGACACTGAAAGGGATTTAAGTAAAAAAGTATCAGGATGTATTCAAAATTGTGAACAAAATACTACGAAAATTCAGGGCAAAATTTTCGATCTGGAGAGCAAAATTAAAGATAGGCCTGGTGTTGTCTGTGATGGCACACCAATTACGAAGCTGTTAGAAGGCGAGGAACGCTTCGATCCAGCCAAGAAACATAACGGGTGGCATCCGTTAGATTTTATCAAAAATTGCGAGAGAGTATTTCCTGAGCACTTGGCTGATCAGGAAAAGATAAACGTAGTAATTAGCGCCTTAGCAGGTGACGCTAAGCGCTGGGGAATAAATTTAAATACCGAAAAAATGACGTTCGAGGAATTTAGGCAGAGATTTACGGAAGAATATTGGTCTGAACAAAAGCAGGGCCATTTATGGCGCGAGTTCATCATGGCCAAACAGCATGATAACAGGGGCAGGAACTCTTTGAAAGATTTCTGCGAGCATTGGTACCGGAAATTGACTCATTTAAAAGGTCGAAGATCAGATTCAGAAATTATCTGGGAGTTATATAAAAAGCTTCCAGAAGATTCAAAGAGGTATGTAGGAAGCAATCATCGCAGCTTCCAAGCATTTCTAGAAAGGGTCGAAGATGAAGACCATTGGCGCGAAAGTCGTGCCAATTATCAAAATTTTGGTAACCGTAATAACCGACACAATGACGAACGAAACGACGGCGATGGATTTCGCGTCAATGTAATACAAAGAGGAAGAGGCAGAGGAAGAGGCAGAGGAAATAATCCAGGTCGCGGTGGAGGGTATACCGCGCAAAATAATAACGACGCGGGAAACTAATTTCCGCGAACGTTGCGGGCCAAACGGAAGCGGACAATACATACCGGCCCCGATTCAAGAAAAGATACCAGACCGACCGCAATGTAATGAGACAGGCTAGGGACGAGCATGGAACGCCGCGACGTGTTGTGGCGAAACAAGCGTCAGGTGCGAGCCAGAATGAATCATCGCTGCCGCACAGAGCGCTACATGTTAACAGGCGAGTGGAGCATCAGAGGGCAACGGCCCAGCCTAGCCGAACATCTGTTCGGAAAGAAGCCGCTAGCAATACGGCAGCAGTAGGTAAGAACGTAGCAGTCAGAGCTAATGAAAATTTTACGAGTAATAATTCCGCGGCAAAGGAAACAATAAATGAAACTGTGAATACACAGAGAGGTGCGGTTAGTAGTGTTTGCAATGAGATAAAAGGCGAGGATGAATTAGCAGAAGTAACTGATTGGCGTGTGCAGATCGATGATCTGTACAAGGGCCTAAAGCAATGTGAGTGGGAGGATTTTAAAAGGGAGTATGAGGCGAAGAGATTAGTTGGTGGAAAGAGAGATAGTAGGGACGTCCATAAAGTGACGTGGCCCAAATTTGAAGAGGGGAGAATAAATAGCGCCGCGCAAAGTACGCGTGCTGCCGATAGGAGGAAGGTTAATGATAGGAAGGATTTGGAGGATGAAATCCTCAGCATTGACGAAGAAATAACTTCTGCTAACAGTCCGCCAATAGTACGAGCTGCTACCGAGAGGCACCGTGTAGAAGGGGTAGATGATTACCTGAAAGTAATTAAAGTCCACGAGAATTACACCGAATATGAAGTCACAGTGGATGTGAATAAAACTGAGGATGAGGCCATTTTGCCAAAAGAGGAGATTGAATTGAAATCCAAGCCTGATGACAATACAGAGGAAGAACTTAGTGCCTGTCTCAGAAAAGCTTTTATGTTAGAACCTGAAAGCGATCCGGAATGGTCGGATTCCGACGATAGTTCAGATGATGAAAGATACGCAAATACAGACGAAAATGAATGTACTAACTCTCCCTATTGTGCAAAAGTAGCGTACTTAAGTGAATCTGATGTTGAGGAAGAGAGTAGTGATGACTCTAGTGAAGATGAATTTTCAGGTGTAAAGGAAAATGAATATACTTTTACTGAAAGAGGATATGAGAAAATCAGTGGAAATAAAGGGGATGCAGTTAAGTACGATATTGTACCTAACGATGACGACGTATCAAAACAAAATCCAGACGTTGAAACAGAACAAAGAAAGAAAGAACCACCAGACGACTCAGGGTTTATTTCGCAAAGAGTTCAGGTAATTAATAACTTTGAACTTCCGGAACCCAAGAAACCGCCAGATATATGTGAAATGAATGTTAAAAGCATATCTTGGGACGATGTTATTGTCGACCCGGATTTGCTCAAGGAAGACCACGGTAATGAAAAACATTCGACGGTTAAACAAACTATAATACCAATTGAAATTTATAACGTGGAATTGCAAGTACTTCTTGATACTGGGTCTCAGATAAGTGCAATTTCTCAGTCATTTTTCGAACACATTTGTGATAAGCCTGGGCTAGTAATTATGTCAGTGACAGGTGTAAAAATTGTTGGTGCAACTGGTAAGGCTAGCAAGCCGGTAAAGAACCAGATTTTGGTTGAATTTAGTATAAAAGGACAAAATTTTGAACACGATTTTTTGGTTGTGCCAGACTTGAGTACTGAAATGATTTTGGGGATAGATTGGTTGGACAAAGAAAAGGTTATTATTGACTGTAGCCAGGGAGTGATCAAAATAAATAGTACATTTAGGAATTTGGAATTAATTTTGGAGGAACGTGGGAAAGTGTTTGATTCAGAAATCGATTCTTTGTTGTTGGAGATCGACCAAGGGAATGATGGGTTGACAAGCAAGTACGAGGTGTACCATGTCCAGAGAATATTAAGTGAGAGTGACAAGCAGGGACAGGAATTTAAGGTAATGGTGGAAAATTTAGAGGGAATATCTCCCGAACAGAGAGCAGAATTGCTTGAAATTTTAGATAGTAACCGCCCCGTATTTTCGGACAAACCTGGCCTAGTTAAGAATTTTGAATACCAGATTGAGACCATAGAGCATAAACCTTTCTTCGTAAGACCGTTTTCGATACCCATATCAAAGAGGCAGGCTGTTCAAGTGGAAATAGATAAAATGATAGAGTGGGGGGTAATCGAACGAAGTAGCAGCGAGTATAACAGTCCCCTTATCATAGTGAACAAAAGGGATGGGGGAGTGAGAGTAGTTATCGACGCTAGAACTTTGAACAAACTTGTAAAGAAGGAAATAGACAGACCTGAAAATCTGGACGAAATGCTCCAAAAATTTTATAACGTAAAGTATTTAACCAGTCTGGATATGACAGCCGGATACTGGCAAATCCCATTAAGTAAAGAATCCCGTAAATACACCGCTTTTCTATTCGCCGGGAAATGCTATCAGTATAAAGTAGTGCCGTTTGGGCTTAGCACTTCTGTGGCAGTATTTATTAGGGCACTGGACTTTGTGTTAGGGAGAGAACTGAGTTCCCGGCTAACCATTTATGTAGATGATTTACTGATTGCTACAGAAGCATGGCAAGAGCATTGCGAGTTGTTGTGGAAAGTTTTTGTTGCTCTACAAGCAGGGGGCATGACACTTAAGTGGAAGAAATGTGAATTTGTGAAATCAGAAATAAAGTTTCTGGGGCACATTATTACTACAAATGGCATTGGCAAGGATCCGGAAAAGTTAAGTGCAATATCAGGATGTCCGGCTCCTAGAAATAGAAAACAGTTGAAAGCCTTTTTAGGTTTATGTGGATTCTATAGAAAGTTCGTCATGGGGCAAGTTTTTAATAGTCCTCATCTGAATAATTTACTTAAGAAAAATAGTGCTTTTGTGTGGACTGAAGGGTGCATGAGAGATTTTGAAAAATTGAAGAACGAACTTTTGAATGACAATGTTTTGCATCACCCCATACTATCAGAACCTTTCGATATGAGTACTGACAGCAGTGCTTATGGAATTGGTATAGAAATTTTCCAAGAAATCTGTAATGATAAAGAAATCGAACACAGGACTATCGCATTTGCAAGTAGAACTCTAACAAAATACGAGAGGAACTACACTATTTCGGAAAAGGAAGCTTTAGCCATTATATGGGGGCTAAAGAAATTTAGAAATTGTCTGTGGGGCCATAAGCTCATCATACATACTGACCACAAAGTTTTAACTTTTCTTAAAGATTGCCGTTTACTTAATGGTAGGCTGACTCGTTGGGCTTTGTACCTACAACAATTTGATTACGATATTTACTATGTTAAAGGTACTGAGAATTATGTGGCAGATGCTTTATCTCGATTGCCTAATGGTATGAGTGAAGTGCCAAATGAAAATGGTGAAGAGGGTACTTTTCAGATAAGGTATATGAAAGAGGTTTCAGGAAAGAGGAAAATGGAGCAGATATGTAAAAATATGAGATACCATCAGAATGAGGATTCCACCTGGAAATCAGTGAAGTGTACAGCATCCTCAAATTAAGAAATATTACAAAATATTTAAAGGCATTTTATATAGGAGGAAAGATTTAGCCACTGAGGAATGGAGAGTGTGTTGGCCACACCAGTTTGATACCGAGGTCATAGATTATTTTCATTTAGCATTGGGGCATAGTGGGCCAAAGAAATGTTTGGATAAATTGAATAATGTAGTAGTGATTGTTGGTAGTGTCAGTAAGAAGGTAAAGGAACGAATTAAGTCATGTGATGTCTGTCAAAAAGCCAAAGTGCCGAACAAAACTAGTAAGGGACCAATGCAAAGTACGTTGCCTGAAGACACCCTAGACTTATTATCGGTAGATTTATATGGTCCCCTCCCGAAGACTTCGGGAAATTGTGCGTATATTTTGGTGATATTGGAAGTATTTTCAAAATTTGTGAAATTATACCCCTTGAAAAAAGCAACAGCAAAAGCTGTATTTAATAGGATGGTCGAATACTTTAGGACCATCGGGAAACCCAAAGCAGTACTATCTGACAATGGACCCCTGTTCATATCCAAAATTTGGAAAGAAGGAATGGAGAGAAATGGTGTGGAGGTTAAATATATCTCAGCTTATCATCCTGCTAGCAACCCGGTTGAAAGGTACATGCGAGAAATCGGGAGATTGTGTAGAACATACTGCAGTCACAATCATAGAGCCTGGGGCAGATTTATATCGGATTTTGAGAATGTCATGAACACATTACATCATGAAACTACAGGATTTCCACCGGAAGAAATTTTGTTAGGCAAAAGTAGTAAAAGTTTAATTGAAGAAAAACTAGAGTTTCCACCTTGTACAAGTTTGGGATTGGATCAAAAGAAAGAATTGGTGATAAAAAGGGCAAAGCAAAAGGCTGAATCTAGATCTAAAAGACACAATAAAAATTTAAAAGTTTCAAAATTTAAAATTGGAGATTATGTTCTTTTAAAAAACCCACGAAAAGTCTAGTGAACTAAACCATGAAATTTCAAAATTTAAATATATTTATAATGGACCATATCTAATACAGAATATTCCACACGACAATGCTTACTACCTGGTCTACCCAAAATCCAAAAGACCTTTAGGCATAAGAAATATTGTGGACCTGAAACTGTATGTACCTAGGAACGAGTAAATGTGCTGTATCTTATGCTGAACCCAAGTTATCCTAAATGTATCTAATCTTTGTAAATGTCTGTATACCCTCGAAAGTGTGCTAATGTAGTTATGTGAGTTTCAGATTACCAATTGTACTGTAACTGTAAAAATGTATGGAGAAAAGGGCTGAAAGAAAGGATAAATGCTATCAGCCAGATAAAAGATGGGACTGTCAAAAATGAAAATGGGCAGTGTATGAACTATAATATGAAGGACTGCCAAATACCAATGAGGGCAGATAAATAATCGATGGAAAATTGTAAATGTGATCCAGGAGATGTGACAATATGAAGTAAAAAGGACTGCCCAAATCCACATAATAGGCAGCAAATATATGTAGTTAATTTTCTGAATATATGTGTGTGTGTTTTGTTTAGTAAGTAAGAAAATGGACTGCTATTCAAAGCATGCAGCGATAAATTTTCTTATAGTGTACACAAAATATGAAATTGTTTTTGTAGTTAAATGTTGGTATTCCAGAATTTTAAATTATTTCTTTGAGAAATTTAGAAAAAATAAGTAAATTGCTATTTTAGTGAGATTGTGATGGGAAGTTGGACTGCGCAAAAGGCACTTGAGTAAATGACAAGTCAGTATTCTTGAAGTATTAAAAAAGTGTAAACCTATACACAGTGAGCAAAAGGAAATATGTAGTGTAAATCTTTTTGGACAGTTAAGTAAGAATTCAGAACCACTGTATAATTGTAAGATTTAGTGTTCCCATAAAATTTGGACTTAAGAAAATTTTCTGGAAACAGGGGCATGTGTAACGAGAATTATACGTATAAGAATTTTTTTCTTTATGAGTTTAGATGAATTAATAATAGCAATGTGTTGAATTTCTTTTTCGATTCTTTTCGTGTCATGTTAGAGAAACTGTGAGTAACTTTTGAAAGGAATATTATTTATGTTAGATTTCAAATAATGTGGTAATCAAAGGAAAGTGTATTTAATGTTAAAACTATTGTAAGATGTGAAAATTGTAATTTATACACTTGGTCCATACGTAGGTAATGCATTAGGATATGTGTAGTAGAAAACCTGTGGTGAATACCCTACCTGTAGGGGAGCGGGAAAAGGTGGAGGCAGGCGAGGCGGGAAAACGCACACTGGGCGCGGTTCGACCCAACGGGCTCAGTAACACAGTCGGAGGCGAGCAACAGTCGGAAGTACACGTACTGTACCGAGGAGGCTACCCAGGAAAAGAGGATTCCATTGAGCCTCGGATGAACCGATTCCGACGACTACTTGGCATGGCTATATTCTGAGGCACAAAATTGGAAAGATTACGACGCTAAGAAGATGGAAAGTGCCGATGTTGTGTGAGCCTTAGCCGGGCTTGCATGTGTGCCGTGCTGCCCGCTATCTCGCACCCCGCCAACCGCCGCACCGACTTGCACAGGTCAAACATTTATTTCATCTTTAGAAGTGTATCTGTGTGGACCAGTGTCGAAACTGTTTCTAATGGTTCAATAATAACGTGACTTTCACCAGAATTGCTTTAGCCATGACTTATCCTGATCACTGACCTAGACAGGATCCTTACCTCGTATTGTGCAATCCGAGTATATTAAACTGAAAGTTTAATATTTGTGTTAATGAAAATTATCAGCCGATCAATCTATGCCATAAAGTAATGTATAGTTCTGTGTGCTGTTGCAAATATTGGTAAAGAACAAAAGAGTTTTTGTTGGATTGAGTTAGCGATGTTATTTAATTAATTTGAGACAGAAATAATGACAGTTAAATTATTCAGAAGTAAGACAAAAGAGTAGTTATCCAGAGATTGATAAATTTGTGTGTTAATTTGCCTTCAGTACTAGATAGTTTCAGTATAACGACTATAACAGTTTCAGGCCCCCCCCCCCCCCTTGGCTCTTGTTCATTCGTTCAAACCTTGATGTGTACTGATCAAATTTGACCAGTAAAGCTAAATTCTATATTAATCCTAAATGTATTAGAGTTTTTCCATTATTCATAGTGATATTGTGTGTGTACTTTTAAGATTGTCGACGCTAGGGCAATCTATGCCCGGTTTCAGTCTGCTCAACATACAAAATGCAGTTCGTAGTAATCATTACTGTGTGGTGTTGTGTAAATGTAGCTCGTCCAAATTAGTATCAAAAAGAGAAAACTTTAGTTCAGTGGATTTTTCGGGTTCCAAACTTTGCCATATAATGCATCATTACTACGTGTTACTATGCTTGTACATGCACCCACTTGTACATGGAAAAACTCACTAATTGCCTAACTAGGCTGGCGACCGAATTGTTAATTATAGGTAGCATTTACTGTGTGTACTTCTTGTCCATGCGAAAGAATAATTATACTGTACATTTACTTGATGCATCACTGTAGTTATTGACTGAGTATAAGTCCGATCTTGCTTCTATTAGGTACACGCGGTCAACTTTTGTACTAAAATCCTTGTTCATAAGGTGAAGCCCGTGAACTTATTACAGTACAGGCTTTATATAGCTAACCTACGTCCGAGTAGGGCGGAAGTGTTACACATTTTAATTAAAAAAGCATTACAACCATCTCGCATACACTCTACTTCACACGACGGAGTAATGAACTGGATGGACAATGAAAGACAGTTTTCATCGCTTAGCTACAACAACAGGCAATACTGCTCCTTCAGTTTGTTCAAAAATATTGGTCATCCCAACCAATGGCCACGTCTGAAAAGTCACAAGCGTGTTACACAGGTGTCGCTGTGGTACATGTTCAGGAAAGTTACGGTTAAACGATGAAGAAATTATTGGCGGTGGTAGCAAGTAGCCTGTATTCTTTTTTCCAACTTCGCAAATCGCTATTTTGTAATTAACGTCGAAGTTACGCTGCTTGAAAGGCTTCACTATCGACACTGAAACACCGATGTTTTAAATACCAGCATATAGATACTTTGTTAATGTCGATGACCAATTGACAACCCTAGTGTGTAATTTTCGTCAGCCTTCTAAATGGTTTGATGCGACCCGCCACGAATTCTTGATGGATATATTCCAGTCTCTATTTTCCCCTACAGTGTTTATTCTCTACAGTTTCCTCAATTACCATGGACGCTCAAGGAGCAGTACCTGTAACTTACTCCCCGATGCCTTGATCCATGTCCTAATGCCCTGTCCTCTCGTCTTATCAATGTGTTCCAAATGCTCCCCTCATCATCGATTCTCCAGAGAACCTAGTCAGTCCTTATCTTATCGGCCCATTATTTTTCCCTCTTGATTCTTGTACATACACTCCTGGAAATGGAAAAAAGAACACATTGACACCGGTGTGTCAGACCCACCATACTTGCTCCGGACACTGCGAGACGGCTGTACAAGCAATGATCACACGCACGGCGCAGCGGACACACCAGGAACCGCGGTGTTGGCCGTCGAATGGCGCTAGCTGCGCAGCATTTGTGCACCGCCGCCGTCAGTGTCAGCCAGTTTGCCGTGGCATACGGAGCTCCATCGCAGTCTTTAACACTGGTAGCATGCCGCGACAGCGTGGACGTGAACCGTATGTGCAGTTGACGGACTTTGAGCGAGGGTGTATAGTGGGCATGCGGGAGGCCGGGTGGACGTACCGCCGAATTGTTCAACACGTGGGGCGTGAGTTCTCCACAGTACATCGATATTGTCGCCAGTGGTCGGCGGAAGGTGCACGTGCCCGTCGACCTGGGACCGGACCGCAGCGACGCACGGATGCACGCCAAGACCGTAGGATCTTACGCAGTGCCGTAGGGGACCGCACCGCCACTTCCCAGCAAATTAGGGACACTGTTGCTCCTGGGGTATCGGCGAGGACCATTCGCAACCGTCTCCATGAAGCTGGGCTACGGTCCCGCACACCGTTAGGCCGTCTTCCGCTCACGCCCCAACATCGTGCAGCCCGCCTCCAGTGGTGTCGCGACAGGCGTGAATGGAGGGACGAATGGAGACGTGTCGTCTTCAGCGATGAGAGTCGCTTCTGCCTTGGTGCCAATGATGGTCGTATGCGTGTTTGGCGCCGTGCAGGTGAGCGCCACAATCAGGACTGCATACGACCAAGGCACACAGGGCCAACACCCGGCATCATGGTGTGGGGAGCGATCTCCTACACTGGCCGTACACCACTGGTGATCGTCGAGGGGACACTGAATAGTGCACGGTACATCCAAACCGTCATCGAACCCATCGTTCTACCATTCCTAGACCGGCAAGGGAACTTGCTGTTCCAACAGGACAATGCACGTCCGCATGTATCCCGTGCCACCCAACGTGCTCTAGAAGGTGTAAGTCAACTACCCTGGCCAGCAAGATCTCCGGATCTGTCCCCCATTGAGCATGTTTGGGACTGGATGAAGCGTCGTCTCGCGCGGTCTGCACGTCCAGCACGAACGCTGGTTCAACTGAGGCGCCAGGTGGAAATGGCATGGCAAGCCGTTCCACAGGACTACATCCAGCATCTCTACGATCGTCTCCATGGGAGAATAGCAGCCTGCATTGCTGCGAAAGGTGGATATACACTGTACTAGTGCCGACATTGTGCATGCTCTGTTGCCTGTGTCTATGTGCCTGTGGTTCTGTCAGTGTGATCATGTGATGTATCTGACCCCAGGAATGTGTCAATAAAGTTTCCCCTTCCTGGGACAATGAATTCACGGTGTTCTTATTTCAATTTCCAGGAGTGTGTTATATATTAATAGTCTTTGCTATAGTTCATCCCTATTTTTCTCAGAATTTCAAACATCTTGTACAATTTTACGCTGTCCAACGCTTTTTCCAAGTTGACAAATCCCATGAACATGTCAAGATTTTTATATATATGAAGATGGGTCCGGAAGAACAGATACCATGTTCATACATTTATAGTTAAGGCTCACCGGCCATTTGACCATCTTCTTCTGTGCAGAATCGGCAGTAACATCGCGAGTAATAAGTATAATGGGCAGGGACACTATGAATGTAGTGCGGGACACTAAGTTGCGAATGTGGGTCTCACGGGAAGCATGCCAGAGATAAGGCCCTGCAGTCGCACTATCCTCTGTGTTACCGGTGGGTCAGATAGATGCCGGCACGGTAGCTCAGCGTGTTCGGTCAGAGGGCTGCGTGCTCTCTGCAATAAAAAATCTGAGTCAAGGGATCAACTTGAGCAGATGTTTTGTGACGTCCGCCAAGACCAAACGCAACGAACTGTATCGAACAAAATGGAAAAGAAAGATGGTTAGAGCGTATGTCATGTAAGCAGGATATCCCGGGTTCGAGTCCCGGTCGGGGCATACATTTTCAACTGTTCCCGTTGACTTATATCTAAGCCTGTATGCAGCGAGGGGTATTCATTTCTTTGTAATTTCAAGATTTTTCTTCAGTATTGCTTCTATTATCAACCGCAACGTCATAGCTGCCTGTCTGGTGTCTTTAACTTTCCTAAAGCCAAACTGATCGACATCTAACATACCGTCAATTTCCTTTTTCATTCTTATATATCTTATTCTTGTCAGTAATTTGCCGGCCGCTGTGGCCGAGCGGTTCTAGGCGCGTCAGTCTGGAACCGCGCGACCGCTACGGTCGCAGGTTCGAATCCTGCCTCGGGCATGGATGTGTGTGATGTCCTTAGGTTAGTTAGGTTTAAGTTCTAGGGAACTGATGACCTCAGATGTTAAGTCCCATAGTGCTCAGAGCCATTTGAACCATTTTTTTCTTTTATTTGTCAATAATTTGGACGCACGACCTGTTAAGCTGATAGTGCGATGATTCTCCCACTTGGCGGCTCTTGCTATCTTCATAACTGTGTGGATAGTGGTTTTCCGAAAGTCTGATCCTATATGGCCAGTCTTATACATTCTGTACACCATCGTAAATAGTTGTTTCGTTGCCACTTTCCCCATTTATTTTGGAGATTCCCATAGAATGCTGTGTAGCCCTTCTACCTTATTTGATCTGAAGTCGTCCAAAGCTCTTCGAGGTTCTGATTCTAATACTGGATCCCTAACTTTTCTTTGTCGACTCCTGTTTCTCCTTCTATCACGTTGTCAGTACCATATGAATATCTGGCGTGTAGCCTCTGACTTGGGACTAGGTATACTAGAACGGTATGGAACAATCTGAAATACTATCTAGCACTAAACTTACCGCAAAAAAAGAACTCTCTACATTGTATTTCACTCTTTCGTAAAAACGTTAAGCTGACCGCATTAGGGTGGCCCTTACTTTCTCGCATTTCGTATTTATTCACGCACTCCTCCCTAATTTTTATTCTTTTGTTTTAAGAAGGATTTTAAGAGCTATTAAAGTTAAAGTTAAAACTGAAGACGATGAACCCTTGCCGCAGTGGGCTAGAACTTGCGTCTTGTCACTATGTGTTGTTTATTACTGCTTATGCGTGTGCTTGACTGTTACCGTACTCCAAAATGAGATGTTCATTCTGCAGCAAGTGCTCGACCTACTGAGCTACCCGAGCACGAACCACTATCCGTCCATGCAACTTCCGGCAGTATCTCGTCTCCTACCTTCCAGACTGTACAGAAGTTCTCCTGCGAAACTTCCAGGAGCGGCAGTCCTGGAAGAAAGGATATTGCGGAGACATCGCTTAGCCTCGACCTGAGGGATGCTTCCAGAATGAAATTTTCACTCTGCAACGGAGTGATGTTTTCATTCCAGTTTGGAGATTTTGAAGAACGTAACCTTAGATTCAGGTTTCTTAAACAAAGAACCGTTTTCCCTTACATGGGAAACTCCCGATCACATCCCCCCTTCAGTGGTAAGACTGCCGAGTAGACAGCCCGTCACACACTGAAGACAGATCAAGCATGAATACAGGAAGAAAGTGTACTGATCTGAAAAAAAAAGACAGGAAAAACAGTAAACGTTCCAAGCACAAGAAGTACGAGGGCAGTTCAATAAGTAATGCAACACATTTTTTTCTGAAACAGGGGTTGTTTTATTCAGCATTGAAATACACCAGGTTATTCCCCAATCTTTTAGCTACACAACACTATTTTTCAACGTAATCTCCATTCAATGCTACGGCCTTACGCCACCTTGAAATGAAGGCCTGTATGCCTGCACGGTACCATTCCACTGGTCGATGTCGGATCCAACGTCGTACTGCATCAATAACTTCTTCATCATCCGCTTAGTGCCTCCCACGGATTGCGTCCTTCATTGGGCCAAACATATGGAAATCCGACGGTGCGAGATCGGGGCTGTAGGGTGCATGAGGAAGAACAGTCCACTGAAGTTTTGTGAGCTCCTCTCGGGTGCGAAGACTTGTGTGAGGTCTTGCGTTGTCATGAAGAAGGAAAAGTTCGTTCAGATTTTTGTGCCTACGAACACGCTGAAGTCGTTTCTTCAATTTCTGAAGAGTAGCACAATACACTTCAGAGTTGATCGTTTGACCATGGGGAAGGACATCGAACAGAATAACCCCTTCAGCGTCCCAGAAGACTGTAACCATGACTTTACCGGCTGAGGGTATGGCTTTAAACTTTTTCTTGGTAGGGGAGTGGGTGTGGCGCCACTCCATTGATTGCCGTTTTGTTTCAGGTTCGAAGTGATGAACCCTTGTTTCATCTCCTGTAACAATCTTTGACAAGAAATTGTCACTCTCAGCCATATGACGAGCAAGCAATTCCGCACAGATGGTTCTCCTTTGCTCTTTATGGTGTTCGGTTAGACAACGAGGGACCCGACGGGAACAAACCTTTGAATATCCCAACTGGTGAACAATTGTGACACCACTACCAACAGAGATGTCAAGTTGAGCAATGAGTTGTTTGATGGTGATCCATCAACCATCTCGAAGGAGTGTGTTCGCACGCTCCGCCATTGCAGGAGTCACAGCTGTGCACGGCCGGCCCGCACGCGGGAGATCAGACAGTCTTGCTTGATCTTGCGGCGATGATGACACACGCCTTGCCCAACGACTCACCGTGCTTTTGTCCACTGCCAGATCACCGTAGACATTCTGCAAGCACCTATGAATATCTGAGATGCCCTGGTTTTCCGCCAAAAGAAACTCGATCACTGCCCGTTGTTTGCAATGCACATCCGTTACAGACGCCATTTTAACAGCTCCGTACAGCGCTGCCAGCTGTCGGAAGTCAATGAAACTATACGAGGCGAAGCGGGAATGTTTGAAAATATTCCACAAGAAATTTCCGGTTTTTTCAACCAAAATTGGCCGAGAAAAAAAATGTGTTGCATTACTTATTGAACTGCCCTCGTACAACAGAGAGAATTCTGGATAAGCCGGTCTGTTTAAAACTGTGTCCAAACCACCCTCGCGTCAATTTATTTTTTTCCGCTGTTGGTCTTGGCTGTATTCAAAATTGTGTCTGTGTCATGGTGTAATGTCCGTTTGCAACAGCGAGGTGTAAGGAAGGCACCTATAATGCAAGTTGATTCTGAACGACCACTCTATTAACAGCCGAAAGGATGTGGCTTTCGAATGAGAACCGCAAACATTTGATGACAAGGCGACAAGTCAGCCGAATCCACTGGAAAACTTGTCTGGTGTGTCACATGTGGCATTCGTGACAGTACGTGTATCACATGATAAGAATCTCGTACCGACGCACCTAATCTGTGCGCCTGTTAGGTGAGTGAGATACGACTTCTTACCTGATACTGGTGTTCGTTTGAACGTGATCACACCCAAGGAAATTATGAAAACACTGTAGTTTGTCACATAAGCTGCAATAAATGAACGCAAGAGTTTCACAACCACATAGTTTCTCTGTGGTCTGTCAACGTTTTTGAAGTTGAACTCAGTTTTGGAAGTTTCGATTGTTGAATTCCTTTGTTGTAACACAGTTGACACCCGTTTATTTGTTGTCTTCATTTCTGTAACACGTCTTTGTGGTACCTCTCCTTCTGTCACTATTTATTTGCGGCGGTAACGTATTCTTATCACATGGCTCATATTCTATAACCAATGTATACACTCCTGGAAATGGAAAAAAGAACACATTGACACCGGTGTCTCAGATCCACCATACTTGCTCCGGACACTGCGAGAGGGCTGTACAAGCAATGATCACACGCACGGCACAGCGGACACACCAGGAACCGCGGTGTTGGCCGTCGAATGGCGCTAGCTGCGCAGCATTTCTGCACCGCCGCCGTCAGTGTCAGCCAGTTTGCCGTGGCATACGGACCTCCATCGCAGTCTTTAACACTGGTAGCATGCCGCGACAGCGTGGACGTGAACCGTATGTGCAGTTGACGGACTTTGAGCGAGGGCGTATAGTGGGCATGCGGGAGGCCGGGTGGAATTGCTCAACACGTGGGGCGTGAGGTCTCCACAGTACATCGATGTTGTCGCCAGTGGTCGGCGGAAGGTGCACGTGCCCGTCGACCTGGGACCGGACCGCAGCGACGCACGGATGCACGCCAAGACCGTAGGATCCTACGCAGTGCCGTAGGGGACCGCACCGCCACTTCCCAGCAAATTAGGGACACTGTTGCTCCTGGGGTATCGGCGAGGACCATTCGCAACCGTCTCCATGAAGCTGGGCTACGGTCCCGCACACCGTTAGGCCGTCTTCCGCTCACGCCCCAACATCGTGCAGCCCGCCCCCCAGAGGTGTCGCGACAGGCGTGAATGGAGGGACGAATGGAGACGTGTCGTCTTCAGCGATGAGAGTCACTTCTGCCTTGGTGCCAATGATGGTCGTATGCGTGTTTGGCGCCGTGCAGGTGAGCGCCACAATCAGGACTGCGTACGACCGAGGCACACAGGGCCAACACCCGGCATCATGGTGTGGGGAGCGATCTCCTACACTGGCCGTACACCACTGGTGATCGCCGAGGGGACACTGAATAGTGCACAGTACATCCAAACCGTCATCGAACCCATCGTTCTACCATTCCTAGACCGGCAAGGGAACTTGCTGTTCCAACAGGACAATGCACGTCCGCATGTATCCCGTGCCACCCAACGTGCTCTAGAAGGTGTACGTCAACTACCCTGGTCAGCAAGATCTCCGGATCTGTCCCCCATTGAGCATGTTTGGGACTGGATGAAGCGTCGTCTCACGCGGTCTGCACGTCCAGCACGAACGCTGGTCCAACTGAGGCGCCAGGTGGAAATGGCATGGCAAGCCGTTCCACAGGACTACATCCAGCATCTCTACGATCGTCTCCATGGGAGAATAGCAGCCTGCATTGCTGCGAAAGGTGGATATACACTGTACTAGTGCCGACATTGTGCATGCTCTGTTGCCTGTGTCTATGTGCCTGTGGTTCTGTCAGTGTGATCATGTGATGTATCTGACCCCAGGAATGTGTCAATAAAGTTTCCCCTTCCTGGGACAATGAATTCACGGTGTTCTTATTTCAATTTCCAGGAGTGTAGTATGACAACTGCCAAGACTACAGAAGGAGAACAAACGTTTCAGTGGCCGGACTTACAGTTCCTAACATAGTTAAAAAAAAATGCCACCAGGGAATCGAACACGGTTCGTCCGCTTATTAGTCCAAAATCGAGACCACTTAACCACTACGCAGTAGCTGTTCCATGTCTCTCGATGTTGCACTTGTTCAGTTTGAACCGTTCACTGCTTCTGTTTTGCTCCTCTTTTCACAGTTCAGTACACCTTCTTCCGGTTTTCATGCTTGATCTGTGTTCAGTTTCTGATGCGCTATCCACTGGGCCATCTTACCGCTGAATCCGTGGGGAGGGGGGGGGGGCAATGAGAGTTTCCCTTGTTAGTACCAAAGACGCTCTAGAAAATCTTATGGTAAAGTTTGAGTCCCAAGAAAAAGGAGCCTTATTTAAGGAATGTGAATCTATGCTTAACTTCAGCATGTCCAAAATCTTAACAGAAATGAACTCATCGCTCGGTTGCAGAGTGACATTTTCATTATGGAGTTTGACGGCAACGAAGCAAACGCATAAGCTAGTTAGTTAGTTAGTTAGTTGGTTGCGTGTCCCATAGATCAGTCCCACGGTACGGTAGCCGTTATGATGTGGAACGTGCCAAGTGCACAAGAAATGCACATATGAAACAAAATTTTTAAGATTAATATTTCTATTATTTGCCCCATTCCCTTAAATGGCACAAAATGCATATACTACATTTATAGATCTATTTATTCCTATTCAAGAATTCATCTATGGTATAGAAGGAGTTGTCAAGGAGATATAATTTCCATTTATTTTTGAAGCTATTACTACTGTCTGTCAGACACCTTATTTCATATGGTAATTTGTCGAAAATTTTTGTAGCAGCATATTTTACCCTTTTCTGTGCCAAAGATAGGTTGAGCAAAGGATAGTGTAAGTCTTTCTTTTTTCTGGTATTATAATCGTGAATGTCACTGTTGTTTTTAAACTGGTCCATGTTGTTGAGAACAAATTTCATTAGTGAGTAGATGTATTGTGAGGCTGTTGTAAGAATTCCCAATCTTTTAAAAATATGCTTACAAGATGAACCCCACACATTATTCTAACCACTTTCTTTTGATCAGTGAATACTTTTTGTCTAAATGTTCAGTTACCCCAAAATATTATTCCGTATGACATCAGAAAGTATGCAAAGTATGTTAGCTTACTAATTTCTATATCCTCAAAATTGGCAATTATTCTCATTGCAAAAGTCGCTGAACCTAGTCGCTTTAGGAGATCCAGGCTATGAATTTTCCAATTAAGATTCTCATGTACACCCAAAAACTTAGTATGCTCTACGCTGTCTACGTAAGCAGTGATAAGCAACACATAATGACATCACGCTTCTTCTCGCCCAGTGCGCAAGTGTTCCTCGTCCTCAGTTTTAACAAAATAGGTCTTAAAATTCTTCTTCAAACGAAAGGAAAAGAAACAGGGGAATGTGCGTGAAGCAACACGAGATTCGAAAAAATAAGGACCACCCTAACGCCCCACGTAATGATGGATATCTGATAATGGCGGAAAATTCAACAAGAACTACACCCCTGTTTTCAATGGCGAACTGCATATAACTTGTCTGATGTCGTCTCCGTCTTCCAAAAGAGGAAGACAAAAGAATGCGTAAGAAATAATGCTAATCTTCGTCTTTATCATAGGCGGCAGAATCTGGTTAAAGTTATGATAGCGATATGACATGTCCCTATCGGAGGGAGAAAAAAAAAAGAGAAACAGTACAATCTGAAATACTGTCTAGCACTAAACATACTGCAAAAAAAAAAAAAAAAAAAAAAAAGAGAATCTACTTCCGCAGTTTCAGAAGCAATAGGAAATAGTTTAGGAGGTAGTAGTACAGACAGTGATCAAATAAGGCGTAACGCATAGATGACATTCATTCGGAATTTCTAAAATCATTGGGTAAAGTGACAACCAGACGACTAATCAAGTTGCCTGGTAGAATGCATCCCAAGACCTACCACCAAAGATTCCTAAGAATCACATCCACATCATCCCGAAGACAGCTAGGAAAGATAAATGTCAGGACAGTCACACTATCAGTTTAACATATGGCGCACGTAACTTGCCCACTAGAAAACTGTACAGAAAAATGGAAAAGCAAATTGGGAATATTTTGAATTATGATCAGCTTTAGTGTGGGACAGGTGAACGCACCACAGAGGCTGCTCAGATGTTACCTGATAACAGAAGCAAGGCTTGAGATTAAAGAGACGTTCATAGGATTTGCCGACCTAGAAAAAGAGTTCGATAGCGTAACATGGTGAAACGTGTCCGAAATTCTCAGGAGGATAGGTGTAAGCTATTGAGATAGACTGCTAGTATTCAACATGTACAAGAGCCAATAGGGAATAATAGGAGAGGAGAACCGATAACAAAGTGCTACACTTAAAAATGGTGTGAGATATGGGTGTAGTCTTTCGTCCCTACTGTACAGTTTATACATCGAAGAAGCATTGACGGAAATAAAAGAAAGGTTCAAGAGTGGGATTAAAATTCAAGGTGAAGGGATATCAGTGATAAGATTCGCTGATGACATTGTCATCCCTGGCGAAAATGAAGAATTACAGCATCTGTCGTATATAATAAACAGGTTTATGAGTACAGAATATGGATTGAAAATAAATCGAAGAAAGTAGAAAGTAATGAGGAGTAGCAGAAACGAGAACACCAAGCAACTTAATATCAGAACTGGGCATGACGAAACAGACGAAGTTAAGGAACTATGATCCCTAATCATCGAAGTAACCCATTACGGACAGAGTTAGGAGGACATAAAAAGCAGACTAGCACTGGCAAAAAGGGCATTCCTGACCAAGAGAAGTCTATTAGTATCACACATTGACCTTCATTTAAGAAAGAAATTAAAGTACATTTGGAGCACAGCGCTGTGTGGCAATGAAACATGGACTGTGGGAAAATCGGAATAGAAGAGAATCGAAGCATTGGAACTGTGGTGCTACAGAGGAATGTTTATAGTAGGTGGACCGATTTGGTAAGGAATGAGGAGGTTGTGTGCAGAATCGGAGAGGAAAAGAACATGTGGAAGACACTGATAAGGAGAAGGTATGGGATAATAGGACATCTGTTAAGATATGAGGGAATGACTTCCATGGTACTAGTGGGAGCTGTAGATGGCAAAAACTGTAGAGGAAGACAGAGACTGGTATATATCCAACAGATAATTGATGACGTAGGTTGCAAGTGCTACTCTGAGACGTAGAAACTGGCATAGGAGAGGAATACATGGCGGGTCGCATCAAAATAGTCAGAAGCCTGATGAAAAAAAGAAAAGGATGTTGAAGGGCGGTCTTGGGTGTGAGTCATCTTTATCGTTTTCTTGGTCACCTCGGATACGCCTAACCATTCAAAAGCTCGCGCACCCCTAAACAGGTGTGAAGCTTAAGGTAAGAAACACATGGAAATCACAGACCAGAAGAAGTGACAGGATGACAGGAGATGTGTTAACACATCAGGATGTAAGATGGCAAGAACTATGCCCCCTACATGACGTCATTAAAGATCACCAAACTCACATTGAGCAAATGGTAGGGCTGAACAAAAATGACTGACAAGGCACAATGCATCTTGTAGAGGGTATAGTAGTGACGTATTGGAATAATTAATGTTGAGTGATGGTTTTAAAGTAATTGACGCAACATTAAAAATTTGTGGAAACGCGTCAATTTACTGGAGGCTAGTTTATCCCAGGGAAGTATTCAGAGTTGACTGCAGCTGGACGGCTGCGTGCGGCTGGGGATTGGCGAAGGGAAGCGAAAATAGGCAGCTTCGGGCGGCTCAAACTCTGAGAAAGTGGTAACAGGGCGCGGTCTCCAGCTGCCTTAAGATGAGTGACAGTGAGGGGGTGGTTGACCCCATGCTGATGTACCGGGAAGCAGATGGAGAACTTGTACACCTGTTGATAAATATCCGTTGTCCCATTTTCGGTGAAACATGCGAGAAAGCCGCGCAAAGCTACGGTGAAGCGGTCAACAGAGGCGAAAATAAGTGTGTTCGTGACTATAGCAACTTCACACTGAACTCACAGTCCGCAGAGTCTGAAGTAAATCAGGTGAAGAGCGACAGAATGAAATACGCCGTAGGAAGAAGGAATTTGAAGTACTCTCCTGGGAGAGTTTGGTGTTTTATGCAGACGCTAACCTTGATGGGTGGCCTGGGAGGAGCTAAATAGCAGAAGTTGAGAGGAAGGGAAATTTTGTGGGAATTTGTTCACTTCCCAGAGCAGGCATTGGTCAGTGCTGGGAAGCAACGCATAATTACCACAATTTTCACTGCAATTGGCGTAAGTGATTTTGCTGGAGGGGAAACCGAGGCAAAGAGTGGACAAGCAGAGGTCTCCATAGAGATTTTCCATTCCCAGCTTGCCTAGAGTGTGGACATGGCGTTCTTTACTCAGCTTGCCTGAGAGAGAGTGAGCATCTCTGCAGTTTAGGACTTAGCAAACGGAACGATTGAGCTTGGAGATTGAAAGGTTTCGTTCAGCTATGTACTGAGCGAGACAGCTAGGAGTGAATAGACGAGCGCAGCCTTCCAGCACCACGAGGCCGGCCGACATCCACACAACGACGCCGCCCCACTACACTGAATTCGGTGATATTGCGCCGGCTCTGGCTTGAGTTAGGCCACTGATTAATTTGTTGGATCACGTCGGGAAAGTTTCCATGAGGGTTTCATGGGCCGTGTATTGTAGAGTTCTTCTCACACTTCGCATTACGCCTGGGTCAGTCGATAGGAATTAATTTTGATTCATCGTGCTTTACTCCATGTAAACGCAATTTATTCCCACTGCCTGTTAGGAGAGTCATGTAATGTAATGATTGAAGGTCGTGAGTTAAAATAAATTTGTGCTAATCGACTGCATCTGTTTTCAATCAAGTAGTTGAAATCCCAAGTCACTTTCTTAATTAATTTTATGTTCAACATTTGCATCTGGTGTTCAATAGCTGAATATAACATCAGTGTGCACCCCTTTTTAATTAAAGGGATCAATTCTGAATCAATTAATGTCAACACTGCCACCGCAGTTCAATCAGGAGTCACAGGGCCTTATTAATTTCTTTGCGTTATCCGATATTGCGGCAATTTTGCACTCTCTGTTGATCTATTAGTCAACTAGCTGGGGTGAACACACGCCAAAACCAGATAAGTGACGGGCGGGGTGTTACAAGGAAATAAGTCCCATGGTACCAGAGGGTCCTGCAAAAGCAGAAACTGTAGAGGGAGTGTTAGACTGAAATACGTCCTGCAGATTATTGAAGACGCAGGCTGCAAATGCTACGGTGAGATGAAAACATGAAAAGGTTGGCATAGGAGAAGAACTCGTGGCTGGCTGCTTGTAACTAGTCTAATTTTTTTTTTTTTTTTTTGTAGTGCTCCGCTGCAGCCAGCATTTTCTCTTGGAGCGCCGACACAGACATCGACCGGTTGCGCTGGGACGCCAGCTGTGTCCCAGTTCTGCAGTGGCGCGTGGTCTGCACGGCTGTCCCCAATATCCCTGACGTCGATTTACTGCAGGATTCTTGAGCGTATCCTGAGGACTAAAACGACAAAATTACCAGAGAGAGAAAAATATTCTGTCCGCAAATCAGCACGGATTAAGAAATCACGATTCGTGCGTAAATCTGCTTGCCCTTTCTTACACCATACCCTGCAAAACACGGATGAAAGGCTACAGGCGGATTCCATATTTGCGAAAGCGTTTGATAAATGTCGCGCTGCAGATTTTTAACTATCGTCCCAGTACGAGGTGCATTCAAGTTCTAAGGCCTCCGATTTTTTTTCTAATTAACTACTCACCCGAAATCGATGAAACTGGCGTTACTTCTCGACGTAATCACCCTGCAGACGTACACATTTTTCACAACGCTGACGCCATGATTCCATGGCAGCGGCGAAGGCTTCTTTAGGAGTCTGTTTTGATCACTGGAAAATCGCTGAGGCAATAGCAGCACGGCTGGTGAATGTGCGGCCACGGAGAGTGTCTTTCATTGTTGGAAAAAGCCAAAAGTCACTAGGAGACAGGTCAGGTGAGTAGGGAGCACGAGGAATCACTTCAAAGTTGTTATCACGAAGAAACTGTTGCGTAACGTTAGCTCGATGTGCGGGTGCGTTGCCTCGGTGAAACAGCACACGCGCAGCCCTTCCCGGACGTTTTTGTTGCAGTGCAGGAAGGAATTGTTCTTCAAAACATTTTCGTAGGATGAACCTGTTACAGTAGTGCCCTTTGGAACGCAGTAGGTAAGGATTACGCCCTCGCTGTTCCAGAACATGGACACCATCATTTTTTTTAGCACTGGCAGTTACCCGAAATTTTTTTGGTGGCGGTGAATCTGTGTGCTTCCATTGAGCTGACTGGCGCTTTGTTTCTGGATTGAAAAATGGCATCCACGTCTCATCCATTGTCACAACCGACGAAAAGAAAGTCCCATTCGTGCTGTCGTTGCGCTTCAACATTGCTCGGCAACGTGCCACACGGGCAGCCGTGTGGTCGTCCGTCAGCATTAGTGGCACCTACCTGGATGACACTTTTCGCATTTTCAGGTCGTCATGCAGGATTGTGTGCACAGAACCCACAGAAATGCCAACTCTGGAGGCGATCTGTTCAACAGTCATTCGGCGATCCCCCAAAACAATTCTCTCCACTTTCTCGATCGTGTCGTCAGACCGGCTTGTGCGAGCCCGAGGTTGTTTCGGTTTGTTGTCACATGATGTTCTGTCTTCATTAAACTGTCGCACCCACGAACGCACTTTTGACACATCGATAACTCCATCACCACATGTCTCCTTCAACTGTCGATGAATTTCAATTGGTTTCACACCACGCAAATTCAGAAAACGAATGATTGCACGCTGTTCAAGTAAGGAAAACGTCGCCATTTTAAGTATTTAAAACAGTTCTCATTCTCGCCTCTGGCGGTAAAATTCCATCTGCCGTACGGTGCTGCCATGTGTGGGACGTATTGACAATGAACGCAGCCTCATTTTAAAACAATGCGCATGTTTCTATCTCTTTCCAGTCTGGAGAAAAAAAATCGGAGGCCTTAGAACTTGAATGCACCTCGTATATGGAACAGGTTGTCAGGTATCAGTTAACTTGATCTTGCTGACGGGGGAAACTCTCCATCGCTCAGATTCAGTGGTAAAGAGGCCGGGTGGACAGCTCGTCAAAAACTGAACACATATCAAGCTTGAAAACAGGAAGAAGGGGTACTGAACAGTGACAAAAAAGAAAGCAAAATAGAAACAAAGGTAAGAAGTACAATATAGAGTAGCATTAAAGATCAACGGCGTGGGAGTTAAGTTATCACAGTCTTGGACTGCCATACGGGCTACTCATGGTCAAATCTGCGAAGTGTAAGGAAGGACCTATAACAGCAGTTAATTCTGCACAACTACTCTATTAGCAGCGGAAAGGAAGTGGCTTTCGAATGGGAACCGTAAACAGTTGATGTCAAGGCGACAAGTCAACCGAATGCTCCACCGGAAAACATGTCGGGTGTGTCACACACGGCATTAGTGGCAGTACGTGTGTCGTACGACAGGAATCTCTAACCGACGCACCTACTTTGTGCGCCTGGTAAGTGAGTGACATATGCATCCTTGCCCGATTTAGGTGTTCGCATGAATGTGAATGTGATCAATCCCAAGGAAATTATGAAAACATGAAAGTTTGTCACATAATTGGAAAATTGTACTGAAATGCAGCAGGATCTGCAACGAATTGACGCATGGTGCAGGAACTGGCAGTTGAATCTCAATGTAGACAAGTGTAATATGCTGCGAATACATAGAAAGAAAGATCCTTTATGATTTAGCTACAATATAGCAGGTCAGCAACTGGAAGCAGTTAATTCCATAAATTATCTGGGGGTAGGCATTAGGAGTGAATTAAAATGGAATTATCATATAAAGTTGATTGTCAGTAAAGCAGATGCCAGACTGAGATTCATTGGAAGAATCCTAAGGAAATGCAATCCGAAAACAAAGGAAGTAGGTTACAGTACACTTGTTCGCCCACTGCTTGAATATTGCTCACCAGTGTGGGATCCGTACCAGATAGGGTTGATAGAAGAGATAGAGAAGATCCAACAGAGAGCAGCGCGCTTTGTTACAGGATCATTTAGTAATCTCGAAGGTGTTACGGAGATGATAGATAAACTCCAGTGGAAAGCTCTGCAAGAGAGACGCTCAGTAGCTCGGTACGGACTTTTGTTGAAGTTTCGAGAACATACCTTCACCGAGGAGTCAAGCAGTGTATTTCTCCCTCCCACGTATATCTCGCGAAGAGACTATGAGGATAAAATCAGAGAGATTAGAGCCCACACAGAAACATACCGACAATCTTTCTTTCCACGAACAATACGAGACTGGAACAGAAGGGAGAATCGATAGAGGTACTCAATGTACCCGTCGCCACACACCGTCAGGTGGCCTGCGGAGTATGGATGTAGATGTAGATGTAGATAAGCTGCAACAAAGGAACAACAGTTTCACAATCACACAGTATCTCTGTGCACTGTCAAAACATACGTTTTTAACGTTTTTGAAGTTGTGTTCCTTTTTGGGAGTCTTATCTCTTGAATTCCTTTGTGTAACACGGTCCACATCCGTTTATTTGTTGTTTTCATTTCTGTGAGACGAGTATGTGGCATCTTACCTGTTGTCACTATTCGTGACATTTACTCGCGACGGCAACGTATTCTTTCCACATGACACACATTCTATATCTAGTGTATAGTATGACCACTGCCAAGAATACAGAAAGACAACACGTATGTCAATGACTGGGCGGACAGTTCATAATGTTGTGGAAGAAAAAAAAATGGCACTAGGGAGTTTTCAACATGGCTTGGCCGCTTTTTAAATTTTTTTTTATTTTTGCATTTTACCCGTTATTGTTCGTTGTTTTTGGTCGTAGCGGACGTCGCGTAACATCCGTTGAAGTTCGTTGTTGATCCCTTCACTGAGTTTTTAATTACAGAGACCAGCCAAGTGTCTGGCCGAAGACACTCAAATATTAGCGGGATTCGAATCAGCGCCACGTCAACGACCCTCTTGCCACGCACGAACTCTAACCACGTGACCACAATTAATTCTTCCGCTCAATAGTGCAACACCGTGACCACTTAGCAACGACGTCATGGCTATTTAAACTCGTTCAATATTGCGCTTTTTAAGCTTGGACCTTTCGTTGCTTCGATTTTTCTTTTTTTTCACAATTCAGTGCACGTTCTTCCTGTTTTCATGCTAATCTGTGTTCAGTTCGTGGCGGGGTATCCAGTGGGTCATTTTACCGCTAAATCTGAGGGGGCGGGGGGCGGTGGGGAGTTTCGCTTGTGAGTAACAAGGGGCATTCTTGAAATATCCAGCTTGAAGACAATTGTTGATAGTGTTGGGACAGCAACCAGCCACAAATTTACTTTCAGTTCCTTAATTCAAAGGGTACTGTTACCGGTTTCGAATTGTTGTGATTCATCATCAGACGGTTTACACGCTTTCCTTATGACATGTGGTGTGTTTTTTACAGATTAATTGTCCTAAAATATAAATAATACATAATTATAAGCACGCCTTACACAGATGGTTGTGGTACAGATTTTCGTTGCATGTGACTTACGTGAAATGTCGGTTTGGAGTGTTTGTTTTCATAACATTCGTCCAACAGATGTCAATACATTCCCACTGCATTCTTATTGTTGCACACGTAAATTTTCCTCACTGAACTCTTTAGATTTGTCACTGAGAAGCAGAGGAGCAGAAAAAGGAGGCACTATGAATATATTAGAAGAAATAGATATACAAACACACAAAAACAGCACCCCAGACTATATCCTTAATGAACAAACAGAGTTAGCTAACACCCCTTTCCTGAAAAATTTCGAAAAATTATTTTCCAACTTCCAAAGCAAATAATATTAGTATGCCTAACCGCAGATCAAGTAGCAAATTTATATGTTACTATAATTCTCATGATGCTAAATGTAATTAAATAATGTACTATTTTACCTATACAGTACTAAAGAAAACCAACTTTATAATTAATGTAACAGTATCAGCTCAAAATATCAATGTATCTGCACCAGTGTAAAAGGCATTTCCGTTGCGTAAGTGAATATATGATCCTTTCCAAACATAGGACATCTTCAAATGTTACGATATATCATAGCATCTTTGATACTCAAATGTTTGTAAGCTATTTGTATGTATCAAAACATGTGGTGCGTGGTAGAAATGTTCTCAGTGACAAATCTAAATTGTTCAGTGAGAAACATTTACGTGTGCAACAATAAGAATGCAGTGGGAATGTATTTACATCTGTTGGACGAATGTTATAAAACAAACATTCCAAACCGACATTTCACGTAAGTCACATGCAACGAAAATCTGTAACGCAACCATTTGTGTGGCGTGCTTATAATTATGTATTATTTATATTTTAGGACAATTAATCTGTAAAGAAACGCACCACATGTTGTAAGGAAAGCATGGAAACAGTCTGAAGATGAATCGTAACGATTCGAAACCGGTAACGGTACCCTATGGATAAAGAAACTGAAAGTAAATTTGTGGCTGGTTGCTGTTCCAACACCATCAACATTTGTCTTCAAATAACAGCAACGCTCTCCAACCATGTCACCATATGACAAAATTGCACTGAAGACAATTTCTCAGCGTAGATCGCCTTTTAAAACCTCTATTTACGATGAACGGTTTCGGTAAAACAGAGTTGCTATCATCTGACCTGAGAATAGCGTACGTAAAGTGTAAGGCATATTACATTACGAAATAAGGTGTGCAATCTCATAAATACAATAAAGACAGTAAATTGTTATTACACATACCTCACTAAAGGTCAAAGTTAAAACCAGTATCTAGGCTCTATTGCGCCAAGTGCGTCCGTCCCATACTGCAAGCCACAGAATATATCACTGATACGAGAGCATCGCTGAACTGACACGTGGCGAAGTTACTGGAGAACAGTGCCGCTAGAGGTCTCTTGTATATTCATGTCGTCGTCAACTGCCAATATAAATATGCAGTTTTCTTAAACATGCGGTCACCGGTATACAATTATTACTTTTTATAGCAAGCGAAAGCTAAAATATTTTATAGAAGCTGAAAAAGCACTTTTTTGAGTTATCAGTCTTACGATAGGTATGATGCAGTCCGCCATGAATTCCTCTCTTGTGTCACTCTCTTCATCTCAGAGTAGCACTTGCAATCTAGGTCCTCAATTATTTGCTGGATGTATTCCAATCTCTGTCTTCCTCAGCGCTCCTTCTACTACCAAGGAAATTATTCCCTGATGTCTTAACATATGTCGTATAATCCTGTCCCTTCTTCCCTTGTCAGTGTTTTCCAAAGACAGTGTCCGCAGCTCGTGGTCGTGCGGTAGCGTTCTCGCTTCCCATGCCCGGATTCCCGGGTTCGATTCCCGGCGGGGCCAGGGATTGCCTCTGCCTCGTGATGACTGGGTGTTGTGTGATGTCCTTAGGTTAGTTAGGTTTAAGTAGTTCTAAGTTCTAGGGGACTGATGACCATAGATGTTAAGTCCCATAGTGCTCAGAGCCATTTGAACCAACCAAAGACAGTTCCCTCGCCAATTTTTCGGAGAACCTCCTCATTTGGCTGCATATGCAAAGGGAAGAGCTCTGGTCGGCCTCGCATATCTGATGAAAATATGGAGCGTTCACAAGACGGCCAGACCAGAAACTTCAACTCCCTCAAACTACGGTGTGGCGCGTTTTGAAACGACGCCTGCATATGAAGCCTTGCAGTTACTGCGCTGCGTCCCGGCCACCATAACAGGAGGTACGAATTTTGCATTTCAGCTCTGCTGGATATGACGGAGGACACTTTTTTCGAACGGCTCACCTTTTCGGACGAATCTATGTTTCTACTGTCAGTTAAAGTAAAACGCCATAATGTAAGAATTTGTTGGTCACAAAATCCCGGCGTCATCGTCGACCATGAAAGAGACTCACCGAAAATAGATGTCATCTGTCCTGTTTCTGTTTACAAATTTTATGAACCACTCTTTTCTGCGCAGGAAACTGTGACAGAAATGTCATAGGTGTACAGGGCTATTACAAATGATTGAAGCGATTTCATAAATTCACTGTAGCTACATTCATTGACATATGGTCACGACACACTACAGAAGCCGCACTTCAGGTTTCTGCCGCCAGAGCGCTCGAGAGCGCAGTGAGACAAAATGGCGACAGGAGCCGAGAAAGCGTATGTCGTGCTTGAAATGCACACACATCAGTCAGTTGTAACAGTGCAACGACACTTCAGGACGAAGTTCAAAAAAATGCACCAACTGCTAACTCCATTCGGCGATGGTATGCGCAGTTTAAAGCTTCTGGATGCCTCTGTAAGGGGAAATCAATGGGTCGGCCTGCAGTGAGCGAAGAAACGGTTGAACGCGTGCAGGCAAGTTTCACGCGTAGCCCGCGGAAGACGACGAATAAAGCAAGCAGGGAGCTAAACGTACAACTGGATGGTGCTCCACCGCACTTCCATCATGATGTTCGGCATTTCTTAAACAGGAGATTGGAAAACCGATGGATCGGTCGTGGTGGAGATCATGATCAGCAATTCATGTCATGGCCTCCACGCTCTCCCGACTTAACCCCATGCAATTTCTTTCTGTGGGGCTACGTGAAAGATTCAGTGTTTAAACCTCCTCTACCAAGAAACGTGCCAGAACTGTGAGCTCGCATCAACAATGCTTTCGAACTCATTGATGGGGACATGCTGCGCCGAGTGTGGGAGGAACTTGATTATCGGCTTGATGTCTGCCGAATCACTAAAGGGGCACATATCGAACATTTGTGAATGCCTAAAAAAAATTTTTAAGTTTTAGTATGTGTGTGCAAAGCATTGTGAAAATATCTCAAATAATAAAGTTATTGTAGAGCTGTGAAATCGCTTCAATCATTTGTAATAACCCTGTACATGCTGGGAAATTGTTGGTTACCTCAACTTCAAGAGGATACTAATGATTTCATTGTTATGCATGGTGGCGCACCGCTTCGCTTTCGTCCCAAGGTGTGGCGTTGTCTTAACATCACCCCGCAATGTTGGACTCAAAGAGGTGGGCAACAAATCTTGTTCATTGCTTCTGGCCTATGTCACCAGGCGTCATTTTTTTTCTGTGGGGACACATCAAGGGCAGTCTTTATCCCACCTACAGCCGATTGTTGTGGCAGAGCGGTTCTAGGCGCTTCAGTCCGGAACCGCGCTGCTGCTACGGTCGCAGGTTCGAATCCTGCCTCGGGCATGGGTGTGTGTGATGTCCTTAGGCTAGTTAGGTTCAAGTAGTCCTAAGTCTAGGGGACTGATGACCTCAGACGTTAAGTCCCATAGTGCTTACAGCCATTTGAACATTTGAACCCACCTATGCCAGCTGCTCTTCAAGAGAAGAGAATTCGAATTGTTGAAGCTTTCTATTGAATAAACATCTGTTGATTCGTGTGTGGCATGTAACGGACACCGTATTGATGCTTCTCGAGCAACGCGTGGTGCTGATATTGATTGTGCGATATAGCGTCTGTGCGAACATACAGCCTTCTTCTATCCAGTAACATGCGGAATGTATTTCCATCTGACGTGCTTTGTCTATAATAAACGACTAAAATCTGCTCTTTTTTTTAATCACTCTGTGCACCGTTAATGGCAGAGAAGATAGCGGGTGTAAGAGACATTATATTTACGCCAGTGACTGTAACACTTTCTTTATTTCACGATTGCAATTTCGGCCGTACGCCATTATCAAGTGCAGATTTTGGTGGCTGTAAGCCATGTCAACTTAAAATGAGGTGACACATTTATATGTCGTTGTCATTACTATTCAATACATTCGTGACGCTGTTACATATGTATTTAATAGTAATGACAATGACATATAAATGTGTCAGCTCATTTTGAATTGACACGGCTTACAACCACAAATATTTGCACTTGATAATGGCCTAAGGCTGAAATAGCAATTGTGAAATAAAGGAAGTGTTACAGTCACTGCCGTAAATATGATGTTTTATATATATATATATATATATATATATATATATATATATATATATATATATATATATGACTGTGAATCCCAGGTATAAAAAGAGATAGCGGGGAGGTGGAAACAGCACACTAAAGGCCTCTACGATAGGGAGGAACTGTCAGACGACGTGGTAGAAGAAACAGAAGCCGATGTGGAAGAGACAGGGGATCCGTTATTTGAGTTTAACAGAGATTTGGAAGACTTGCGATCAGATAAGGCTGAAGGCATAGCAACATTTCTTCGGGATTTCTGAAATCATTGTGGGGAGTGGTGAACCCAACGACTATACAGATTAGTTTGTGGAATCTATCCGCCAAAGCAGCACTGTGGGTGGAGCCACGCTATGAGATTTGTAACGCTCTCGTGATGGATAAACGTACCAGTCACGAATCTTGCACACTCTTCTTTGGACCTTCTCAGTCTCTTGAATCAGACCCAACTGGTAAGGATTCTATACAGACGAAAAATACTCTAAGACTGGACGAACTAACGTATTGTAACCAATTTCCTTTGTTGAAGGACTGCATCGCTTCAGGATTCTACCAATAAAACGCAATCTAGAGTTCGCCTTGCCCGTTACTAGTGTAATCTGTCCATTCCATTTGAGATCATTTCGGATAGTCACACCCAGATACTTGACGGATGTCACCGCTTCCATAGACTGGGCATTTATTTTGCACTCTTACATTAATGGGGATTTTCGCCTTGTTATACGCAGTAGGTTACACTTACCAATATTCAGAGATAACTCCCAGTCATTACACCACGCATTTATTTCTTGAAAATTCTCATTGATTTGTTGACTACTTTCCTGTAGACTACAGCGTCATTGGCAAATAGTCTAATGCCGCTGTCAATACCATCAACCAGATCGTTTATGTAAATCGTAAAAAGCAGCGGACCTATTACACTGCCCTGGGGCACACCTGAAGTTACGCTTGTTGCTGTTGAATTCACCCCGTTCAGGACGACATACTAATCCCTGTCTGTTAGAAAACTTTCTATCCAACCGTATATGTTATCGGATAGGCCTAAGCGCGAACTTTTTGGAGAAAGCGACAGTGTGGAGCTGAGTCGAATGTCTTTTGAAAGTCGAGAAATATGGCATCAACCTGGGAGCCGGTATCTAGAGCCTGTTGTATATCATGCACAAAGAGGGCGAGCTGTGTCTCGCATGACCGCTGTTTCCTAAAACGGCGCTGCTTTCTGCATATGAGCTTCTCAGAGTCTAGAAAGGTCTTTATGTCTGAACACAAAATATGTTCTATGATTCTCCAACAAATCGATGTCGGTAAAATTGGCCGGTAATTATGTGTGGTGACACCGCCAGACACCACACTTGCTAGGTCGTAGCCTTTAAATCGGCAGCGGTCCGTTAGTATACGTCGGACCCGCGTGTCGCCACTATCAGTGATTGCAGACCGAGCGCCGCCACACGGCAGGTCTAGTCTAGAGAGACTCCCTAGCACTCGCCCCAGTTGGACAGCCGACTTTGCTAGCGATGGTTCACTGTCTACATACGCTCTCATTTGCCGAGACGACAGTTTAGCATAGCCTTCAGCTACGTCATTTGCTACGACCTAGCAACGCGCCATATTCAGTTACTAGCAGATAATATTGTGAATCATGTACCGTCAAGAGCGACGTTCATCATTAATGGATTAAAGTTAAGCATGAAACTAATTACGTCCGCTTTCTGAATTCTCATTCCTTGTCATGTTCCAGACCTCACGTCAGTATAGTTCTTCCCTCTTCACGCCAGCCCGCATGAGCTAAAACGAGTGCATTTCGGCCTGCTCTAGTAACACGGTGTTGGCTCTTCTGCCAACCCAACATTATGTGCATCCGATTTTCTACCCTTTTTATAGATTGCTATGACCTGGGCCTTCTTCCAGTCCCGTGGAACTTTCCGCTGTTCCAATTATGTCTGGTATCGACGACCTACCACCCCTAAGAGTGGGTATGGTGGTGAGAAGCTGTGATATGTAAAAATATCCGTTAACGAGCGGCATTATATCAAACCCGTAAGTTTTGGACAGCTAGATTTACTGGTGACAGTCTCTGTAGCGTTTCATCCATAAGGGTCAATATATTGGGAGTGGGAGAAGCAAAGACAGCGACAGATCATCATATGGCTGTAATGGGGGAAGCAAATTTTGCCAAATCTGGCACATGTAGCACTTACTACCGGGAAAAAGAATTTATTGTGAGTGTAAGGCAGTTAAATCACCCCTTACTGCGAGGGGAGGGGAGAAGAGGTAGGTGGGTGACAAAGCGTAACTCAGGAACCAAATTTGTTACATTCGGTACATGACTCATTGTGTTGTTCTTGCCGTGGTCTTCAGTCCGAAGACTGGTTCGATGCAGCTCTCCATGCTACTCTATCCTGTGCCAGACTCTTCATCTCCGAGTAACTACTGCAATCTACATCCTTCTGAATCTGCTTCCTGCATTCACCTCTTTCTCTCCATGTACGATTTCCCCTTCTCCCTCCTGCCAGTACTAAACTGGTGATTCCTTGATGTCCCAGAATATGTCCTGTTAACTGGTCCCTTCTTCTAGTCAGATTATGCCACAAATTTCTAATCTTCCCAATTCTATTCAGTATCTCCAGATTAGTAACATAATGACCTCTTCTGATCTTCAGCATTTTTCTGTACCACCACATTTCAAAAGCTTCTATTCTCTCCTTTGAACTGTTTATCATCCATGTTTCACATCCACACAAATATCTTCAGAAAAGACTTCCTAACATTAAAGTCTATGTACAGAGAGTTCCTGATATGAAGTTTTTTATTACCTTGATCACGTGTGCGTACACGGGATTACTAGTTTCCACAGGACTAAGCTGCCATGTTCAGCTTAGCCCTATGGAAATTAGTAATCCCGTGTACGCACACGCGATCAAGATAATAAAAAACTTCATATCAAGAGCTCACTTTCAATGGAATTAATTTATCGCTCTGCAGTCGACAATGTCAGGTACTGATAACTTGCATGTGTATAGGCTGTTAGCAAATTTTTCTCTTCTTCAGAAACGCTTTTCTTGCCATTCCTAGTCTACATTTTGTAACCTCTCTAATTCGGCCATCATATTTTGTTGCCAAATAGCAAAACTCATCTACTACTTTAAGTGTCTCGTTTCCTAATCTAACTTCCTCAACGTCAGTTTATTTAATTCTGCTACATTCCATTATCCTTGTTTTGCTGTTGCTGACGTCCATCTTATATGCTCCTTTCAACACACCGCTCATTTCGTTCAACTGCTCTTCCAAGACCTTTGCTGCCTCTGACAGAATTACAGTGTCATTGTTGTGACTTGGCAAGACAGCCAAGCCACTAGGAGATAGCCGAAAGGCACGCGTTTAAGCTCACGTAGGCTGGCGTGAGGTCTGGAACAGTTAAAGGAATAGAGACTAACAAAACAGGTACGTAGCTTCTGGAATACTTAACTTTAATCCATAATTGGTGAACATCGGTCTGACGGTACATGCATCACAAGATAAATAGCAAATGATAATGGCGCCTTGCTAGGTCGTAGCAAATGACGTACCTGAAGGCTATGCTAACTATCGTCTCGGCAAATGAGAGTGTAATTTGTCAGTGAACAATCGCTAGCAAAGTCGGCTGTACCACTGGGGCAAGTGCTAGGAAGACTCTCTAGACCTGCCGTGTGGCGGCGCTCGGTCTGCAATCACTGATAGTGGCGACACGCGGGTCCGACGTATACTAACGGACCGCGGCCGATTTAAAGGCTACCACCTAGCAAGTGTGGTGTCTGGCGGTGACACCACAGTCATCAGCAAACACTTTCATGCTGCTCGTCTCTTATAACTGCCGTCTGGTTTCTGTACTAATTCAGTCCCTTTATTTTCAGAATTTCAAGGAGAGGATCCACGTCAACATTCTCAGTAGCTTCCTCTGTCTCTACAAATGTCCTGTCCTAGGATCAGTGTTGCTCGCGTGTTCCTACGTTCATCTGGAACCCAACCTTATCTTCCCCCATGTCGGCCTCTACCAGTTTCTCCATTCTTCGCCTTACTGTTTTGCAACCATATCTTATTAAACTGATAGTTCCGCAATATTCACACCTGTCACCACCTACTTCCTTCGGAATTGCAATTATTACATTCTTCTTGAATCGTGAGAGTATGAAGAACCCTGTGCACCAATGAAAATGTAAATCGAATGAAAATAGACAATTCCTATCAGTTCTAATGTGCTGATCGCTAATATCACAAAGACAATTCAAATTTAGCTCTAGTTTTAATTTTACACAGTTTTATTACGGTGAGATAATTATAAACGGATTTTTATGTTAAGTTTAAAATCAAATATTATAATGGTTTGCCAAAGTCATAATAACTAGTAACAATGGATTATATTATTGTCCCTGGTCTTGCTTGTGTGCAATAATTTGGATATAAACATTTTGATACCAATTTTAGCGATCTTTTTGTCTCCTCCCTCTTCAACTTCAGTGACTTTATTAATGCATGTAATAATTTTTTTCCAGATTAACTACCAGTTGTTCAAGTTGACTGCTATTGAAGTGAACAAAAATACCACGAGTTTGTGTTAACTCTGCTTACACATTTTGCAATGTGCGTGTGGATAACTAACATTTGCTTCACAAAAACAGCAAATAACGCCATTGATTAAAAAAGCTCACAGTTGCTATTTTGGGTGCAAAACAGGTGTTCAGGATAAACCCTGGGCTCCACATGTGATCTGCAACACTTGTGCCAGCAACCTCAGGAATTGGATGGATGGGAAACTACGTTCAATGCCCTTTGCAGTACCCATGATCTGGCGTGGTCCAACTGACCATGTCAGTGACTGCTACTTTTGAATGGTTCCTCCTATCAAGAAGGGAATATCTGAGAAGAAGAAGCGGGCAGTGATCTATCCTAACAGTCCATCTGTCATACATCCAGTTCTACATGGGGAAGGATTGCCAATACTTGCACCACCGACAGAATACGAGATTACTTCTGATGGAGATTCTGAATGTCCCGAACCACGTACATCACAAGATCCAGAGTTTCTTCCAAATATATCATCAACTGATGATCCACAAAAGTTGTCTCAAAATGCGTTAAGTGAACTCATTAGAGATTTGGACATCTCTCAAGCTAAGGCCGATATTTTAGCATCAAGATTGCAGCAGGGCAATCTTCTGGAAAGCAATGTAAATGTTTCATTCTACCGCAGAAGAGAGCAGCAATTCATCCTTTTTTTAACATGCAAGATAGTCTCGTGGCATGTGTAGACATAAAGGCTCCCAGAATTAATTACAACCCTGATGAGTGGAGACTCTTTATTGATTCGTCGAAGTTGAGCTTAAAAGCAGTGCTTTTGCATATTGGTAATGAGCTTCCTTCTATTCCAGTTGGGCATAGTGTGCATATGAAAGAGTCAAACCAAAACATGAAAATTTTACTAGTCGCCATCAAGTATAATGACTCTCAATGGAAGATTTGTGGTGACTTGAAAGTGGTTGCACTGCTACTAGGTATACCAAATATTGCTGCTCTCTCTGTGAATGGGACAGGAGTTCTAGTTCTGCAAGGTTCGCAGGAGAACTTCTCTAAAGTTTGGAAGGTAGGAGATGAGATACTGGCAGAAGTAAAGCTGTGAGGACCGGGCGTGAGTCGTGCTTCGGTAGCTCAGATGGTAGAGCACTTGCCTGCGAAAGGCAAAGGTCCCGAGTTCGAGTCTCGGTCGGGCACACAGTTTTAATCTGCCAGGAAGTTTCATGCATGGGAATGTTTTAAGACAGTCTGTTTACAGTTGTTAGGGAACAAATGAGCAATAAATTACAAGGACATCATAGATAACATGTTGTCATCTTATGAAAAACTTGGTTGCAACACGTCATTGCAAATGCTTTTCTTACGTAGTCATCTTGACTTGTTCCCCAAAGATTGTGGTGCAGTAAGTGATGAACATGGGTAGCGATTCATCAAGATATTGCCACATTTGAGAAGAGGTATGCCAGAAAGTGGAGCCCTACTATTTTAGCAGATTACTGCTGGACTGTCATAAGGGATGTTCCCGAGTATGTGTATGAACGTCAAGCCAAGCGAAAACGGTCATCTTCTGTATTTGTCTCTGAACAAAATATGTAATTGTATATACTGCACATATGGACATTTAACATTTGTAATCCTTTATATACATTTGTGACCAGTTAATTTATATATTTTCTTTTGTGCTTTACATAGTGCTGGTACAAAGTATACTTACAAAGTATTTTCATTCATGTAATATTATGTTCATTGTTTCTTAGTATTTTACTTTTGTACTTCTAGAATGGCACTGAAATTTATCAATGCATAACACAACATAATTCAAGTAATTATTCGCTTAAAATTTATTATGCTGAATCTTGGAACATGAAAGCATATTTAGTTAGTGAGTTACAAAATTGTAGATTACTTAAAAAAAAGTAGAGCTAAATACTTATGAAGATGATGATTTTGTATCATGCAATTTACACACATTCACTTCAAATTTGCTGTTCAGAGGAATTCGTGTTAGTATCTTCCAGATTTATTAAACGCCTAATTCCGTAATACTCACACCTATCAGCATCTGGTTTCTTTCGAATTGGAATTCTTATATTCCTCGCGGAGTCTAGGAGTATTTCGCCTGTCTCATACATCTTGCACACCAGATGGAAGACTGTTGTCCCCAAGGCTATCGGCAGTTCTCATGGAACGTTGTCTCCTTCCGAGGCCTTCAGAATGAAATTTTCACTCTGCAGCGGAGTGTGCGCTGATATGAAACTTCCTGACAGATTACGACTGCCTGCTGGATCGAGACTCGAACTAGCTACCCAAGAACGACTCACGCCCCGTCCTCACAGCTTGACTTCCGCCAGTACCTCGTCTCCTACCTTCCAATCTTCACAGAAGCTCTCCTGCGAAACTTGCAGAACTAGCACTCCTGGAAGAAAGGATATTGCGTAGACATCCCATTGCCACAGCCTACGGGATGTTTCCAGGATGAATTTTTCACTCTGCAGCGGTGTGTGCACTGATATGAAATTTCCTGGAAGATTAAAACTGTGTGATGGACCGAGAAGATTTGAACACCTCCCTCTAGCAGGTTCTCCATCACAATTTCACAATTTCTCAGAAAGTAAAAATAGCCGTTATTTTTTTCGCTACTGTTTATAAGTTTATTATGAACGATCATCTGATACAGTATGTGTTACAGGACAGTAAAATGTATTTAGCATAGTTTACAGTATTTATAAAGTTATTTTCATTTTTGTGTAGCTATCTGTGTACGAAAGTTGCATAGTCTGAAAAATTAGATTGTGAAACAACGTTGCATATAAAAAAATATTAATTTTGGCACAATAGCAAAAATAATGATATATATTAACGGAATGTATTATCTGAAATACTGAAATAATACAGTGCACTTATTTAATTAACATCCAAAACAGTTAATTCTACATAGGGCAAGAGGAAATTAAATTGAGGAAAAATAAATTGAGCTCCTCACTCAGAAGGTAAATTCACATAGAAGTCCCTGTATTGCACACCAATGTATTTACACATATGCATCAAGTCCCCCACTTTCTTTGTCGGTCAAGGGAGAAGCTCTTTCCGTAACAAATGACATATCGTAACAGGAGTAGGGATATTAACTTTTGTTTTTAGCAGAGAATGGCGAACTGACAGTTTAATAACATTACGACAAAGACATAGATACACTACATTTCGATTACCTGCATTGATATTCAACTGTGTAACTAGCTATTTTCGAGTTTGTGTCAGACTTCATAATCCCTTCAAAACACCAACAAAGTCATTTTGGCTCATTTTCCTTGTAATGAAAAGTGTACTTAAACAAGCTTCAGATGTTACTACTTCCATTCATAGATAACCATGACATCCATCACTCATTTTTCCTTCCCTATTAATAGAAAACTGAGGTCCCAAGGCAGACAGCTATGACCCGAAACAAAGAACTCAAGCTCTGCTGTTGCAAAATATCATGTCAAAACAGCGCCTGTAGAAAGTATCATTGTCCAGTTGTTCTTTTGCCCAAAACAACGGCCAGACGAAGCAAATTTTTGTAGTGTACAGTTTTCACATTATAATCGTATGCAACTTTCTACATTCTTATACGTATCAGTTTCGATGTAGCTTTGTCAGGCAGGTCTTTACCAGCTGCAGAAATATAAAATCTTCCACGGTTCGTCCCACTTTTCTTCACACTCTGCTTCCAATTTGATGGATCTAACTTCTTTTCTATGCTTTATTTAACGACACAACGTCCTTTGGTGTGAAACTTACATCAACCACAGACGCCATTTTCATTGATATACAACGTTCTTCCAGGGTAGTCAGCTTTACAACTACACGAAGCACAGCTTGTAAACAGGAAAAACGACATCCTTTCAAAAATGGCTCTGAGTACTATGGGACTTAACATCTATGGTCATCAGTCCCCTAGAACTTAGAACTACGTAAACCTAACTAACCTAAGGACAGCACACAACACCCAGCCATCACGAGGCAGAGAAAATCCCTGACCCCGCCGGGAATCGAACCCGGGAACCCGGGCGTAGGAAGCGAGAACGCTACCGCACGACCACGAGATGCGGGCTCGACATCCTTTGCTGTGGTAGTATGTCTCATGTGATGTATCCTTCTTTGAGGGAGATCTTGATTACTGAAGGGTATCATTTGAAGATTTCACAAAAGAAACCAAACTCAATGGCTTTCAAAAGAAAACTCCGTGCACACACAAAAACTAATTAGCTATGATTACTACTGTAACAGAATTACAGAACAGGTCAAAGATTTTAAGTGTTTAGGTTGTTACGTCACACATGAGTGTGACAAATACAAAGAGAAGAAGTTAGTGAAGTCTGGGAATGTAAGTGGTGCACTAAGCAGATGCCTGAAAAATAAAAAAAAGGGGGAAATAAATAAAACTGAAATTTTATAAGACAATGGCAGTTCCAGTACCTGTTCAGGAATGTGCGTCGTGGATTGTAAACAAATCAATTAAACGCCCGATTTTTAATGATTCGAACTCTCATGTGCAAAACAGCTTGAAACGTCTGAGACAATGGCTTAAATATTTGAGATTAAGCATGTAACGGGGTATCTGTTGAGAGGCCAGACAAACGTGTGGTTCCTGAAGAGGGGCAGCATCCTATTCAATAGTCGCAGGGGCAACAGTCTGGATGATTGACTGATATGGTCTTGTAGCATTAACCAAAACGACCTTGCTGTGCTGGTACTGCGAACGGCTGAAAACAAGGGGAAACTACAGCCGTAATTTTTCCCGAGGACATGAAGCTTTACTGTATGGTTAAATGATGATGGCGTCCTCTTGGGTAAAATATTCCGGAGGTAAAATAGTCCCCCATTCGGATCTCCGGGCGGGGACTACTCAGGAGGACGTCGTTCTCAGGAGAAAGAAAACTGGCGTTCTACGGATAGGAGCGTGGAATGTCAGATCCCTTAATCGGGCAGGTAGGTTCGAAAATTTAAAAAGGGAAATGGATAGGTTAAAAATAGATATAGTAGGAATTAGTGAAGTTCGGTAGCAGGAGGAACAAGACTTCTGGGCAGGTGAATGCAGGGTGATAAATACAAAATCAAAAAGGGATAATGGAGGAGTAGGTTTTATAATGAATACAAAAATAGGAGTGCGGGTAAGCTACTACAAACAGCATAGTGAACGCATTATTGTGGCCAAGATAGACAAGAAACCCATGCCTACCACAGTAGTACAAGTTTATATGCCAACTAGCTCCGCAGATGTCGAAGAGACTTATGAAATGTATGATGAGATAAAAGAAATTATTCAGATAGTGAAGGGAGACGAAAATTTAATAGTCATGGGTGACTGTAATTCGAGAGTAGCAAAAGGAAGAGAAGGAAACGTGGTAGGTGAATATGGAATGGGGGTAAGGAATGAAAGAGGAAGCCGCCTGGTAGAGTTTTACACAGAGCTTAACTTATTCATAGCTAACGCTTGGTTCAAGAATCATGAAGAAAGATTGTATATATGGAAGAAGCCTGGAGACACTCGAAGATTTCAGACATTATGTAATGATAAGACAGAGATTTAGGAACCATGTTTTAAATTGTAAGACATTTCCAGGGGCAGATGTGTACTCTGACCACAATCTATTGGTTATGAATAGTAGATTAAAACTGAAGAAATTGCAAAAAGGTGGGAATTTAAGGAAATGGGACCTGGATAAACTGAAAGAACCAGAGGTTGTACAGAGTTTCAGGGAGAGCATAAGGGAACGACTGCCAAGATCGGGGGAAAGAAATACAGTAGAAGAAGAATGGATAGCTTTGAAAGATGGAATAGTGAAGGCAGCAGAGGATCAAGTAGGTAAAAAGACGAGGGCTAGTAGAAATCCTTGGGTAACAGAAGAGATACTGAATTTGATTGGTGGAAGGAGAAAATATTAAAATTCAGTAAATGAAGCAGGCAAAAAGGAATGCAAACGTCTCAAAAATGAGATCGACAGGAAGTACAAAAGGGTTAAGTAGGGATGACTAGACGTCAAATGTAAGGATGTAGAGGCATATATCACTAGGGGTAAGACAGATACTACCTACAGGAACATTAAAGAGACCTTTGGAGAAAAGAGAACCACTTGTATGAATATCAGGAGCTCAGATGGAAACCCAGTTGCAAGCAGAGAAGGAAAAGCAGTAAGGTGGAAGGAGTATATAGAGGGTCTATACATGGGCGATATACTTGAGGACAATATTATGGAAGTGGATGAGGACGTAGATGAAGATGAAATGAAAAATATGATACTGTGTAAAGAGTTTGACAGAGCACTGAAGGACCTAAGTCGTACTAAGGCCCCGAGAGTAGACAACGTGCCATTGGAAATACTGACAGCCTTGGGAGAGCCACTACTGACAAAACTCTATCACCTGGTGAGCAAGATGTGTGAGACAGGCGAAATACCATCAGACTTCAAGAAGAATATAATAATTCCAATCCGAAAGGAAGCTGGTGTTGACAGATGTGAAAATTAGAGAACTATCTGTTTAATAAATCACAGCTGCAGAAGACTAACACGAATTCTTTACAGGCGATTGGAAAAACTGGTAGAAGCCGACCTCGGGGAAGATCAGTTTGGATTCCGTAGAAATGTTGGAACACGTGAGGCAATACTGACCCTACTACTTATCTTAGGATTAAGGAAAGGCAAACCTCTGTTTCTAGCATTTGTAGACTTAGAGAAATCTTTTGCCAATGCTGACTGGAATACTCTCTTTCAAATTGTGAAGGTAGCAGGGGTCAAATACAAAGAGCGACAGGCTATTTGAAATTTGTACAGAAACCAGATGGCAGTTATAACAGTTCTGAGGCATCAAGGGGTCACCAGTTTAGTACTGGAGGAAAGCATGGAGGGTAAAAATCATAGAGGGAGACCAAGAGATGAATGTACTAAGCAGATTCAGAAGGATGTAGGCTGCAGTAGTTACTCGGAGATGAAGAAGCTTGTACAGGTTAGAGTAGCATGGAGAGCTGCATCAAACCAGTCTCTGGGCTGAAGACCACGGCAACAACGACAACAAGCATGTAAGCGAAAAAATTTAGAAAAAGTTTTAAATTAAATTTAAATTCCTTTGGAAGTCGCTAAACGGTCTCATCCTCAAACACTTTGTGCTCCGTTTTCAGCAGAAGCTAGTTTATCACGCATCTTAATGTTCATGACGTCATATAACACGAACTGACATAGTTCTACATCTACATCTACATCTACATCCATGCTCCGCAAGCCACCTGACGGTGTGTGGCGGAGGGTACCTTGAGTACCTCTATCGGTTCTCCCTTCTATTCCATTCTCGTATTGTTCGTGGAAAGAAGGATTGTCGGTATGCCTCTGTGTGGGCTCTAATCTCTCTGATTTTATCCTCATGGTCTCTTCGCGAGATACAAGTGGGAGGGAGCAATATACTGCTTGACTCCTCGGTGAAGGTATGTTCTCGAAACTTTATCAAAAGTCCGTACCGAGCTACTGAGAGTCTCTCCTGCAGAGGCTTCCACTGGAGTTTATCTATCAACTCTGTAATGCTTCCCTGATTACTAAATGATCCTGTAGCAAAGCGCGCTGCTCTCCGCTGGATCTTCTCCATGTCTTCTATCAACCCTATCTGGTACGGATCCCACACTGGTGAGCAATATTCAAGCAGTGGGCGAACAAGTGTACGGTAACCTACTTCCTTCGTTTTCGGATTGCATTTCCTTAGGATTCTTCCAGTGAATCACAGTCTGGCATCTGCTTTACCGACGATCAACTTTATATGATCATTCCATTTTAAATCACTCCTAATGCGTACTCCCAGGTAATTTATGGAATTATTTGCTTCCAGTTGCTGACCTGCTATATTGTAGCTAAATGATAAGGGATCTTTCTTTCTATGTATTCGCAGCACATTACACTTGTCTACATTGAGATTCAATTTCCATTCCCTGCACCATGCGTCAATTCGCTGCAGATCCTCCTGCATTCCATTGTTACAACCTCTCGATACACCACAGCATCATCCGCAAAAAGCCTCAGTGAACTTCCGATGTCATCCACAAGGTCATTAATGTATATTGTGAATAGCAACGGTCCTATGACACTCCCCTGCGGCACACCTGAAATCACTCTCACTTCGGAAGATTTCTCTCCATTGAGAATGACATGCTGCGTTCTGTTATCTAGGAAATCCAATCACATAATTGGTCTTATAGTCCATATGCTCTTACCTACCTGGGAACCCGTGTCTATGGCCCTCTGAGTCTCCTGGACGAATAGCGCGAGCTGGGTTTCACACGATCGTCTTTTTCGAAACCCATGCTGATTCCTACAGAGTAGATTTCTAATCTCCAGAAAAGTCATTATACTGGAACATAACACGTGTTCCAAAATTCCAGAACTGGTCGACGTTAGAGATATAGGTCTATAGTTCTGCACATCTGTTCGACGGCCCTTCTTGAAAACAAGGATGATCTGTGCCCTTTTCCAATCATTTGGAACGCTACGCTCTCTTAGAGACCTACGGTACACCGCTGCAAGAAGGGGGGCAAGTTCCTTCGCGTACTCTGTGTAAAATTGAACTGGTATCCCATAAGGTCCAGCGGCCTTTCCTCTTTTGAGCGATTTTAATTGTTTCTCTATCCGTCTGTCGTCTATTTCGATATCTACCATTTTGTCATCTGTGCGACAATCTAGAGAAGGAACTACAGAGCAGTCTTCCTCTGTGAAACAGCTTTGGAAAAAGACATTTAGTATTTCGGCCTTTAGTCTGTCATCCTCTGTTTCAGTACCATTTTGGTCACAGAGTGTCTGGACATTTTGTTTTGATCCACCTACCGCTTTGACATAAGACCAAAATTTCTTAGGATTCTCTGCCAATTCAGTACATAGAACATTACTTTCGAATTCATTCAACGCCTCTCGCATAGCCCTCCTCACACTAAATTTCGCTTCGCGTGATTTTTGTTTGTCTGCAAGGCTTTGGCTATGTTTATGTTTGCTGTGAAGTTCCCTTTGCTTCGGCAGCAGTTTTCTAACTCGGTTGTTGTACCACGGTGAATCTTTTCCATCTCTTATGATCTTGCTTGGCACATACTCATCTAATGCATATTGTACGATGGGTTTGAACTTTGTCCACTGATCCTCAACACTATCTGTACTCGAGACAAAACTTTTGTGTTGAGCCGTCAGGTACTCTGAAATCTGCTTTTTGTCACTTTTGCTAAACAGAAAAATCTTCCTACCTTTTTTAATATTTCTATTTGCGGCTGAAATCATCGATGCAGTAACCGCTTTATGATCGCTGATTCCCTGTTCTGCGTTAACTATTTCAAATACACTCCTGGAAATGGAAAAAAGAACACATTGACACCGGTGTGTCAGACCCACCATACTTGCTCCGGACACTGCGAGAGGGCTGTAGAAGCAATGATCACACGCACGGCACAGCGGACACACCAGGAACCGCGGTGTTGGCCGTCGAATGGCGCTAGCTGCGCAGCATTTGTGCACCGCCGCCGTCAGTGTCAGCCAGTTTGCCGTGGCATACGGAGCTCCATCGCAGTCTTTAACACTGGTAGCATGCCGCGACAGCGTGGACGTGAACCGTATGTGCAGTTGACGGACTTTGAGCGAGGGCGTATAGTGGGCATGCGGGAGGCCGGATGGACGTACCGCCGAATTGCTCAACACGTGGGGCGTGAGGTCTCCACAGTACATCGATGTTGTCGCCAGTGGTCGGCGGAAGGTGCACGTTCTCGTCGACCTGGGACCGGACCGCAGCGACTCACGGATGCACGCCAAGACCGTAGGATCCTACGCAGTGCCGTAGGGGACCGCACCGCCACTTCCCAGCAAATTAGGGACACTGTGGCTCCTGGGGTATCGGCGAGGACCATTCGCAACCGTCTCCATGAAGCTGGGCTACGGTCCCGCACGCCGTTAGGCCGTCTTCCGCTCACGCCCCAACATCGTGCAGCCCGCCTCCAGTGGTGTCGCGACAGGCGTGAATGGAGGGACGAATGGAGACGTGTCGTCTTCAGCGATGAGAGTCGCTTCTGCCTTGGTGCCAATGATGGTCGTATGCGTGTTTGGCGCCGTGCAGGTGAGCGCCACAATCAGGACTGCATACGACCGAGGCACACAGGGCCAACACCCGGCATCATGGTGTGGGTAGCGATCTCCTACACTGGCCGTACACCACTGGTGATCGTCGAGGGGACACTGAATAGTGCACGGTACATCCAAACCGTCATCGAACCCATAGTTCCACCATTCCTAGACCGGCAAGGCAACTTGCTGTTCGAACAGGACAATGCACGTCCGCATGTATCCCGTGCCACCCAACGTGCTCTAGAAGGTGTAAGTCAACTACCCTGGCCAGCAAGATCTCCGGATCTGTCCCCCATTGAGCATGTTTGGGACTGGATGAAGCGTCGTCTCACGCGGTCTGCACGTCCAGCACGAACGCTGGTCCAACTGAGGCGCCAGGTGGAAATGGCATGGCAAGCCGTTCCACAGGACTACATCCAGCATCTCTACGATCGTCTCCATGGGAGAATAGCAGCCTGCATTGCTGCGAAAGGTGGATATACACTGTACTAGTGTCGACATTGTGCATGCTCTGTTGCCTGTGTCTATGTGCCTGTGGTTCAGTCAGTGTGATCATGTGATGTATCTGACCCCAGGAATGTGTCAATAAAGTTTCCCTTTCCTGGGACAATGAATTCACGGTGTTCTTATTTCAATTTCCAGGAGTGTAGTTCGGGTCTCTTTGTGACCAGAAGGTCTAGTATGTTATCGCCACGAGTCGGTTCTCTGTTTAACTGCTCAAGGTAGTTTTCAAATAAAGCACTTTAAAAAATTTCACTGGATTCTTTGTCCCTGCCACCGGTTATGAAAGTTTGAGTCTCCCAGTCTATATCCGGCAAATTAAAATCTCCACCCAGAACTATAACATGGTGGGGATATCTACTCGAAATATTTTCCAAATTATCCTTCAGGTGCTCAGCCACAAGAGCTGCTGAGCCAGGGGGCCTATAGAGACATCTAATTACCATGTCTGAGCCTGCTTTAACCGTGACCTTCACCCAAATTATTTCACATTTCAGATCTCCGTCAATTTCCTTCGATACTATTGCGCTTCTTATCGCTATAAACACACCTCCCCCTTCACTGTACAGGCTGTCTCTGCGGTATACATTCCAATCTGAGTTTTGAATTTCATTACTGTTTACATTTGGTTTCAGCCAACTTTCTGTCCCTAGTACTATGTGGGCATTGTGACCGTTTATTAATGAGAGCAGTTCTGGGACCTTTCTATAGAAGCTCCTGCAGTTTACTATTACCACATTAATATTGTTATTCCCTGTTGCATTTTGCCTACTCCTACCTTGCCGCGTCTCAGGAGGCGTCTTGTCGGGCCTAGGGAGGGAATTCTCTAACCTAAAAAACCCACATGTACTTCGCTACCCTTGTAGCCGCTTCCTGCGTGTAGTGCACTCCTGACCTATTCAGGGGGACCCTACATTTCTCCACCCGATAGCGGAGGTCGAGAAATTTGCACCCCAGATCTCCGCAGAAACGTCTGAGCCTCTGGTTTCTGTAGAAGTTGCCACATTGTAATCCACTGCTTCCTCAGTTCATCATTATCATCATCACTTTCAGCATTAGGTCTTTTCTTTTTCGCCAGTTACGGTACCCATCGCTTCCTTGACTTCTTCTCTCAGCTTGATTAAATCTTCTTAGCTGGAGAGATAATATTCCTTCTTTCATTCTCTCGAAATGTTCGCTTCAGTTCCTCCCTTTTTTGTACTTTTTTGAGGATGTTCAGTCCTTTCAGTTCTTCCATAACTCATGAAGGATGTTAAATATTTTCAGCTAAAATGGTTCAAATGGTTCTAAGCACTATGGGACTTAACACCTGAGGTCATCAGTCCAAACCAGAGGACCGCGATCTGTTCTGGGAACGATACTACACATAGTTACCTCAGATTCCATCCCGCGAGCGAGGCTTTCCGCCTTCACCAATTCCGCCAACCGCCTGTATGAACTGAGGATGACCTCTGAACCCAGACGGCAGGAGTCATTGGTGCCGACATGAGCAACAATTTGCAGTCGGGTGCACCCAGTGCTCTCTATCGCCGCCGGCAGGGCCTCCTCCACATCTCGGGTGAGACCCCCGGCAAGCAGACAGAGTGAACACTGGCCTTCTTCCCCGACCTTCCCGCTATTTCCCTAAGGGGCTCCATCACCCGCCTAACGTTGGAGCTCCCAATAACTAATAAACCCCTCCCCCCGTGTGTCTGCTCGGACCTTGATAAAGGAGCAGCCACATGTCCACTCACAGGCAGAGCGGGCGATGCCACACGGCCAGCCTCCACATTTACCCCCGCCTCGTGCGCCGCGAACGCCGCTGAACCCGCCACTCCCCTTGGGGAGAGGGTGGCCCAACCGCGCCCGGTATCCGCGAAGATGTCTCGACAGCAGGGACAGTGGGTGAAGCATGTAACACCAGGGGTGTACCATGCGACGCACCAGACTCCCCACTGCCGCTACACTCCGAGGCAGCAGCCTGAAGACGGCTGACCGCGGCCATCAACACGCTCAGCTGTTCGCGAACAGTGGCCAGCTCCTCCTGCGTCCGTACACAGCAGTCACACATCCTATCCATCCTAAATTTACTGTAGAGAATTAATAAACTTTTAACTGTACTGCTAATTCAGTAAAGGCGGCTGACTAATCTGACTAAACTGTTGTTGCTAGCCACTTCTTGTAAAAAACAATGAAAATAGCACTACCTGTCTCTGGACTGTATTGAAAACAAACACTAGCACTACTGGCACTATGGTTGTCTAAAGGGACTCTCTCTGACTGTATTCAAAACAAACACGAAATCTATGGAACACTATTACTAGCACTCGACAATTAAAGCTTCCTAGAAGCTAAAACACACGGAAGATGAAGTGACAAGTAAGAAAAATACAGTTAATATTTAAATTAACGTAGCTCGCTGCACAGCAGACGTGACGCAGACGGCAGTTCTGTAGGTTCGTCCAGTGGTGGATGTGTCTGCAAAATTTATTGCGAACGGAATTAGTAGTGAATTCAACGAAAATATGGTATGCGATAAACAATTTTCCATTCGTCATTTCGTGGGTGATGCCACCTAGAAAAGTTCAATAAATGTTTGAAATTATGTATAAGAAGTTTGTTGGAAGTCGTTAAGCGTTCTCGTTCTCAAATAGTGAGTAGCTATAGTCCGGGTAATTTGCACGCCGTGAGTTAAGCTACCTCAAGAGATATACATAATCTCTAACTGCAATACTTGTCTAACTGTTTTAAACCATTATCATAAGGTTATACATCTTAATGAGTAGATTGTGACAGCATTTCAAATTTTTAAATTAGGTCGATAACTGTATGAAATATTGAAAATGAAACTTTTGTTGCCCCTGGAAGCCGTCAGATAGGCAACCCGCAATTACGGTTGTGCACGATTATAGTAGTTTTATAGCACAGTGGCAAAGAAAATTACACGCGACAGAGATGAGAGCCTTAAAGGGATGCTACAGACGCTGACATATTTCGAAATTCGTGAGTTACGGAAGAACTGAAAAAAATAGCCGGCCGCTGTGGTCGAGCGGTTCTAGGCGCTTCAGTACGGAACCACGCGGCTGCTACGGTCGCAGGGTCGAATCCTGCCTCGGGCATGGATGTGTGTGACGTCCTTAGGTTAGTTAGGTTTACGTGGTTCTAAGTCTACTGGACTGATGACCTCAGGTGTTAAGTCCCATAGTGCTTAGAACCATTTGAACCATTTTAGCTGAAAATATTTAACATCCTTCATGAGTTATGGAAGAACTGAAAGGACTGAACATCCTCAAAAAAGTACAAAAAAGAGAGGAACTGAAGCGAACATTTCGAGAGAATGAAAGAAGGAATATTACCTCTCCAGCTAAGAAGATTTAATCAAGCTGGGAGAAGAAGTCAAGGAAGCGATGGGTACCGTAACTGGCGAAAAAGAAAAGACCTAATGCTGAAAGTGATGATGATAATGATGAACTGAGAAAGCAGTGGATTACAATGTGGCAACTTCTACAGAAACAGCAACTACTGCACCATACGTGCAAAACAAAGCACAGGTCTATACACTGTCCAGTTACATTAAAGTGACCATCCGTCCAAAACCTGAATAACTACCTCTGCGAGACGTGCCGGAAGAGTGTCATTGAGGTTCTTCGTGTTACCGACAGGGATCTGAAACCAAGCCGACTCCAGTGCCGTGGCAAGCTGCATTAGGTTTCTCGTCGGAGGATCCACGGTGTATACAGACCCATGGAGGTGGTCCGATGACTGGACTGGGTTCAAATGTAGGGCATTTCGTGATCAAGAGAGTACGCTAAACTTACCCCTGAGCTCTTCGAACATAGCACGTACACTGCGAGCTGTGTAGCAGCTTGCGTTGTCCTGCTGATAAATACCATCGTGCCGAGGAATAACAATCTGCAAGGAGGAGCGGGCATGATCCTCAAGGAAGGATGTACACTTGCGTTGATCCAGTTTGCCTTCCAGAATGACGAGATCACCCACAGAATGCCTCGAGAAAATTTCCCCTCCAGTCTGTACCCTTCCGACGACTGTTGCAGGGTGTTTGCACTTTTCACGCCGTACACGGCGTAGGGAAACTAGAAAATCTGAAAAGGGAAATGCAAAGGCTCAATCTAGATATAGTAGGGGTCAGTGAATTGTAGTGGAAGGAAGACAAGGATCTCTGGTCAGATGAGTATCGGGTAATATCAACAGCAGCAGAAAATGGTATAACAGGTGTAGGATTCGTTATGAATAGGAAGGTAGGGCAGAGGGTGTGTTACTGTGAACATTTCAGTGACCGGGTTGTTCTAATCAGAATCGACAGCAGACCAACACCGACAACGATAGTTCAGGTATACATGCCGACGTCGGAAGTTGAAGATGAACAGATAGAGAAAGTGTATGAGGATATTGAAAGGGTAATGCAGTATGTAAAGGGGGACGAAACTCTAATAGTCATGGGCGACTGGAATGCAGTTGTAGGGGAAGGAGTAAAAGAAAAGGTTACAGGAGAATATGGGCTTGGGACAAGGAATGAAAGAGGAGAAAGACAAATTGAGTTCTGTAACAAGTTTCAGCTAGTATTAGCGAATACCCTGTTCAAGAATCACAAGAGGAGGAGGTATACTTGGAAAAGGCCGGGAGATACGGGAAGATTTCAATTAGATTACTTCATGGTCAGACAGAGATTCCGAATTCAGATACTGGTTTGTAAGGCGTACCCAGGAGCAGATATAGACTCAGATCACAATATAGTAGTGATGTAGAGTAGGCTGAAGTTCAAGACATTAGTCAGGAAGAATCAATATGCAAAGAAGTGGGATACGGAAGTACTAAGGAATGAGGAGATACGTTTGAAGTTCTCCAACGCTATAGATACAGCAATAAGGAATAGCGCAGTAGGCAGTACAGTTGAAGAGGAATGGACATCTCTAAAAAGGGCCATCACAGAAGTTGGGAAGGAAAACATAGGTACAAAGAAAGTAGCTACGAAGAAACCATGGGTAGCAGAAGAAATACTTCAGTTGATTGATGAAACGAGGAAGTATAAACATGTTCCGGGAAAATCAGGAATACAGAAATACAAGTCGCTGAGGAATGAAATAAATAGGAAGTGCAGGGAAGCTAAGACGAAATGGCTGCAGGAAAAATGTGATGACATCGAAAAAGATATGACTGTCGGAAGGACAGACTCAGCATACAGGAAAGTCAAAACAACCTTTGGTGACATTAAAAGCAACTGCGGTAACATTAAGAGTGCAACGGGAATTCCACTGTTAAATGCAGAGGAGAGAGCAGATAGGTGGAAAGAATACATTGAAAGCCTCTATGAGTGTGAAGATTTGTCTGATGTGACAGAAGAAGAAACAGGAATCGATTTAGAAGAGATAGGGGATCCAGTATTAGAATCGGAATTTAAAAGATCTTTGGAGGCCTTACGGTCAAATAAGGCAGAAGGGATAGATAACATTCCATCATAATTTCTAAAATCATTGGGGGAAGTGGCAACAAAACGACTTTTCACGTTGGTGTGTAGAATATATGAGTCTGGCGATATGCCATCTGACTTTCGGAAAAAGCATCATCCACACAATTCCGAAGACGGCAAGAGCTGACAAGTGCGAGAATTATCGCACAATCAGCATAACAGCTCATGCATCGAAGCTGCTTACAAGAATAATATACAGAAGAATGGCAAAGAAAATTGAGAATGCGCTAGGTGACAATCAGTTTGGCTTTAGGAAAAGTAAAAGGGACGAGAGAGGCAAAAAAAATGGTTCAAATGGCTCTGAGCACTATGGGACTTAACTACTGAGGTCATCAGTCCCCTAGAACTTAGAACCACTTAAACCTAACTAACCTAAGGACATCACACACATCCATGCCCGAGGCAGGATTCGAACCTGCGACCGTAGCGGTCACGCGGTTCCAAACTGACGCGCTTAGAACCGCACGGCCACACCGGCCGGCCGAGGGAGGCAATTCTGACGTTACGGCTAATAATGGAAGCAAGGCTAAAGAAAAATCAAGACGCTTTCATAGGATTTGTGGACCTGGAAAAAGCGTTCGACAATATAAAATGGTGCAAGCTGTTCGAGATTCTGAAAAAAGTAGTGGTAAACTATAGGGAGAGACGGGTCATATACAATATGTACAACAACCAAGAGGGAATAATAAGAGTGGACGATCAAGAACGAAGTGCTCGTATTAAGAAGGGTGTAAGACAAGGCTGTAGCCTTTCGCCCCTACTCTTCAATCTGAACATCGAGGAAGCAATGATGGAAATAAAAGAAAGGTTCAGGAGTGGAATTACAATACAAGGTGAAAGGATATCAATGATACGATTCGCTGATGACATTGGTATCCTGAGTGAAAGTGAAGAAGAATTAAATGATCTGCTGAACGGAATGAACAGTCTAATGAGTACGCAGTATGGTTTGAGAGTAAATCGGAGAAAGACGAAGGTAATGAGAAGTAGTAGAAATGAGAACAGCGAGAAACTTAAGATCAGGATTGATGGTCACGAAGTCAATGAAGTTAAGGAATTCTGCCTCCTAGGCAGTAAAATAACCAATGACGAACGGAGCAAGGAGGACATCAAAAGCAGACTCGCTATGGCAAAAAAGGCATTTCTGGCCAAGAGAAGTCTACTAATATCAAATACCGGCCTTAATTTGAGGAAGAAATTTCTGAGGATGTACGTCTGGAGTACAGCATTGTATGGTAGTGAAACATGGACTGTGGGGAAACCGGAACAGAAGAGAATCGAAGCATTTGAGATGTGGTGCTATAGACGAATGTTGAAAATTAGGTGGACTGATAAGGTAAGGAATGAGGAGGTTCTACGCAGAATCGGAGAGGAAAGGAATATGTGGAAAACACTGATAAGGAGAAGGGACAGGATGATAGGACATCTGCTAAGACATGAGGGAATTACTTCCATGGTACTAGAGGGCGCTGTAGAGGGCAAAAACTGTAGAGAAAGACAGAGATTGGAATACATCAAGCAAATGATTGAGGACGTAGGTTGCAAGTGCTACTCTAAGATGAAGAGGTTATCACAGGAAAGGAATTCGTGGCGGGTCGCATCAAACCAGTCAGTAGACTGATGACCACAAAAAAAAAAAAAAAAAAAAAAAACCGTGACTCATCTGAAAAATCCACCTGTCGCCACTCGGTGGACGTCCAGCTGGGGTACTGGCGGGCAAATTGCAGCGTTCGTCGCCGATGAACAGCAGTCAGCATGGATGCGTGAACCAGGCACATGAACCCCCGGAGTCCATACACAACAACGTTCGCTGAACGGTCATTGAGGAGACACTGTTGGTAGCCGGGTTTTAAGTCCCGACTATTGGGAGCCCTTTGGCTCATCTGGGCGGTGTCAGCAGCTCAACAGCTGCACATCTATTTGCCCGTACACAGCTCCACAGCCATCCGTCACGCCTGTCATCTATGGCCGTGGGGCACAACAGTTGCCTCATTGCGGGCTTTCTATAGCACCTGAGCTGTGCTGCGGCTTGCATTGGTGCTGTTTGTAGGTTTCCACCCTCCGTTGGAGGCCAGACCATATGCTTTAGTTGGCATGGTTGCGGTTGTTTGTCTTCTTCTCGTCTTGACTGGCGTCACTCGTTTCGCAAGTATTGCCTGGCCGCTAGTGGCAGCAGCGGAGGTTATCGATATGTACGAGGTGCAATCAAGTTCTAAGGCCTCCGATTTTTATTTCTAATTAACTACTCACCCGAAATCGATGAAACTGGCGTTACTTCTAGACGTAATCGCCCTGCAGGCGTACACATTTTTCACAACGCTGACGCCATGATTCCATGGCAGCGGCGAAGGCTTCTTTAGGAGTCTGTTTTGACCACTGGAAAATCGGTGAGGCAGTAGCAGCACGGCTGGTGAATGTGTGGCCACGGAGAGTGTCTTTCATTGTTGGAAAAAGCCAAAAGTCACTAGGAGCCAGGTCAGGTGAGTAGGGAGCATGAGGAATCACTTCAAAGTTGTTATCGTGAAGAAACTGTTGCATAACGTTAGCTCGATGTGCGGGTGCGTTGTCTTGGTGAAACAGCACACGCGCAGCCCTTCCCGGACGTTTTTGTTGCAGTGCAGGAAGTAATTTGTTCTTCAAAACATTTTCGTAGGATGCACCTGTTATTGTAGTGCCCTTTGGAACACAATGGGTAAGGATTACGCCCTCGCTGTCCCAGAACATGGACACCATCAGTTTTTCAGCACTAGCGGTTACCCGAAATTTTTTTGGTGGCGGTGAATCTGTGTGCTTCCATTGAGCTGACTGGCGCTTTGTTTCTGGATTGAAAAATGGCATCCACATCTCATCCATTGTCACAACCGACGAAAAGAAAGTCCCATTCGTGCTGTCGGTGCGCGCCAACATTTGCTCGGCAACATGCCACACGGGCAGACGTGTGGTCGTCCGTCAGCATTCGTGGCACCCACCTGGATGACACTTTTCGCATTTTCAGGTCGTCATGCAGGATTGTATGCACAGAACCCACAGAAATGCCAACTCTGGAGGCGAGCTGTTCAACAGTCATTCGGCGATCCCCCAAAATTCTCTCCACTTTCTCGATCATGTCGTCAGACCGGCTTGTGTGAGTCTGAGGATGTTTCGGTTAGTTGCACACGATGTTTTGCCTTCATTAAACTGTCGCACCCACGAACGCACTTTTGACACATCCATAACTCCATCACCACATGTCTCCTTCAACTGTCGATGAATTTCAATTGCTTTCACACCACGCAAATTCAGAAAACGAATGATTGCCCGCTGTTCAAGTAAGGAAAACGTCGCCATTTTAAGTATTTAAAACAGTTCTCATACTCGCCGCTGGCGGTAAAATTCCATCTGCCGTACGGTGCTGCCATCTCTGGGACGTATTGACAATGAACGCGGCCTCATTTTAAAACAATGCGCATGTTTCCAGTCCGGAGAAAAAAAATCGGAGGCCTTAGAACTTGAATGCACCTCGTAGTAACTGTAGTCCTATCTTTGGGGCGACGACGTTGTTTTTCCGGTCTTGTGAGTGTGGCAGTTCAGTTGGGGACTCAGGAGGAGTGCGCGAACACGCCGGGACCGCTGGTGGCGCGCGTGGACTTCCGGATGGAAGGGCTGTGGTCGCGAGGGTAGACGACCTCGCCGTACACCGGATGCAGCAAGCTTTAAGATCAGAGCATTTCAATCCAAGTAGAGAAACCTCCACCACTGTGACATCTCGCGATTCTCCAGTGACTTGGGTTCGTGTTGCTGCCCGTAGTGTCGCCAAGGCGAAGAGCAGCGAGTGGAGTGCTTGGGGGAAGCGGATCTGATTAGCTTTTCTCGACTTCTTACTATTTACTGCGTTTAGCTTGTTACAATTTATGTTCAGCCGCGCGGGATTAGCCGAGCGGTCTAAGGGGCTGCAATCATGGACTGTGCGGCTGGTCCTGGCGGAGGTTCGAGTCCTCCCTCGGGCATGGGTGTGTGTGTTTGTCCTTAGGAGAATTTAGGTTAAGTAGTGTGTAAGCATAGGGACTGATGACCTTAGCAGATTAGTCCCATAAGACTTCACACACATTTTTGTTAAGTTCAACCAGTTGTGTTTTTCGTGCCTGTTGGCCGCTAACGACCCAGTTGCCTGCCCTGGGCGTTAGTGTATGTAACGGCAGTGTACGTTTCCTCGCCTTGCCGCTGCTGTCCGGGAAGGCGTGTTGTTTTGACAGCTTTCTTGATTGTAGGCCGGTTGGTGATTCTTCTACTCTGGTGGCAGTGATTCCTTTCTCTTTCCGGGCGCTCTGAGCACAGTATTCTGGGGGTGTAGTGCAGTCCACCGGTTCCGGCTTTGGCGTGTCGTTCCATTCTTGCATTTGGTTTATTGGACGTCAGGTAGCTTCAGCAAGATTATCATAAGTCATTCGTTAGACTGCCACTAGTCTGAGTTACCATTTTGTGAAGTGAATGCAACAGTTGGCTGCCTATCTCATCGCTAGCGACTGTGCTTCTCGCCGGACCTTCTCAGAGGTCGATTCCTGGAGCACCGTCTGTGACAGGTCCTTGTGTTCTATTAGTCTATTATTTATTACTATACCTTGTAATTTGTACAGAAACCAGATGGCAGTTATAAGAGTCGAGGGGCATGAAAGGGAAGCAGTGGTTGGGAAAGGAGTGAGACAGGGTTGTAGCCTCTCCCCGATGTTATTCAATCTGTACATTGAGCAAGTAGTAAAGGAAACAAAAGAAAAATTCGGTGTAGGTATTAAAATTCATGGAGAAGAAGTAAAAACTTTGAGGTTCGCCGATGACATTGTAATTCTGTCAGAGACAGCAAAGGACTTGGAAGACCAGTTGAACGGAATGGACAGTGTCTTGAAAGGAGGATATAAGATGAACATCAACAAAAGCAAAACGAGGATAATGGAATGTAGACGAATTAAATCGGGTGATGCCGAGGGACTTAGATTAGGAAATGAAACACTTAAAGTAGTAAAGGAGTTTTGCTATTTAGGGAGTAAAATAACTGATGATGGTCGAAGTAGAGAGGATATAAAATGTAGACTGGCAATGGCAAGGAAATCGTTTCTGAAGAAGAGAAATTTGTTAATATCGAGTATAGATTTAAGTGTCAGGAAGTCGTTTCTGAAAGTATTTGTATGGAGTGTAGCCATGTATGGAAGTGAAACATGGACGATAACGAGTTTGGACAAGAAGAGAATAGAAGCTTTCGAAATGTGGTGCTACAGAAGAATGCTGAAGGTAAGGTGGGTAGATCACGTAACTAATGAGGAGGTATTGAATAGGATTGGGGAGAAGAGAAGTTTGTGGCACAACTTGACTAGAAGAAGGGATCGGTTGGTAGGACATGTTTTGAGGCATCAAGGGATCACAAATTTAGCATTGGAGGGCAGCGTGGAGGGTAAAAATCGTAGAGGGAGACCAAGAGATCAATACACTAAGCAGATTCAGAAGGATGTAGGTTGCAGTAGGTACTGGGAGATGAAGAAGCTTGCACAGGATAGAGTAGCATGGAGAGCTGCATCAAACCAGTCTCAGGACTGAAGACCACAACAACAACAACAACCTTGTAATGCCTGCATTAAAGGTTATGTATGTCCAGTTAATAGTTCCAGTCGTCTTGTGGAATAAATCTAGCAGTGTAATGGTTGTGTTACAAGGTTACCATCATCTTATTTCACCCTTTGGTGGTCAGTTGCTTGTTTCTTTTAATTAACCTTTGCTCGTATTTGCTGTTTTACAGCTGGTTTCTAAATTTTCTATACAGGGTGTTACAAAAAGGTACGGCCAAACTTTCAGGAAACATTCCTCACACAGAAATAAAGAAAAGATGTTATGTGGACATGTGTCCGGAAACGCTTAATTTCCATGTTAGAGCTCATTTTAGTTTCGTCAGTATGTACTGTACTTCCTCGATTCACCGCCAGTTGGCCCAATTGAAGGAAGCTAATGTTGACTTCGGTGCTTGTGTTGACATGCGACTCAATGGGCGTGTAAGGCCTTCAGCTGTGGTTGTGGTCATTTGATTTTAAAAAATAATTCGATATTTGTATTTTAGAAGTAAGCCTTTAAACCTTATTTACTGCCATTCCTGGCGTCAGATACCTTCTGCTGTGCTTGTGACCACTTACTTTATAATATTTCAATACCTGTGAGTAGAAATTGCAGCGAGTTTTTAAAGATTCTTAATTTACTGCCTTCAGCCGTGATCACAGTGTCTTGTTTTTTTAAACATTATCTGTATCTGTATTTTATGGCTATTTGCTAAATTATAACGCACTGAAAACACTACTATTTACACAGTTGTTCATTCCTTCATTAATAACGGGTGGTATTTTTTATTTATTGTTGAGTCTGGAATTACTGTTTAAAAATAAATGTGTGTAACTGAAAAAGGCAAGCAACAGTAAGTGATTACGGCTCCGTGCACAACCGTAACCGAATCCTGCCTTTCCATGCCTATCAGGTCCCATTGCCCTTTTGCCCTCCGCTGTATACGTTAACCACGAAGGCATGCGAGCACTTTACACATTTAGCCGTTTCGGAAATGTTTCCACCCTTGTGCTGAAAGCCACTGATCTTGCTATTTCGGACGTCAGATAAATCGCATTACGACAATGTCTACACTATTTTCCCTTTTGCCCCGACACGCTTTATACAGGGTGAGTCAATAACTACTGCCACCAAGAGTAACTCCGAAAGTATCACAGTAGCTCAAAAGTTTGTGGGACAAATGTTGCATGGGACAATGGGGGCCATAATATGACTCTGGTGGTGTCGCGTCAGAGGTATGAAGGTCAGCTTTGTTTTTTTAAATGGGATGCTATAGTTTGGTACTTATTTTCTGGTAGCGGCCATCGAGACGAATCCAATGATGTGTAGCAATAAGGTTTGAAGATCATCGAAGTTCAAAAACGTGGCCATTTACAGAAGGTATTCGAAATGGTGACCACTGGTATCAATGCAGTGCTGCAATCTTCTTATCATGGACTGAGTGGTATTCCTTATCACTTCGACACATATCGAACAAATGCTATGACAATTCTCTCTCGTATATCGTGCAAATAGTAAATATTCGCCGAATACGGCGTATCCATCTAACGTGCCATTGACATGTAAACGCCATTCGACGGTTTCGCAATGCAATTCTAATAGGGACGGTAAGACTAGTATCGTCGAATCAAACGAATGTGAATTATGTATTCCTTCTAAGAGGAGAATACAACGAAATTTAGTGAGTGCTAGAGACTTATTCGCTGAAAGATATCCTCAACGTACACACCCTACACGTAGTACATCTAAATATGTGAATGATAAATTGAGAACTAGTGGATCTTTAACTCAACGGAAACATATCCGGCAAAGGAAAGTTACTAACGAGGTAACAGAAACTGATACTCTTGCCACTGTGATTCGATATCCTTGTGTTAGTTCGCGTCAATTCGCAAGGGAATCTGGCATGAGCCAGAATAGTGTTGTTCGAATTCTGCATCGCCGTAAATATCATCCTTACCATATCAGTCTCCTCAAAGAATTAACTGGTACGAATTTTATGCGTCGCACTGAATTCTGCCGATGGGCTCAACTTCAGATTCAGAGGGATGACACATTAATTTGATTTGAATTTCTGACAAGGCTACATTCGCGAACCATGGAAATGTTAATTTGCATAACATGCGTTATTGAGCAACTGAAAATCCATGATGCCTGTGGCAAGTTGCACACCAAAAACCGTCGTCAGTGAATGTATAGTGTGGGATTCTGGAGGACACAATTATAGGCACCAATTTCATCGAAGGAAATCTTAGTGGTAGGAAGTACACCAAATTCCTGCAAGAAACATTAGGTCTGTTATTGGAAGAAATACCTTTAGGAACAAGGAACAGAATGTGGTATTAACACAATGGGTGTCCAATAAATTTTTCGTTGACTGCTAGAAATGAGTTGCAGAGCCAATTCCTAAATCGTTGGATTGGACGCGGAGGAGATGTGCGTGGCCAGGTCGTTCGCCAGACTTGACGCCTCTGGATTTTTTTCTTGTGGTGATTCGTAAAAGACACTGTTTATAAAGACGTTCCAGCTACACCTGAAGATATGCGAGAGAGAATTGTCAGAGCATGTGCTTCGATAAGTGCCGAAATGATAAGGAATACCACTCAATCCATGATAAGAAGATTGCAGCACTGCATTCATACCAATGGTCATCACTTCGAACGTAAATGGACGTTCATGCCACCTTTTTGAACTTCGATGACCTTCAAAGACCTTACTTTTACACGTCATTGGATTCGTCTCGATAGCCGCTATCAGAAATAAGTATCAAACTATAGCACCCCATTTAAAAAAACAAAGTTGACTTTCATATCTCTGACGCGAGCCCACCTAGCAACAAAAAACCAACATATTAAGGTCCCAGTTGTCCCATGCAACTTTTGGCCCAAAAACTTTTCCGTTCCTATCATACTTTCGGATTTATTCTTGGTGGCAGTAGTTTTCAGCTTGTATACCATCGAATGTCAGTGCTGCCACCTGGTCCTGTGGTTATAGCACATTGATGTAGAACATATGTGATGGTCACATTAACGGCACTGGACCGTGTATGTGGATACGTGCTTAATGAAATGCATTTGGCTGTCCTAATGCTATTACATAAAGCCCTCAGTACAATTGGAGAATTTTACCGCAAGACCTTTCACAAAACTCGAAGAAATGTTGCTCTTTAGTAAAGATAGTCAATGGTACGCCACCAAAGCCATGGATACTTCAGAGATCTTTGTTATGGTCAGGCGAAATCATGTTATATGTTATTGTAGAACAAACGATGACAATGCGGCTTTGTTCTATAACTGCTGCCGCGCGGCCGTCCAGGTTGATGAATTTTATCTCAGACAGTTTTCGTCGGTTGACAGAAATCTCACCGCTGTAATATCTTATTGTTCTAATTTCTCTTTAAGAGGATTTATGCTATATCTGCTTCGGTATTAGTTGGGTACATATGTCAAAATAGAATTTAACTTCACTGAAACTGTATATTAACATCTTTTCACATCGTTTAATAAAACTACACTTTTGTTTTATTGTGTTAGAACTGAAGTAATTTATCTCATGATCGATCAATTCCTACAAAAATGAGTTTGTGTAAGATTATAGACACACATACATCTACATCTACGTGATTACTCTGCTAACCTTCAAGCTGTCTCTCTACCGTTCCACTCTCGAACGGCACGCGGGAAAAAGGAGCGCTTACATTTTTCTATGTGAGCCTTGATTTCTCTTATTTTATCGAGATGATCATTTCTCCCTATGTAGATGGGTGGGTGCCAACAGAATGTTTTCGTGATCGGAGGAGAAAACTGGTGATTGAAATTTCATGAGAAGATCCCGTAGCAATGAAAAACGCCTTTGTTTTAATGATTGCCACTCCAATTCACGTATCATGTCTCCCCTATTTCGCGATAATACAAAACGAGCTGCCCTTCTTTCAACTTTTTCGATGTCATCCGTCAGTCCCACCTGATGCGGATCCCGCACCGCTCAGCAATACTCCAGAATAGGGCGGACAAGCGTGGTGTAAGCAGTCTCTTTAGTAGACCTGTTGCACCTTCTAAGTGTTCTGCCAGTGAATCGCTGTCTTTCGTTTGCTCTACCCACAATATTATCTATGTGATCGTTCCAGTTTAGATTCTTTGTAGCTGTAATCCCTAAGTATTTAATTGAATTTTCAGCCTTCAGTTGTGTGACTTATCGCGTAATTGAAATTTAGCTGATTTCTTTTAGTACTCATGTGAATAACTTCACACTTTTCTTTATTCAGGGTTAATTGCCACTTTTCGCACCATACAGATATCTTATCTAAATCATTTTGCAATTCATTTTGGTCATCTGAAGACTTTACAAGACGGTAAATTACAGCATCATCTGCAAATAATCTAAGAGGGCTACTCAGATTGTCTCCTAGGTCGTTGATATAGATCAGAAACAATAGAGGGCTTACAACACTTCCTTGGGGAACGCCGGATATTACTTCTGTTTTACTCGATGACTTTCCGTCTATTACTACGAACTGTGACCTTTCTGAGAGGAAATCATGAATCCAGTCTCACAACTCAGGCGGTACTCCGTAGCCACGCAGTTTGGTTAGAAGACGCTTGTGGGGAATGGTGTAGAAAGCCTTCTGGAAATCTAAAAATATGGAATCAATTTGAAATCCCCTGTCGATAGCACTTATTACTTCATGAGTATAAAGAGCTAGTTGCGTTTCACAAGAACGATATTTTCTGAAACCGTGCTATGTGTCAATAAATCGTTTTCTTCGAGGTACTTCATAGTGTTCGAATACAGTATATGTTCCAAAACCCTACTGCAAATCCACGTTAGAGATATATGTCTGTAATTCAGTGGATTACCCCTACTTCCCTTTTTGGTATTGGCGTGACTTGAGCAATTTTTCAGTCTTTAGGTACGGATCTTTCTGAGAGGAACGTGACTGGTATACAATCTGGACCGGAGGCCTTGCCTTTATTAAGTGATTTAAGCTGCTTCGTTACTCCGAGGATATCTACTCCTATGCTTCTCACCTTGGCAGTTGTTCTTGATTGGAATTCAGGAAAATTAATTCGTCTTCTTTGGTGATGTAGCAAATTACCATCACTAAAAGTTGGGAAGAAGTTATTTACGTCAATTTCCTTCACACAAATACATTAACCTCGTGGTTTGGTGAATTAAAAAAACATACAGGTAATGAAATAAAGAAAAACGATTACAAACACATTGAAATGTCTTGAAGCGGCTAGCCTTGATGCGTTTCAAAATTTCATAGCACGTTCTCATATATTTTTAATTCGAATTAAGTTTGCTGTTAATATTCACGATGACTTGTTCATACTGTTAAATCTGTCACGAATGATGGAAAGGGTAAATGTCTCAAGTTGAGGTAAGGGACCCTGGTCCGGAAACGCCTGAGTCGAAAGCTATACGTGAAAGTCGCTCTCATACCTCTAACAGTTGAGTTCTTCTACTACAAATTCTTTGCTTTCCAAATTTTGGGAGGATGAAGTATGGACCAAAACAAGAAAAAATTGTCCAATAAATGTGGGCTTTAAATGGCTATCTTAAAAGCTATGGGCATTTGCTCAGCAGAAGAGATACGTTTTATAGTAGCGAAGACGAGCAAGTGAATTCTTGAGCTATATAGTTTAGAGCCCTTATTTACAGGAATTTTTTTCTTGTTTTTGTCAATACTGCCTTCTTGAAAAATATGAAAACCATAGGGCTTGCAGCAGAAGAATTGTGTTTCACTCTATCGAAGATGAAGTAGTGCTCGTGGCCCTTAAGTTATTTTCTTGTTTCCGTCCATACCATACCTGCGAAAGTTGGTGCAAATGGTTCAAATGGCTCTGAGCACTATGGGACTCAACTGCTGAGGTCATTAGTCCCCTAGAACTTAGAACTAGTTAAACCTAACTAGCCTAAGGACATCACAAACATCCATGCCCGAGGTAGGATTCGAACCTGCGACCGTAGCGGTCTTGTGGTTCCAGACTGCAGCGCCTTTAACCGCACGGCCACTTCGGCCGGCTCTGCGAAAGTTGACTATCCTGCAGTCTTAGCAGCGGTACAAAGGTCCCTTACCTCATACTGATACACTTTCCCTTCTCCATCATCCCCGAAAGTTTATAGTATCATAACAGCGTCACCCTGTACATATCCTGCTACTATTTTAACTACTGAAACGGTTCATTATTTCTGGGATAAACTCTGGTCAATAATTTTATGAAACAATGGCACTGTCTAACAATCTCAGTGGTGGAAAACAGTAAATAAAAAAACAAAGAAAAACAAAGCTGTAATCTGTTCATTGTACATAAAAGGCTTTGCAAAAGACGCGAAAATCTGCGTTTATATGATTACTCTGCAATAGACACTCAAGTGTTTGGCAGAGAGTACATAGAACCAAATTAAGACTACGTGTCCACCCTTCCGTTCTCGGACAAATTGTCGAAAAATAAACACTTAACACTTCCCGTGTGAACTCTGAATTCTCTTGTATTATCACAGTGGTGGTTATTTCTCCCTATGTAGGTGGGAATTAAAGAAATATTTTGGCATTCAGAGGAGAAAGTTGGTCATTGAAATTTTGTGAAAAGGTGTCGTCGTAACGAAAACAGCCTTTCTTTTAACGATTTCCACCCGAACTCTCTTATCATATCCGTGACACTGTGTCCCCAGTTTCTCGATGATCCAAGTTTTTCAGTGTCCTCTTCAACCCTATCTGGTAAAGATCCCATACCGCGCAATAATACATCAGAAGAAAACGGACATGTGCACTGTAGACAGTCTCTTTAGAGCATTTGTTGCATCTTGCTAAGTGGTCTGCCAAAAAAAAAAGGGGGCGCTCTTTGCTTTGCCTTCTCCACAACATTTTCAATCGGCTAAAATTTCAGTTGTTTCTAACTGAAATTTCTAAGTATTTAGTTGACTTTACAACATCTAAATTTGCGTTATTTACCGGGTAACAGCGATTTAACTGAACTTTTCTAGTACTCGTGTGAGAAACCTCACACTTTTTACTGTTGGAAATTGTCACGTTTCGTATTTTATAGGTATCTTGTGTAAAGCATTTTGTAATTCACACAGATTTTCTGATTACTGTAATAGACACTAAATGACAGCATAATCTGCAAAAAATCTGAGTGTGATTATGTCCTGAAGCTTTACATAGATTAAGCACAACAGGGGGCCAATAACACTTTCTGGGAGAAACCAAGGTATCACGTCTGTTTCACTAGGTGACTTGCCATCAGCTGGTACAAACCGTGACCTTTCTGACAGGAAATTACTAAACCTAGTTGCACAAGTACGATGATACCCTGTAGGGTAGAAGCTGCTCGTTATTAGTGGGGTCACATTCCTTGTGGAAATTTAGGAATATGGAATCATCATGATATCCCCAGTCATTACCTCGTATGATTAGAGGGGCAGGTGGATCAGCGACCAATTTGTAATGTAAGAGATATTCACTAAAATTCTGATCAACCTCATGGAAAGATACATATTTTTATCGATCAAAGAAATAAATGAAAGTGCTTGTAGCTGAATGGGCCACATTACAGCGAAGAATGAAATTTCAGAACAATGCATCATGTTCGAAATATATCGCTTTGTCTGGGGACAGGGGTCCTTAAGAAAGGGGTCCTTAAGAAATGTTTTGACTCTGTTTCAAGCAAATCCACACAGGTAGTCGTTGAAGGACGAGACGCAGATTATAAATGTTGACAGTGAAGAGTGTCCACGTAACCCTCACAGTTTCCATTAAATTTATACGGAATTACAGGAAACTCAGAACTGAAAATGAAGTTTGGTGATGACTTTCGATGAAGAAAAACGTATTTTTTATTCTCAGAAATTGACTGAATTGTTGACCACTTATTTTCTATGTCCAACTATATGTACTTTTTTATTTTATTTCTGCTAACTCTACGAACAGACGAGACACGGAGTCACGCAAGGAGAATGACAAAGCACTTCGTATGATTGCGATCACCACGTGTTGTTCTACGGATGTGAAAAAGTGACTTACGACATTATTATCCCTTTACACATAGAAACGGCAGAACAGGGTATAAACTGATAGTCACTGAAATTGTAACACCAAGAACGACAGCAAACAACGAAATTGTATCCATTATGCTGTTACCGTATAGTATCGCATGATTAACAGAAATATGACATGAAGTCTTGCACGAGGCAGGGGATCATTATTATAATAATCAGCCGCTCTGCATTCTGGTTGACTGGGTCGCAACGGTAAAAGTCAAACTTAAGGAAGGGAATGACTTTACTGCTCATATGACGCAGTTCGGAATTTATCTGTCTTCAAACATCTACAAAAAATCAAATAGAGAAATATTTTATGAAACATAGTAAAGGATAGCTACATAATTCCACTTAATTAAAATCTTTACTACACCTACCCAGGAGCGACTGCTGCACGTAGATACGGCGTTTCAATTTTTAAGCGAAGCAAAGATCCGCACCTTATGTACATTTATTATACCATGTGTCTCATGGCTGTGAATCAGCTTATTCTAATAGGCATAAAACAAATATTTTCTTTATACAGATGGTAATGAGGAAATTTCAGTGATAAAAGGTTACATAAAATATTTATTTAAATCCAGGAAATGATTTATCGATACTTTCGAAGATATGATATGAGCCCTGCCGCGCGATTCAGATACTGTGTGGTACGAATGACTAATCCTGATAAACGCTTCTGTTTCCGTCGTCCCTTTCCCCCTCCTCCCCTTCCTTCTCATCATCTCTACAGTCCCTTTTTTATATCTTATGGTTTGAGATGTCTCATTACACTGTGTGTGTTGTACGAGGGTAATCCCAAAACTAAGGTCTCCTATTTTTTTATAAGTACATAGACCTGCTTATTTCTTCAATGGTGTAAACCAGTGTAAATCAGTTTACAGCTTGAAAAAATGGTTCAAATGGCTCTGAGCACTATGGGACTTAACATCTGTGGTCATCAGTCCCCTAGAACTTAGAAATACTTAAACCTAACTAACCTAAGGACATCACACACATCCATGCCCGAGGCAGGATTCGAACCTGCGACCGTAGCAGTCCCGCGGTTCCGGACTGAGTGCCTAGAACCGCTAGACCACCGCGGCCGGCTACAGCTTGAACATTTAGCTACTTTTCGACATAATCACCATTTCTGTTGATGCATTTTCGTAGACGCTGTGGCAGTTTTTGTATGCCCATGTCATACCAGCTCGCCGCCATGCTGTTCAGAAAGTTATGAACCTCTTCTTTCACCTCGTCGTCGGAGCTGAATCGCTTTCCGGCCAAATGTTCTGTTAACCTAGGGAACAGGTGGTAGTCACTGGGCGCCAAGTCAGGACTATAGGGTGGGTGGGTGATTGTGTTCCCCTGAAACTGTTGCAGGAGAGCAAGGGTTTGCCGAGCGATGTGTGGGCGAGCGTTGTCGTGGAAAATGTGTACGCCCTTGCTCAACATTCCTCTTCTACGTTTCTGAATAGCCCGTTTGAGTTTTTTCAGAGTCTCACAGTACCTGTCAGCGTTAATTGTGGTCCCAGTGGGCATAAAGTCGACCAACAATAGCCTTTCCGATCCCAAAAAAAAGGTTGTCATGACTTTACCGGCAGACACTGTTTGTTTGAATTACCGCGGCTTTGGCGTGATTGTTGCTTGGTCTCAGGTGTAAAGAGGTATGCCCAGGTTTCGTCACCCGTGACAACTGAGTCCAGAAAGTTGTCCTGTTCGGCTGCAAGGCGGCGAAGAAATGCGCGAGAAGCATCAACTCGTTGCCGCATGTGGTCCTCAGTCAGCATGCGTGGCACCCATCTTTGCGCACACCTTCCGGTAGTTCAATGTTTCCGTTAAAATTCTGTGAGCGGTGTTTCGGGAAACCTCAGAAACCAACGTGCACAGATCATCCAGGGTGATCTGCCGATCTTCACGCATGCTTTGCTCAACCTTCAACACTGTCTCCTCAGAGACTGACGGTCTCCTGCTTCTTTGTTCGTCGTGAATTTCGGTCCGACCAGCTGCAAACTCTCTACACCGCTTACGAACAGGTTTGACATCCATGCACGACTCACCATACACTTCCGTCAATTGGCGATGGATTTCAATCGCCACAGTGCCCTTTGCGTTCAAAAACCGAATAACTGCGCTCAATTCGCACTTGGCGGTAACATCCAACGGGAGCTCCATTCTCAACGGCTGCCAAGCCAAGACGGAGCGCCTCAGCGCGGCGTGCGCGTGTTTACACACACCGCGTGAAGCACTCTTCATAACAGTGTGACCAACTGCCACACAAACAGAGTTCTGTACTTATAAAAAAAAATAGACCTTACCTTTGGGATTACCCTCGTACTTTGAGTGTACAACTTTTTTAAGCGTCACAATATGTTCTCATATTTAAATTGGACGGTGCATGGCACCAAGTAATATTTCTTAGTCTTACATGTACAGGGCTATTACAAATGATTGAAGCGATTTCATAAATTCACTGTAGCTCCATTCATTGACGTATGGTCACGACACACTACAGATACGTAGAAAAATTCATAAAGTTTTGTTCGGCTGAAGCCGCACTTCAGGTTTCTGCCGCCACAGCGCTCGAGAGCGCAGTGAGACAAAATGGCGACAGGAGCCGAGAAAGCGTATGTCGTGCTTGAAATGCACTCACATCAGTCAGTCATAACAGTGCAACGACACTTCAGGACGAAGTTCAACAAAGATCCACCAACTGCTAACTCCATTCGGCGATTGTGTGCGCAGTTTAAAGCTTCTGGATGCCTCTGTAAGCGGAAATCAACGGGTCGGCCTGCAGTGAGTGAAGAAACGGTTGAACACGTGTATCTGGACATGCTGGAAAATTGGCTCGTGCCACAACTGGAGACCGACAGCACCGACTTCATCTTTCAACAGGATGGTGCTCCACCGCACTTCCATCATGATGTTCTGCATTTCTTAAAAGGAGATTGGAAAACTGATGGATCGGTCGTGGTGGAGATCATGATCAGCAATTCATGTCATGGCCTCCATGCTCTCCCGACTTAACCCCATGCGATTTCTTTCTGTGGGGTTATGTGCAAGATTCAGTGTTTAAAACTCCTCTACCAAGAAACGTGCCAGAACTGTGATCTTGCATCAACGATGCTTTCGAACTCATTGATGGGGACATGCTGCGCCGAGTGTGGGAGGAACTTGATTATCGGCTTGATGTCTGCCGAATTTGTAATAACCCTGTACATGACGTGTAACCTCCAATGACTGGTTTTTGTGTGTGCTACCATATTTCCTATGTTTTATAAATAACCTGGTTGTATACACTAACAGTCTTTCTGTTTGGCGTAAACGCAGTGGAGCGTGTTGGGTGCTTTCTGGTACCGGACTTGGGTTTGACAGATATTCTGTCATAATTTCAGCGAAAATATTGTATTCCTCTTCGCCTGTTTTACTGCCTGTTTGTAACTTTGTGACATATATTTGTGTTACTATTTTGTATTTCGATTTTACGTCTCTTGTCTCATTGCTCGGATGTTGCGATTGTACCCTTTGAGGATGTGTGGTGGAACGTAGTATTCCCTAAATTGAGCAAATATTTTGTTTAACCTTTAATCATTATAATTTTGTTATTACCGGCTGTATAACTAAAATATTTCTTTTGTGTCCGTTATGACAAGTTGGTTCGCCGCCGTCAGACGCGAGGTATAATAGATGCGCTTCAATTGATCCTTGGCGCCACTATATATTTTTTAATGCCACCTGGTAGCAAAAATATTTTCTTGGTCCACAGTCTGCAGAACTGTATGTGTAGTCGGCGAATGTTTGTCACCCATCAACTTGGAACACCATATCTACGTGCGGCAATTGCTCCTGCATAAATATAGTACAGTTTGTGGCAAGCGAATTCAGTTAAGTGGAGTTGTATAGCTATATATTACCGCATTTTATAAAATATTCTCATGTTTTATTTTTCGTAGATATCTCATGATGGATAAATGGCGAAACGCGTCATTCGAGCAAAAAAGTTACTCCTTGTCTGAATTTTACCTTTCCGGACGAGTCTGCCTGAATGCAAAACTACTAATTATTAACTCACGATTAAATCTGTATGTAATTTGGTGTGTACAGGCTGTGACTTTCAGCACACAGAGCTGTCAACTGTGGCAGCAACAACAGTTCCAACAGAGCTGGGCATAAAATCGAACTGACCTTGGATGACGGATATAGTTACGTAATTATAAGCTGCTTAAACTCTGTGCCAGAACTAATTAAACGCAGTGGTTGGTGGGCGATGACGTCATAGGCTCTCGACAATCCATGAGCAGATGTTTTCAACGTGTGACATACCTAAAGAACTTCTGCACAGGTCAAAAGGAACACTCCCTGTATCGAGAGAGGTTAGGAAAGGAATGGTATTTCAAATACCACTATCAGTCACAGAATTTGTTCATTACCTAACTTATTTAATTAATGTATTTAACCTGGCAATATCAGGGTCCTACTGTAGAACGGTTATAGGCTTTCACTATCAGCACATTGTCCTCACTGAGATTCCTGTTGATGCTTCCAAGCAACTGGTTTCCCTCTTTAGCTGCTTTTAATGGGTTATTCTTTAGATGTTTCTCTATTAATTCTTTCGCTTTTTGACCTAATACAGTTTATTAATTTTTATTCAGTATAGCCATATCAGCTGTCATTTTTACTCAGCAAACCACATCCTTGGTGCTATTCTAAGTTCTGAAGTTATGCTTGCGGCTTTAGTGGAGGAAGTCTACTATTATTAAAATGAATGTTCGTGTAATTGAGGGCTCTTGGGAGAAATGTGTGAGAACCCTTTTGACCCTTTATTCTAGACAATAGATTAGAATTTGAGTGTCTGACAAGGGAATCATCAGACCTGTTAATCACATGATCTGGTGAGTCTTCGGTTTGTTGTAGCAAGATCTGTCATGAGTACCTGGCTGTTGTATTTTCTTGCGACTGGACCTAGCTTCCGAGAAAATCTGTGTTGAAGTTTCTATGCCAATCTCTTGTACCCGTAACCAAGCGGAAGTAGCGTGGCGGCTAAAGCCTGCGTCTATTACGCCTCTGGTTCAGGTTCAGCTGCAGCCCGTATATTTTTCTTTTCACTTTCATGATACAGAAGATAGTTAAATAGTGTATGTAATGGAAAACTGTCCAAATATAGTTATTTTCACTATAGTAATTTCATTAAAACGAGGGTAAGTCAATTATTATCCGCACAGTAGTTATAAAATTTTATTGTAATCAAATAGGAAACTTACAAGAATATCATTTTTTGACATAGTCTCCTTGCGTTTCAACGCACTTGGTCCATCGTTGTACAAGCTACCTGATGCCCCCATAAAAGAAGGTTCTCGGTTGAACTGCGAGCCAGGACTGCACCGCTTCTTCCACTGCTTCGTCCGAGGCAAATCGACGGCCCCTTAATGCCTGTTTGAGTGGACCAAACAAGTGACAGAAAGAAGGGGCAAGATCTGGACTATACGGAGGATGATCCAGTACTTCAAATGTGAGTTTCTGGAGCGTTTCAGCAGTGTGGGCAGCAGTATACGGACGGGCATTGTCGTGCAACAACACAACACCTTTTGACAGCAATCCTCGGCGTTTGCTTCGAATTGCAGGCGTTAGCCTGGCAGTAAGCATCTCATTGTAACGTACACTATTTATTGTTGTGCCACTTTCCCCATAATGTTCCAGTACTGGACCTTGTGTGTCTCAAAAAACCGTAAGCATCAGTTTTCCTGCGGACTGCTGGGTCTTGAAATTTTTCTTGCGCGGCGAATTTGGATGTTTCCATTCCATACTCTACGGTTTACTCTTCGGCTCGCAATGATGGACCCATGTTTCGTCACCAGTAATGATCCTTTCTAAGAAGTTGTCCCATTCGTTACCATAGCGATGCAAATAGTTTTTGAAGATGTCCAAACACGTTTGTTTATGCAGTTCTGTGAGCTGTTTTGGGACCCATCATGCACAAACTTCATGAAACCCAAGTCTGTTGTGGATGATTTCGTAGGTAGAACCGTGACTAGTATGCAGACGATGTGTCACTTCGTCAATAGTTAATCTAAGAGAATCATTTTATGTGAACGTTCAATGGTTTCTTCATTTGTGGGGGGTAAACGGTCGTCCGGCTCCTTCATCGTGCGTAACACTTATGCGACCACTTCGTAATTTTTCAATCCATTCGTAGACACTCCGTTGTGGCAAAACACTGTTTCCGTACTGTACCGAAAGTCTTCGACGAATTTCGGCCCCTGATACGCCTTCCGACCGCAAAAAACGGATCACTGGACGTTGCTCTTCTTTGGTGCAAATACACAGTGGAGCAGCCATGATTAACAGCACGGCAGCGATAACGAAACTAACCTAGCAGCTTGATAATTGCAAAGATATAACAACAAATAAACAAAGCATGCGTTATAAACGTAAAGCGACGGTGCTACAAAAATAAACAAAAATACAACTAAATCGCAGATAATAGTTGACTTACCCTCGTATATCAATCATTACCGCACAATTTCTTCACACGTTTATCCCACTTCTCACAGAATACATCACAGAATGGTCTTACTCGATATCGCTTGCAAGCCTAATCTGTTCCAACAGTATTCCGGATGGTATTTCTCCCAGAAGTAACGAAAACACAGATCCTTAAAACATTACGCACGTTTAATGAAAGCTGCTGCGGGGTTTTCAGAAGCGATGGCGAAAAACATCATTTTAATCCAGAAATATCGTTCTTTCTTTGATCGATTTCATTGTGAACTACACGAATATGACTATTCTCATGAAAGCAAGTGCACTGAACTGCTGCAGAATTGAGGAATGTAGTTTTGTGGAATCTTCTCTCAAAGTGGATTCTTTATTATTCTTCAAAAAGCTGAGAGCAATTTAATTTTTTTCGTGAAAAATTTAAGCTGCCTTTAAAAATAAACACCACACGGTTGGAAAAGTGGATTACATTTGGGGAGACAATTTTTAGGGTGCAGATGCTTGCTTTTGTTTCATCTACAAAGTTTTTATAGTAAAGGGTCTGATCGATCCCCACGAATCAAGCAAATGTTATCCAAATATTTGGCATTTTAACTACGGACCACAAATGGGATGCACATCTGGAGAATGTTTGATGTAATGATTGAGGTATTAATGAAATTACTACAGTGAAATATTTTCGTATGACATACACTATGTAATGACATTCTGTATGATGACATTGAAGAAAAAGTACCCAGGCAGGATTTGAAATGGTACCGTCAGCGTCATAGCTGGAAACTTTCGCTTTGTTGAAAAGAGTAATGTTACACAGATATGAACTGTGTGAAATACATGTATTTGAAGGGAAAACACAAAACGTAAAATATCTATTTTTATTCTGCATTTGAAATACATTTTTTAAAAAAATTGTTTTGTTTGAAATACTTAAAATATAGATATTTTGTTTCTGTAAAATGCAAAATGCTTATCTTGATGAATTCTTTATTTCATAGTTCGCAAGTTTTCATTTATTTAATGAGACATTTGCTTATACAAAAATAGTTCCATGACACATGCAGATGGCGCAATAATCGCCAAAGGTGTAGCCATCAAGTGAATATGACCATGGCCCTATCTATCAGAAAAGGCATTTAGGCTTGGGTACACTTACGTGTTTATCGTTATTGTTATTTTAACTTAATACGTGCCAGAATCATCTGATAATGCCCAGTGAAGGAAGGAGAAAGGGGCGGAGGTCACCCATATTACATTCAATACGTTCAAGATACCTCAAAGAAACACATACAAAAAATATTATTATGCAGCCATTTCAAAATGTCAAGCGCTTTGGAATATGTGATTACGGTCTCATAAAGCTTGTGAAATGCATTTAGAATCAACTGGAAGATCCCCTGCTTATACATGCCCAACTCGAAGGAATACATACTATAATTCTGTTCAGGATCTACTCACATTCAAGGATACTCTAAATGAAACTTTAAGAAAACTCGGATTGACAGCTTTTAAAGAAATTAAAATACAGTTTCCTAATGAATAATGTTCTCACTGAATAATGTTCAAACCTATTCCTGACAGCATCAAAAGTTTGGAAGGGAACAAAGATAACTACTATGGACGTCTTCTGCCAGAACTAATGAGAATGCGAGGAATGCTAAGCAACTTGCAGATGGATAAACCTATGTACTATGAATTGCTGACAGAAGTCGTTAAAGTCTAAACAGGTGTTCTGAGAGATTCTATGAATTAGAGGAACCGAAAACAAACGATGGCGTATTAGCAGCTATATCTTGTCTTTTTTTTTTCAAATTGAACTGGGTACTGAAGGTTAGCATAGAATACGTTAAAGAAAGTTTATTTCAGAGGCACGGAAGATGAAACAAGACAAAGACAAGAGCCTGCAACATTCTGATAAAAAAGTGAATCTCTTAATACGTTTTTTGAGCCCTCTGATTCTTCTGTCGCCAGCAATAGTGCCAACATTACAATATTTGAAAGATAATGAGAATAGTTTAGATTCCTTGAACAGATATCTAACTGTAAGAACAAAAAAAATAAATAAATAAATAAATAAAGAAATAAAATGAAATTTGGTGGAATAAAAATGTCACACAGACTGAACATGAAAGACGAAATATTTCGAAAATTATTCCCGTTCAAACCAGTGAAATAAATGCTACGTAAAATCTTCATTAACTAGAGGAATTTTATTTGACTAAAGGTATTTTGTAAATATGTATTTTGCATTTTGTGTTTGAATATTTTTATTCAAAACCGTTTTGTATTTACGTTTAAAATAGAAAAAAAAACAAGTATTTACATTTCAAAAAAAAAAAAATAAAACAAGTATTTGCATTTTGAATTCAAATAATTTTAATAAACTATTTTGCTCATCTCTGGGTACAGGAATAACAAGTACACATAAAACTTCAACATCGATTATCTTTGAAATTGGGGCTGTAGCATGAGAAGTTCCCTTTTTTTTTATCATCAGTCTTCTGACTGGTTTGATGCGGCCAACCACACCACCAATTTCTCTCCCTCTCCTGTGCCAATCTCTTCATGCCTGAGTAGCACTTGCAACTTACGTCCTCAATTATTTGCCGGATGTATTCCAATATCTGACTTCCTCTACAGTTTTCGCCCCCTACAGCTAGTACCATGTCTTAACAGATGTCCCATCAACCTGTCCCTTCTCCTTATAATTGTTTTCCACATACTCCTTTCCTCTCCGATTATGCGTAGAACCTCCTCATTCCTTACCTTATTAGTCCACCTAATTTTCAACATTCGTCTGTAGCACCACATCTCCCTCTGCAACATACCTAAGAATCATCAAAATCCGCGATTAACGAGTCTGTTGGTCCCCGTGTTGTATGGTCCAGCTTTTTCAAATGTGGTGCTGTGGTCTTGTATTTATCAACAGTCAATATAGTTTAGAAAAGTTTAGGGTAGCGTATGCAACATGCCGACTTGCCTTATCTTGTTGAAAGATAACTTCACAAGGAAGTCGAATATAGGGCACAATAACCGGCCTCAGTATCTTACTAATGTAATGTGTGCTGTCCAAATTACTGGTCGTGCTAACCAGAGGGCATGCCGTTGGGCAGTGGGCCAGCTCGCTTCGAAACCTGGACAGAATAGGAAAAAAAGGTACACACTCCAACTTCAGTCTCGCAAATTCCTGTATAGGATTCACTGGTGTCTACTTGCCTAATGATGCGGTGTCATTACAGTCTCAAGTCGGTATGATACGTGCCGAGTCAGTTGATGGTAGATAGTGAGCCGACCGCTGTGGTCGAGCGGGTCTAGGCGCTTCAGTCCGGAACCACGCGGCTGCTACGGTCGCAGGTTCGAATCCTGCCTCGGGCATGGATGTGTGTGATGTCCTTATGTTAGTTAGGTTTCAGTAGTTCTAAGTCTAGCGGACTGATGACCTCAGGTCCCGTAGTGCTCAAAGCCATTTGAACCATTTTGTAAATAGTGACTCTGACAATGACACAATTTTCAGATACTGTTTGTATGGCCTGTTTAATATATGACAGGAATACTGCCTGGTTTTCAGGATAAAGTAAGAGGGGTAGCGCAACAGAAAATATATTTATGACATTTTAATCGGTGTAATCACGTACACTGAAGCGCCAAAGAAACTGGTACAGGCATGCGTATTCAACTATAGAGATATGTATACAGGCAGAAGAAGGCGCTGCGGTCGGCAACGCCTACATACGATAACAGTTCCCTAGCGTAGTTGTTAGATCGGTTACTGCTAATACAATGGCAGGTTATCAAGATTTAGATGAATTTGAACGTGGTATTATAGTCGGCGCGTGACCGATGGGACACAGCATCTCCGAGGTAGGGATGAAGTGGGGATTTTCGCGTACGACCATTTCAGCAGTCCGGTAAAACATCAAATCTCCGACATCATTGCACCGGGGAAAAGATCCTGCAAGAACGGACCAACGACGACTGAAGAGAATCGTTCAACGTGACAGAAGTGAGACGCTTCCGCTAATTGCTGCAGATTTCAATGCTGGGCCATTAACAAGTGTCAGCGTGCGAACCATTCAGCAAAACATCATCGATATGGGCTTCCGAAGCCGAAGGCCCACTCGTGTACCCTTGATGCCTGTACGACACAAAGTTTTATGCTTCGCCTGGGCCCGTCAACATCGACCCTGGACTGTTGATGACTGGAAACATGTTGCCTGGTCGGACGAGTCTCATTTCAAATTGTATCGAGCGGATGGATGTGTACGGGTACGGAAACCTCATGAATCTAAAAAAAAAATGGTTCAAATGGCTCTGAGCACTATGGGACTTAACTGCTGAGGTCATCAGCCCCTAGAACTTAGAACTACTTAAACCTAACTAACCTAAGGACATCACACACATCCATGCCCGAGGCAGGATTCGAACCTGCGACCGTAGCGGTTCCACCCCGGCCGGCACTCATGAATCTGTGGACCCTCCATGTCAGCAGGGGACTGTTCAGCCCGGTGGAGGGTCTGTAATGGTGTGGGTGTGTGCAGTTGGAGTGATATTGGACCCTTGATACGTCTAGATACGATTCTGACAGGCAATACGTACGAAGGCGTACTGTCTGACCACCTGCATTCATCCATGTCCGTTGTGCATTCAGGCGGACTTGGGCAATTCCAGCAGGACAATGCGACACCCCACACGTCCAGAATTGCTACAGTGTGGCTCCAGGAACACTCTTCTGAGTTTAAGCCCTTCCGCTAGCCACCAGACTTACTGAGTATATCTGAGATACCTTGCAACGTGCTCGTTCTCTTATGGATTTATGGACAGCCCTGCAGGATTCATGGTGTCGATTCCCTCCAGCACTACTTGAGACATTAGTCGAATCCACGCCACGTCGTGTTGCGGCACTTCTGCGTGCTTGTCGGTGCCCTAAACGATATTAGGCAGGTGAATCAGTTGCTTTGGTTCTTCCGTGTATATCGACTTAAAGCTAAACTACTACCGATGTTATCCGAAATCGTCACCGAGAAGCTCTTACTCTCAACCATTCGTGTGAGAAAACGTTGCATGTCATATTATTCCATTGGCTCGTGAACTCTTCAGATCAATTTATCTCGACAGTCCAGAAAAGGAAAATTTCAGAAAATAAATAGATTCCACCTGAGGCAAAAGATCTTCTGTTCGAACCATCTCCCCGTGGATAACGAAACAAGGACCCGTCTCACAGTAATGTTGACAAAAGTGACGAATGTAACAATGATTTCGATTGAGAAACACTTCAGTGCGGCAGTTTAGATTCCTGTTTCGTTATCAGAGACCCCACAATAATTTATACCTAAAGTTTTTCATTCCAATTTGCTAAATTTACAACTTTCGATCCGCCATTTAGAATTTTGTAATTTCGTCTGCAGATTCCTAATCGGCAACACAAAAAATCTAAAAAGAAGAAAAGTTTTGTAGGAATTTCTATCAGTTTTCCTATTATGTCCAGGTTTAGAAGCGACTTTGCCCACTGCGCGTTGTGCACCGAATGGCGTCCAATTTCATTTTACCCAGTGGCGGCTCGTGAGTATACATTTTGGGTGTTCATAAATTTCTAAATTCAGATGAGTATGAGACTGTGGAATTATTAACATCTTCTGTATAACAGCTACGATTATCAACATGTTTATACAACTACAGCAAGTGCTAATAATAGTAACGACAGTTGTTGTTGTGGTCTTCAGTCAAGAGACTGATTTGAAGCAGCTCTCCATGCTTCCCTATCCTGTACAAGCTTCTTCATCTCTAAGTAACTACTGCAACCGACATCCTTCTGAATCAGCTTAGTGTATTCATCTATTGGTCTCCCTCTACGATTTTTACCCTCCACGCTGCCCTCCAGTACTAAATTGGTGATCCCTTGATGCCTCAGAACATGTCCTACCAACCGATCCCTTCTTCCAGTCAAGTTGTGCCACAAACTCCTCTTCTCCCCAATTCTATTCAATACCTCCTCATTAGTTATGTGATCTACCCATCTAATCTTCAGCATTCTTCTGTAGCACCACATTTCGAAAGCTCTTCTTGTCTAAACTATTTATCGTCCATGTTTCACACCATACATGGCTACATTCCACACAAATACTTTTAGAAAATACTTGCTGACACATCTGTATTCGATGTTAACAAATTTCTCTTATTCCAAAACGCTTTTCTTGGCATTGCCAGTCTTTACATCCTCTCTACTTCGACCATCATCACTTATTTTGCTCCCTAAATATCAGATCTCATATACTACTTTAAGTGTCTCATTTCCTAATCTAATTCCCTCTGTATCACCTGATTTAATACGACTACATTCCATTATCCATGTTTTACTTTGGTTGATGTTCATCTTATACCCTCCTTTCAAGACACCGTCCATTCCATTCAGCTGCTTTTCCAGGTCCTTTACTGTAATGACACTAATAATAATAATAATAACAAGCATGACTTCTCTGAAAAAAGAAAGAATTATTTTTGGGGAATTTTGTTGTTTTTTACATAATGGAGTGCACTTTAGCGCAAGAACGAAATAACGTTCAAGCTTTCTTTGCTCTCCGTTTCTCAATTTTTTAAAGGTGGAGTTTGAGCTCTTATTTTTTCGGGCAAATGCAAATGGTTCGAATGGTGGTCAGGCCGAGCTTATCGTCTCTAAAAATGGATCAGATGGCTCTAAGCACTACGGAACTTAACAGATGAGGTCATCAGTCCCCTAGACTTTGAACTACTTAAACCTAACTAATCTAAGGACAACACACACTTCCATGCCAGAGGGAGGATTCGAACCTGCGATCGTAGCAGCAGCGCGGTTCCGGACTGCAGTGCCTAGAATCGCTCGGCCACAGCTGCCGGTTGGGCAAATGCACAAGGTTGCTAATACATGTATTAGTTAACGAATTAACTTGCGGACTGAAAATCAGACATTCTTCCGTCGCTGGTAATTTTCTTCTCTGTTAGCACTTAAAACAGATTCTACAGAGATCATGTTGACACTACTTACGAAAGCAGATTTCTCCACAACAAACAACCGAACACTGCCGTTTTTGGAAATGGTTAGCTTCAAGTAGTACTGTCTACCAGCATGATCGCATTAGAATAGAAATGGGGTGCTTAGAATCACAAGCACCAAAACCACACCATCGTCAATCTCATATTTACGTAATTATCAAAGAAAGCAGTTAGATTATCGTGAATGTTCATGTATACAGTGTAGGGCTACAGCACAGATAGACCTTACCCGCTATAAGATCGACAGATATCAGAAGTATGAATAAATACTACAGTCTCACAATCAACGATGATGAGCTTTATGGCTCTGAGCACTGTGGGACATAACATCTGTCATCAGCCCCTTAGAAAGAACTGTTTAAACCTAACTAACCTAAGGACATCACACACATCCATGCCCGAGGCAGGATTCGAGCCTGCGACCGTAGCGGTCGCGCGGTTCCAGACTGAAGCGCCTAGAGCCGCTCGGCCACTTAGGCCGGCTGTGCTTTATGGTTCTCAGAGTCTCGAGTGGATTACGATATGATAAAATCCAAAACTTAATATACTATAACTCGTTCAGAATCCCACAAAATAGGTATTTCTGTCAGTATACCTAACTATAGAATACACTGAAGAGCCAAAGAATCTTGTATACCTGCCTAATGTCGTGCATGCCCCCGCGAGCAAGCAGAAGTGCCGCAACAGGGCGTCGCATGGACTCGACTAATGTCTGCAGGGTTGTGCGTAAATCCGTACGAAGCGATCGAAATCTCTTCTGAGCAGCAAGTTGCAACGTATCCCACATATACCCAACAATGTGGTGTTTGAGGCTTTCCCGGCGCTGCATCTGCTTTATAGGTTCCCTGAAGATGGCGGGCAGTTGTCTCGCTGAAATATTGTGCGGTTTCTACAGTATTATCCGGCGTAATTCCCGGGAACCTATCAAGCATACCCAACAATGTTCATGTCTGGGGAGTCTGGTGGCCAGCGGAATGGTTTAAATCAGGCGAATGTTGTTGAACCCACTCTATAGCAATTCTGGACGTATGGGGTGTCGCATTGTCCTGCTGGAACTGCCCAATTCTGTCGGAATGCACGATGTACATGAATGGATGCAGGTGATCAGACAGGATGCTTACGTAAGTGTCACGTGTCAGAGTCGTATCTAGACGTGTCAGGGGTCCCATATCACTCTAACTGCACACGCCCTACACCATTAGAGAGCCTCCATCAGCTTGAACAGCCCCCTACTGACATGCAAGGGTTCGCGGATCCATGAGGTTGTCTCCGCACCCGAAGTCGTCCGTCTGCTCGGTACAATTTGAAACGAGACTCGTCCGACCAGGCAACATGTTTCCAGTCATCAACAGTCCAATGTCGGTGTTGACGGGTCCAGGCGAGGCGTAAAGTCTTGTGTCGTGTAGTAACCAAGGGTACACGAGTGGGCCTTTGGCCCCGAAAACCCATATCGATGTTGTTTCGTTGAATGGTTCACACGCTGACACTTGTTGATAGCCCAGCATTGAAATCTGCAGCAATTTGCGGAAGTGCTACACTTCTGTCTTTTGAATGATTCTCTTCACTTGTCCGTTCTTGCAGTGTCTTTGCCCGGCCGCAGTGACGTCGGAGACTTAATGTTTTACCGTAATCCTGATATTCACTGTTCGCTCGTGAAATAGTGGTACGGGAAAATCCCCACTTCATCGCTACCTCGAAGATGCTGCCGTCCTCGTGCACCGACTATAACACACGTTGAAACTCACTTAAATCTTGATAACTTGTCATTGTTGCAGCAGTAACCGATCTAACAACTGCGCCAGACACTTGTTGTCTTATACAGGTGTTGCCGGTCGCAGCGTCGTATTCTGCCTGTTTACGTATCTCTGTATTTGAATACGCATACCTATACCAGTTTCTCTGTCGCTTCAGTGTAGTACATCTATACTTGTTATAGTTATGATGAATTTCAGGAATAAATTTCAGTATTTGAAACTGTAGTTCATCATCACATATAAGTACACAAGTTTATCTATGTAACAGCCAAACCCCAGTATGTAAAATAAGTAATAAATATTTGTACAGTATTACACAGTATCATGTGTGTTTAAGTTCAGAATGTATTGAATATTCTAGCAAGAACCGACGAAACTGTTCATTAATGAGACAATTTTTGCTACTAAATCAACAAAGAAAACAGGAGCGGCTGTTCGACAGGAACGTTCACAGGAGTGATCTGGGCGGACGCCAGAGAATGTACGAAAATAGTGAGGCGAGAAGCTCTCCTACTGTACTCTTCCTCTTATTGCTCGAAAGCGGGCATCGCCATGGAACAACGGCAGACTAGATATAAAGAACACTGTATCTTTCGTAGTAATGAGATCAACTGAGAGATATTTTTATATCATTTTGAAATCCACAAGGGACTGTTTTGTCAGAAAGTAGTTTTTCTTGTATTAATGCTTAAACGGCTGTCACAGTCTGTGACTGTTTGAGCATGCAGACGTACCATAGGGCAACTGGAAACACTTTACCCACACAATGTGGAAGACAGCAAGTGCGTGTAAGTGCGAGAACAATCACTCACAATGGGAGGCCACGACGTTTGGAACACGGATTTACTGCAAAATTCGTACGCTCTTAGTGCTCCATTAGGACAACAAAATGTGTAAGCAGTAGCGCGTACTTCCCAAGCATTATTGAGAAAATCGCAAGATAATTTCGGTCGCCGAATATATAGCTGTGCGTGGCCATTTTTATCATGAACCGGCGGCAGCCGAGTGGTATGCACCTATTCGCTAGCGCCTAGGTAACGTGCTTGCCTGTCAGGTACACGCTGCCTTTGTTCCGCCGGCACGGTAGGTCAGCGTGTTCGGTCAGAAGGTTAGCTACCGTCTGTAACAAAAAACTGAGTTAATCGATCAACGATGAATTTAAACGGGTGTCTTACGACGTCCACCCCGAACAGATGCAACGAACGAAAACGAACAAAATGAGATTTAAAAAAAATAAAAATAAATGTGGTTAGCGTTAAAGCCCCGTAATCGCTGGGTCGCTGGATCGAGTCCCGTTCGTCAGTTTTTTTAATTTCTAACACATTCATTTTCTTTACTATTTATATTACAATTGATATAATGGGAAAAATGCCTGTAATCGGATGAACTTTTATTAAATTTACAATGTTATTTGGCAGTCTACAAATGTTTATTATCACAAATAATATAACATTCATAACTATCGACTAGTAAACGACCAAACGCATAAAGTAATACTGAAAATGTATACTTGTACGTTTCTTCAAAATTTTTCGTATTTAATCGAAAGAGAACGAGAAACTATTTCTCGTGAAGACGCTATTAAAATACAGTCGATGCTGTATGACCAATTAGCAGCGCCGATATGTAAGGAAATGCTGCGTTATGCATGGTTTTCTTCCAAATTATCGTCTGGAAGAGACGTTTTTGAAAATGTTAACGAGGTTTGTTTCCCCCACGAAAAACCTCAAAAGACCTTGTGTATGCGGAAACATAGTATTTATTAAATGCAGCTGGTGCCGTTTAACTTCATGTTTTCCATGTTTTTACGAAAAATACCATCCTGCCATTGTACTCGTAATGTCGAAAGCGACGATTAATAGTACATCTTTCGAAAGCCGTCTGTGCTGCTCATAAACTTAGAGGTAACAAGTCGTTTCGGGCTCCTTCCAGGTGTGAGGGATTTCTCAAATCACGGACAAGCATGCATTTTCAGTATCGTTTTATGCGTTTGGTCGTTTACTAGTCGATAGTTATGAATATTATTTTATTTGTGATAATAAAAATTTGTAGACTGCCAAATAACATTGCAAATGTAATAAAATTTCATCCGATTACACGCATTTTTCCCATTATATCAATTGTAATATAAATAATAAAAGAAATGACTGTGTTGAAAATTAAAAAAAAGATTGACCAACGGGACTCGATCCAGCGACCCTCCAAACGTCGTGGCCTCCCCTTGTCAGTCAGTTTATCATCTAATGTGTGCAAGCTGCTTCCAAAAATGAAAAACGGAATTGAAGATGTGTTACATAACTATCATTTTGACTTTACGATGATGATGATCATGACACTTCGTTTGGGGGGCGTTCAACTGCGCGGTCATCAGCGCCCGTACAAAGTCCCAAGTTTTGCACAGTCCAGTTTTTTTACACAATCCAATCTAGTCACTGTCTCGAATGATGATGATGATGATGTTGATGAAATAATGAGGACATCACAAACACCGAGTCCTCGGGCAGAGAAATTAACTTTACGAAAGGCAACGCCATCAGAGGGGCAGCTCTGGCGTTTCTCTTCATAATTGCCGAAATGTATAGGAACCCTCACGACCCTTCCATCGAACATTTAGACCCAGTAAAAGCGATCGACGATGTAATAGCGTACGAGATATTTGAAATTCTCAGAAAAACCGGTGCAACCAACAGGTAAATACGGGTAATGTAAAATGTACACAAGGACCACGTGGGAAAATAAGAATGACAGACTATCAATGAAATGCTCGGAGTAAAAGGATATAAGATAGGATGTAGCCTTTTTCCGCTACTGCTCGTGCTGTACACGAGAGAAACAGTGACAGAAATAAAAGAAAGGTACTGGATAGTGATTACGGTTCAGTGGAAAGGCATATTAACTACTGTATTCGCTGATGAACAGCTATACTCACAGAAAGCGAGGAAGAAGTGCAGGACCGATTAAATGGAAGTAACAGTGTAATAAGCACAGTACGTGGATTGAGAGTGAAGCAAAGAAAGACAATAATAATGAGGAACAGGAGAAATAAGACTAGCGACTACGGAGTACACGAAGTGAAGGAATTCTGGTACCTTATTAGCAAAATAAGACATAATGAACGAAGCAAAGATGGTATAAAAAACAGACTGGCACAGGCAAAGAGGGTATTCCCGGCCAAAACAAGTCAAATAGTATCGAACACGGGCTTTAATCTGAAGAAGGAATTTCTGAGAATGTACGTTTGGAGGACAGAATTGTATGGTAGCGAATCATGGATTCTGAGGGAACCAGAGAAGAAGAAAAGAGGATTATTTGAAAAGTGTTGCTATAGGTGGATGTTGAGAATTAGGTGGACTGATAAGAAATGAAGAGGTCACAGAATTAAAAAGAACAGGAATCTATGCAAAACATTGACAGGAAGAAGTGATAGGATATCTTTCAAGACATCAGAGAATATTTCTCGAGATCCTTAAGGGAGCCGTAGAGGGCAAATACTGTTGGTAGAAGACAGAGATTGAAGTACATTCAGCCAGTAATTCTGGAAGTGCTACTGTAAGACGACGAAAGCCAGGTGTAGCGGAGTTTGTGCACGATTTGGGTTCAAATGGCTCTAAGCACAATGGGACTTAACATCTGAGGTCATCAGTCCCCTAGACTTAGAACTACTTAAACCTAATTAACCTAAGGACATGACACACATCTATGCCCGAAGCAGGATTCGAACCTGCGACAGTAGCAGCAGCGCGGTTCTGGATTGAAGCGCCTAGAACCACTCGGCCACAGCGGCCGGCTGCATAATGCGGAACTGCTGTTTTTATAAGTATGAAAAATCGTCTGGATGTGTCGTCACTGGCTGTAAACAAGACGAATTATCATACAATCCACGCTTCCTCGCCCAGTATTTACGACATGGCCGATATTTGATTGATAGACATTAGGCTGTGGTCCAAGGCATTATTCTGTGCCTAAATTTTTCTCTTCCATTGCAAGGGACTTCATCAGAGGCTAAAACGAATCACTCCCAGAGTGCGAGGTCGCAAAAGGCCAACGATGTTTACGGGATTCCACGCCCCGCATATTGTCTAGCATGCAACCACAGTATTAAACTTCCTGGTAGATTAAAACTGTGTGCTGGACCGAGACTCGAACTCGGGACCTTTGCCTTTCGTGGGTAAGTGCCCGACCACCTGAAAGTCCGCGAAAGGCAAAGCTTCCGAGTTCGAGTCTCGGTCCGGCACACAGTTTTAATCTACCAGGAAGTTTCATATTAGCGCACACTCCGCTGCAAAGTGAAAATCTCATTCTAACCACAGTATTGCGTGCTAATGGCAGCAGGGGACGGAACTGGAGGTATGCAATTGCGAGCTCTTGAACTGCTTGGTCGACGAGTAGCTGACAACAGTGCTACGGTGCTAGTGATGGTGATACAAAGCAATGGGAGCGATAAACAAAGGGAACGTTGCATTATACGAGGGCCGTTCAGAAAGTAACCTCCGGTTGATTTAAAAAAATACACCAAGTTAAATAAAAATATTTTAATATATACATCATACAACTACATCTTTGCACTGTTTTTCTACATAGTCTCCATAGCGATTGAGGCACTTATCGTATCTCTTCACAAGCTTTGAAATTCCTTCTGCATAAAAATCACCCGCTTGTGCCTGGAGCCAGCCTGTGACCGCATCTTTGAGCTCTTCGTCGTCATCAAACCGCTGTGACCCGAGCCATTTCTTCAAATGCATGAAGAGGTGATAATCACTTGGCGCCAGGTCTGGGCTGTAAGGTGGATGGTTGATAACGTCCCACTTGAAGGACTCAAGAAGGGCCGTTGTTCTGCGAGCAGAGTGAGGACGGGCGTTATCGTGCAAAAAAACGATACCGGACGTCAGCATACCACGGCGTTTGTTCTGCATAGCCCGTCGTAACTTTTTTATTGTTTCACAGTACACGTCTTGATTAATGGTCGTACCACGTTCCACGAATTCAACCAAGAACACCCCTTTGGCATCCCAAAACACCGTTGCCATCAGTTTTCTGGCAGAAAAATCTTGCGAGGCTTTTCTTGGTTTGGTAGGCGAATTTGAATGTGCCCGCATTTTGATTGTTCTTTTGTCTCAGGGTTCACGTACTTAATCCAGGTTTCGTCACCGGTCACGATTCTGTTTAACAATGGTTCTCCTTAGTCCTCATAACGTGACAGAAAGTCTAATGCAGAGGCCATTCTTTGAGTTTTGTGGTGGTCGGTAAGAATTTTGGGCACCCATCGTGCACAGAACTTACGGTAACCCAATCTTGCTGTCACTATCTCGTACAAGAGAGTCTTAGAAATCTGTGGAAAACCAGTAGACAACTCCGACATTGAGAAACGTCGATTTTCACGAACTTTTGCATCAACTGTCTGAACGAGTTCGTCAATCACCAATGATGGTCTACCACTCCTTTCTTCATCATGAACGTTTTCTCGTCCACTTTTAAATAAACGTACCCATTCACGGACAACTCCTTCACTCATAACTCTTGGTCCGTACACAGCACAAAGCTCACGATGAATAGCTGCTGCAGAATATCCTTTGGCTGTAAAAAACCTTATGACAGCACGCACTTCACATTTGGCGGGGTTTTCCATTGCAGCACACATTTCAAACTGCCACAAAAACTAAACTAGCGCAGGTACGACGTTCACTCGACCACGGCTTGATGCCGACTGACCTGTTGAGTGCGTGAACGCACAGATGGCGTCGCTACTCCCCCCACAACCCGCACTGTGACCAATCGGAGGTTACTTTCTGAACCGCCCTCATATCTACAACAGTTACCGAAGGCGACATTTCGTGAAGAAGGAACCGAAGGAATTTGGCTGAGTGAGAAAGAAGTGGCAGATGAAATATTAGCGTTTTTGCAAGATGAGTCAATGAAAACTGTGGTGTCGTATACGGTCGACTGCACGGACAATGTACTTGAGGAGTACAATGGTAATCTAGGTGCTTAGGTGAGAGGCACCTACATGCCTTGCTCATACTGTGGCATCAAGCAGTCAGGCCTGCAAGATGAGTGGTCTGCCAAGCGAGTGGATTTATTCTTATTTATCGAGTAACATGAACTCTCGTACTCACAATTAAGATACAAATTATCCTCCTATATGAATAATACGCAACGGAAACGCACATCTGACTATCAGTAATTTACAGAACTCTGACTGTTCACTACGCACTGGCAATACCACATTTTCCTTTTTTTTTTTTTTTTATTTAACGGCTTTTATCAACACGTGGCCATCGCACTGAATATGAATGGCGCACACATGATAAATTCGGGATATCATGACAACATACAGTTCGAAGGAAAAGTCCACCAATCTTTTTCTTTTCACTATCTTATTTATTCCGATAAATTCTATAACCTAAACACACAAATTCTATAACCTACAACAATAACACATGAGAAATTCCGCCCAGTGGGCATGGCTTTACATTGGTGAATCTCTATATTATGGTCTCGTAATTATCTAACGCTACAGTGCACTTTCTGGGTAGGGTGGTGGATCTTTTTGCTATATCTCACACTTCGACTCTCACAATCATCATCACGAAACTTTCCTCCAGACCGAGCGGCACAAAAGGAATAAGCATAACCCACTACCTCTGAAACTACCTTGCTACTCTCCCATGCAAACCACACATACTTAAATTACGTGACATACACTACAACATGAAATACAGGGAATAGTCACAACATTATCACTTTCAGCTTTCCCACTTCAATTAGTATTTATCCCAGTTTCACACGACACTGCCCCACTTCGTAATTCTACTTTCCTACTATGAACGCTGGAGATATATGCACGTCTTCCTGTGCAATGCAAGCCAAGTGGCGTTGCTGGATAGACGGCTGGCTCACCTTGCTTCTCTTTCAGAGTATTATAGTTTGAATCAAGCGTCACACGGAAACATAACACGCAAAGTAATATCAAGAACATATTCATCACACACACGAGTCCTCAACTGATACCATGGACAAGTACTTCTCTTTATCTTTTGTCTTATACACAGATTGAGACTCACACAGTACTCACCACGTGGAAGTACTCGTCTCTAATTTCAAGTCCTGCACACGCCATTTCTTAAATATTTCAACTTATAGTACACACGCTAGTAATTCAGCTTAACTTAAGCACACGGAAGTGTTTCAACTTATTGCTACACGTGGTTTCATTGTGACCGTTGGTCACTTCCGAAGATTACTACGGTCCCATTAATATTACCTGCCTGACATTTAATTCTCACCACAAAAGTTCCTGAAATAGAGAAATTATTATTTCAAACTACTCTTAAATATTCCACATGCATACCATGTCTCCACTCTTTTGTCTTTACAGAGCACACCTAAGACAGGTCTTAACAGCACAAGATCCAGCGGCAGAGTGCTGAAACATGGCCGTTCTCTAGGTCCTCTCCCATCTCTGTCGAGGTGGGGGAAGCACCTTGCTACCGTATTGGTCAGCCACATTTCAGGCGCTCAAAGCTCAGGTAAATTTCATCTCTTTGGTTCTACCAAAGATGACCAAAGTACCGTCTCAAAGATGGTCATATATTCACATTCACTATCTGCGGTTAGCAGACGACCATACATTCATTCATTTCACAGATCTCACCAAACTGGATGTAGGGATTTATTTTGTGGGAGTGCACATGTGATCAATTAAATAAATAAATTGTCATTCTTTCCCACATTGGTATCCAGCTTCGCGCTGTATTAATTGAAATTGAGTTATTATTAGAAAAAATATGTTGTTCTGACAAGAATATCGAAGAATGCTGTACCTATTTTCAATGTCGGGCGTTACTGTACCCTTTCATAGGAAGTGAAAGTGATACTGAAACAGATGTCGAGTGATGCAGTTCATCATCCTTGTCTGATAGGAAACAACGAGTCCCGTCTCCGTAAACGACAATCATTTTCCTAGGAGCGGTTACTAAACATGATTACGTACATGTAAGATCATCCGCAGCATAGTAAAAAAAAATGAGAAAAAACAATTATGAAGAGATTTTGAACAAGTCCACACCGGTATGATCGTGTAGTGCATAAGAAAAAACTACGGAATATATTAGGGAGGACAAGGCGCACTTAGTACAAAAACCAGTGTTTGTGCATGTCAAGGATGCTCGATGCGATTTAGAGGATGTACATGACAGTGACTTACTGCGTTATGCACAGCAAATTGCGCGCGACGTAGATTAAAGTGATTTCAAGGAAAGCAGCGGACCGTTGCATAACTGCAAACAATGTTACAGATTTTGCGGAAGTGAGATACCGACATTTCAAACAAGGTGTCAACTTGACGATGCGCAGCAAACTGCAGAATTGGCCCAAAATATTGTAATGAGATAAGCAAATTTTATTCCCTCGTTCAGTGAGGAATTTGTTTTCAACTTCGATCAATCGCGATGTGAATAGGGAATGCATATAAAAAGGAATCCTGGAAATTAAAGGTAGCAAGAGCTGTATCAAAATCAACTAACATCAATACCTCAGCACATTCGTGTACAATTACGCCGACTGTTAGTCTGGATGGTAAATTGGCTGGAAAGTCATGCATTGTGCTGCGAGAAACTGGAGTTACTCTGCCCCCTGCGGTTCAATCCGGTGTGGGTGATCGTGAAGGAACAATAGGGAATATTTACGTCGCAGCAAGTAAAAAATGGTTCAAATGGCTCTGAGCACTATGGGACTTAACTTCTGAGGTCATCAGTCCCCTAAAACTTAGAACTACTTAAACCTAACTAACCTAAGGACATCTCACACATCCATGCCCGAGGCAGGATTCGAACCTGTGACCGTAGAGGTGGCGCGGCTCCAGACTGTAGCGCCTAGAACCGCTTGGCCACCCCGGCCGGCTACTTTAAGTAGTAACATGTTTGGGTACTGAGAAAAACGGTGTTTTGAATAACTGGCGGACCTCACATCCAACAATAATAATGTCACTTGTTGCGTGTTTTCTGCATATGTCAAAAGCAGATCGAAAACAGAAAAACTTGCCAGACAGGCCTCTAAATATGCCTGGTTGAAACACGAAATAAAGTCATTACATACAAACAAACAGATAGTAAACCAAGAGTTATACGAAATTCAGCTTAAGCAAGCTCAAAAATTAAATAATCCTGCTAATTTCGCTTCCATCGTGGTAAAATCCGAATGCTGCACATGCAGAGCTAAAAGCAAAATACGGCTAAAGCACAAGAAGTAAACTTAAAATCTCAGATTACACCACACAAAACCCCATAACAACAAAGGCATTCACACACACCTATGGCGGTCATTCTTACCTACATAACACTAGATAAAAACGAACAACAGCTCTTAGAAAAAGGTCTAAAGCACAATTCTGAATCACTTCCAGATGAACAACAGATAGAAGATCTCATTACAGAATCTTGACCATATCTCACTTACATGAAGAAAATAACAACAGTAGTATAATCACAGGGCTAACTAGAGAGAAAATAAAAGAAGAAATTAAAAAGATAGCAAACAAATTAAAAAAGAATACAATTTATTCACAAATAATTGCGATTAAACAAAACTAAAGATAAAGCTGCAAGGAGAAAACATCATTATAACAAAATCTGACAAAGGTAATTGTGTTGTCCTCGTGAAAACAAAAGAATACATAGAAAAAAGAAGAAGAATTCATCAGCAAAAATAACATAAAAAAGTTAAAATCAAACCAGACTAAGAGGTTTCAAACGCATATTAGAAACACACTGGGAAACATTCATTTGCGGACAGAAAGAAATAGAGACTTGCACAAAAAAATCACCAACCCCCAACATGAGATATCAACCAAAGGTGCATAAAGAAAATTATCCAGTCTGTCCAGTAGTGAATTTCACAGTAGCTCCTGCATACGTACTAACAAAACAAATGCAGCCATAGCTCAGCCACTACTATAAACTAAAATACGACAGAACCATAAGAAATACCTTTCAACGAGTAGAAGATACAAAAGATATTAAAATCCTTAGCACAGCAACACTCCTTTGATGTAGAAAGTATGTATAGCTGAATTCCTGTCAACAAAACTATAAAAATAATTGAAGAAAACCTGAAACCACATAACCAGCTACCTCATGAACAAACAGTTGAAATAATAAAATTATTACAGTTAAAAGCACAACCCTCCCTCCATGAAATATGGACCCTGCCGATGGTGGGGAGGCTTGCGTGCCTCAGCGATACAGATAGCCGTACCGTAGGTGCAACCACAACGGAGGGGTGCCTGTTGAGAGGCCAGACAAACATGTGGTTCCTGAAGAGGGGCAGCAGCCTTTTCAGTACTAGCAGGGGCGACCGTCTGGATGATTGACTGATCTGGCCTTGTAACAATAACCAAAACGGCCTTGCTGTGCTGGTACTGCGAACAGCTGAACGCAAGGGGAAACTACAGCCGTAATTTTTCCCGAGGGTATGGAGCTTTACTGTAAGGTCATCCATTTGGGTAAAATATTCCAGAGAAAAAATAGTCCCCTATCCGGATCTCCGAGGCGGAGGTGGGGAGGGGGGGGGGGGGGGGAGGGCGTCGTTGTCTGGAGAAACTGGCGGTCTACGGATCGGGGTGTGGAATGTCAGATCCGTTAATCGGGCAGGTAGGTTAGAAAATTTAAAAAGGGAAATGGATAGGTTAAAGTTAGATATAGTGCGAAATAGTGAAGTCCGGTGGCAGGAGGAACAAGACTTCCGGTCAGGTGAATATAGGGTTATAAATACAAAATCAAATAGGGGTAATGCAGGAGTAAGTTTAATAATGAATAAAAACGTAGGAGGGCGGATAAGCTACTACGAGCAGCATAGTGAACGCATTGCTGTAGCAAAGATAGGCACGAAGCCCAGTACAAGTTTATATGGCAACCAGCTAAGCAGATGACGAAGAGATTGAAGAAATATATAACGAGATAAAAGAAATCATTCAAATACTGAGGGGAGACGAAAGTTTAAAGTCACTTGGGGACTGTAATTCACAGCAGGAAAAGGAAGAGAAGGAAAAGTACTAGGTGAATACGGAATGGGGGGGGGGGGGGTAAGGAATGAAAGAAGAAGCACAGAGTTTAACTTAATCATAGCTAACACTTACTTTAAGAATTATGAAATAAGTCTGTATACGTGGAAGAGGCCTGGAGAGAGTGGAAGGTTTCAGATTGATTTTATATAATGGTTAGACAGAGAGTTAGGAACCAGGTTTTAAATTTTAAGACATTTCCAGGGGCTGATGTGAACTCTGGCCACAATTTGTTGGTAATCAACTGCTGATTAAAACTGACGAAATTGCAAAAAGACAGGTGTTTAAGGAGATGGGACCTGGATAAACTGAAAGAACCAGAGGTTGTAGAGCGTTTCAGAGGGAGCGTTAGCGAACGATTGACAAGGACAGGAGACATGAAATATTGAAGGCAGCATAGGATCAAGTAGGTAAGAAGACGAGGACTAGTAGAAATCCTTGGGTAACGCAAGATATACTGAATGTAATCGAGGAAAGGAGAAAATATAAAAATGCAATAAATGAAGCAGGCAAAAGGGAATACAAAAGTCTAAGAAATGAGATCGACAATAAGTGCAAAACGACTAAGCTGGAATGGCTAGAGGACAAATGTTAGAATGTAGAAGCATATATCACTGGGGGTAAGATAGATACTGCCTACAGGAAAAGTTAAAGAGACGTTTGGAGAAAAAAGAACCATGAATATCAAGAGCTCAGATGGAAACTCAGTTCTAATCAAAGAAGGCAAAGCAGAAAGGTGGAAGGAGTACATTGAGTGTCTATACAAGGGCGATGTTCTTGGGGACAATGTTATGGAAATGGAAGAGGAGGCAGATGAAGATGAAATGGGAGATACGATACTGCGTGATGAGTTTGACAGAGCACTGAAAGATCTAAGTCGAAACAAGGCCCCGGGAGTAGACAACATTCCATTAGAACTACTGACGGCCTTGGGAGAGCCAGCCCCGACAAAATTCTACCATCTGGTGAGGAAGATGTGTCAGACAGGCGGAATATCCTCATACTTCAAGAAGCATATATCAGTCCCAATTCCGAAGAAATCAGATGCTGACAGATGTGAAAATTACCAAACTACCAGTTTAGTAAGTCATGGCTGAAAAATACTAACGCGAATCCTTTACAGAGGAATGGAAAAACTGGTAGAAGCCGACTTGCGGGAAGATCAGTTTGGATTCCGGAGAAACGTAGGACCATGCCATGCAGCACTAACCCTACGACTCCTCATGGAAAATAGGTTAAGAAAAGGCAAACCTAGGTTTGTCAGTCAAGCATGTTATGTCATCGACATAACGTTACCAGTATATAACTTTGTAGTTCTTTGGTTTTATTATGTGTCTGAAGATCATGTTCTCCAGGTTGTTCATGAATATGTTAGCTAGGAGGCCACTGATTGGTGAAGTGTACAGAACACAAGATAACAAATGCATAGAAAACGCACACGCACGCGCGCGCGCACACACACACACACACACACACACACACACACACACACACACAAAGATAAAATGCAAACAAAATTCAAATTTGTCGTCGAACTCTCTGCTGAACTAATTAACACTGACTGGTCTGGGACACACAACAAACCACAATCACACTGTGTTCTGGTGAAGTGGAAAATGTTTTACTACGTTATTTGTGGAAAATACTTGTTATAGTTACGTGTGCATCACAACACCTCAGTATGATGCGGAGAATGGAAGTGCTTGCCACACGAAAACGTAAGTAAAAACGAATATAGGCGCGAAAGCATCGCGAAAAACTAAATTACATTCTAGAAGATAGGTTAACTCCCAGCAAAAACTTTCTCATCAACATCGTTTGGTTGCAGATGACAAGCTACCTGCAGTAATTAACACACAAGTGATCAAGAAAATTCATGCACACCAAATGTAAAGGTATTTACAAAAAGAAACGATCCGTTGTTCGAACTAAAAATGCACATAGTTTCATAATCATTTAATAAAAATGTTCACATTGCAGAATAAATAAAAACGAAAACCCGCTGATGATGGCACAGTGGTGCCGAAACATGTTTGGGTACTGAGAAAAACGGTGTTTTGCACAACTAGTGGACCTCACTTCCAGCAATTTTAACTGCAAACACAGCCAATAAAAGGAGCTGCAAACCAAAATGATGGATAAATGACATTATTTTAAATGCAACTTTAAACCACCCGCAGAATCACAAACAGATTGCAATCAGATACGTGTTAAGCAGACAGAACAGCATCCCGCTAAACTTTTCTGACTGCCAGAAAGAGGTAGCCACTTTAAAACAAATAGCATCGAAAAATGGACGATAAAGAAATAATGGTAGAGAAATTAAACAGCAAAATAAGGACACAAATAATGGAAAAAAATAATCAACCTACACCAACACATGGAACCTCCACTACTACAGAAAAATGGCATGCAATGTCCTACCACAACAAATTCACACATGAAATAGGTAACATACTCAAAAAACAAGGCATAAACATTGCTTACAAAACAAATAACTGAATAAAATAAAATCCCAAAACTGAAATCAAAACCAGACAGTTATTAGCAATTTGGTATCATCAGCTCAATTGCAGAGACTCTGAGACGATATTCATTGGAATGACTGGCAGGACATTCGATACAAGATGTAATGAACACGTCAGAGCATTTAAATACAGGACAAACCAATTCAACATTTGCGGGTCATCTAGAACAAGAACACCATAGACAAAGTAATATTAAGAAAAGATACGAATATCATAAAAATCAGTAAAGACAGACACCAATCTTTCCAAGAAAATTTCCATATTTACAAAGCATTCACAAGAAATAAACAATTTTTCAATGACCGAAGTCAGATGAAATGAAATGCCGTGTGGCTAGGGCCTCCCGTCGTGTATACCGTTCACCTAGTGCAGGTCTTTCGATTTGACGCCACTTCGGCGACCTGCGCGTCGATGGGGATGAAATGATGGTGATTAGGACAACACAACATCCAGTCCCTGAGAGAAGAAAATCTCCGACCCAGCAGGGAATCGAACCCGGGCCCTTAGGATTGACATTCCGTCACGCTGACCACTCTGCTACCGGGGACGGACACCGAAGTAAGATACTGGATTGTTAGGCCCTTCGGTGACATTAAAAGCAAGAGTGGTAATATCAAGAGTGTAAAGGAAGTTCCACTGTTAAATGCAGAGGACGGAGCAGATATGAGAAAGCATCTGTGACGGGGAAGATTTTCCCGGTGTGATAGAAGAATAAACAGGAGTCAATTTAGAAGAGGTAGGGAACCCAGTATTAGAATCAGAATTTAAAAGAGCATTGGAGGACAAAGTCAAATAAGGCAGAAGGAATAGATAACATTCCTTCAGAAACTCTAAAATCAGTGAGGGAAGTGGCAACAAAACGACTATTCACGTTGGTGTGTAGAATGTATGAGTCTGCCGACATACCGTCTGACTTTCGGAAAAATAATATCCACACAATTCCGAAGACTGCGAAAGCTGACAAGTGCGAGAATTGTCGCACAATCAACAGGTCATGCATCCAAGTTGCTGACAGGATTGATATACAGAAGAATGGAAAAAAAAAAGATTGAGGGAGTGCTGGATGACGATCAGTTTGGCTCTAGGAAAGGTAAAGGAACCAGAGAGACTATTATGACGTTGCCGTTGATATTGGAAGAAGGACTAAAGAAAAATCAAGACACGTTCACAGGATTTGTCGACCTGGAAAAAGCGCTCGACAATGTGAATTTGTGCAAGTTGTTCGAAATTGTGAGAATAACAGTGGTAAGCTATAGGGAAAGCCGGGTAATATGCAACATGTAAGGGAGCCAAGATGGAATAATGAGAGTGGAAGAGGAAGCGTTCGTACTAAAAAAGGTGTAAGACAGGGTTTTAGTCTTTCACCGCTACTGTTCCGTCTGTACATCGAAGAAGCAAAAGTGGAATTAAAATTCAAGGTGAAAGGATATCAATTATACGATTCGTTATCTGGAGTGAAAGTGGAGAAGAATTACATGATCTGCTCAATGGAATGAACAGTCTAATGAGTACGCGAAATGAGAGTAAATCGAAGGAAGATGAAAGTAATGAGAAGCAGCAGAAATGAGAACGGCAAGAAACTTAACATCAGGATTGATGGTCACGAAGTAGCTAAAGTTAATGAATTCTGCTGCCTAGGCAGCAAAATACCCAGTGACGGACGGAGGAAGGAGGACATTAAAAGCAGACTAGCAATGGCGAAAAGGGCATTCCTGGCCGAGAGAAGTCTACTAGTATCAAACATAGGTCTTAATTTGAGGATGTACGTCTGGAGTACAGCATTGTATGGTATTGAGACATGGATTGTGGGAAAACCGGAAGAGAATCGAAGCATTTGAAATATGGTGCTACAGACGAATGTTGGAAACTAGATGGACTGACAACGTAAGGAACAAGGAGGTACTGGGCAGAATCGGAGAGGGAAGGAATACGTGGAAAATACTGACAAAGAGAAGGGATAGGATGATCAGACTTAAGAGATCAGGGAATGACTTCCATGGTACTAGAGGGGGCTGTAGAGGGCAAAACCTCGGGAGAAAGACAGCGATTGTAATATATCCAGCAAATAGTTAGGACGTAGGATGCAAGAGGAATTCGTGGCGGGCCGCATCAAACCATTCAGAAGAGTTGTGATTAAAAAAGACCGTCAACCAGACCATCACTTGCTTAATAATCAGGAGTGGTGGTGTGGGCTGCCATCTCTTGTCATAATAGGACCCTTTTGTCATCCGACGCACCCTTACACCACATCGGCATGTCAACGATATTCTATGCACCGTTTTGTTGCTCATCATGGTAAACCACCTTTGGCTTATATTTCAGCAAGATAATGCCCGCCCGCACACGGTGAGAGTTCCTACTGGTTGTCTTCGTGCTTACCAAATCATACCTCCGCCAGCAAGATCCCCGGATGTCTCCACAGTTGAGAAAATTTGGAGCATTATGGGCAGTGCCCTACAACCAGCTCGGGTTTTGACAATCTAACGCGCCAGTTTGACAGAATTTGGCACGATATCTCTCAGGAGTACATCCAACAACTGTATCCATGAGTAAAACTTTGAACATAGCTGCTAAGGTTCAGTGACCGTGTCAGAACTATATTGTAACAAATAAGGCCTCGGTCACAAATATTAAGTCAAAATTGACCTGGTTTCGACGCTACTAACAGCGTCGTCTTCAGAATTAGACTAACTGTACTAAAACATTAGGTATATAGCACATTAATAAAATTAAAGTTTGTACTGACTGGAAAAGATGCAGTAGTTACAAGTCACATATTAAAAAAGATCTAAGCTGGAAAGGCGACGTCATGAACACTTGTGAGATGGCGAGCCGCTAAGGGCTGCTCGTACTGTGAACAAGGGTTGCAACAAGACTGAGGTGCCCACTTTAGAAAGTGTGGGCAAGTAAACATGGTGTTGCTACGAGCGTCATCTAGTAGCCGCAGAAACAACTAGGCTACTGTACATTCAAAATTAGACACATGAAATTGTGATGCAGCTGATTCAGGCATATCGTAAGCATTAATAATAACAGGATAAAGTTAAATTTTGATAAATAATCAGCATTGGCGGCCGAAGACTTCCGGCATAAGAAGTCAGCCTCATTCTGCCAACGCCCTTGTCAAAGAGGGCGGAGGAGCGGATAGAGGTTCAGGGCACTCTCTTGCCCTAGGGGTGGGAAATTGCCCCTAAAGGCGGAAGAATCAGCAATGATCAACGACATGAGGATGCAGAAGGCAATGGAAACCACTGCATTAAAGACACGTAACGTGTATCCACACGACATTTGGCCTGTAATTGAAGAAGTGTCATGATGATCTCTCCATTGGCAAAAGATTCCGGAATAGTCCCGCATTCGGATCTCCGGGAGGGGACTGCCAAGGGGGAGGTTACCATGAGAAAAAGATTGAATAATCTACGAAAGGATAACGTTCTACGAGTCGGGGCGTGGAATGTCAGAAGCTTGAACGTGGTAGGGAAACTAGAAAATCTGAAAAGGGAAATGCAAAGGCTCAATCTAGATATAGTAGGAGCCAGTGAAGTGAAGTGGAAGGAAGACAAGGATTTCTGGTCAGATGAGTATCGGGTAATATCAACAGCAGCAGAAAATGGTATAACAGGTGTAGGATTCGTTATGAACGGGAAGGTAGGGCAGAGGGTGTGTTACTGTGAACAGTTCAGTGACCGGGTTGTTCTAATCAGAATCGACAGCAGACCAACACCGACAACGATAGTTCAGGTATACATGCCGACGTCGCAAGCTGAAGATGAACAGGTAGAGAAAGTGTATGAGGATATTGAAAGGGTAATGCAGTATGTAAAGGGGGACGAAAATCTAATAGTCATGGGCGACTGGAATGCAGTTGTAGGGGAAGGAGTAGAAGAAAAGGTTAAAGGAGAATATGGGCTTGGGACAAGGAATGAAAGAGGAGAAAGACTAGTTGATTTCTGTAACAAGTTTAAGCTAGTAATAGCGAATACCCTGTTCAAGAATCGCAAGAGGAGGAGGTATACTTGGAAAAGGCCGAGAGATACGGGAAGATTTCAATTAGATTACATCGTGGTCAGATAGAGATTCCGAAATCAGATACTAGATTGTAAGGCGTACCCAGGAGCAGATATAGACTCAGATCACAATATAGTAGTGATGAAGAGTAGGCTGAAGTTGAAGACATTAGTCAGGAAGAATCTATACGCAAAGAAGTGGGATACGGAAGTACTAAGGAATGACGAGATACGTTTGAAGTTCTCTAACGCTATAGATACAGCAATAAGGAATAGCGCAGTAGGCAGTACAGTTGAAGAGGAATGGACATCTCTAAAAATGGCCCTCACAAAAGTTGGGAAGGAAAACATAGGTACAAAGAAGGTAGATGCCAAGAAACCATGGGTAACAGAAGAAATACTTCAGTTGATTGATGAAAGGAAGAAGTACAAACATGTTCCGGGAAAATCAGGAATACAGAAATACAAGTCGCTGAGGAATGAAATAAATAGGAAGTGCAGGGAAGCTAAGACGAAATGGCTGCAGGAAAAATGTGAAGACATCGAAAAAGATATGATTGTCGGAAGGACAGACTCAGCATGCAGGAAAGTCAAAACCACCTTTGGTGACATTAAAAGCAACGGTGGTAACATTAAGAGTGCAACGGGAATTCCACTGTTAAATGCAGAGGAGAGAGCAGATAGGTGGAAAGAATACATTGAAAGCCTCTATAAGGGTGAAGATTTGTCTGATGTGAAAGAAGAAGAAACAGGAGTCGATTTAGAAGAGATAGGGGATCCAGTATTAGAATCGGAATTTAAAAGAGCTTTGGAGGACTTACGGTCAAATAAGGCAGAAGGGATAGATAACATTCCATCAGAATTTCTAAAATCATTGGTGGAAGTGGCAACAAAACGACTATTCACGTTGGTGTGTAGAATATATGAGTCTGGCGATATACCATCTGACTTTCGGAAAAGCATCATCCACACAATTCCGAAGACGGCAAGAGCTGACAAGTGCGAGAATTATCGCACAATCAGCTTAACAGCTCATGCATCGAAGCTGCTTACAAGAATAATATACAGAAGAATGGAAAAGAAAATTGAGAATGCGCTAGGTGACGATCAGTTTGGCTTTAGGTAAAGTAAAGGGACGAGAGAGGCAATTCTGACGTTACGGCTAATAATGGAACCAAAGCTAAAGAAAAATCGAGACACTTTCATAGGATTTGTCGACCTGGAAAAAGCGTTCGACAATATAAAATGATGCAAGCTGTTCGAGATTCTGAAAAAAGTAGGGGTAAGCTATAGGGAGAGACGGGTCATATACAATAAGTACAACAACCAAGAGGGAATAATAAGAGTGGACGATCAAGAACGAAGTGCTCGTATTAAGAAGGGTGTAAGACAAGGCTGTAGCCTTTCGCCCCTACTCTTCAATCTGTACATCGAGGAAGCAATGACGGAAATAAAAGAAAGGTTCAGGAGTGGAATTAAAATACAAGGTGAAAGGATATCAATGATACGATTCGCTGATGACATTGCTATCCTGAGTGAAAGTGAAGAAGAATTAAATGATCTGCTGAACGGAATGAACAGTCTAATGAGTACACAGTATGGTTTGAGAGTACATCGGAGAAAGACGAAGATAATGAGAAGTAGTAGAAATGAGAACAGCGAGAAACTTAACATCAGGATTGATGGCCACGAAGTCAATGAAGTTAAGGAATTCTGCTACCTAGGCAGTAAAGTAACCAATGATGGACGGAGCAAGGAGGACATCAAAAGCAGACTCGCTATGGCAAAAAAGGCATTTCTGGCCAAGAGAAGTCTACTAATATCAAATACCGGCCTTAATTTGAGGAAGAAATTTTTGAGGATGTACGTCTGGAGTACAGCATTGTATGGTAGTGAAACATGGACCGTGGGAAAACCAGAACAGAAGAGAATCGAAGCATTTGAGATGTGGTGCTATAGACGAATGTTGAAAATTAGGTGGACTGATAAGGTAAGGAATGAGGAGGTCCTATGCAGAATCGGAGAGGAAAGGAATATGTGGAAAACACTGATTAGGAGAAGGGACAGGATGATAGGACATCTGCTAAGACATGAGGGAATGACTTCCATGGTAATAGAGGGAGCTGTAGAGGGCAAAAACTGTAGAGGAAGACAGAGATTGGAATACGTCAAGCAAATAGTTGAGGACGTAGGTTGCAAGTGCTACTCTGAGATGAAGAGGTTAGTACAGGAAAGGAATTCGTGGCGGGCCGCATCAAATCAGTCAGTAGACTGATGACAAAAAAAAAAAGTTACATATTTGTGACTGAGGGCTTATTTGTTACAATATGTATCCATCAGTGCCTAACCGAACAACTGCTTGCATAAGCTCCAGAAGTGGGCCAGTGCGTTATTGACTTGTTCGATTTGTGAAGCTCTCTCGAATAAATCATCCAATTTTTCTGACACTGTAATAATTTGTTTGTTTGTGCTTGTACATCACATCTAGCGATTTCCATCCCATTCAGATAATTCTTTCTTGTACGTCGTTTTTCCGTAAAGTGTCTTGGTGCTTGCCGAAGCCTACCTGGGCCAGCACGGTCGCCGCATCTCTGTGCAACTCAGAACGTTTGCACCATTGTGAGTATGGGCCTCGAGCCATCACGGGATTCTGGTGATCTAACGCGCCAAATGGACAGAATTTGGCACGATATCTCTTAAGAGGACATCCAACAACTCCGTCAATTAATGCCAAGCCGAATAACTGCTTGCTTAAGGGTCACAGGTGAACCAACGCATTATCGACGTGCTCAGTTTGTGAAGCTCTTTCTGCTGAGCCGCTCCTCGGAATTAAAATAATTTTCTCTTGGTGGTTAGTCGTCTTGATGGACGTTAAGGCAGCGGACGAAATAACGGCTACACGGCGATGCTTATAGCATGTCCCTATAACAGACCTAGAAGCAGCAAACAAACACAGAGAATCCAAGTTGCTGCTCCAGGCGGGTGAAAATGAATGTGGCAACAGAAAACACTGAACGCGAAAATGAAGATTTGGCCCTGTATGAGTACTTCCTAAAGCAGATCTTAGGATCTTTTAATGGTGATATTATCTCCTCCTTCTTGTTCTTTAACATATAAATTACAACGTAAACATAAATGAAAATGAATGATTAAGGGAACCAATAACTGCAAATGATAAATTCTGTTTCTGCTTATTCATTTATTGTAGATTAAAATCGCTTCATATATTACAAATGTTTGTATATCAATGTCCAATCGACGTAAAGAGATACAAATGGATTTCCTAACTAATATGATTGATCAGTGGCACAAATCTGCAGCTTTTTTTTTGGGTACGCGATCTAAAATAAATAACGCGAGATGACTGAGGTCATCTACGTACCAAACACTAGAAGACACTACTTTCAAAGGTTATCTATAGTGGTGTGCAACCTCAGTGGAAATAAAATTTACGTAATCACAGCTGTTTAGCTTATAAGCTGAAGCAATTAGCAATATCACCGTATGTACTGCGTCTGGTGAGTCGGAGTGATGGTTCTCGCACATGTCTGCGACGACATATAAAAGAAACCTCATTCAAACACTAGGACGGTAGAAAACGGTCCTCTGACTAGTATAATCTAATACTGTCTTCTCCTCTCTTTGTTCTGCAGACGAGAAACGCAATCTCCCAGCCACAAGGTCGGAGTTCAAATAACGTCTCAACGTGAGTATAGACAAAGGAAGTGCTCTCAATCAGTGAACGACGACTCCCTAACGAAGTCTAGGATCGTATAAGTTCGCAACAGTACAGTGCCTAACCGTTCTAACAATAAAATCTCCTGAGAGTAAAGACAGCAAGTCCGTCTGTAGCAACAAAGCTGATACTGAGCGACCGTTAAACACGGGCGCTCAGAATGGAAGACCTCTTTCTCTCCACTGCTGGCTTTCCAGCGAAGCTCAGCTCCCCTCCCTCGTAACTGCAGAAGGCGAATCATATTGTCGAAACCACGGAACATTCTCCCTATCTACGGATTCTTCCGAACGCCGACCAACCATATCTTAGTCTTTTGTTGTCCAGCGCGGAAAGTTCGCGAGGAAACACTTATCCCCGTAAATTAGGAATTCAATCAAAAAAGGCACGCTCCCCAGAGTAAAAATCCTCCGAAATAACGCAGCCTGCGTGATTTCCAAGTAACGCTTCCTTGTTCCTCTCTGCTGCGTCTAAGATTTTCAGAGTTGACGGTTATCCTTCCGGCCTAGCTACAGTGCTAGCCAGCCGCCACTCTATTGTACTTCAGCGCTCAGGTGCCCCGACCGTCCGGCTAGGGTTGCCTCCACTGTTAAAAGCAGGACCAACACACCTGTGCGGGCTTTTCCACCCAGGGCCTGAGTTACGCCTGCTGTTTCATTTCCACTGGCGTTCCAACCTCTGCTAGTATAGGCAGTCATTCATTACGCCGTTTTGATAATAAAGACACTCCTTCACCAGCAGTAAAGGAAACAAAAGAAAAATTCGGAGTAGGTATTAAAATTCATGGAGAAGAAATAAAAACTTTGAGGTTCGCCGATGACATTGTAATTCTGTCAGAGACAGCAAAGGACTTGGAAGAGCAGTTGAAAGGAATGGACAGTGTCTTGAAAGGAGGATATAAGATGAACATCAACAAAAGCAAAACAAGGATAACGGAATGTAGTCTAATTAAGTCGGGTGATGCTGAGGGAATTAGATTAGGAAATGATGCACTTAAAGTAGTAAAGGAGTTTTGCTATTTGGGGAGCAAAATAACTGATGATGGACGAAGTAGAGAGGATATAAAATGTAGGCTGGCAATGGCAAGGAAAGCGTTTCTGAAGAAGAGAAATTTGTTAACATCCAGTATTGATTTAAGTGTCAGGAAGTCATTTCTGAAAGTATTCGTATGGAGTGTAGCCATGTATGGAAGTGAAACATGGACGATAAATAGTTTGGACAAGAAGAGAATAGAAGCTTTCGAAATGTGGTGCTACAGAAGAATGCTGAAGATTAGATGGGTAGATCACATAACTAATGAGGAAGTATTGAATAGGATTGGGGAGAAGAGAAGTTTGTGGCACAACTTGACCAGAAGAAGGGATCGGTTGGTAGGACATGTTCTGAGGCATCAAGGGATCACCAATTTAGTATTGGAGGGCAGCGTGGAGGGTAAAAATCGTAGAGGGAGACCAAGAGATGAATAGACTAAGCAGATTCAGAAGGATGTAGGTTGCAGTAGGTACTGTGAGATGAAAAAGCTTGCACAGGATAGAGTAGCATGGAGAGCTGCATCAAACCAGTCTCAGGACTGAAGACCACAACAACAACAACTTCACCTTCCATGCAATAAGCGGTAACAACTATTTACAAAGTGTACGTGACAATGTCCGTCTTCTTTAAATATTCCTATATACGATGTACAACCTACGAAATGATACCTAATTCCGATTGTAAATCGCGGCAAAGTATGTAGATGAGTAGAATGAGATTTTCACTCTGCAGCAGAGTGTGCGCTGATGTGAAACTTTCTGGCAGATTAAAACTGTGTGCCGGACCGACACTCGAACTCGGGACCTTTGCCTTTCGCGGGCAAGCACTTGCCCACGACAAGCAAAGGTCCCGAGTTCGAGTCTCGGTCCGGCACACAGTTTTAATCTGCCAGGGAGTTTTATGTAGATGAGTGCTTGTAAGGTGCGAAATTATAGCCACCTTAAAAAGAGAAAGAGAAGGTAAAAAGAAGGAAGAACGGAAAGCAATCGGACTGAAGAACGGCAGTAGAAAGAAAATTGCGACGAGCAGAAAACCCAACCTTTGAGGAGCTCTTTTTGACGACAGCGATGAAGACACGAAGTGTGTGTACTGCGAAGAAAAATTTCCCAAATCAAGGTCAGAAGGGCAGTGCCAATTGTACTCCCTCTGTTTACTAGAGTTGAGGAACACAGTTCGAATTTAATTTGTGAAAAAAGTAATCGCATTCATGTTTCACAACAAACTATACCTACCTCTTTGTTAAAACAGGTTTTTTGTACCTCATTTTTGGGTTCAAAGGTAAGTGACCACTAAACCCGCTCATGTCATGCAAAGTGGCCGTTTTGCCACTTCGTGAAAATTCAGTTGTTCAAAGTACTTTGTTTGAGCCTAATGTGATTAAAGCAATCTATATTGTTCATCAGTAGTGCAGAATTACGAAATCTGCAACTTTGCTTTCGCCGTTTTTCTCGAAGTTCGGGGCTTTATCGTGAAAAACTTACAAAAAATTATGAGTCATAGTATTGCCCATCGCTGACCACTACATTCTCCCATCTTTCGGGTAGCGTACGAATCCTGTGGCGGAAGAACCGGGCTCTTTTTGTGGGCATCCACGAATCGATTCAATTTGCAGTTGTTCATATGATCGGAAGCGCTGGTCAGCCAGACTGTATGCCAATGATCGAAAAAGGCGGTAGTCAGAGAGAGCAACGTATGGAGAACACGGCGGGAGGGATAGGACTTCTCATTTCAACGTTTCCGTGTATATTTTGACGGGTTTTGCGACATGGGGTCGAGCACTGACCTGCTGCAAAATTACCTTTGCGTGTCTATCGCTGTACTGTGGCCGTTTGTGTTTCAGTGCTGGGCTCGAGCACATCAACTGCTTTCGATAATGGTGTACTGTGACTGTTGAAAGGGTACAGTACCGCCCGACATTGAAAATAGGTACAACATACTTCATTATTATTGTCAGAACAACACATTTTTTTTGTAAAATAACTCAATTTCAATTAATACAGCGAAGCCGGATACCAGTGTGGGAAAGAATGACAGTTTATTTATTTAATTGATCACATGTGCACTCCCACAAAGTAAATCCCTACATCCAGTTTGGTGAGATCTGTGAAATGAATGAATGTATGGTCGTCTGCTAACCGCAGATAGTGAATGTGAATATATGATCATCTTTGAGTCGATCCTTTGGCCACCTTTGGTGGGACCAAAGAGATGAAATTTACCAGAGCTTTGAGCGCCTGAAATGTGGCTGACCAATACGATAGCAAGGTGCTTCCCCCACCTCGACAGAGATGGGAGAGAACCTCAAGAACGGCCATGTTTCAGCACTCTGCCGCTGGATCTTGTGCTGTTAAGACCTGTTTTAGTTGTGCTCCGTAATGACGAAAGAGTGGAGACATGGTATGCATGTAGAATATTTAAGAGTAGTTTGAAATAATAATTTCTCTATTTCAGGAACTTTTGTGGGGAGAATTAAATGTCAGGCAGGTAATATTAAAGGGATTGTAGTAATCTTCGGAAGTGACCAACGGTCACAATGAAACCACGTGTAGCAATAAGTTGAAATACTTCCGTGTGCTTAAGTTAAGCTGAATTACTAGCGTGTGTACAATAAGTTGAAATATTTAAGAAATAGCGTGTGTACCATAAGTTGAAATATCTAAGAAATGGCGTGTGCAGGACTTGAAATTAGAGACGAGTACTTCCACGAGGTGAGTACTGTGTGAGTCTCAATCTGTATATGAGAAAAAGGATAAAGAGAAGTACTCGTCCATTGTATCACTTGAGGACTCGCGTGTGTGATGTTCTTAATATTACTTTGCGTGATATGATTCCGTGTAACGCTTGATGCAAACTCTGAGAGAGAAGCAAGGTGAGTCGGCCGTCTATCCAGCAACGCCACTTGGCCTGCATTGTACAGGAAGACGTGCAAATATCTCCAGAGTTCATAGTAGGAAAGTAGAATTATGAAGTGGGGCAGTGTCGTGTGAAACTGGGATAAATATTAACTGAAGTGGGAAAGCTGAAAGTGATAATGTTGTGACTATTCTCTGTGTAGTATTTCATGTTGTAGTGTGGTGTATGTCATGTAATTTGGGTATGTGTGGTTTGCACGAGAGAGTAGCAAGGTAGTTTCAAAAGATTAATGGGTTATGCTTGTTCCTTCGGTACCGCTCGGTCTGGAAGAAAGTTTAGTGATGATGATTGTGAGAGTCGAAGTGTGAGGTACAATAAAAGATCCACCATCCTATCCAGAAAGTGCACTGTAGCGTTAAAAGTAATTACGAGACCATAATATAGAGATTCACCATTGTAAAGCCATGCCCACTGGGCGGAATTTCTCATGTGTTATTGTTGTAGGTTGTAGAATTTGTGTGTTTAGGTTAGAGAATTTATCGGAATAAATAAGATAGTGAAAAGAAAAAGATTGGTGGACTTTCCTTCGAATTGTATGTTGTCATAATGTCCCGAATTTATAATGTGTGCGCCATTCATATCCAGTGCGGTGGCCACGTGTTGACAAAAGCCGTTAAATAAAAGACAATAAGAAAATGTGGTATTGCCAGTGCGTAGTGTACAGTCAGAGTTCTGTAAATTACTGATAGTCAGATTTGTGTTTCCGTTGCGTATTAATCATATAGGAGGATAATTTGTAACTAAATTGTGAGTACGAGAGATCATGTTACTCGATAAGTAAGAATGAATCCACTCGCTTGGCAGACCACTCATCTTGCAGGCCTGACTGCTTGATGCCACAGTATGAGCAAGGCATGTGGGTGCCTCTCACTGTCTTCTCCTGTTTCAGTAGCCATGAAACCGTTCTGTCTTCCCCCGCCATGCCTGTCTTCGACATCAAAATCACCGTTCTTAAGGGGTTGAAAACGTTCTCTGCACAGTCTTCCACTACTAGTTCCCTCACCACTGGTCTTACCCAGTATTTTAAGAGACACAGCTGCAGATTTCTTCATGTTTGTTGCTGTAGTTGTTGTTGTTGTGGTCTTCAGTCCAGAGACTGGTTTGATGTAGCTCTCCACGCTACTCTATCCTGTGCAAGCTTCTTCACCTCCCAGTACCTACTGCAACCTACATCCTTCTGAATCTGCTTAGTGTATTCATCTCTTGGTCTCCCTCTACAATTTTTACCCTCCATGCTGCCCTCCAATATTAAATTGGCGATCCCTTGATGCCTTAGAACATGTCCTACCAACCGATCCCTTCTTCTAGTCAAGTTGTACCACAAATTTCTGTTCTCCCCAATTCTGTTTAATACCTCCTCATTAGTTATGTGGTTTACCCATTTAATCTTCAGAATTCTTCTATAGCACCTCATTTCGAAACGTTCTAATATCTTCTTGTCTAAACTATTTATCGTCCATGTTTCACTTTCATACATGGCTGCACTGCACGCAGATAATTTCAGAAAGGACTTCCTGACACTTAAATCTATACTCGGTGTTAACAAATTTCTCTTCTTCAGAAATGCTTTCCTTGCCATTGTCAGTCTACATTTTATATCCTCTCTACTTCGACCATCAACAGTTATTTTGCTCCCCAAATAGCAAAATTCATTTACTACTTTAAGTGTCTCATTTCCTAATCTAATTCCCTCAGCTTTACCCGACTTAATTAGACTACATTCCATTATCCTCGTTTTTATTTTGTTGATTTTCATCTTATATCCTCTTTTCAAGATACTGTCCATTCCATTCAGCTGGTCTTCTAGCTCCTTTGCTGTCTCTTACAGAATTACAATGTCATCCGCGAACCTCAAAGTTTATGTTTCTTCTCCATGGATTTTAATTACTACTACGAATTTTTCTTTTGTTTAATTTACTGCTTGCTCAATATACAGATTGAATAACATCGGGGATAGGCTACAACCCTGTCTCACTCCCTTCCCAACCACTGCTTCCCTTTCGTGCCGCTCAACTCAAACTTCCCGCAAATGGCGAGAAATGGATACGTAAGTTGACGTACTTAATCGAGAATAGCCTTATAATGCAATCACAAAACGACTATTATTTTTATGGCATTATGTTTAAAGATGCCTAAGATTATTATTGCATTACACCTATGACCAACCACCTGAACCCCACTTGCTGCTATTGCCGTCTATTTCAAAACGGCGGAAGCAAAGTTGTAGACCTAATACAATCACTGATTTCAATGATTTAAGTGCTATTGGTACTCAGTTAAAAAAATGCGAGTATTATGGCCTTGCCACTTTGCCTGGCTCTCCTTTACAAAAAAAGGTGGCCGGGAACTGCAGTGTAATAATTTGCGTTATAATTTGTAGTCATCAAGAAAACGTTTTCGCATGGCTAGGGCCTCTGTAAAACATAAAATATAATACAGTATATAACAACAAAATCGATACAGAATCAAAAGTGAAAAAGTGGTACCTAAACATTCTCTGTAGAGGAAAAAACCTCTTTATAAGAGCCGATCAAAGAGTTTTCGTTTGAAGGCGTTACTTCAGAGCAAATGCAACGCAGTGCGGCACCGAGGCGGGTATATAAGCACCGACATGTAGGCAAGGAATTAATGTTGCATTCGTGCCTTTCCGACGTGCTTGCGGTAACTGCAGAAACGTGAACTATGGCGACGTTACTATCAGATGCGCCCAAACAGGAGTGACGTGCTGTGTCGATTTTCTGGGCTGGTGCAGGAAAAACACTAGAGGTCCATTGACATGTGTATTGTGTCGAAAACTACATCTATGGGATGGTGCTTAAGTTCTGTGTCGTTTCCGATTCGACGCAAGACGTTGGTCACTGTGGTGTGGGAGGCTTGCCTCAGCTCGGAAAGTCAAGCCAGAGACTATCGAACACCAGCCTATAGCCCTGATCTCTCTGTACACGCGATTATCACCCCTTCAGTCCCTTATAAAAAACGGTCCTTGAAGGCATTTACCGACTTCTTCACGTAGCAGGTTCAATGGCTCTGAGCACTATGGCACTTAACATCTGAGGTCATCAGTCCCCTAGAACTTATAACTACTTAAACCTAACTAACCTAAGGACACCACACACACGCACGCCCGAGGCAGGACTCGAACCTGCGACCGTAGCGGTCGCGCGGCTACAGATCGAACCGCCCAGAAACGCTCGGTCACAGCGGACGGCTCACGTAGCAGGATGCGGTGTTTTACCAAAAGGGGTATCAGTATTTTAAACATAGCTGCACAACAGCGACGGTTCCACGTAATAAAATTATAAACAGCCGACCAGTTGCAATGGATAAAGAATTCTTTACCTAGGTTTCGACAAATACAAATTTGTCTTCTTTAGGCCGGCCGCGGTGGTCTCGCGGTTCTAGGCGCGCAGTCCGGAACCGTGCGACTGCTACGGTCGCAGGTTCGAATCCTGCCTCGGGCATGGATGTGTGTGATGTCCTTAGGTTAGTTAGGTTTAAGTCGTTCTAAGTTCTAGGGGACTAATGACCACAGCAGTTGAGTCCCATAGTGCTCAGAGCCATTTGAACCATTTTTTGTCTTCTTTAGAAGGTGGCAATTTTACATTTCGGTTGTCAGCTCTGCAAGATCCATGTAATAATTTATGTTTACGTGACAAACCCTAATTCTAGGGCTATATTTCATTTTTGACAAATGGATCTATGCCGACATTTGTAAAAACGGCGATGGTACATTAGTCCTTACTAATGTAAAATTGCCACCTTCTGAAGAAGACAAATTTATATTTGTCGAAACCTAGGTAAAGAATTCTTTATCCATTGCAACTAGTCGGCTGTATATAATTTTGCCGGCCGCGGTGGTCTCGCGGTTCTAGGCGCTCAGTCCGGAACCGCGTGACTGCTACGGTCGCAGGTTCGAATCCTGCCTCGGGCATGGATGTGTGTGATGTCCTTAGGTTAGTTAGGTTTAAGTAGTTCCAAGTTCTAGGGGACTGATGACCACAGATGTTAAGTCCCATAGTGCTCAGAGCCATTTTTGTATATAATTTTATTATCAAAAGGGGTATGTTCAACCTGGTGCGTCGGTGAGACGTTCCCCTCAGTTCTAATGGCGGTTTTGCCTGATTGGCGTACCGATTCTGGACTGTACGGCCTTCTAGCGGAATCTTTTTGATCGCCCCCTTATGGCATGACAAAGTAAATGAAACTAGAGATTGTGTGAAAGCTACTGGGGAAAATGGAGATTTACATGTATGGAAAATAGCAACCGGAGCTATTACGTATTCAGCGGAATTGAATGAATGCTTATTTCGATGCACTCGGGACCTCAATAGTGTGAACAGGGTCGCACGCCGCAGCCGCTTACCACGATGCAGGCGGCTTAACAATAGCCACTTGCGGCGTTCGCAAAAGACCCCTCTTCCCGTGTCCTGTGAGCATCGCCACAGTGAAACAAAATACACTCATGCTCACAAATGAAGGCTAATTGCAGATGTGGTGCCACACAACGTGGCACTACACAAAACTGGCGCTAATAGCATAGGCACATAGGGATCACACACAACACAGATCTGTAAGTCCACGGTATTGGTAAAAAGTTGAGAAAACTGTCCCGAAACACATGTGCTGCAAAACGCCACTGTTTCCTGCGCGTGTGCCCCGACATCAATATGGGATATGACTACCACGCACACGTACACAGGCCGCACAACGGGTTGGCATACTCTGGATCAGGTGGTCGACCAGCTGCTGGGGTGTAGCCACCCTTTATTGCACCAGTGCCTGTCGGAGCTACTGAAGTGTCGTAGGGCTTTGAAGACGTGCAGCGATACGTCGACCGAGAGCATCCCAGACGTGCTTGATGGGGTTTAGGTCTGGAGAACAGGCAGGCCACTCCATTCGCCTGACATCTTCTGTTTCAAGGTACTCCTCCACGATGGCACCTCGGTGGGGCCGTGCGTTATCATCCATCAAGCAGAAAGGTGGGACCCACTGCACTCCTGAAAAGGGGGACATACTGGTGCAAAAATGACGTCCCGATACACCTGGCCTGTTACAGTTCCTCTGTCAAAGACATGCATGGGTGTGTGTGCACCAATCATAATCCCACCCCACACCATCAAAGCATGACCTCCATACAGGTCCCTTTCAAGAACATCAAGGGGTTGGTATCTGGTTTCTGGTTCATACCAGATGAAAACCCGACGAGAATCACTGTTCGGACTATACCTGGTCACGTCCGTGAACCTGGGACCACTGTTCCAATGACCATGTACCGTGTTCTTGACACCAGGTTTTACGGGCTCTCCTGTGACCAGAGGTCAGTGGAATGCACCTTGCAGGTCTCCGGGAGAATAAACCATGTCTGTTCAGTCGTCTGTACCCTGTGTGTCTGGAGACAACTGTTCCAGTGGCTGCGGTAAGGTCCCGAGCAAGCCTACCTGCAGTACTCCGTGGCCATCTGCGGGCACTGATGGTGAGATATCGGTCTTCTTGTGGTGTTGTACACTGTGGACGTCCCGTACTGTAGCGCCTGGACACGTTTCCTGTCTGCTGGAATCGTTGCCATAATCTTGAGATCACACATTGTGGCACACGGAGGGCCCATGCTACGACCTGCTGTGTTTGACCAGCCTCCAGTCGCCCTAGTATTCTACCCCTCATAACGTCGTCAATATGTGTTCTGTGAGCCATTTTCAACACACAGTCACCGTTAGCACGTCTGAAAACGTCTGCACACTTACTAGCTGTACCGTACTCTCACATGCACCAACACACCGTATGTGGACTGCTGCCAGCGCCACCGTGCGACGACCGCAGGTCAAATGCACCGCAGGGTCATACCCTGAGGTGATTCAAACTCGCAAATCGCCCACCAGAACGTGGTCCACCATGTATGACTATTATTCTGAATTTATGAGCATGAGTGTACTTCACGGCGATCCAGTTTCGTCATGACCATCCTCCGAATGCGCTTCGACCATCATTACTTCTAATTCAGTAGTTACTCACTATATTGGTGTTTAAATGCTGGCGCCGTAAGGAAGCGCGAATAGTGTGGATTATTTCGAGGTGTGTGGCTGGCGGATACTTTCCCCAGTAGCAATTCACGCGTCTAAGTTCGCACCTCCACAGTCTCGCTACGTTTACCACTGTAATAGTCTTAACTGATGGGTATATTAACTCTCCTTTTAACACAGTGGTATTCACCTCTCCTACCTTGGTGAAAAGATTTCGCCGTCCAGCTCCGTGATACGGAATGCAGTATAATACAAATGGTTCAAATGGCTCTGACCACTATGGGACTTAACATCTGAGGTCATCAGTCCCCTAGAACTTAGAACTACTTAAACCTAACTAACCTAAGGACATCACATACATCCATGCCAGAGACAGGATTCGAATCTGCGACCGTAGCTGTTGCGCGGTTCCAGACTGAAGCGCCTAGAACCGCTCGGTCACACAGGCCGGGCAGTATAATACAATCATAAATAATGTTGCCTTGTTTTCCGAATTTTGCAGGCTACGGTGTATCCAGGTATTATTTTCAGGATGAACCAATTTAGAAATGAAAGAACTGCCTCTCTTTCCAGAAAATATATTGTAAAAATTTTTCACTCAAACACATATTGTTGTCTGACATACTCGCAACACGTGCACCCAGAATCATGAACGGGAAGATACAGATATCTGAGCAGCGGAATATTTGATATCGGCTTAAGGAAACATTAGGATACAGATACAAGTTCATCTTTGTTTTGGCACATAATTCTTTTTGGTGTGGAGTACGCATGTTGCATATTTGTCCTTCACAGTTTTCCGTTACTTATTAAATGATATGTGTTTTATGGTTAAAGAAACTAAGATGCATCACATGTCTCATATAGTTTTCAGATGTTCAAATGTGTGTGAAATCTTATGGAACTTAACTGCTAAGGTCATCAGTCCGTAAGGTTACACACTACTTAACCTAAATAATCCTGAGGACAAACATACATTCACCGATGCCCGAGGAAGGACTCGAATCTCATATAATTATCTTTCACACAATGTCTAGTTGTATGTACTTTGTCTAGCTGAAAAGATTTCCTACAAATGGACTGTATGCCACTTTTACATGTTATATTTTGATTTTAGGTATAGATGTTGTTGCTACATATTGAAAAAAGTATATATGTTTTACTGTTGGACACAGTCATTCGACGTATGGAACCTTTTACTTAACGACTATTAATATGGAAAAGAAACTGAGGGTGTGTTACAGCACGATGGCTTTAGGAATGGTAAAGCCACCAGAGGGGCAGATCTCTTGTTGCGGTTGATGATGGAAGAAACAGGGAAGGAAGTCATGACACGTTCATAGGATTCGTCGACCTGGAAAAAGCGTTCGACAGTGTAAAAATGGTGCGAGATGTTCGAAATTCTGGGAAAAAGGGAGGTAAGCTATAGGGAAAGACAGCTAATATACTGTATGTACAAGAACCAAGAGGGGACAATGAGACTTTAACACCAAGAACGAAGCGCTCGCATTGAAAAGAGTGTAAGGCAGGAATGTATGTTTCACCTGTAGTGTTCAATCTTTCATCGAAGAAGCAGTTTCGGAAAAAAAGAAAGGTTCACGAGTGGGATTCAAGTTCGATGTGAGGGGACGTCAGTGGTACGATTCGTTGATGACATTGCTATCCACAGTAAAAGTGAAAAAAAATTACACGATCTGTTGAATGGAATGAACAGTCTGATAAGAACAGAACATGGACTGAGAATAAATAAAAAAAGAGGTAAATACTGAGAAGTAACAGAAATGAGAACAGCGATAAACTTATCAGAATTGGGTATCACGAAGGTGACGAAGTTGAGGAATTCTGGTATTTAGGCTGCAAAATAACCCACGAAGGAGGAACAACGAGGGCATAAAAACAGACTAGAACTGGCAATAAGTGTATTCCAGGCAAAGACAAGTCTACTAGTATCAAACATAGGCCTTAGTATGAGGAGCACAGCACTCTATGGTAGTGAAACATGGACTATGGGACTACAGGAACAGAAGAGAATCGAAGCATTTGAGACGTGGTGCTACAGACGAATGTTGAAAAACCGGTTGACTGTTAAGGTAAGGAATGAATCGGTTCTTCGTTGAATCGACAAGGAAAGGAATATGTGGAAAAAATTGACAAGAGGAAATGAGGGGATAATACATCATCTGTTACGATATCGGGGAATAACTTCCATGGTAGTAGAGGCGAATGGAGAACGCAAAAATTGTAGAGGAAGACAGAGACTGGAATATTTTTTTTTTTGCTGTATTGAGTTAAAAAAGATAACGAGAAGATAACAAACAATAAAAACGGGTGATAAAACAGTGACTTTTTCAAAAATAGTAAACTGGCAGAAAGTTGTGGAAGTTAAAATATAAAAACACAGGGTTGACGATGCTAATGAAGACACACAGTAAATAGACAGGCACAATTAAGAAACATGGCGACCGTCTGGTTTCTGTGACAGAGACTGGAATACATCCAGAAAATAATTGAGGACGTAGGCTGCAAGTGCTACTCTGAGATGAAGAGGTTGGCACAGGAGAGGGAAATGTGGCGGGCCGCACCGAACCAGTACAAAGCCTGATGACTCAGAAAATAAATAAATGAGAAAGAAAGCTTCCTACATTACGCTACTGAGTCTATGATTTTGGTGACTTTTATTACCTCTTTACTAGCGCCCTCTTCTGCCTATGGGTCGTGTTTCCATAAAGAATTATAAAGAGATGACGATCAAATAATCATGGCGGAGTGGAACGCGGCTGTGGTGGAAGGAATAGTTATGGGCTTGCAAATAGAAGTTGGAAAGGAGAAAGACTGACTGAGATCGGTAGTAAATTTCAGTTAATTACAGCGAAAACACTGTTCATAAATGATAAGAGGAAGCGGTATGCTTGGAATAAACCTGGACATCCGGGAAGCTGGATTACATCACTGCCAAACGGAGATTCTAAAGCGAGGAAGAAGATCGCAAAGCTTGCACAGAAGCAAATATGACCTCAGGTCACGATTTAATAATGAAATAGCCTGAAGATTAAGAGAATCGTCAAGAAGACTCAACGTACAGAGAAGTAGGGTACTCAAGTGATGAACGATGAGGAGAACGTGATGTTCTCTATGGCTGTAGATACTGCGATAATGAATACCACGGTAGGCAGTTAAGATGGATAAGAATGGACGTCTCTAAAAACGGCAATCACAAAAGCTGGACAGTCAAACGAATCTACTCTCATGCTCATAAATTAAGGATAATGCTGATGGTGAAACAACGCTCTGGTGGGCGGTTTGCGGGTTTAAATCACCTCGGGGTATGACCATGCGGTGCATTTGACCTGCGGTCGTCGCACAGTGACGCTGGCAGCAGAGGTGTGTTGGTGCATGTCAGAGCACGGTGCAGCGAGTAAGTGTGCAGATGTTTTCAGACGTGCTAATGGTGACTGTGTGTAGAAAATGGCTCAAAGAACATATATTGCTGACGTTATGAGGGGTAGAATACTAGGGCGACTGGAGGCTGGTCGAACACAGCAGGTCGTTGCAGGGCAAGCCGTGTGCCACAAAGTGTGACCTCAAGATTATGGCAACGATTCCAGCAGACAGGAAACCTGTCCAGGCGCTACAGTACGGGACGTCCACAGTGTACAACACCACAAGAAGAGCGATACCTCATCATCAGTGCCCGCAGACGGCCACGAAGTACTGCAGGTAGCCTTGCTCGGGACCTTACCGCAGCCACTGGATTAGTTGTCTCCATACACACAGTCTACAGACGACTGAACAGACATGGTTTATTCTCCCGGAGACCTGCAACGTGCATTCCACTGACCCGTGGTCCCAAGACAGCCCGTAAAGCCTGGTGTCAAGAACGCAGTACTTGGTCATTGGAACAGTGGTCCCAGACTATGTTCACGAACGAGTCCAGGTATAGTCTGAACAGTGATTCTCGCCGGGTTTTCATCTGGCGTGAACCAGGAACCAGATACCAATCCCTCAACGTCCTTGAAAGGGACCTGTATGGAAGTCGTGGTTTGATGGTGTGGGGTGGGATTATGATTGGTGCACGTACACCCCTGCATGTCTTTGACAAAGGAACTGTAACAGGTCAGGTGTATCGAGACGTCATTTTGCACCAGTATGTCCGCCTTTTCAGGGGTGTAGTGGGTCCCACCTTCCTCCTGATGGATGATAACGCACGGCCCCACCGAGACGCCATCGTGGAGGAGTGATTATCTTGAAACAGAAGGTATCGGGTGAATGGAGTGGCCTGCCTGTTCTCCAGACCTAAACCCCATCGAACACGTCTGGGATGCTCTCGGTCGACGTATCACTGCACATCTTCAAACTTCTACCACGTTTCAGGGGGTCCAACAGCCACTGGTGCAAGAATGGGAGGCTGTACCCCAGCAGCTGCTCGACCACCTGACCCAGAGTATGCCAACCCGTTGTGTGGCCTGTGTACGTGAGCATGGTGATCATATGTCATATTAATGTCGGGGTACATGGGCAGGAAACAGTGGCGTTTTGTAGCACATGTGTTTCGGGACGGTTTTCTTTACTTATCACCAATAACGTGGACTTAGAGATCCGTGTCGTGTGTGTTCCCTATGTGCCAATGCTATTAGCGCCAGTTTTGTGTAGTGCCACGTTGTGTGGCACCACATTCTGCAATTATCCTTAATTTATGAGCATGAGTGTATAAGGAAGGTAACTGTAGGAAACTTTGTGTAACAGAAGGGCTACTTCAACTGATCGACGAAAGTACGGATTACAGAAATGTTGAGAGGAAGTTTAGGAACACAGATATACTAAGACTGCGATAAACATACTCAGAATTCGAAAGACATATGGTTGTCGGAGAACTGATTCACTTTGCAGCAAAGTCAAAACAACCTTTCGTGATATGTGAAGTAACATTAAGAGTGCAATAGGTATTTCACTGCTAAATGCGGAGGAGTGAGTGGATAGGTGAGAAGCTTCGAGCGGCTCGTCCTAACTGGGCAACTTCTCCCTGCCGATGGAAAACGAAACACGAATTCGGCCAATTTTCCCATAGCGCCCCCGAGTGGCACTCACGAACTTGGCAACCTCTATCTACTCGTGGCAGACTAACTTCACAAACCCGGCAAACTCTTCCAATTCTACACGACGTCCTCCACTATTTACAACGTTCTTAAATAATATTGTAAATACAGTACCAATGTAAAAGATACAAAATAAAACAATTATGAGCCGGCCGCTGTGGCCGAGCGGTTCTAGGCGCTTCTGTATGAAAATCACCGACTGTGCTGTGTGCAGCCTTTGGCTGGTTGGACTCATTGTTGGAATATTCGCTTGTGTAGTGTTGGGCAGTTGGATGTGAACAGCACGTAGCGTTGGGCAGTTGGAGGTGAGTCGCCAGCAGTGGTGGATGTGGAAAGAGAGATGCCATAGTTTTGAGAGGTTACTATAAGCAAACTATCTGGACGTGCGTCCGCCAGAAAAAGGAAATTTGTAAAGATGGAGGTTATGAATTGATAGATATATACATGATGACTTTTGAACGTTATTAAGGTAAATACATTGTTTGCTCTCTGTCAAAATTTTTCATTTGCTAACTATGCCTATAAGTAGGTAGTGCCTTCAGTAAAGCTTTTATTTAGCTGGCAGTATTGGCTCTCGCTGTATTGCAGTAGTTCGAGTACCGTAACGAAGATTTTCGTGAGGTAAGTGATTCAGGGCCATTATTTTGCAGGGATTACTGAAAGTCAGATTGCATTGCGCTAAAATAAAATATTGTGTGTCAGTTTAGAGATGATCACAATAAGTAAAGAGAGAACTGTCTGAGTACGTTCAGTTTTGCTCAGCTGTCTTTGTACCAAATAACGTAGAAATTAACCAGCACAGTCATTCTTAATTTTCTAAGGGGACGTTTTATATTTCATAATTTTTCTATGGGGACGTTTACATGATGCATCACAGCGACTGTGGTGTAATGTGTGCGGAAAACATCCGCCAACACTTAACAACAACTGATCGTATTCGAGATAAATTTGAAACCGACGAACTGCTCAGGTTGTGCATGAGGAAAGGTGTGGCCGACCAAAAACATGAACAAGTCCAGCTTCTAGGTCACTGTGTTGCAATATTTTACTAGGTTACCTCAAAAATATGTGAAGCGGGGTGCATGTGAAAGCGGATTAAGCCGATCAAGCGTTCGATGTATTCTGAAGACTGAAGTGGATGGTGTACATTCCAAGATCGCTGCACGCTATGAACGAGGCCGGATCAAATGATGGAGTGCTGCGAGTGGTTCGAAGGCACGCTTCGCGAAGATGAACGGTTTGCAGGGATGGTTTATCTGGACTGACGAGACGCAATTGAGACTGAACGGTACCGTAAACAGCCACAGTTGCGTGTGTTGTGCTCCTGAAAACCCTTACTTTTGCATGGACATGTTAGTGTGTGAAGTAGTCTGTCATCACGCGGTCTGATTGGCCCATTCTTCTTTGATGTTACCGTAGCTAGAGACTACCTTCGTATGCTGCAAACACTGATTTTACCTGATGTCTGAGAGGTGTTTGGAAACGAAAGATTTTCACTAGCAACAGGATGGCGTTTCGCCTCAGTACCACACAAATGTCAGAGCCTTCTTGGACGAAAATCTACCTGGACGGTGGACAAGTCGATGAGGAGCCGTTGAGTACCCACCACGATCTACAGCTTCACAGCTCTTGACTTCTACCTATGGGGTACCTTGAACAATAAAGTTTACCAACAGAAGCCGGCTACACTGAACGGGCTCCGACAAGCCATCGAGGCATCCTGCCTGCAGCTGCCACAACGGCAACACTGACTAATGGGGGTCACATAAAATAACCAGCAAGAATTGTGTTTCATTTTGTTCCATTAATACTATCAAAGAGTGTCTACATTTTTCTGGGCCCCTGTGTATAATTCAATAGCCTGCCGTTGTGGTCGAACGGTTCTAGGCGCTTCAGTCCGGAACCGCGCTGCTGCTACGGTCGCAGGTTCGAATCCTGCCTCGTTCATGGATGTGTGTGGTGTCCTTAGGTTAGTTAGGTTTAAGTAGGTCTAACTCTAGGGGACTGATGACCTCAGATGTTAAGTCCCATAGTGCTCAGAGCCATTTGAACCATTTGAATATAATTCAATAATCACATTTTTAAGTCTACATACAATTATATCTTATCCCTTATACAAATATGAATATTGCATCGTTATAATGTATTATTTTTACGTTTCTTCAGGAAGGAAATCGCAGAAACTAGCCAAATGCATCTCTGTTTCCTATTCGACCTTGCCGCACTACGTGACTCAAAGCACATTTTTCGAATTTTTACTTAATAAGTGCAATGTCAAAATTGTAAACAATGCGCGTCATTACGTTTTATCACAGATGGATTAAATATTGAAAATCTGTTTATCGATTTATTTCCGTGGATATTGGACAACGAAGCTAACTCATCCCGTTGCTGAAGTCATGACCTGTTCGTTGGTTCGTCGGACATATCGGTCCTTGTATAATAGTGCATGGTACCAGTATGTTTCAAAAAGCTGTGCGGGCAAATGCGATTTTACAGGGGGTCGTGTCTCGGATTCTATTGATCATGGAGGTAAGGGAGTCAAGTGTATTGGATGGCCCTTGGCTTAGCGAACATTTGCATAGGTATCGGAAGCACGCACAGTACAGGGTTCAAATTTATACATCACACACTTCCTCCAGCCCAGGTAAACTGAGAAAATCGGTTAGTTCTTTTGCATTAGGTGTGGTCTAGAGTGGACCTTAGGTGGCCTAGAAATTACCATTTGTTCCAGGGTGGTTCGTGAGGAAACCCCGGAAAACCATCGTTTTTGCGTACCGAAAGTACCAATTGAGAGGATGCCCACTTTTACAATTTCTATTTATGGCAAGTCATGAAACTTTTACCATACGTTCTTAAGACGATCTTCTCGGGGAACTTCGCAACTTTTTTTAGAGATCATTGCCCGTTGAAGATTAATATACTTAGGCAGTACAATATACACATAATATCCGATATGAAGCAATGAACACATGACAGAGCTTTTAGGGTCGTCGCAAGTGTTCTGAGGCCACCAAACTAAGTTTTTAGTCAGTATTTTCCACCACTGCATTTATGTAAAGTGTTATGTTTGTATAATGGGTGATGATGATGATGATGATGATGATATTTGGTTTGTGGGGCGCTCTACTGCGCGATTATCAGCGCACGTACAAATTACCAACCTCTGCTCAGTCCAATCTTGCCACTTTCATGAATGATGATGAAACGATGAGGACAATACAGACACCCACTCATCTCTAGGCATGTGAAAATCCCTGACCAAGACAGGAATCTTTGTATAATGGGGACCTCACACCCATACAAATGTGCCCAAAGCTGTACAGCGATGAAAAAAAGTGCTACAAAGGGTCTTCACAAACTGACTGAAAAAATCACAAGAAGGAATTGTGCGACATAAACCAATGTTGGTAGACGTGCTCCTACATCTAAAACATGAAGTCTATTCAAAGTAGCGCCACTGTGGGGATACAAATCATGTTTGTTTTAAATAAACGCTACAATGGCCTTGAGCCTTAGTTACCTTCGACATTGGACGTCGTGAGTTGATGTTGCCTTTAAGGCGACAAAGAGGCCATTGTCAGCACCTCATTGAGTTTGAACTAGACAATGTAACAGGGCTTTGAGACACTACACTCCTGGCCATTAAAATTGCTACACCAAGAAGAAATGCAGATGATGAACGGGTGTTCATTGGACAAATATATTATACTAGAACTGACTGGTGATTACATTTTCACGCAGTTTGGGTGCATAGATCCTGAGAAATCAATACCCAGGACAACCACCTCTGGCCGTAATAACGGCCTTGATACGCCTGGGCATTGAGTCAAACACAGCTTTGATGGCGCGTACAGGTACAGCTGCCCATGCAGCTTCAACACGATACCACAGTTCATCGAGTAGTGACTGGCGTATTGTGTTGCTCGGCCACCATTGACCAGACGTTTTCAGTTGGTGAGAGATCTGGAGAATGTGCTAACGAAGGCAGCAGTCGAACATTTTCTGTATCCAGAAAGGCCCGTACAGGACCTGCAACATGCGGTCGTGCATTATCCTGCTGAAATGTACGGTTTCGTAGGTATCGAATGAAGGGCAGAGCCACGGGTCGTAACACATCTGAAATGTAACGTACACTGTTCAAAGTGCCGTCAATGCGAACAAGAGGTGACCGAGACGTGTAACGAATGGCACCCCATACCATCAAGCCGGGTGATACGTCAGTATGGCGATGAAGAATACACGTTTCCAATGTGCGTTCACCGCAGTGTCGCCAAACACGGATGCGAATATCATGATGCTGTAAACAGAACCTGGATTCATCCGAAAAAATGACGTTTTGCCATTCGTGCACCCAGGTTCGTCGTCGAGTACTCAATCGCAGGCGCTTCTGTCTGTGATGCAGCGTCAAGGGCAACGGCAGCCACGGTCTCAGAGCTGATAGTCCATGCTGCTGCAAACGTCGTGGAACTGCTCGTGCAGATGGTTGTTGTCTTGCAAACGTCCCCATCTGTTGACTCAGGGATCGAGACGTGGCTGCACGATCCGTTACAGCCATGCGGATAAGATGCCTGTCATCTCGATTGCTAGTGACACGAGGCCGTGGGATCCAGCACGGCGTTCCGTATTACCCATCTGAACCCACCGATTCCGTATTCTGCTAACAGTGATTGGATCTCGACCAATGCGAATAACAATGTCGCGATACGATAAACCGCAATCGCGATAGGCTCCAATCCGACCTTTATCAAAGTCGGAAACGTGATGGTACGCATTTCTCCTCCTTAGACGAGGCATCACAACAACGTTTCACCAGGCAACGCCGCTCAACTGCTGTTTGTATATGAGAAATCGGTTGGAAACTTCCCTCATGTCAGCACGTTGTAGGTGTCGCCATCGGCGCCAACCTTGTGTGAATGCTCTGAAAAGCTAATCATTTGCATATCACAGCATCTTCTCCCTGTCGGTTAAATTTCGCGTCTGTAGCACATCTTCGTGGTGTAGCAATTTTAATAGGCAGTAGTGTATATGTACCTTCTGTGATATTTCAGAGACTTGGCAGGAAGGTAGCCACTGTACATGATTGTTGGCAGCAGTGGTCTGGAGAAGGTACGGTCGCAAGAAGACCGGGCTCCGGACGGTCACATGACACTACCAATAGGGAGGGCTATCGTTTTGGCGTATGCTCTGGCGTCGCACTGCACCTGCACCAGTAATCTGAGCAGCAGTTGCAACCACATTTACTCAACCAACTGTTACAAATCGTACTTCAAGGACAGCTGCGAGTCAGATTCCCTGTAGCATGCATTCCACTGACCCCAAACCACCGCCATTTGCGACTACAGTGGTGTTAAGTGAGAGCCCCCTGGAGGTCAGGGTGGAGGTCTGTTGTGTTTTCTGATGGAAGCCTCAGTTGCAGCGGTGGCTGTGTATTGATTAGGAGACCATATGAGGGACTGCAACCATTGTGTCTGCATACTAAACACATTGGACCTATACCTGGAGCTATCATCTGGGGTGCGATTTCGCGTGACAGCAGGAACACTCTCGTGGTTACCGCACGCACCCTGATTACAAATTTGTACTTCAGTTTCGTGGTTCAATCTGTCGTGATGCCATTCAAGAACGGCATTCCAGGGGGTGTTTTCCAACACGATAACGCCCACTCACTCTCCACTGTTCTAATGCGACGTGATCTAAAGTGTGTTTACATGCTGCCTCGGCCTCTGTCTTCAAAATGGCTCCGAGCACTATGGGACTTAACATCTGAGGTCATCAGTCCCCTAGGACTTAGAACTACCCAAACCCAACCAACCCAAAGACACCCACACACATCCATGCCCGAGGTAGGACTCGAACCCGCGACCGCAGCGGTCGCGCGGTTCCAGACTGAAGCGCCTAGAACCGCTCGGCCACCACGGCCGGCTCTGTCTTCAATCGGGCTCATAAGGGTCACCATAGGACGACAACTGCAGCGTCATTCACAACCACCATTAACCGTCTCTGTATTGACCAACCAAGTGCCACGGGCATGGAACTTCATCCCACAAACTGACATCCGGCTGTACTAAACGATGCAATCACGTTTGCATGCTTTCATGGCAGTTACACCTGTTATCAATGTACCAGCGTTTCAAATGGCTTACCTCGGACTTACATTAATCTGTGAGTCTGCAGTGTTAATCACTTAAATATGTTACACCCCCGAAATGTCTTGACTCTACATTAATTATTTTTTTGTGTTGCGATTGTTTGCGGTCAGTGTGTGTCTGAAAAGACATTAAATCATTTTATAATTTACGTAAATCTGGAAAAGGTGTAAATGTAATGATGTATTGTTTTCTTTTCAGATACAAAACATATGCTGGGCATTTTCGATAAATTACAAACGATGAACAAAGTATCCAGAAACAATGTAAAGCAAACGACATTGTGTTAACCTTATATTATGCACACTTATTTATTGTGTCAAAGTAAACAAACGCGTCGAAGCATAAAAATAAACTGTCAGAAGTTTAGTGACCTACAGAATTTGTTTTATATAGGCAGCAGAAGGCAACCAGCGGAAAATTGCTCCTGTCGGAGCACAAGAAAGGCCAATATTTTTCTCTAGTCTCGGACAGCAAAGTGGGGAGCCAGCTGCTCGATCATGATTTCGCCCTCCTCACCAAATATATTGGCATGCAAACATATCCATCTTTTCTGTGCTGAAAGAGAGTAGCAGAAAGAGAGTGAAGGTAGAGGAGAGAGGAGACAGTGTATGTGGGAGAGAAAGAAAGAGAGATGGGGGGAGACAGTGATGGGGGGGAGAGAAAGTGGCAGTGGATGAGAAAGACGGATGAAGAACATAGCAATCGGAGCCAGAGAGGGAGCAGACAATTATGGTTAATGAGGCTGTGGCAGTAAAGGAGAGAGGTGAATGGAGATAGGAGCAGTGAGAGCATAAGAGAGGTTTAATGAAAAAGAGAGACGAGTGGAGACGATGCATACCAGAATGGCGAACTTCAGTACGTAGGTATAGGGGAGGGACCATTTTCGACCGAAATATAAAGTACGTAGGTGCAGGGGAGAAAATAAGTTTGACCACCCCAGAATTTTTTAACTGGCGAGGTATGGTGGAGGCAGCGGCAATGGGAAAGAGAGAGAAAATAAGACAGTGTAACTGCGAAACGAGACAGTGGCAATGTGACATACTGTACATCAGCGGGAGAAAAAGGAGACAGTGGGACCAAGATATACACTCCTGGAAATGGAAAAAAGAACACATTGACACCGGTGTGTCATACCCACCATACTTGCTCCGGACACTGCGAGAGGGCTGTACAAGCAATGATCACACGCACGGCACAGCGGACACACCAGGAACCGCGGTGTTGGCCGTCGAATGGCGCTAGCTGCGCAGCATTTGTGCACCGCCGCCGTCAGTGTCAGCCAGTTTGCCGTCGCATACGGAGCTCCATCGCAGTCTTTAACACTGGTAGCATGCCGCGACAGCGTGGACGTGAACCGTATGTGCAATTGACGGACTTTGAGCGAGGGCGTATAGTGGGCATGCGGGAGGCCGGGTGGACGTACCGCCGAATTGCTCAACACGTGGGGCGTGAGGTCTCCACAGTACATCGATGTTGTCGCCAGTGGTCGGCGGAAGGTGCACGTGCCCGTCGACCTGGGACCGGACCGCAGCGACGCACGGATGCACGCCAAGACAGTAGGATCCTACGCAGTGCCGTAGGGGACCGCACCGCCACTTCCCAGCAAATTAGGGACACTGTTGCTCCTGGGGTATCGGCGAGGACCATTCGCAACCGTCTCCATGAAGCTGGGCTACGGTCCCGCACACCGTTAGGCCGTCTTCCGCTCACGCCCCAACATCGTGCAGCCCGCCTCCAGTGGTGTCGCGACAGGCGTGAATGGAGGGACGAATGGAGACGTGTCGTCTTCAGCGATGAGAGTCGCTTCTGCCTTGGTGCCAATGATGGTCGTATGCGTGTTTGGCGCCGTGCAGGTGAGCGCCACAATCAGGACTGCATACGACCGAGGCACACAGGGCCAACACCCGGCATTATGGTGTGGGGAGCGATCTCCTACACTGGCCGTACACCAGTGGTGATCGTCGAGGGGACACTGAATAGTGCGCGGTACATCCAAACCGTCATCGAACCCATCGTTCTACCATTCCTAGACCGGCAAGGGAACTTGCTGTTCCAATAGGACAATGCACGTCCGCATGTATCCCGTGCCACCCAACGTGCTCTAGAAGGTGTAAGTCAACTACCCTGGCCAGCAAGATCTCCGAATCTCTCCCCCATTGTGCATGTTTGGGACTGGATGAAGCGTCGTCTCACGCGGTCTGCACGTCCAGCACGAACGCTGGTCCAACTGAGGCGCCAGGTAGAAATGGCATGGCAAGCCGTTCCACAGGACTACATCCAGCATCTCTACGATCGTCTCCATGGGAGAATAGCAGCCTGCTTTGCTGCGAAAGGTGGATATACACTGTACTAGTGCCGACATTGTGCATGCTCTGTTGCCTGTGTCTATGTGTCTGTCAGTGTGATCATGTGATGTATCTGACCCAAGGAATGTGTCAATAAAGTTTCCCCTTCCTGGGACAATGAATTCACGGTGTTCTTATTTCAATTTCCAGGAGTGTATATAGACAGTGGTATTAAGTGCTATGAAGGCACAACGACACCGTGGGACAGGGTAAAAGGACTTAGAATTTTCTGTGTTGCCGACCCTTGTGGCCGAGCGGTTCTAGGTGCTTCAGTCTGCAACCGCGCGACCGCTACGGTCGCAGGTTCGAATGCTGCCTTGGGCAGGGATGTGTGTGATGTCTGTAGGTTAGTTAGGTTTAAGCAGTTCTAGGGGACTGATGACCTCAGATATTAAGTCCCATAGTGCTCAGAGCCAATTTCCTGTGTTAAAACGGCGTGAATCTATTCGCATACCAGACCAACTGTGTGGCTGGATTGAAGAGCTTTTAGCAAACAGAACACAGCATGTTGTTCTCTATGGAGAGACGTCTACAGACGTTAAAGTAATCTCTGGCGTACCACAGGGGAGTGTTATGGGAACATTGCTTTTCACAACATATATATAAATGACCCAGTAGATGGTGTCGGAAGTTCCGTGAGGCTTTTCGCGGATGATGCTGCAGTATACAGAGAATTTGCAGCATTAGAAAATTGCAGCGAAATGCAGGAAGATCTGCAGCGGATAGGCACTTGGTGCAGGGAGTGGCAACTGACCCTTAATATAGACAAATGTAATATGCTGCGAATACATAGAAAGAAGGATCATTTATTGTGCGATTATATGATAGCGGAACAAACACTGGTAGCAGTTACTTCTGTAAAATATCTGGGAGTATGCGTACGAAACGATTTGAAGTGGAATTATCATATAAAATTAATTGTTGGTAAGGCGAGTGCCAGGTTGAGATTCATTGGGAGAGTCCGTAGAAAATGTAGTCCATCAACAAAGGAGGTCGCTTACAAAACACTCGTTCGACCTATACTTGAGTATTGCTCATCAGTGTGGGATCCGTACCAGGTCGGGTTCACAGAGAAGATCCAAAGAAGAGCGGCGCGATTTCGTTACAGGGTTATTTGGTAAGCGTGATTGCGTTACGGAGATGTTTAGCAAACTCAAGTGGCAGACTCTGCAAGAGAGGCGCTCTGCATCGCGGTGTAGCTTGCTGTCCAGGTTTCGAGAGGGTGCGTTTCTGGATGATGTGTCGAATATATTGCTTCCCCCTACTTATACCTCCCGAGGAGATCACGAATGTAAAATTAGAGAGATTCGAGCGCGCGCGGAGGCTTTCCGGCAGTTGTTCTTCCCTCGAACCATACGCCACTGGAACAGGAAAGGAAGGTAATGACAGTGGCACGTAAAGTGCCCTCCGCCACACACCGTTGGGTGGCTTGCGGAGTATAAACGTAGATGTAGATGTACCAAAAATTTTAATGAGGAAGGCGGAATAAGTATTGGTACAGCTGGGTCCACATTTTTCTGTAAGATCTTTTAAAGAGGAACACATCTTTGTCTTTTTTTTTCTCCGACATGAGCATTTTGCCTCTGGTTAATATCTTGTGTGCCAATGGTTATTGCTTTGTTACAAAAAACGTTTAAACTTTAACATATAAGCAAGACGCTGTACAAATACGGTAATAATTTTATCGTGTTCTAGGGCATTTGCCGATTCCAAAGACAGCTTTACATTTTCCATAGCTCAGCTGTACGCTGTTTTGGCTATTTTAGTGAATATAAAAAGCTTCAATTGAAACAGGCCATCTTGGCGTTCATCCTCCTTTCTCACCTTGTTCTTTCCCCAGTGTCACACCCTGTCTGCAAACCAGCCATCCGCAGCTACTTCGTTCATGATGCAGCTCTATCCAACCCTCCTGAACAATCTGGCCTGGCCATACACAGCAAATGTGGGCTCTCCACTGTCAGCCCTTTAATAACTACAAATTCCAGTCCTCGACCACATTCAGTAGTTAGTCAGTGTATACTCCATTGATCACCTTGAACAATAGATCGTAATTATGTGGAATGAGTCATTTTACATTCATATTGCAGATTAATTCGTAAATATGGCTATATGCTGAACATTTACAAGTTTTATTCATTTTTTTTAATATACAGCTGTGAATTAGCAATTCCTACCCACCACCTTTTACACATTAAAATAATAGAAATTCTTCGACAAACTCAAGATGTTGTCGAGGAGAAACTATTGCAGTTTGTTTTCAAACTTTTCTTTGCCGTCTGCCAGATATTTTTATCACTGGGTAAGTGATCAAAAATTTTTGTTGCAGCATTGTGCTCCCTTTTATGTGCTAAAGACACCCTTAACAATGAGTATGAATGTCATTTTCCCTTTGGTATTGTAATTGTGCACATCAATGCTCCTTCTGAACTGCAGTGATTTATTGACAGCAACATTCATGAGGGAACAAATGAAGGGCTTATTTCAATAGTGGTACAAGTCTATTTTTGTTCATTCTGAGATACAGAGTCCTGAAGTTAAAAGAGCGCTGAAAAATCTACAGTTGAGATACCAGAAATATTCAAGTATATGTACTTGAGTCAAAAGTTCAGATTTTTCAGCGCTCATTTAACTTTAGGACTCTGTATCTCAGAATGAACAAAAATGGACTTGTACCACTATTCAGATAAGCCCTTCAAATATACTATGAGGAAGTAATCAGAATGCCCAACTCCTTAAACAGGTCCTACAGGATGATCGTACGTGAGCACCACATATTGTTCTTACAGCACGTTTTTGAGCAATGAAGGCTTTCTTTCTTAAAGATGAGTTACCCTAGTACATTATTCCAAATGGTATTATTGAATGAAATTATGGAGAATATGTCAAGTTACCAATTTGTCTCCGCAAATGTGGCTGAACTAAGTTATCTTAGTAGTTTCGAAAAGGTCAAATTCTCATCAATATGGACACCTTACAGTTTTGAAGTTTCCACCCTATTTGTTGGTTCCTCACCATGTGTGACACTTATAATTGGTGCAGTATCCCTAGATACACAGATCTGAACATGTTGCGTCTTTTTAAATTGAGGGTAAGAACATTTGCAGAAAACCAATTAATGATGCTTTTAAGAAAACTGTTTACCATTCTTTTGTTTCTGTATGTGTACTTGGCCTGAATACCATACTACTGTCATCTGCAAAAAGAACTAATTCTGCTTGTTGTGTATTAGACAGAAGATTGTTTACATATATGAGGAACAATAACGCCCCTAACATTGAGCCCTGGGGAACCCCACGTATGATTTCTCCTGTCAGAATGTCCCCATACTACTTTGACTGAACTACTAAGTACAACTTCCTGCATGCTTCTGGTCAGATACGACATTATTCCCTATCAGTCGCATAAAATTGAGAGGTTGGCAAATATCGGCCCATGGGCCACATGCAGCCCACTAGGAGTTTTGTGGCCTGCTAAGATGAGTCAGCAAAATCAGCTTTAATTCTAAAATTAAATATGCTTACAGCAATAGACGATATGAGATTAGCACAATAAATAAATTTATTAAAACTCTACTACTGTATGTAATTTATATTTTTTGATTTTATGATAAAATTTATACCCTTTATTTAACTGCAATCTTTCATGTATAAATTTATATGTTACATTTATAATTCGCAATTGCCGAGTGATAGAAACCTTCGGCCTTTCGATTCATGTGTGTGTTCTTGTCGTATACTGTAGACTCAGCAGTATTTGGCCTGTAATGCGGCAACTACGAATCCCAGCCCCCCGATAACGAAACCAGCCGAAACTTTTAATATTGCAACTCTGAGTCGGGGGGTGCGTAGATATTTGAAAGCCCGCAAGATTCGTCAACCATTATTTATATGTACTTCACCGTTTGCATCTATAAGAATCAACGATTCATTAACATCCACGTAACACATACGGAATAATGGGACTTCGTGATTACTCTGCAGAACTTTCATATGTTCATCTTTTGTACCAAGCGAACGTTTTCGTGTTAGTAAGTGGCGACCAAACAAGTATTCAAGTTGTTTTGTATAATCTATGAGGGATGTGTAGATGTACCAACAGATTTTCTGAAAAATATCGTCCTCAAAAATTCCGAAGGTAGTAACGGCAGATACTTGCAAGAACTATAGTACAGCCAGCCTAAAAATTCATGCACCCAAGCTGCTGCCAAGAATAGTATCCAGAAGAACGGAAAAGAAAATTGAGGGTCTGCTGCATGACAATCAGTTTGCTTTAGGAAATGTAAAGGCAACAGAGAAGCGATTTTGAGATTGCGCTAGTGGAAGTAGTACTTAAGAACAAGACATGTTCATACGATCTGTCGACATAGAAGCATTCAACAACGTAAAATGATGCAAGATGTTAAAATTCCCAGAAAACATAGGCGTAGAGTACAGGGAAAGATGAGTGATATACATCCAGCGGAAAAATAATCCTACCAGAGCACAAAAGACTCTGGCTGAAAGTTGGGGTACCAGATGCATCTTTCTACTTTCATCAGCACCTTTTCGCAGTTGTTAGAGATCTGGATCTTAGGAACATATCGTAAAATTACTTGCTGTGCATAGCCGCCTTGAAATCCACGGTTCGTTTTAGGTACGTTTGATAACAAATAATGATTTCTGGACTTGGGAAGATGGCACTTCTACATAAATGGCTGGAGAATATACCACTAAAATTCGAGTAATTAGCAGCGATTTTTTTTTATTTAAACTTCACCTCATACTTTGGACTTATGTATCAAGGTGACAAAGATATCAAAATAATTTGTTCAAGACCGTGATCGGGATCCTAGGAATATATCGTAAAAATCACAGCTATTTGCTGTGCATAGGCGTCTTGGGATTCGCGGGTCGTTTTGGTACAAAAATCGTACTTTTTTGGGGGGGGGGGGGGAGTTCTGAGGAACCCCTTACGAACTAATGGTGCCCCCATTGCCCCTTAACATCCATCGAAGACCACATCAAATGCAAAAAGAGCGAACCGATTGGCTCCACTTGCCTAAACAGGAGGGAGTGCGTAATATTCATACTTTGACTCCGTACTGTTGGATGTAGAAATTGTCCCTAGCTCCAGGGCTGTCCCAAACACTTGTCTCTACCTCTCTATTACAGTTAGAACCCAGTAATGAGCCCCCGAAAAATCCAGTTTTTAAGCTCGGCCTTTGGTAACGTATTAGTTACCGCAGCCTTTCACATGCGTACCGATATCTACAGCAACCAAGACGAAAAAAATAAGATCAGGAACGAAATGTTCTTAATGAAAAGGGTATAAGATGGCGTTGTAATCTAATTCCTTTATTGTTCAATCTGTACGTGGATGAAGAAATGACAGAGATAATACTAAGGTCCGCAGTCGGATTTAGATTCAGGGTGAAAGGATATCAATGATAACATTCGCTAATGACATGGCTATCCTTACTGAATGTGAAAAAGAATTACTGGACCTGTTGAATGGAGCGAAGAGTCTATTGGACACACACTATGGATTGAGAGTAAAGCGAAGAAAGATTAAGGTAATGGAGAGTAGCAGAACTGAAATTAGTGACAAACTTAGAATCATAATTTGAGAACACGGAATAGAGCAATTGAATTCTGCTACCTCTGAAGTAAAATAACACATGTCGGACGGAGCGTACTTCCTCAGGCAAAAAAGAAATTCCTGGCCAAAACAAGACTTCTGATATCAAACATCGGCCTTAATGTAAGGAAGGAACAGCTCACAACGTACGTCTGAAGGATAGCACTGTGTGGCAGCGAGTCACGGACGGTGGGAAACACGAAAAGAATAGAGTCCATGCGTTTGAGATGCGGCGATATGGAAAGATGTTGAAAATTAGGTGGAGTGGTAAGGAACGAGGTGCTCCACTGAATCGGTGAGGGATGAAATGTAAGGTAAACACTGACGAAAAGAAAGGAAAGGATGACAGGACATGAATCAGGGAATAACTATTGTACTAGAGGAAGCTTTAGAGGATAGAAACAGAGGTGGGGATATATGCAACAAATAATCGTGAGCGTAGATGTGTCTCTGAGATGAAGACTTTTGGACAGAAGAGGTAGTCGTGGTAGGTCAGATCCAATCAGTAAGTAAGAAAAAGTTTGTCCGTAAGTGCAGAGTGTGTAATGAGTAATTACAACAATTGCTGTATCGAAAACAGTAAGTTTGACCCAACAGAAAAGTTTAGGAACTATGTAGGTCTAGTTGTAGAGTAACTGATGTCTTGGAACTGTCCAGTCGTTAATATGGACTCTTTGATTGCTCTCGACGATGACTCATCTGAACGACAACATGTGAAAAAAATGTTCAAATGTGTGTGAAATCTTATGGGACTTAACTGATAAGCTCGTCAGTCCCTAAGCTTACACACTACTTAACCTAAGTTATCCTAAAGCCAAACACACAACATATCCATGCCCGAGGGAGGACTCGAACCTCCGCCGTGACCAGCTGCACAATCTGTGACTGCAGCGCCCTAGACCGCTCGGCTAATCCCGCGCGGCTGACAACATGTGAGAAATTAGTTCATTTCATTAGATGAATGGTAAAAAGATTTACCGAACTTGATACAATCCTTTGCTACATGAGTGCTTGTTAACTTACTGCTGTCACTGACTGTTAAAGCATAACTACACTCCCGGAAATTGAAATAAGAACACCGTGAATTCATTGTCCCAGGAAGGGGAAACTTTATTGACACATTCCTGGGGTCAGATACATCACATGATCACACTGACAGAACCACAGGCACATAGACACAGGCAACAGAGCATGCACAATGTCGGCACTAGTACAGTGTATATCCACCTTTCGCAGCAATGCAGGCTGCTATCCTCCCATGGAGACGATCGTAGAGATGCTGGATGTAGTCCTGTGGAACGGCTTGCCATGCCATTTCCACCTGGCGCCTCAGTTGGACCAGCGTTCGTGCTGGACGTGCAGACCGCGTGAGACGACGCTTCATCCAGTCCCAAACATGCTCAATGGGGGACAGATCCGGAGATCTTGCTGGCCAGGGTAGTTGACGTACACCTTCTAGAGCACGTTGGGTGGCACGGGATACATGCGGACGTGCATTGTCCTGTTGGAACAGCAAGTTCCCTTGCCGGTCTAGGAATGGTAGAACGATGGGTTCGATGACGGTTTGGATGTACCGTGCACTATTCAGTGTCCCCTCGACGATCACCAGTGGTGTACGGCCAGTGTAGGAGATCGCTCCCCACACCATGATGCCAGGTGTTGGCCCTGTGTGCCTCGGTTGTATGCAGTCCTGATTGTGGCGCTCACCTGCACGGCGCCAAACACGCATACGACCATCATTGGCACCAAGGCAGAAGCGACTCTCATCGCTGAAGACGACACGTCTCCATTCGTCCCTCCATTCACGCCTGTCGCGACACCACTGGAGGCGGGTTGCACGATGTTGGGGCGTGAGCGGAAGACGGCGTAACGGTGTGCGGGACCGTAGTCCAGCTTCATGGAGACGGTTGCGAATGGTCCTCGCCGATACCCCAGGAGCAACAGTGTCCCTAATTTGCTGGGAAGTGGTGGTGCGGTCCCCTACGGCACTGCGTAGGATCCTACGGTCTTGGCGTGCATCCGTGCGTCGCTGCGGTCCGGTCCCAGGTCGACGGGCATTTGCACCTTCCGCCGACCACTGGCGACAACATCGATGTACTGTGGAGACCTCACGCCCCACGTGTTGAGCAATTCGGTGGTACGTCCACCCGGCCTCCCGCATGCCCACTATACGCCCTCGCTCAAAGTCCGTCAACTGCACATACGGTTCACGTCCACGCTGTCGCGGCATGCTACCAGTGTTAAAGACTGCGATGGAGCTCCGTATGCCACGGCAAACTGGCTGACACTGACGGCGGCGGTGCACAAATGCTGCGCAGCTAGCGCCATTCGACGGCCAACACCGCGGTTCCTGGTGTGTCCGCTGTGCCGTGCGTGTGATCATTGCTTGTAAGCTCTCTCGCAGTGTCCGGAGCAGGTATGGTGGGTCTGACACACCGGTGTCAATGTGTTCTTTTTTCCATTTCCAGGAGTGTAGATGCAGTAATAAACAAACTCTTCTCTTGAAGTGCAATGTTCAGTATTTACAAAAGTACACATCCATCTGAGACTTGAATAACTCTTTAGTTCTCACGATGCTGACTGCGTCATCTGAGGTCATGAAATGGAAAGAGCTCTGTATTGGCCTCTGTGCGAGGGCGCCGCTGCGGTGAGAGGGAGTGTCTTCTTCATCCTCTTCCATTCCTCGTTGTGGATTGCTGCGAGACACCGCTAATGTGTGTGGTATAAATGTGCATTGCCGACTATGGCGTGACGCTGCGATCTTTCGGCGATGCCACACCAGCTTGTCAAGTTTTGTGGGGAAGGTGGAAACAGCGGGTTTGTCAGGATTTGATGAGGGGTGCGAATCTGGAATAGATGGCCATGATTTTTTTCAAAAGCCAGTTTCACAAACTAATACGCAAGAACAACTTGAAACTTTCCATAAATTACTGTTTCATTTGTAAAGAACCAAAGTCGACTCCGTTTACAAAGATATGCCAAATTTAATACTAGCTGTAAATTCTTAAAAAAAATGTAACACTTGACGATCTCACCGTAGTATCAAGGCTACATGGCCAGACATGTAAAGGATAGATGGCCATCGCACAAAGCACTTTAAAATCAAAGAGAAGTTATGAAAAAAACTTTTAACACTTTAAAAATGTTTTATTGAACCTCTCAAAGTAAAAAATACTTCGTAAAGATATTAACCGTAAGTAAATTATAACTCAAAAGAACATCATTTGTAAAAATCAATCTATAATTCTTGAAATTTTGTAATATTTGTATTAACTCTTAGGAACATATCAGTTATGTATAGAAAATAATGAGAAATCTTCTGATTATGCAGTTAGTTGAATCCAGAACTAACACCAATTTATGAGAAAGGATGTTTACTTTATAGGCTTAGATTTGTATTTTAAAAATTGCATTACGACATCGATAGCACACATCAACATGTCATGTGCAGGATTGATATAACCAACGTTTACACCTGAGACACTGAATCCAATAAAGGGTTTCATCTCCAGAATGAGATTTTCAGTCTCCTGCGGAGTGTGCGCTGATATGAGACTTCTTGGCAGATAAAACCTGTGTGTCGGACAGAGAAGCGAAATCGGGACCTTTGCCTTTCGAGGTTGGTTCAAATGGCTCTGAGCACTATGGGACCTAACATCTGAGATCATCAGTCCCCCAGAGCTTAGAACTACTTAAACCTAACTAACCTAAGGACTCCACACACACCCATGCCCGAGGCAGGATTCGAACCTGCGACCGTAGCAGTCACGCGGTTCGGGACTGAAGCGCCTAGAACCGCTCGGCCACCGTGGCCGGCTTGCCTTTCGAGGGCAAGTGCTCTTCGTGAGTCGTGCTTGAGTAGCTCTGCCCACGAAAGGCAAAGATCCCAAATTCGAGTCTCGGTCCGGCACACAGTTTTAATCTGCCAGGAAGTTTCAAGGGTTTTATCTGTTTTTGAGTAGTCTTCGCCGAGTCCAGCGCATTCGTCCTCTTCTTCAAGAAGTTCGTCACTTGACACTTCCTTGTAGTGAAGGTCACTGACAAGTCTAAAGAGTCGGAAGTGACTTCAACCTTTCTGGTCGGAGCCCTTTACAGTAGTTTTTTCCCAATAGGCCTAGGTTCTTCTTTTGCATCAACTTTTAATTTTAACCAAACACTGATTTTGATTTTGTTTCACACGGTACAACCTAGGTTTCGGGTTATTAGCGCTTTTTCAAGTACATTACTGATTCCCAAAGATGATAATGCACAGGTAAACATGATGACAAGGCATGGATAATCATCTCAACTTCTTAAGGTATGGATCCATAGCTTAATGTAAAGTTACATCAATGACAATTTTTTAACAAATTGCATATATTATTACACATTCCGGAATTATACTACAATGACCGGACTAAAGTTATGCATCAGCCAAGAGCTTTTTAACTACGATGGACTGGGGCCCAAAGTTTTGCTTGCATCCTGGGTTTGTGATCTCATATAAAATATGTGAAAAATTGGTGAATTGGGTTTGCTCGTTTAATAATAGGTATCTTTCAATTTCAAAAATTTCAAACTGGTTGAGTTTGGACCCCTTTTCCTCTGTGTGTAGGACTTGTACATCTATTGTGTATTTGTGGTTATTGCTCAGGTAATGTTCTGCAAAGGCTGAATCAGGCTTCTTCAATCTCCAGCTTCTGTGGTGTTCTTTAAGCCTGGTGCAGATTGACCTCCACGTCTGTCCATTGTAGCAAGACTGACACTCACGGCATGTGATTTTATAAACACAACTTTTTCTGATACCTGGTTGTTTATCTTTTGCATTGAACAGGAAACTACCTATTGTATGAGGGACATAGAAAAATACAGGGAAACCCTTTCCCTTCAAGATGTTACTTATGCTACCTGATGTTTTCCCTATAAAAGGTAATCTGCACCTTTTCTTTTCCAGTTTGTGTTTTTCATTGGGGACAATACAGACCTGGCTTGCTTCTTTAATCTTTTTACCTACAATTTTATCAATGGTGTTGGGGTCAAATTCATTATTTACGGCTATTGTGTTTATTGTATTAATTTCCTGTTCAAAGTCTTCTTGGGACATAGGGATGGAAAGGAAACGGTGGATCATGTGATGGAATGCTGCATGTTTGTAGGTTACAGGATATTGGGAAGAAGCTGGAATGAAAGTGTCTTTTTTCGGTAAATTTTAAATTTATTGTTACTGTATCCTATCTTTAAGCCAATGTCCAGGAAATTTATGGTGCCCCCCCCCCCCCCAACTCCATGCTGACCTTTATCTTAGCGTGCCACTTGTTTAAATTTTCCACAAATTTATAGAGTTGTCTATTGGAATGTTTCCACACACAAAGAATAACATTTACATATATGTACAAATACAATATTTTTCGCCAGTGGTTCTCTCTTAAGAAATCATCTCCCTCCTGTCCATGAACATTTCTGTCAGTAAGGGGGATAAAGAAGAGTCCATTGCCAGACCATCTACTTACTGATAATATCTTCCTTGAAAGCGGAAATAATTTTGATTTAAACAACATTCGACTGTACTAACGAGGCTCAGCTGCTCTTCTCGATTAATGTTGTGTGAATACAACGACTGTGACACAGTATCTACGCTGTCAGTCTTGCTAGATTGGACAGACTGGAAGGTCAATCTGTACCATGCTCGAAGGACACCACAGAAGCTGGAGACTGAAGAAGCCTGATTAAGCCTTTGCAGAACATTACCTGAACAATAACCACAAGTACACAATAGATGTACAAGTCCTACACACAGAGGAAAACGGAGCCAAACTCAGCCAAATTTTAGAAATTAATAGACAGATGTGTATATCCCCACACCTATTATGAAAAGAGCAAACCCAATTCAATTAATTCACCTCTTTTAGATGACATCACAACTGCAGGATAGAAGCATAACTTTGGACCTTAGTCGATCGTAGTTAAAAAGCTCTTGGCTGGTGCATAACTTTAGTCCAGTCATCGTAGTGTAATTCCTGAATGTGTAATAATGTACGTAATTTGTTAAAAATGGTCATTGACGTAACTGTAGATTAAGCTATGGATTGATACCGTAAGAAATGGCTCTGAGCACTATGCGACTTAACTTCCGAGGTCATCAGTCGCCTAGAACTTAGAACTAATTAAACATAACTAACCCAAGGACATCACACACATCCATGCCCGAGGCAGGATTCGAACCTGCGACCGTAACTGTCACTCGGCTCCAGACTGTAGCGCCTAGAACCGCACGGCCACTCCGGCCGGCGATTCCGTAAGAAGTTGAGATTATTATCTTTGCCTTGTCATCATGTCTATCTGTGCATTATCATCTTTGGGAATCAGTAATGTACTTTAAAATGGGCTTACAACTCGAAACCTAGATTGTGGAATAACACTAATAATAAAATTGTGAAACAAGGCCAAAAACAGTGTTTCTTTAGTTAATTTGCAATGTTTCACCAAGAACCCACAGTTGATTCAAATAAAATGATTTTAATTTGAACTTTTTAATATTTACTTCTGACCTGTAATATTTCTAGGTGTACGTGTGTTTGTTTGAGGTTCCGGTCAAGCTGGCAAAGGTGAAATATTGTCCAGAAGTTTTGCAAAGCGTGACGTGGTTTGTTTCATTTGAAAGTACAGGTCAAATAAGTCTATCGTCTGGTCTTGTAGAAAGTCCTGTTAGAAGTGACGTTGCTTTTCTTTCATGGGATTTTTGGTCTTTTTTTCCTTTTTCACTATTAACTTTATTTTTTAGGCCGAGTTTCATAGCTAGACTTCGTACGCGGTCCCTCGCTAAGGGAAAACCATGGATCTTCATTTTCGTAAGTGATGGACAAGCTGCAATTCATTGGCCGAACCCAAACAAGAGCTAGGGCTCGTTGTCCTTAATAATGATGTGCAAATTGGTCATGTTTTTCCATTAGCTCCAATGTACACCGCCGGTCGGAGTGGCCGAGCGGTTCTAGGCGCTTCAGTCTGGAACTGCGCGACCGCTACGGTCGCAGGTTCGAATCCTGCCTCGGGCATGGATGTGTGTGATGTCCTTAGGTTAGTTAGGTTTAAGTAGTTCTAAGTTCTAGGGGACTGATGACCTCAGATGTTAAATCCCATAGTGCTCAGAGCCATTTGAACCAATCTACACCACCTATGTCAGCAGAAAACTATATTAACGGATGGTACTTTTAAATATGTAGCGAAACGCTTTCTCCAGTTATATGCGATCCACAATTACACTGGAGGTTGTTACATATCGTTACTGTTCAAGCTTATAAGAGACAAGAAGAAGGAAACATATTTGAAAATTATATAGTGTGTTCAAAATGAATGTAGAAAAAGGCAACAGTCTTTCAATCCAGAGAAGGTGGTAATTCACTTCGCTCAGACCATCCTTGAGAGTATCAGGGTTGCCTTCCCATCAATCAAAATTACTTGGTAATGAGTTTCACGTGGCTCAAGCTCGGTAAGTACAATTGTAATTCTTATTTTAAGAAAACCGTATTACTGTTGAACGATAAATGGCCATAGCTCCTATAGAATATTATTTGCCTGTTTTTAAAACATATGACAATACAGTTATTAATTTTAAATTAACAACTGCCTCTGTTGCAATGTTTACCTAGATCTACCTAGATTTCAGTTGGGATAACCCAACCTTCTTCATAATAGAAGGAACTACGATTTGTCCATAATGCACAACGTCAAAAACTTTAAAAAAAAAGCCTAAAGATAAATTGCCATTATGCAGAGTTTACAAAATAACATGTGGCAGTTGCCCGAAATTTTACATCGGCCAAACAGAAAGAGCCTTACTAACAAGATACAAGGAACATGTCCCTACTAAAGTTGGAGATGGCACGCGTGGTTCGACATTCGGCGAACACTTAATGCAAACGGCTCACACACCCAACCCTCCGGATAATACTCAGCTCTTGCATTGCGAAGGGTGCGAGGTGGGATATTTTGGAAGAAATCCAAATTTTTAAACGCTTACTATATGACAAAAATAACCTTAACGACCAGCTGCAGCAGCGAAATAAAAACTTTTTTGAAGGTTTTCAACCGTTATTCCATCCGCCATAATTTTAGGGAGTAATCATTATACCCTTGCCAGCATGTTTATAGCACTCCCGTTTGTTGAATAGCTGGGATTATCTGGTATTCAAAACCCATAGCTATCCTCATGCGGTAAAGTTCGATGAATAGCCGGAATATGCTAGGTTGGCTTAAAATTCACTACTGGCCATTAAAATTGCTACAACAAGCAGAAATGCAGATGAAAAACGGGTATTCATTGGACAAATATATTATACTAGAACTGACAGGTGATTACTATTTCACGCAATTTGAGTGCATAAATCCTGAGAAATCAGTACCCAGAACAACCACCTCTGGCCCTAATAACGGCCTTGATACGCCTGGGCATTGAGTCAAACAGAGGTTGGATGGTGTGTACAGCTACAGTTGCCCATACAGCTTCAACACGATACCACAGTTCATCAAGAGTAGTGATTGGCGTATTGTGACGAGCCAGTTGCTCGGCCACCATTGACCAGACGTTTTCAGTTGGTGAGAGATCTGGAGAATGTGCTGGCCAGGGCAGTAGTCGAACATTTTCTATGTCCAGAAAGGCCCATACAGGACCTGCAACTTGCGGTCGTGCATTATCCTGCTGAAATGTAGGGTTTCGCAGGGATCGAATGAAGGGTAGAGCCACGGGTCGTAACACATCTGAAATGTACCGTACACTGTTCAAAGATCCGTCAGTGCGAACAAGAGGTGACCGAGACGTGTAACTAATGGCACCCCATAACATCACGCCGGGTGATGCGCAAGTATGGTGATGACGAGTACACGCTTCCAATGTGCGTTCACCGCAATGTCACCAAACACGGATGCGACCATCATGATGCTGTAAACAGAACCTGGATTCATCCGAAAAAATGACGTTTTGCCATTCGTGCACCCAGGTTCGTCGTTGAGTACACCATCGCAGGCGCTCCTGTCTGTGATGCAGCGTCAAGGGTAACTGCAGCCATGGTCTCCGAGCTGATAGTCCATGCTGCTGCAAACGTCGTCGAACTGTTCGTACAGATGGTTGTTGTCTTACAAACGTCCGCATCTGTTGACTCGGGGATCGAGACGTGGCTGCACGATCCGTTACAGCTATGCGGATAAGATGCCTATCATCTCGATTGTTAGTGATACGAGGTCGTTGGGATCCAGCACGGCGTTCCGTATTACCCTCCTGAACCCACCGATTCTATATTCTGCTAACAGTCATTGGATCTCGACCAACGCGAGCAGCAATGTCGCGATACGACAAACCGTAATCGCGATAGGCTACAATCCGACCTTTATCAAAGTTGGAAACGTGATGGTACACATTTCGTCTCCTTACACGAGTCATCACAGAACGTTTTCCCAGGCAACGGCGGTCAACTGCTGTTTGTGTATGAGAAATCGGTTGGAAACTTCCCTCATGTCAGCACGTTGTAGGTGTCGCCACCGGCGCCAACCTTGTGTGAATGCTCTGAAAAGCTAATCATTTGCCTATCACAGCATCTTCTTCCTGTCGGTTAAATTTTGCGTATGTAGCACGTCATCTTCGTGGTGTAGCAATTTTAATGGCCAGTAGTCCAGTAAACGCATTGCTCCCTTCACTTTTGATGTCCAACAAATTACTACAAATGTTAAGACAGTCGATGTATCTTTGTTCCTTACAGGATAACGTATACGTCAATTTCGTTAGCCGCACCTGGTTATTAAAAAAAATAATTTAAGTTTAGGAGTACATGTTGGTATCAGTGTTAACAAGTACGCATGATACGCTCTCGAGGCTACATCCAGTTTCCAGCACAACATCCGTTGCTGCCGTACTGCGGTCGCGAAGTGGGGCCGAGGCTGTTTCCCAGACAAGTTATTGCAATATGACGATGTAGTACTATATCATAGTTTTTAGTTTTTGACGTTGTCCATTATGGACAAATCGTAGTTCCTTTTATTCTGAAGAAGTTTGTGTTATCCCAACTGCAACCTAGTTTATTCTATGTAAACATTGCAGCTGAGGCTGTTATTCATGTTTTTGGTCTGCCACACCTTTCCTCATGCACATCCTGAGCAGTCCGTCGGTTTCAAATTTATCTCGAATACGATCAATTGTTGTTAAGTGTTGGCGGATGTTTTCTGCACACATTACACCACAGTCGCTGTGATGCATCATGTAAAACGTCCCCATAGAAGAATTATGAAATATAAAATGTCCCCTTAGAAAATTAAGAATGACTGTGCTGGTTAATTTCTACGTTATTTGATACAAAGACAGCTGAGCAAAACTGAACGTACTCAGACAGTTCTCTCTTTACTTATTCTGATCATCTCTAAACTGACACACAATATTTTATTTTAGCGCAACGCAATCTGACTTTCAGTAATCCCTGCAAAAGAATGGCCCTGACCAACAATAACCTATACCTTTCATGAATCACTTACCTCACGAAAATCTTCGTTACGGTACTCGAACTACTGCAATACAGCGAGAGCCAATACTGCCAGCTAAATAAAAGATTTACTGAAGGCACTACCTACTGATAGGCATAGTTAGCAAATGAAAAATTTTGACAGAGAGCAAACAATGTATTTACCTTAATGACGTTCAAAAGTCATCATGTATATATCTATTAGTTCATAACCTCCATCTTTACAAATTTCCTTTTTCTGGCGGATACACGTCCAGATCGTCTGCTTATAGTAACCTCTCAAAACTCTGACATCTCTCTTTCCACATCCACCACTGCTGGCGACTCACCTCCAACTGCCCAACGCTACGTGCTGTTCACATCCAACTGCCCAACACTACACAAGCGAATATTCCAACAATGAGTCCAACCAGCCAAAGGCTGCACACAGCACAGTCGGTGATTTTCATACAGAGCGCTACGTGGTGTTACCAACATAAAAACCTAAACAGCCTACTTATACATGTTCTCGACCACTTCAATATGGTCTTCTGTTGCTCAAAGCTTACTTCATTCATTGCTGCACTATCTGGTGGAAAACGTGCACCAAGATCTGTCTAGAGAACAATGGACTACACTACAGTGCAAAACTGCAACGATATGTTATTTTATTCCACAGATATTGACTATCAATAGTGTCTACACTTCTCTGGGCCCCTCTGTATAATGCAAACAAAGTGATGTAAAGGGCATGTTCGATAATGTGGTCCAAGAAATGCAGCAAACTTGACAACTGTAGTTAATCATATGGCTAATCTCTGGGGTAAGCGAGCAAAGGAGCCTCATGATTGCGTGGTCACTGTCATTAATAGGGTAAAGGTCTGTCGTCGATGATCTCCGTGGCTAAGATGGCAACGATTGGGCTGTCGACGACTCGAATGTGTTACAGTTGTTCAGGATAGTTCTATTACCAACTTGGTGCAATGATGGTTGACCGCGTTGTGTCATTAAAATATTATGCAATAGTAGGACTGACATCAGCATCGAAGTACATTTGATCTTTAATGAGTTTTAGTGGAACTTTCGCAAACTTCGAAATTTATTGAAACTGTGTTACATCTGCTACGAACTCACATTCGTTTATGCCCGGAACTGCTAGTCTAAAAAATGGTTCAAATGGCTCTGAGGACTATGGGACTTAACATCTATGGTCATCAGTCCCCTAGAACTTAGAACTACATAAACCTAACTAACCTAAGGACACCACACAACACCCAGCCATCACGAGGCAGAGAAAATCCCTGACCCCGCCGGGAATCGAACCCGAGATGCGGGCTCTCTCTGCTAGTCTGAAGTACAGCAATGTGACGTATTGTATCTAAAAAGAATACCACCAAAAATTCAGTGATTTATTTTCACCTGGCTTTTTAATCATTTGTAGCATTGAGAGAAGCATCATGAGCGGTGAATTTTGAGCAACACCTACACATTTCTCTTGATACCATGTTAAAATTTTCTTCTTTTGCCAAAACACAGTTGAGATTTCAAAATGTCACATCATACAGGGTGTTTCAAAAATGACCGGTATATTTGAAACGGCAATAAAACCTAAACGAGCAGCGATAGAAATACACCGTTTGTTGCAATATGCTTGGGACAACAGTACATTTTCAGGCGGACAAACTTTCGAAATTACAGTAGTTACAATTTTCAACAATAGATGGCGCTGCAGTGATGTGAAAGATATAGAAGACAACGCAGTCTGTGGGTGCGTCATTCTGTACGTCGTCTTTCTGCTGTAAGCGTGTGCTGTTCACAACGTGCAAGTGTGCTGTGGACAACATGGTTTATTCCTTACAACAGAGGATTTTTCTGGTGTTGGAATTCCACCGCCTAGAACACAGTGTTGTTGCAACAAGACGAAGTTTTCAGCGGAGGTTTAATGTAACCAAAGGACCGAAAAGCGATACAATAAAGGATCTGTTTGAAAAATTTCAACGGACTGGGAACGTGACGGATGAACATGCTGGAAAGGTAGGGCGACCACATACGGCAACCACAGAGGGCAACGCGCAGCTAGTGCAGCAGGTGATCCAACAGCGGCCTCGGGTTTCCGTTCGCCGTGTTGCAGCTGCGGTCCAAATGACGCCAACGTCCACGTATCGTCTCATGCGCCAGAGTTTACACCTCTATCCAAACAAAATTCAAACGCGGCAACCCCTCAGCGCCGCTACCATTGCTGCACGAGAGACATTCGCTAACGATATAGTGCACAGGATTGATGACGGCGATATGCATGTGGGCAGCATTTGGTTTACTGACGAAGCTTATTTTTACCTGGATGGCTTCGTCAATAAACAGAACTGGCGCATATGTGGAACCGAAAAGCCCCATGTTGCAGTCACATCGTCCCTGCATCCTCAAAAAGTACTGGTCTGGGCCGCCATTTCTTCCAAAGGAATCATTGGCCCATTTTTCAGATCCGAAACGATTACTGCGTCACGCTATCTGGACATTCTTCGTGAATTTGTGGCGGTACAAACTGCCTTAGACGACACTGCGAACACCTCGTGGTTTATGCAAGATGGTGCCCGGCCACATCACAGGGCCGACGTCTTTAATTTCCTGAATTGATATTTCGATGATCGTGTGAATGCTTTGGGCTATCCGAAACATACAGGAGGAGGCGTGGATTGGCCTCCCTATTCGCCAGACATGAACCCCTGTGACTTCTTTCTGTGGGGACACTTGAAAGACCAGGTGTACCGCCAGAATCCAGAAACAATTGAACAGCTGAAGCAGTACATCTCATCTTCATGTGAAGCCATTCCGCCAGACACGTTGTCAAAGGTTTCGGATAATTTCATTCAGAGACTACGCCATATTATTGCTACGCATGGTGGATATGTGGAAAATATCGTACTATAGAGGTTCCCAGACCGCAGCGCCATCTGTTGTTGACAATTGTAACTACTGTAATTTGGAAAGTTTGTCTGCCTGAAAATGTACTGTTGTCCCAAGCATATTGCAACAAACGGTGTATTTCTATCGCTGCTCGTTTAGTTTTTATTACCGTTTCAAATATACCGGTCATTTTTGAAACACCCTGTAACATGTTGTGAAGACGCTGTTACGAGAGAATTCTGAAACAGTGATTGAGCCGCACGTGACTCATGTTCGTGCCATCTGTTATTTAACATTTTTTTTTTTTTACCCTACGGCCGCCTCGTCATCTTAATTTTAATTACTGATGTCACTGAACTGCTGTCTTGCCTGCCCGTGAGTGGCGGCATCAGCGCGTATCGATATTTTCCCTACTTGCTGGACGGCTATTACTTCCCGGTCGTCGTGTGTCGTGGAGGGAGATCTGACCTGTAGCGGCTGGAGTTGCAACGCGGCAGAAGTGCACTCGGGACGTAGCAGCAGCCGGGGACGGAGCGCTAGGGAGGCGCGGACAGCCAGTACTCGCCGACCGATCGCGACACACGATGAACTGTCCGACGGACGGAGATGGCAGCGGGATCGACGTTGGTCGGTCGCTCAGTTGGTCCCTCTTTGGGCGACGTGTGTTTGGTGTTTTGACCTTTTCTGGGCCCCGTCACTGGGTCATCTTGCTGGACGTGGCTCGGTTCCTTTTTGTGCGGAGACGTCGTGGCTGATGGGCAAGAGTTACCTCTGCGTGACTGGGTCCGAGCCATTGTGCCCGGATCGCCGTCTCCCAGTTCCCGACGGACATCGGGTTGAGTCGGGTTCGAGTTGCAGTGAGCTCCGGATATGCAAGACACGTCCGACCGTTGCTGACACACATGGTTTGAGTGCCAACTACTTAGGTCGGTTGTTGGTCGGTCGTCTGGTCCGACGACGTGTGTTTCGTCACCGACCGTCCTTCGGGTTTGTGTGTGTGTCCGCCGGTGAATTGTTCCGGTTAATGATTCGTTTTACGAGTGTTTGTGTTTCCTGTGGCAGTGTTTCGTGCAACACTGTGTATCCTGTGTCAGTTCGACTGAGCAATGCTTTAACTGCTGTAATGTTGTCTGGTCACTGCAGTAGCCAGTTGGTCGGCTGCGACAGAGCAGCGAGTGGATGTTTTCTTACCATGTTGATGCTTCTACCACGGCGTGTAGTTCCACACCTATTGCGATGTTCATGTATGTCATTGTGCCTTGGCTTATTAACACACCAATATTTGAAGATGAATGTTACTGGTATCTTGCTTGTAGTGTTTTTGGTCTGGTGAACGAAATCAGGTAGCTGGTTCGTTCGTTTGCTGTCTGTCGGTTGGGTTGCCTTCAGATTGAGAAGTTGTTGGACAGGCTGCCTGCCTCACCTAAATGGGCATCAGTGTTACAATCCCAGACCGACCCTTGGAAACTTCTGAGCGCCGTTCCTTTTGTGGTTGTTAGTGTTACAATTCCAGGCTGACCCTTGGAAAATTCTGAGAGCCGTTCCTTGTGTGGACGTTAGTGTTACAATCCCAGGCCGACCCTTGGAAATTTCTGAGCGCCATTCCGTGTCTGTTACATAGTAACTTCCCTTTTTGAGTTTTAGTTATTTGTTTGATGTGCAGCCTTCAGCTGAGTTTTAATATTTTTTAAATTAATGTTCTTGTCTTTCTCTTTTGCATAAAATGTTTCAAGATAAGGCCTTCTGCCTTTTAAATTGAAACTCCTTTTCTAGGCCTTAAGCCGTTAAACATATTTGGTTGATATGTGGCCTTCAGACGAGTATTAATATCACTTAAATTAATGTTCTTGCCTTGCCGTTAAGGCATGGGATTGTTATTTTTCATAGGGGCCTTCAGCCGAATTTCGTTTGAAATGTTTTAAGATACGACCTTCTGCCATTTAAAATTCAAAATCTTCTTTCTAAGACTTAAGCCGTTACATTATTTGCTGATGTACGACCTTCAGCCGAGTTTTAATTATCTCTTAAATTAATTTTCTTGTCTTGCGCTATTGCATGAAGTGTTTTAAGATGGGGCCTTCTGCCTTTTGATTGTAACTCTCCTTATTGCTTATTATGTGGCCTCCAGCCGAGTTCCATTAAAATTAAATTGCTAAGGCCTTCAGCCTGTTTAGATTGAAGATTTAGAAAATATTTTTGGGTGAAACTTCCAGAAGAACCTTGTAATTCAATTTCTTGCTTAGGCCTTGTCTGTTGGATTTTGAGCGTGGCCTACAGCCGATCTAAAGCTAATCAATGGAGGTCGATTAATGTTTTAAGTTTTCAATCTGCCAGGAAGTTTCAATGTTTTAAGTGTTTTACATCCTTGTTGTAATATTGTGTGTTGATAAATAAAGTTTCTATGTTGAGTGCAACTGACAGGAACTCGTTTTGGCCCCTTTCCACAACCTAATCCGCTCTTTCCTGCTAGCGCAGGCGTTTCAGTGATTTATTTAGTTTATTAAGTGAGGAACTGAGGAAAACTAAGGTCAGCGAAAAATCACATCCTCGGTACAAAATAAACGTGTAACGTCTTCAATTATGTTGTTCCAAAACTCATAGCATTTCTCTTTCCACCAGCTATCGATGGCCCTTAAAAATTATATTCTTTCATCGAAAAAATGTTTGTAGTTCTCTGAATAACACGTTAGATAATTAAGTTTTGCATAATCACCGTATGACTAAATACTCTCCTCTTTGCATGGTATCATCTACCAAGATCTCATTTCAATATCTCAAACTGTTTATGACATATGAGGGCTGTCGTGGATATTTCGCTCTTGCTTTATCGCTGGTGCAGAGCGATCGCAAATGAGTGTGCTGCGTCAGATCAATTCTCTCGAGATTGGTAACAAATTGAGACCTCCACTTAAGTCTAAAGAAAAATTCAACATGTTAGCTAAATTTCATACACAGCGACATATATGCAACAAACGGAAAATCATAGCGACACCTACGTTTCATTGAAAACTTATTCGAATTTCGCGCAATGTCTTACCTCCACGTAAATACGACAGTAACTATGGCGATTATCGAGATGGTGAGCACGTCATCACGAAACTGACAAAAATGGTTGAAATGGCCCTAAGCACTATGCGACTTAACAGCTGAGGTCATCCGTCCCCTAGACTTAGAACTACTTAAACCTAACTAACCTGAGGACATCACACGCATCCATGCCCGAGGCAGGATTCGAACCTGCGACCGTAGCAGCAGCGCGGTTCTGCACTGAAGCGCCTAGAACCTCTCGGCCACAACTGCCGGCTTGAACCTTACATATAAAGCTACAAGCAAAGCAAAATGTAAATTTTTTTTACAGAATAGTTTCTGTGAAATCGTTTGAGAAAGACTCTAGGGCGTCCGCATCGATTATTCTGTCATCGCCGACGGGTGAAATGTTTTTTTTTTTATCCTTCAAAAAGAAAAAAAGAGGTGGAGACCCTCCACGCCCACACCGGTATGATGGTCAACACAAAAGGTCTACTGCCATCTCTGCATAAGGGTTAGTTTTCACTAAAGTGAGGTGTCGCAGGATGTGGGTTCTGCGATGTTTGCGTACGTCTGGTTAAGGTTAGCCGTTGATACACACTCCTCTGTAGATAGATTGGGCCGAAGGTTGAACTAAGTGTAGCGGTATGAAGGGCAGAGGGGTTTTCCAAGGCAAGAGCCAAGGAAAAAAAAAACTTCTACGATATCATTTAACACTTCCTGACTGAGATGCCGTGATCCATACAGAAGACTGTCCCCTGACGTTTCGCCTTCGACTGCGAAACGCATCCTCCGAGGACAATCGGCGAAATGCAACGAGAGCGCGATTTTTTTTCCTTTATTGTAATTTTCATCACCTCATACAAGGCGGGCTGGCAGCAGCTTAATACGCCGCTCTTCAGCCTTATGGGGTACAATAATATGATATAGGTGACACAGACAATACAAAAAATGGCGGGCAAAGAAAGTAGTTACAAAAAAACAAAAAAACAAGAAGCCGTTCACGTTGGACGATAAAAACACTAACACTTGTTGACACGGCGCACAAAACACGGAGAACGGCGACGGCACATGTGAACAGTTGAGTTGTAACTGCACGAAACACAAAACGAAGCACACACACTAGACACTGATGGCGATGATCTCCGGCGCGCGAATGTTCACTATGCGTGTGCGAGTCCGGGGACCTGCCAAGAGAGGAGGAGGAGGAAGGGGAGTGGGAGAGGGAGAGGGGAGAGCAGGGATGCCATGGGCAGGGGAGAAAGGGGGGAGGGAGGAAGGGGGAGGGGAAGCCCGGGGGGAAGTGGGGTGGAGGGAGGGGACGGGGGAAAAGGAAAGAGAAGGGGAGGGAAGGGAAGAGAAGGGAGGGAGGGAGGGTACCTAAAGGAAAGGACACCGGAAGTGGGGGGGTGGGCAGGGTCAAAGTTGATAGGAGGGGTAGATGGAGGGGAGGAGGACATCATCAGGGAGGGGGAGCTGGCGGAAGCCACCTTGGGAGAGGGTATGGAGGGTGGAGAGATGGAGACCAGGTGGGACGTGGGCATACAGGCGCGGCAGCGGGCGGGGGTGGGAGAGGATTGGGGAGACGAGCGGGTGAGGAGGATCGAGTTTGCGGGAGGTGTACAGGATCCGTATCCTCCTAAAGGAGGAGGTGGGGGAAGGGGATGAGATCGTACAGGATCCGCGCAGGGGAGGGGAGACGGATGCGATAGGCGAGGCGGAGAGCATGGCGTTCTAGGATTTGGAGGGATTTATAAAAGGAGGGGGGGGCGGAGATCCAAGCCGGATGGGCATAACAAAGGATAGGGCGGATGAGGGATTTATAAGTGTGGAGGATGGTGGAGGGGTCCAGACCCCACGTGCGGCTGGAGAGGAGCTTGAGGAGACTGAGTCGGGAGCGTGCCTTGGCTTGGATTGTCCGGAGATGGGGAGTCCAGGAGAGGCGACGGTCGAGGGTGACGCCAAGGTACTTAAGGGTGGGAGTGAGGGCGATAGGACGGCCATAGATGGTGATGTAGAAATCAAGGAGACGGAAGGAAGGGGTGGTTTTGCCTACAATGATCGCCTGGAGAGCGCGAGTGAGCGCCGTGTATATAAGCCATCCATAGGGCGCCGCTGTCAGTCACATGACGTCGGCTGTGCTGTGATCTCTGATATTGCCAACTCTAACTGAAATTAATCGATTGTCACGCTGTTGCTGCAATGTTGAAATTCATATCATATCCAGCTTAATGCCTTCATCTTTTCTATTGAAATTATAGCAGTGTTTGACAACCCCAATGGCCTCTCTGTACATAATAATGCTGATTGAACACCTTAGGGTGACCTTAAAGAAGAATGTGTATTCCAACAGAGAGATAGATCGTGCACCACGCTTTAGACTGACAACCAGGACGGACGAGGATCGACACCAACCTAAGCGGAAAGTGTTCTTACCATTCATCAGTAAGGTCACTCATCGCATTGGAAAAATTGTAAGCAAGTACGATGTGGAAACTGTTGTCTCCAGACCCACCACGAAAATAAAAGATAAACGACATCCTCTGGCTACAGCAGGCGTCTATAAAATTCCGTGCAGCTGTGGAAAGGTCTATATAGCCACAACAAACAGAAGGGTCAACACCCGTCTGGGTGAACATAAATGGAACTGCCGCCTCGGACATATTGATAAATCGGCTGTAGCGGAACATGTGTTTCAGGAAGGTGGTCATGAAATAAAGTTTAGTGAGACGACCGTCATACCAAAGACGTCGCATTATTATGCGCGAATTTACAGAGAGGCCATTGACATTGCCAAACACTGCAATAATTTTAATAGAAAAGACGAAGGCATTAAGCTGCATATGATATGAATTTCAACATTGCAGCAACAGCGTGACAATCGATTAATTTCAATTGAGAAAGTTGGCAATATCAGAGATCACAGCACAGCCGACGTCACGTGATTGACAGCGGCGCCCTCCTGATGTCTTATATACAGGGTGAGTCACCTAACGTTACCGCTGGATATATTTCGTAAACCACATCAAATACTGACGAATCGATTCCACAGACCGAATGTGAGGAGAGGGGCTAGTGTAACTGGTTAATACAAACCATAAAAAAATTCACGGTAGTATGTTTTTTAACACTAACCTACGTTTTTTTAAATGGAACCTCGTTAGTTTTGTTAGCACATCTGAACATATAAACAAATACGTAATCAGTGCCGTTTGTTGCATTGTAAAATGTTAATTACATCCGGAGATATTATAACCTAAAGTTGACGCTTGAGTACCACTCCTCCGCTGTTTGATCGTGTGTATCGGAGAGCACCGAATTACGTAGGGATCCAAAGGGAACGGTGATGGATCTTAGGTACAGAAGAGACTGGAACAGCACATTACGTCCACATGCTAACACCTTTTTATTGGTCTTTTTCACTGACGCACATGTACATTACCATGAGGGGTGAGTAAACGTACACACGTGGTTTCCGTTTTCAATTACGAAGTGGAATAGAATCGAGAATACTATTTCAGACTAGTCCAGCCTCGTAGCTTGCAACCTACGGAAGCTCCCCATTGGTCGACACGCAAACTGACCCATAAAGATGTGAAATCAATAGATCGGTTAAACGAAACTGATCGTCAAATATAAACATGAAGTATTGTAAAGATAGCTGTGATTTTGTACCACTTTAAAGCACTGAGCGGGATCCTAGCATTTTCAAACAAACAATCGAATTACAAATTACAATAGTATTTTTATTTTTCAGCACTACCACATTATATGAAATAATTAGTTTAATTTTTAATTTTTCACTTTCTTTTGTGTTTTATTTTCCACTAGGATAACTTAATTTTAGCATTCTTATAGAGTGCTACCAGTACTATTTAAGTGTATTACAGGTAGGTTTACATTTCATGTTCACAAAGTGCAACTTTCGAGACACGCTGCTCTTTGGATTTTCTTCCAGTGGGTACCACAAATGAATTTCTCGCAACTCAAACACTTCGTTCTAGTTTTTCTTTTTGGACGTAACTGACGTCGGCCTTTAGGTTTCACTGGCCCTCCTGCTACTTTTGTGTCCTTCTCTTCCTGGATCCGGTTTCTAAGGCATCAACTATGTGTACGCCGAATTAAGTTTGTATCCTCTTCTTCACATGTGGGATTACCAGCTCCTTTCCTAGTTCTAGAAGAGAATATGTGAAGAATTTGCTTTCCACGTAAGATTTTTCGGTTTCCATAATACTTCATGAGCGCATTTAGTGATCCTGTGTCAATGAAGTTCACGAACAGAACATACGGCCATCTTCGTGTTGTGCAGTTTACGGAATTTCCGCCGATCATTTTAGCCATTGTATCCACACCGCTTTTCTTTTAATGGACAATTGTATGTGGTTTACGGTTTTCATTTCTCTTGTTGTGATGCTCTCTACTTAGCAAAATTACAGCCTGCCTTTATCTGTACATATTAGACCATCATTACTTTATCTTTGAAGTCAATAGAAGACTACGAATATCTGCCTTGTTCTTTCTGAGGGTACCTCGAAGCGTCAGATCCTTGTTATAAAATTCTTGTGCAAGAGCGACAGAGGTAAATACGTTATCTGGTGTCACACCTTGACATCCTTGAAGACGGTTTGTTAGGTCAAGCACAACTCGTCGTCCTTGGTTCTTCTTGAATTTCCCAGTGTTACGGTATAAGCTTCTAAGTTTATACAATATTTTCATTTCACATCAACCATAGTCCCGATTTTTATGACGTATTTTTCCGGCTTCGACTTCGTATACATTCTAAACAAAAGGGACAGCATCCTCTGAAGGAAACAGTCGCATGTGATTCAGAATTACAGTCGGAATTGCAATGGGTAAAGGAAAGTTGAAAAATAATTAACTGCTGCTAATTTATCAGTTCCTTTTTGTTCGACCCTTGTACCCACGTCATCAAATCTAATAACTGATGACAAATGATGGCCGGCCGAGATGGCCAAAAACAGATATCGCAGTTTGGTTCGCATTGTGAAATAATTTAAAAATAGAGTTGTATTACAGACAGTTACACATTGAGTGGTGTCCATTATCGTTCATAGCCTTCTGACAAGCAATTACACAGAAGTTTCGTTTATCTGGGACCAGAATATCGGCTTTTGCGGCCGTCCTGAGCGGACGCGCTGTGGCGCTTCTGTTTGGATTTCATGACTCTGCGTAACAGTGTTGTGTAAAATTGTGATTGTGGTGATGCAGCATTTTAGTTTCCTTGTATTCGCGAGCTGTTAACTGCTGACATGGCAACAATGTTTCCCAGAAAGCTTACCCTAAGATTTAGATTTGACAAAGCAACCCGTAATGTTCAGCCAAGTTCACTATAAATTCATGACTGGATAGTTGACGTTATTGGTATTACTTCGGATCAGACGCACACTGCTTATTATGACTTGGAGCAATACTGCTTTTTTGTGAAGCTGCTTTCCCCGTTGGTGTTGGAACGGATTTTGCAGAAATTTGAAGGAAAAGCTGAATTCCGCCATCGCGATAATTCGGTGAGTACAGTTACTATTTCAAATGCTGATGTTGATTATAAACAAGTCAGAGTATTTAATTTGCCTCCTGAGGTAGAAAACTGCTACTTAAAAGACGCATTATCTAAATACGGTGACGTCAGACAAATTCGTAATGAACGATGGTCAAGCCAGCATAGATTGCAATGCTTTAGTGGCGTTCGTTCTGTCGATATGCATGTCAAACAAAACATTCCATCTCATATTTTGGTTTGTGGCTACAAAGCGCACGTTATATACAATGGACAGGCTTTGACTTGTCATATATGTAATGAAAGTGGGCATCTTCGGCAAAACTGTCCAAAAAAGATGTTTGTATTGCAGAATAATTTACAACAGCGTAAAAGGTTAACACTGGCTGATCTTGTGACTGAAAATCAGATGACGGGTGGTGAAATTTCCAGCATTTCGGGGAATGTAGACGACAGGCCACAAAATACTCTTGAAGCATTTCCACCATTACTCAGGAAAGACACTGTAGACAATCCGGCTGGAAAAATTAGTATAGCCACTAACAAGAGACGTCGAACTTGTGACGGCAGTAGCACAGATGAAGAAGATATCAACCTATCGCTGAAAGCTGTAGGTGACATTCAGAAAACAGTACTGGAAACAGTTTCAGACAATATTGTCAGCATAGATTCGAACTCTGAGTCAAGTACATCAGTAGACAGATCGAATATGCTACCATCACCTGAACAGGTCGAAGTGACATCACAGTCCCATTCTGTAGCGCTGGACGCGCCAGTCGATGGCAATGCGCTGCTCTTGGTGACGCCACAACCCCGCGCTGCAGTACCCGTACGTCAATCAATGCAGACAGATTCACTCGCAGATGCAACTGAAAGCAAACATGACGAGGTAGCGAGTGATTGTCAACAACAGGCGACGTCACAGCCCAAATCCCAAGACGAAGAAGCGGAGTTTTACAACAATAACACACAAACAGTAAACGAAAGTGTTCATAGAAGTGATGGGGCATTGGAAGAGTGTTTGCAAACTGCTTCTGCGCCGCCTTTGGCAGACGAGATGGTGGCACACGACTGCCCCTCAGATCCACCGACACCGCTCTCGGCGGAAAACTGCTCAGGGGGTGGGCGGAGCAGACATTCGGTGAAGGCTAGTGTCAATGCAAACCGCAAGAAAAGTAAAAAGAAAGGTTCTAATGCAAACCGTGACGGTGGTCTCCAGTCAGATTCTCAGGAAGTATACGGCATGGAGTGGCATGAAATGATAGACTAGCGGGAAAAAGGTCACTCCCCTATGTTACAGTCATATACGATTACCACGTTAAACATTAATAGAATACAGTCGGATGTTAAAATAGCTGCTCTGAAACAGTTTCTGTATGAGTCAGCGACGGATATTGCTCTCCTACAGGAAGTGGTATTCCCACAATTAAATTTTTCCAATTGCGTTGATTTTTACAATATTTCCACTGAAACGAATGTTGGCACGGCCATTTTAGTTAGAGAAGGCATCCCCGTACATGACTTTGATAAATTAGAATCGGGGCGAGGTATTGGAATAAATATAGCAGGAGTTACTATAGTCAATTTATATGCTCCTTCTGGCAGCAGTAATAGAGCTGCAAGAGCCGCATTCTGTAATGAAAGCGTAATTTATTTACTGAGGAAAAACCCCCTCCAACTTATAATAAGGGGAGATTTTAATTGTGTATTGAGTCGAAAGGATCAAATCCGCAACTTGAATTACTCAACTGACTTGAGACGTCGTGTTGTTGATTTAAAATTAAAAGATGCGTGGGAAATAAAATACCCAACAATGGTGAACTTCACTCATATTGTTGGGAATTCCTGTAGTAGAATTGACAGAATTTACGTATCGGAAAATTTAGCAGATAAAGTACTGAAAACAGAAACTGTTCCCATTAGTTTTTCCGATCATAGTGCGTTGCTGACCTGCGTAAATTTAACACCACAACCTACCCGAAGAGTAAGAAGCCAGTGGAATTTAAATATATCGTTATTATCAGAAGAAGACTTAGAAGATACCCTAACCAGAGCTTGGGAAATGTGTCTCCGTTCACTGAACAACTTTCCAAGTATGATAGAATGGTGGACCCAACGAGCGAAACCGAAGCTAAGGAAAGTTTTAATATCTTTTAGTATAGATATGGCCAGAGAAAGGAAACAGACTGTAGAATTCTACTACAGCGTGCTCAGGGACCTCTACGATCAGACAGATGCAATTCCTACAAGATTAAAAGACATCAAGAAAATAAAAGCAAAGTTAATAAGTCTGAAACGTAAGGAACTGGAGGGACTTAAAATAAAATCCAAAGCAAAGTCAGTCACTGAAGATGAGACTGCTGCATTGTACCACCTTGTCAGACACGCCAAAAATAGAAGAAGTTTCATGGATGAACTGCAAATAGATGATGGTACCATAATCACCACCCAGAAGGAAATAATTAAAGAGATCTCAGCGTACTATGAACGTATGTATGCGTCAGGGGAAACAAACGAAGAAGAATACGATGAGCTCTTTGGTACATATCTTCCACGAATATCGCGAGATGGTGATGAGAACATTTCTTCGGACATCACCAAGGAAGATGTATTAGAAATCGTGTGCAGCTCCCCCGCTAGAAAATCTCCAGGACCTGACGGACTGCCCATTGAATTCAATAAACGATTTTGGACCCTAATAGGAGAAAAGTTCACCGAAATTGTCAATGAAGTCTTACAAGGAAAGCCAGTTCCTGCAGAGTTCAAACAATGCAAAATCGTGTTGATCCCGAAGAACAGAGGTTGCAAAAAAATAAACAACCTAAGGCCGATTTCGCTTTTAAATTCAGATTATAAAATTATAGTTCGAGTAATTAACAAGCGCTTTACACCATGCACTGCTGACATCATAGGCCAACAGCAGACTTGTGCTTTTAGAAAAACGATTTTACAAACTGCGGCTTTGTATCGCAATGTCATTGCGCTAGCGCAGGCAAGTAACATAAAATGTGGACTGCTTTTCATAGATTCCATAAGGCATTTGATCAAATTAATCACAAATACCTGATAGAGATAATGCGCCGTATGGACTTCCTGCCAAAAACCATCGACATCATCAAGAACATGGCAATGGGTGTTACTGCACAAATCTCCGTTAACTGTCAACTGACAAAAAAAATTGAAATAAAAAGGGGTGTTACCCAAGGAAGCCCCTTATCCATGCTCCTGTTCGTTATATCGCTGGAACCTTTCTTGAGACAGCTACAGCACAGGCCGACAGGCATTACCATTCAAGGAACAAAGACCGTGGTAGGTGCTTACGCGGACGATGTAGGCGTAATCATCAGAGACCAAACAGATGTGACGCAACTAGAGATGGTACTCGCAAAATACTGTTCCGCATCAGGTGCGAGGGTAAATGAAAATAAAAGTAAGTTTCTAAATATAAAACGGCTTGCTAACTTACGCATTGAGTGGGCGAACCATGTTAATGAACACAAAGCTCTTGGAATGGCATTGACAACGTCCCTTTTAAAAATGATAGCAATAAATTGGCGGGAGGTGGCAAGAAAAATCAAGGGAGCTTTGATTGAAAACTGTCAACGTAGTATAGACCAGTTCCAGAGAATACTGTTTATCAACATGTATATTTTATCCAAGGTCTACTACATAGCACAGGTTCTCCCCATTCCATCAATGGTGGCGAAGACGATCATGTCCACCTTAGCAAAGTTCTTGTGGAAAGGGGAATTGTTTCGACTGCCGGTGAAGACAGCAGTTTTGGATCCAAGCAATGGAGGAATGGGTCTAACCGACATCAAGTCTAAAGCGATGGCATTGTATGTCAAACGAACATGGAGCATAATGTGTAATGGTCCAGGGTGCATTACAGCAAAACTATACGATATTGTCAGGCCAGAAAGTGTAGAGCCGCCGATAAATATACAAAAAATAAGTTTTAAGCTGAAACACATTAGGGAGTATTATCTTGAACTAAGTTATCTCAGCAAAAAGATTTTAAACTCCAAAAACGTTACAGCAAAGGCGATTTTAGCTGAAAGACGGAAACATGAAAGGAAAAATAACATAGAAACCAAATATGCTGGAATAGCATGGAATGTGGTCTGGAAAAACATCAGTAGTGATCTTCTTTCGTCTGACGTGATAACAGCGTGGTACAAGGTAGTCAATAAAATCATCAGCACTAATGAGAGTCTCTTTGCCGTCGGTTTAGGTGACACAAACCTCTGCAGCAAATGCAACCTCGTTGATAGTGTGCCTCATCGTTACACTTGTGGAGATCGGATTATCAACTGGAGGTGACCAGGGAGAAAATTGCTCAAATAACAAGAACTTCAGCAAACAATGTACCGACTAACATTTTCTTCAGACCAGAGGAAAGTTACTACCCTCAGGCAAAAAATAACACAGTGATTTGGTTAATGGGCAAATATACAAGTTATGTTTTTAACAATATTGGGAGCGATGAACATATTGAATACAAGATGTATATGGAAAATGAATTCGAGAAAATACTCAAATATCAGAATCACAATAAGAAATATGGTAACATGCTCCGAATTGTCTTCAACCGAATGGGTATAGGTTAGGAACTGGATTCCCAGTAGAGAGGGAATGGGTTGGGTCACGTTCCCGACCCTAACCTCACCTGCAAGTCACACATGAAAAATAAATCAGCAGTACAGCAGATACCAGAATACGGCGACAAACATCTGGTGTCTGATATAAAGGAAGACCTTGAACTCCCTATGGATGCGTTTAGAAGGCTGGAACTGACAAAAAATAACAAGGCAGTGAAGTATTTTCCGATGTCGCTGTTCGGGACTGCTCGTCTGTCCAGGTAATTTACCCTGGAAGGAACACACATGAAGGATTTACTGAATGATTAATTTGGGTCTGGGAAATGATTATGAGAAACCTCAGGCTGCAGAAGAAGAAAATGTGCCGTGCTGAACTGTCACCACTTGAAGGTGACAGTGAAGGTGCTAAATTGTGCTACTGCTAAAGCTCATTTTTTGAATGCTGTAATTCATGACTGCAATTATCTGTCACCTTATTTATGTCATTTCATTGTAGCCATTTTTGTTACTGTTTCTAGTGAATAAAAAAAAAAAGCGGTTCTAGGCGCTTCAGCCTGGAACCTCGCGACCGCTACGGTCGCAGCTTCGAATCCTGCCTCGGACATTGATGTGTGTGATGTCCTTAGGTTAGTTACGTTTAAGTAGTTCTAAGTTCTGGGGGACTGATGATTTAAGATGTTAAGTCCCATAGTGCTCAGAGCCATTTGAACCATTTTTGAACCATTTTTGAACCATGACAAATGATGAAATATAATTGCAGAGATTGTGGCAAGGAAGATGTCTCTCTAGTAGACAGGATATGTCGTTCACTAAAATTCTACAGACTCGCTTTTAGCTTTTAGGGCTCCACTGTCTCATAAAAAGGCTTACGTTGTAAGTGCCAAAGAAACTGGTATAGGCATGCGTGTTCAGATACAGCGGTATGTAGACAGCCAGATTACGGTGCTGCGCTCGCCAACGCCTATGGAAGACAACAAGTGTCTGGCGCAGTTGTTGGATCGGTTACTGCTGCTACACTGGCAGGTTAACTGGATTTAAGTGAGTTTGAACGTGGTGTTACAGTCGGCGGGCGAGCGGCGGGACACAGCATCTCCGAGGTAGAGATGAAGTGGGGATTTTCCGGTACGACCATTTCACGAGTGCACCGCGAATATCAGGAATCCGGTAAAAAAATTAAATCTCCGACATCGCTGCGGCCGGAAAAGATGCCTGCGAGAACGGGAACAACGACGACTGAAGAGAATCTTTCAACGTGACAGAAATGCAACCCTTTCCCAAATTGCTGCAGATTTCAATGCTGGGCCATCAACAAGGGTCAGCGTGCGAACTATTCAGCGAGACATCATCGATATGGGCTTTGAGCAGTAGGCCCAGTCGTGCACTCCTGATAGCTGCGCAACACGAAGCTTTACGCCTTGCCTGGACCTCTTCAACACCGACATTGGATTGTTGATGACTGAAAAAATGTTTCCCGGTCGGAAGAGTCTCGTTTCAAATTGTATCGAGCGCATGGACGTGTACGTGTATGGACACAGCCTCATGAATCCATGTGTTCTGCATGTCAGCAGGGGACTGTTCAAGCTGGTGGAGACTCTGTAACGGTGTGGGCCGAGTGCAGTTGGAGTGATATGGGGCCCCTGATACGTCTAGATATAACTCTGACAAGTGATTCGTACGTAAGCATCCTGTCTGATCACCTGCATCCATTCCTGTCCGTTGTGCATTCCGACGGACTTGGACAATTCCAGCAGGACAATACGTGCAGAATTGCTACAGAGTGGCTCCAGGAATATTCTTCTAAGTTTAAACACTTCCGCTGGCCAGCAAACTTCCCAGACACGAACGTTATTGAGCATATTTGGGACGCCTTGAACGTGCTGTTCAGAAGAGATCTCCAACCCCTCGTACTCTTACGCATTTATGGACAACCATGCAGGATTGATGGTGCCAGTTCTCTCCAGCACTACTTCAGCCATTATTTGAGTTCATGCCACGTCGTGTTGCTCGTGGGGGCCCTACACGATGTTAGGAAGGTGTACCAGTTTCTTTGTCTCTTCAATGTAGTTCCCGCACTTGAACTAGTGATGCCAGAGGCACATGGAATCTTGTTTAAATTTGTTAAAACAAAAATTACAGGTGAGGCAAGATCGAGACTTCAAGTTCTCGAGAGACCGAGTGCGTGGAAAGAGAGGAAACGTATTTTGAAAGAGATTCACAAAAGTAAGCGGACGATAAACCATTATCCTTGCAGAATATTTCACGGAAGCTAAGGTTACGGCGAACCAATATCAGCATGAGAAAATAGGACTGACGAAATGCAGAGACACTTTATGAAAATCATAAACGGTGCCATAAATAGAGAGAACAGGAATAGCATGTTTTATAGACAGGTTGAGGAACGATCGAATACAGACGATAGTCGGAAGCCGTGGCGACGGAGCTGAATTATCTGTATTGGTGGAATTAGCGTTACGGGAATGAAGTGTTCTGTTGTCAATGAAAGGAAGAGGAATAGCCCCGCAAACAATGATTCTGTGCACGAAAAATACGATGAAGTCGCCTAGGGAAACTAAAGAGTTAAGATATTGTACACGTGGGTTACGAGAGCATATAGCAACTAAGTGTAGGAGAAACAAGGATGAAGAAAGGGTTCTCGCTATGATGGCGAAACAATTTACAAATTTCTGCTGTGGCTGTGATCAACCAGGTCACACAAGATTGGAATGCACGGCATGGGCAAGGAAAGTGAAGGAAATAGATAACCAGCACATTAAAAGTGAGTTGCAAAGAGGTCAACGAACTACATTTGCTGCATGAATGGAGGTACCACAGTGTAATCTGGCAGAGAACTACCATGGTAAAATATGTGACTTGTTTCCACAGTAAACGAACAGCGCACTACGCTAAGGATTGTCATGAAGGCCCTTGTGATGCATAGAGAAAGGTTACAGTGCCAATGTCTCATAAGGCAGAGAAAGCACACGGAAAGTACAGCGTGACGAAGCAGCACTGTCGAATATTGTCACGTTAAATAAGGGCACTGATAAGGTGATAGATTGTGCGACAGAAAATGATGTGTTACTGTTGTATTGTGTAAAGATGAAATTAAAGCCCTTAATAGCTACAGGCGCACAGCCCTCTGTATTTGTTAACGTAAAGGAGGATTCCTGAAATCTTTTCAGTTAGAATAGATAAAGCAGAAAGTCTTCGGCTGAAGGATGTCACCAGAGAAGTGGTAAGCACGTTAGGTGCGATGAAACTACACGTAAGTGTCGAAGATGATGGATAAGTTCGGCACAGGTTTCATGTGTGTGGATCAGGATTAGACATCCCATATAGCGGGTTGATCGGTAGAAATTTTTTAATGCGGCGTCAAGTTAAATTATATTGTATGGGAAAGTGTTAATATTTAAAGAGCAAGATAAACCCATAACTGTGGAGGAAGTACTGAAAAAAAAAAAAAATGAGTTCGAGGCCAGTCAGGGGTCCAAAGGGAAATCTGGCGAGAGAGAAAAAGACATTGCAGTTGAAAGAGGAAAGTAAAGTACCGCGAGATACATTATGTGATCAAAAGTATCCGGACACCTGGCTGAAAATGACTTACAATTTCGTGGCGCCCTCCATCGGTAATGCTGGAATTCAATATGGTGTTGGCCCACCGTTACCCTTGATGACAGCTTCCACTGTCGTAGGCATACGTTCAATCAGGCGCTGGAAGGTTTCTTTTGGGTTCCAGACCATTCTTCACGGAGTGCTGCACTAAGGAGAGGTATCGATGTCGATCGGTGAGGCCTGGCGCGTAGTCGGCGTTACAAAACATCCAAAAGGTGTTCTATAGGACTCAGGTCAGGACTCTTTGCAGTCCAGTCCGTTAGAGGGATGTTATTGTCGTGTAACCACTCCACCACAGGCCGTGCATTATGAGCAGGTGCTCGATCGCGCTGAAAGATGCAATCGCCATCCCTGAATTGTTCTTCAACAGTGGGAACCAAGTAGGTTCTTAAAACATCAGTGTAGACCTGCGCTGTGATACTGCCACGCGAAACAGCAAGGGGTGCAAGCCTCCTCCATGAAAAGCACGACCACACCATAACACCGCCTCTGAATTTTACTGTTGGCACTACACACGCTGGCAGATGACGTGCACTGGGAATTCGCCATACGCACACCCTGCCATCGGATCCCCACATTGTGTACCGTGATTCATCACTCCACACAACGTTTTGGCTACGCTCCTTACACCAAGCGTGGTGTCGTTTGGCATTTACCGGCGTGGTGTGTGGCTTATGAGCAGCCGCTCGACAATCAAATTCAAGTTTTCTCACCTCCCGCCAAACTGTCATAGTATTTGCAGTGGATCCTGATGCAGTTTGGAATTCCTGTGTGATGGTCTGGATAGATGTCTGCCATTTACACATTCCGACCCTCTTCTACAGTTGGCAGTCTTGTCAGTCAACAGACAAGGTCGGCCTGTACGCTTTTGTGCTGTATGTATCCCTAGGGATATTTAGGAGAGTGGAAATCTCGTGTACGGACGTATGACACAAGTAACACCCAATCACCTGATCACGTTCGAAGTCCGTGAGTTCCGCAGAGCTCCCCGTTCTGCTGTCTCACGATGTCTAATGACTACTGAGGTCGCTGATATGGAGTAACTGGCAGTAGGTGTCAGCATAATGCACCTAATATGAAAAACGTATGTTTTTGGGGGTGTCCGGATACTTTTGATCACATAGTGTAGCAAAAGGTATGTGGTGATCCTGAAACAGGAAATTATGCAAGGGGTGTACTTTCTGTTGTGTCTAGACAAGACAGCCTAGACACAATGAGAGGAAGCCGAAAGGCACGCGCTAAGCTAAAGCTGGATGGCGTGAGGTCTGAAACAGGATACGTAATGAATGCTATAAAGAAAAGTACGTAGCTGCTGGAATACTTAACTTTAATCCATCCTTGTGGTACATCTGGAGATTGTGGCGATACAAGTGAGACTCTGTAGATACATGCAATGTTACTAATGGCGCCTTGCTAGGTCGTAGCCATTGACTTAGCTGAAGGCTATTCTAACTATCTGCTCTGCAAATGAGCGAGGCTTCGTCAGTGTAGTCGCTAGCTACGTCGTCCGTACAACTGGGGCGAGTGCTAGTCAGTCTCTCGAGACCTGCCTTGCGGTGGCGCTCGGTCTGCGATCACACAGTGGCGACACGCGGGTCCGACATGTACTAATGGACCGCGGCCGATTTAAAACTACCACCTAGCAAGTGTGGTGTCTGGCGGTGACACCACACTTTCTGCAGTCGTTAGTAAAATAAATAAGATAAAATAAATAAGATAATAAGATAAATCTGTTAGAGATCAGAATACAATTAAAGAACGTCTGGTTTGTGATGGAAGAGTTGTCGGAACTGGCAAAGGTACGTGTAGTAAAAGATGGTGACGTGGCTGTAGGATAAACATGAAGTCATGGTAGCGTTTACTAGAAGTTTGGGCAAAGTATGTAGATGTATTTCGTCCACGAGGCGACAAAATGTCACACACATACACAGAATTCTGATACCCCAGAACACGCAAGCACAGTGATAAACACTATACGGTACAGAAAACCTGAAACACAGAAACAGGTTTTGAAAGAGCGGATACAACAGATGCTGAAAAGATGACAACTGCCGAAAGCTAGGGCACATGTGACGCCCTTTTATTATTAGTCCCAAAGAAAGAGATGCCATTGGGAAACAGGCGAGTCGTAGTTGACTACAGGCATTTAAATGAAATAACTGCAGGCGATATATTTCCACTATCAAATATCTCCAGTATCTTGCACCAAGCAGTACAAGCAAAGTACTTCTCTATGCCTGAACATACAAGCGGATACTGTACTGAAGGAGGAGCCGCACAGAGAGAAGATGGTGTTCATCTGAAACTATCAAACTACAAATACAGACGAGTGCCATGGTACTCAAAGGATGCCTAGGTTGTTTCCAATGATTAATGAGCACACTTTTGGCAGCTCTGCGCGGAATTAAATATTTTGTGTACCTAGACGATTTAGAGTGTTACAGAAGAAACCTGCAGGAGCATAATGAGAAACTGCATTTAACTTTATGATAGGTTGTAACAACACAAGCGGCAAACAGAAAAGTGTGTATTCTTAAGAAAAGAGGTTATCTAATTGAGTCATTATATCATGGACAACAGAATCTCACTGGACGTGGCAAAAGTGGAAAAGGAGGAGATGAAGTTCTTTCCACAGCCAAGAACAGAGAAGGAATTGAAATCGTTTCTAGGCCTAATTGGGTACTACGCAACAATCATAGCAAAGTGTAGCAAAATTGCAAGGTTACTCCATGAATTGCTAAAGAAAGAAGTAAAATATGAATGGAATGAAAGCAAAAAAAAAAACGCTTTTTAGAGGCTAAGGGAGCAATGGGTTAACCCCCCCCCGCTACTCCGCTATTCAGATTTTACAGTGCCATTCATAGTTAAACAGATGCAAGTAATTCAGCTTTAGGCACGGTTCTACCGCAAGGCAAGAAAGTTGATCAAGTGTTGCCCATTGCATACACTTTAAGATCATTAAACAAGGCGGAATTAAATCATTTTATCACAGAGAAAGAATTGTTGGCTATAGTATTTTAAGTAAAGCAATTCCAACCGTACATATATGGATGATGGTTTACGGTTGTAACAGGCAGTTAACCATTAACATTGATATTCGGTGTAAAGTATCCTAGTTTGAGACTTCTGAAGTGGAGACTTAAACTCAAAGAATATGACTATGAAGTAATCTATAAGTCAGGTAGGCTGAATAGCAATGCAGGTCCTCTCAGCAGAATGCAGCTCAGTGAGTGTGTCCATAATAACGGCGAAGAGTTGGATGGAAAGAAAAAGGATGATCATGTGAGCAGACGGAAAACTCAAGTGGGCGCTGAAATACTTGAAGGTGATGAGATGACATCAGTAAACGCAAAGGCAGATGTTAGAGTGAGCAAAATTAGTCCTCAGGGAAAGCAACGAATACTAAAAGAGATGCACAATAATCTATTGGGAGGGCATCAGGACATGCATGGAACGTCCGACAGGATAAAGCAGTATAAGCAATAGAAAGGAATGAAAGCGATGTAGAAGAATACATACATAAGTGTCTATCGTGCGAAAAGAATAAGTTCACACAAGCAAAGACAAAAATGACGTTGGTAATAACAGACATGGCCGAAAATATATTTGAAAAGTGTTCAGTGGACATTGCAGGTCTCCTAAATTTATCACGAATAGGTAAAGATGCATACGGACACTCCAAGATAATTTAAATGAGTTTATGTTAGCTGTGCCAATAGATCAAAAATACGCCGATACAGTAGCAGAACATATAATTTTTTGGTATGAAATTCCGTCATTGCTTCTAACTGATCAAGGGTCAATTTATTAAGTGATCTTTTTAAGAGAGTTTGTAAATTGTTGTTATTAGCAAGATACACACAGCGGCATACCATCCAGAATCAAACGGTACACTAGAAAGGAGTCGCCAAACATTGATAGAGTATTGAGACATTTTGTGGCAGGCGATCAAAGTGTACGTTAGAAGTGGGTACCATATGCAATTTTTGTATTCAACACGTCACCACACAGTAGAACAGGGTACATATCTTTTGAACTGATACCTGCCGGAAAGGCAAACATCCCAGGAACATTGCAAAAAGAATAAAAGAATAAACAACGGTAAGCTATGACTATGAGTCATATGTGAACAGATTGAAAGCCAGAATGCAGGAAGCACACAATGTAGCAAGACAATCAATAATACAACACAAAAGGCTAACAAGGAAGAGTATAATGAACGGCAAAATCCAAAAGCATTCGAAGTAGGTGATACAGTGCTGCTATACGGGGAAGCAGTAAGACGTGGCAGATCTAGGAAATTAGACTCACAGTGGCGAGGACCAGATGAAGTACTCAGATCAGAATCGCCGAATGCAGTCATAAAATTAAGAGGAAACAGAGAAAGTAAGGTACATGCAAACAGATTAAAAGTGTTGTGGCGCAGCAAGACAGCCACGCCACGGAAGTAGCCGAAAGGCACGCGTTTAGTTCACGCAGGCAAGAGAGGTCTGTAACAGGATACGTAATGAATGCTATAAAGAAAAGTACGTAGCTTCTGGAATACTTAACTTTAATCCATCCTTGTTGTATACATCGCTCTTGACGCTACAAGTGAGACTCTTTAGATACAAGCTATGTAAGGCTAATGGCGCCTTGCTAGGTCGTAGCCATGGACTTAGCTGAAGGCTATTCTAACTATCTGCTCGGCAAAGGAGCGAGGCTTCGTCAGTGTAGTCGCTAGCTACGTCGTCCGTACAACTGGGGCGAGTGCTAGTCCGTATCTCGAGACCTGCCTTGTGGTGGCGCTCGGTCTGCGATCACACAGTGGCGACACGCGGTCCGACATGTACTAATGGACCGCGGCCGATTTAAAACTACCACCTAGCAAGTGTGGTGTCTGGCGGTGACACCACAAAAAGAGTACTTTTAATTTTGGGTATGACACAGGCAGGACGAACACTAGCAGACACGGCAAGCGCAAACGCAAAACCATTGACAACGAATTACGAAGTTTCAAAAATGGATAAGTCTTCAGGGTTATACTATGATAATTTAGGAGAAGTAGAAATATACACTACCACATGGAGGAGAGTAACATATGTAAGTTTAGATGGTATAACTGATCGTTTTCAAAAGGCGGAAAGATATGGCAGACGTGTAGTACATAGATGTAGGGTCACTCTAAAAGAACTTACTGTAGGTTTAATAGAAAATAGTTTGGCAGACCAACAGGTGACTCGTCACATAGAAAATGCAACAGAGTTGCAAAGTTTAGTAGACTAGTTGACAAGGCGTGAGACAAGAAAGAAGATATACCTGTTGAACTTCGTCGGTGAGGTAGGTATGACACTGTTTGGTACGCTGGAAGAAGGAACTGCTATGTGCTACAGGGAACGCTTGGAGTAAACGAAGGAGGATTCCAAAAAATAGGTGGCAGCGGTGAGTGTCATATTAACAGGGGTAAACAGAACAGTTAGTATGATGAAAGAAGAGGAGACACGTTAAAATTTGGGGTGGAAAGAAAAGAAAGCTACATTATGTCGTATGTTAAGGAGGCAGACATAGGGCTTAAAGGAGTTTTAACGTATGGAATCATTGATGAACTAGTACTGAAATGTATGTATTTACAAACAGAACCAGGCTATGAAGAAATGATAAATGCTGTAGTTAACGCACAGAAAGGCATACTGCAGCTTCACGTAATAAACCCGATAGAAATTGTGGAGTTTCTCATTCAAAAAGTTCCCTGTTCCTCTAGGAGAATCATCGGGATATCTCTTGTTAAAGTTAATCGATGTAGATGTAGGGCTATTTATAGGTTGTTGTTGTTGTTGTTGTTGTGGTCTTCAGTCCTGAGACTGGTTTGATGCAGCTCTCCATGCTACTCTATCCTGTGCAAGCTTCTTCATCTCCCAGTACTTACTGCAACCTACATCCTTCTGAATCTGCTTAGTGTATTGATATCTTCGTCTCCCTCTACGATTTTTACCCTCCACGCTGCCCTCCAATGCTAAATTTGTGATCCCTTGATGCCTCAAAACGTGTCCTACCAACCGATCCGTCTTTTGGTCAAGTTGTGCCACAAACTTCTCTTCTCCCCAGTCCTATTCAATACCTCCTCATTACCCACCTTATCTTCAGCATTCTTCTGTAGCACCACATTTCGAAAGCTTCTATTCTCTTCTTGTCCAAACTGGTTATTGTCCATACTTCACTTCCATACATGGCTACACTCCATACAAATACTTTCAGAAACGATTTCCTGACATTTAAATCTATACTCGATGTTAACAAATTTGTCTTCTTCAGAAACGATTTCCTTGCCATTGCCAGTCTACATTTTATATCCTCTCTACTTCGACCATCATCAGTTATTTTACTCCCTAAATAGCAAAACTCCTTTACTACTTTAAGTGTCTCATTTCCTAATCTAATCCCATCAGCATCACCCGATTTAATTTGACTACATTCCATTATCCTCGTTTTGCTTTTGTTGATGTTCATCTTATATCCTCCTTTCAAGACACTGTCCATTCCGTTCAACTGCTCTTCCAAGTCCTTTGCTGTCTCTGACAGAATTACAATGTCATCGGCAAACCTCAAAGTTTTTACTTCTTCTCCATGAATTTTAATACCTACTCCGAATTTTTCTTTTGTTTCCTTTACTGCTTGCTCAATATACAGATTGAATAACATCGGGGAGAGGCTACAACCCTGTCTCACTCCTTTCCCAACCACTGCTTCCTTTCATGCCCCTTGACTCTTATAACTGCCATCTGGTTTCTGTACAAATTATAAATAGCCTTTCGCTCCCTGTATTTTACTCCTGCCATCTTCAGAATTTGAAAGAGAGTATTCCAGTTGTCAAAAGCTTTCTCTAAGTCTACAAATGCTAGAAACGTAGGCTTGCCTTTTCTTAATCTTTCTTCTAAGATAAGTCGTAAGGTTAGTATTGCCTCACGTGTTCCAACATTTCTACGGAATCCAAACTGATCCTCCCCGAGGTCCGCTTCTACCAGTTTTTCCATTCGTCTGTAAAGAATTCGTGTTAGTATTTTGCAGCTGTGACTTATTAAACTCATAGTTCGGTAATTTTCACATCTGTCAACACCTGCTTTCTTTGGGATTGGAATTATTATATTCTTCTTGAAGTCTGTGGGTATTTCGCCTGTGTCATACATCTTGCTCACCAGATGGTAGAGTTTTGTCATGACTGGCTCTCCCAAGGCCATCAGTAGTTCTAATGGAATGTTGTCTACTCCCGGGACCTTGTTTCGACTCAGGTCTTTCAGTGCTCTGTCAAACTCTTCACGCAGTATCTTATCTCCCATTTCATCTTCATCTACATCCTCTTCCATTTCCATAATATTGTCCTCAAGTACATCGCCCTTGTATAAACCCTCTATATACTCCTTCCACCTTTCTGCCTTCCCTTCTTTGCTTAGAACTGGGTTTCCATCTGAGCTCTTGATATTCATACAAGTGGTTCTCTTCTCTCCAAAGGTCTCTTTAATTTTCCTGTAGGCAGTATCTATCTTACCCCTAGTGAGACAAGCCTCTGCATCCTTACATTTGTCCTCTAGCCATCCCTGCTATTTATAGGTACAAGAGAAAGAGTTGCAGCAGTAAACAACAATTTAACATGAACTCCTAAAAACGTTATAATAATCAGCTATATTGGGTCACTTACAAGCCATCTTTACTTGAGTGTGCCAGCCATCGTTCCAATTTAGGTTATTTGTAATCCCTAAGTATTTAGTTGAATTTACAGTCTTCAGATTTGTGTGACTTACCGCGTAATCGACATTTAGCTGATTTCTTTTAGTATTCATGTGAATAATTTCACACTTTTCCTTATTCAGGGTCAATTCCCAGTTTTCGCACCATACAGGTATATTATCTAAATCAATTTGCAAACACGATTTACTCTACTTGTCTGATGACTTTACAAGACGGTAAATGACAGCATCATCTGCAAACAATCTAAGACGGCTACTCAGATTGTCTCATATGTCGTTCATATAGATCAGGAACACTAGAGGGCCTATAACACTTGCTTGGGGAACGCCGGATATTATTTCTGTTTTACTCGATGAGTTTCCGTCTATTACTACGAACTGTGACCTTTCTGACAGGGAATCACGAATCCAATCGCACAATTGAGGCGATACTCTGTAGGCACGCAGTTTGGTTAGAAGACGCTTGTGAGGAACGGTGTCAAAAGCCTTCTGGATATCTAAAAATATGGAATCAATTTGACATCCCCTGTCGATGGCACTTATTACTTTATGCGTATAAAGAGCTAGTTGTTTTTCACAAGAACGATATTTTCTGAAACCGTGCTGACTATGTGTCAATAAATCGTTTTCTTCGAGGTATTTTATAATGTTCGAATACAGCATATGTGCCAAAACCATACTGCAAATTGCCGTTAGAGATATAGGCCTGTAATTCAGCGGATTACTCCTACTTTATATAATATATGTTAAAAATTACTCCTACTTCCCTTTTTGGGTATTGGTGTGACTTGAGCAAATTTCCAGTCTTTAGGGACGGATCTTTGTTTCAGCGAGTGGTTCAAATGGCTCTGAGCACTATGGGACTCAACATCTTAGGTCATAAGTCCCCTAGAACTTAGAACTACTTAAACCTAACTAACCTAAGGACATCGCACACATCCATGCCCGAGGCAGGATTCGAACCTGCGACCGTAGCAGTCTCGCGGTTCCGGACTGCAGCGCCTAGAACCGCACGGCCACCACGGCCGGCCTTGAGTCGATCACTCGTCATAACCTTTAGGGGTGATTTCCTCAAAAACGCGGGGGTGTTGACCCAAAATATCTTAGATTCCTTCGTTTTGGGTTGTACACAAGCGACCAGCCAAATCTGAGCCGAATCGGTTGGCCGTGTCTGAGGCCTTCCCCTTGAGAGAGGAACCTGACTGGTATACAATCTGGACCGAATGCCTTGCCTTTATTAAGTGATTTAAGCTGCTTCGTTACTCCGAGGATATCTACTTCCATGTTTCTAATCTTGCCAGTTGTTCCTGATTGGGATTCAGGAATCTAATAAAATTGGGCTATGCTGAGGAAATTATATTAGGAAATGAGACACGAAAAGTAGGCGAGTTCTGCTAATTCGAAAGCAAAATAGCTGATGACGGTCGATTAGAGATGATATAAAACGGAGACTGGCCATAGGCAGAAAAATACGTTAGTAAGCCAAACTTGTACGGTATGTGCTGTATTTTGGATATGCTTCTTTATAGACTGCGCTTGCGAATCACCTTGTTAGACCGAAATAGGCGAAATATAGTAAATTGAATTGTTGCCGAAATCATCCCTTAATAATAACACTGGTAATGGAAAGGCCAGTACATATATTAACAAAGCTTTTCTGAACTGAACTGTGAGCAACACAAATATGCATCCCGCAGCGACATAAGTAAAACTGGCTACAAGTTACAACATGTTAGAGAATTCTACCTCCAAGCCAGTTTCGTAAACGTTAGATCATTAAAGACGAACCACATGACAACAGGAGACTGTGTGTATGTGAGTGACAAAAGACGAGAAAACCAGGTAGTGTTGTTGTTGTGGTCTTCAGTCCTGAGACTGGTTTGATGCAGCTCTCCATGCTACTCTATCCTATGCGAGTGTCTTCATCTCCCAGTACCTACTGCAACCTACATCCTTCTGAATATGCTAAGTGTATTCATCTTTTGATCTCCCCTCTACGATTTTTATCTCCTATACTTCCCTCCAGTACTAACTTGATGACCCCTTGATGCCTCAGAACTCCTGTCAAGTGATCCCTTCTTCTAGCCAGATTATGCCAAGAACTTCTTTTTTCCCCAATTCCATTCAGTACTTCCTCGTTAGTTACGTCATCTACCCATCTAATCTACAGCATTCTTCTGTAGCACCTCATTTCAAAGGTCTCTATTCTCTCCTTGTGTAAACTGTTTATCCTCCACGTTTCACTTCCAAACACGGATGCACTCCATATAAATACTTTCAGAAAAGACTACCTAAGATAAATTTATATTCGATGTTGACAAATTCCTCTTCTTCAGAGTTGCCTTTCTTTCCGTTGCGAGCCTACATTTTATATCCTCCCTACTACGACCACCGTCAGTTATTTTGATTCCCAAATAGCAAGACACATTTATTAATTTAAGTGTCTTACTTCCTAATCTAACTCCCTCAGCATCACCTGTTTTAATTCGACTGCATTCCATTACCCTCGTCTTGCTTTTCTTGATGTACGTCTTATATCCTCCTTTTAAGATACTGCCCATTCCGTTCAACTGCTCTTGTATGTCCTTTGCTGTCTCTGACAGAATTACAATGTCACCAGAAATCCTCAAAGCTTTTATTTTATATCCCTGGACTTTAAATCCTACTCTATTTTTTTCTTTTGTTTCGTTTACTGCTTGCTCAAAATACAGATTGAATAATATCGGGAATAGGCTACAATCCTGTCTCACTCTCTTCTCAACCACTGCTTCCCTTTCATGCCCCTCGAATCTTAAAACTGTCATCTGGTTCCTGTACAAATTGTAAATAGCCTTTCGCTCCCTGTATTTTACTGCTGCCACCTTTAGAATTGGAAGGAGTGTGTTCCAATCAACATTGTCAAAAGCTTTCTCTAAGTCTGGAAATGCTGTAAACATAGGTTTGCCTTCCCTTAACCTATCTTCTAATAGAAGTTATAGGGTCAGTATTACCTCGCGGGTTCCTACATTTCTCCGGAATCCAAACTGATCTTCCTCGGGGTATGCTTTTATCAGTTTTCCCATTCCTCTGTAAATAAGTCGTGTTAGTGTATTTTAAACATAGCTGCGCAACAGCAACGGTTCCACGTAATAGGATTAAAAACAGCCGACCAGTTGCAAAGGATAAAGTAATCTTTACCTAGGTTTCGATAGATTTAAATCTATCTTCTTCAGAAGGCGGCCTGAGGACAATGAACATCGTAATTTATATTAAAAGGTATGAAACATAAGTCAAGAATAGAGTTTAATATATATTAGGAGAATCTTGTATTACAAAATATGAGAAGGATTCCTGGTACTTACAGTATTACACTAACATGGAGTGATATGTCATTGTCGTTTTTACAAACATCTGCATAGCTCCATTAGTCCAAATAAAATATAGCTCTGAGAATAGGGTTTGTCAGACAAATAAAAATAAGTACATGGAAGTTGGAGAGCGCATAAGCGACTGGGTAAAATCGGCCAGCGTAGTAGCACTGCAGCCAGGTCAGGTGGCGCTCAGGTCGCGAACTATGTGCCGATTGGCGTACTGAAGCAACATGTAAAATATCCATATTAACTGCGTCCTTAGATAGAGTGACAATAAATAAAAGGAAAGCATTTAACACTCCCGTTATGACATTGTGGGAGCCTTAGAATCAATAACGTAGATACATACATCAAAAGGCAGGTGGCGCTTACTCCATAAGTTACATGCAGTGGCATATACAGCCAGAATATAAAAGTTATATTATCATATTAGTGAAGCACATATATCGTATATAAATCAAATCTTTAAGAATAATCAGTAATGGCTCTTAAGACATAAATTACGAAACCTGGTCAACAATCCAGTTAATATACATTCTCAGGGAGCCAAGGTTTTAGAATAAGAGAAAATTACATGAGGGCCGATGTAGTGGCAGCCATACATCGTGAGAATACCACATTACATAAAAGGTAGTGAGCTTAAAGATTTGAAAGTGCATTATAGCTTCCTCAGGAAATAGACTACTGAGGTTACCAACATTAATGTTATATATTAAACAGTACGGGTTTAAAGCCTTCGAAGAATTGTCTACAGGCAAGGTTCAACTGATCGTTCAGTATATTACCGTCTTTGAGCTCTAGATGTTTCAAAATAAATAACTCTTCCCACAGATCTAGTCTCCGTCCTTTGACTTGTCTGTGTAGGATAACCGTGTCTTCTAACTGTTTGGGCGTATGGCCGGTTATCAAGAGGTGTTCAGCGAAAGTAGAGTTGTGAATATTCGCTCCTTTTTTACCTAATAGATGTTCTTTATATCGTGTTTTTACAGCTCTGCCTGTTTGACCAATATAGTATGAGGGGCAGTTATTACAGGTTAGTTCGTAAATACCTGAATTAGAAAACCAATCGCTGGCAATCTCTACTGACTGTACAAGATTTCTTTTTAAACTGTTATCTGTAGAGAAGGAGACGTTACAGTCATATTTTTTATTTAGAAGACGTTTAATCCTATATGATATGTTACCCAAGAAAGGGATGGAAATAAATGTTTTAGTTTCTGTGGTGTCTGTGGGGAGGTTATTGCTCAAAGTCGAACAATTTTGGGAAATTTTCTTATTGAGCAGGTAATCGATCATATTCTGGTTGTACCCATTATTAACAGCGATTGCTTTGATGACATTCAATTCCTTCAGTTGATCCGCAGGCGATAAAGGAGTGGTTACCATTCGGTGAATGGCGGAATGAAAAAACGCCAGTTTATGAGATTTTGGATGAGTTGAGTCAGCAGGAATGACATTATCTGAATATGTTTCTTTGCGGAAGATATTGAAATGGAAGGTATTATCTTGTATGGAAATTGTTAAATCGAGAAAATTAAGTTCACGTTTATCATTTTGAAGTTCTTTTGTGAAGGAAATTTTTTCATGTAAACCGTTGAAAGTATTGAAGAGCTGCTCTAACTCATGATCAGTGCCATCAAAAGCAACGAAAATGTCGTCAACATAACGTGCATAATAGCGGATTTTGTGGCGTAATTCTGAACTTGAATTGAAGAATATTGTTTCCAGGGCGTTGATGAAAACCTCTGCTAGAATACCGGCGAGGGGGCTACCCATTGCTAGACCATCTGGCTGTACATACATTTTCCCGTTAAATGTGAAGTAATTGTATTTTAAAATGACCTTAAGCAAACCAATGAGTTCCGCAATCTGAGTTTCACTTAGTTTTTTATGCTTAAGAAGATTCTCTTTTACAAGGTCTGTGGTTTCATCAACCGGGACATTTGTATAAAGGCTGACGATGTCGAAGGACACCAGTCTAGTGTCAGGTGTACATCTTACAGATTGAATATTGTTAATTAATTCCTTACTGTTTTTTACAGAAAAGTTATTTTCAAATGTGAAAGCATCTTTAATTTTAAAATGGAGGCGCCTAGCAAGAGTGTGATGTGGACTGCCTATACCATTCACTATAGGGCGGATCGGGTGATTTTGTTTGTGCAGTTTAAACTGACTTCTGAGCACGGGTGGTTTCGGGTTCATATTTATAAGCCCTTTCTTTTGAAACTTATTAAACAGGCTGACGGAATTAGTTAAAGTACGCCGGATTTCGTTTTGCAGTTCAGCAGTAGGATCTACAGTAACCTCAGTGATGTCGTTTTCCTCAAAAAACTTTACAGTCTTCTCTATATATTCATTTTTATAAGCCACGACAGCGGTGTTCCCTTTGTCACTCTTAGTGACTAAGGCGTCGTGCTCTCTAAGTTTATGATTAATGCTTTTTGCTATACTATATTCGCCCGACTGCCTATTAGGAAGTAATTTAATTTCTTTTTCTATTATGTTATTACATTCGTAGGCACATTTGACTTGCTCCGTTTTCTCTAATTTCAGAGATTCTAAACCGATTTTTAGATCTACAATGAGATTACAGATAACTGGATATTTGTTGAGTTTAGCAGGCAAGTTATATTTAAGGCCTTTACACAACAAGTCATTCTCAGCCTGCGTAAAAGTAATATTGGTTTTATTTAGTACTCTTTCGTAAAATAGGTGCTTGACACTATTGTCTGCTGTATTAACACTTTTACTTGTGGTCCTATTACTAAACTTCAAAAGCTTTCTTTTATGTCTAGCCTTGATTCCTTCTTTACGATTATAGAGCCATTCATTAATACTATTCCACAGGTGGTCAATTTGAAAATTACAAAGATCTTTAAAGGCTTTAGTTAAAAATAGGTGTATTATTCACTATTAAGAACATCTTTTTTCTTGTACAAATTAACTGTGCTATCCGAAATGACTAAATGCACTAACTTCTTTTTAATAGAAGGCACTCTGTTACACTGTTTAAAGTTTACGTACGCCTTCACATAATCAGGGATAATGTCTTTATCTAGGCACTGTTGATTAAAGTCAATAGCCATACCTGCTTTCACAATTTTTAATTTGATGTCCATATACCTGGATGCAGCTTTTGGTACCTCGGCAGGCAAGAATTTCAGTATTTTAAACATAGCTGCGCAACAGCAACGGTTCCACGTAATAGGATTAAAAACAGCCGACAGTTGCAAAGGATAAAGTAATCTTTACCTAGGTTTCGATAGATTTAAATCTATCTTCTTCAGAAGGCGGCCTGAGGACAATGAACATCGTAATTTATATTAAAAGGTATGAAACATAAGTCAAGAATAGAGTTTAATATATATTAGGAGAATCTTGTATTACAAAATATGAGAAGGATTCCTGGTACTTACAGTATTACATTAACATGGAGTGATATGTCATTGTCATTTTTACAAATCTCTGATGAAGTATCCTGCACTCCTGGGGCCTTGTTTCGACTTAGGCCTTTCAGTACCCAGTCAAATTCTTCTCGTAGTACCATGTCCCTCATCTCATGTTCATCTGGGTCTTATATATATATATATATATATATATATATATATATATATATATATATAAGACATAGATGACGATGAGATGAGGGACGTAGTACTACGAGAATTTGACAGAGTGTATATACTCCTTCCACATTTCAGCAACCCCTTCTTTGCTTAGGACTGGTTTTCCTAAACAATATAGAATCCAATCAACCATACACCTGCTGGGATACAGTGTGCAGAAACAACACATTTAAAATATACACATGTGACATTACATCAGCATGGCACAGAGTTGTTAAGAATACAATGCAGCGAAGGATCAGCTCCACGGAAAACGACTTAGTGACACTGATTAACACACCTGACGTGGATGAGTTGATTTCGCTCTTCGCCGTTTCCCTGTCTGTTGTCATTTAAACAACCCGAGATGGATTATAGTCCTGCTCTGTTAACAAGGCGGTCCGAAAGCATGTGCACGACAGACTTCCCACTTCGTCCCAAGTCCAGACTTATCCCATCACAAAGAATTACACTGTAATGTGGATAGGCCTACCTGGAAAGTATGTCATCTACGTAAATAATATGAGAGGCAATAATAAATTTATCGAATTAATTACCTATAAGGAAGTGATCTACCAAAAGAGTTGGTAACTTAAAAACATTATTTGGCAATACACTGGCAATAACACTCGTAAAGCTTGGAGTAGGTTAACACGCAGGAATTCTGAAGAAAGAATAAGAAGAAACACTTTAAAAGAAAAATTTAACTCTGAAAACAACAAAAATTGTAAGACTTAAGAAGGTTCTTTTTCTATTCTTATATTTTGTACTCAAATTTTAACTAAGAATATACATTTTTAAAAACACATCATATACACAAGTTTCAGAATATCAACATAACATTCAGCTGGAATACATAATCCTGAGTTGCATTTGACTGTATTATTAAACCGCTAGCACGGAACCTTAACCTAGTTGCGGGTTGCCTGTCTAAAGGCTTAGAGGGGCAACAAATATTCGAGTTCTAATATTTCGCGTGTTATTAGCTGAATTTAAAATTTTAAAATGCTGTCATAATCAGCTCATCAAGAGGTATAATCTGACGTTAAAAGTCTGACACAATGAGCAAATACTACAGTTAGAAAATACAAGTTTTCCTTAAAGCAGCGTAACAGACGGGGCGGACAGTAATCATTCGTCTATAAGAGCATTTAGCGACTTCCAAGAAACTTTTCACAAAATTTCGAACCTTTACAAAACTTTTTCTCGCTGACACCCCCCCCCCCCCCACAAAATTGTGGAACGAAACAGATTTATTGCTTACTACATTTTCGCTTTTCATGCAGAGTAAACTTAAGCACCAGAAATGATGTTTCAACTTCTTACTTGTTTATTACCATCTCTATTCGCAACGTACTTTGCAGACAGTATCTAAATATACCACCGAATGTGCCTCCAAAATAATATCGTGTGTACGAGACACAGCTTAGAAGATATGATGTCATAAACATTGAGGTGCGTGAAAAACGAGCTAATGCTCAAAACAGAACTCAAATTACGCACACTATGTTAATCCAGAATTTCATTAGGAGAGAACTAACCTTCCTAATGGACTTCAAACCTTTCCTATGATTTTTTCGTGCTTACATGCTTAAAGTCAAATGTTTAACAAACTAACTCATTAGTAAAGTAGGGATAGGACCGAGCTAGATACCCTGTAGAGCGCATTCCACTGACCCTAAACCACTTCGATTTTCGACTTCAGTGTCATCAGGGATCATTCATTGGAGGGCGGGGTGGGGTTCAAATGGTTCAAATGGCTCTGAGCACTATGGGACTCAACTGCTGAGGTCATAAGTCACTTAGAACTACTTAAACCCAACTAACCTAAGGACAACACACACACCCATGCCCGAGGCAGGATTCGAACCTGCGACCGTAGCGGTCGCGCGGTTCTAGACTGTAGCGCCAGAACCGCTCGGCCACCAGCGGCCGGCCGGCGGGATGGGGATCTGTTGTGTTTTCTGATGAAAGCTGGTACAGCCTCGGTGCCAGTGTGTTGGTTAGGACAGTTGAATGCCTGCAACTAACCAGTCTGCTAGGCACACTGTATCTACACCAGGAGTTTATGGTCTGTGAAGCGATTTCGTATGACAGTAGGAGCACTCTCGTGGCTATCGCACGCAATCTGGCTTCCAATTTGTTAGGTCAGTTCGGTGGTTCGACCTGTTGTGCTGTCATTCACGAACAGCATTCCACGGAGTGTTTTCCAACAAGATAACGCTCGCCCACATGCCGCTGTTGTAACCCAACGTGCTTAACATGGTGTCAACACGTTGCCTTGGACTGCCCCATCACCAGATCTGTCTCCATATAGCACACCGTCGGATGACAACTACAGCGTCATCCACAAACAGCATCCCTGTATTGACGACCAACTGGAATGGGCATGGGACTCCATCCCATAAACTGACATCCGGCATCCATACAACACAATGCATGCACGTCTGCACTTTTGAAGTCAGCATTCTGCCGGTTACACCATTTATTAATGTACAAGTATTTCATTACTGCAGTGGTTTCAAAAATGGTTCAAATGGCTCTGAGCACTTAGAACTTAGAACTTAGAACTACTTAAACCTAACTAACCTAAGGACATCAAACACATCCATGCCCGAGGCAAGATTCGAACCTGCGACAGTAGCTGTCGCGCGGTTCCAGACTGCAATGGTTATCTCGCGCTTGCATTATCTTGTGATCTGACATTGTTTAATCACATAAACATGCTAACTAGCGGAATGTATTCGTAAAATTTCATAACTATACATTAATTATTTTTTGGTGTTCCGATATTTTTTCTGTCAGTGTATTTTCAGTTTAAAAACGTAACTTTCAAGACATTTCATTCATTGTACTGTTGACATTTAGCTCTTTTGACGAATGTGTTTGCCGACCACAGATATAGCGCATTACATGTCTCCGGCGTCATCAAAATGGTTTAAATGGCTCTGAGCACTATGGGACTTAACATCGGAAGTCATCAGTCCCCTAGAACTTAGAACTACTTAAACCCAACTAACCTAAGGACACCAGACACATCCATGCCCGAGGCAGGATTCGAACCTGCGACCGTAGCAGTCGCGCGGCTCCGGACTGAAGCGCCTAGAACCGCTCGACCACCGCGGCCGGCCCCACGTCATTAACCAGGGGCATTGGTAATAATGTTTGACTCATCAGGGTGTATTAAGATCTGCACACTATCAGAAGAAAACTACGCAGTATAGGGGTTACGTGCAGAACCACATGAGCTGAAAAGTGGTTACTTAGAAGAAGCGTGGAAAGGGGACGGGGGAGGGGGGGGGGGACCTGCAGGTAGGCTAGTGGCGTGCCAGTTGTGCCGCCAGCCTTGGCCGGTGACTGCTGGACTGGCGCCAGCAGGTGGCGTGTCCCCAGCACGTGCGCACGCACCACGACTCACTGGACGGCGTAGCACGCTTCGCTGTTCCTCTCCACTGCATGTCGTTGGTCTCTAAACACACTTTCGAAGTCTTTATTTTACGTCCCTTTGGGGAACAAAAACACGACGACGGGAATAAAAAGGATACCGTACTGGCAGAAGGAAAGCTGTGAGGACGTGGCGGGAGTCGTGCTTGGGTAGAGCTCAGTTGGTAGAGCGCTTGCCCGAGAAAGGAAAAGGTCCCGAGTTCGAGTCTCGGTCCAGCACACAGTTTTAATCTTCCAGGAAGTTTCATATCAGCGCACACTCCGCTGCAGAGTGAAAATCTCATTCAGGATACAGTATGTAGCTTGGAGATTCCAAGGAAATCTTTCCTAAATGAGAGAAACCTTTCTTAGATACTGGCAGATTACTACTGTGTGGGTTCGGGACTCGAACCTGACACCTCCGCCTTTCAAGGGCAATTGCTCTACCGAACGAGCATGTTTTCTTCTTCTTTTTTTCCTGTCGGTCATCAGCTTAGGCTCAGCTTCATTTGCTATAATTGCAAATAAACCCGATGGCAGCTTTCTCTTAAAAAACTGTTTCCTAAATAAGTGTACATCTTGACTTGTGACTGTCTTGTTCAGTAAATATATTTTGCTTGAAAACCCAGTAAACCACCGTTTCTTTAAGATTTAGCGTACGGCTCATGTAACATTGTCAGGTAACAAAAGTCGTGGGGTAGCGATATGCACATATACAAACGGCGGTGGTATCGCATACACCAGGTATGAAAGGGCAGTGTCGTTTGTACTCAGCTGATCCATTTGAAAAGCATTCCGACGTCATTATGGCCACACAGCGGCAATTAACAGACATTGAAAGCGAAATGGTAGTTGGAGCTAGACGCCTGGGACAGTCCATTTGGGATATCGTTGGGGTATTCAATTTTCCGATATCCACAGTGTTAACAGTATGTCGAGAATACCAAATTTCGGGCATTGCCTCTCACCACGGCCAACACAGTGGTTGACGGCGTCCACTTAACGACCGAGAGCAGCGGCGTTTGCGTGGAGTTGTCGGTGCTAACAGACAAGCAACACTGCGTGCAATAACCGCAAAATTCAGTGCAGGAAATCAATGATTTAGGACGGTGCGGCGAAATTTTGCGTAAATGGGCTATGCCAGCAGTCGACCGACGAGATTGCCTCTGCTGACTTGCTCGAAGTCGCCTGCAGCGCCTCTCCCGGGCTCGTGGCCATGTCAGTTGGACCAGAGACGCGCTATTCACCCACGAGACTCAGAGGGCCATAGACACGGGTTCCCAGGTAGATGCCGTGTTTCTTTACTTCCGCAAGGCGTTCGATACAGTTCCCCACAGTCGTTTAATGAACAAAGTAAGAGCATACGCACTATCAAACCAATTGTGTGATTGGATTCAAGAGTTTCTAGATAACAGAACGCAGCATGTCATTCTCAATGGAGAGAAGTCTTCCGAAGTAAGAGTGATTTCAGGTGTGCCGCAGGGGAGTGTCGTAGGACCGTTGCTATTCACAACATACATAAATGACCTTGTGGATGACATCGGAAGTTCACTGAGGCTTTTTGTGGATGATGCTGTAGTATATCGAGAGATTGTAACAATGGAAAACTGTACTGAAATGCAGGAGGATCTGCAGCGAATGGACGCACGGTGCAGGGAACGGCCATTGAATCTCAATGTAGACACGTGTAATGTGCTGCGAATACATAGAAAGAAAGATCCCTTATCATTTAGCTAAAATATAGCAGGTCAGCAACTGGAAGCAGTTATTTCCATAAATTATCTGGGAGTACGGATTAGGAGTGATTTAAAATGGAATGATCATATAAAGTTGATCGTCGGTAAAGCAGATGCCAGACTGAGATTCATTGGGAGAATCCTAAGGAAGTGCAATCCGTAAACAAAGGAAGTAGGTTACAGTACGCTTGTTCGCTCACTGCTTGAATACTGCTCAGCAGTGTGGGATCCGTGCCAGATAGGGTTGATAGAAGAGATGGAGAAGATCCAACGGAGAGCAGCGCGCTTCGTTACAGGATCATTTAGTAATCGCGAGAGCGTTACGGAGATGACAAACTCCAGTGGAAGACTTTGCAGGAGAGACGCTCAGTAGCTCGGTACGGGCTTTTGTTGGAGTTTCGAGAAAATACCTTCACCGAGGAGTTAAGCAGTATATTGCTCCCCCCTACGTATGTATCGCGGAGATACCATGAGGATAAAATCAGAGAGATTAGAGCCAACACAGAGGCATACCGACAATCCTTTTCACGAACAATACGAGACTGGAATACGAGGGAGGACCGATAGAGGTACTCAAGGTACCCTCCGCCACATACCGTCAGGTGGCTTGCGGAGTGTAGATGTAGATGTAGATGTAGATGTAGATGTAGAAGACTGGGAAACGGTGGCCTGGTCAGATGAGTCTAGGTTTCAGTTGGTAAGAGCAGATGGTGGGCTTCGAATGTGGCGCAGATCCCACGAACCCATGGAGTCAACAAGTCATTGTGCATGCTTCTGGTAGCTCTGTAATGATGTGCGCTGTGTGTACATGAATTGGACTGAGTCCTCTGGTTCAATTGAACCGATCATTGACTGTAAATGGCTATGTTCGGCTAGTTGGAGGCCATTTTCAACCATTCATGGACTTCATTTTCCCAAACAGTGGAATTTTTATGGATGACAATGCGCTGGTTCACTGAGCTACAATTGTTTGCCATTGGTTTGATGAACATTTTGAATAACACGAGGGAGTCCCGTCGAACATGTATGGGACATAATCGAGTGGTCAGTTCACGCACAAAATCTTTCCCCGGCAACACTTTCGTAGCTATGGGCGGCTATAGAGGCTCAATATTTCTGCAGGGCATCTCCAGCGACGCACTGAATCCAGGCCTCGTCGAGGTGCTGCGTTACGCAGGGCAAAAAAGGTCCAACATAATATTAGGACGCATCTTACCACCTTTCTCACATCAGTAATGGGAATGTGCAGCGGACTTAATACTACGTCACACCAGTTACGATGATTTTCCGCCGTATCATACATGTGTCAGGTATGCAGGCTTCGTAGTTTTTGCTGGATGATAGTAGAGGTATCACTGGAAAAATTCATCGTTTTTAAATCTTTTGTTATCGTCTCTTGTTCCGCAAGCGTTGGTTGACTTTTAAGTTCTCTCTATTCCGTGGGTCGTGTGAGGTTTTGTGTTGATTTTGTGTTCAGAATGTGCAGCGAAGAAGACGAACATTTGGGGCAAATGATTTACATAATCCTCGGCGAGTTTGTAAACGATGAGAACGAAATATTTAATGATGATTCAAATTACACGTTTATCGTATTATTTTCCCATGTTGTGGTGTTATGGAGGATTTTCCTTCAGGTAAATCAGGAAATCAATCCGAGCATTTGATTCCAGTGACTAATATTGGATTATCCATTTCTCCATGTTTCACTTTATATCACACTTGACCCTACTATGAACGCTACATTTGACTTCGTTCTTGCATTTTTTATGTTTCCTTAGGTTTAATTGGATATAAAAGAAATTTAAATAGAAAGATAACTTGTTTGCTTAGCGGGGTATGTATTTGAATACCAGAACTCCCATTCAATTCTTTTCTGCTGTAATTACCATTAAATTGAAGTTTCATCTGCGGATTCAGAATTAACGCTAGCAATGCGAAAATATGTATATTTAATGTAGAAGGTGCATTAAACCTTAGAATAGTTTTGAAAGTGCAACTACATATTTGTACACATCAGCTATAACTTCCAAAAAACCACGTATGTTAGGCAGTCCAGAGATAATGACAGTTACAAGATCACCACTGTAAGTGCTATAGGATCGAACTCCCAAGTGTAAGACGACTCTAATACGACTGGCGAGAAGTATGAATAGAAATCATCTTTCAGATGTAGAAACACGCCTATCAACTTTCAATTATGTCGCAGAAGTCCTTCCAGGTACTGCGATTTTTTCCCGTCAGAATATGCAGGTAGGTACATTGCTACTAACAAGGGAACCTCCCCATCGCATCCCTCTCTGATTTAGTTATAAGCTGGCACAGTGGATAGGCCTTGAAAAACTGAACACAGATCAATCGAGAAAACAGGAAGAAGTTGTGTGGAACTATGAAAAAAATTAGTAAAATATACAAACTGAGTAGTCCAAGCGAAGACGGGCAACATCAAGGACGGTGGGTGTTACGGAGCGCCGTGGTCCCTTGGTTAGCGAGGGCAGCTACCAAACGAGAGGTCCTAGGTTCGAGTCTTCTCTCGAGTGAAAACTTTAAATTTTTATTTTCAGTTTATGTGACAAACTCTTATGTTTTCATCATTTTTTTCGGAGTGATTATCACATCCACAAGAAAACCTAAATCGGGCAAGGTAGAAGAATCTTTTTACTCATTCCCTAAGTGTACAAGTTAGGTGGGTCGACAACACATTCCTGTCATGTGACGCACATGCCGTCACCAGTGTCGTATAGAATATATCAGATGTTTTCCTGTGGAGGAATCGGTTGAACTATGACCTTGCGATCAAATGTTTTCGGTTCCCATTGGAGAGGCACGTCCTTTCGTCTACTAATCGCACGGTTTTGCGGTGCGGTCGCAAAACACAGATACTAAACTTCTTACAGTGAACAGAGACGTCAATGAACGAACGGACAGATCATAACTTTGCGAGAGTTAAGAAAGTAAAATTTTCACTCGAGGCAAGACGTGAACCAAGGATCTCTCGTTCCGCAGCTACACGCTAACCACGGGACCACGGCGCTCCTTATGCTGCATACTCCTTGATGTTGCATATGTTGCGCATGCACTACTCAGTTTGTATATTTTACTAATTTTTTCATAGTTCCACACAACTTCTTCCTGTTTTCTCGATTGATCTGTGTTCAGTTTTTCAAGGGCTATACACTGTGCCAACTTATAACTAAATCTGAGGGGGGTGCGATGGGGAGGTTCCTTTGTAAGGTACTCCCAAGCTGTTTACTGCAAAAAATTCCTCCATCTGACTGAAATACATTCACTGAGGTCGACCCTTCAAACTCTTCCATTCACACTTGCCTTCCATACTTGTTTCGTCTACATCCCTTCTTTCATCCCTCCACATGTCCAAACTTCTCAGCATGCCATTCTCAACACTAGCAACTAAATCTTTCGCCTCACAACGCCCCCTAATATTACCTTAACAAATTTTACTTATGGTTAGGCTATAAATTTTAATTAAACTTTAGATACGTTGACTAAAACTTGATACTGTAGTTCGATATTACTTAAACGTGTCTCTAAAATTAAATTATGACAATAAATGACAAAAACTAATGTGAAAAACTGCCTTGTAACTTCTTGGATAGTTTGGGTTAGTAACGTATGTTAAGTATGTTTTCTTGAATTGTAGGTGAATTCCCATGTCTCCATGACCGAGACGACTTTTCAATATACTCTTGATCAGGTTCATGCTTGTAAATGGTTGTTCACATGAATATGTAGACCCTAATAAGGGAAGAACAGCAAACACTAGTTTTTTTCAGCTGATTATGAGTCAGGAATACGATTTCAGATGTTAAAAATCAACATATCTTCAGCGCACTCCTCTAAAACACAGAGGCGCAAACAGTAAGTAAGTCGTAAAAGTAGAATTAAGGAAACTAGTCACATTTACAAGTATTTTTATTTGTTGATGCACAATCTTACTGTCACACCTCTTATCCTATATCATCATGTGTTTCGTTTAATTCCGATTCACTGTTATTATTAAATCGCTTTCGAAATGTTTTCATGTTAATTCATTTTTAATATATTTATTGAGTTAGTGCACAAGTTCGTAGCATTTTTCCGTGATGTTTAATAAACATAACAGATAAACATAACAGTAGTATATTCTTCTTCACTAGTTACAACAGTCTGCCGACGCTGGGGTAATTTTTCGATTCCATGAGTAATCACGTAGTTTTGAGGCGGAGAACTCGTCGAGCCGTGTTCGGAGCGCAATTTCATCTGTAAAGTAATTTCTTTGTAGGCTGTTCGATAGAGAGTGCAACAGGTGAAAATCTGAGGGCGCAAGATCAAGTGATTGGCGGCGGAATGACTTCCCAACCCGGCACCCGTATAGTGTTTTTTGTCAGTGTAGCAGAATGCGGGCGCGCGTTACCGTGTAATAGCACCACTTCAGGCAATGTTGCTGGTCGTTCTTGGACTGCGTCTGCGAGACGCCTCACTTGCTGATAGACAATGTCAGCAGTGACTGTTACACCTCGGGGAAGCAGTTCGTAGTACACGATACCGTCTGTGTTCCACCTCATGAATAACATTATCTTTTGTGTATGCGAGCACGTGGAGTTGGTGCTTTGTTTGGGCTCAACCAATGCTTTCTTTTCCTTATGTTAGCATAAAGACACAATTCAAGTTCACCAGTGACGATATGGATATGAACAGTCGGTGCTGTTCACGAAACAGCTGACGACGAGCAAGCAGAGATGCACGTATGGGAACCCGCTGATTTTTGTGATTTATGCTTACAGCGTGTGTATCCATACGCCTCGTTGTTGAACCTGCCCCATAGCATGCAAATGTCGTACGTTGGTGGAATTGTCGCAGTTTATCACATTTGCCAGTTCTTCAGTACACTGACCTGCATCATTGTAGATTCTACACTCCATCTCCAGGCCACAAGTGGCCCATCGGGACCATCCGACCGCCGTGTCATCCTCAGTGGAGGATGCGGATAGGAAGGGCGTGTGGTCAGCACACCGCTCTCGCGGTCGTCATGCTGGCTTTGACCGAAGCCGCTACTATTCGGTCGAGTAGCTCCTCAATTGGCATCACGAGGGTGACTGCACACCGAAAAATGGCAACAGCGCATGGCGGCCCGGATAGTCGGCCATCCAAGTGCCGCCACGCCCGACAGCGCTTAAGCGGCGTAGGACGTCAAACGGGCCGACTTGGAGCAGGAGAGGCACCACAGGACATTTTAATTTCCACTGTCTATACTTTTACAAGTAAATTCATAAAACTTTGTCAGCATGACCAGGAGGGATTCAGGATTCACACTCATAGCAGTGGAAGCGCAAAAACATAACAAAATAATTTTTTTTTACATATGAAATTTCATCATTTTTTCACTTACTATTGGCTGCATTTGTTGCTATAGGTACACTTTTCTTCATAAGTAAGAGAGACTGTTCGATGAATTTTGCACAGCACACAAACCATACTTACAGGTGTCTGAAACTCTAGAATCTATTTAATTTATGAAAAAATGACTGAGTCGTTACGTTTTGAACCTTATGTTTAGAAAAAAATCCAATTTTGTAGTTAATTATCTCAATTTATACCACAGTTTTTAATAGATTTGGAAAATTCTAGAGTTTCATACACCTGTAAGTATGGTTTGTATGCTGTGCAAAATTCATCAAAGAATCTCTCTTACTTTTGAAGAAAAATGTGCCTATAGCAATAAATGCAGCAAACTGTAAGTGAAAAAATGATGAAATTTCATATAAAAAAAATTATTTTGTTACGTTTTTGCGCTTCCACTGCTATGAGTGTGAATCCTGAATCCTTCCTGGTCATGCCGACAAAGTTTTATGAATTTATTTGTAAAAGTATAGACAGTAGAAAATAAAATGTTCTGTGGTGCCTCTCCTGCTCCAAGTCGGCCCGTTTGACGTCCTACCCCCCCCCCCCCCCCCCGCCCCCCCTTAACTTCGGTGATCTCACGGGACCCTGTGTATCCACTGGGGCAAGGCCGTTGCCTCATTGTAGATTACTTCTTTTAAATGAACTTCATCTAACCCCGAATGTCTTCCTGAACATGGAGAGTCTCTAATGTCAAAACGACTCTCCTTAAAATGAGAAACCCATTATCTTGCCGTGCTCTGTCCAGCGTCATTGTCCCCATACACGACGCAAACGTTTCCGGCTGCCTCTGCTGCTGTCAGCCCTCCACTGAACTCAAACGGAAGAACATGTCGGAAATGATCCGGTTTCTCCCCTTGGCACTCCATTTTCTAGTGTACACAGCTCCACTCGCTATCTCCAGACGACAAAACGACAATACGTAAACTCAAATAGCAACAGCTACCTACAAATGAAGCACGACTATCGATAAATAAACCTTTGTCATGGAGAATACCAACGAGCAAAACAAAAATACCGCGAATACGCTAATCTAACATGTTCTTCTTTCCCCCGAACGGAAGCTTATTTCCACATTTCACGAGAAACAGTTCCACATTCTTTAATGGAAGAGATATTCTTTCCACTGTTTGATATTGCATGAACTTAAGCACTTTAAAAATTATCTTATATACCCGACTTCAAAGCATTATTCATCCCCCTATTTCGAAGAGATAGGCCGAAAACCTACTTCTGTGTGTAGGGCACGAAGTTTCATTCGGACTTTATGCGCCCGCCCGCACGTGGTATTTCGTGGAGGAGCCACACTCAAAATGCCAAAGAGCCGCATGTGGCTCGCGTACTGCAGTTTGCAGAATACTGCGCCGAGGAAAGTACAGAGAGGGATTCAATGATGATGGATGGTTGGTTGATTTAGAGGAAGGATCAAACAGCGAGGTCATCGGTCCTTTCGGTCTAGGGAAGGAAGTGAGCCGCGCCAGGGAACCATCCCGGCATTTGCCTGATCCAATTTAGGGAAATCATGGAAAACCTAAATCATAATGGCCGGACGCGGTGTTGAACTGTCGTACTCCCGAATGCTGCTCCAGCGTGCTAGCCACTGCGCCACCTCGCTCGGTAATGAGATAGTATAAACTTTCAGGGATAATGGAGAAGTGTAACGAGTTCGCACAAATGCCCATTCAAAGTAGTTTGCACACAAATACAGTCAAATCATGCCTCTTATTTCGTTTCCTTACTTTAAATTAATAATGATAACATTTGCTATGATCCTCAATGTATGTGATTCTTGCATATATTTCTATATCTGATTTTCTCGTTAATTCATTCAACGTAGCATGGTATTTACTCAGGTAAAAAAGGAAACAGAACACCTTGAACGACTATAGGAGATAGGACGTTCATATTCATAGGAGATATACATTAGTACACTATGTGATCAAAAGTAACCGGACACCTGGCTGAAAATGACTTACGCATCAAGGAATCTGCCACAGCTCTTTATCAACGTATTACCACACGACAGAACACACACACACACACACACACACACACACAGGGCCTTTTCGAAATGGTTGAGCTTCTTATGACTTTACTAGACTATAAACGACAGAATCATCTGCAAACAACCTAAGACGGCAGCTCAGATTGTTTTCAAAATTGTTTGTATGGATAAGGAACAGCAGAGGGCGTATAACACTACCTAGGGAACGCCGGAAATCACTTCTGTTTTACTCGATAACTTTCCGTCAGGTGCTTATTGCTGTGATCACTCCGACACGAAATCACGAATCCAATCACGTAACTGAGACCATATTCGATAAGTAATCCATTTGATAACAAGCTGCTTGTGAGGTACAGTGTCAAAAGCCTTCTGGAAATCTAAACGGAATCAATTTGAAATTCCTTGTCGATAGCACTCAACACTTCGCGTGAGTAAAGAGCTAGTTGTGTATCACAACAACGATGTTTTGTAAATCTACCTCTTCGAGGTAATTCACAATGTACGAACACAATGCATGATCCAAAATCCTACTGCATATCGACCTTTATGATATGGGCCTGTATCTTAGTGGATTGCCCTAATGCCTTTCCTGAATACTGGCGTGACCTGCGTTACTTTCCAGTCTTTGGGTACGGATCTTTGGTCAAGCGAGTGGTTGTATATGATTGTAAAGCAAGGAGCTATTGCATCAGCATACTCTGAAAGGAATCTAATTGGTGTACCGTCAGGACCAGAAGACTTGCTTTTACTAAGCAATTAAGTTCCTTTACTACTCCGAGGATATTACTTTTGAGTTCCTCATGTTGGCAGTTGTTCTCGATTCGTATTCTGGAATATTTAATTCTATAAAACCATGAAATACAATAAACATTACAATGTGTTGTGCACACTACATGCAGTCTGTGTGAAGCATACAGATCTGACCATCTAAATGAGATTGCCATGCAATATATAATCATTGTGAGAATTCTTTGTGTTTCGATTTCTGAAGAAAAACATTTATACAATCTTTTAACGGTATAACATCATCATGTATGTTGACGAAAGTAAAAGTTTCACTCATAACTATGTAAGATTCTTGCGTCATGACTGAACAAACCACTGAATATACACGGTTATTCAGCTGTCTGTAACGACGTCGTTTCTTGCAACCAGGATGTTACAGCTGGGCTTCAGAAACCACGCACGAGATTTCATATCCTCTCTCTAGCGATCCGCAAACTATTAGTTCTACAGAAAAAAATTAACAAGAACGTTCTTGTAGGAAATTTAAGACGATAAATTTTGTACAAGGATACGTTGTCGCTAAAAGCCGTAGTTTTATACTAGAAACAGAAGTGACCTTCAAACACACCTACACCCCACATTCACCCCTCGCTGCTCGGATTTCTACTATGTCATTTGTGATACCTAACACACTACAAAAATTCCAGACTACACGAAATGTTCCCGATAGTCGACATTTTTGGTCCGTATTGATTGGGCTATTCCGCCACCAGCGTAATCGGCAATTTAGTTAACGAGTCTTGTAAACATTACGTTGAAACTAATTACGTTGACAATTCGATACGAGCACAGGCGTTTCGTAGTCAAAAGTTGTCAATACACGTCCGTCTGCCATCGTGATGTGCGCTCGATTAGCCCTCGGCACAACCGTATATTGGTACTCTCTCTTCTTCGGTGCACTACAGATAGTCGTTCCTACCCCGCTATGATCCTTCCGTCACTGAACCAGCAACGGGTGTGGAGTCGCCTGGAGTACCATCTTCTCATTCAAAACCAATGGCGAAAGTTACTTTCACAACCCATCTTTTACTTCAGTCTGTACTGGCAAGCTGCAACACTGCGCTACACTCGTCTTAATGTGAATTTATTTTCTTTTAAGGGGCTCCGGAAAGGCTCAAAATCATGAAAAGTTCAATTTTTACTTTTTTGCGTCTTCTGAATCTGCAGACTATTACCTTTTAATAGATATATAATTTATTCAATTCCGAAGATTACACCTATTTTTTAATTTTTTTTGAAATGTGTTCTACATGGGCGTGACCCACTGTGGCGCTGTTAAACTGCTGTCAAATGGTGTTATTATTAACGTCCGTGTTCATCAGGTACATTTTAGTGATGTGAGATAAAGTATGTGTTGTGGCTAACCTGTGATGGTTCAATATATATCGCTGGTGTGATTGTCGATTGTTTCATGTTTATTTACTCTGTCGTTATCTCGAAAATATTCGTAATTAATTCTGTTTCTTGAGTCTCTGTTTTGTTGAAGTATAATAATGAGTAAAAGTAAAGTTATTAGAAATCCTCTGAAGGCTTTTAAGAAAAGGAGAAATGTTGGAAAGCCAAAGGTATGTGTTATTACTGTAAACAATAAAGACGATAACCAAGTGAGTGAACCTAACCTCTCAAGTACACCTGCCCATAGCAGTCAAAGTGGGAAAGAAAATACTTCACAGAAGAAGCTTGGTTCAATGAGTGAAAACTAGAAAGTTTTATGGGCGAATCGGATGTGAATGAAATATTTGATATGTCGGTTCTCAAAGGAATTTTTTCAAACTGTGTAAGATGTATTCATTTTAGTGAAGTTGGTCTGGAACTCTCCATAATAAAGCACGTAGGACTTGCTAGTGAAATACAACTGAAATGTGATAAGTGTTCATACATGACCACCTTTAGGAACAGTGTTGCAGTAACTGCAACTGAAGAAAATGGTAGCAAAATCTACGAACACAACAACGAGCGATGCTTGCTTTAGACGAGGAACGCCTTCGGGCTGCAGACAGGGCTGTAAAGAGTCTAGAAATACAAGCAAGAGTAAACAGGAGGAGGAACAAGAGGAAGCTGGAGGAGGAGTTTGCAGAGGATGAAGATAATCCATCCTATGGACCTGGAATGCACTAAAAAGTTAATCCAATCTTTGTCGCTCGATTCCCAAAACTTTTATTTTCTCATATTAATTACATGTTTTCTAAGGATCTTCCAAACATATTTGTTTCAAACTTTCAGTAAATGTTACACAATACCTTCTGCATAATTTAACACAGCCTTTTTCCAAAAAACTGTATATTTTTGAATATATAAATAAAAAATTGCAAAACAATGTTGTGAATTTTCATTACAATTGAAAAAAAATCATCTTTAATAACTGAACTAAAATTTTGTAAAATCCCTGTGTTAAGTTGTAGCCCATATTCCAGTAAATAATCTGTAAAAAGTTCAACTTCCTACCTCAAATACTTTGTGAGGAAAGATGTAATTTATAAGCGGTATTTTAACATTGCAAGTATAGGGCGTTCCGGAGCCCCTTAACTTCCTCTCTCGTTACTTCCACTCCGTTTTCTGTAAAATCTGTATATTCGCATGATCTCTCGAGTTCTGTGCGTTTTCTTTTCCGACTTCGTTTTAGCTTGGTATGCAAACAGTCTCCTTCCCAGGACTAACTTCTAATTATATGCATAGCAACTGTTACTTGGCAGGATAACGTGGATTATTACTTGACTTACCTATGGTTATTCCCCTCCTCCTCTTCTATACTTAATTGTTTCACTATTAGATGGAAAAAAGCTCAAATGAAACCAGGTAACTATTAAAGAGAAGACGACAGTTTCGGTCATAGCATAATAGGATTAAGAACATACTCGCTATGAATCGAGCAAAACGTCTCTGAGCTGCCAGAATCGGATATTTCACAGTCAGTGGTTTGTCATAGGGTGCTGAGACATAGACTTTTAATAAAAAGGCCATTGAAACTCAGAAGACTCTTAAGCGGGGAATGAAATTCACGATCGGAATATATGAGAGGGACAGGAAAACTATCAAAATACCAGGGAACAGACTGAATAGAAGTAATAGCGATCGGATTGAGGATTCGGAGGTACGGCAGGACGTGAAGCCAAAGGAATACATGCTAGACGGACTTGACAAGCTGTTTGCTGGGTTGCTAGCGGTGAGGAAAGACACAGGTGTCGACATAACGGAAGGAAGACGGACTATATTAGGTGGCATTCAGGAGAGGCACGGAACTGTATTTCTGGTCGCTAACGCATAGAAAAGCCTACACAAGACTTGTATCCAGTAGTGGGTATGAAATGGCCAAGGGGAATAGTGATGCCAATGCGTCTATCAGACTGTGTAGTATAACATGAAGAGCACTAAGTAAACTGAACAAAATAATGGTTTTGTTACTACAATACTGGCCATTAAAATTGCTACACCACGAAGATGACGCGCTACAGACGCGAAATTTAACAGACAGGAATAAGATGCTGTGATATGCAAATGATTAGCTTTTCATTAACACTCTTTTAAGTCTAAACTGAAGAGTTTCCTCATGGCTCACTCCTTCTATTCTGTCGAGGAGCTATTGGAAGAGCTAAAAAATTAAGCAAAATCCAGTGTTACATTGTTGATTTTCTTCATTTAAACTTACGACTTGTCACCTGAATATGTTTTTTTTATATTTCATTTTATCTGTTTCTAATATCGTGTTATAATTTCATGTATTGACTCGTTCCATGATCATGTAGACTTCTCCTTAATTTGGTCCCACGGAACAATAAATAAATAAATAAATAAATAAAAAAGTTGGCGCTGATGGCGACACCTACAACGAGCTGACATGAGGAAAGTTTCCAACAGATTTCTCATACACAAACAGCAGTTGACCGCCGCTGCCAGATGAAACGTTGTTGTGATGCCTCGTGTAAGGAGGAGAAATGCGTACCATCACGTTTCCGACTTTGATAAAGGTCGGATTGGAGCCTATCGCGATTGCGGTTTATTGTATCGTGACATTGCTGCTCGCGTTGGTCGAGATCCAATGACTGCTAGCAGAGTATGGAATCGGTGGGTTCAGGAGGGTAATACGGAACGCCGTGCTGGATCCCAAAGGCCTCGTATCACTAGCAGTCGAGATGACAGGCATCTTACCCGCATGGCTGTAACGGATCGTGCAGCCACGTCTCGATCCCTGAGTCAACAGATGGGGACGTTTGCAAGACAACAACCAGCTGCTCGAACAGTTCGACGACGTTTGCAGCAGCACGGACTATCAGCTCGGAGACCGTGGCTGCGGTTACACTTGACGCTGCATCACAGACAGGAGCACCTGCGATGGTGTACTCAACGACGAACCTGGGTGCACGAATGGCAAAACGTCTTTTTTCGGATGAATCCAAGTTATGTTTACAGCATCATGGTAGTCGCATCCGTGTTTGGCGACACCGCGGTGAACGCACATTGGAAGCGTGTATTCGTCATCGCCATAATGGCGTATCACCCGGCGTGATGGTATGGGGTGCCATTGGTTACACGCCTCGGTCACCTCTTGTTCGCACTGACGGCACTTTCGACAGTGGACGTTACATTTCAGATGTGTTACGACCCGTGGCTCTACCCTTCATTCGATCTCTGCGAAACCCTACATTTCAGCAGGATAATGCACGACCCCATATTGCAGGTGCTGTACGGGCCTTTCTGGATACAGAAGATGTTCGACTGCTGCCCTGGCCAGCACATTCTCCAGATCTCTCACCAATTGAAAACGTCTGGTCAATGGTGGCAGAGCAACTGGCCCGTCACAATACGCCAGTCACTGCTCTTGATGAACTGTGGTATCGTGTTGAAGCTGCATGAGCAGCTGTACCTGTACACGCCATCCAAGCTCTGTTTGACTCAGTGCCCAGGCGTATCAAGGCCGTTATTACGGGTAGATGTGGTTTTTCTGGGTACTGATTTGTCAGGATCTATGCACCCAAATTACGTGAAAATGTTGTAACACGTCAGTTCTAGTATAATATATTTGTGCAATGAACACCGGTTTATCATTTGCATTTCTTCTTGGTGTAGCAATTTTAATGGCCAGCAGTGTAGTTACATGCGAGTAAACGAGGGGACCCTAAATTCAAGCTATCCTTTCTGACAGGCCAAACAAGTTTTATTAGATGTTGCTCTATACTTCAAAGTGACAGAGGTATACGATACAATTTTTCAAGCTAGTCAGAAAGTCTCTGTAAAAATACAATCGCAATATTCCCACAGGAATTGTACTAAACCGTGTAGTTCAACTCTGGAGTAGTCTCCAGCTGCCGCTCCGTTTCGCCCCCTGGCTATGATGCAACTGTTATCAGTATCTCAGCAGAACTGTGCCTGCTGAAAATCAAGTACACATACTCTCTTCAGACAATGTGACACATTTTTGTACATGACTGTAGCGACTGCAAACGGCCATAACTAATCAACACATAGCGAAACAGCGATACGAATTACAGGAAATATGCCGGTTGGTCAAATTGATTCCATATTTTTAGATTTCCAGAAGGCTTTCGACACCGTTCCTCACAAGCGTCTTCTAATCAAACTGCGTCCCTACGGAGTATCGCCTCAGTTGTGCGACTGGAATCGTGATTTCCTGTCAGAAAGGTCACAGTTCATAGTAAGAGACGGAAAGTCATCGAGTAAAATAGAAATAATATCCGGCGTTCCCCAAGGAAGTGTTACAGACGCTCTATTGTTCCTGATCTGTATTAACGACATAGGAGACAATCTGAGTACCCGTCTTAGATTGTTTGCAGATTATGCTGTGTCTTGTAAAGTCATCAGGTCAGCAAAACGAATTACAAAATGATTTAGATAAGATATCTGTGTGGTGCGAAAAGTGGCAATTGACCCTGAATAAAGGAAAAGTGTGAAGTTATTCACATGAGTACTAAAAGAAAATCCCTAAATTTCGATTACGCGATAAGTCACACAAATCTGAAGACTGTAAATTCACCTAAATACTTTAGGATTACAATTACAAATAACCTAAACTGGGACGATCACACAGATAATGTTGTGGGTAGAGCCAACCAAAGATTGTGATACATTGGCAGAACACTTAGAAGGTGCAACAGGTCTACTAAATAGACTGCCTACACCACGAATGTCCGCCCTATTGTGCAGTATTGTTGTGCGGTGTGGGATCCGCATCAGATGGGACTGAAGGATGACATCGAAAAAGTACAAAGAAGGGCAGCTCGTTTTGTATTATGCGGAGTAACGGAGAAAGTGCCACACACATAAGTGGAGTGGCTATCATTAAAACAAAGGCGTTTTTCGTTGCGACGGGATGAAATTTCAATCGCCAATTTTCTCCTCCGATTGCGAAAACATTCTGTTGGCACCCACCTACATAGGGAGAAATGATCAGGATAAAATAAGAGCCAGCCGCTGTAGCCGAGCGGTTCTAGGCGCTTCAGTCCGGAACCGCGCTGCTGCTACAGTCGCAGGTTCGAATACTGACTCGGGCATGGATATGTGTGATGTTCTTAGGTTAGTTAGGTTTAAGTAGTTCTAAGTCTAGGGGACTGATGACCTCAGAGCCATTTGAACCATTTTTTGATAAAATGAGGGAAATCAGGGCTAGCACCGAAAGCTCGTTTTTCCCGCGCGCCGTTCGAGAGTGGAACGGTAGGGAGACGGCTTGAAAGTGGTTCATTCAACCCTCTGCCAGACACTTTATTGTGAACAGCAGAGTAATCACGTAGATGTAGATGCAGAAGTTATAACTAAACTGTGTTCCAAGAGCTGCAGTGCGGGCTGTATGCATCGCAGGGTGCTGAAACATAGTAGAAGTTTTCGTTAATCAGTGTGCTCGCGAAGTACGCTGAAATATAATAGTTCCACTTTCTACCACCAGGTGAAAATATGGCGCTGTAAACAGTCAGAATATGAAATGTTTTCTGTTTTGACGTCAGTATGCTGTTTGTTGCTTGGCGGCGCGAGTTGATTTCTTTTGTGAAGTGACTGTTGGTCAAAAGGGTTAAGAAGGCTGAAGTTCACCGTACAAAACGAAGTGGCTATTGAGAAGAAAGGCCGTGCGCTGCTGGTAAAGTTGTTATACCAGAACGGTAACAATAGCAGCGTTGCATCGCGGTAATATCTCCGACAGAAGGAGGCCCCTTAACAATAAATAGGTTAAAGAATATCACCAAGATATTTGAAGAAACAGGTGAATTAGATGGTCAGTGGGGAGAGGTAGGCGGCCCATTCCCGTGGCAGTTGTCGATGAAGTTGCTGTGGCTATATCCGATCGTGCTGCACGTGCCTCAAATTCTGCAGCCAGTGTTCGAGATGTGTCACGGGCATTGTTTCAGCCCTGGTCAACAGTTCCAAACATTTTTCGGCGCATTTTATACTGGTATCCTTACCAGAACGCCATGACTGTGCCGTTCGTGTTTTGGCTCGCATGGAAGTGGATGACATTATGAATATTCTTTGGACAGGCGAGGCACATTTTACTCTACACAGTGTCATGAATACACAGAATTGTCAGACATGGGGTTCCATTCCGCCGCTTGTTCAGAAACATCTACCTCACGCATCTTATATCACTGTGTGGTGTGGTTTCACAAGCTCCTCCATTTTCGGTCCATATTTCTTCGAGGAAACGATACCACTTGGGCCTGTTAGGTATAGAGTGGCATCTGCATGTTATAAGGACCTCCATGTGCAACACCTGATTCCGGCTGTGCAAGAACGCACCTGTGTCCACATCACTCTTTTCGTGTAATATGGGGCGACACCATACGTCGCTTGACAGGTGAAAGATTTGCTCCGAGAAGCCTACGATAACGACCTCATCACATGTGGAAAAGAGTGGCCTTTCAGATCCACAGACTTCAATCCATCAGACTTCTGGCTGTGGGGATATCTCTCAGGGATGTATCGGGACAGACGCACGTTTAATCCCGGAGGTACGTATAAGACATCAACAGAAATTGTGCTAAACGGATTTTATGAAAATTATTTGGACGACTTGGTTCACGACTCCCTCGCGAATGGTAAACGGCTGTGAAAACACACTTGAGCTCTTAGCAACAAATAATCTTAAGCTAATAACGAGCATCAAAACGGATACTGGGATTAGTGAACACAGGGCTGACGTAGCGGGAATGAATATTGTAACCCCTAAATCCTCCGCAAATAAACGAATAATACACCTATTCAAAAAAGCAGATAAAAATTCACTTGACGCGTTCCTGAGAGAAAATCTCCACTCCTTGCAAATTAACAGTATGAGTGTAGACCAGATGTGGCACTGAATTCAAAGAATTAGTATCGCAGTAGTTCGGAGATTTATGCCAAATAACTTCCAACGGAGCTGATCCTCCTTGGTACACAAAACGGGTCTGAACACAGTTCCAGAAACAACGAAACAATCATGCCAAATTCAAACAGACAGAAAATCCCCAAGTTCGGCTATCATTTACACAAACTCAAAATTAGGGACGGACTTCAATGTGAGATCCTCACAATAGCTTCCACAACGCAACTTCGTCTCGAAACCAGGCAGAAAATCTTAAGAGATTCTGGTTGTATGTGAAGTATGCTAGCAGCAAGATAATGCCTTCTCTGCGCTATGACAATGGAAATACTATCGACGACAGTGCTGCTAAAGCAGATTTACTAAACACAACCTTTCAAATTTCGTTCACCAAAGAAAACGAAACAAATATTGCGGAATTCGAATCAAGAACAGTTGCCAACATGAGTAACATAGAAGTAAATATCTTCGGAATAGTAAAGTAACTTAAATCACTTAACAAAAGCAAGTCTTCCGGTATACGAGGTGCGGCTGGAAAAAAACCGGACTGATGCTGGAAAAAACATTTATTTACAATTATTTACAATTTCATGTTATCTCCTTCAATGTACTCTCCTCCTCGGTCTCTACACCGCTCCATACGAATTTTCCACTGTTCATAGCAATGCTGCAGATCATTTTTGGTAAGTCCATACATTACTTCCGTCGCTTTTTCTTTTACTGCTTCAACAGTCTCAAATCTAGTTCCTTTCAAAGCTGACTTGACTTTAGGGAAAAGAAAAAAGTCACAGGGGGCCAAATCAGGTGAGTAGGGTGGATGATCTAAGATGGGAATGTTGTGTTTTGCCAAAAACGTCTTCACTGACAACGCACTGTGAGCTGGGGCATTGTCTTGGTGAAGGATCCATGACTTTTTTCTCCACAAATCGTTCCGTTTTCTCCGTACTCGCTCACGTAGGGTAGCCAGGACGCTAATGTAGTAATGCTGATTCACTGTTTGTCCCTCTGGTACCCAATCAGTGCGCACAATCCCTTTGATGTCAAAAAAAAAAAAACAATCATCATTGCCTTGAATTTCGATTTTGACATTCGTGCTTTTTTTTGTCGCGGAGAACCAGGAGTTTTCCAATGCATCGATTGGCGTTTAGTTTCGGGATCGTAAGTAAAAAAACCACGATTCATCGCAAGTAATAACATTTTGTAAGAAGGTGGGATCACTTTCAATGTTTTCCAGGATGTCAGAACAAATCATTCTTCGGCGTTCCTTCTGTTCAATTGTGAGACACTTTGGAACCATTTTTGAACACACTTTGTTCATGTTGAAACTTTCATGAAGAATCCGCCTAACACTTTCCTTGTCAACTCCTGTTAAGTCAGACACTGCTCTGATTGTTAAACGGCGATCTTGTCGAACAAGTTTACCGATTTTTTCAATGTTTGCATCAGTTTTTGCTGACAATGGTCTGCCAGTGCGAGTGTCATCACTGGTGTCTTCGCGGCCGTCTTTAAATCGTTTAAACCACTCAAACACTTGTGTTCGCGATAAACAATCATCGCCGTACACTTGTTGTAACATTACAAACGTTTCACTTGCAGATTTTCCTAGTTTGAAACAAAATTTGATGTTAACACGCTGTTCTTTCTGTACACTCAACATTTTCCGACGCACAGACAAAACGTCAACTACTTAAAACAGACGCCACGGGCAGACTGAGTGCAGGAGGCAGATGAAACTCGAGCAGTAGGCGGAGCGAGAGTCACGTGACAGGCCACGCGACTTTCAGCCTTATTGCATTCGTTTTATTGTTTCACCAGTACTAGTCCGGTTTTTTTCTAGCCACACCTCGTATTGTGTTCGAACATTATAAATTACCTCGAAGAAAACGGTCTTTTGACACCCAGTCAACACGGATCTAGAAAACTTCGTTCTTGTGAAAAGGAACTAGAATTTTACTCACACGAAGTGTTGAGTGCTATTGACAAGGGATTTCAAATTTATTCCGTATTTCTAGATTTCCAGAAGGCTTTTGACTCTGTACCACACAATCGGCTTGTAGTGACATTGCGTGCTTATGGAATATCGTCTCAGTTATGTAACGGGTTCGTGATTTCTTGTCGGAGAGGACGCAGTTCGTACTAACTGACGGAAAGTGATCGAGTAAAACAGAAGTGATTTCTGGCGTTCCCCAAGGTAGTGTTGTAGGCCCTTTGCTATTCCATATCTGTATAAACGATTTAAGAGACAATCTGAGCAGCCGTCTTAGCTTGTTCGCAGACGACGCTGTCGTTTATCGACTATAAAGTCATCAGAAGATCAAAATGAATTGCAAAACGATATAGTAAAGATATCTGTAGGGTGCAAAAATTGGCAAATGACATTGAATAACGAAAAATGTTAGGTGATCCTCATGAGGGCTAAAAGAAATCCGTTAAACTTCGGTTACAAGGTTAAATCAGTCAAATCTAAGGGCCGTAATTTCACCGAAATACCTAGGAATAATAATTATGAAGAACTTAAATTGGACGGAACACACAGAAAACGTTGTGGGTAAGGCTAATCAAAGGATGCTTTTTAGTGGCAGGACATTTGGAAAATGTAACAGATCTACTAAAGAGACTGGAATACTGCTGCGCCGTGTGGGATCCTTACCCGACAGGTTTAACGGAGTACATCTAGGAAGTTCAAAGAAGGGCAGAACGTTTTGTATTATCAGGAAATATGGGAGTGGGTGACACTGGCATAATACAGGATTTGGTGTGGACATCATTAAAGCAAAGGTGTTTTGTGATGCGGAGGTATCTTCTCACGAAATTTCTATCACCAACTTTCTTCTCGAATGCGAAAACATTTTGTTGATGTCGACCTAATTAGGGAGAAACGATCATCATAATATAATAAGAGAAAGCAGAGCTCACACAGAAAGGTACTAGTGTTCGTTTTTCCCTCACGCCGTTCGAGATTGAAATAATAGACAATTATTGTGAAGTGGTTCGGTGAACCATCTGCGAGACACTTAAATGTGATTTGCAGAGTATCCATGTAGTTATAGAACTCTTCCTGATCAAAAAGATAGCATAAGATGACATACAGCGCTGATGACACCGGATATGAGCGAAAAACTGTCGACCTTGCCGTGTTACGAATGAAGCATGTTGCTGAGTCCAGACCACATTGAACACATGTTATAACTTGACACCATATCCTAAGAAACGTGCCAGAACCACAGTTGTCATTTGTTTGATCGTTCCTTCCGTTTTCCTGCGCCCGCACCACTGCTTTCAGCGTCGTATTTTCACCTGGTGGCAGAAAGTGGAACTATTTTTTTTCCAGTATACTCCATGAGCGCACCGATTAATGAACATATGTACGATATTTCAGCGTTCTGTGCTGTATACAAACCGCACTACAGCACTCACAACAGCGTCAGTTCAATTATAACCACCTGGTATAAGAGAAGTCAGTACTTTATAAGTGCCTTATGTGGTTCTTCTTGTCACCAGGACAACATGTAATCAATAGTCGGTTTCGCACCATACTGTCTGAGGCACGTACAAAACCCGACGAGAGCATTATTAAAATGGAACTATTTTTGGCAAAGGTGGTCTTTTACACAGCCACTACAAACAAATCAATGAGTGTCATGTGGGGAGGTCTGGAACGGCAAGAGCAGAAAACAACGTTCTAATGTCTCGTACCTTGTACAGCTGATCCAACAGATTGTCAGATTGTTGAACTGCAAACATGTGAACCTCCTTACTCCAATATCGAGGCGCCCCATTAAACTGAAGGACGTAATCGCTGGCGAAATGTTCTCTGCTCTTACATGACGATAACGAAAACTGCGAAATTTTAATACGCAGAATGCCTTCTGTGTAGAATCCGCTATTTTCACTTACAACGCGGAACTCTCAACTTCAGCGGCCGCTAGACCGTCAGCAATATTGCAGCCGCGGGGGATTAGCCGAGACGTCTCAGGCGCTGCAAATGGTTCAAATGGCTCTGAGCACTATGGGACAACATCTGAGATCATCAGTCCCCTAGACTTAGAACTAATTAAACCTAACTAACCTAAGGACACCACACACATCCATGCCCGAGGCAGGATTCGAACCTGCGACCGTAGCAGCAGCGCGGTTCCGGACTGAAGCGCCTAGAACCGCTCTGCTACAACGACCGGGCAAGGCGCTGCTGTCATAGACTGTACGGCTAGTCCCGGCGGAGGTTCGAGTCCTCCCTCGGGCATGGGTGTGTGTTTTTGTCCTTAGGATAATTTAGGTTAAGTAGTGTGTAAGCTCAGGGACTGATGACCTTAGCAGTTAAGTCCCTTAAGATTTCACACACATTTGAACATTTCAGTAATATTGCGTAAAAATATTGTGAAATATTATTGACTTTCTGCGTGGAATATTCAGTAATACCCTCAATTACATTGTCAATAATATTGTGCAATATGGAAATAGCTGCGTGTGATTCGGAATGTTGGGCGATATAGACGCTGTTGGGATAATTCCTCTTCTTTGTTGTAAGCAGAAAAGAAGGTTGTTGAAAAACTCGCTCGAGGAGTGTCAAAGATTACTTACGAAACTTGTCGACATCTACATCTACATCTACATCCATACTCCGCAAGCCACCTGATGGTGTGTGGCGGAGGATACCTTGAGTACCTCTATCGGTTCTCCCTTCTATTCCAGTCTCGTATTGTTCGTGGCAAGAAAGATTGTCGGTATGCCTCTGTGTGGGCTCCAATCTTTCTGATTTTATCCTCATGATCTTTTCGCGAGATATACGTAGGAGGGAGCAATATACTGCTAGACTCCTCGGTGAAGGTATTTTCTCGAAACTTCAACAAAAACCCGTACCGAGCTACTGAGCGTCTCTCCTGTAGAGCCTTCCACTGGAGTTTATCTATCATCTCCGTAACGCTTTCGCGATTACTAAATTATCCTGAAACGAAGAGCGCTGCTCTCCGTTGGATCTTCTCCATGTCTTCTATCAACCCTATCTGGTACGGATCCCACACTGGTGAGCAATATTCAAGCAGTGGGCGAACAAGTGTACGGTAACCAACTTCCTTTGTTTTCGGACTGCATTTCCTTAGGATTCTTCCAATGAATCTCAGTTTGGCATCTGCTTTACCGACGATCAACTTTATATAAGCATTCCATTTTAAATCACTCCTAATGCCTACTCCCAGATAATTTATGGAATTAACTGCTTCCAGTTGCTGACCTGCTATATTGTAGCTAAATGGTAGAGGATCTTTCTTTCTACACTCCTGGAAATGGAAAAAAGAACACATTGACACCGGTGTGTCAGACCCACCATACTTGCTCCGGACACTGCGAGAGGGCTGTACAAGCAATGATCACACGCCCGGCACAGCGGACACACCAGGAACCGCGGAGTTGGCCGTCGAATGGCGCTAGCTGCGCAGCATTTGTGCACCGCCGCCGTCAGTGTCAGCCAGTTTGCCGTGGCATACGGAGCTCCATCGCAGTCTTTAACACTGGTAGCATGCCGCGACAGCGTGGACGTGAACCGTATGTGCAGTTGACGGACTTTGAGCGAGGGCGTATAGTGGGCATGCAGGAGGCCGGGTGGACGTACCGCCGAATTGCTCAACACGTGGGGCGTGAGGTCTCCACAGTACATCGATGTTGTCGCCAGTGGTCAGCGGAAGGTGCACGTGCCCGTCGACCTGGGACCGGACCGCAGCGACGCACGGATGCACGCCAAGACCGTAGGATCCTACGCAGTGCCGTAGGGGACCGCACCGCCACTTCCCAGCAAATTAGGGACACTGTTGCTCCTGGGGTATCGGCGAGGACCATTCGCAACCGTCTCCATGAAGCTGGGCTATGGTCCCGCACACCGTTAGGCCGTCTTCCGTTCACGCCCCAACATCGTGCAGCCCGCCTCCAGTGGTGTCGCGACAGGCGTGAATGGGGGGACGAATGGAGATGTGTCGTCTTCAGCGATGAGAGTCGCTTATGCCTTGGTGCCAATGATGGTCGTATGCGTTTTTGGCGCCGTGCAGGTGAGCGCCACAATCAGGACTGCATACGACCGAGGCACACAGGGCCAACACCCGGCATCATGGTGTGGGGAGCGATCTCCTACACTGGCCGTACACCACTTTTGATGGTCGAGGGGACACTGAATAGTGCACGGTACATCCAAACCGTCATCGAACCCATCGTTCTACCATTCCTAGACCGGCAAGGGAACTTGCTGTTCCAACAGGACAATGCACGTCCGCATGTATCCCGTGCCACCCAACGTGCTCTAGAAGGTGTAAGTCAACTACCGTGGCCAGCAAGATCTCCGGATCTGTCCCCCATTGAGCATGTTTGGGACTGGATGAAGCGTCGTCTCACGCGGTCTGCACGTCCAGCACGAACGCTGGTCCAACTGAGGCGCCAGGTGGAAATGGCATGGCAAGCCGTTCCACAGGACTACATCCAGCATCTCTACGATCGTCTCCATGGGAGAATAGCAGCCTGCATTGCTGCGAAAGGTGGATATACACTGTACTAGTGCCGACATTGTGCATGCTCTGTTGCCTGTGTCTATGTGCCTGTGGTTCTGTCAGTGTGATCATGTGATGTATCTGACCCCAGGAATGTGTCAATAAAGTTTCCCCTTCCTGGGACAATGAATTCACGGTGTTCTTATTTCAATTTCCAGGAGTGTATGTACTCGCAGCACATGACATTTATCTACATTGAGATTCAATTGCCATTCACTGCACCAAGCGTCAATTCGTTGCAGGTCCTCCTGCATTTCAGTACAATTTTCCATTGTTACAACCTCTCGATATACCACAGCATCATCCGCAAAAAGCTTCAGTGAACTTCCGATGTTACCCACAAGGCCATTTATGTATATTGTGAATAGCAACGGTCCTACGACACTCCCCTGCGGCACACCTGAAATCACTCTTACTTCGGAAGACTTCTCTCCATTGAGAATGACATGCTGCGTTCTGTTATCTAGGAACTTTTCAATCCAATCACACAATTGGTCTGATAGAACTGAGACTGAAAGAAAGAAAAAGATTATCGTAACTTTTTGTTTGTTGATGGTCCAGGGACTGACACATTACTGAAAACGGTTCTCCCCATCCATTGGCGTCTCCATACATGGCACTTGCCCCCTCCCACATCCCCTATTCAGCCCCCCCCCCCCCCCGGATAAATTTCTGTGGACGCTCATATCATCATAAAATAAAACAATACATTGAGTATGCGGTTCCCTGAAGTCAGCACTTAGGTTACGCTAAGATACCTTGCCACTGGCAATTCTTTCGAAGACTTGAAATTTACAAGTTCACTTTCAGCTTATTGCATTTGAGACATAGTTACGGAAAGATGTCATGCAATAATACGTGCGCTAAAGGATTATGCTTGTGTAAGTAATGAACGCACAGAGATAAATATCTATACAGGGTGTTAAAAAAGCATCGAATACTTTGCAGGTGGTAGTACTCATCTAAACAGGAAAAATAAGCCCGGCAAACATGGGCCCGGAAATGCACACTTTCCGAGATAAACAAGTGCTTATAGGCAGGGTTGCGCGACGCATTGTTGCGGGTTTTAGTACATTTGCTGCACTGGCGTTCCGTCAAATGTGTAGGCGGCGTATTGTGATGTCTTACTCACAGTACTCTACGTATCATTATGTGGTCTGCAGTCAATTGTCTGATTCGAGTCATGTTGTAGGCTACGTTAGTTTTCGTCGTGTTTGTGTTCCTTATTACACAGTTCTGTCAAACCTGGGTACGTATCATGTTGTTTTACCTTCTTCCAAACGTGGATTCACTTACGTATTTACTGTAGTTCCCATGTTGGTTCAAATGCTGAAGTACATTTACATTTTCCCTCTTACACATAGTCAGCACGGATTCAGAAAATATCGTTCAAGTGAAACACAACTAGCTCTATATACTCATGAAGTTATTTCAAATTGATTCCATATTTTTAGATTTCCAGAAGGCTTTCGACACCGTCCCTCACAAGCGTCTTCTTACCAAACTTCGTGCTTACGGAGTATCGCCTCAGTTGTGCGACTGGATTCGTGATTTCCTGTCAAAAGGCCTAAGTTCGTAGTAAGAGACGGAAAGTCATCGAGTAAAACAGAAGTGATTTCTGGCGTTCCCCAAGGTAGTGTTATAAGCCATTTGCTGTTACTTATCTATATAAACGATTTTGGAGACAATCTGAGCAGGCGATTTCGGCTGTTTGCAGATGGCGCTGTCGTTTATCGACTAATATGTCATCGGATGATAAAAACAAATTGCGAAACGATTTAGAAAAGATATCAGAATGGTGCGAAAAGTGGCAGTTGACCCTAAATAACGGAAAGTGTGAGGTCATCCACATGAGAGCTAAAAGGAATTCGTTAAACTTCTGTTACGCAATAAATCAGTCTAATCTAAAAGACGTAAATTCAACTAAGTACCTAGGTATTACAATTACGAACAACTTAAATTGGAAGGATCACATAGAAAATGTTGTGGTGAAGGCTAGCCAAAGACTCCGTTTTATTAGCAGGACACTTAGAGAATGTAACAGAGTACTAAGGAGACTGCCTACACTACACTTGTCCTTCCTCTTTTAGAATACTGCTGCGCGGTGTGGGATCCTTATTAGATAGGACTGAGAGTACATCGAAAAAGTTCAAATAAAGGAAGCACGTTTTGTATTATCGCGAAATATGGGAGAGAGTGTCATAGAAATGATACAGGATTTGGGATGGACATCATTAAAAGAAAGGCTTCCTTCATTGCAACGGAATCTTCTCACGAAATTCCAATCGCCAGCTTTCTCCTCCGAATGCGAAAATTTTTTGCTGACACCGACCTGCATAGGGGGGAACGATCACAGCGATAAAATAGGGGATATCAGAGCTCGTACGGAAGGATACGGGTGTTCTTTCCGCACGCTATACGAGATTGGAATAATGGAGAATTGTGAAGGTGGTTCGATAAACCCTCTGCCAGGCACTTAAATGTGATTTTCAGAGTATCCATGTAGATGCAGATGTAGAGTTCGAAAGCTTCTATTCTCTTTTTATTGAAACTGTTTGTAGTGTCCATGTTTCACTTTGTAACGTCCCTTAGCAAAAGACATATTTTGTAGTAAAGAGAAAATATTGTGCATCGTATTCTGTTATTGTATGGAATTATGTATTTTTTTTATTATTATTTATTTTAGATAATATCTGTGTCGGCGAGTACTGAAACCGCACAGACGATAAATATCATACAAAGATGAAAAAATATCACTAGTATAAATAATACAGAACGAACATTAATTTATTTGTCTTCCTCTTGGAGTTACGGGAGTAAGATAGCCTGTGTCGCAGTTGTACATGCTAACGTAGCCTTCTTTTGTCATGGTTAACCGATGTACGCCATTACCTACTCATTTTTAAAAAAGGTGTGTATTGTAGATAAGTTAACATATTTGAATGTTTTGAATAGAGTTATTTAATGAAACCTTGCATTATTATTTGTAGTAGCTTGCTTAAATTATTATCCCATCCTTTTAAGACATTTTCAGTTATTTAAATATTATCCGTGGTGCAGAGCTGCGCTACGAACGAAGAAGCCGCTGCCGCGGCGCATTCAAACTGCATTAAAAGAAATCGATCATACCGCAAAGAAGCGGGAAGGTAATAGTGAAATAAAATCATCTCTTTCAGCTTCCGGACTTGCAGAGCAGAGCAGCAGATTTTATGATGTGTTTTGCAGGTTGACGCGGGCTGCTGATAATATATTGCTAACAGTACAAAAGAGATAATTTACCTTCGTAACATAATAGGAATTTTGTTGTGCTTAGTTCTGGTCTGGCAAAACTTATAGTGAAAACGTATTTTTCTCCGACAATAGTCTCATGTTCTTGTGCTAGTCGTGGTAATTATTGGTGTTTTACGCTTAACAAAAATCCACTGCAAAATGTTGAACAATCTTTGCAAACTGTAACATCAGTATTTCATAACAAAGTAATTTTCATTTTCCATAACTATAAAGTAGGGAAGATATGTTTATTTTTTATAGTGATTTACAGTAACCAAAAATGTTCCTTTAATAGAAAGCGAGATACAGAACAAACAGAACCCAATATATTCTGTTAAAAATTAATGATTATAAAGAAATTCTTGGCACAGAATTACTAAAAGGTATTTCGCGGCTCTTTTCGTGTATGCGTTATTACGCGAGCAATAACAAAAACAAAACCAAAATAAATAGAAAAGAGTATATATATATATTTACGAGTTACGCGAAAACTTCTGTGCATGGCTGCAGCCAAGAAAAGTAACTTCGAAAAAGACTCCCTTTATCACCCTGCGTACTGTACATAATTAGATTTGCACGTAATCCTCGGAGCGCGAATGCTACTGGCACTTGTCTGGTATTTTTGAAATACACTACTGGCTATTAAAATTGCTACACCACAAAGATGACGTGATACGGACGCGAAATTTAACCGAAAGGAAGAAGATGCTGTGATATGCAAATGATTAGCTTTTCAGAGCATTCACGCAAGGTTGGCGCCGGTGGCGGCACCTACAACGTGCTGACATGAGGAAAGTTTCCAACCGATTTCTCATACACAAACAGCAGTTGACGGGCGTTGCCTGGTGAAACGTTGTCGTGATGCCTCGTGTAAGGAGGAGAAATGCGTACCATCCCGTTTCCGGCCTTGATAAAGGTCGAATTGAAGCCTATCGCGATTGCGGTTTATCATTTCGCGACATTGCTGCTAGAGTTGGTCGAGATCCAATGACAGTTAGCAGAATATGGAATCGGTGGATTCAGGAGGGTTATACGAAACGCCGTGCTGGATCCCAGCGGCGTCGTATCACTAGCAGTCGAGATGACAGGCATCTTATCTGCATGGCTGTAACGGATCGTGCAGCCACGTCTCGATCCCTGAGTCAACAGATGGGGACGTCTGCAAGACAACAACCATCTGCACGAATAGTTCGACGACGTTTGCAGCAGCATGGAGTATCAGCTCGGAGACCACGGCTGCGGTTACCCTTGGCGCTGCATCACAGACAGGAGCGCCTGCGATGGTGTACTCAACGACGAACCTGGGTGCACGAATGGCAAAACGTCTTTTTTTCGGATGAATCCAGGTTCTGTTTACAGCATCATGATGGTCGCATCCGTGTTTGGCGACATCGCGATGAACGCACATTGGAAGCGTGTATTCGTCATCGCCATACTGGCGTATCACCCGGCGTGATGGTATGGGGTGCCATTAGTTACACGTCTCTGTCACCTCTTGTTCGCATTGACGTTACAGTTCACATGTGTTACGACCCCTGCCTCTACGCTTCATTCGATCCCTGCGAAATCCTACATTTCAGCAGGATAATGCACGACCGCATGTTGCAGGTCCTGTACGGGCCTTTCTGGATACAGAAAATGTTCGACTGCTGCCCTGGCCAGCACGTTCTCCAGATATCTCACCGATTGAAAACGTCTGGTCAATGGTGGCCGAGCAACTGGCTCGTCACAATACGCCAATCACTACTCTTAATGAACTGTGGTATTGTGTTGAAGCTGTACACGCCATCCAAGCTCTGACTCAATGCCCAGGCGTGTCAAGGGCGTTATTACGGCCCGAGGTGGTTGCTCTGGGTAGTGATTTCTCAGATCTATGCACCCAAACTGCGTGAAAATTTAATCATATGTCAGTTCTAGTGTAATATGTTTGTGCAATTAATACCCGTTTATGATCTGCATTTCTTCTTGTTGTAGCAATTTTAATGTTCAGTAGTGTAGAAACAGCCAGTTAAAATGTTGGGGATGTTCCACGCCGCAGCTAGGGTGTGGAAGCCTACCATTATCGTAAGCTAGCGATGATACAGCTGCACTGGGACGTTCCTTCTCGTCTGTAAATAAGATTGGGACTCGGTAGCTCGGTATCTTTAGCTGGTGGCGAGTCAAGAAGCGCCGACGTCGTTTAGAGAGCGAATGACCTCCGAGAGGTTGCGAAATGTGAGAGCTCTGCTGTCGGGGGCGATAAAGGCAGGAGCAGCCGAGATAAGCCCAGCAGAGCAGGCAGCGCACAAGCTGGGCAGGCTTTCGGTCGGGCGGAGCGACCAGCACTCAAAAAGGAGAGCTGCAGCTCCGACGATGGAGTGGAGCGCCGCGTGGTGCAAAACGAGGAGGGTGCGGCCGAGTCTGGAAAACACAGCAGAGAGCACATGAAATTCGTCTTTTATTTTTTTAATTTAATTTTTTAATCCTGTGGCATCTTTTCGTATTTCTACCGAAACGCGATAAAAATAGTAACAATCCTGGAACATCAAAGTTTTCTATACAGGGTGCTCCATTCATACTGACTTGGACAAATTTCTCACGAAATAAGCATCAAACGAAAAAACTACAAAGAACGAAACTGGTCTAGCTTGAAGGGGGAAACAAGATGGCGCTATGGTTGGCCCGCTAGATGGCACTGCCATAGGTCAAACGGATAGCAACCCCCATTTTTATTACATATTCGTGTAGTACGTAAAGAAATATGAATGTTTTAGTTGGACCACGTTTTTCGCTTTGTCATTGATGGCGCTGTAATAGTAACAAACGTATACGTACGTGGTATCACGTAACATTCCGCCAGTGCGGACGGTATTTACATCGTGATACAGTACCCATGTTAAAATGGACCGTTTACCAATTGCGGAAAATGTCGGTATCGTGTTGATGTATGGCTATTGTGATGAAAATGCCCAACGGGCGTGTGCTATGTATGCTGCTCGGTATCCTGGACGACATCATCCAAGTGTCCGGACCGGTCGCCGGATAGTTCCGTTATTTAAGGAAACAGGAAGTGCTCAGCCACATGTGAAACGTCACCCACGACCTGCAACAAATGATGATGCCCAAGTAGGTGTTTTAGCTGCTGTCGCGGCTAATCCGCACATCAGTAGCAGACAAATTACGCGAGAATCGGTAATCACAAAAACGTCGATGTTGATAATGTTACATCAACATCGATTGCTCCCGTACCATATTTCTATGCACCAGGAATTGCCTGGCAACGACGACGGATTATATACACGCGTTTTACTTAGCGACGAGGCGTCATTCACCAACAGCGGTAACGTAAACCGGCATAATAAGCACTATTGGGCAGCGCAAAATCCACGATGGCTGCGACAAGTGGAACATCAGCGACCTTGGCGTGTTAATGTATGGTGCGGCATTATGGAAGCATAATTGGCCCCCATTTTATCGATGGCAATCTAAATGGTGCAATGTATGCTGATTTTCTACGTAATGTTCTACCGATGTTACTACAAGATGTATCACTACATGACAGAATGGCGATGTTTTTCCTACATGATGGATGTCCGGCACATTGCTCGCGTGCGGTTGAAGCGGTATTGAATAGCATATTTCATGACAGGTGGATTGGTCTTCGAAGCACCATACCGTGGCCCGCACGTTCGCCGGATCTGACGTCCCCGGATTTCTTTCTGTAGGGAAAGTTGAAGGATATTTGTTATCGTGATCCACCGACAGCGCGTGACAAAATGCGTCTGCGCATTGTCAGTGCATGTGCGAACATCACGGAAGGCGAACTATTCGCTGTTGAGAGGAATGTCGTTACACGTATTGCCAAATGGATAGAGGTTGACGGACATCATTTTCAGCAATTACCTGTAATCACAGAAAAATGGCTCTGAGCACTATGGGACATAACAGCTGTGGTCATCAGTCCCCTAGAACTTAGAACTACTTAAACCTAACTAACCTAAGGACATTACACACATCCATGCCCGAGGCAGGATTCGAACCTGCGACCGTAGCAGCCGCACGGTTCCGGACTGCGCGCCTAGAACCGCGAGACCACCGCGGCCGGCCTGTAATCACACTGTAACAGCATGTGTTCTCAGAAATGATATGTTCACGAAGGTACATGTTTAACCTTGGAACAACCGAAATAAAATGTTCAAACGTACCTACGTTCTGTATTTTAATTTAAAAAACCTACCTGTTACCAACTGTTCGTCTAAAATTGTGAGCCATATGTTTGTGACTATTACAGCGCCATCTATCACAAAGCGAAAAAAGTGGCCCAACTAAAACATTCATATCTCTTTACGTACTACACGAATATGCAATAAAAATGGGGGTTCCTATTTTAAAAAAACGCAGTTGGTATCCGTTTGACCTATGGCAGCGCCATCTAGCGAGCCAACCATAGCGCCATCTGGTTTCCCCCTTCAAGCAAGACAAGTTTCGTTCTTTGTAGTTTTTTCGTTTGACGCTTATTTCGTGAGATATTTGGCCCGGTCACGATCAATGGACCACCCTGTATACACAACCACAGCTCAGTCTACACATAGTTAAAATTTATTGTGGTAAAACTTCTACAGATTTTACAGTCCGCTTGTAGCTGCTAATCTTCGTTTATTGTGGAATCAAGGTAGAATCGGTTTCGCGTTAATGATTGGTTGGTTGGTTGTTTCGGGGAAGGAGACCAGACAGCGAGGTCATCGGTCTCATCGGATTAGGGAAGGACGGGGAAGGAAGTCGGCCGTGCCCTTTGAAAGGAACCATCCTGGCATTTGCCTGGAGCGATTTAGGGAAAACACGGAAAACCTAAATCAGGATGGCCGGACGCGGGATTGAACCGTCGTCCTCCCGAATGCGAGTCCAGTTTTTAACCACTGCGCCATTCGCGTTAATGAATCGCACCTTCGGTATACATATACAACAACATACATACGAATTAGACGCCGTAAAGTGAAAAAAAAAACTCATAGTGCCTACAAGACCCCGGGAGTAGACAACATTCCATTAGAAATACTGACAGCCTTGGGAGAGCCAGCCCTGACTAAACTCTACCATCTGGTGAGCAAGGTGTAAGAGACAGGCGAAATACGCTTAGACTTCAAAAAGAATAGAATAATTCTAATCCCAAAGAAAGCAGGTGTTGACAGATATGAAAATTACCGAACTATCTGTTTAATAAGTCACGGCTGCAAAATACGCGAATTCTTTACGGACGAATGGAAAAACTGGCAGAAGCCGACCTCGGGGAAGATCAGTTTGGATTCCATAGGAATATTGGAACACGTGTGGCAATACTGACCCTACGACTTATCTTAAAAGACACATTAACGAAAGGCAAACCTACGCTTCTAGCATTTGTAGACTTAAAGAAAGCTTTTGACAATGTTGACCGGAATTCTTTCAAATTCTGAAGGTGGCAACAGTAAAATACAGGAAGCGAGAGTCTATTTACAATTTGTAGAGAAACCAGATGGCAGTAATAAGAGTCCAGGGGCAAGAAAGGGAAACTGTGGCTGGGAAGGGAGTGAGACAGGGTTGTAGCCTATCCCCGATGTTATTCAATCTGTATATTGAGCAAGCAGTTAAGGAAAAAAAAAAATTCGGAGTAGGTATTAAAATCCATGGAGAAGAAATAAAAACTTTGAGGTTCGCCGATGACATTGTAATTCTATCAAAGACAGCAAAGGACCTGGAAGAGCAGTTGAACAGAATTGACAGGGCCTTGAAAGGAAGATATAAGATGAACATAAACAAAAGCAGAACGAGGATAATGGAATGCAGTCGAATTAAGTCGGGTGATGCTGAGGGAATTAGATTGGGAAATGAGACACTGAAATTAGTAAATGAGGTTTGCTATTTGGGGAGCAAAATAACTGATGATGTTCGAAGTAGAGAGGATATAAAATGTAGACTGACGATGCCAAGGAAAGCGTTTCTGAAGAAGAGAAATTTGTTAGCATCGATTATAGATTTATGTGTTAGGAAGTCGTTTCTGAAAGTATTTGTATGTAGCCACGTATGGAAGTGAAGGATGGACGATAAATAATTTGGACAAGAAGAGAATAGGAGCTTTCGAAATGTGGTGCTACAGAAGAATGCTGAAGATTAGATGGGTAGATCACACAACTAATGAGGAGGTATTGAATAGAACTGGGGAGAAGAGAAATTTGTGGCACAACTTGACTAGAAGAAGGGATCGGTTGGTAGGACATGTTCTGGGGCATCAAGGGATCACCAATTTAGTACTGGAGGGCAGCGTGGGGGGTAAAAAACGTAGAGGGAGACCAAGAGATGAATACACTAAGCAGATTCTGAGGGATGTAGGTTGCAGTAGGTACTGGGAGATGAAGAAGCTTGCACAAGATAGAATAGCATGGAGCACGACCACCACAACAATAACAACAACAGTGCCTTTTATGGAGGGGATGGAAAAGTGCTCACTTGTCTGAACTGCGTTAAGCCATTAAACCAATGCAATCTTCCAATGTTCTGTAAGGCGCATATCCTGGCCTCATGAAATGCATTGGATGTTGAAAGTCCATCAATATTCTTATACAATTACGTGTCATCACTGGCGGATTTATAATTTGGACCTGAAAAAGAGGGCGGAAGAACACGAAACTGCGGCCTCAGAATCCCGTAAATATAGTAGGCGTATAGTAGCAGTGTTGAACTCTTCATAGTACAGTTTTGAAGATGGCTTTCTTTCAGCAACCGTATATAAATTGCAACGGAGAAATACACAACCAACCGGTTGCAGATAATTGTTTAAAACAATGACAAAGATTTCGACAGCTCTAAGGAAACTTACGTTGCGAGAAGGCAATAGTCGAAGTTTAGAGCAGACATGCTTTAAAAAAGTTAAAAACGTTGTAGCCTTTGGTACGTATACCCTTGCAAGGAAACAGCCTGATTTTGTTTCATTGTCATTAAACCAAAACGACCAGCCAACTTTCTACTAGGCGCATATCCTGACATCATCAGACGCAATGTATGTTCAAAGCTCCATCAATAATATTAGATAATTACGAGTCATCACTGAAGGACGTTTTAACTTGGACCAGCAAAATACAGCGGATAAGCGGAGGAACACGAAACTGTGGCATCAGAATCCCGTAAGTATTGTAGGCCCACAGTGACAACTTACCAGTGTTTATCTCCTTATAGAATAACAGCTATCTCGGCTATGCTGAAGAACTGATAACATCGTGTGCAGCCCCAGACGCTATTAAGCGTTCCTTGTCTCTGGTAACATTACTTATACTTTTAACACAGCCGAAAAATTGTGGGTGTCGCGGTTACTTTTTTAGTTTCTGTACAAGCTGGTGAAATAGGGCTTATTAAAATTAGTTGCATTTGTACAAAAACTAAAAATGTAAGCGCTCTACCCAGAATTTTTCCACTGAGATAAGAGTGCTACCAACGACTAGCAACGTTACATTTTACTGTGTCTGCGCACGATGTTATCGTTTCTTCAGCACAGCCTAGATAGCTGTTTTTCTAACTGCTGGCAGGAGTCCAACACTGGTAAGTTGCTACTGTAGACCTACTACACTGGTATCATAAATTAAAGTAACAAAACTTTTCCATTCCTGTATCTAATTCATGATATAATCATACAAATTATCAGTCAGATGTCCATACGATCGTGCTCTGCACGGAAGATGGCATTCCGGTCAACGGACAACCAAACGAACGATGACGTCAGGACTCATATCAAGCGGGGTAGTGTTTGCGGGGTAGTTCCACATCCACAATCTTTGTGTGGACAATGATAGACGTTGCAGTATGGGGTAGAGAAGATGCTTACCAGACTCTTCTGAGTTGCAAACTGATTTGGCCCGACGGCTTAATGTCAATCGTTCCGTTGTTCCTCGGATGTGGTGACAGTGTAGAAGAGACCGAAACTGTATACAGAAGACCAGGACAGGGACGACCGGATTTGACTTCAGGAGACATGACCGTTATTTGGCTGTAAGGGCAAGACGGTATCGCCTTAGTACTGCACGGCAACTGGAATCTGATCTCGCAGCACCCACTGGACGTGTTGTGTAGAAGCAAACGGTAAGCAGAAGAGCCAACGGTATTGACGCAGAGGTAACACCGGTTCCCGTCAGATCACTGAAGTTAAGCGCTGTCGGGCTGGGCTAGCACTTGGATGGGTGACCATCGGGTCTGCCGAGCGCTGTTGGCAAGCGGGCTGCACTCAGCCCTTGTGAGGCAAACTGAGGAGCTACTTGACTGAGAAGTAGCGGCTCCGGTCTCGTAAGCTGACGTACGGCCGGGAGAGCGGTGTGCTGACCACATGCCCCTCCATACCACCCGCATCCAGTGGCGCCTCTGGGCTGAGGATGACACGACTGCCGGTCGGTACCGTTGGGCCTTCATGACATGTTCGGGAGAAGTTTTTTAGCTTTAGGTGAGCAGAAGGCTTCGGCAGAGTGGCCTTTACTGCGGATACCTGCTGTATACCTGTGATGCGTCTTCACATTTAAAAGATTCTTCGCATCCTTTGTTAATTGTATCTCAGTTGAGATCACGACCCTCTCATAAAATGTATGCAACTTTCTACGCGCCGTTTCGTTATCAATATAAAAATTTACAACCTAGGTTAAAAAGCTCCTTCTGATGTCTGTTTAGAGTTAATTCTCGTTCCCTGTCAATTCTGTTTTGAATCTCTCCGAATACGTATGTGAACTGTAGTGGAGAAAAAGTGTTACCTAGAATCAAGTGAAGATTAAAAGCTTCTCTATTTAACTTATCTTTCGTTTTATATGCTTCTCGAATTTGAGTTTCAACCCATAATACTTCACTTTTACGTTTCACTATTTGTGCTACGTTTGTTATACAGGCTACTAAGATTGGCACTAAGCCAACATGAAGTAGAAAAGGAAGTAACTATTTTAAAACAAGTGGTCGTAGCGAACGGATATACGTGTAAGGAGGTGATGAATATTTATAATAAGATAAAAAAGAGGCAAATGAAACAAACAGAAGGAAATCAAGTCGCGGTTAAGAGGAACAACAAGAAAAAATACGTGGCTCTCACTTACAATGGAAGAAATACAGATAAGATTGAAAGATGCGTTCGTCAATATGCGTTCGTAAATCCGACGTTAAAATAGGGTTCCGAACAAATAACACGCTAAAATTGAAGCTCCGGCACAAAATATGAAATAGTAGGAATAAATTTCAGGATTCAGTTGTATATAACATCAAATGTGATGATTGCTGTAAACAATACATAGGGCAGAGAAGTAGGAACTTCGAAACCAGATTCAGGGAGCACGCCTACTCTCAAAACAGCGTTTCGGGTGCATATGCCTGCCTTAAAGCATTGAGTCATGAACACTGAGGAAAACTTACACATCCTACATAGAGCTCATAAGGGACGTTTCCTTAACATTTTGGAAGAAGTTGAAATATACAGCCACAAAAAGAAAGAACCAGATTTTATCCTTGACGAGCAAAGCGACTTCAATCATAACGCCTATTTTAGAATTTATGTTAACTTACTGAGGTGAGTACAGAAGTCCAAGCCGAAGGATGAGAGATGGTGCGCGGTGAATAAGCTGGAAGATGCGTGCAGCCTCTAGCGTCGTAGACGGGGCCCTCCTGCACGGCCCTCTTACCCACGGCGATAGGCATCAGACGACCGAACGACTCGCAGCACAACACCGAAATAGCGGGAACCACGGAAGCAGACCGTGGGGGAAAACAAGTCTACACCAGCGCCATAGATAGAGAAATCGCCGTATGTTTTCGATCGAACAAAAATCATAATTTTATTGTGTTAATTAATTTTGACAAGTACAGATTTTAACCTTGAAACTACAGAATTTAATTTTAAAAAATCTACTTAATACAGTATGTGCATACGCAATGTAACAAATGTACCAGACACCACCTGTCGGTAATAGTTTTATAATTAATATAAATGATGTGCATTCTGCCAACTAGTTTAGATCTCCAGCGGTACCTCGAAAGAGTACCGCCCTTCGACAGCGTCATAGCCACTTATCGAAGTGTTAAATGTTGCAGGGCCGGCCGGCCAGCCAGCCAGCCAGCCAGCCAGCCAGCAGCGGCAGTCCCAGGAGCCCAGCAGCATCTGCGTCTTCGTCCGTCCGTGACTTGCTTTTCTTCTTTCGTTTTGTCCAGTCCTGTCCTTTTCTTCTTTCTGTCTAATCATGACTACGCCCACCACCACTGCCACCACCACCACTATCATCTTTACCTCGCCATCTCCCGCCGCCACCACGATTACGTGGTGTGCCCAGTCGCTTCCCCCCCCCCCCCATTCCATCCCCACACTTCTCACCCTCCCCCCTCCTGCGCTCTTCGTCGCCCCATCCCCGGCTCCTTCCCCCCTTGCCTCCTCCTCTGATACCTTCCCTCCCCTCACTTGCACTATAGCCACCCTTCCTGCGACCGCTGCCAGGATGGTGGCCCACAGGGCCATGGCCCACGCCTAACTGTCACCGTCGCCATCGCCATCACCATCGCCTTCCCCATAATCGTCGCGCACACCAGCTCCGGCGCCCACACCAGGACCTACCACCTCCCGCCATCTTCCGGTTGCTCCTGTCCCCCACGCCCCCTCTCCCCCTTCCGTCGCAGTTGTGTGTCCCAGCGGCACCCCCGCCTCCTCCAGTCCCAAAAAATCTCAGCCTCTTCCTCCTCCCATCCCGTGGATGCCATGGATGTCTCCCCGCCGGTCCCTTCCACCACCTCCTGTTCCTCCTCCCCCTCCTCCTACAAGTACTTCCTGTCCCGTCCAGATCCCACATTCCTCAAAGCGTGGGACCTCACCCTGCTCTTCTGCCAGCACTTCCCCAGCGCCCTCATCACCCTCCTCACTCCCCACCGAGATTCGGTTCTCATCACCTCAGCCAGCCCTACCCTTCACACTGACATCCTCTCCAGAATCCCCATTACCCACTTTAGCCCCAATGCCTCAGTCACCCCTGATCCTTCCCCGTCCCCCTCCCACCAACCCCAACCTCTGAGTCGCCCGCTGACCCTCATCGCTGTGAACACTCGGCTTAGTCTGACGATCACGGAGGAGGAGGTGTTGGCAGAGCTAAAGGCTCACCCATACTTAGAAATGTGGGCAGTACACCAGATTTTCAACCCCGCTGGCCCCACCCGCCTTATGTGGGTGTTCTCCGAACACGCCCCTTCCGTCGACCGTCTCCTGAAGGAGGGGCCCTCCTATTCCATCGACGGTACAAAGTCGACCCCTTCCGTACCCCTCCTCAATCCCTTCACTGCCAGAGGTGCCTGCGCTACAACGCACACCCAGCATCTGTGTGCCGCAAGGCCCCCATCTGCCCACACTGTAAACAGGCGAACTTCCTCTGGCAGTGCCTAAACCTCCAGTCCCCTCCTTCCTGCAACAGCTGCAACATCCCGCATCCCACTTAATCCCAGAAATGCAAGGCCCAACCCCACCCCCTCTACCACTCCTGAACTCACCATCCCCATCCACCCTCTGGACGCCCCCACCCCTCCTGCAATTCCCTTCATCCCCCCTCCCCTGCTGAGGACATCATCAGGTTTGTCACCATTGTCCTCCAGAACGTCCACCTCTTCAGCGCCCCCACACCCTCCAGCAGATATCCCTCACCGCCTGATCTGTCTTCCACCTCAAAACCTATGTCACCTATTCCCATAACCAAGCCCACTTCACCTTCTTTCGTCTCAACACCCTTGTCTAAATCCCTGTCATGGCGCGACAGCACCATATCTTGTTTAATAACATCTGTTTCCTTCTCACCAATAAGAACCTCCTCCTGCACACCCTCACAACCCGGATGCCTTCCTCCTCAATGAAACCTTTCTTCACCCTCAGCATACCATACACACATCACCCTACCTCTTCCACCACTCTGACAATCCCCTCCCGATAGCACGAGGCGGGGTAGCCATTGGCCACCACTGCCAGAGCCCAGTTCGGCTCCAACCCCTCCTTCCCGACGCCACAGAACACCTGATCCTTGGTCTCTTTTTCCCTGGCCTTACCATTACCTGCTCCACCATCTATGTCCGCCCTAACGCCCCTATTCCTTTTGACTTCCTTTCCCACATCAACAGTACCTTCTCCTCCTATGTGATCGCTGCCAATCTCAACATCCGTAGTCATTCCGCCACCCAGTTACAGCGGTGGCATCAGTTCCTCTCCTCCCTCCAAGGTGTCCTCATTCCCATTCCCCAGGACACCCAGCCTTGCTCCAATACCACTCCAGATGTCATCCTCTCCCCCCTAACCTCCTTGGCCATACAGCAGTGGATTTCCTGGACCCCACTGGTAGTGACCATCTCCCTATCCTCCTCACCATTTCAGATGGTCGTCGCCCCCATCCCGATCCTTAAATCGACCCTCCCCCAAAATATGTTCATGATTATTCCCGTGTCGACTGGAATGCCTACCGAGATACCCTCTCTACCCAGGTCGATAGCCACCCCATTACCTACCACCACCCAGATAATGTTACCCATACCACCTCCTTTCTCCAGCAGACCCTGTCTGAGGCTGTGGAGGCCCACGTCCCTTCCGTCACCATCCACCTGCACTGTCCTACTTTACCCCCATAGGTCATCCTCCTCCTCCGTGAATCCCGCCATATCTACGGTGCCTTCCTTCACACGCATGACCCAGACACACTACGACGCCACCGGCAACTACAACAACACATCAGGAACTTGCTCGGGGCTAAGAAACGCCAGGACTGGCGACAGACATGCACCCGTCTTAATGCTACACTTCCTATAAACTCATCCAAGTACTGGTCCACCTTCTGCCGCCTTACCGGATCTAACCCCTCCCCCCCTACTACCCTCTCCTTCATGATGACCAACCCTTCCCTGACAACCTTAGTAAGGCCAACCACTTTGCCTCCTACCTCTCCAATACCTGTACACTCCCTGACGATCCCCAGTTCGATTACTCCCTTTTCCCAGATGTCCACAATCAAACTGTCCCTCCCCTCGCCCCTGGCTTCCAGTACTTGAACACCATTACACACAACGAACTCAATGCCCCCATCACAACTCAAGATATCATCACTATACTCTGTACAAAACGCAACACCACTCCCGGTCATGATCGTGTTACCCATCGCCACCTCCGTGAAGCTCCCGCCTCCTTCCTCTCCATCCTGGCCAGGGTATATAATGTGGTCTTGTCCACTGGCTACCAACCCGACCTGTGGTAAACCTGCCATATCCTGATGCTCCTTAAACCCGACAAACAGCCATCTACTGTCTCCTCGTACTGTCCCATCAGCCTTACCTCGGTCTTCAGCAAGGTCCTGGAATCCATCCTCTCCTCCTTCCCACTACCCAGTGTGGCTTTCGACCATCCTTCTCCACTGATGACCTTCTCCTTCACCTCACTCATCTCCTCTCCAAACAGCTCAACTCCCGTCAATCCGCCATCTTCCTCTCCCTCGACCTTCAGTGTGTTTATGACTGTGTATGGCATTCCGGTCTCCTCTTCAAGCTCCAAACCTTCGCGCTTCCAGTCAACTACGTCCGTCTGATCAGGTCCTTTCTTTCCCAATGTCCTTCCATGACACGGATTCCTACACCTTCTACCCCTCCGTCAGTCTGCCACAAGGTTCTGTCCTCTCCCCTCTTCTCTACCTTCTGTATACGGCAGACATGCTGCGGCCTTCACCCCCCGTCCACCTTCTCCAGTACATGGATGACACTGCCTTCCTTGCCCTCGCCCCCACCCTGCAACGCTCCCAACACCTTCTCCAATCCCATCTTGACTGGTTTGCCACTTGGTGCAACCAGTGGTTGCTCAAGCTCAATCCTTCTAAGACCCAGGCGATCATTGTAGGCAAAACCACCCCTTCCTTCTGTCTCCTGTCATATCGCCTTCACCCCCCCCCCTTAAGTATCTTGGCGTCACCCTTGACCGTCGCCTCTCCTGGACCCCCCATCTCCGGACAGTCCAAGCCAAGGTATGCTCCTATCTCCTCAAGCTCCTTTCTGGCTGCACATGGCGTCTGGACACTTACACCATCCTCCACACCTATAAATCCCTCATCCGCCCTATTATCTGCTATGCCCACCCTGCCTGGATCTCCACCCCTCCTACCTTTTACAAATCCCTTCAAATCCTGGAATGTAATGCTCCCCACCTCGCCTATGGCATCTGTCTCCCATCCTCCACATGGATCCTGTATGACCTTATTCCAGATCCTCTACAGCTCCCATAAACTTGATCCCCCTCACCCGCTTGTCTCTCCCATCATCTCCCACCCCTGTCCGCTGCTGCGCCTGTATTCCCATGTCCCACCTGCTCTCCATCTCTCCATTTCTCCCAAGGTGGCTTCCAGCAGCTCCCCCTGCCTGATGATGCCCTCATGGTTCAAATGGCTCTGAGCACTATGGGACTTAACATCTTAGGTCATCAGTCCCCTAGAACTTAGAACTAGTTAAACCTAACTAACCTAAGGACATCACAAACATCCATGCCCGAGGCAGGATTCGAACCTGCGACCGTAGCGGTCTTGCGGTTCCAGACTGCAGCGCCTTTAACCGCACGGCCACTTCGGCCGGCGATGCCCTCATCCCCTCCATCTATCCCTCCTATCAACTTTGATCCTCCCTATCCCCTCCCTATGTTTCCTTAGGGCACCCTCTCTCCTTTCTCTCCCTCCTCCCTTCATCCCTTCCTCCTACCCCCGGGCTTCCCCTACCCCGGTACCTTCTTACCTCCCCATCTCCACTCCCACTGGCCACTACACTCTCCCCTCTCCCTCCTCCCCCACTCTTTCCCCTTTTGGCAGGTCCCTGGACTCGCACACGTCAAGTGAACATTCGCGCGCCAGAGATCATCGCCATCGGTTCTGTGTGTGTGCCGTCGTGTTTGTGCTTCAGTGTTTTCACTGCACCACGCTCCATCGTTAAGATGTGTTATCTCAATCATCAGTGATCGTGTGCAGTGCTGACCGTTTTCTACTTTTTACTACACCTATGAACGGCTCCTTGTTTTTTATTCATGTGTCTACTGTTCTTTGTCCACCATTATGTTATGTTTTTCTGTGTCTTCATTGTTTCTGTTTGTACTGACTGTGGCTGAAGAGCGGTGTAATATTGTCACTGCCAGCCCACCTTTTGTATAAGGTGTCAACATAACAATAAAGAAAAAAAAAACAACCAGTTTAATGTGACACAGCATGTGAAGGTTGCTGCATGTGGACGGGTTACTCCTGTAATCAAAATTGCAGGAACGTTCTGTTGATCTGATAGGATGAAAAAAGTTTGCATTTCTGAAATAGTAAATTAATACCATTCTCTTTTCAGATCTGAAGATGGTTCTAGAGGAACCGAAACCGGTCGTGTGAATAAACATTTCTGCAATCAAAGACGGATTATAAGTAACACTTCATAACCTTTGGCTAAAGAAAACTTAACTGAACTGAAAATGGTCTGAATACATATATTAAATGAGCAAACGAAGTAAAACAATTATCTGGCCCTAATCAAAATTTCCACTTACCTCGTGTGTTGACATTGTTGCAGAGTTCTCGGAGGCACAATAGTAAACAGCAGGTAGGCAACGGCTAACCTAGATTTTTATTCTAAATAAAATTTCCAACCGTTGCGTACCACATGTGGTAATGCGTAATGATAAACAATGGGATGGGGAGAGTAACTGTTCCTATGAAATGATATTCCAAGACAACGATTTTAGAATGAAGTGTGTATTCAAATAGAGAGAGGAAAATTTCGCGTGATCTTCACACACAGCATAGGTCTGAACAATACCATGTTCCATAAAGTGAAGAATGATTTAAAGAGGGTACAAAGTTAATAGAGAATTTCGAACGAAGCAGCTTAATCAATTAATATCTCAATTTATGACTAAGGGAAGCTCTGAGCAAGTGGATATAGATAACAAATTAGAAGCGCAGTGCTGCAGTCTTACATCAAACTTCTCTTAAAAAAATAACATTATTCAAAATTTATCTTCCTTTCACTTTCCAATATACAGGGTGGTCCATTGGTCGTGACCAGGCCATATATTTCACGAAATAAGCGTCAAACGAAAAACCTACAAAGAACGAAACTTCTCTAGCTTGAAGGGGGAAATCAGATGGCGCTATGGTTGGCCCACTAGATGGCGCTGCCATACGTCAAACGGATATCAACTGCGTTTTTTTTTTTAAAATAAGAACCCCCATTTTTATTACATATTCGTGAAGTACGTAAAGAAATATGAATGTTTTAGTTGGACCACTTTTTTCGCTTTGTGATAAACGGCGCTGTAATAGACACAAAAACATATGGCTCACAATTTTAGACGAACAGTTACTAACAGGTAGATTTTTTAAATTAAAATACAGAACGTAGGTACGTTTGAACATTTTATTTCGGTTGTTCAAAAGTGATACATGTACCTTTGTGAATTTATCATTTCTGAGGACGCATGCTGTTACAGCGTGGCCGCGCGGGATTAGCCGAGCGGTCTAGGGCGCTGCAGTTATGGACTGTGTGGCTGGTCCCGGCGCAAGTTCGAGTCCTCCCTCGGGCATGGGTGTGTGTGTTTGTCCTTAGGTTAATTTAGGTTAAGTAGTGTGTAATCCTAGGGAGTGATGTCCTTAGCAGATAAGTCCCATAAGATTTGACACACATTTCAACATGTTGCAGCGTGATTACCTGTAAATACCACATTAATGCAATCAATGCTCAAAATGATGTCCGTCAACCTCAATGCATTTGGCAATACGTGTAACGACATTCCTCTCAACAGCGAGTAGTTCGCCTTCCGTAACGTTCGCACATGCATCGACAATGCGCTGACGCATGTTGTCAGGTGTTGTCGTTGGATCACGATAGCAAATATCCTTCAACTTTCCCCACAGAAAGAAATCCGGGGACGCCAGATCCGGTGACCGTGCGGGCCATGGTATGGTGCTTCGACGACCAATCCACCTGTCATGAAATATGCTATTCAATACCGCTTCAATCGCACGCGAGCTATGTGTCGGACATCCATCATGTTTGAAGTACATCGCCATTCTGTCATGCAGTGAAACATCTTGTAGTAACATTGGTAGAACATTACGTAGGAAATCAGCATACATTGCACCATTTACATTGCTGTCGATAAAACGGGGGCCAATTATCTTTCCTGCCATAATGCCGCACCATACATTAACCCGCCAAGGTCGCTGATATTGCACTTGACGCAGCCGTCGTGCATTTTCCGTTGCCCAATAGTGCATATTATACCGGTTTACGTTACCGCTGTTGGTGAATGACGCTTCGTCGCTAAATAGAACGCGTGCAAAAAAATCTGTCATCCTCCCGTAATTTCTCTTGTGCCCAGTGTCAGAATTGTACACGACGTTCAAAGTCGTCGCCATAAAATTCCTAGTGCATAGAAATATGGTATGGGTGAAATCGATGTTGATGTAGCATTCTGAACACCGACGTTTTTGACATTCCCGATTCTCGCGCAATTTGTCTGCTACTGATGTGTGGATTAGCCGTGACAGCAGCTGAAACACCTACTTGGGCATCATCATTTGTTGCAGGTCGTGGTTGACCTTTCACATGTGGCCGAACACTTCCTGTTTCCTTAAATAACGTAACTATCCGGCGAACGGTCCGAATACTTGGACGATGTCGTCCAGGACACCGAGCAGCATACATAGCATACGCCCGTTGGACATTTTGATCACAACAGCCATACATCAACACGATATCGACGTTTTCCGCAATTGGTGAAGGGTTCATTTTAACACTGGTAATGTATCACGAAGCAAATACCGTCCGCACTGGCGGAATGTTACGTGATACCACGTACTTATACGTTTGTGACTATTACAGTGCCATCTATCACAAAGTGAAAAAAGTGGTCCAACTAAAACATACATATTTCTTTACGTGCTACACGAATATGTAATAAAAATGGGGGTTCCTATTTTAAAAAAAAAACGCAGTTGATATCCGTTTGACGTATGGCAGCGCCATCTAGCGGGCCAACCATAGCGCCATCTGGTTTCCCCCTTCAAGCTAGACGAGTTTCGTTCCTTGCAGTTTTTTCGTTTGACACTTATTTCGTGAGATATTTGGCCCGGTCACGATCAATGGATCACACTGTATACACCACATTCCTCCTTGCTGTCCTTTACAATAAATCTTTCTTCGTCTAGCAGATACAATCGCAAATCAACACGGCAGTACTGAATACATCAATCACCTACCACACTTCAACTAAGAATGCATCAGACTGCGCACAATCAGAGATTGCGCCACGACATGACGAAAGATTCTTTAACAGAACCTAATATGCTCTCTCTCTCTCTCTCTCTCTGTCTGACGTGCACATGGATAACGGAGAGAAACCAAAACGACATGACCACCTTACAGTATCAGCGAAGACGGACAACAGTTTGAACATACAAAATCAAGTACTGTTTGTATTTATAATGAAACATAAATTCGGTCTGTTTAAATCAGTGCTTTTTGCGCCGCCCTGTGCAGTCGCGGGAAAAAGTGGTAAACGCTCGAGGACCGTGTTCAGTGGCATGAGAGTATAACATGTGCCTACTGAGGAGCTAATAGTGTTAGTGATACATTTGTCGTGGCCATCGGCGGCCAGATGACTCTCAAAACGGCTCCCTGTGGCCCCTCTGTAACCGTTCGGTTTTTAGAGAAGAACAGTATTTGCAACATACATTCCAGGGTACAACCACGCCTCGCCGACGAATACAGCTTCAGCCATTTGAACGGGGTCGCGAGAAGGTAGATGGACTTAACGATGCATTGCTGCACATGTTGGGCACTGTGTATTCGGTCGCGTGTCACAGGTTTCAACAGAGGTCTGTGGAACATTCCCACACATGTAGAGCAGGCTCTCGACGTCCGCGTAGCACATTCACAAAGCGAGGTCGACGAACTGTGCGAGCAGCGGTGACGGACAGAACATTATCCAGGGACGAAATCCGGACATGCTGTGCCATCAGCGACTGTAGGGAACCGTCTGCTTGCAGCGGGCTTAAGACCGCGTGTGTCTCTCACCACGCCTCCCACGAAACGCCGACACTGCAGAGCATGGTTACTCCGGTGGCGTGAAAGAGTCGAGAGTGGAACGGCACTCCGTCGTATTCAGGAATGACAGCACGAGGGTCGTTCAATAAATATGAGGGTGAGTCAAACGGAAACCTTAAATTTGTAATAACAAATCGAAATTTCGCGCCGTTATCCTGTAAGCTGGTAAGCGTGCTACAAACAGCGTTCAGAATGGCCTGTAGGTGGCAGCATAGTGCAGATGCACACACACCCCGTCGCAGTATCAGTATAAAGATGGCCGCCCCACTTGCGATTTGCACCAGGGAAGAATATCATTCTGTTATTCAGTTTTTGCGTAGTGAAGGCGTGAAACCTATTGGAATTCATCGACGAATGAAGGTTCAGTACGGTGATGCGTGTTTGTCACGGCAGCAAATCTATGAATGGAGTAGGAAGTTCACAAATGGTGTGACTTCAGTGGAAGATGTTCCTCGTCCAAGTCAGGCACAACGAGTTGTGACTCCACAGAACACTGCAGGCAGTTGAAGCCATAGTGAAGGAAAACCGCCGAGTGACACTGAATGACATTGCGGCATGTTTACGTATTAGTCATGGGTCAGCAGACCACATTGTGCATGATGTACTTCACTTTCACAAAGTGTCTGCAAGATGGGTGCCACGGCAGCTGACTCCTGAAATGAGAGAACGGCGTGTTGATGCTTGTGAAGAACTTCTTCGGCGCTTTGAACGAGAAGATGATGGCTTCCTTGCAAGAAGTTACTGGGTGCGAAACCTGGGTTCACTTCCACCAATCGGAAACGAAGAGAGCGAGCAAGGAATAGCGCCATTCTTCATCACCAAAACCAAACAACCTTCCAACAGAACCATCACAGAACCATCATGAGGGAAGGTTATGCTGACTCTCTTTTGGGACGAAAAAGGCGTCATTTTGGAGCATTACATGCCTAGAGGGACCACTGTCATCAGTGCATCACACACAGATCTAAAAAATCATCTGCGGCCTGCAATCAAATCAAAGCGACGTGGATTGCTGTCAGCAGGTGTCCTTTTGCAACATGACAATGCGAGGCCCCACACTGCACGTACAACAGTTGCAACAATCACAGACCTGCATTTTGAGTGTCTTCCTCATCCACCATACTCACCAGACCTTGCCCCAAGTGATTTCCATGCGTTTGGACCATTCAAAGACGCCACGCGGTGCATGAGTGGTTGCGCGGACTATGAAAAGAATTTTTTTCTAAAGGAATTTATGCACTTTGTAAGCGCTGGTGGACTTGCATTGAGCGTGGGTGAGATTATGTTGAAAAGTATACAGCTTTGTACCACTTCTGCACAATAAATAATATTTTTTAAAAATATTAATGGTTTTCATTTGACTGACCCTCGTAATGCTCCAGTTTTTTTTAAAAAAAAAGCCGTTAATATACATAGGCAAACGTCCTTGCTGGTGCTTCACGTTTGATGTTTCTTCCGTGCGCCGGTGAAGCTTAGAACCGTTCTGGCAGATGGCAGAGCCGTAGTACAGCGTCAAAGTGGCGTCTACATGCGACTTACAAGCAGCGTGCTGTTAATGAATTCTTGTGTGCAGAAAAAGGAACCGTGGCGCACAACCACAAACGTTTGCGTGCAGTGTATGGCGATGCTGCAGTTGATGGGAGTGCAGTTGGGTGAATGGTAAGAAAGTTGAAGCCTCAAGAACTGCAGAAACAGAGCTCCATGTTCGGAATGTCCTGTCACTGCCATTATTCCAGGCATGCTGAATCGTGAGGGTGCCATTATTATTGCCGACCAGCGCATCACAACTTGACAATTGGCTCTACATTTGTCGGTCAGCATTGGAAGTGCGTCTGCAATGATCGAGACTCTCGGAAATTCAAACACGTACTCACGATGCGTTCCACGTAAACTCGCAGCGGAAGCACAAGATTCAAAGAAAGACCATTTAATCTAAATTGTTGGAGCGTTTTGAGACCGACGGAGTGGCCTCTCTGTCATGGATCGTTACGGGAGACGAAAGCTGGGTGCAACACTTTGCACCGGAAACAAAAATGCCGTCCATGGAGTGGCATCATTCCCATTCACCACAAAAGAAGAAATTACAGACAAACCCCTCTGCCGGAAAAGTCGTGGTGACAGTCTTCTGGGATAGTGATGGCGTCTGCCGGAAAAGTCGTGGTGACAGTCTTCTGGGGTAGTGATGATGTCTGCCGGAAAAGTCGTGGTGACATTCTTCTGGGATAGTGATGGCGTCTGCCGGAAAAGTCGTGGTGACAGCCTTCTGGCATAGTGATGGCGTCTGCCGGAAAAGTCGTGGTGACAGCCTTCTGGGATAGTGATGGCGTCTGCCGGAAAAGTCGTGGTGACAGCCTTCTGGGGTAGTGATGGCGTCTGCCGGAAAAGTCGTGGTGACAGCCTTCTGGGATAGTGATGGCGTCTGCCGGAAAAGTCGTGGTGACATTCTTCTGGGATAGTGATAGCGTCTGCCGGAAAAGTCGTGGTGACATTCTTCTGGGATAGTGATAGCGTCTGCCGGAAAAGTCGTGGTGACAGCCTTCTGGCATAGTGATGGCGTCTGCCGGAAAAGTCGTGGTGACAGCCTTCTGGGATAGTGATGGCGTCTGCCGGAAAAGTCGTGGTGACAGTCTTCTGGGATAGTGATAGCGTCATTGATGTGATGCCAAGAGGGTCACCCATCAATTCAGAGGCATACGTGAAGACTCAGAATAAGCTCAAGAACCGTTTCCGATGTGTTCGATCGGACAAGAACCCAGCAAGAAATCTTGCTCCAACACGATACCACACGCCCTCACACAAGTCTGAGAACCCGGGGACGCATCGCCGAGTTGTGTTGGACACCACTGCCTCATCCACCCTACAGACCAGACCTAGCACCCTCGGACTTACATCTCTTTGGGCCGCTTAAAGATTCTCTATGGGGAACACACTTTGAAGACGACGAGAGTGTCACTCAAGCAGTGAAAAAATGGCTACGCCCACAGGGCAAGAGCTTTTACCAGCAAGGAAAACATGCTCTTCCACAACGCTGGCGTACGGCCACGGAACGTGGTGGAGACTAAATGCACAAGACATGTTGATGTATATTGTCACGGGACATTACTTATTGAACGACCATCGTAGGTTCTGACTGTGTGCGAATGATGGACGTAACTGTATAGGGTGTATACTTGGTGAACTGCCAATTCCAGAGTGCAGTTCAACCCATGGCACACCGGCTCCTCTCCAGATTTCATGGCTACAGCTCGCGGTCACATTTTCTGTTTCTGCAAGATAAAGTAGCTGCTACATTACACACGCTGTATCCCCGTGTTACTGCCAGGACGTATGGCGTCCGCGATGTTACATGTTTTTCGCAGTGTACAGCTGTTCCAGATCTCTCGAGAACCGAACACGTATGGGACACGATGAAGGGGGAACTTACTCGTTTCTCCAGGGACGGCAAGAACTACCGCCGAATTGCAGGAAAAGGCGCAAGATACTTGGGACAGTCCGTCGCAGTACCAGGTGCGGCTAGAAAAAAACCGGACTGATGCTGGAAAAAACATTTATTTACAATTATTTACAATTTCATGTTATCTCCTTCAATGTACTCTCCTCCTCGGTCTCTACACCGCTCCATACGAATTTTCCACTGTTCATAGCAATGCTGCAGATCATTTCCGGTAAGTCCATACATTACTTCCGTCGCTTTTTCTTTTACTGCTTCAACAGTCTCAAATCTAGTTCCTTTCAAAGCTGACTTGACTTTAGGGAAAAGAAAAAAGTAACAGGGGGCCACATCAGGTGAGTAGGGTAGATGATCTAAGATGGGAATGTTGTGTTTTGCCAAAAACGTCTTCACTGACAACGCACTGTGAGCTGGGGCATTGTCTTGGTGAAGGATCCATGACTTTTTTCTCCACAAATCGTTCCGTTTTCTCCGTACTCGCTCACGTAGGGTAGCCAGGACGCTAATGTAGTAATGCTGATTCACTGTTTGTCCCTCTGGTACCCAATCAATGTGCACAATCCCTTTGATGTCAAAAAAAAAAAAACAATCATCATTGCCTTGAATTTCGATTTTGACATTCGTGCTTTTTTTTGTTGTAGAGAACCAGGAGTTTTCCAATGCATCGATTGGCGTTTAGTTTCGGGATCGTAAGTAAAAAACCACGATTCATCGCAAGTAATAACATTTTGTAAGAAGGTGGGATCACTTTCAATGTTTTCCAGGATGTCAGAACAAATCATTCTTCGGCGTTCCTTCTGTTCAATTGTGAGACACTTTGGAACCATTTTTGAACACACTTTGTTCATGTTGAAACTTTCATGAAGAATCTGCCTAACACTTTCCTTGTCAACTCCTGTTAACTCAGACACTGCTCCGATTGTTAAACGGCGATCTTGTCGAACAAGTTTACCGATTTTTTCAATGTTTGCATCAGTTTTTGCTGACAATGGTCTGCCAGTGCGAGTGTCATCACTGGTGTCTTCGCGGCCATCTTTAAATCGTTTAAACCACTCAAACACTTGTGTTCGCGATAAACAATCATCGCCGTACACTTGTTGTAACATTAAAAACGTTTCACTTGCAGATTTTCCTAGTTTGAAACAAAATTTGATGTTATCACGCTGTTCTTTCTGTACACTCAACATTTTCCGACGCACAGACAAAACGTCAACTACTTAAAACAGACGCCACGGGCAGACTGAGTGCAGGAGGCAGATGAAACTCGAGCAGTAGGCGGAGCGAGAGTCACGTGACAGGCCACGCGACATTCAGCATTATTGCATTCGTTTTATTGTTTCACCAGTACTAGTACGGTTTTTTTCTAGCCACACCTCGTATACCGTTCGGAGCCCTTATGATCATTTGCAAGCGAGAACACAGGGGTATTCCGTGTGCACTGATGTGCTGGGCACATTTTACAGTGACATGTGTGTTTCATTTGGACAGAAATGGCTATTACATACTCTCACAACGAAAAACCTGT